>NC_044976.1:65182856-66394524 GCF_008728515.1 Papio anubis
ATTTGTGTACAAATAAGTACAAGTTCATTTAAAAGTCATGTACTTGATTGTATGTGTATTATACTCCAGTGAATTTTTTTAAGTCACGAGGCTAAAGATATTGTTACAACTTTTTCTTCCAGATTTTTAAAGAACAAATAATGCCTTCATTTTATAAAGCTAGAATAATCTTTATTGGCAAAACATATAGAGATCAGTTTTATTTATGAACACAGATATGAAAATTCTAAACAAAATATTAACAAATGCAGTGCTTCTGAGTATTAGAAGAATGTTATACTATGATCAAATGAATTTATTCTTAGAATATAGAGACATTTCAACATAAGAAAGCTTATCAACAGAACTCTTCACATTTACTAAAGAGAAAAATACCATATGATAAAATTAGGTGTGTATTTTATGAAATTTAGAAGAATTTCCAGCAAAATAAGTCCTTCAGCAATACGTAATAGAATAATACTTTTAAGATAATTCTGAATATTATATACGCATGTATAATATAAATTCATTATTTATTGTTTTATTTATTCACATTTCAACCAACAAATGTTGTACTTAGTAGTGAATGCTAACGCCTTTTCCATTACAATTAGGAACATGGGAGAGATGTCTGCTGCCGTTATTATCATTTAGATCAGGGGTGTCCAATCTTTTGGTTTCCCTGGGCCACATTGGAACAAGAGGAATTGTCTTGGGCCACACATAAAATACACTAACACTGATAGCTGACGAGCTAAAAAACAAAACAAAACAACAACAACAACAACAAAACCAACACAAAAAACTCATAATATTTTAGGAAAGTTTATAATTTGTGTTGGGCAGTATTCAAAACTCTCCTGGGCTGCATACAGCCCATGGGCCACAGATTGGACAAGCTTGATTTAGACTTTTTTAGTGGTCACCTTCCCTGAGAGGCCTTCCCTGACCACCCTGCTTAAAACTCATTTCCCTTTATCCCCCCACCCAAGCTTTCCTATCCCCCTTCCATGGTTTATTTTCTTCTCAGCATCAATTATAATCTAATATTACTCCTGTTTACATGTGCCATCCATTAGAAGATGCACTTTTTCTGTTCTATTCACAGCTGTATCCTTACTACCTAGAACCATGCCTGGCACATTACTCTCTCAATAAATAATTACTGAATAATGAGTAAGGTAATAAGTCAAGAATATGAAACAATCAGCTTAAATCCTGCAAAAGAAGAGACGGAAGTATCTTTTCATTGTAGATTATAATATTGCATACCTCAAAAATCCAAAATGAGCTAGTCAAGCAGCTATTAAATTTAATAAAATTACTTGACAAGGTGCTTGGAGATAATGTTTTAAAAATCAAGATTTTTCTTTGCACTGCAACAAGTAATTAGAAATGAACATGGAAGAAATTTCTCATTCATAGTGGCAAAAAATTCCGGCATAAGTTTAAATTAAAATGTATAATACCTATATAAATAAAATTATTTAAATATTTAAAATAAACTATGTTGTTATAGTAATATATTCTAAATAGAAATTCTTAACATCCTAGAATGTAAATGTTTCCTACATTTGTATGCATGTAATGCAATTCAAATCATAATTCCAATGAGATATTTTTAGTACAGAATAACAAATTCATATGGAAGTGTATGTCTCATAATAGTCATAAAAATTATTTCTAGAAAAGCTATAGAGATGGGCAACTTTTCTTACTAGATATTAGAATTTACCACAAAGCTACCACAGTCAAAATAGGATAGGGTTAACCCAGGGTAAATAGATCAGTGAACAGAATAAACAGTCTATAATAGTTCAAAGTATAATGGAAACAACATGTGACTAAAGTGATGTGAAATTTTTACAGGTGAAAGACAATTCATTTAATAAATGATGCAGGAAAAATTTGCTATCCATCTGGAGAAAATTAAAATTAACCACTTCATGCTATACGAAAACAAATGTAGGATGAATTAGGTATAAATTCAAAGGATAAACCACAAAATTATTAGAATAAAACTTAGGAGAATTCTTGTGCAACCTCACAGAAAGGGAGATCTTCCTAAGCAAAGCAGGAAATTCAGAAACTGTAAAAGAAAAAGACAGACATCGTATGTCAAAGGATATCCTAAATGAAGTAAAAACATAAAAGACTAGGAGAAAATATTTTATCTGGAGAGCAGTCAAAAAGTTAGTATTCTTAATATAAAAAGCTTTGAAATTTGATTAGAAAAATACATAGAAAAATGGGCAAATCATATGGACAGATTAATTTACACAAGAGAAAATACAAGTGGTCGATAAATACAAAAGGTGATCACTCCATGGTCAAGTGAATGCAATTCAATCCAAAAATTATGTTTAATATTTCCCCTAATTTCACCAAATTTTTGCAAGTGTAATGACACCATAGACAGGTGAGAATACAGGCTCTCTCATAAATTTCTAGTGGAAATATGAATTAATGCACAATTTTTAGATGGTCATCTCTTGTTATATGTTTAAATTTAGAGTACATATATTGAGATGTTATTGAAATATATGAAGATATATTAAATAAAACAACAACAATGAGATGTAGGACACTGTGTGTAATCCATTTTGGTGTAAAATAGGATGATAGACTCAGTAAATACTGTATTAGAGTAGGTTTACTACCTTAAAAATAGACTTAAATATAAAACAACTCAAAAGTTATTGCTTGTTAAGTTAAGCGAGAGGGTGGGGGATTTTATGGACTTGTCTTGGAAGTGGTACATATCACTACTACTCACATTTAGTAGGCTGGAACTCAGTCACATGACCAAACATAAACACAAAGGAGGCTGAGAAATGTAGTTTAGCTGTGTGCCGAAGAGGAAGAGAAGAAGAAATTTTCGGTGGACAGTTAAAAGTTTATGCTATAGAGATAGATCCATTAGATAAATTACAAAAATAGATGATAGATAGATAGATAGATAGATAGATAGATAGATAGATAGATAAACCTGCCTAGCTGTATTTGCAGTTACACCACATGAATTCATTATAAATATGATTTTTATTTCTGGCAGAAGTTATAAGAAACTCTTAATAAGGGTTATATTATTACTTTAGAACCAAATAAAGGAGAGCAAGGCTTTTGATTTATTTTATGCTTCTGTGGACTGTTTGCATTTCCTAACCTTATGCATATATTCTCCTTTTTTTCCCTGCAAAAAAAGTCGTTACAGGATTTATTGAGAGATGAGGTTCCATTTTTCTTCTTTGTTTCTCCATGTACTTAAATTACATAAATACATTTATAATAACTAATAAATATAAGTAAGAATATAGTAAATAAATAACAAAAATATAATGCAAATATATATTTACTACTTTCCCCAGCAACCTGGTAAGCTACGTACTGACACAGAAATAAGTGTCAGTACATCAGGATATATGAAGAAAGTTGTTTATTGCATCTTTATTTGTAATGGCAAATACTGAAAACAATCTGAATATCTACTGATGTAATAAAAAAAGTGGCAATACGTGTTATAGAATAGCAGTCCTCAAATGTTTTAGTCTCAGAACTCCTTTGCACTCTTAAAAAATTATTAAGAACTTCAAAGAACTTTTGTTTATGTGAGTTGAATCTATGAATATTTACTGCATTGAAATTTAAAACTGAGAAATTTAAATTTATTAATCCATTTAAAAATAATAAATCCACCATGTTAACACAAATAACATATTTTATAAAAACTTGGCCAGGCATGATGGCTCATGCCTGCAGTACCAGCACTTTGGGAGGCCAACATGGGCAGATCACTTAAGATTAGGAGTTCAAGACCAGCCTGGCCAACATGATTAAACGCCATCCCTGCTAAAAATACAAAAATTAGCCAGGCCTTGTGGCACATGCCTGTAATCCCAGCTACTAGGGAGGCTGAGGCAAGAGAATCACTTGAATCCCGTTGCAGTGAGCTGAGGTCATGCCACTGCACTCCAGCCTGGGCAACAAGTGAGACTCCATCTCCAAAAAACAGCAACAACAACAACAAACTACTTATATTTCACCAAAAAAAAAAAAAAAAAATTGGTCAGAAGACTTGCATTGTTTCAGATTTTTGTAAATCTCTAATGGCTGGCTTAGTAAAGACAGCTTGATTCTCATACCAGTTTCTGCATTTGATCTGTTGCTGTGTGTGGTATTGGTTGACATACATGAAGGAAATCCGCCTCATATAGTTATTTACTTGGAAAGGGAAGATTATTTTAATAATGTTTTCAGATAGTTTTTGAATTCTTTTTTTGATATATCCCCAAACTCAACAAGCAGTTATTTATTATAGTTAGATTGCCATGTAAATCTGAAGTCATATCAATGAATCATTTGTACTGTTAGATTAAAATTTTTATTTTGCTCTTTGAGTGGATATTTTACCCATTCATTATTTTATAATATCATGCATTGATCATTTGGAAAATATTGGTTTGCTAAGTTATGCATATCTTCCAAACGTTGACACACAATGTCAAAAAATCAAATTCATTAATATCATCACTGATGCTGATGGTAGGGGATGAGTTTCCCAAAATTTCTCGAAAGCTTAAATTTTATCATCAGCAACAAATACTGTCAGTTGTTTTCCTTGAAGTGAAAGTTTCACTTCATTCACTTTTCAAATCTTATTTCATTTCAAATCCCAAAATCTGATTAACTAAATTTTCACTCTTTCTTTAAAAAAAAAAAAGAAAAAGACAGTGCTTCGTGGAAAAAGCAGCTCACAATTTAATTACATAAATTTTACGTTTGCAATTTAAATACATAAATGCTTATCCTTGAGACAACCATCATACTTCAGTATGCTGCAGAAATGCCTCATCCAGTCTTCCCATTACATCACCCAGAATATTGAAAAGACATGTACTCAAGGGTTGAGATTAATGTAATTTTTACTGCTTCATCAAGGATATTCTTCAGTGAAACTGACTTGCTTTTAAAAGTCAGAGTGCCTGGTAGTAAAGAATATTTTGACTACTAGTACAGATTGGCATAACTGTCTTCAATCACTAAGCAGCCTAAGTTTGGATCCAGTAACACCATCCACTAACTTGTGTGACTTAGGGCACATTTACTTACTTCTACTGAGCCTCAGTTTCCTCATCTGCAAAATGGTAGCAAAGTACTTTCACACCCTCATACGTTTGCTGCAACAAATGTGTGAAGGAAAGTGTTTAAATTCCATTCATAATGCCTTGACACAATTTAAGTGCCCAGTTTTTAGTAGATGGATTTCCAATATGGACTATTGTATCAATAAGAGCGGCACTTAGATGAACAGAGATTCTAACTCTTGTTACAACCCACTGGGGGAGTTCGCTGTCAGAGTTAGAAATAAAAGCATTGTTTTGTGATATCCTTACTCTGTCTTTTGTCATTTTATCTGGGAAGACATCCAATTGCATAACAATGACTTGGTTATCTGGGTCTTTGTTTCACAAATTCCAGAATGAGAATAGAATGCAGTAGAAAGGCAAAACTAAGGTGGCTCATACTACAGGAAGAAGCTTATTACTTAACATACTCTGGGTTTCAGCTGTTTATGGGACCTGGTGAATACATATATGCCCCCAGCTATTCTCACATATAACGCTGAAGGACTACATGAGTATTAGGAAACATGTATTGAGCACTGTAAGGTCCTTTGAGAAAAGCACTTTGTTTAGATTCTCATATTTGACTGTTGTGAAAGGAAAATAAATCTTAGGACTCGAAAATCACTTAGCCAAAGGGAAAAGTCAAGCTGGCAACTACATCAGGCAATCCTGCCTCCCATTTTATTACTAAGATAACTGTAAAGATTGAACAAGCTACATATCTCCCTCACAATTTGCCCACTAGGAAAGTTTTGTGGGCCCCAAGATCTTTACCCTAAAACAGTTCTGTCAGATTTCACTCCAACAATGTAAATTGATAGCTTATCTTCACAGGTGTGGGACAAAGAACAGAACTAAAAGTCATCCCTCTGCTCACCTGAGACAAATGCATGTCTGATTGCTTCCTCTCTCCTGTATTTATCTTATGTAAAAATGCAGATTCACTGAGCTGGACTAATGCACAAGTGACTATTTCTCTACTTCCCTATCACATGTGAATGGTTGATCAAAGGCTCAAAAGAATACAACCCTTTGCTTCTCACCTACCCACACTTTTTAAAAAGTATTCCTTGGCCAGGCGCGGTGGCTCACACCTATAATCCCAGCACTTTGGGAGGCAGAGGCAAGCTGATCACGAAGTCAAGAGATCTACACCATCCTGGCCAATATGATGAAACCCTGTCTGTACTAAAAATGCAAAAATTAGCTGGGTGTGGTGGTGCACTCCTGTAGTCCCAGCTACCTGAGAGGCTGGGGCAGGAGAATCACTTGAACCTGGGAGGTGGAGGTTGCAGTGAGTCGAGATTGCGCCACTGCACTCCATCCAGCCTGGTGACAGAGCAAGACTCCGTCTCAAAAAAAAAAAAAGTTATTCCTCTTTCCCAATATCCACCCTTTCCCCTTTAAATATTGAAGCCCTCAAAGTCATCTTTGGAGAAAGGCACAGACCTGTATCCTGGGTGCACATCCTTAACCTTGGGAACATAAACTTCTAAATTGATTGAGAGCTGTCTCAGATACTTTTTGGTTTACACTATGAATCAATGTTTAAGTTTTCAGTAACAATACACAGTAATTCAAACATTAGGAATGAATAGTTATTTCTGGATGGTGAGATAATAGTTGATGTTTATTTTTTATGTATATTTTTAGATTTTCCAATCACCAGCATTTTCTGTTTACTGTTTAAAAGTTGTTTACAATTTTTTAAAAAGAAAACAGCACAGTGAGCTTGATGTATAGCATTTTTATTGCAATTTTGCACAGCATTTGAAATTTCAAAGCATTAGTAGAATTTGAAAAGAACAGTTCACTAACCTTGGCAAAGGGAGAAAATATAGATCACTGTGGTTTCAACCACTCAGCTATACCTTTTAGAAAAGAAGTTTTGCCTACCCAAAAGCTATCATTTTAATAACACAATATTAGTGTTCTACCAGGGAGTAAAACACTGTAATTAAACATGTGATAAAGCTCTGCCACCCATTGGGTATTTGCTCTTGTCTTAGCAAAGAGCACTCAAATCAGTCATGGAGCAGCCATCAGTGCAACACAAAGTTTGTAAATCTTGTCTTGACATCACTGAATGCTTCTTTGACTTCCAAAGCTCTTCAGTAGGCGTCTGTCCACCCCAAAGACGGTCTTCGCCTGAGGCATCCACCTTGGGAAGGTTTTGCGCTGGATTTTCCTCAGAAAACTCACGTTTATTTGGGAGCTGGAAGGAGTTTCCTGTCTCAGCTGTATGGAAGAGAAAAAAATAATACATCCTTAGACAGCTCCTACAAAGAAGGCAGCAACCACATTACACTGTTGGGGAAATGAACTGGATCCCTGAAATGAAATAGAATCCTACACATAATTTTTTTAAATGTTGGTCTGGTTTCAGAGAGATTAGACATTTTGGGGAGAGCATAGTCATCTCCACTCTCCTCATTTTACGGAGGCAGAAACTTGAGTGCAAAGAGGAGGAGTGACAGCCAGTGTCTCTCAGCTGGTCAGGACTTGACTTCTTTTACTCGCTACCTCTGCTGGATGACCAGCAACTTCCAAAGTTATTAATTATGTGCTATAAACAAAAAACACATAAACAAAAAAACAACCTTGTGTATGCCCTGCAATCTTGATCAGTAAAGAAGGAAATGGAGACTTAAACCTCTATATCTGAAAATAAAAAGTGAAATTCAGTTTTTGCCTAAGTGTTGTTTCCAAAGTTCACATATAAGCTTCTCTCACTTTTATTTAGTTCAAATGACTTGTCAGTGCCTTAGCACACCAGCAGGCACCATGAAAAATTAAGTGAATGGATGCTGGTTGGTAAACCAGAATTGATCAGATAAATAATGCATGGGAAAACACTCTGAAAATCTGAGGAAGATTTAATAAGTGGTAGTATGATTTCAGTGATGTCCAACAGAGCTAGCCTCACAGACATCCATTCCACTGCCCTATGTGTTTCAGAGATATCCCAAATGTATTTTTTATAATGCATTTTGGTTATTCCGGAGATTGTTGTAAATCCTGTAAATTATGCTTACTCTCTTAAGGTTAAAAACCCATATAATTTTTGTTAGCATCTAGTCATACTAACCTCAATATTAAAGTGGTAGTGAAAATGGAAAATGCATGCTTTTTCAATACAATAGCCCAAATATGAACAGTTTAGGACATTTTCTAAAATGTTTTCATTACCAACATCATTTTAAATTAAACTGAAACCTTAACAATCATACATATGGTCACAACATGCTTCCTTTTTAACTTTTTAGAATAAAACATAGCAAATACAATCAATTATTAAAATAGACTCTTAAGCAAAGCACAGAAAGACAAACACCACATGATCTCACTTATATGTGGAATCTAAAAACGTCAAACTCAAAAATGTATGGCGGAGAATGATGGTTATCAGAGGGTAAGGGGGATGGTGGGGGAAGAGATGGTCAACAGTACAGAATTTCAGTTAGGAGGAATAAGTTCAAGAAGTCTATTGTACAACATGGTGACTATAGTTAATAACAATGCATTGTATTCCTGAAATTGCTAAAAGAGTAGATTTTAAGTATCCTCATCACAAAAACATAAGTATGTGAGGTAATGCATATGTTAATTAGCTTGATTTAGCTATACATACATGTATATTATATGTATACACATTTCAAAACAATATGTTGTACACAATAAATATATATAATTTTTATCAATTAAAAAAATAATTTTTAAAATAGGATTTTCAGCCATGCCCAGTGCCTTATGCCTGTAATCCCAGTGCTTTGGGAGGCCGAGACGGAAGACTGCTTGAGGCCAGGAGTTTGAGACCAGCCTGGGCAACATTGCAAGACCCCATCTCTACAAAAGATTTTAAAATTAGCCAGATGTGGTGGCACACACCTGTAGTCCTACCTACTCAGGAGGCTGAGGTGGGAGGGTCACTTGAATACAGGGATTTGAGGCTTCAGTGAGGTATAGTTGTGCCAGCCTGGGTGAGCGAGCAAGACTCTGTCTCTAATCAAATAAATAAATAAAAATTTAAAAATAGGATTTTAAATAAATTCTACCTCATACTTTAATATATAATTAACAGAAAGAATTTCAGTCAAACTTTTAAGTTAGTTGAATTGAATAATAAAGAAATAGAGTGAAGTCAGTCACTTCCCCATTTCTGAAAGACATTTGGCTCATTTCTACCTTCAAAATCCTGATCAGGCAATTCCTACTACTAGAATTCCCACCCTGCTTCCCCACCACCTTTCATAATCCCCAAATCCTTCAGGGCCTCTGTCAACAACCACCACCTCCATGATGCTGTCACTTACTACAAAAGCCCACCACCTTCTCTTTCCCACCTGAGACTCAGTATGGAATTAGTAAAGACCTTGGCTCTTGAAGCCAGATAGACCCAGTTTGCTACCTAGCCACATTTTCACTAGCTGAGAGAAAGAATTTTCTTCTTGGTAAAATGGTGGTAATTTTGCTTGCTTCACAGGATCCTTATCAGAAAGCTGAATGAAATGTTGCACATGTAACTTCCTGGGACTTAAACGTGCTCAATTCTTCCTGGGACTTAAACGTGCTCAAGCTTCTTTCCTTGCATCCATATTTAACAACTGCCGGAATTCTAACTTATTATACTATATAATTACTCATGTGTGAAAGTCTTGCTATTTCAACATGCTCCTTGAAATCACATGCTTTGCTGTAGCCTCCATAGTACCTTCCACAGATGCTGAGCTCATTGAAGTGGTCATGCAATCAAATGATTTCAAGCAGGGGACTAAAAAAGGAAGTCCTTATTTTCTGAAAGGTAGCATGCTCATCACCTCCCCAAGCCAAATTCAGTATATTTTGATAATTAATCCCTTAAATTGACATAAAAAATGCCTCAACAGTACTTAGAGAAACACTTAATAAGATAATGGTTTAAAACACAGCTTGAAAAACTAAGAGACACGTGAAAGGAAAATAAAGGAGACACATGAGTTACTGTTACCTTGCTGAGCTTGAGGGATCCCCTCCAGATGCCTTCTCCACCTAGAGCTGGCACAGATGTAGATGACTGTCCGTATATATTCTGCCCCACAGAGTCTCACAGACTCCTTGCTCCTCACTTCTGAGATGGCAAATAGGACAGAGAATAGAAACAGAGTGAAAATGGAGCCCTTCATTTTGCTGAGGACTGAACGAGAATCTGATATGGTAAGTATGGTCAAATCAAATTCTGGAGTGACTGTCACCCTCTTGACCAATTTATACTAACTTTCCTGACATTTTATTGGTCAGAACCTCATTTTTACAATATTTGCTAAGCACATAGGGTTACACAGTAAAGTTTTGAAAATGTGGTTTTATGATTATTGCCAGCTATCCAGTCACTCCTGAATACCGTCAACGCATCTGTGAGATGATAAAAACAGATGCCCTCTTGGAAGGCATTATGGAAAACTCACGGACTTTGAAAGTTGCCAAGAATGAGTTTCAATCTCAGCCTTGCTACTTACTGAGTGACATAGGCAAGTTTTAAACTTTTTGAGTTGGAGCAAAGCCTGGTGGACAACACCTGTAACCCCAGCACTTTGGGAGGCCAATGCAGGCAGATCACTTGAGGTCAGGGGTTCAAGACCAGCCTGGGCAACATAGCAAGACCCCCATCTCTACAGAAAATTTTAAAATTGCTCAGGCACAATGGCACACTTGAGCCCAGGAGTTCAAGGTTACAATGAGCCATGACAGTACTCCAGCCTGGGTGATGGTGAAATCCTGTCTCTAAAAAAAAAAAAAAAAAAAAAAAACAACAAAACTTTTTGAACCTCAATAACCATATCTCTAGAATGGGAAGACCCATCTCACAAGGGTTTTTTTGAATATTGAAAGCAACATGAATGTCAGATCAATGGGATATCACACTTAAGTAGGCAAGTTCTTATGTCCTGACTTTGAATCCTGGCCGTTGCTGTTACCTGTCTGTTACTTACCAGATCTAGACTCTTAAGCAAGTTTTTTAAAGCATCCTTCTTTGTAAAATAGTGTTGATGATTGTAACTACCTCATAGAGCTAATCTGATAATGTGTATCCCACTTGTTACAATAAACAGCTAATAGGCCAGGCACGGTGGCTCACGCCTGTAATCCCAGCACTTTGGGAGGCCGAGGTGGGCGGATCACAAGGGCCGGAGATAGAGACTATCTTGGCTAACACGGTGAAACCCCGTCTCTACTAAAAATACAAAAAGCTAGCCAGGCGTGGTGGTGGGCGCCCATAGTCCCAGCTACTCGGGAGGCTGAGTCAGGAGAATGGTGTGAACCCACGAGGCAGAGCTTGCAGTGAGCAGAGATCATGCCACTGCACTCCAGCCTGGGGAACAGAGCGAGACTCCATCAAAAAAAAAAAAAAAAAAAAACACACACACACACAGCTAATAATTATTAGCTGCTTCTCCTCTCACCATCAGAAGACTAAAAAAGACAACTTCAAAATTCAGAAGATTTTATCTGACTAGGATCTTGTTATCCTCCACCTATGACCTAGGTACACTTTTCTCAACACACATATCTATGATAATAGAAAGCTGAGTCCATATCCCAAGTAGCTAAATAATGAAATTTCTCTTTTGGTAAAACCTCTGAAAGCACTAGTTCTTGCAAAGGTCTTATCTAAACTGAGAATCCCAGAGTTTGAGATCTTACAGAGCTGTTGACTCAGGTTTTAGCAAGTTGAACAAATAATGGTTTAGTTGATTCTGTGAAATCCTTGTCTGTGATTCCTGGTTGGAAAAAAAGTGCTAAGTCTGTGGTCATGATCATATCATTTGTACTTCTTGTGAAATCGCTGTTCTTCTGTAGGGAAGCTGGAAAATAAAACAAAATAATCTATTCTCTAATTGAAAGCATTTTTTGCTCTAAAAAATAAAAATCATTTCCAAGAGTCTTGCTTTCTCCATTTCTTTGGCTGTAGTGTGAAGAATGGATTAAGAAGGGCAAGACTTGAGAAAGGAGAAACAGAAAAAGCTTTTTCAATAATTTAGATATGATGGTGGCCTGTTTAAGGTCATGGCAGAGAGGATAGGGCACATGCGTATTCAAAATATAGAAGGGTGTGGTACTGACTGGGTATCGGGGCAATGGAGAGAAAGATGTCAAATATGATACCTAGATTTCTGGCTTATTCAACTGGGAGGTAGGGGGGTCATTTGCTAAGAAAGCGACCAAAGAAACAGAAATGGTTCTGTCAACAGACAAAGCTACTCCATCTTTGTATGGGTCAAAATCAGTGTCTTTTATCAACTCCAGAGGGACATCTGTATTACCACACTCACAATATCAACAACTATTAAGCCATGTATTACCAAACTTTTTCCCTTCTTTGGAGATTTATACTGCCTATCTTGACAATGCCAGTTTTAACATAACACTGCAGTAGATCTATGGTCAGTGGCTATGGACCGGGCTTCTGCACAACCCCAGGGATATTCAACCAAGGGATGATCCCTACCTTGGATGTCAGACGGACTCTGGCATGATCCTGCTATCACCTACACTTGATCCCCCTAGGTGCAAAGTAGTCCCCTCTTCTGCCAGCTCTTAATACCTCATTAAGGCTCATTTAAATTGGGATGAAAGGCTGGCAATACTTAAGCACATTCTGTGACCTAATGGAGGCAAGTCAGCCAGCCAACTCAGCTACCCAGATGAAAAGACTCGTGACAATAATAAAAGCCCTAGATGTGAAGCCTGAAATTTGGGGGCATTATTTTCCCCATTTGTATATTGAGAGGGTTATTGCTAAAAGTCTTCTCTGCACTTCAAATTATCAGTCTTGCTATAATTGTCCAATTGTTACTCCCACCTCACAAATCTTCAGTGGCTCACTATTACCTCCAGAAGACAATCCAAACAATATGACATTTAATGCTTTCCACTCAGGTACCCAAACATCACTCTTTTCACATACCTCAAGGTCCATGAAAGGATAACCAACTGAAAAGGAATCTTTCCATCTTTTGACGAACCACAGTTTCTTGTTTGCACATCTCACAGGAGCACTTAATCCTTTTCATTTGGAGATGGACGTGATTTTGCTTCCTCATCTGGTCTGTAACTCAGTTTACTATCTATGTGGCAATTATTACGTGTCTTATTTCAGGTTTCATTCAGGTAGCTCTAACAAAATACCAGAGACTGGGTAGCTTATAACAAGAGAAATTTATTTCTCACAGTTCTGGAGGCTGGGAAGTCCAAAAGGAAGGTGACAGCATGGTCCGGATTCTGGGACTTCTGTGTCCTTACACAGAAGATGGGGCAAGCTGGCTCTCTCGGGTCTCTAAGGTCATCAATCCCATTCATGAAGGTCCTGCCCTCATGACCTATTCACCTCCCAAAGACCCGCTCTCCTAATTTCATCACCTTGGGGGTTACGATTTCAACACAGGAGACACAATATGTAATTTTCCACTCTAAGTTTTAATTTCTCCATCTATGAGATGATAATAATCTGTGTTTTATAATGTTATTGTGAAGTGGAATGAGTTAACACAAGTACAGCACCTAGCATAATATATAATTCAATAAATAATAAATTAACAGTGTCATGAACAAGGGATTAGAAAATGTTATTTTTGGTTGGGACTAGCTACTATGGATGACTTTTCTGTATAACTCTTAATCTCAAAACCATCCATAAATTTGCACTGCTGTAGCCTTTTTCTTTCCTCCCTTCCTTCATCCTTTCCTTCCATTCTTCTTTCCTTTCATCCTTCCACAAACAAGTTCTAATAAGAAAGGTCTTATGGTACTGTTTCTTAAAGTGTTTTCTTCAGAACATGAGTCTTTGCAGATGGTCTTTGAATATTTTTTTTTTAAAAAAGGATTCCATGATAGTAGTCTCTTTCTCTGAGATTAATAATGCTTACTAATATAGTAGAGCCCAGAGAAGAATTATAGTCAGGAAATTTCTTTAACTTTGTTTAACTCAATGTTTTCACAACTTATTTGATCTTGGAAATGATTCTATTGTGAAATTGATTAACATCTGAGATTGCTATGAATTTCTAGAGTAGACTTATTTCTAATTCTCCTCTGTCCCACCACATGGTAGGGTTGTATTTCTCTGCTCTTTAAAATTGGGCAAGACCATATGGCATATTTTGGCAAATAAAATGTGAGTGGATGTGACATACATCACTTCTGCCTGAAATTTAAGGATTGGTGTCTGATCCTCCAGTTCTCTCCCTCTCCCTGGCTGTGGTTACCAACAGCATTCCTGATGTGGGAACCTAATCACTGAGTCAGAACAATATGGAGCAGAACTGCCCACTGACCTGTAATGAATATGTAATATGAATGAAAAAGAAACCTTTATCATTTGAAGCCACTGAGATTTGGAGATTGCTGGTTATAACAACATAACCTGGCTTATCCTAACTAGTGTAATTATCTTACAGTTACTTACATGGTACAGATGCAGAGAATGTTTATAATGATTCAAGTTTCTAGATCAAAGCAAAATAAGTTATTTGGCCTTAACAATTGGAATTAATTACCACATTTTCAATATGATTGATTATATGAAGGCCTACAGTTAATGTGTACCAAAAACCCAAATTAACAACCAAACAATGAATTCAGTAAATATATCACTCACTTATATACTATTTATCAATGAACTATGATGACAGTATACTTAATAGATGGTATTTGGAGTAGGTTGGCATGAGTTGTATATACTGTTTGTGGCACTGGACTTTGGAAATCAGATATCAGTTCTTCCATCTAATAGCTATGTGACCTTAATACTTAAAATTTTAAGACATACTTAAAATCTCTGAATCTCAGTTTCTTCATTTGTAAAATAGAGACAATAATACAAACTTCATTAGGTTAATTGTAAGGATGAAATTATGCAAATATTGCTGATCAGAGTCTCTAGCACAAGGAAACTTTCAATAGACTGATAATTGATGGTAATTATAATGATGAGAATGCTACCAAACAGAACCTTGGTGTTAGAATGTTAGACTTTTAGGATTGCACTCTAGTTTCCAGCTAAGAGACCTTGAGGATGCATTTAACCTGTAATTTGGTTTTCTGATTTGTTACATTGAAAATATCACAGGATCAATTGCAGTAATGTTAATTATAGCTCTGATAAATTATAAAGCATATTACATATAATTATTTGATGATAATTATGATTATGATATCTCTATAAATTCATTAGCAAATACTAATTTATTTTTGTTATTTTCTGACACAGATAGTACCTGCTTATCATTGACTAATACTTAATTTTAATGCTTCTAGACAGAGTTTTCATTAAGATGCAATGACTCGTTCAGCTTTTCCTGGAAGTCATTCACAACTCCTCATTTTCTCTCACACTCCATTGACTAAACCGTTTCCATACACAAACATCCACTAAATCACCAAGTCTCTTTGGTTCTACCTTCTAAATTTCTCTATGATCCACCCACTGCTCTCTATCCCCTCTACCACGACCTCAAGTTTCATTGGCATTGCTGCAATGGCCTCTCAGTTGGCCCTCTCATCAATCCATTTTCTATACTGCTGCCAGAATGATCTTTCTGAAACTCATGATTATTGCCCATCTCTAAAACTCTCCAACAGTTTCCCTGAAGAAAATTTCCAAATTTCTCTAACATGGCCTGCAAGACATTTCATGATTTGGCCTCTCTCTACTTGTTCAGGTTTTAGATACCCTCGAACTCTAAGTCGTCCAGTTATATCAAATACCTTACAGATACTGAAGTTTCATATTCTCTTTTTCCCCATCTGAAACTCCTTTCCCTCCAATTTTTAAACCTGGTTAGCTTATGAAGAATATGTGTGGAAGGGATATTGAAATAACATTATCTGGAAAACTTTTTGCATGATTTTATAGATTACACTTTTTTACCACTCCTTACAGTGATTTTTTTAAGGCCCTATCAGTAAAGATTAAAATGACCAGCTGACATACAACTTAATAGTAATTATAATAATAACAACCTAAATAAAAAATAGGAAAAGGACCTGAATAGACATTTTTTTCAAAGAAAGCATAAAATAGCCAACAGGTATATGAAAAGTTAAACATCACTAATCATCAGGAAAATGCAAATCAGTACCAAAATATTACCTCACACTTATTAAGATGGCTATTATCAAAAAGAGAAGAGACTAATGTTGGTAAGGATGTAGATAAAAGGGAACCCTTGCACACAGCTGATAGAAATGTAAACTGGTACAGCAAATATGGAAAATAGTATAGAGAGTCCTCAAAAATTTAAAAACAGAACTACTATGCAATCCAGCAATTCTACTTATGGGTATATATCCAAAAGAAATAAAATCAGTATATTGAAGAGATATCTGCACTCCCACGTTCATTAAAACATTATTCACAATAGCCAAGATATGGAATCAACCTAAATGTCCACTGGTGGATGAATGGATAAAGAAAATGTGATACACACAGATGCAGATAAATATTATTCAACCATAAGAAAAGGAGGAAATTCTGCTACTTCTGACAACATGGATAAATCTGGAGGACATTATGCTAAGTTAAAGAAGTCAGGCACAGAGAGACAAATACTGTGTGATCTCACATATGTGGAATCTTTTTAAAAAAGTCATATTTATAGAAGTATAGAGTAGAACAGTGGTTACAAGGGGCTGGAGGATGGTGGAAATGCGGAGATGGTCAAAGGGTAAAAACTTTTACTTATGAGATGAAAAGGTTCTAGGTATCTAATATGCAGTATGATGACTATAGTTAATACTGTATTGTTTACTTGAAATTTACAAAGAGATTAGATTTTAAGTGTTCTCCACCACACACAAACATACACACATACATGAACAAAATGGTAACTAAGTGTGATGACGGATGTGTTAGTTAATTTAATTGTGGTAATCATTTCACAATGTACAATTGGAATATATACAATTTTTATTTGTCAATTAATTATACTTTAAATAAGACTGGGAGAAAATCCAAAACAAATACACCTAAAATAAAATAAAATGAGCAACTAAAAATGTTTTTTGAAATATATCTTAAAAACAATAATTTATATTTAAAGCTTTATTTTGTATGAACAGAGCAGCAGCTTTCTTACTTTTTTGTTGTCATTGTAGGCTATTAGAAATAAAGACTCAATAAATAATTGGAAAATTCAATAAAATTATTATCAGTGAGTTCTGATTTAAAACCGCCAGAACATCCTGGAATCCTCTGTTCTCCTAGTATAATGGCACCATGTCTTTTAATAGTTGACTTATTCAAGGAAAATACAGACATGGTGAAAGTACATTTTTCATTAGTTGTTCTGGATGTTGCATAAATGTCTCATCCATTTAGAAAATGCAGTGTTCATTTTTATAAGATTCATAACAATGTTTTATGTGTTCCAACTTAAGGGATACATTATGCTTTCTATTTAACCCAGGAATTCGTTTAATGTAAACTGTCAGCCTTTTAGTTTTATCACTAAATGGATACGTCAACCTACAGAAACGAAGACTAATAGCCTAGTAAATCTTCTATGGATTTGAGGGTGGATTTGACATTGTACAAAATCCTAAACAAACAAGAAAAAAAAAAAAAAGCCTAAATATTGTGTGAAGGAACAAATGAGATCATCAGCATAGTCTGCAGGAGAAGTGGAGCCTTGGCAAAGACCCAGTCAACCGCAAAGGGCAAAGAGGTTCTCAGACCAGGACATGGGGATGTGGTTCTGGGATAATCAGAATAAGAGCTGCCATTTTTGAGTGCATACCACGTACCAGGCATTTTGCTAGGTGCTTTACATCAGAGATAAATTGTTCCCCAAATGGCTGGCAGGAACACAATCTTAAAAAGTAGCAGCAATTCTCACTCTTTAAAAGAAAGGGATCGGCCGGGCGCGGTGGCTCAAGCCTGTAATCCCAGCACTTTGGGAGGCCGAGACGGGTGGATCACGAGGTCAGGAGATCGAGACCATCCCAACATGGGCTAACATGGTGAAACCCCGTCTCCACTAAAAAATACAAAAAACTAGCCGGGCGAGGTGGCGGGCGCCTGTAGTCCCAGCTACTCGGGAGGCTGAGGCAGGAGAATGGCGTGAACCTGGGAGGCGGAGCTTGCAGTGAGCTGAGATTCGGCCACTGCACTCCAGCCTGGGCCACAGAGCGAGACTCCGTCTCAAAAAAAAAAAAAAAAAAAAAAAAAAAAAAAGAAAGGGATCATAGGTTAGTTTTTGTCTTGAAGGGAAAAATTGATTTTATATTGCTATAGAACCAAAGACAACTATGACTATGTTAACCAACTTTCCAGGCTGATTTTATGTTTTATATGTTTTTGACACTTAAAATGTTTTTTTTTTCCTTCTGTGATGGTCAAGATATTTTGTTAGAATTTTTAGAAAATTCCATTTAAAATGTTATGCCGTCTTGTGATAAAGGGCAAGCATGAACCTATCATTTCCCCGTTAATTTGATAATTCATTTATTCAATAAATACTTGTTGCATTACTACTCTGTGAGCCACTGCTCTAGGTGTTGTAAATATAGTGCAGTGATTGAAACACATAGTTCCTACCCTCAAAGAACTTACAGTCTAGGAGAGAGCCAGGCACTAAGCAAATGATTGTACAAATAAACATTTAGCACAGTTGGTGCAAACCTTCATTTAGAAACTCAGTTATCCAAGAAATATATTTGCTAGAACTCTGTTCAGTTTTTGACTCCAAGTTCCCATACCACTCAGCTGGCAGAAACAAACAACATCCAGACAAGTTAATGTCAGTCCAACTTGGGCTTGGTTTCCTTCCCCTTCCCTGGACATAACTAGAGCATCTTACTCTGTGTGTGCCAAGGCCTTTCTGTCATCAAAGAGTTGGTGCCTCCTCAGTTGTCTGGCTTCTTCGGTTCTAGCAGTTCTTTACTGCTGCTGCTGCACATCACTCATGACATGAGGAATGGCTTTCAGAGTTCCTGTGGTCCCTCACAGGTCTTACTACATCCTGGACAATAGTTTTTAGAAGTAGGACATGGATCTCCTCTGCTCTAAGGATCCACAGGCCTCCCTCTTTTTCTTATCCCCCTATCCCTTTCCATCCCTGAAGAAACTTCACATTTCTCTCTATGTTTAAGATACTTGGTCTATGTCTCAAATACCTTTTCTAAGTCCTGTGCTTTTATAGAACAAAAATGGATGTAGTTGATTTATTGTCATTTTATATGTCTCCTTCAACTTATAAACACAGAGCCACTAACTTGAGAAGGGAAAGGTAATGAAGAAAAATAAAGATTAAAATATATCTCTTAATATTATCCCTCAACAATAATTTCTGAAATAATGCTATAAGAGAAATCCATGGTGACTTGAGAACAGTTAACTAAAGAACCAAATTTAATTTGATTGGATGGTAGGTCCTATGAGAGGGAGTTCACAGAGGGTTCTTCTGAGGAGACGAGATAGGAACTGGGATTTGAAAGCCATGTAAAGAGTTCATGTTTTGAAGAACAGTGAGGAGAGAGGAGGAGGATCCTTTCTCAACAGAAAGGATACACATGGCAAGGCCTCACAGCAGGAGCACATTGAAAAAAAAAAACAAATCTATGAGTATTATCACTTACAGATAAAATCTTAATTATAGATTATACACACTTGCATTTTGGTGTATGAGGCCTCAGCAAACTATATAAGGCATCAACCATTTATTGTGCCATAATGGAAAAAGTGTAAGAACTGGTCAGAGCTTTGGATTTGAGTTCAAGCCTGACCAGTTATAAGCTGTATGGTCCATGGCATATTGTATCACCTCTTCAAGCCTTAATTATATCATCTGGAAAATAGAGATTATGACAATATTACAACTACATGCCCCGTTAGTCTCATAGGATTGCTGTGATGATATTCTGGGAAAATGGATGTGAAACTGTTTGGCAAACTGTAAAGAACTTTCATGTGCATAATTATTAGTATGTTAATAACTAAATCTATTCACAGTAAAATTCAATGTTTTATTTTAGAGAGACTCCTCCTGAGATAAAATGGCAAATACTAAGTGTTCTATTTTCTCGCTTATAATTATATGTAACTACATAGAGGTGAACCAAGTGAACACACTAAATATGATACACAATTATATAGTAGTGAATACAATCTTTCTTTTCTGGAAAAGCAGCTAACAATTTACTATCAGACAACAATAATGTAAGTTCTATATGAGAGATGCCTGCTAGAAAATGATCAAATGAAGTAATGAATATCTAGCACAAAATAGAAGCCTAAAGTTAGCACAGTCACCACTCTCTCTTTAGATCCCTAACCAGCACACTAGGGTGTGTGTGTGTGTGTGTGTGTGTGTGTGTGTAAGGATAACATAAGATGGCTAATGGCAGGGCAGAATTCTTACCCAGTTCTTAAAAATGTGTGGTAAACAGAGTTTACTAGTAAAGATTCAAAGCCAGTCTATAAACCAAGCAAAATACTTCCTTCTGAAGTCCCCAGGAGGAAAGATATTAGACTAAAAATTTTATGCCGATCTATAACTATGAGAAAATCACTTAAGGCTGCAGAAGCAGGGGTGAGAAGGGTAGAAGAAAATAGGTTCAGTGCTTTAGGATCAGTTGCCCAGGATCCAAAAAGAATAGCTTTATTTTATATGGAGTCTTGAAGAACAATGGGGAAAACATGAATAATTTGTAAAGATCAAAAGTACATAATAAAAAGGAACACATTTTTTTCAATTAGATCAAGTTTTTATTTTATTACACAAGGTGTTATGGAAAGTCCAATCTTTCAGAGAGACAAAAACAAAGATAATCACAATGACATACCAGTGGAAAATTTATAATCCTTATAACCTGACCTAGCCTCTAAATCCATGTAAAATTTGCCTTACTTTTGTTTAAAGGATGGCTCCAAACAAATGGAGATTACGAAGCAATGGATACTTGTAAAAGGTAGTTCCCACTGTTGTATTGATATATATATATATATATATATATATATATATATATATATATATATATATGTGTGTGTGTGTGTGTGTGTGTGTGTGTGTGTATGTGTGTGTATATATATATATAATTATAATATATATATATTATTTTTTTCCAGAGAGTTTAGTGAATTTCATATGCCCTATCCTCTCCTCTCCATGTAGAATGCTTTATAGAACAGCCCATAATGTCCTGTGGTCTCAGTTAAACCCAGGATTTGTTAAAACAAACTGCATAAAATAGCCTGTTAGCAATGAATATTTGGAGGAGTCACTGCTCCCCATCTACACTCCGATTTTCACAACCTTGCTCTAGAACTCTTCATAAAATAACATCCTGATGTGGCCTATAGATCAGAGACTTTTTATTTTCTATCTGGGTCCATTGAAGTCTGGGCTTAAAATCCAGAGCTGATTCTGGGCAAACAGAGGAGAGTACCCTGTTGTGTCCCAGATTAATTTTTCTTACTGAATTGGGAATGTGATAATCACTGGCCAAACAATAAAATTCTGATATTTACTGTCATATATTTTGCTTGCCAAATAGTCTAACAAAGTTCTATAGCTTCGTCTCTTAGTTCTAAGCAGATAAAACGTTAGGTACAAGAATCCACTATTTTCATCAGACTAAAAACTACGTAATTATAAACTCTGGAAAACACAGCCTAGAAAGCAGCGCCTGGAAAGCAGAAGCTTTAAAAGTCAATAGAATTGTGTGTTATAAAGATTTTAGTTTAAGCGGTTCTAATAATTTCCAAGTTTCGCTTCTATAGGTATAATAATTTTCTAATTCATTTAGACATTATATAAGAATGTACATGTACTCATATGTACTTAAAATATGATCAAGAAGTATAGTAGTAATATCTTTAGAAAAATTAAGAAAATTCCACTGAAACTCTTAAGAATAACTCTTAGATCACAAACTAATCAAATATCTCTGAAATAAAAGTTCATTAAATTTAAATTAAGTGGAATTTATACATTAAATATTGTTTTCTGAAATCAAAATCTGGTGTACAGTATATAATACAGAATATTGGATATTAAACAATTCCTTTTTTAAAACAACTACAAGAAAAATATTAAGAATGATGAATTATGCTGGTTGATTTGACTTGGATCCAAGCAAAGTATCTATTATATCTCCCTGAAAAAAAAAAGAGACACACAATTACAATGCAATAAAATGCAAATTAAAAGGTAAAGTAGTCTTTAAAATGCCATTTAAAATTTATAAGTTAGTGATACACATATCCAATAAGATTGTAAAAGGGAAACAAGCAAAGGTAAGTTTAAACAGTAATGGTTATTTCCTAGTATAAACCTACTCTTTCCATGAAAGACTTCTTTTTGAGACAGAGTCTTGCTCTGTCGCCAGGCTGGAGTGCAATGGCGCAATCTCGGCTCACTGTAATCTCCGCCTCCTGGGTTCCAGCAATTCTTCTGCCTCAGCCTCCCAAGTAGCTGGGACTACAGGCACGTGCCACCGCGCCCGGCTAACTTTTTGTATTTTTAGTAGAGATAGGGTTTCACCGTGTTAGCCAGGATGGTCTCGATCTCCTGACCTTGTGATCCACCCACCTTGGCCTCCCAAAGTGCTGGGATTACACGTGTGAGCCACCGCGCCTGGCTGAAAGACTCTTTTAATGAATTCTGATAAATAATTTTATAAAGATTCAGTAAGAAGAAAATTTTGGCAGCTCCTATTTAGCCTTAATGCTTAAGCCTAAACTTTCTCATTTATAAAGTACTGGTTAAACTTACTGATATCTTAAGTTCTTCCCTGATCTATTAATGCTTGACTTAGAGAGTAGAACTTCTCAATTTCCATGTGGGTTTTGTTATTTTTCACTTAGTGGTACTGATATTCGTACTAAAATGGGTACAATGATCATATATAAGAGGATGAAAATCAAAGATGGGAGGTGAGTTTTTAAGCAAGACAGTATAGTGAAAAGATAGGAACTGGAAGCAGAAGAGTTTCTCTATCACATAGTAAATGTAATCTTGAGAAAATCATTGAACTCTTTAGATAATGTAACATAAGTCAGTTCATATTTTTTAGCCTATACTATGCTATCTTTGGCACTTCCCCATCATTCAAAGTCCTGCACACCAAAACAGTTGCCAAGTCCGTCAATTCTAACCTTAATATGTTTCTCAAACTCATCTCTTTCTACTTCAGTTTCTCACTTGGGCAAATGTAAGAGGTAGAACTACAGAGAAAAACTTTGTTCACATGTTGTATAATGAACCATAATAGTAAAATTAGTATCCAGGAGTGATTCTCCACAGGCTGCCTGCAGAAAAGGAATTGCTTCTGTAACTCTCCATTGAAACTGACTTCTCCCAAATGCTTATACCATAATTCTCTACAGCTCAAGACTTAGACCACCAGCAATCCTCATCATGACAGTAGAAGAGCTGGTGCTTCCCCAGTCATGAATGTTAATGCAGTGGTAACTCCTGCCAACAGTTAGCTACATCATAAAGTTATAATTGCAAGCCTTGAATTCCAGTCTCCTGTTCATGCCAGACATTAGGCTGGTGTTACCACTAACCATGAACCCTAAGCTACTAGGACAGGGCTGGAGCCAACCTTTGGCCATATCCTACCACAAAAATATTCTGGTCCTTGCTCTCATCAGGAAGGGGCCAGAGTTTCAGAAATCATGTCACTTAAAACCTCCAGAGGGCCAGGCATGGTGGCTCACACCTGTTAACGCCAGCGCTTTGGAAGGCAAAGATATGAGGATTACTTGAGGCCAGGGGTTTATGATCAGCCTGGGCAACATTAACAAGTCCTTGTCTGTACAAAAAATTGAAATAAATTTTAAAAATTAAAAGTTAAAAATATTAAAAGTAGCAATTAGAAAAAGTGATACTAACTGGAGTCCTGAAAGACACTGATAAAACATAGTTTCCTTTGTATACCTCCTAAAACTGTTCTTCCCTTTCCCAGGGGTAGCCTTTATGCTAAATTTGGTGCACATCTTTCATATAGAATGAAATCATAAGGCTTCCAAAACTTTGATTCACTCTTGGTTAAAATTAATGAAAAAATTATAGGTCATAATGCTACTTGACAAGATATCTTGGTAGGAAATAATGTTTTTGACATTAGCAACTTTGGAACTTCAAATTATTATTATGACTATAATTCTCATAAGCTAAGAAAGAAAAGGTATATCATTAACATTTGGCTGTAAGTAACAAAAAAAATCTAATTAATGGTTTTTTGTTGTTGTTTAATCTCCCAAAAACTATAACCCAAAGCCTTTCAAATATAGTGACCAAAAACATGAAAAACATACTTGTATCCAAAAATTATATTTATTTACTAACATATGGAATTGATTTGTTAAGAAAATTATTCTTACCAGCCTTGAAATCGCATGCACGCACGCGCGCGCGCGCGCACACACACACACACACACACAGATTTGCCAAAAATGTTCAGATTCTCTAAGCTTAGCTTTCTGCTTGTAGAGCATACTGTTCATATTAAAAGATGGCATAACTAATTCAAATCCAAACACAAAAATGAAGCATTTTTCTTCTATATTCCAGTCTATATTTTATACTTTTACCAACTATAAATGTGTCTACAAAAAATTTTTTTTGCGTGTGTGTGTTTAAAATAATACTTGCATATATTATAACATATTGTACTTACCATGTTGAAATTTGCTTTTATCACTCGACACTGTTTTTTAAATTTATTCAAAATTTGTCATATTAACACATTAAGATATAGGTCATTTAAATCTCTGTATTGTAGTTACACATGTGAAAATGTCATATTTTATCTAACCAGTTTTCCACTGATAATCATTTGGGTTGTTTCCAATTTGTCAGTGTACGAACAAGGCTACTATAAACATTGTTTTCTCATTAGCATGTTTTTCACACCATTGCCCATGAGTTGAACAAAGCCCTAAAGATGTATAAAATCTGGGCTTGGCCTGGTGGCTCACACCTGTAATCCCAGCATTTGAGGAGGCCTAGGTGGGCAAATCACTTGAGTCCAGGAGTTCGAGATGAGTCTGAATAACATGGCAAAACCCCATCTCTACAAAATATACAAAAATTAGCCAGGCATTATGGTGTGCACCTGTAGTCCCAGCTACTTGGGAGGCTGAGGTGGGACAATTGCTTGATCCCAGGAGTTTGAGGCTGCAGTGAACTAAGATCAGGCCACTGCACTCCAGCCTGGGCAACAGAGTGAGACCTTTCCTTTAAAAAAATAAATAAATAAAATAAGGATATAATCTAATCTAATCAGATGGCATTTAAACATCTACAAAAGTTGTAATCCTACTGAACAGGAAAACTGTAATAATTTAGAATTTAATGATACAGTAAATCAATGAATTGAAGTCAATCAAGTGATCCAGCAACATGGGAAGGGTTGCAGACTTCCGTGAGATGACGGAGGACTTAGGTAATGTGTAACTAGACTTTAGGAGACATGGGCTGGGAGACAAATGCATTGGAGCATTGACAAATAAACAGTAAAACAGGGCTCAGGCTGGCAGCTAAGGTAGTTAGGTAAATCCCCTGAAATGTTCACACTGTCAGGCTTCATTCCCTGGCTAAAATCTTAAGTCAAGATGCATCTTGGCTAGCTGTGAAAATAGTCTTCAAAACTACTTATAATGTTATTCTTTTTTACCCTGAGAAGAATAAACATTGTGCACAAAAATGATGCAGCAAATCAAACAGATAACTTTAGTATTTTCTGCATTAAGGAATTTATATAATTTTAATATTTTAAATATTCATTATGTATATGAGAAGTTGCCATATTGGAATGTCTAACAGAAACATTTGCTTCTTATATAAATGTGTAATTTGGGTAATTGATTTAGACTTACAATCATGGATTGAAATCTTACCAATTTGTAAACAGCATTGGAACATTTAAGAAAATATAGTATTCATCACATTTAAAATTTTTAATTTATGAAATTAATAAGAATTCCTTAAGTATCTAAGACTTGTTTGTCCATAAGAAAATTGAAGTACTTAAAAGTCCAATATATTAAATTTATAAATGAGAATTAAAATATTTAAGAAAATTTAATTAAGTTGCAAAAACTCACTTAGCATGTATTAAAATCTGCTAGACTTAAAAAGAGAATAATAAAATATATAATCTAAATGTAACAACTTAAGATGAACTGTTCATTTTTTGTAAATCTTATTATCATTTGAATATGAGTTTTTAAAATCAAAGCAAACTGAATAATCTTTTGTAAATATAAAGGCTACCTTAGGGAACATTAGAAATAAGAAATAAATTGGCTGGCCATGGTGGCTCACGCCTGTAATCCCAGCACTTTGGGAAGCCGAGGTGGGCAGATCACCTGAGGTCAGGAGTTCGAGACCAGCCATGGTGAAACCCTGTCTCTACTAAAAGTACAAAAATTAGCCAGGTGTGGTAGTAGGCGCCTGTAATCCCAGCTACTGAGGAGGCTGAGGCAGTAGAATCACTTGAACCCGGGAGGCAGAGGTTGCAGCGAGCCAAGATCATGCCACTTGATTATACTTTCTTGAATATCTATTGTCCCTTTCTTAGAAACCATGTCTTTTGCTTGTGTGTTTGTTCATTCAGATAGTCATTCAGCATTCACTAAATGCCCATTGTGTGCTAGTACTGCGCTAGACACTTACATATATGTTTCCAAGGGGCTCAAACTAGTAAGAAAAATAAGTATTCAAAATATTCCAACTTATATTGATAGATTATTGTCACACTTGACAGGATATATATATACACACACATATATATATAAATATTTATAAAATACATACACACAAATACATATATACATTCGATGAAAAGAAAATAATCAACATGCCAATACTCACAGATTTCTCTTCCACCACTATCTCCAACACACAATAACAAAAATTTTAAAACAACTCAAACAACTCAATTCCCGCTCCCAACCACCGCAAATTCAGAGTTTATGGGCAAGTTCTTAGAGCTCTTGTGAGATGGACTAAGAGAAACATAGAGTTTTTTTTTTTTTTTTAAAGATGAATTTAGGCGTTGAGGCTACATTTAGAATTGGAGGCTTATGGACAAAAGAAGAAAAAAGATTACTATAAACTATGTATTTGGATTCACTTAAAAATTTTAAGAGATTTGAATAAGAATGGAATTTTCTTTTAATTTCTTTTAGCCATTGAGCTGTGCATCTTAGGCAAGTTTCAGTGTGGAGATAAATATCCCAGTACCTGTTAAAATATCTGATACTCAATGAATGTTTGAGAAATGAAAAAATGTTTAATATCACAAAAAAGCCATTAGGATTACATTCCTCAGAGTAGACTAAAATTATTATGTAAGAAAACCAATGCGTTTTGTGAAACAAATACAGATGATATGGAAAACAGGTAAGTAAAAGGAAAAATATACATCTTATTGGTTCTGTTTCTCTGGAGACCCCTAACACAACTTCTTAAATAATAACTGTCTTTTAACAGAATAATGTTTTTATGCAAATGAACCTCTGGAACATAAAATTTATCCAAGACTCCACCCCTAAAACTAATAATTGTAATACAAAACATGTTATTTTTTTCTCTAGTTTTTCAATGCATATTTATTCAACAAGCATTTATTGAATAACTACTATAAGCCAGACACTACTAGTCCATGGCAATACAACCCAGAACAAAAGAGACAAAAATCACTGTTTTCATAAAGTTAACATTCTAGGTGTAGGACACAGGCAATTAACAAAATATATAAATAAATTATGTTATAATGTATACATAAATTTATATATAAATAGATATAAAATGCAGAAGTAAGTTTATGTATATTCAAAGGTGTTAAATGTTATTTAAAAAATAAGTCATGAAAGAGTATTGAATAGGGGGTGTGAAAGATAGCAGAGGTTGCAATTTTAAATAAGACGATCAGGAAAGACTTAACTGAGAAAGTGACACTTGAGCAAAGATTTGAAGTAAGTAAAGAAATAAGCCCTGTGAATGTTAGGCTGGGGAAATGACAAGCATTTTATTGATTTACTTATTTAACATTTGCAGTCCATATGGTTGGGACAGAACTCTACCTCCTACATGTGACCCAGATCTAATCAATCATCTGATTTCCCTGGCCACATTTCCTTCTTGTTGGATATTTATGTTGTTCTGTTTTCCTTTTCCTTTTCTTTTCTTATCTCATGAATAATGCTATAATTTATTTTATTACATTTATAAACATTTCTATAGGATAGTCTCAGAAGTGCTAGTTAAAAGGAATCAATATTCTCCAAACATTCCCTTTTTTTTTTTTTTTTTTTTTTGAGTCAGAAGTTTGCTCTGTTGCCCAGCCTGGAGTGCAGTGGCGCCATCTCAGCTCACTGCAACCTCCGTCTCCCAGGTTCAAACGATTCTCGTGCCTCAGCCTCCTGAGTAGCTGGGACCACCCGCCACTACGCCCAGCTGATTTTTGTATTTTTAGTAGAGACAGAGTTTCACCATGTTGGCCAGGCTGGTCTTGAACTCCTGACCTCAAGTGATCCACCCGCCTCAGTCTCCCAAAGTGCTGGGATTACAGGCATGAGCCACTGTGCCCGGTCTTCTCTAAACATTTAACAGTCTTGATTCAGATTGTCAAATTGCTTCCAAAAAGTTATACCGATTTCTATTCCAACCACCAGTATGAGAGGACTTATCAAAGTTTGCCAGTACAGAGTAGTCTTATTAAAAAATTATTTTTAAATAAACTTTGTAAATCTGATATGTGAGAATGCTATTTGAATTTAATATTTTATCTTTTAAATTATTAGTGAGGTTGGATTTTAAAACATATCAACTAGTCATTTTTTGTGAATGACCTGTTCCTGACCATTGCCCATTTTTTATTGAAGTCTTGCTGTTTTTTCATATTTATTTGTACATATTTTTAACATATTTATCATATTTGTGCTAATATTTACCAGATTATTGTTTATAATAACAATGTAAATGTAAACACAAGAAACAGAGAAAAAATGAAAATTTTTAATTGAAAATTGAAAACTTTTTAAAAATAATAGGCATCTAATGACACCGAGTTGTTTGTCAAAGTTCGACACAAAACTTGGGTATTGAAGAACGTGGAATAAGAGAATAGGATAACGCTAAACCAACAGAAATAAATGCCCATTTGAGGAACATTGGAAAATATCTAAAAATACAATTATTTTATGTAACAATCTTTTAATATATGAAGTAAACTTCTTTGACCATCTTTAAAAATTATTAAGTCCCAATTACATACTAGGCACAATTTTAGGTTCTCCCATATAATATTTACAATTATTTTGCTCACCAAGATTATTATTCTCATTCTCTTTTACAGATAAAGAAGATGAGGTTGAAAAAAAAATAACCCTAATAGGTACCATGTCTAGAAGTTAGCAATTCTTGGAATTTATGTTCTTTTATTATATTACACTTAAGATACTTAGGAAAGGTAAATCCTCTGCATGCTACAAAAGTATATCTGAATAGAATAATAAAACGACACAAATTTTTTTACTCTTGAGTCTCACCCGGCCAGATTCCAAAGCAGTAGGCATATTTCTCAGTTCATACACAGAAACCTGTCCATCACTGTCTCCTACCAAAAGGCAATCTGTTTGTTTGGCAAAGAGAATGGTTGTGAACTTGATTCCAGGGTTAGCAGTATTCACAATCAGAGGGTCCAAACTGTAATGAAATATTTTATTTGTAAATTCAATTGTTATATTAATATGGTCTTTTAAATAGACAAAGAAAAATTTGAGATTTTTTAAATTAAATGTAACAAAAACCATAAGCCTATTTAAGTGTTTCCAAACTCAAAATAACTGTTCCTCACTCCTTAATCAAAACCTTCATTTCTTCAATGAACTAATTTCAACCAGGTAAATTAAAGTACTTCACAATTAAGATGGGAACTCATAAATTTAAACTTTTGTGATGGTTAATTTTGTGTGTCCACTTGGCTAGGCTATGGTACCCAGTTGTTTGGTGAAACATCAGTCTATTTTAAAGGTATTTTTTTTCAAATACAATTAATATTTAATTCACTAGAATTTGAATAAAGCCTATTACCCTCCATAATGTGGGTAGGTTTCATCCAATTAGTTGAAGGTCTTAAAAGAAAAGACTGATATCCACCCAAAGTGGAATAAAATTCTACCTGCAGAATGCCTTTCTTCTCAAGACTGCAACATGACTCCTGCCGGAAATTCCAGCCTGCCAGCCTGCCAGCTTGCACCGCAGATTTCATACTTGATAGGACCCAGTCCTTAAAATAAATGTCTCTCTCTCTCTCTCAAGAGATAGATATAAAAATAGAGATATATAGAGACAGAGACAACAATAGATGTAAGTACATACATCTTATTGGTTCTGTTTCTCTGGAGACCTCTAACACAACTTCTTAAATAATAACTGTCTTTTAACAGAATAATGTTTTTATCCAAATGAACCTCTAGAACATAAAAGTACATTTTGAACAAGAAGTTTTCCTAGTCTTCATTATCTAAAGCAATCTACCTAGGGTCCTCAAAAGAAGAGAAGTAGCAAGTTTGTATATTTCTTTTAAAAATGTGTTGTCCTGGGAATTACAGATTTTCCAGAAAAATTAAAATCAGAGGTGGGATTATTTAAGCAGCCACTGTATATATTAGTCACCTCATACTGGTAATCCTTGATTTTTGGTTTATACTGTTTTATAGAACAAACCAGGACAAAATTTTAAAATTACTGAATTATAATTCCTAGCAAAAAAAATTCTCATGAAGAATAAACCCATTGAATTTGACATCATTTCTTTCAAACAAGAATTTATTTTCTTGCTGTTTTTGCTAAAAACTAACATAAAGATATATTATAATTTCCAATTGAAAAAGTAGAACCATTAACCTTTTTATTCCAACATTGTATTAAGTTTCCATATTAGGAAGAATAAATTAATTTAGATAATCCTCTAATAACTTTGATGTAATATGTTAAATCAAAAATTTTAATTAAGTTCATACCCCTTTGAATATGTTTTGAAACAAGGTAAGAGCATAAGTAAATGTTGCAAAAATAATTATTTTGTCCCTTTTTTCTATCATAGAAAATTTTTAATTAAAAATGTAAAAATGCCTCTGTATGTTTCTCTAAATCAGGCAATGAATAAGAACTCAAGATAGCTATTATATCCTATATCGTCCTGTAAAAGTTTGAGGAGATGAGTAAGGTAAACTTTCTTTATTCTTTTTTTTTTTTGAGATAGTCTCACTATGTTGCCCAGGTTGGAGTACACTGGCTCAATCTTGGCTCACTGCAACCTCCACCTCTTGGGTTCAAGTGATTCTCCTGTTTCACGCTCCTGAGTAGCTGGGACTACAGGTGCATGCCACCACACCTGGCTAGTTTGTATATTTTGGTAGAGACAGGGTTTCACCATGTTGGCCAGGCTGGTATTGAACTCTTGACCTCAAGTGATCCACCTGCCTCAGCCTCCCAAAGTGCTGGGATTACAGGTGTGAGCCACTGTGCCCAGACAAGGTAAACTACTTTCATTCAAATATTTTTTTTTTTTTTTTTTTGAGACTGAGTCTGGCTCTGTCGCCCAGGCTGGAGTGCAGTGGCCGGATCTCAGCTCACTGCAAGCTCCGCCTCCCGGGTTCACGCCATTCTCCTGCCTCAGCCTCCCGAGTAGCTGGGACCACAGGCGCCCGCCACTTCGCCCGGCTAGTTTTTTGTATTTTTTAGTAGAGACGGGGTTTCACCGTGTTAGCCAGGATGGTCTCGATCTCCTGACCTCGTGATCCGCCCGTCTCGGCCTCCCAAAGTGCTGGGATTACAGGCTTGAGCCACCGCGCCCGGCCGGGTCATTCAAATATTTTTAAAATCACATACGGTATAAATAATTAACATTAATATAGCATCCTGGTATTATCTTTATTCATAAAGGACTCTTATAAACTATTACTTCTTTTAAAGTAACTACAGTACCCTCTAACTGGTGTCAAAGCTATCAGCTATAATTTAGTTTGAACTGCTTCTACTGTAAATTTACCCAAGAAAAATAGTAACACTTACGTGCTGATATGAAGGTCCCAAATCTCCACCCTGTTCTCATTTGCAGCTGCAAATATATAGGATGATTTTGGAGACCAGGCAACATCGTAAACAACAGAAGTAGTTGGATAAAAACTCAAAAATGGCTTGACATTCTCCTGTTGCCATATAATAACACCCCAATCTGCAGAACAGCTTAAAAATACATCATGACAAAATGGATTCCACGTCACTTTATACACTGGACCCTAGAAATAAAAAAAAATACATAGGTAAACAATATTTAACATCATTTATTTTAAACTTGACTAGCAAATTAAAAATGCTAAGATTTCTAGATTTTCACACAACTCATTATTGTGTGGGCAGTATTTTAGCTGAGAATAAGATCATAGATTGAATCTTCCCTAAATTATTACATTTAGAAACATAAAAATATAGTTGCTACAATATTCACTAAATTTAATACATATTATGCATACTTTGAAAAAATAAAGAGTATTAAGAAAAGAAAGAAAGGACGGAGAAAATGAAAAAAAAGTGGCTGAAACAATCACGACAAGATATACAGCCAGGTGCAGTGGTGTTTGCCTGTAGTCCCAGCTTCTTTAGAGGCTAAAGTGGGAAGATCAAGTGGAAGATAAAGTGGAAGTTCAAGGTCAGCCTGGGTAACAGTGAGACCCATCTCTTAAAAAAAACAAAAAAAGCTATAGAGACTAGGTATGGGTGAAAGACAATTTTACTTTAGGATCAGCATGTTATCATAAGCAAAGTCTTTTAGAAACAAAACTTGTGACTTCCAAAACTTTCAAGAAGGAATCAAGGATATCTAGAACTCAAATAAAATGCCCCATACATTATTGGTGGTTTCCATAGAAGAAAACACTTAATTCAAGATGGTATTTTTAACTCTGAAGTTGTAAATTTATTGCATATTACATATTATTTGTATAATGGTACTATTTTTTCAGAAATACAAAATAAATGTTCCAACCTTCTAGAATTAAACTAACCTTATGTCCTCTGTAGGTATTTAGGTATTGTTCATTATATGAACAAGAACATTTGTGAATATGACCTTCTTCAGTGCCAGCCAAATAGATATTTGTGTCCTACAACACAGAACATCGAAATGCATTGGCTTGTGATACATTAGTAAGCGTCATAAATAGAAGATTAGATATTTCTGGATCTATTAAAATCAATTCGAGAACCCAAACTAAAAGCACTATCTTGAATATACCAGTCTTGTCTTTTCCTTTTGTCATGATTTTATAATAATCAAACTACCTGAAAGACTACTGTGCAAAAGAAAATATAAATTGGTCCTTTGCTGGAATTAGGGTAGCATTTAATATCCTGTCTGGAAATTACATAGAAAAACACTGGCTTAAAATAAATAAGAAATTTTCTAACATTTAGAGGTACCTGACAATGGAACCAGCAGTCCAGGGAAACAGTAAGTGCTCTTTCATTACAACTTGTCAAAGAAAAGACAGATACACACTTTTGAACTACATGATATTAAAAAAAAAGAAAAAAATAAACTATATGATAAAGTATAATTTCTCCCAAAGTGGTATTACCAATACATATTCCCAGACAGTCCTGTATAAAAGTTATCTGACTCACATTCTGTTTGACAGTTGCTTACATCAGAAATCTTAAATGTTGCCATTCTATTAGATGCAAAATTATATCAACCATTTTTAATTCCTATTTATTTGAATATTAATAAGGTTGAGCACTTTATGTTCATTGGCCACTTGTGTTTCCTCTTCTGTTTGTGTCCCGATCATTTTAGTAATAATATGTCTTGTTATTTTCCATTTGTATAAGTTCTTCATATTTTCTAGAATCGATTGCTTTGTCTATAACATGTTATAAATATCTTCTCCCAGTGTATGACTTATCTTTTTATTTTCTTTTTACCATCTTTGATAAACATAAGTTCTCATTTTCTGTTATATTTAGCATTTTTTTGTGCTTTAAGAAATCTTTCCCTACCTTAAGGTCCTAGAGATATTTTCCTACATTTTCTTCTGAAAGGTTTTTGTGTATGATAGGATAGAAATCTAATTCCTTTTTTAATATAGATACTTATTATTCTAACACCATTTATAAGTGGTCATTTTTCACTAGCGATCTTCAACGTCATTGTTAAAAGTTGGGTTTCCCAGGAAATAAACTCTGACATTTCATGCCAGAAGTGTCAGGGAGTGCTCTCAGGAACAACTTCTATGTAGGAAACAGGAATGGGCAGATATTTCAGTTGAGCCGTGACGCAGTTGCAATCAAGGGCTTAGTCCCAAGTATAAGAAGCTATGGAGAAAAGATGGCCCTTCAGAGTCCTGTCTCAAGATAAGGAAGCCAGATATTTTATAGATGCCCCCTTCAAGGAAGATGTTAGACTCAAACCTAACCATACTAATAATCAAACTAAGTGTAAATGATCTTGGCATCATAATTAAAAGGCAGTGATTTTAAGATTGTATAAAAAGGCAAGACCCAATTATATGCTACCTACAAAAAAATTTAAGTATAAAGAGATAAAAAGGTAGAAGAAAAAGCATAAAAAATGATAAACCAGGCTAACACCAGTTAAAAGTAAGCTGGAGTGGCTATACTAATATCATACTAAGTAGATTTCAGAGTTAAAAAAAAATCACAAGTTATAAATAGGGTCATTTCATCGTGATAAAGGAGTTAATTGATCAATAGGACATAATAATGCTAAACATATGTATGTACCTAATAAGAAAGCATCAAGATACACAAAGCAAAACTGATAGAATTACAAGGAAAAATAGACAAATCTACAATTATGGTTGGAGACTTTAATACCTCTTTCTCAATAATTGAAAGAAGTAGGAAGAAAATCAGCAAAGAGAAGTAATCTTGAACAATATTATCAGCCAATTTAACCTGAATGACATTTATAGAATATTCTAACTAAGAAAAGCATAATACATATTTTTCTCAAGTATACAGGAAATATTTACCAATACAGACCACATACTGGGCTTTATAACAAATCTTAATAAATTCAAAGAGTTCGGTTTATAAAAAGTGTTTTCTGTAATTATGGTGGGATTGAATTAGAAATTGGTAACAGAAAAGCCTTTGGAAATCTTGAAAATAAATAACATGCTTAATATCTGGAAATAATATCTGGAAACTAAATAACATGCTTCTAAATAACCCATCCATCAAAGAAGAAATCAAGGGAGAAAATTGGTCATTTGAACAGAATGAAAATGAAAATGTAACATATCAGAATTTTGGGGATGCTGCTAAAGCAGTACTTAGGAAAAAATTATAGCACAAATAACTACATTAGAAAAGAAAACAGTCATAAATCAATGACCTCTGCTTTCATTCTAAAAAATTAGGAAAACAAGAGCAAATTAAAACCAAAGTAAAGAAAAGAAATAAGGATCAAAGTGGAAATCGATGATAAAGAAAACAAACAAAATAGTGAAAACCAATTAAGTCAAAAGCCATTTCTTGGAGTTCAACAAAATTGATAAACATAAGTCAGACTAATCAGGAAAAGAGAGAAGACACAAATTACTAATATTAGGAATCACAGGGCAATGTCATGGCTTATGCCTATAACCCCAGCACTTTGGGAGGCCAGGGCAGGAGGATCACTTGAGCCTAGGAGTTTGACACCAGCTTGGGCACCATAGCAAGATTACACCACTACAGAAATAAAAATAAAAATAAATTAGGCCAGGTGCGGTGGCTCACGCCTGTAATCCCAGCATTTTGGGAGGCCAAGGCAGGAGGATCACTTGAGGTCAGGAGTTCAAGACCAGCCTGGCCACTGTGGTGAAACTCTATCCCTACTAAAAAAAAATACAAAAAATTAGCTGGGCATGGTGGTACACACCTGTAATCCCAACTACTCAGGAGACTGAGGTGGGAGAATTGCTTGAACCCAGGAGATGGAGGTTGCAGTGAGCCCAAGATCACTCCACTGCACTCCAACCCGGACTACAGAGTGAGACCATGTCTCAAAAAAATTAAATTAAATTAAATTAAATAATAAATTAGCCAGGCATGGTGGTGTGTGGCTGTAATCCTAGCTGTTTAGGAGGCTGATGTGGGAGGATAGCTTGAGCCCAGGAGTTCAAAGTTACAGTGAGTTATAATCATACCACTGCACTCCAGCCTAGGTGACAGAGTGAGACTCTGTCTCAAAAAAAAAAAAAAAAATTAGAGGTGAGATTACTATATATTCCACAGTTATTAAAGGATGCTAAGGGGATATTATGTCAATAAATTCCACAACTTTGATAAAATAGACAAATTCCTTAAAAGACACAAATTACCAAAGCTCACTCAAGAAGCAATAGATAACCATAATAACCCTACATATATTAAAATTTGAATTTGTAGTTAAAAATTAAAAATCTCCCTACAAAGAAAACTCCAGGCCCAGATGGTTAATTCTATTAAGTATATAATGAAGAACTCATACTAATTTTATGAAAATTATTTCTAAAAGGAATTCTGTGCAGACATGATTACCCTGATAGCAAAGTCAAAGATGTCACAAGAAAACTATAGATCAGCCTCTCTTCTAACCAAAGATTCAAAGATTCTAAACAGAATTTCACTATATCAAATTTGCTAGTATATTAAAAAGGGTAATAAACCACAATGAAATAAAGTTTATTTCAGGGATAAACATTCAAAAATTAATCAATCTAATTCACCATATTAACAACCTTGAAAAGAAAAACTATATGATCATCTTTATACATACGGAAAAGCATTTAACAAAATCCAACATCCATTCCGAATAAGAACCACCCAGCAAACTAGGAATGTAATGGAACTTCCTCAATCTGATTAACTGCGTCTACAAAAAGCCTTCATCTGACACCATACCTAATAGTAAAAGACTAAATGCTTTTCCTCTAAGATCAGGAACAATACAGATATGCATGCTTTCATCATCTTTACTCATCCCTGTACTGGAGGTTGTAACCAGTACAATCATACAAGGAAGAGAAGTAAAGGCAACCAGGTTAGAAAGAAAGAAGCAAAACTGTTTTTATTTACAGACCATATGATCATCTTGAATTCCTTATGCCAAGGACACTTCAGGACACTAGACTAGGTTTTTTTCAACCAAGCGTTATTGACATTTTGGGCTAGATAATTCTCTGTTGGGGACTGATGTGCACTGGGAGGGTGGTGGCTGTCTGTACACTGAAGGATGTTTAGCAACATCTCTGGTCTCTTCCCAGAGATACCGGTAGCACTTTCCCACCCTCACCTCAATTCCTGACAGCTGCAACAACCACAGATATCTCCAATCATTGCCAAATGTTCCCTACTGGGAAAATTCTCCCCTCCCTGCCCACATTGAGAACTACTGTTCTATAGTCAAAGTTAAGGTGAATTACAGGAATTTGATAATGAAGGAAGTTAGAAGATGGCTGTAGTAATTAAAGTAAAAAATAAGAAAGGTCTGAACTGCATTAGCAATAGCAGGCTTGGACTTGAAGGGATGGGACAATAAAATTTAAGTATCATTTGGATGATAGGGTAGAATAGAGGAGTTCAAGTCTTGGTTTGCATAATGACGTAGATGATGGTGTCACCAAAGAGATGATCATATTACATGTAACAGAAAACATGGAATACATGTTCTGAAAAAGCCTATCACAGTGGCTGAATTTTCCGATTACAAAGTATCTCCAGATTGATAGAGAGTACAAGGATGGTTACCAGAGGCTGGGAAAGGTAGTTGGGGGTAGGGGGATGGTGGGGATGGTTAATGGGTACAAATAAATAGAATGAATGAATAAGATCTAGTATTTGATAGCACAACAGAGTGACTATAGTCAATAATAATTTAATTGTACACTTTAAAAGAACTAAAAGAGTATAATTGGATTGTTTGTAACACAAAGGATAAATGCTTGAAGGGACGAATACCCCATAGTCTATGATGTGATTATTATTCATTGTACGCCTGTATCAAAACATCACATGTACCCCATAAATATATATACCTACTATGTACCCATATAAATTAAAAATAAAAAACAAACTATCTCCAGATAAAGAAAAAGGAGGACTTCATTAACTGTGCTCTGATTTGATTCTCGGTAAACATGAATTTAAGTGGTCTTTCTAATCCCCAAATCCTGAGAGTCACCATGCAAATTGAAATGTAGAAGACTATATATAAGTGGATTCAGTTTCTGTAAGTATGATAGAGCAGCAGAGTGGCCAAGTGGGGCAAGGAGAGGCACTCAAGTTAAGCACAGAGTTGTAAAGAGAATCTTTCCATAGTTCCTCAGAAATATATACCTCTCATCTATCTAGCTGCAAAAGCAGATAAAGATCATAGTATAGCCAACTGGAATGTACCATTCCACCTTAGGTTAGCAGTTAAATCTGTGCTTATTTCTTCACTTACAAAGCACAATTTTAAAAAATCTTTATTGGAATATAATTCACATATCACATAATTCACACATCATATAATTCACACGTATCAAGTATATAATCCAATAGTTTCTAGTTTGTTCACAGAGTTCTGCAACCATCACCACCATCAATTTTAGTTTCATCACTCCCAAAAAAACTCTATCATCATTAGTAAGTCATTCCCTACTTTTCCCTCCCTCGTCACCTATTCTTCCACCTGCATCCCCTAGCCCAGACAATCATTTATCTACTTTCTGTCTCTAATATATTAGGCACAGTATTCATTAACAGGCTAATATTTGGTCTTGTTTTATGACTTAATACACTTCAATTTTGGAAACTGTTATATCCAGTGGTAAATAAGAGTGAAATAATTTACCTTGGGATGAAAAGAAAAACACATTCCAGGAGCCTGTCGAGATATCAAAGCTTCGTCTTTCTTTTCCTTTTCCCCTCCTTTTCTGTTACTGGTAGTTGTAGTTCTCTTTAGTCGCATCAAATCTGTATTTAAAGAAAAACATATATAACTTGTTATTTACCACATGAAAGACTACCGCAAATATCATGTGTATTTCTTCTGCAAATAATAATATTAGTTCTGCCAAATTTGCATGTAATTAGGCTAAAATTAGCACACACTAGAACTAGCTGCTTAGAAAAACAATGACCAAGCCCAATTTTTTTCTTATTGGCCAAACCAAAATTTGTCACCTTTCACACATGGTTAACTAGAAAATTTTAATTCAGCACGTAACAAGAAAAAGATAACTTGATTTTTCTTTTACCATAACAATCTAGTCCTTTTCGTATAACCCATTTGGCGATTCTTCCATCTGCTGATATAGAAACTAGTATTTCTCTTTTGTCATCTCCTGTTGTTCCTCGATCTTGTTCTATCCACTGTAGTTGCCAGACAGGTCCCAAATGTTTTTGAGGTGATTCACTAAAACAGTAAAAAAAATACTAAACATATAATCATTATAATAATTTCTTAAAGGCCTTGGAGTATAAATGATAAGGTCAGCTTTCTAGAAGATCACGACTTATTTATATAATCCTTTTATTGTTCAAAAATAGACTTTTAAATATTTTAATAGAAAAGACAACCTCTTTTCTACTTAACAGTCACTGTTATTTTTTCTACTTCTTACAAAAGAAAAATTGTACTGGTCTTTAACTATATTAGCTATCATAACTGCAATACAAAAGCAAAAATGTTCTTTCTTTTCAGAATCTACTTTTCTTACTCAATTCATTAATTCTTTCTTAGTTTAGTTGTGTAAATTCTGACTTTTACTTTATTTTAGACACATTGAATATAAGTATTTTCATCTTTATAATGTTTTTATGAATTAAGTTGTTAATCATTTAAATCTTATCCAGGTAAACAATTCTTCTTTCTATATTTCACTCTTCTTCCTACGTTTCAAGATTGCCCATTGGTTTAACTCTCTCTATGGATTAGAGTTAAAATTTTTCTGAAAAATTAAACTCACTTCTCAGATTACTCTCTTTTCCTATCAGATTAATGTGATGTTTTTTTCATGGTACTGACTACCTTGATTTTTAATACAAACCCTCCAATGCGATCAGTTCTGAACATTTTAAAAATCATACATATCTTTGATTTTTTGGTGAAAATTATGGACCCTCTTCCCAGAAACAAGCACAAAGGCCCATGCTTACAAAACTGCAAATAATTTGAAGTTAAGTTCAGGAGCCTCTGCTTTAATGGTTATTTCTAGTTCTAGCTAAGTTTATTCAAACACTTTTACAAACATGCCCCATTGGTATCTTGTCTATTACAAAAACCTAGTCTTTTTAATATCTTTCACCTCTAACCTTTTGGCTTTCCTCATGTAACTCATTTATTCATTAATTATTCATCAAACACTTACTAGACTCCTGTTATATGTCCAATTTTCAATGACATGCTGATGATAGAAAGGTATGTAAGATTCAATCCTTGCTCTCAAGGAACTTATACCCTTCTTAGCAAGATAGATAGATAGATAGATAGATAGATAGATAGATAGATAGATATAGATTAGATAGATTTACATATATATACACACACATAATTTTATATATAATATGATAAGTGCTATGATAAAGGTATGTACAGGTTGCACAAAAGAAAGGAATGGGAAATTTTCCTGGAAGAAGTGAAACCAAAGCAGTAGTTTAAGAATAAGCATAAACTGTGAAGCCAGAGGAAGTTGGTTAGTGAGATGGGCAGAGAAGAAGTTGACGGAGCTATTAGGACACACCATTCCAGCTGCAGAGACAACAAGAGGGATTATTAAATGTTTCAAAAATAATGGTATCACTCTCAGTAACCACATAAATATTTACTCAAAACTAAATAACATTAGAGTAAATCCTCCTGAAAAAGCATGTATTATACATTTATCTAATTCTCAGGTTCTTACCTACTATCCAGAACTGGAACATTACTGTTGCTCCGTACATTGTAAATTGCAATTGTGCCATTGTGGTAGCCAACTGCTAAAAGGTTAGGTGCTCCAATTGAAAAATCCACAGCAGTAACTCCATATGGACTCTGATAAATACGTTCTGGCCACTAAATTTTAAAAAATTACATTTTCAACTTGTTTTTGTAGACTACAGTAAGACAGAATATAATGGTGGCTGAGATTTAGTTTGGTGGCAGTGGGTATGTGAGCAGAGTTAGCCCACATTCAGTTACTTCTGTCCTCCTCATTTCCAGTACAGAAAAGAATAAAACTTCACTTGGTCATTTCCTTTGATACAAGTATGAATCCTCAGCACTCAATGACTTTAAGATAGAGTGTTGGGCATGGGGGCTCACTCCTGGAATCCTAGCTACTAGGGAGGCTGAGGTGGGAGGATCACTTGAGACCAGCAGTTTGGGACCAGCCTGGGCAACATAACAAGACCCCCATCTCAGAAAGAAAGAAAAGAAGGAAGGAAGGAAGGAAGGAAGGAAGGAAGGAAGGAAGGAAGGAAAGAAGGAAGGAAAGAAGGAAGGGAAGTACAGCACAGCCTTCTACAATAATATTTTGGTAATCTTTCAGCAGGATTAGTATTACCATCACATGTCTACCTTCTTATGGGAACAAAAAACTAATCATCTAGCATATATTCCTGTATTCTAGTATTTGTTTCAGATGCTTGGATTATCTAAAGAATGAAGAGAAAAAGTTCTAAAACTCTCCAAGTTACAAGTTACTCTGTTCTACAACCCCATGAAGAGTTTGTTTTGTTTGAATGTCTAATTTAAATCCTTTCCTGTTTTTAACCACCTACATAAAAAAGAAGACAGACTACTGATGATGAATCCAATGTCAATCCCTCCACATTTAAAATTGCTTCTTCCTTTCTTTTATGCTATATAAACCCAGATTTACATGACATATAGCTAAGTTTATTCAAACACTGTTATAGATATTACAGACTAGAGGTATTTATAAAAATTTTAGTCATTTTTATATGCTCTTCTGGCCCTTCTCTAAGTTTTCTACTTTGCATTTCAGTTGTGAATCAAAACTAAATATAAAACTTTAAAGTAACAGATTGACTAGGGCTGTTTAGCAAAATTACTACTATGATTCTTTATATTCATTCTCTCTGAAAAATGTATGACAGTAAGAAGGTCATATAAATTTATTTTATTTCTATTGAGAATAACAGTCAGGTGATAAGGAGGTATTCATATATTAAGAAACCACCAGGTATTTTAAAAACATAATTTTCAGCTGGGCTCCGGTGGCTCACACCTGTAATCCCAGCACTTTGGGAGGCCGAGGCAGGAGGATCACGAGGTCAAGAGATCAAGACCATCCTGGCCAACATTGTGAAATCCCGTCTCTATTAAAAATACAAAAATTAGCTGGGTGTGGTGGCACACACCTGTAGTCCCAGCTACTTGAGAGGCTGAGGCAGGTGAATCGCTTGAACCCAGGAGGTGGAAGTTGCAGTGAGTCAAGATCGCGCCACTGCACTCCAGCCTGGGCGACAATGCAAGACTCTGTCTCAAAAGAAAAACAAACAAACAAACAAAAAACCCCATAATTTTCAAAGGATTTTCATTTACAGATTCATTTTTCTTTATAATTAGCTGTGAAAATCAATAATGGTTCAACTCTGCATCATCATATATAAGCATATAGTACATGTTCAATAAATATTTACTGAATGAATTTATAAATGAATTCTCTTTACCCTATGTCAACAAGAACAAATTTTAATTGCTATGAGTTAAACCAAAGAAAATAGTCTTAATTGATAAAATTTTCTAGACTTTATTTATTACATGTAATTATATACTTTATGAGAATTTTGTCAACAGCCAGATAAAAATGCTTCTTATTCTTGTTTGGGTTACCATGGGATTCTTTATTGACCAGCAGCAAGCCAATCCTCTTTTTTGCTCTTTAAATCCAAAGTGCCCATAGCCGACAGCCAAAAGATCCTGAAAACCAGAAAAATACATTTAAAAATAAGAGAAGATAGCATTAAAATATTGGTAAATATATAAACATATATATTAATGAGCTGTGTTAAAAATAGTAGTAAGACATTTCGACTGAGAGGAAAAAATGCCAGTACACCATCTGTTTTTACTCTATACCTCCATATTCCTAAGCAAAAAAATTAATCAGTGTAACGCTTCTAATTTGCAGACTGAAAGATAAGCACCTAAAAATAACCAATTGCTAACAATTTCTTTTACATATTAAGGTAGTCTTCTGAGATTGTGTTAATAGGTTATAATATATTTTGAGTTTTTGAGGACTACCTAATTATTTCAGATGTAAAATAAAGGACACAAGTTAAAGGTAGGTGCCATAGACTGAACTGTGTCCCCTTAAAATTCATATGTTGAAGGCCTAACCTCCAATATGATTGTATGTGGAGATAGGGGTTTTAGGAGGAATCTAAGGTTAAATGAGATTATAAAGGATGGGGTCCTAATGAGACAGGACTGGTGACTTTATAAAAAGAGAAAAATACACCATAGAGCTCTCTCTGCCATGCGAGGACACAGTGAAAAGGCAGCCACTGCAAGCCAGGAAGAGAGCTCTCACCAGAAACTGAATCAGCAGCCCTTGGATCTTAGACTTTCCAGCCTCCAGATTTATGAGAAAATAAATTGCTGTTCTTTAAGACATCCAGTCTGTAATATTTTGCTAAGGCAGCATGAGCTGCCTATACAGGAGGTCATTTCTAGAAATGCATATGTAAATACAAATAGGCAAAAGCTTAATAACTGAACAAATCCAGCCTCTGCTCTGTAACCAGAATACCTTTAATTTTAGAATATTACATTTTCTTATCACCACCTTACTTTCAGGACAACATGATCTCTCCACAATTCTCTCTGTCTTAAAAACAGTCTTCACTACTATACCCTTTCACCCTGATATTGACAAATCCCTATTTATCTCTTCTAGACTCTGCAGAGGCATTACTTTCTCTAAGAAACAGTCAAGAGCTTCTTGTATGTGTCCCCACAGCACTGTTTATTTCCTCATCATAGCACGTTCAAAATTATTATACAGGTAGGGTCTATGTATAACTTCATTACTACTGTGTCTCTAGTGCCTTAACAGTGTACTAGGCACAGAGTTAATGTTCACTAAATATTTATACAATGAATTAATAAATATTATAGATTCCATCTGTAATATGTTTGCATTTAGGCTCATTCAAAATTATTTAATTTAATCTCCATAGCAATGCATTAATTTTTAAAATGCTAGTATATTCAGTTTCTAAAAATGTTTCATATATCTTTATTACAGATTTATTAAATCCTATTTACAGGACAGGCATGGTAGCTCACACCTGTAAAACCAGCACTTCGGGAGGCCAAGGCAGGAGGATCACTAGAAACCAGGAGTTCAAGACCAGCCTTGGCAACAAAACAAGACCCCCATCTCTCCAAAAAATTAATTAATTAAAATTAATTCCACTAATTGACAAGACAGTCCCAAATATAGTTTTATAAAGATAAATTCATAATAAAAGTACTTTACTTTGTTACAAAATAATATACATAATTAAAATAATGTGTTATTTAGATTTCAATGGAAATGATTATAGACTTTCGGTTTTTTAATAACTATGACAACTGTCATGTTTGCACAAAGCACCTGATAAGGTGTGGCAATAAAATAATAAGGCTAATTCTTAAACATACAAAATATAATATAATTTAAATAAATTGGTTTTGACTGCTTCAACGATATAAATATTTATATCAAAGATACTGCCATTACCTGAAAAACTGTTGGAATTGTTAACTGGGAAATACCTTCAGAACCAGTTTATAAATCCCAGAAGAAAATTAGTCTAATTACTCTGCAATTCTCTCTTTTTTACAACCAAACATACAACTCTCCAACTTGACAATTCATCTTATTTGCCTCAAGATGACTTTTGTCAGTGTAGTAGTTAAGAGCAAGAACTATGGAGCCAGACGTTTGCATTTGAATTTTGGCTGTTTCACCTACTAGTGGTGTGACTTTGGGCAAATTACTTATGCTTTTTGTGCTTCAGTTTCCTTTCAACATAATGAGAAGAATAATAGTATCTAATTCATAGGGTTGTTGTGTTAGTACAGTTAAAACACAATGGTGCCTGCTACGTACTAAGTGCTGTTTAAGTACTTGCTAATATCAGTGGTAACAGTATTTTAAGGAATCTCAAAATTATTTTGCACACTTGTAGGGTCACTAGATTAAGTATACACTTCCAAATATGACTACTTTGAGACTAATATAAATTTGGGCACATGAGTTTTGGTATACATTAAATAAATCTACCAATCCTCTAGTTTACTTATCCATATCTAACATGAATTCAGAGAATGCCATGTCCCAAGTAGATCCACTAAAATAAAAATGGTAATGTTTTATACATTAAATGTTTACTACATTAAAGGAGAAAAACATTATTTTGTAACTATTTGCATTTCCCCCTTTTTAAACTGGAACTTGTTTTAGGGGCATTCTAAAACTCAAAGTTATGGTCAATTTTAATTCCTTGTCCCATATCTAAGGAAAGCAATTCTTCATTATTCGAACTTGATAATTTCCCTTCAATGGTAGAAACAGAATTGTTCAAATGTTTCATAACTTACTGGATTTGTTTTATTCCAGGCAAGGCTGCTCACATTGAGGCCTTTGGTTAAGTCACAGGAAAAAGACCAAAGTCGTTCCAAGTTGGCGGGTATTGTTGATTCTTCTGCATGTATTTCTTCTTCCTCCTCCTTCTTAGATTCTTCCTCTACTTCTTCATGTTTTGCACTTTCTAAAAAATCTTCAGGCTCTTCAGGTTCAGGTTCTAAAGTTTAATCCAATAAAAAGATCATTGTCCTCTACATCTAGAGGGACCTGCCAAAGGCTCCAAATAGCCTATCTACCCATGGCTGACACTTCAAGCACCATCAGATCTGCTGGATCATATGGCGTAAGTGGCAGAGCACCGTGAAGGGCAGCCTGGACCTGTGGCAGAGTCTTCTGCTGTTCTGGGTTCCAACTCAAAGCCAGCAGCTTTTCTGTTTACTTAATAAATGGGCCAGTGTAGCACATCCAAATGACAAATATGTTGTCTCTAAAATGTAAAGAGACTCACTAGGCATTGTGCTTCTTTTTGGTTGTAAAAGATGCCAGGTACAACAACTTATCCTTCACCTTAGAAGATACAGCTCAACATATCGCACACCACACACACATGACACCTAGAAACTTCACTGAGGTAGAAGTCCCCCGAAATCTTGTCAGTTTTACTTCCCACCCTCTGACAGGAAAATGTCTTACTGAAGTCTACTTCCTGTTTACTAAGTTCAATCAGCATATCATCCATTTAATGTGCTAGTGTGTTATCTTGTTGAAGGGAAAGAGTCCTGCAGACTAAATTATGGTACAGAGTTGAAGAATTGGTATACCCCTGAAGTAGGACAGTGAAGGTATATTGCTGGCCTGACCAGCTAAAAATAAATGACTTCTGGTTGTTTTTTACCAACAGACATTGCAGGAAAAAAAAGCATTTGCATCAGGTACAAGGGAGGTGTCTTAATTTCCTTAATGAACCTCTTATGGAACAACAGTTGCAATTGGAGTCACCACCTGGTTAAGTTTATAATAATAATCCACTGTCATTCTCCAAGATCCATCAGTTTTTAAATTTATTTATTTTCATTTTTTAGAGATGTGGGGGTTGGGGAGGTCTTACTATATTGCCTAGGCTGGTCTTGAACGCCTGGCCTCAAGGAATCCTCCTGTCTTAGCCTCCCAAAGTGCTGTGATGACAGACATGAGCCACTGCACTTGGCCAAGATCCATCTGTTTTCTACACATGCCACATATGTGAGTTGAATGAGAACTGTGGTGAGTATCAACATCCCTGCATATTTCATATTTCAAGTACTTGACAGTGGTAGTAATCTCTGAAGTCCCCTCAAGAATGTGTTACTGCTTCTGGTTTACTATCATTATCACTCAAAGCCCATAGCTTTACATTTTAAAGTTTAGGGTTCACTCATGGTACTGTATATTCTACAGGCTTTGACAAATGTATAATGACATGTATCTGCCATTGTAGTACCATATAGAGTAACTTCACTGCCCTAAAAATCTTCTGTGTTCTTCTTCTTCATCCCTCTCTGGTCCCTCATCCCTGGAAACTACTGATCATTTTACTGTCTCCATATTTTGCCTTTTCCCAAAATGTCATACAGTTGGAATCACATAGTATGTGGCCTTTCAAATTGGCTTCATTTGCAGAGTAATATGCATTCAAATTTCCTCCAGGTCTGCTTCTGACTTGATAACTTAGTGATGAATAATATTCCATTGTCTGAATGTATCATAGTTCATTTATCCATTCACCTACTGAAGGGCATCTTGGTTACTTCTAAGTTGGGGCAATTATGAGTAAAACTGCTATAAATACCCATGTGCAGGTTTGGTGTGGACACAGTTTTCAGCTCATTTAGTTAATCAACAGATTACTAAATCGTATGGTAAGAGTATGCTTAGGTTTTTTGTTTGTTTGGTTGGTTTGTTTTGTTTTTGAAGACAGCGTCTCACTCTATTGTCCTGGTTGGAGTGCAGTGGCACCATCTCGACTCACTTTAACCTCTACCTCCTGGGTTCAAGCAATTCTCATGCCTCAGCCTAATGAGTAGCAGGGACTACAGGCACCTGCCACCATACCCGGCTAATTTTTTGTATTTTTTAGTAGAGCCAGGGTTTCACTATTTTGGCCAGGCTGGTCTCGAACTACTGTCCTCAAGTGGCCTGCCCACCTCAGCCTCCCAAAGTGCTGGGATTACAGGCATGAGTCACCACACCCAGACAAGAGTATGTTTAGTTTTATAAGAAATGACCAAACAATATTCCAAAGTGGATATACCATTGTGCATTCCCATCAGCATGAATGAGACTTCTTGTTGCTCCACATCTCCACCAGCTTTGAGTGCTGTCAGTGTTTTGGACTTGCCCATTCTAATAAGTGTGCAGTGATACCTCATTGTTGTTTTAATTTGCAATTCCCTAATGAAATCTGATATTGAAAGGTCAGGTGTAGTGGCTCACACCTGGAATCCCAGCACTTTGGGAGGCCAACGTGGGAGGGGAGCTTGAGTTCAGGAGTTCAAGATCAGCCTGGGCAACAAAGTGAGACCTCATCTCTACAGAAAATTTTTAAAAATTAGCTGGGTGTGGTGGTGCATGCCTGTGGTCTTAGCTAAGCCAGAAGCTGAGGCAGGAGGACCGCTTGAGCCAGGGAAGCTGAGGCTACAATGAGCCATGATTGTGCCACTGTACTCCAGCCTGGGTGACAAAGCAAGACCCTATCTCAAAAATAGGCGGGGGGGTTGGAGGAGGAGGAGGAGGAGGATGAAGAACAAGAACAAGAAGAAGAGAAAATAATATGATGTTGAGTATCTTTTTGTATGCTACTTTGACATGTGTATATTTTCTTCAGTGAGATATCTCTTCGGGTCTTTTACCCATTTTTAATCATGTTGTTTATTTTTCTTATTGTTGGGTTTTAAGAGTTCTTTGTATATTTTGGATAATAGCAATTTATCAGAAATGTCTTCTGAAAATATTATCTTCAGTATGTGACTTGTCGTCTTATTCTCTTGACAGTGTCTTTTGCAGAGCAGAAGTGTTTAATTTTAATGAGGCCCAGCTTATCAATTATGTCTCTCAATGGATCATGCATTTGGTGTTGTATCTTAAAAGTCACTGTAAGACCCAAGGTCATCTAGTGTTTCTCCTATGTTATCTTCTAGGAATTTTATAGTTTTGCATTTTACATTCAGGTCTACGATCCATTTGAGTTAATATTTGTGAAAGGTGTAAAGTCTATGTCTAGGTTCATATTTAGTACCATTTGTTGAAAGACTATCTTTTCTCTATTGTATTGCCTTCCTTCTTTTGTCAAAGATCAGCTGACTATATTTTGACAGATCTATTACTAGGTTCTCTATTCTGTTCTATTCTATATTCTTGTTTATTCTCTTGCCAATAGCATGCTATCTTGACCACGATCGCTTTATGCTAAGTCTTGAAATATTAAATATCTATATTAGACAAGAAAAAAATGTGAAATCAATGATCCAATTTTCCATTTTAAGAAACTAGAAAAGGAGTCAGGAACAGTAGCTCATGTCTATAATCCCAGAATGGGAACAACTCTTATTTAAAATGGTGCTGAAACAACTGGAGATTCAAAAAAAAAAAAATCTTTAAACCTTAACTTAGTCCCTTAATAAAAAAATTAATTCAAAATAGATAACATGATAGATATGTTAATGTGCTTCACTATAATGACCTTTTTACTATATATTTATCTTGTAACATCATGTTGTATACCTTAAATATACACAATAAATTTGTTAAAAATAAAAATAGGCCAGACGCAGTGGCTCACACCTGTAATCTCAGCACTTTGGGAGGCCGAGGTGGATGGATCATTTGAGGTCAGGAGTTCAAGATCAGCCTGGCCAACATGGTGAAACCCCGTCTCTACTAAAAATACAAAAATTAGCCGGGCAGTAGTGGTGTGCGCCTGTAATCCTAGCTACTAGGGAGGCTGAGGTGGGAGAATCCCTTGAGCCTGGGAGGAGGGAGTTGCGGTGAACTGAGACAGGGCCATTGCACTCCAGTCTGGGCCACAGAGTGAGACCCTGTCTCAAAAAATAAACAAATAAATAAACAAACAATCCAATATAGATAGTAGACCTAAACATAAAAGCTAAATCTATACAGCTTCTATAAGAAAACTGGGACGTACAAATTTGTAAACTTGCGGCAGGCAAAGATTTTTTAGAGAGCTCATGGAAAGAATTAATTACAAAAGAAAAAATTGACAGATTAGATTTCACAAAAATAAACTTCTGTTCATCAAAAATTTTTTAAGAAAATAAATTCGCAATCCATAGACTTAAATATTTGCAAAATATGTAACTGACTAAAGGTTTGTATCCAGAGTATATAAAAATAAGCTCTTACAACTTGAGTTTTTAAAAGACAATTCAGGCTGGGCACGGTGGCTCATGCCCTGTAATCCCAGCACTTTGAGAGGCTGAAGAGGATGGATCACCTCAGGTCAGGAGTTTGAGACCAGCCTGACCAACATGGTGAAACCCAGTCTCTACTAAACTACAAAAATTAGCCGGGCATGGTGGTGGGTACCTGTAATCCCAGCTACTTGGGAGGCTGAGGCAGGAATCACTGGAACCCAGGGGGTGGAGGTTGCAGTGAGCCAAGATTGTGCCTTCACACTCCAGCCTGGGTGACAGAGTGAAACTCCATCTCAAAAAAAAAAGAAGAAAAATTTTTTAAAAATTAAAAAAAAAAGTCAACTCAACTTTAAAATTGGTAAGAGACTTGACCAAACAGTAAACAGAAGATATTCAAGTGACCAAAATAAACCACATAAACAAGAACTCAGTTTATAGAACAACACTAAAAGGATTGCCAACATCAAGTGTTATAAAGAATGTGGAGCAACTGAGACTCTTACACATTGCTGTGCGAGTATAAGATGGTATAACCACTTTGGAAAAGTATTTTACTGTTTCTTAAAATGTTAAACATCTACTCAGTAATCCAATAATCCCATTTGTAGGTATTTTCACAGGAAAAATTAAAACATCCATTTACCAAAAGGCTCACACAAAAATGTTCATATCAGCTTTACTCTGAATATCTCCAGACTGAAAATATGCAAGTGTCCCTCAACATGTGAATGGATAAACAAATCATTATGGTATATTCATATACTACAGCATTACTTGGGGAAAAAAATGAACTACTTATACACGCATCAACCTAGGAAATCTCAAAAACATTGATATTGAATGCAAGAAGCCAGACTCAAAAGAATACTTACTTTATGAACCCACTTATATTATATGACATACCAGAATAGGGAAAGTTAATCTATATTGATGGAAATCAGAGCAATGCCTGTGTGTGTGTGTGTGGTGGGGGTTGGGGAGTGGGGTTAAGGTTTACTTGGAAAACTGCACAAGGTAACTCTTAGGGTTAATAGACAGGTCCTCTGTCTTGATTAAGGTATTGGTAACTCCAGTTTATACATTTTCAAAATGTATTTTTATATATAATTTAAAATATATATTTCATTGTATATAAATCTTACCTAATTAAAACATTTGCTAGAGTATTTTTATTTCTTAGATGTGTTGAAAGAAGTGATGTGCCAACAGTAACATTTACATTGTTACATTTACATTTTGTTTTATAAATGTCAATATACACAGTACTATGTGAATTGCAACCTTACAACTCTTTAAATATAGGATGAAAAATACATATATATAAGTGATTAAAATGTTTAAATATCAACCTAATGTGAGAGAAGGAACACAGTTTTTCAATATTCTTCTAGATGCATGCAGGCAAAAAGATTTACAACCATTTGTCACACATACTATTCTGTAACCTTTTTCTTTTCAAATGTAACCATATAGATTAATTTTGACTTGAAGAATCAAGACAAATTTCATAAAGGAAGTTTCCTTAATCCATATTTGAAAGCTGGGAATACAATAGGCAAGCATGGGGTGGGGATAGACTGTCAAGCAAATTCCAACTAGAAGTACTAAGGCAGGAAAATGTAGGTTCTATTTGAGGACTACCAGATAAGTCTAAATATAGCTAACTTTTAGAGTCTCCAAAGCAATATGATAATACAAAGTAATCTGTGGCCATATTGCAGATATCTTTTGAATGATACACTTTGAGCTTTGTAACTTATTCTAGGCAATGGGAAAACATTGAAGGTTTTTTGAGTGGTTTAGGATACATAAGCAAAGTGCGCTGATATAGCAGAAATAGAACTAGAACTTGAGATGGTTGAATGTCTAGCTTTTCTACTTACTATTAACTTCACAAAGTTTCTATAGCCTTCATTTTCTTCATTCATGTATTTTTTAATACATGATGAAAGGTTGATTAAGATAATCTCTAACATCCTTTAAAATATTCTGTTATCATATGAGATGGGATTTGTAGCAATGAGAACAGGAAGAATGCCCCTGCAATAGATTTGGGAGTAGTAACAAAAGTAAGAACCTAGAAAGTAACAACGATAATGGAAAAGAAGAGGTTGAATATGAGAGATACTGTAAAAATGAATAAGTAATTGAATGCAGGAATAAGGGAGAACCAAGAGCTATAGATGCTTAGGAAGTTTTGAATCTGAGACAATCTGCTTCTGTGGGCATCCTAGTCTGGACTCTAGTGTTACTCACACATTTAGGGCTGAAAGCTTTAGAAACATGTCCTCTGATAATGATAACTCAACCTGGAGATCACATTTAGAAATATATACTAAAACCCTTACATTTTAAAAATTATTTGAGTTTGTCTAAACATAATATCTTCTTTTTCTTTTTTTAAGAGACAAGGTCTTGCTCTGTCACCCAGGCAGGAGTGCAGTGGCATGATCATAGCTTTCTACAACCTTGAACTCCTGGGCCCAAGCAATCCTCTTCCTCAACCTCCCTAAGTACTGGGATTATAAGCATAAGCAACTGCACCCAGCCTAAACATGTTTATTTTTTTTAATACCTTTCAAAACAGGAAGCTGACGATAAGCTGCAAGTTTTGGCTGAAATATATTTTCCATTAGAACTCGTTCCATAAAAAATAAGTCCTGATGAAATTTGTCAGATTTTAATATTGCATCTGAGTGGTCTTCCTCATCTTCACGGATTTTTGCCAGAATTACGTTTTCTATGTCCATCAGAGAACTAGTTTCACTATCTACAAAATACAAACATGATACAATGATAAAATATTCAAATGGATGATTCATACATTCTAAAGATTTTTTAAATGACATTTCATCATTTGTATTTATTTTCCTCCAGTTTTCAACAACTTTAATAGACATTTATTGAATATCTTATGTACCAAGCACATGAAAGATGCACATACCTCATTTTGGAATTCTTTTTTTTTTTTTTTGAGAGGGAGTCTCGCTCTGTCGCCCAGGCTGGAGTGCAGTGGCCGGATCTCAGCTCACTGCAAGCTCCGCCTCCCGGGTTTACGCCATTCTCCTACCTCAGCCTCCCGAGTAGCTGGGACTACAGGCGCCCGCCACCTCACCCAGCTAGTTTTTTGTATGTTTTAGTAGAGACAGGGTTTCACTGTGTTAGCCAGGATGGTCTCGATCTCCTGACCTCGTGATCCACCCGTCTTGGCCTCCCAAAGTGCTGGGATTACAGGCTTGAGCCACCACGCCCAGCCTGAAATTCTTAACCATCAAAAACTATACTATTTTTCAGAACATAGGCAATGATAACCTCCTGAGGTAATTTTTATCCTTATTCTTTTAAAATTCAAGTTGAAATAAGATGATCAGTCTTCAGAAAAAGGTCTGATTTGATTATTGCTATATAGAAATACTGTACTATTGTATTAAGTTTTCTATTGCTGCTGTAACAAATCACAGTGGCTTAAAACAATGCAAATTTATCTTATAGTTCAGTAGATTAGAGGCCTAACAGATGTCACTGAGCTAAAACCAAGAAGTTGATAGGGCTTTGTTCCTTTCTGAAGGTTCTAAAGGAGAATTTGTTTCCTTGATTTTTTCAGTTTCTGGGGGACACCACAATCTTTCCTTCATCTTCAAAGACAGCAAGATTGATTACATTCCTGCTGACCTTCTTCTGTCATCACATCTCTCTCCAAGATCACAGCTGGAAAAGGTCTTTTACTTTGTAGTACCCCATGTGATTAGATTGGGCCCAATAAGATTATCCAGAATAATCTTTCCATCTGAAGATCCCCATTGTAATCACATCCGGAAAATCTCTTTTGTCATGTTAGGTAACACATTCACAGGTTCCAGGGATTGGGGTGTGCACAAATTTGCGGGACTATTGTTCTGCCTACCACACTACTTAGTAAACTCTTATTTTAAAAAAAGAATGAAGGAAACTCTTGCTTCTTTACCTTTATAGATAGAGGGAGCGTACTTCTCCTTATTCCTCCTGCTAAATTCAACTAAAAACACTGGAAATTTTAGAAAACAACAAACATAAGCAGTCTTTGAAAGGTGAAGAGAAGGAATGGGTATTCTTTTTGCCTCATATATTCCAGATATGGAGCTGAAGAAGTCAGCAACCTGGGAACACCGATGGGCACAAGCAAGAAAAAGTCCCCAAAAGAAGCCTCCTCTCTTTAGCCAAAGGACCAGGAAAAGCGTAGCCTTGAAAGAAAGAAAGCTTTTAGATGGCAGCCATTCTACTCCAGCCAAGCATAGAAAAAACTGTAGCCCCACCCATGTGACAAAGGCCAAGTGGGAGCCTAGTCTTCCACCCTCACTAGGCTGTAACAAGGCATCCCAAATCCCTGACTTTTCACTGTGTATGGTGTCAGAGAAGGCCCAGCAGGCAGGCAGGACTTTCATCCCTACCAAACATAATGATAGTGGTCCCCTTCCTACAGTGTCAGTGGAGATCAGCTGGGGAGCCTGGAATTCCAGCCTATCTAGTAGTAACAAAGTATACCTCCCTCTTCCCATTGGAGTAGTCAGAGTTGGACTAGTGAAGAGTCAAAACTTTTAACACTCCCCAGCAGCAATGAGAACAACCCCCACTGTGTAGTGTCAGTGTAGGCCACATGTATGGCATTAATGAAGCATTCCTATACCTCCTAGCCATGGTGTTGTCAATGAAAACTGGAGCTCCTATCACTGCCCCATGGTAATGAAGACAACACTTCCCCTAATGTCACTGGAGGTCAAGTGGCAAATATAGACTTCTACCCCTACCTGGAAATAATCAGGCAGTGACTCCCACTTTCCCCTGCCAGAACAGTGTCAAACAAAGCCTGTTTAAATGGAAGTTTAGAAAAGATTCAGACTCTTACAATACCCCAAATGTCCAGGTTTCAATTGAAAGTCACTCATCATAGCAAGAACCAAGAAAATCTTAACTTGAATGGAAAAAGTCTCTATACACCAACATCAATGTTACAATTATCTGACAAAGAGTTTAAAGCAAGCATCATAAAAATCCTTCAACAAGTTATTTATGAACACACTTGAAACAAATGAAAAAATAGAAAGTATCATCAAAGGGATAGAAAGTCTCAGCTAATGAATAGAAAGTCTTAGCAAATGAAAAGAAGAACCAACTGGAAATTTTAGGAGTGAAAAACATAACTAAAATTTAAAACTCAGTGGATGGGCTCTACAGCAGAATGGAAGAAAAATAAATCAGTAAACTGGAAGAGAGAACAATGGAAATAACCCAATCTTTAAAACAGACAGAAAAGTCTGAAAAAAATGAAGAGTCTCAAGAACCTCTGCAACCATAACAACATATGTACCATTCAAATCATTATCATCTGAGGATTGGAGAAATGGGGTGGGCCTGAAAAAGTACTTAAAGAAATAATAGCTGAAAATTTCCAAAATTTGGCAAAGGACAACAAATATATTCAAGAAATGAATAAATCACAATGAAGATAAAGAAATGCACACCAAGATGCACCATACTAAAATTTCTAAAAACAGAAGACCAAAAAAAAAAAAAAAATTCTAGAAAGCAGCAAGAGAGAAATGACACCTTATTTTTAGGTGGAAAATAATTTGAATAGCAGCAGATTTCTCACTGGAAACCCTGGAGGCCAGAAAAAAGTGGTACACATTCTTGGGGTTCTGAGTGGAAAGAATGGTCAATGCAGAATTCTATACCCAGTGAATTTTCCTATGGGAATAATTCTACACCCAGTGAATTATCCTGTAGGAATAAAGAGGAAATTAAGATATTGTATTCTCAGATGAAGGAATACTAAGAATTTGTCTCAAATAAATAAATAAACAAATAAAGTCTTCCCTAAAGAATGGCTAAAGGCAATTCTCTAAACAGGAAGAAAATAAGAAAGGAAGTTTAGAACATCTGAAAGGAAAAACCAACAGTGGGAAGAGAGAAAATAAGGATAAATAGGATATACTTTTCTTATTCTTTTGAGTTTTCTTAATTATGTTTGACAGTTGAAGCAAAAATTATTACATTGTCTGATATAGTTTTAAATGTCTAAATATTAAATGTTTATATATCTAAATATCTTTCTAAATACTTAGAAGAAATATTTAAGGCAAATATAAATGGGGGTGGAATCTAAAGGGAGGTAAGGTTTCTATACTTTACTTGAACTGGTAAAATGTCAACATCTATGGACTATTGTGTATGCATAATGGAATACATAAAGTAAATAATAAAAAGTTGCACATAAACTCAAAACACTACAGGTAAATTAAAGCAGAATTTTAAAAATTGTTTGAGAAAGCAGCAAGAAAGCAGGAAGAAGAGAGAAACATAAGATAGATAAGATAGAATAAGCAGAAAAAAACAGCAGACTTAAGGGCTAACATGCCAATAAAACATTAAATACAAATGGTCTACCTATACCAATTTAGAGATAAAGACTGGCAAAAAAAATTGGATTAAAAACATGACTCAAACATATGATGTCTACAATAAATTTATTTCAAATATACAATGTAGATAGGTTGAAAGTAAACAAATAAAAAAAGATATAGCAGGCAAACATTAACCAAAAGAAAGCAGGAGGGGCGATATCAACATCATATAAAGTTGACTTCAGAGCAAAGAAAATTACCAGGGATATATAGCAACATTATGTTATGATTGTACCGAGAAGACATAGCAATAATTAGTGTTTATGCAAAAAAAAAAAAAAAAAAAACAAGGCTATAAAATATGTAAAGTAAAAATTATTAGAACTGAAAAGAGAAATAATGGTCACATAAAATTTTGATGGAATAAAGACATAGAAAATCAGCAAGGGTATATATGAATTCAACATCATCAACTAAAAAGATGTAACTAACATTTATATAATATTCCATCTAGTAACAGCAGAATACACATTCTAGGTCGTATAACAAACCTTGACAAATTTAAAAGAACAGAAATCATAGTGTGTTAAAAGAAGAGAAATCATAGTGTCTTCTCCAGTCACAGTGAAATCAAGCTAGAAATCAATAATGGAAAGATAACAGGAAGATCTCCAAACACTTAGAATCTTAAAAAAAAAAATGCTCTAAATAATCTGTGTCAAAGAGGAAGTCTCGAGGGAAATAAAAAATATATGTAATAATGAAAATAAAACACAACATGTCAAAATTTGTGGAATACAGATAAAGCAGCACTGATAGGAAAATTTACAGCATTAAATGTATACATTAGAAAAGAAGGAAAGTCAAGTCAATAAGTTCCCAATTCAAGAAAAAAGAAGAAGAGGAAAAAAGAGCAAAATAAACTTAAAGCAATGAGAAGGAAGAAAATAGAAGAGAAGTAAATGAAATTAGAAACAAGTCAGTGAAATAAAGAATTGGTTCCTTGACAAGATTAACAAAATTGACAATGTTCCATCAGACTGACAAAGAAAAAAAGAGAGAAGAAATAAATTACCAAAATCAACAGTAAAATAGCAGATACTACAGATCCTACAGACATCAAAGTGATAATAACAAACAACTCTACGTCAGATAAATCTCACAACTTAGATAAAATAAACCAATTATTTAAAAAAGCTATTACAAATTATATTATAATATTAATAATATAATTTGAATATTAAGAAAATTAAATTCGTAGTTTAAAAAACTCACTCACAAAAAATCACCAAGGATGGATGATTTCACTAAAGAATTCGACCAGAAACTTAAAGAATTATCACTAATTCTACCCAACCTCTTCCAAAAATAGAAAAGGAAAGAATACTTGCTTATTCATTTTATGAAACTATTATAACAAAGTGAGACAAAGTACAAAAAAGAAAGCTATATTATCTCTCATCAACATCAACATAAAAATCCTTAGCAAAATATTACAACACAGAATTCAGCAATATATAAAAAGAATTATTATACATGATGACCAATTGAAGTTTATTCTAGGATGAAAGAGTTCTTCAATGTTAAAAAATCAATCAAAGTAATCCATTACGTTTAGGCCAATGAAAATAAATCACATGATCATATCAATCAATTCAGAAAAATCACTTGACAAATCAACCATTTATGAAAAAAAAAATCTCTCAGAAAAATAGAAACAAGCGGGGTATTATGGACAGAATGATTGTGTCCCTATAAACTCATGTGTTGAAATTCTAACCCCCAATGTAATGGTGATTAGGAGGTAGGACCTTTGGGAGATAATTAAGTCATGAGAGTGGAGCCCTCATGAATGAGATTAGTGTCCTGAAAAAGTTACCCCCAGAGAGCTCTTTTGCTCTGTGTCTGCCATGTAAGGATACAAGAAGTTAGCAATCTGCAACATGGAAGAGGGTTGTTGTGATTTTTATTGTTATAACTTCTTTCTAATTTGGTCTTGAGTTCTCTCAGTCAAGTAGCTATAGGCCAAGATAGCTACTCTCTAGAAGAGCCCTGACCAGGAGGAATGATAAATTCAGGTGTGTTGGTCAGGTGAGACACCATGAGGAAGTGAAACCAAAATGCACAAAACAGCAAAAATGTGTTACTCACAGGTCTCAGAGACATTACTGGTTATTATTCTCCTAACAAGAAGCTAATGAGAAGCACAGAGGAAGCAAAGAATTCAATCACCAGGAAGGGAGTGAGAAAGAGAGAAGACATGCAGAACTATGCCTCATAGGCATTACCCCTTAGGCTTTCCCACAGGTTTATGGATTGACGAGCTTAAAGAAAACATGCCTGAGTCAGGGAACTTACATGATTCTAGTGTTGACCATTATGTTTTATCATGGTCAGCAGCTGTAGGGTATATTGAGTTTTAGGCCTGTGAGATGAGGAACAAGTGGGCTCTATGGCACACAATCACATAGCAAAGTTTTATGTTTTAACTAGGCTAAAGGTGATGGGGGTACAACACAGTTTCAAACAACTTATGTCACACCTAAAAGTGAATGACAAGGGAGCAACTATATTAAACAAATTTACAACAAGTGTCCCACACCAGAACCCAACCATTCTGGCATTCTGATCTCGAACTTCTAGCCTCTAGAACCACGAAAAATAAATTTCTGTTATTTATAAACTTCCAAGCCTAGGGTACTTTGTTGCAGCAGCCCAAACTGACTGAGACAAGGATGTCCCTCCACTTGAAAAAGACCATCTACAAAAAACTACTGGTAACATTATACTTTTTTTTTTTTTTTTTGAGACTGAGTCTGGCTCTGTCGCCCAGGCTGGAGTGCGGTGGCCGGGTCTCAGCTCACTGCAAGCTCCGCCTCCCGGGTTCCCGCCATTCTCCTGCCTCAGCCTCCCGAGTAGCTGGGACCACAGGCGCCCGCCACTTCGCCCGGCTAGTTTTTTGTATTTTTTAGTAGAGACGGGGTTTCACCGTGGTAACATTATACTTAATGGTGAAAGACTGAATTGTTTCTTACAATCAAGAACAAAGGCAAGAATGTCTGCTGTCACCACTCTTATTCAATATAGTGACAGAAGTTCTAGCAGAGTAATAAAGTAAAAAAAAGGAAATAAAAGGCATGTAGATCAGACAAAAAAAAAAAAAATGATACTGTCCCTAAATGCAGTTGACATGATTGTGTATGCTGAAAATCCCAAGGAATACAAAAATTCTCTTAGAACTGATGTGCGTATTCAGCAAGGTTACCGCATACAAGAAAAACATACAAGAATCTATTGTATTTCTAAATACTACCAATAAACAGGCAGACACCAAATTAAAAACACAATACTGTCTGGGTGCAGTGGCTCATGCCTATAACCCCAGCACTTTGAAAGGCCAAGGCAAGAGGATCAGTTGACCTCAGGAGTTCGAGAACAGCCTGGGCAACATAGTGAGACCTCGTGTCTACAAAAATTTAAAAATTAGCTGAGTGTGGTGGTAAACACCTGTAGTCCCAGGTACTTGGGAAGCTGAGGTAGGAGAATTGCATGAGCCTGGGAGGTTGAGGCTGCAGTGAGCCATGATTGTCCTGCCGCATTCCAGCCTGAGTGACATACCAAGACCCTATCTCAAACAAAACAAACAGAATACTATGTGCAATTGCTTAAAAAAAAAATACTTATGTGTAAATCTATCAAAACATGCACAGGGCTTGAATGCTGAAAACTACAAAATGCTGATTTAAAAAAGGTTAAGGAAGATCTTGGCCGGGTGCAGTGGCTCACGCCTGTAATTCCAGCACTTTGGGAGGCAGAGGCAGGCAGATCACCTGAGATCAGGAGTTCAAGACCAGCCTGGCCAACATGGTGAAACCCTGTCACTATTAAGAATACAAAAATTAGCCAGGTGTGGTGGTGTGCACCTGTAATCCCAGCTATTCGGGAGCTGAGGAAGGAGAATGGCTTGAACCCAGGAGGAGGCAGAGATTGAAGTGAGCCAAAATCACGCCACTGTACTCCAACCTGGGTGGCAGAGCAAGACTCTGTCTCAAAATAAGTACATAAATAAAAATGAAAATTAAAAAAGCTCAAAGATCTAAATAAATGGAGACACACTCCATGTTCACAGATTGAAAGACTTAATACAGTAAAGGTATCAATTCTCTTTGTACTTAATGCTTTGATATCCTGGGGCCTTGCTAACCCTGCAGGAACTGCCCCCACTAGCATTAGCCAATTCCTAAAGATAGTGAAGGATTCACCTGATAGCATACCTTTCATATGCAAACCAATCAACCAGAGACCATAACCCAACTGCCTCCTTAACAGAGCTTTCCCACTCAGTCACTATTCCCTTGCCCTAATTCTCCCAGGGCCAGCTACAAGACAACTAGGAATATGCACTAAACCCCAGAGCCCACTGAAATTACTCAAACTAGCCAATCCTAAACTTGCCTACTTTGCCTCACCATTCCTTTCCCTAGTAGCCACAATAAAGGCTCTTGCCCATGTTTTCCCCATCACTCTCTGCCTTCTGACCAACTCTGGCACTTATATATGTAGTTCATGGCATGAAATGTCTCCTTCTCTTGAGATCTGTGAGTATAACAATAAGCTATCTTTGCAATGGCAATCATCTCCTGATCTGTTGGTTTTGCCATACCTCAATAAGAACAAAACCTACACTTTAAAACAATGTTGTCTGCTTTCAATAGAAAGATATAAATAGAATAAAATTAAAGAAATGGAGAAAGATATACTACCTACACACTAATCAAAGAAGTTGGAGTAGCTACATTTAATTACAGATGAAGCAGACTTCAGAACAAAGTAAATTATCAGAGATAAAGAGGGGCATTACATATGAAACATGGGTGAATTCTCCAAGAAGACATAATAATCTTAAATGTCTATGGTGCAAAAAACAAGACTACAAAATATGTAAAGCCCTCTGATAGAGCTGAAAGGACAAGTCCATTATTATAGTTGGAGACTTACTCCTCTATATCAGTAATTAACAGATCAACAGACAGAAAATCAGTAAAGATATAGGTTAGTTGTTGTTGTTGTTGCTGTTGTTGTTTTGAGACAGTTTCACTCTTGGTTGCCCCAGCTGGAGTGCAATGGCATGATCTGGGCTCATTGCTATCTCCACCTTCCGCATTCAAGCAGTTCTCCTGCCTCACCCTCCCAAGTAGTTGGGACTAAGGACGCCCACCACCAAACCCAGCTAATTCTTGTATTTTTAGTAGAGACGGGGTTTTGCCATGTTGACCAGGCCAGTCTTGAACTCCTGACCTCAGGTGATCCGCCCATCTCAGCTTCCCAAAGTGCTGGGATTACAGGGGGAGCCACTGCACCTGGCCAGATATACTTGAATATCACCAGCAATCAACTGAATCTAAATAACATTTATAAAATAGTTAATCCATTATCAACAAATAAACATTTTTCTCACGCTCACATGGTGCATTTACCAAGATAGACTATATTCTGGGTCATAAAACATGTTTTGAAAAATTTAAAAGAATAGAAATCACATATAGTCTCAGAATACAAAGGAATTAAATTAGAATTAAATAACAGAAAGATAGTTGGACAATCCCAAAATATTTGGAGATTAAACAAAATATTTATAAATAACAAATAGGTCAAAGAAGAAGTCTCAAATGAAATTTTAAAATATTTTGAACTAAATGAAAAGGAAAATACAACTTATCAAAATTTGTGTGGTACAGCAAAAACAGTTCTTAGAGAAAAATTTTAACATTGAATACATGTATTGGAAAAGAAGACAGATCTAAAATCAGCAATATAAGCTTCCACCTTAGGACACTAGAGAAAGAAAATAAACATAAACCTAAAGCAAGCAGAAAAAAAAAGAAAAGTTTGAAACCAATGACATCAAAAACAAAAAATCATTAGAGAAAATTAATAAAACCCAAAGTTAGTTCTTTGAAAATATCAGTAAAATCCATAATTTTTTTTTTTTTTTTTTTTTTTTTTGAGACGGAGTCTTGCTCTGTCGCCCAGGCTGGAGTGCAGTGGCCGGATCTCAGCTCACTACAAGCTCCGCCTCCCGGGTTCACGCCATTCTCCTGCCTCAGCCTCCCGAGTAGCTGGGACTACAGGCGTCCGCCACATCGCCCGGCTAGTTTTTTGTTATTTTTTTTTAGTAGAGACGGGGTTTCACCATGTTAGCCAGGATGGTCTCGATCTCCTGACCTCGTGATCCACCCGTCTCGGCCTCCCAAAGTGCTGGGATTACAGGCTTGAGCCACCGCGCCCGGCCAAAATCCATAATTTTTAGCCAGGCTAACCAAGAAAAACAGAAAGAATATTTAAAATTGCCAGTATGAGAAATGGAAGGTGTCATCACTACTGATTCCATGGACCTAAGAGAATAATAAAGAAATAATGTTAAAGACTCTGCCCACACATTTTTCTTTTTTTTGAGATGGAGTTTCACTCTTGTTGCCCAGACTGGAGTACAATGGCACGATCTTGGCTCCCTGCAACCTCTGCCTCCCAGGTTCAAGTGATTCTCCTGCCTCAGCCTCCTGAGTAGCTGGGATTACAGGCATGAACCACAACGCCCACCTAATTTTGAATTTTTAGTACAGACGGGGTTTCTCCATGTTGGTCAGGCTGGTCTCGAACTCCTGACCTCAGGTGATCTGCCCACCTCAGCTTCCCAAAGTGCTGGGATTACAGGTGTGAGCCACCGCACCCGACCTTCTGCCCACAAAATGTATAACTTAGCTTGAAATGGAACAATTCCTTAAAAGGCACAAACTACCAAAACTCACTCAAGGAAAAATGGATAATCTGAATAGGCCTATATCTATTAAAGAAGCTGAGTCAATAATTAATAACTTTCCAAAATAGAAAGCATCATGCTTTCACTGGTGAATCCTACCAAACACTTAAGGTAAAATTATCATTTTTATACAATCTATTCCAGAAAATTGGTGAAGAGAAAATACTTTCCAATTCTTTTTATTAGGCTAACATTACCCTAACTCCAAAACCAGATGAAGACATTACAAGAAAGGAAAATTACAGAACAATGTCTCACATGAAAATAATGCAAAAATTGGCTGGGCACAGTGGCTCACGCCTGTAATTCCAGCACTTTGGGAAGATGAGGCGGGTGGATCATGAGGGCAGGAGATCGAGACCATCCTGGCTAACATGGTGAAACCCCGTCTCTACTAAAAAAAAATACAAAAAAATTAGCCGGGCGTGGTGGCGGGTGCCTGTACTCCCAGCTACTCGGGAGGTTGAGGCAGGAGAATGGCGTGAACCCAGGAGGCAGGGCTTGCAGTGAGCAGAGACGGGGCCACAGCACTCCAGCCTGGGAGACAGAGAAAGGCTCCATCTCAAAAAAAAAAAAAAAAAAAAGAAAGGAAATAATGCAAAAATCCTCGATAAAATATTAGCAAATAGAATCCACCAATGTATAAAAAGAATTATACAACATGATCAAATGGAGTTTTTTCAAGGTATGCAAAGCTAGTTCAACATTCAGGATCCAATTAATGTAATCCATCACATCGACAAGCTTTTTATATAATCTATTGATATATAAAAACATATATATCAATAGATACAGAAAAAATCCATTGCACATTCATGATAAAAACTCCCAGCAAATTAGGAAGAGAAGGGAACTTCCTGAACTTGCTAAGGAACAGCTATATAAAACCTACAATTAACGTCATACATCATGGTGAGAAACTGAAAACTTTCCCCCTAAGAAGATTAGGATATCCCTTCTCATACAGGAAAAAATGGTGATAAGTTTTTAGATATAGCATCAAAAACCCAATGTAAAAAAGAAAAAAATCGATAAATTAGACTTTATTTAAATTAAAAATTTCTCATCTATGAAAAACCCTGCTAATAATAATGAAGAGACAAGTCACAGACTAGGAGAAAGTATGTACATGTATCTGATAAAGAACTAAATTGTACATAGGACCCTTAAAACTCAATACGAAAACAAACAGCCAAATTTTTAAAACGGCAAAACATCCACATAGATATCTCACCAAAAAAGATATAAAGATGCTCAATATCACATTAGGGGGTTGTAAATTAAAACAATAATGAGCTACCACTACATACATATTTGAGTGGCTACAATCCAAAAAAACTAACAATACCAAATGCTGGCAAGAATGAGAAACAGGAATGCTCACTCACTGCTAATGTAATGCAAAATAGTACAACCACTTTGGAAGATAGTTGGTAGTTTCGTAGAAGGCTAGGGATAGTCTCACTGTGTGATCCAGCAATTGTGCTCCTAGATATTTACTCAAATGAGTTGAAAACTTACGTCCACACAAAAACCTGCACATGAATGTTTGTAACGTTTTTATTCGAAATTACAAAAAATTTGAAGCAGCCAAGATGTCCTTCAATAAGTGAATATATAAGCAAACTGTGGTATACCCATCCAATGGAATATTATTCAGTGACAAAAATAAATGAGATGTCACGTCATGAAAAAACATAAAGGAGGCTTAAGTGCATATTGTTTAGTAAAAGGAGCTAGTCTGAGAAGGCTACACATATTGTATGACTTCAACTATATGACAATTTGGAAAAGACGAAACTATAAAGACAATAAAAATAAAAATATCAGTGACTATCAAGGGTACAAGAGAAAGGAGAAATGATGAATAGGTGGTCCACAGGGGATATTTAGGACAGTGAAACTATTAATTTTTTGCTGTATAAAACTGTAATGGTAGAAACATGCCATTATGCATTTGTTAAAATACAAAGAACTATACAACACAAAGCATGGAACTTAATGTAAGCTATGGATTTTAATTAATGATAATGTATCATCATTGGTTCACCAAGTGTAACAAATATACCACATTAATGCAAAATATTAATAATAGGGGCCACTGTGCACAGAAAGTAGAGAGATGAAGGGATTTTATGGATCTCTTGGTACTATGTGCTTAATTTTTCTGTAAATCTAAAACTGTACTAGAAAATTCTATTAACCGCCGGGCGCGGTGGCTCAAGCCTGTAATCCCAGCACTTTGGGAGGCCGAGACGGGCGGATCACGAGGTCAGGAGATCGAGACCATCCTGGCTAACACGGTGAAACCCCGTCTCTACTAAAAAATCCAAAACACTAGCCGGGCGAGGTGGCGGGCGTCTGTGTTCCCAGCTACTCGGGAGGCTGAGGCAGGAGAATGGCGTAAACCCGGAAGGCGGAGCTTGCAATGAGCTGAGATCCGGCCACTGTACTCCAGTCTGGGCCACAGAGCCAGACTCCTTCTCAAAACAAAAAAAAAAAAGAAAATTATATTAACCAATTTTCTAAACCTACAGCACTATTTCAGAAGAAAAATCATTTTTCTCTATCAACTGAGATATAGTCTTACATTCAAAGGTAAATATTATTGGACTTTTTCTCCCCTTGAGTATGATAAATAGAAGGTTAAATGCAACTTGTATAATACATTCAAAGTTTAAATGAAATAAAAATATTTCTTAAATCAAATATGGACCATATTTAATTTTTTTCCTTTCTGTTTCTACTATAAAAATCTCAGTGTCAAAAGGACCTCAGAGGTAACTAGTCCTAGTTTTCATCTGGATTTCTTTCACATTTTCAATAAATCTGATTATTCAGCTTTGTTCCCTATTTCTTTCCATTTTTTAACTTTCTTATCCTAATTCTAGTTTCCCCTACTCCCTTGACTGGCTATAATACTAAAATAAAGTATATCTTTATTTTCTATGGTAGTTATTGAATATGATTTTATTATCCCTTTTGGTTTTTAAAAGCACACCCATACACACATGAAATACTCTGAAAGATTCACAAATTGAGATTTATTTTTTGTGGGGGATTTTGCACTTGTACATTTTTGTAGGTCAATGGCCTTAATGGTGTGGAAGAAATAGATCTAATATAAAGTCCCAATGTAATTTCCAGTCTAAGATTGGATTTTTCTGAGCAGTTTTTGATAGCTTCTACAAGTAAACCTATTGTATAGACATTCGTGCTTAACAAAAACAATGTTTCTTTAGTGATAACTAATACTAAATAATTTATTCTTCCCCTTCATTATTCTCTTAGAAAATTAACTATTCTTCATTATAAACAACTTTCAGTAAAACGTAACTCTAGTCTACATGACCATAAACATACTTAAAGAACTATGGAATGAATATAGGCCACTTATTGAAAGTTAAGATTCAAAGAGACTAGTAAATAAGATTTTTAAAAAGGAACAAGTTGAAAGGTCTTTGGGATCTATAGTCTCCTAAGGAAATGTAGTCAATTATAAATAAGATAATTGTTTTCTGGAAATTATTAATTCTCTTTAAACTTGTTATTTCAAAATACTTATACTTACTGATTTACTGAACTTGAAAATATTCCATTTGTTTTTGGGTCAAAATTAGTGAAAGTAGAAACATTTCCATTTAATTTAAAAAATTTGCCAAAGCTTCAAAAAATGTATCAGGTTTTAGTTATTCTAAAATAAGGACCATCACCTAAATGCAGTAAAACAATTTTGTAAGAAAAAGATACAACATTTCAGAATAGGAAAAGTAAAAGTAGATAACTATAAACTATTCAGAAGTGGAATTGAGCAAACTTTTTATAACTAGTCTTAGTAAAGCTTCTTCCACATTGTGAAATTTATTTGGAAAGTTACAACTTTGTATTGATTTTAATTATAACATTTCATCTTAAAAATTAAAATACTAGAAGCTAAAGTTATAGTGTAGGGTTTCTCAACCATGGCAGTACATGTACTGACATTTTAGGTTGAAAATTCTTTGTTGCAGGGACCGTCCTGTGTACTGAAATATTTTCTGCAGTATCCCCGGTAGATGCCCTCAGTCATGAAAAACAAGAATGTCTCCAGACATCCAAATGTTCCCAGGGGAAGTAAAAGAGCCCCAAATTAAGAGCCACTGTTGTTAATGTATAAATCCATTTTAGGTTGTCATAGAGGTAGTATACCTTTTTCTCATAAGTAATCTAATTGAAAGAAAGGGAGATAGAAAATAATGGAACTCACACGTATGAAACAGGGTTTAAGAGCAAAAGGAAAGGTACACTAGAGAAAGAGACAAACTGAAAATTCTTGACAGATATCCAAGAAAAATGTAAATCTTTCAGTTAAGTCTAAGACCAGGTGATAGAGTAATAGTGCTATTTCTGAGTAAAAGTTGTACTTTTCATGGTCCATCAGAAAGAAAACATTGTAACTGCCAAAAAAGAATGTATTAAAAATGCCATGTTAAAGTCATTCAAAAAAACTAAAATAAATGAAATCTCACTTTTTTCTGTAGTGCTCCCTGGCAATCTTTGGTCCTGATCTTTAGGAAGTACATTTGTTTCACTACTTGACTCAACCACAGATGATTTTACTGATAAAGATGAAAGTTCCATAGCATTGTAAGAATCATACAAATCCCAGGCAGTGGACATTATGCCTAGATAAAGAGACAGAAAGGTAAAAATTATTTTAAACCAAATTCCAACATTTTAGCTTTATAGATAACTAGTCACAGAAAAATCTAAGATAAGAATATCTACTGTTGCCTGATGCAGTTGCCTGTGCCAGCTACTTGGTCCACCTGAGGCAGGAGGATCACTTGAGGTCAGGAGTTAGAGGCAGTAGTGTGCTATGATGACACCTGAGAATAGCCGCTGCACTCTAGCCTAGACAACATAGTGAGATCCTCTCTTTAAAGAAATTAAAAATTAAATAAGAATATACTGTTTATTTTTTTAAAATACTATTGTTTTACAATATAACAGGAAGTGGATAGAAATGACAAAGAAATACATCATGAGGATACCTCAAGACAGCCTTAGTCATCACACTATTAGTATCTACAAACACTTTAGTGCTTTAAGGATAACTCCAAATTATCTTCACAATATCTTCTGACCATCACACCTCCCTCCCCTCTACCCCACACTTGTACAGCATAATCTCATTGGTCTGTCATTATAGGGCTGCCTTGGTGATATGCATCTGGGCAAATATGTTATAACAAGACTTTTATGTTCCTTTACTTATGTTTAATACATAATATATTGTCAACTGTTTTATTCGAAATTATAAAAAATTTGAAGCAGTCAAGATGTCCTTCAATAAGTGAATATATGAGCAAACTGTGGTACACCCATCCAATGGAATATTATTCAGTGACAAAAATAAATGAGCTGTCAAGCCATGTAAAAACATAGAGGAGGCTTAAGTGCATATTGTTTAGTAAAAGGAGCTAGTCTGAGAAGGCTACACATATTGTATTTTATGTTAAAAATAAAATCTCAAAATTCATGCCCTAATGTTATGTAAAAGATGGGTAATAATGAATGATTGCGACTTCCCGATTTTATAATTATATACTATTAAAGCTTATTTTAACTGGTATCAGAAAAAAAGCATTCCAAACTGTGCCTTTTTTAAAAGCATTTCTCAGTGTAATACATGTTTAAATAGTTGTTAAAAGGCAAAGAAATGCAGGTGTCGACAGATGGAGATTGCTAGCAAGAGGTAACGCACAGGTGATATGGGCAGTTCAGTTACAGCATCTGCTATAAAAGAAAAAAACATTTAAAAGAGCAAGCTAGGCCAGGCGCGGTGGCTCACGCCTGTAATCCCAGCACTCTGGGAGGCCGAGGCAGGCAGATCACAAGGTCAAGAGATCGAGACCATCCTGGCCAACATGGTGAAACCCTGTTTCTACTAAAAATAGCTGTGCATGGTGGCAGGCATCTGTAGTCCCAGCTACTCCGGAGGCTGAGGCAGGAGAATTGCTTGAACCCAGGAGGCAGTGGTTGCAGTGAGCTGAGATCGTGCCACTGCACTCCAGCCTGGGCAACAAAGCGAGACTGTCTCAAAAAAGAGAAAGGAAATGATCAACCCAAAAGTTAGGAGAGTGGATACTTCTGTCAAAGGTGGCTAGAAGAAAGAGGGTTGTGATAGGACAGTGTACAGGGGGCTTCTAATCAACGGGGGATGTTCTATTTCTTAAACTGGCTGGTGAGTACATGGTGTTGATTTTTTCTTTACACTACACATGTATGTATTATATGCTCTTCTGTTTGCAGTATACATTTCATAATAAAGTTTTTAAATAATGAAAGACAGTTTACACTAAAGAATTGAGATGCAGATTAATTAAATATTAAGATTTTATGGATGCTGGGCGTGGTGGCTCACACTTGCAATCCCAAGCCTAGCCAAAATAGTGAAACCCCATCTTTACTTTGGGAGACCAAGGCGGGCAGATCACTTGAGGTCAGGAGTTTGAGACCAGCCTGGCCAACATGGTGAAACCCCATATCTAATAGAAATACAAAAATTAGCCCGGTGTGGTGGCACGTGCCTGTAATCCCAGCTACTTAGGAGGCTGAGGCACGAGAATCGCTTGAACCTGGGAGGCAGAGGTTGCAGTGAGCCAAGATTGTGTCATTGCCCTTCAGCCTGGGTGTCAGAGCAAGACTCCATCTCAAAACAACAACAACAGAAAGATTTTACAGATAAATAAAAGTGTACCTTTTCCTTGCCTGATTTTGGATGAAACTGGAAGAGATGCAAAAATCAGAGAAATGGAGATCAAAACATTACCTTTATCACTGATAATTCTAATTGAAAAGTGTAGCCTTAAGTCTGCAACTAAATGGACTTCCTAATTCTTCCTTCCAGAATATAGGGGAGAATTACTAACCAATAATTGTCACAGCTAGAAAAGCACAGACTTCCTCCATAGGTGTAAGAACAGCCCAGATTGCATGCTTTCTGCAAGTGAACAGACTTAACAAAAAGTGACTCAGCCAGAAATGACTGCACTTCATTCCTTCTTCTAAATTCTCTTATCAAATTAGTCACTTCTCTTTTCCTGAGAATGAGGAAATAATGTATAGACAGAGGCCAAAAGTGTTAATGTAGCAGAAGTTCTTTCTGTAAATGTTCACGAAAAGGGAGGAGTAAGTTTTCCCTGACAGTATACATATAGTCACTAATGATAAAGATGGCATTTCACATAATTGAGTTTCAACTTAACTATGAAGGCCTATTGAAAAGGAAAGCAGGAACTGGATTAAGAATGGTAAAGGCGGCAGGATGTGGTGGCTCATGCCTCATCCCAGCACTTTGGGAGGCTGAGGCCAGTGGATCACTTGAGGTCAGGAGTTTGAGACCAGCCTGGCCAAAATAGTGAAACCCTGTCTCTACTACAAATACAAAAATTAGCTGGGTGTGATGGCAGGCGCTTGTAATCCCAGCTACTTGGGAGGGTGAGGCAGAGAATCACTTGAACCCAGGAGGCAATGGTTACAGTGAACTGAGATTGTGCCACGGCACTTCAGCCTGGGTAACAGAATGAGACTCTGTCTCAAAAAAAAAAAAAAAAAAAAGAGTAAATAAGAATGGTAAATGCAAGCTAGATGCAGAATTCAGACCGATAATATACCTAAGTATTCTGTCCTCAGGTTAAAGAGATTGTATAATGTCAGCAAGCATCTAAGTTATGAGAGTGATCAATATGTCAATCTCATGTTTTAATGTAAATTGGTTGCCTTCTATGTTTGGTGAACAGCTGAAATCCTAGCCTATCAAGTCATTATCCTTCTGGGAACTACTATCACCTCACTCCTATGTCAGATCTCCTGTTCAATGTATTTTACTGTCTTCTTCTATTTTTGTTTCACAGTTGGTTTTGGTTGAGCACATCCTTGACTTCTTAAAAAAGTATACAGGAGAGGTAAATTATTGTGATACTTTGCATATATGAAAATACCTTTATTCTGTCATCATACTTGATGTTTGGTTGGATGTAGTATCTAGACTGGAAATTATTTACCTTCTAAATTTTGAAGGCAGTTGTATTAGCCCCTTTTCATGTGGTTATGAAGACATACTCAAGACTGGGTAATTTATAAAGAATTTTAATTGGCTCACAGTTCCACATGGCAAGAGAGGCTTCAGGAAACTTATAGTCATGGTGGAAGGCATGTCTTACATGGCAGCAGGTGAGAAAAGTGAATGACGAGCAAAGGGGGCAGCCCCTTATAAAACAATCAGATCTCATGAGAACTCACTACTATCAAGAACAACATGAGGGTAACCACCCCCATGATTCAATTATCTCCACTCTTCCCTCTCACAACATGTAGGAATTATGGGGATTAAAATTCAAGATGAGATTTGGGTGGGAATGCAGCCAAGCATATCAGCAGTGTTCCATTACATTCTTGTTTCCAACCAGTCTGATGTCTTGTTCTCTACACTGACCTATTTATTTTTCTCTCTGGTAGTTTGTGGACATTTTCTGTCCCCCACATTTTAAAATTGGTAATATGCTGGCACTTGTTGTTCCCCTTCAATCTTCCAACTTTTGACTTTCAAGTCTGAGAGGTTTTACTGAATTATCTCCTCCCCTCCATTTTCTATTTTAGGAACCATTATTTACTATTGAACTTCCTGGATTGGTCCTCTAATTTTATTGTTTCTCTTGGATTTTCCATCCTTTGTTTTTCTTCTCTACTTCTTGGAATTTTTTGTTGTTGTTGTTATCTTCCAAACATTTTATTAAGCTATCAAGATCCTTTTATTCTTTGAATTTTTTTTTTTAAAGAACATTATGTTCTTGTTCCATGAATGCAACAGATTCTGACAGCGTTTGCTCAGTTTTGGGGGCATTTCTGTGGAGGGACACGTTGTCAGAATTACCTACTCTGTCATTTTTGCTGCATTATCCTAGAACTATTTTTTTTTAGTTAATGCTCCTGAGGTAGCTAAGTAGACACTGATGTCACCTACAAATAATGACTATTTGTTTTTGAATCCTTATAAATATTAATTCTGTTGCTGTCTTACTGCAATAGTTGGAACTACCAAAACAAAGTTGAAGAGTTACTGTGATAAATGACACTATTTTCTGGTTCTTATATTTAATGGATCACAGCAATTATTATCTCTAGTGGTTCACCTGCAAGCAAAAATTTTGCTTTTTATTTTACATATTTTATCAAGAAGAACCATACCATTCCTGTACAGATAATTTCATCAGGAATGAATGCTGAACTGTATCAACTGTTCTTTTTGGCATCTATCATTCTTGTTTCACATTAAACCTATAAATATGATTTTGTAATGATGGATCATAGGTTTCCTGATATTTAATAATCTTTATACTTCTAGAATAAGTTGTTACTATAGGGATTCCTAATGCCTTGAGGGTTCAAATTTAGTACTACTATATTTTTAATTTTTCCACATATCTATGAGATTAGTCTGTATTTTCTTTGTCGTGTTTTGTTAACCTTGTTTTAAAAACTAGTAAATATCCTAATAATTTAAATAACTTGGAGCAATTTAAATAACATGGTGTGATGGTTAACTTTATATGTCAACCTGACTGGGCATAGGATGCCTAGCTAGCTGGTTAAACATTGTATCTGGGTGTATCTCTGAGGGTGTATTCACAAGAAATTAGCATTTGAATTCGTGGACTGAGTAAAGCAGATGGTTCTCCCCAATGTGGTGGGCATCATCCAATACTTTGAGGGCTGAATAGAACTGAAAGGTGGAGGAAGGTTGAATTCACTCTCTGCCTGATTACTTCAGTAGGGGCATCAATCCCCTGCCCTCAGTACTCCTGGTTCTCAGGTGTTCAGAGGTAGACTGGAATTGATACCATTGGCTCTTCAACTCTCAGGGCTTCAAACTACCATATCAGCTTTCTTGTGTCCCCAGTTTGCATATGGCAGATCATGGTACTTCTCAGCCTCCATAATTACGTAAGCCAATGCCCTGTAATAAATATCTCTATAAATAAATTCTAGATATAAATTATAAATCAGCCAGGCACAGTGGCTCATGCCTGTAATCCCAGCACTTTGGGTGGCCGAGGCGGGCAGATCATGAGGTCAGGAGATCAAGACCATCCTGGCCAACACGGTGAAACCCCGTCTCTACTAAAAATACAAAAATTAGCTGGGTGTGATGGCACGCCTGTAGTCCCAGATACTTGGGAGGCTGAGGCAGGAGAATCGCTTGAACCCAGGAGGCAGAGGTTGCAGTGAGCCGAGATTGTACCACTGCACTCCAGCCTGGCGACAGAGCAAGACTCCGTCTCAAAAACAAAGAAATAAATCCTAGATATGAATATATATATACATATTCTATTGGTTCTGTTTTTCTGAAGAACCCTAATACACATGAATATTATAAAGTATTCTCACATTTACAGAATAAACCTCTAAAGTAATCTGACCTTTATCTAGGCCATTTTAAAGGGGTATATTTTGGTAAAATTTTCCCATTTCTTTGAGTTAATGTATAATTCTATTATTTCTTGGGAAGTTTTGATAACTTTGAGTTCCATAAAGAATCATTCTTTTTTTTATTTTCAAATATTTTAGCATAAACTTACATACAGTAATCCATTTAAAACATTTAAACCCTTCACTTTTGAAAAAAATATGAATAGTTTTCCTAATATGAATTGGAAATCTAAAGTTACATACAGTAATCCATTTAAAAATATTTAAACCCTTTACTACATATTAATATTTGGAAAAAATATGAATAGGTTTCTTAATATGAATTGGTTAAGGACAAGAAAAAGTTACTAAATATCATCTAGGAATTCACTTTTCTGGGTCCATCCAAGTTTGCACCAATTAAGAAACTGACAAGGAATAAAACAGAGATCAAAATTACCTTTATTACTGATAATGTTTAGATCGGCTGATACAGTTTAGATGTGCAGCAACGAGCCTGATAACCACAGGCCTAACAATGTTGAGTCCTCCCCCTATAAAATGTATAGCATGGAGAAACCCATCAGAATTTGTACTCCTTTCTGCCAGCAGGCTACCAGAAGAGGGAAAGCAGGGGAATAACCATACATCCCAATGTATGGTTATTTACCAATCAAGTAAGTCACACCTCCACTCCTAAGTAGGAGTGAGTGAGATAATAGAAAGAGATGGAGATAAAGATATCAATTCATGTTCTTCCACGTAAAAGAAAACATTAGGAGTAGGGAGTAAATGCTCTCACCATTAAGATGTATGCATATTCTTTGATTAAAAGCAATGGTTAATTTTTTTGCTAGGGGTTTGTTCTGTTAATCTTTTGTAAAAACTAGCTTATAGTTTTGCTGCATAATAAAGGCAATTAAGAATAAAACCAGCCGTGGCTGGGCACGGTGGTTCATGCCTGTAATCCCAGCACTTTGGGAGGCCAAGATGGGCAGATCACCTGAGGTCAGGCGTTCGAAACCAGCCTTCAACATGGTGAAACCCGTCTCTACTAAAAATACAAAAATTAGCTGGCCATGGTGGCGGGCACCTGTAATCCCAGCTACTCGGGAGGCTGAGGCAAGAGAATTGCTTGAACCCGGGAGGCAGAGGTTGCAGCAAACCAAGATCGCGCCATTGCACTCCAGCCTTGGTGACAAGAGCGAAACTTTGTCTCAAAAAAAAAAAAAAAAAGAATATAACCGGCCGGGCACAGTGACTCGTGCCTGCCATCCCAGCACTTTGGAAGGCCAAGGTGGGTGGATCACCTGAGTTCAGGAGTTCAAGACCATCCTGGCCAACATGGTGAAACCCTGTCTCTACAAAAATACAAAAATTCACTGAGCATGATGGTGGGTGCCTGTAATCCCAGCTGCTTGGAAGGCTGAGGGGGAGAATCGCTTGAACCCAGGAGGCAGAGGTTGCAGTGAGCCGAGATTGTGCCATTGCACTCCAGCCTGGGCGACAGGGTGAGACTCTCCTCAAAAAAAAAACAAAAAACAAAAAACAAAAAAAAAACATTGGACTATAACTTTGCTTGTAATTACTTCTTTGGCTACATCCTAGAGATTTTGGCTACGCAATGTGCTCAGGGTTGTTAATTTGTACACATTGAGAAGTGGTAAGTATAGTAGTTAAGTGCACAAGCTCTAGAACCAGAACAGTTAGCAAACTTCTCTTTGCTTGTTTCCTCATCTATAAAATGGGGAAGCATAATAGTATGTACCTCATAGGGTTGCTGTAAAAATTAAATCAGTTAATATATGTGAAGGACATAGAATAGTGTCTGACACATTTAAAATGTTAATAGTTATGGCTGATATTATTTGTGACATAGTAAATAATCAGTTTATATAAACTTTTAAAGAGTATAAAGTTCTATGACATAGCATGCATAAAAATCAAGATGAATAATTATATCATTCAAATCTACACATTTATTACTTAACATGTCAAATTCTGAAAGTTATAGATCACAGTGTCCAACTATTGTTGTGGTTTGGCCAAATGATTTTTATTTTTGCTTTATATATTTCAATATTCATTTGTTGATTGACAGACTCAAAGAACGTATATTAGAACATTATAGTTTATCAAGCAGAATGAAACAAATTACCTTTATCTTCCATTATGATTTTATCACACTGAACATCTTTATTCTTTGGTGCTCCATTGAAAGTCTGCATCATCCTTTCAACATATAGGTCATTGCCTAATCTATTTCTACAAAGGACTTCATAATTCTTGTTCCTCTGACTGTAAAAAATAAAATGTATCCAACTCATTATTAAGAATCATCACCACACAAATTATCGCTTTATATTATTCTTTTCCTTAAAATTACTTTCATTAATGTGGCTTGCAGCAAAAAGTGAAGTGAGAGTTCAGAAAAAGCCTTAGGAAAAGACTGCACTAAATGACCTCCAGAGGACTCTTTTATACTCTATTTCCCAACATCCCTATTACTTTCGGTACCTATCAATAACATGCTAGTACTAACTCCATGTAGGTTTTAGTTCTGAATATTTTTAAATTTTCCATTACTTCTTTGATGACCCATGAGGAATTTAGAAATGTGCTTTTAAACTTCCAAATGTGTATGTAAATGTGTCTGTTTTAGTTGAGATTTATGTTACTAATTTTTAACTTTATTACATTGTCCCCAGAAAATTTCATTTGTATGATTCTATTGTGAAATTTTTGAGACCTTGTTTCGTAGCTTTATGAATAGATAATTTTTTATAAATGCTGCATGTGTGCTGAAAGAGAGTGTGTTCTCTAATTGTTGAGTGCAGAAGTCTGTATCTGACCATTAAGCTTTTATTCAAATTTTCTATATCCATACTAATTTGTTCTCTGGTTGACCTACCAACAATTAAGAGAGGTGTGTTTAAATCTCCTACTTTAACAGGATATGTATCAAATTTCCAATTTTTGCTTCACATGTTTTCAGGTTATTTTATTTATTTATTTATTTATTTATTTATTTATTTATTTATTGAGACGGAGTCTTGCTCTGTCACCCCGGCTGGAGTGCAGTGGCGCAAACTCAGCTCACTGCAACCTCCACCTCTCAGGTTCAAGTGATTCTCCTGACTCAGCCTCCTGAGAAGCTGGTACTACTGGCACAAGCCACCACACCCAGCTAATTTTTGTATTTTTAGTAGACATGAGGTTTTACCATGTTGACCAGGCTGGTCAGGAACTCCTGACCTCAGGTGATCCACCTGCCTCGTCTTCCCAAAGTGCTGGGATTACAGGCATGAGCCACCGTGCCTGGCCCATGTTATTTTATTAGGAATATTCAAGTTCAGGATTACTATACCTTTCTATCATTACGAAGTACACTTTATCCCTAATAATGCTGTCAGTTTAATTGTTCCTCTGTAGGTGACATGTTTTTTAAAAATAGTTTTCTCTTTTTATTTTTTAATGAAATTACTTTTAAATTCCAATGCTCTTATTTATCTATTTATTTATTTATACATAATAATAAGAGATGTGGTCTCACTGTGTTGCCCAGGATGAATTTGGACTCCTGGGCTTAAGCTATTCTCCGGCTTCAGTCTCCCAAGTAGCCAGGACTGCAGGTATGTGCCATTGTGCCTGGCTTCCTTCTACTTTTAAAATCTTCTCTTTTTATCTGGTATTCTGGAATGCCAGTACAATGCACTGAGAACATTTCTTTTTGAATATTTACTTTTATTTAATCCTATTTCTGTGGAATGGTGTCTTTCAATAGTTTGGGAAAATCCTTCCCCACTCTCTGAATGGTATCTCTCCTCCATTCTTTATATTCTGCCCTTTTTGAACCTCTGATTACATATATGTTAGACCATTATTTTATTGTCACCTTTTTTTTTCTCTCTTTTTTTTTTTGAGAGAGAGTCTCACTCTGTCCCCCAGGCTACAGTGCAGTGGCGTGATCTTGGCTCACTGCAACCTCTGCCTCCCGGGTTCAAGCGATTCTCTTGCCTCAGTCTCTGAGTAGCTGGGATTACAGGTGGGTGCCACCATGCTGGGCTAATTTTTGTATTGTTTGTAGAGACGGGGTTTCACCATGTTGGCCAGGTTGGCCTCGAACACCTGACCTCAGGGGATCCGCCTGCCTCGGCCTCCCAAAGTGCTGGGATTGCAGGCATGAGCCACCATGTGTGGCCTATTGTTAACATATTTTTTAACTTCGTTTTCACACTTTATATCCCATTTTATCTCCAAACTTGATTTTGTATAATTTATCCAGATCCTGTCTAATTCATTAAATCTCTATTCAATTATGTCTAATGTTTAAATCAGTTTACTGCATATTTTCAACAATTACATAAACCACTTTAAAGTTCTTTTTAGATATTTTTCCAAATACAGGTCATGATTTCTGACAGTTTATTTATTTATTTTGAGACAGAGTCCTGCCCTGTTGCCCAGGCTGGAGTGCAGTGTTGTGATCTCCATTCACTGCAACCTTCGCCTCCCGGAAAAGCAATTCTCGTGCCTCAGCCTCCTGAGTAGCTGGGATTACAGGCGCCCGCCACCATGCCCAGCTAATTTTTATATTTTTAATAGAGATAGGGTTTCACCATGTTGGCCAGGCTGGTCTCAAAGTCCTGACCTCAAGTGATCCACCTGCCTCAGCCTCCCAAAGTGCTGGGATTATAGGAGTGAGCTACTGCACCCGGCCTGACAGTTTCTTAATGTTAATCACGTTTTAACTCTGTCATTTATTTGTTTAAACATTTCACACATTTTATATTCTATATCTGATAATATAATTATCTATAGTCTTCAGGATTTATACCAAATTCAACCTGAGGGAATTCTTCTCCTTCTCCTTCTCCCTCTCCTTCTCCTCTCTCTCCTTCTTCTTCTCCCTCCTCTCCCTCCTCTTCTTCTTCATCTTCTTCTTCCTTTTTTTTTTCAGACATGGTCACATGGTCTCTCTCGGTTGACCAGGCTGGAACGCAATGGCGTGAACGCGGCTCACTGCAGCCACGACTTCCTGTGATCAGTCAAGTGATTCTCCTACCTCAGCCTCCTGAGCAGCTGGGACTATAAGTATGTACCACCATGCCTGGCTAATCAAAAAAGAAAAAAAAATTGTAGAGATGGGGCTCTTGCCATGTTGCAGGCTGGTCTCGAACTCCAGGGCTCAAGCCATCCTCCTGCCTTGGCCTCCCAGAGTGCTGGGATTATAGGCATGAGCCACCACACCCAGCTGATCTGAGGGAATCTTAGGAGCCAAAATGGTAGTATGCTTTCCTCCTGAGATTAGTGTTTGCTTCTGACAGTAGGGAGTTGACTCTACTGGCCTAGGAGCAGTTGAGATAATCGAGCTCCTTTTGAGAGTCTTGGCTTAACACAAGAATCTCTCTTTCAGCCCTTTCAATGTAAGGGTTGGGAGAACCCAAGAGTCATCACTGGTCTCCAGATCCATGTGTTAATATTAACATTTCTTCCCAACATTTCTCCCTTTCTGATTTCAAAGCAATTATCTGTCCCTTTCTTTTTTCCCTCTTTCCTATTTTTTTTTTTTTTGTCTGAGGAACTTTCCCTTCCTTCTTACGAGTTTTTAAAGGTATGCTATTCATGATCTAATATGTACTATGTTTTATAGTTCAAACCATATTATAATATTTTATATTTTGAGAAGGAATAATACCCTAAAATTATTTTACTGATGGAGTTTTTAGTACTATAAATCCTATTCAAATAATACTTTAGGTAAAATAATCAGAATAACTATTAATAATCTACTTATAGTAACTATATTAATTTTAGACAGAGGAGAGTGGAACAAGAACAATTATCAGGGATAAAGAGGGATAGTACAAAATGAAAAAGGGGTCAATTCTTCATGAAAACATAACAGTCCTTAAATGTGTATCTGCCTAACAACAGACTGTCAAAATACTTGAGACCAAAGCAAACTCTATTTATATTCATTAATAAAGAGAAAAGGAAAACTTCTCTAATATAGTAAATTCATTTATTTACCCATATTTTCCCTTCCTAAGTTTTAAATATTAGGTTTGTGCAAAAGTAATTGTGGTTTTGGCTATTACTATAAAAGTGTCAGTTCTTTCTTTTTAAATTGAAAATGATTTATATATGTATAAAAGTAAAAAATAATTAAAACCTATATAGAGACTTGGAAGCCTATTTTGTTATTTGGCTTAGAAGTTCGCCTAATTATTTAAAAATATGGTAAAGCTATGGGCTCTTCCTCTAGAAAAATTTACATACAACATAAACATTTACCTTTCATATAAGTTCACATGGCACTTATATAACTTTGTATATAATTTTGTAGGGAATATACAATTTCCCCCCAAACCCCCCAGTGTATATCCTGGAATCCCCAAGAACCCTTCACAGAAACAAGGATAAGAACCCTTGGCTTAGTATTTGAATTACAGAAACAATGTAGACAACTGAACCATACATACGTTACTTTCTCAGCTTCTTCAGATTCTACAGAGACCATGACTGTGGGCAAGTCAAAAAATCTCAGTGTTTCTGTCTCTGTGAGTATTATCTCTATATTCTTCTCCAGGTCTTCTTTTGTTACAATTTTTTCAGGTGCTGCCCTTATAACTTGCAAATCTAAAATACATGACTTAATTAAAATCATTTACTAATTGCTATTTCTAATTTGCATTTTTCCTTCTAGTCACCAAAATACCATACTGGGTAATATATTGCAGGTGGTCAGTATAGTCAAGGAACAGGCCAGGTTGTGAGATATAGTCTATTCAACCTTTCTGAAGCCAAATTGGATCCTGTAGGCCATAAACAGCCTTCCTTGCTGACATAACAAGGCTACCCCAGTCTAATACCTATACTCATAACTCTAAGGGTATTCCATTATTACTATCCCACAATATTAATTGGGAACTGGGGTTAGTGACTGTCGGTACTACTCAAGAATATGGAGGCAAGTATATTTAGGGGGCATAATAAGCAACACTTCTTTCAGCCGTGAAGTTAACTTCTAATTCATAGCTTTAGCAAACTTTTATCCTTCATTTGCTCTCCTTATTAGCTGTCTTTTAATTTAGATGTCATTCCATCTCTAATCATCTTCACCAGTGGTAAAGACTCTACTATATTAGTCCTGGTTGACTATAGAAGTAAGATTGGAACCAATGTCCATGCAAATAATAGAGTGAAAATAATTGGCCATAAACCTTTAGGACAGTCAGAACTGAATCCAAGGTCCTTGGAAAATCCCATTGAGAATTGAGTTTCACAGCCAGGAGAGTTTGGAATTGGTTATGTGGGTAACAGCCACAAGAAAGTATATAAGTGAGAGTTCAGTGTTTTCTATCAACTACAGGGTATACAGCAGACATTCATGAGCCTTTGGGATAGGTAAAGCTTGGACAGCTTTAGGAAAACTTAAGAATGTCTCAGTCTTCTCTCTAAAAGGTTCAGAGCTGAGAAAAACACCTTCCTCATAATCTAAAAAAAAATACAAGTTATTAATTCTAAAAACCAATCATGAACATTTTTAATGGCTAAATAAATTATGGTATACCCATCTATGACTATTAAATACTAAGTAATTTAATAATAAAAATTTTTGAAAATATGTTCTAAAATGTTAAATGACAGAGCAGCCCAGAACATGATCGGCACTATGGTAATAAGAATGTAAAATATTATGCAGATAAACAAGGTCAGGAAACAGAAAATTTTAAGTTGCAAATCTTCTTTAGTTTTGGGTGATTCTTCTTTTTTTAATATTCTTTGATTTTTACTATTTGTGTAATACATTTTAAAAATAAGTAAAAGATTTTATTTATATAAGTAAATCTGACTAAGACAAAATAAGTAAAGAAGTAAATGAGTTATCCACAAGAACAAAATTTGAGGTATATGTAGTCCAAACTTTTTGTCAATGAAGAAAATAAAAAACAGAGGTTAAGTGAAAAGTCCACACAGGAATACTAGCAATTTTAAGACTAGCATTTCAGGCTCTTGATTCTCCGAGGTTTCTTACTGTTAGACCACCAGATCTTCCTTTGCGATTTAGTTATATATACTTCAAAGTAGCATTGTGGCAAAGACATGCTAATTATAAAAATAAATGATCTTATATTAGATATATTACACATATAGAACCTAATATAGTAACATCTCAGTTATTATGGTTGGGAAAAGTAATAGTCTAGTAAACCTTCTTGATGGCAGAGGAACTACCATTCATAGACAAAGCCCTGGGATGGCAAGTAGGATTTTTGCCTGGAGTTCTGTATCACCCATTTCCTAAATGTTGCTTGAATTTAATATATATTCAGAAACTACCCCCAAACCACACTCTTTACCCATAGAATCTGTCTATTTCATGGGTTAGATCCCCTAACTCTAGACTGGCTGTACCACAGATTTTGAGTACACCTCTCCCTCCACCTAGAAAAGTATCACAGTTCTATCAATCTGTTTTGCCTGCTCCCCTTGACTGCCAATGATGGAGGGAACATCTACACTCCTGATGGTTCTTCTCAGAAGAGGGAGCTCTAGCCTAGTATGACAATCATGGCTCCTCTCCACACCTTTACTCATGAAGCCCCTTGAGAGGGTTAGGGGAGTCCTGAAGTGGTCTAGAACCTTTCATGAATGAGTGGGTAAGTCTGTCAAATTTGAGGGTTTAACAGGGGACTTTTATCCACAATGTGATATTTTGGCTCCAATTCATCATATTTACCCTTATCATATTTTTCAATTAATTCAGAACCGGGTAGGGAAAAGGGATGCAATTGTTTGGCTATTCTCAGAGACCCCAGTAGAGAACAACCTATGAAGCCTTCCTTGGCCTCTACTTTAGTTTCAATGGGCCCAATACAATTACAGTATAATTGAGTCACAAAAGCAGTTTATTCTTCCTCCTTTCTCCTCACTTGTCAAAGGTATCTATTAGTGAGTTATTTATTAACTGAGAGCATCCAGAGACAACCTGTGCATGAGATGCTGTTTGGCCCCTACCTTGCAATTAAAACCACAAACTTTTCTAAGCACAAAACTCCTTTTGGTTTTATGGTAAAGCAATGGTTCTCAAACTTTACCATGCATCAGAATCACCCAAGGGCTTAACAATAATTGCTTGGGCTTACCTCTAGACTTTTTTTAAACATTTGGTAAACTTTTTGTTTTAGAATAGTTTTAGGTATACAGAAGAGTTGTAAGAATAATTAGAGTTTCTATATACCCTATATCCAGTTTTCCCTATTGTTAACATTACTTTGGTACATTTAGTACAACTACAATATTGCTATTTTATTATCATATAAAGTCCATATTTTATTCTGATTTCCTTAAATTTAACTGTCATTTTTCTCTTCCAGGATCTCATCCAAGACACCACATTACATTTAGTCATCATGCCTCCTTAGGGTTCTCTACACTGTGACAGTTTCTCAGAATTTCCTTGTTTTTGATGACTTTGAGAGTCTTGAAGAGTAGTGGTCGCATATTTTGTAGAATGTCCTTCAATTTGTGATTTTCTGATGTTAAACAAGTGTTATGGGTTTCTGGGAGGAAGACTACAGAGGTAAAGTGTCATTCTCATTATGTCATATCAAAGATACATGATAACAACCTAACTTATCATTGATGGTGTTAATCTTTACCAGCTGTCAATATCCTCTGCTTTAAAGTGATTTTTCCTCCTCTCTCCTTTGCATATTGTACTGTTTAGAAGAAAGTCAACATGCAAATCCCATACTTATAGAATGGGAAGTTAAGATCCACCTTCTTGAGGGAAAAATATCTATATAATAATTTGGAATTCTTGTATAAAAAGATTTGTCTATTCTCTCTTCTTCATTTATTCAATATTTGTTTGTGTTACTATGAATTCATGGGTATTTATTTTATAATTTGGGTTATAATCCAATTCTATACTATTTATTTTGTTGTTGAAATTGTTCTACCTTTTGCCATTGTGAGCTCTTTCTGTTGGCTGCTAGGTTCCTCTCAAATACCCCTTTTTGTTGTTTGTTTATTGTAGAGACTTGTTCTATTTTGTTTTGTTTGAGCACTTCTTTACTCTCTGGCTCATCTTTTATCCCTGCCTCAGCTCTAGAATCGGGCATTTCTTCAGAGCCCTGGTTACTTTTATTAGACAATGGAATTAGAAACCAAAATCTGAGCACTGAGAGTGCCTGCTGCTTCTGGGGTGTCATTGCTTCTAGGCCTTCTTAGTGGACAGAGCTAAGAAATATTTGTATGTATACTAACTTGTATATATAAACATATCTATACATCTGTGTTCACCTATATATCTCTATTAAGCTAAACATGAGTTTATATTAATGTTTTTGACACTTGTTCGATACCACATGGATAATTCTAGCTTCCTTTCTTGCTTTCTGTAATCTCCCACTCCAACAATGTTGAGTTCCTACCATCTGCCCTCCAATTACTTACATGTTCAATCCCAGTATGCATGTACAATGATTCAGAATTATTAACCCCATACCCCATGGGAAATGACTACAAACTAGAGTGTTTATTTGCAGTTCCTTGTGTCTTTAATCTCACAGCCTCTACTCATTTTCAATATTATTTAGGTGTATACCCTTTCCTCCCACTCCTTCTGGGGGGTTATATTATACATTTGTAAGGCAGTTTGATTCTTCTGTTACAGTCTGTATTCCATTGTAGGATCCTCCTATTTCTTAACTGTGATTTAAAAAAAAAATTCCCGAATTTTAAGTCTCACTTTTTGTGCAGTAATATTCTATGGGTTTTAGTAAAGGCATGGTGCTATGTATTCACCATTACAGTATCTATACAGAGTAGTTTTACCATCTTAAAAAATATTCTTTGTGCTTCACCCATTCAACTATCCCTTCTCTTCAAGGCCCTAGCAACCATTGATTGATCTGTTTTCTGTTTCTACAGTTTTGCCTTTCTCTAGACTGTCATATAAATAGAATCAGACAGGATATAGTCTTTCCAGACTGGTTTATTTAACTTAGCAATTAGTATTTAAGATTCATCAATCTTGTTGCATGGATTCATAGCTCACTTTTTTATTGCTAAATAATATTCCATTATATGGATATACTTTTGTTTGTTTATTCACCACTTAAAAGTCATCTTGATTGCTTCTAGTCTTGCATTTATGATTAAGCTGCTAGAAACATTTGAGTGCAAATTTTTGTGTGAAGATAAATTTTCACCTCATTTGGGTAAATACCAAGGAACACAACGGCTTGATGATACGGTAAGAGTATGTTTAGTTTTATGAGAAATTGCCAAACTATATTCCAAACTGGATGTACCTACCATTGTACATCCCCACCAGCAAAGGAATGAGAGTTCCTGTTTCTCCACATATTTGCCAGCAATTGGTATTATCAGGTTTTTTAGCCATTTAAATGCATATGTAGTAGTATCTCAAATTTAATTTGCATTTTCCTAATGACATATGAAACTGAGCATCATTTCATATGCTTATATGCCATCTGTATATCTTTTTTGATGAAGTGTCTGTTCCTACATTTCGTTCATTTTTCACTGGGTTGGTGATATGGTTTGGCTGTGTCCCCGCCCAAATCTCATCTTGAATTGTAACTCCCACAATTCCCACATGTCATGGGAAGAACCCAGTGGGAGGTGATTGAATTAAGGGGGTGGGTAACTCCCACAATTCCATGTCATAAGAGGAACCCAGTGGGAGGTGATTGACTTATGGTAGCAGGTCTTTCCTGTGCTGTTCTTGTGATAGTGAATGAGTCTCAAGAGATCTGATGGTTTTAAAAATGGGAGTTTCCCTGCACAACTTCTCTCTTGTTTGCATGCTGCCATCCATGTGAGACGTGACTTGCTCATCCTTGCCTTCCACCATGATTGTGAGTCCTCTCTAGCCACGTGGAATGTAAGTCCATTAAACCTCTTTTTCTTCCCAGTCTTGGGTATGTCTTTATCAGCAGCTTGAAAACAGAGTAACACAGTTGGGGTTTTTTAATTGTGAAATTTATGAATTGTTTATGTACTTTGGATAAAAGTCCTTTATGATCTATTTGATTTGCAAACAATTTTCTCCCAGCCTGTGATTTGTCTTATCATTCACTTAACATTGTCTTTCACAAAGCAAAAATTTTTTAAAAGTCCAATTCTACCAATTTCTACTTTTATGGATTGTGCTTTGGGTGTATCTAAAATTCCATTACCAAAGCCAAGATCACACAGATTTTTTCCTGATGTTTTTCAAAAAGTTTCATACTTTTGCATTTTAAATTTAGGCCCATGATCCATTTTGAGTTAATTTTTGAGTGAGATGTAAGGTCTGTGTCTCTGCTCTCTCTCTCACTTTTTTTTTTTTTTTTGTATGTGGATGTTCAATTGTTCCATCAACATTTATTGAAAATTCCTTCTTCATTGAATTGCCTTTGTGTTTTTGTAAAAAAATCAGTTAATTATATTAGTGTGGGTCTATTTTTGAGTTCTGTATTCCATTTTATTTATCAGTGTACTTGATTATGATAGCTCTATAATTATGCTTGAAATCAGGTAATGTGAGTCCTCTGGTTTTTTTTTCCAGAGTTGAGCTGGCTGTTAAATCCTCTGCTCTTCAATATAAATTATAGACTTAATTAGCTGATATCAACAAAATGATTGCTGGGATTTTGATTAAGATTGGATTGAATCTATACATCGAATTACAAAGAACTGATATCTTTACAATACTGAGTGTTCCAATGCATGCATATGAAATTCATTTATTTATTTTTTTTACTTTTATCATCCCTGTTTTGAAGCTTTCTGTGTATAGATTCTGTAAATATTTTGTTAGATTTATACTTCTTATTTTCTGATGCTACTGTAAATGTTTTTTGTTGTTGTAGTTTAATTTCAAAGTTTAGTAGTTCGTTGATGGCAAACAGAAAGGCAGTTTGCCTTTATATATTAACCTTGTATCCTGCAATGTTGCAGGATACATGCCTATTGGTGCCAGGAAGTTTTCTTATTTGTTTTTTTTTTTTTTTTTTTTTTTTGTAGATTCTTAGGAATTTTCTATATAGACAATGATGTCATCTGTAAGTATAGACAGTTTTATTTCTTGCCTTCCAATCTGTATAAACTTTTTTTTGAGACAGAGTTTCGCTCTTGTCAACAGGCTGGAGTTCACTGGTGCGATCTGGGTTCACTGCAACCTCCACCTCCCAGGTTCAAGTGATTCTCCTGCTTCAGCTTCCCAAGTAGCTGGGATTACAGGTGTGCACCACCACACCCAGCTAATTTTTGTTTTCTTAGTATATACGGGGTTTCACCATGTTGGCCCAGCTGGTCTTGAACTCCTGACCTCAGGTGATCTGCCCATCTTGGCTTCCCAAAGTGCTGGGATTACAGGTGTGAGTCACCACACTTGGCCCAATCTGCATAAACTTTATTCCTTTTTTAAAAAGTAAACCTAGTTTCGTTTTGCCTGTGACATAATTTTTTAAATATCTTTTTAAGGAAGATATTTTTAAATATATTGTATTTTACAGGAATATACAATTTTTAAATTGTAAAGTGACAATTTATAATTGTGTACATTTATGGGTTATGAAGTGATGGTTTAAAAGTAGAATAATTAAATCAAGCTAGTTAACATATCCATCACCTCAAATACTCAACATTTTTGTGGTAGAAACGTTTGAAATTTCTCTTTGCAATTTTGCAAAAATAGACTATTCTATTATTCTATTATTAACTATATTTACCACATTATGCAATAGACTTTTTAAAAAAAAAACATACTTCTAAGATTTTTCACCCTTTGATCATCATCTCCCCAATCTCCCAAATCTCTAGCCTCTGTAACTACCATTCTACATTCCACCTCTATGAGATCAATTGTCTTAGATTCCACATATAAATGAGAACATGTAGTATTTGTCTTTCTGTGTCTGGTTTATTTCCCTTGGCATAATGTTCTTTAATTCATTACATCCATGTTGTCACAAATGACAGAATTGCCTTCTTTTTAAGGCTGAATAGTTTTCCCCTGTGTGTATATACCACATTTCCTTTATTCATTCATCTGATAATGAACATAGGTTGATTCCATAACTTGGCTACTGTGAATAGTGCTGCAACGAACATGGGATGCAGTCAGAGAAATTGATTTCAAATCTTTTGGGTAAATACCCAGAAGCAGGATTGCTGGATCTTATGGTAATTCTATTTTTAGTATGAGGAAGTTACCTACAGTTTTCCATAATGGCTATACTAATTTATATTTCCATCAACAGTGTATGAGAGCTCCCTTCTTTTTCTGTATCTGATGAGATGATCACACAGTTTTTGTCCTTCATTCTATTGTGATGTATCATATTCATTAATTTGCATATGTTGAACCATGCTTGCATCTCAGGGACAAATCCCACTTGATCATGGTGGATGAGTTTTTCCAATGTGTTTTGGAATTCAGTTTGCTAATATTCTGTTGAGGATTTTTGTATCCATGTTCATCAAGGATATTGGCCCATGATTTTTTTCTTGTAATGTCTTTGTCTGGCTTTGGTATCAGGGTGATATTGGCCTTGTAAAATTAGTTTGGAAATGTTCCCCCTTCAGACCCCAACTGCAACCCTGCCCAACTGCAGATACCAAATAGCGTAATTGCCTAGCCAAGGAATACAACCTGTGACCAGATTGACCAGAAGCCATCAAAGTACCCTGTCAGCAGCTCTGCCTGATAGCAGAGAACAGCCAGTTGTCTCAAGAGACAGTGGAAACCTAAGTTATTAATTGTATATCTCTCTTCTTTTCTAACATATGCATTTGGTGTTATAAATTTCCCTCTAAAAATTGCTTTTTCTGCATCCCCAAATTGTGATAAGTTGTATTTTCATTTTCATTGAGTTCAAATTATTTGTTTTTAAATTTCTCTTGAGACTTATTTGGCCCATGAGTTATTTAGATTTTTGTAGTTTAATTTACAAATGTTTGGAAAATGTCCAGCTATCTTGCTGTTATGATTTCTAGCTTATTGCTATTGTCAACTGAGCACATACCTTGTATAATTTCTATTCTTTTGGGTTTGTTGAAGTATGCTTTATGGCCCAAGATGTGGTCTACAGAATGCCATCTATCCTTTCTTTATGTAGATCCAAGTTTCTGACCCATGTCATTTTTCTTTTGCCTGAAGTTCTTTCCACATTTCTTTCAGAGCTGGTCTGCTGGCAATAAATTACCTCAGAATTTTGTTTATCTGGGAAAATCTTCATTTCTCCTTTACCCTTGAAGAATAATTTTTCTGGATATAGAATTATAGAATGCCAGTTTTTAATATCAACACTTTAAAGATTTTTGTTCCGCTCTTTTCTTGTTTATTTGGTTTCTGATGAGAAGTCAATTGTAATTTATATCCTTGTTCTTCTAGCCAGGTGTGATGACTCATGCCTATAATAATCCCAGCACTTAGGGAGGCTTGAGGCAGGAGAATCGCTTGAGCCCAGGAGTTCAAGACCAGCCTGGGCAATATAGCAAAAACCTGTCTGTACAAAATAAAAGAGAAAAAAAGAAAACAATAAAAAATATATCCTTGTTCTGCTACAGGTAAGATGTTTTTTCCTACTGGCTTCCTTCAAGATGTTCTCTTTGTCTTTTGTTGTCTGTAATTTGAATATAATATTCCTAGGTTTTGTGTTTTTGTTTTGCTTTGATATTTATCTTGATTGGTATTCTTTTTGTATCTGTGGTTTAGTGTCTGACATTAATTTTGGAATGTTCTCAACAAGTATTACTACAAGCATTTCTTCTATCCCATTCTCTCTTCTTCTGGTATTCCAATTGTGCATATGTTACACCTTTTGATATTATCCCAGAGTTCTTGGATGGCTGTTCTATTTTCATTCTTTTTTCTCTTTGTATTTTAGTTTGAGAAGTTTTTATTGACCAATCTTCAAATTAACTGATTCTTTCCTTAACCCTGTGAAGTCAATGGGGCTATCAAAGATATTCTTCATTCATGTTGCTGTGTTTTTGATATCTAGCATGTCATTTTGAGTCTTTCATATAATTTTCAACTCTCTGCTGACATTACATACCTTGCACATTGCATACTTTTTCCATCAGATCTCTTAACATATTAATCATAATTATTTAAAATGCCCTGTCCAATAATTTTTACATTTTTATCATAACAGTCTGGGTTTGATGCTTGCTTGATCTCTTCAAAATATTTTTTTCTTGCCCTTTAGCACTCCTAATGACTTTTTGTTAAAAGTCAGACATGCTGTATCCTGTAACAGGTGCTGAGGTAATAAGGCCTTCAGCAGAAGAATTGATGGTATTCAGGGTAGCAGTTTGGTTGTGCTTAATGTTGTTGTAGCTACAGGTATCAAAACCTTTCTTGTTTTTGTTTCCCTTCCTGGCTTTCAGGCTTCTCTGTATTGCTTTAGAGAAAGCCTATGTCTTGCAATTCTTTCATCTGTAATCCAGTATTGTCACTCTGGAGGTTCACTGGTGGTAAGTGGGGAGAAGGGAAATAGTCCGCAATCTGATTGACTCTCACACTTTTAGTTAACCTGTGTCTTGGAGACATGGTGTTCACAAGTATATCTATTCCTACTTCAAGGGTATAGTCGTCTTATCCCTGCCCCTACTCCTTTCCCTGGCTGCAACATTCCCAATCAAATTCCTTCAGCACTGTTATTTTTCCTCCTTAGTTAAGAAATAAAGGCTGGTGCTAGAGTAGAATTCCCTTACCCTAACTGGGCTATAGTTTCAAAATTACCCTCTGGCAAATTTCCCCCACTCCCCATCCCCAGATTAAGTCTTTGTTAGAAAAAAGAGGCTAGGAGTGTTTTAATGTGGATATTCTTTCCCTCCCCTACCAGGGCCACTAGCTTATCTTCAGCTCAGATCCTTAGCTCAGATCCTCACTGAAAGAATCCACTGGATTCCTAGAATGAAAGCCCATGTAAGTGTGGGCCCTCTCTTTCCCATGACTTTGGTCCCCCATGAATTTTTCACTCTTATACCAGCAAAATACTCAGCCTCCAGCAATTCATGAAAATAATCATTCATGTGTTCCTCCAGCTTATGGTAAGTAACTCTTGGGAACTGTATTTCTCTGGATTGTCTGTGTCTCTAGATCTCAAGGTGGCAGTTTGCCCTTGTCACCACAGTTCTCTGATGAGTCCAAGAAAAGCTGTTAATTTCCAATTTGTCTAACTTTTTCTTGTTATAAGATGGGAGTAATGACTTCTAAACTCTCTACATACAAGAACAGAAACTGGAAGTCCACACCCAGAATTTTTTATTCAGTAGGTCTGGGAGGGGGGAAGTTACGAACATATTTTAAATATATTTTTATCTAGAAGTATATTAGAACAGGCTAATTTCAGGAATTTTGTGAGTCAGTTGTTAAACATAGACATTACTCAAAATTACATTATATAAATTTATTATTAAATAAATCATATTAAAAACAAAGATAATAATTACTCAAGGATCATCACTTCCTAATTATGCTATTAAATTTTACTACTGCCTTCCGGAAGTAGTGGCTCACACTTTGCAATCCCAGCACTTTGGGAGGCCAACGCAGGCAGATCACTCGAGACCAGCCTAGCAAAAACGTGAAATCCTGTCTCTACTAAAAATTCAAAAATTAGCTGGGTGTGGTGGCAGGCGCCTGTAATCCCAGCTACTTGGGAGTCTGAGGCAGGAGAATGGCCTGAACCCAGGAAACAGAGGTTGTAGTGAGCCGAGATCGCACCACTGCACTCCAGGCTGGGTGACAGGGAGACTTTGTCTCAAAAAACAAAAAAAAACAACAACAAAAATTTACTATTACCTAATCTCTTGCAGTTATTTAAAATATCTATTGTATCTGTATGGTGGTGTGCTACTAAGTATCTAACTTCCCATTCAGAAAATTTATGTTGGGAGCTTGAAATCTGCTGTGATGAGAGGATTTATAACATGGAAATTGGCAAATGCAGCAAATAAGGATTTCCTTGCCACCTGTGTAGTTAGTAAAACATTTATCAGCATACTTACTGCTTAGGCCTAAACCCTAGTCCCAGATATTGCAATTCGATTGACCTGAATTGAGACACAACTATGGGAATTTTTTAAAGGCATACCAGATGACTTTAATATGCATTCTAGAGTGAGGAAACACTGTTCTAGTCTAAAAAAGAAGCCAGGGGGTAGAAGTCGAATTGTTTAGGTGTCACTCATTTTAGAGGCTGACTTCATAGTTACAATTCACCAGCGACGGCCGGGCATGGTGGCTCACGCCTGTAATCCCAGCACTTTGGGAAGCTGAGGCAGGCAGATCACCAGGCCAGGAGTTCAAGACCAGCCTGTGCAATATGGTGAAACCCCGTCTCTACTAAAAATACAAAAATTAGCCAGAAGTGGTGGTAAGTGCCTGTATTCCCAGCTATTCGGGAGGCTGAGGCAGAAGAGTCACTTGAACCCAGGAGGCAGAGGTTGCAGTGAGTCGAGATCACGCCACTGAACTCCAGCCTGGGTGACAGAGCAAGACTCTGTCTAAAATAAAAAAGAAAAAGAAAAAAATTCACCAGCAATTGACCAAGATGATATAAATATGTACATTGTTTTTCAGGTCTTCTGGAGGTAAATTTGTGTTACTTGTTTTTGTTTGTTTTTGATGTAGACAAGCAAAAAAGGCTTCAAGAGAAATTGTTTCATAAAGATTTAGTCTTTATGCTAAGAGCAATGCAAATCTTTTGAAGAGTTAGTTTCTAAGCAAAAGAGGATGCAATTAGTTGTGTTTCTAAAAAAAAACATTCTGAATATAATTTGGAAAAATAGATTGGAAGGTGGCAAGAATATCTATAGAGAAAGCTGGGGGAGGTAATGACAATAATCCAGTTTTCCTGGCCTCCAACTGAGAGAATGAGGGTCTCTCCTGCAGCAGATATTGCTGATTGGTTAGGTTTTTTTTCCAAACCCTTTCTCTCTTCCCTTGTCTCTTTCTTTTAATAGAAATAATATAATTAATAGAAAGCTAAATAGCTATTAATATAATTAATAGGAAGCTAAATACTTGATTTTCCAGCTTCTCTTAACGCTAAGGCTGATCATGTGACACTTCTGGCCAATAAGATGAAAGCAGAAATATAAAGGAAGGGGAAAGGCTTCCGAGAAATGTTTTATCTTCCTGAAAAATGAGATAGATATGATGATGCTACTTCCCTTCTCCTTTCTGTCTTTAATGTGGATAATATGCCCAGAGCGAGCTGGAGAAGATATTTTGAGACCATAAGAAAAGAAGAAAGGCTTTAGGAAAGAGAATAGCAGAACGGCCAATCCAAATTCTGACAAAATTAAGCCAAAAAAATCAAAGCCAAAAGCTATCTCTTCTTTTAATGTGAGAAAAGTAAATATTTGTTCAAGTTCTTTTTAGTTGGGTATTCTGTTACTTGTTGTCAGTCATTCCTGTTACATCTCCCAACATCAAAAAGAAAAGTCCATAAAGCACCATTTTTCCAGCCTTATATCTTCACCAGTCCCTCATTATCATTTTAAAGGAAAAAAATCCTTATTGCACTGCAAAGCAAGTACCTCTCAAGTATGTAACCATTTCTCCCAGCACTTTTGATCATCCATTATTATTTCCTCATTCTTGTATCTTCATTTTCATAATCCTTTCCATTACCTCATGTTTTACCCTCTGCCTGGATTGGACTTCCCCTACTTCTCTGGACAAGTAACTAATAATCTTTAAAAACCTAATTCAAAAGTCAATAATGTTCTCTGTGAAGCCTTTTTTATTTTACCTCAAAGGATTTAATCACTTCTTTCTAAGTGTTCCCATGACATTCCACATATGTCATTATGGAACTGATCACAAATGTATCAGAATTATTTGTCTCCGATTAGAAGTTGAGCTTGGTGGCTCACACTGATAATCCCAGTACTTTGGCAGGCCGAGGCAGGCAGATCACTTGAGCCCAGGAGTTCGAGACCAGCCTGGTTAACATAGCGAAAACCTGTCTCTACAATAATTACAAAAAATTAGCCAGGCACGGTGGTGCATGCCTGTATTCCCAGGTACTTGGGAGGCTGAGGTGGAGGATCACTAGAGCCTGAGAAGCAGAGGTTGCAGTGAGCCAAGATTGCGCTCCAGTCTGGGTGACAGAGTGAGACCCTGAGAAGAAGAAGAAAGAAGAGGCCAGGCACAGTGACTCACACCTGCAATCCCAGCACTTTGGGAAGCCGAGGCTGGCAAATCATTCGAGGTCAGAAGTTTGAAACCAGCCTGGCCAACATGATGAAACCCCGTATTTATTAAAAATACAAAAAAATTAGCTGAGCATGGTGGCAGACACCTGCAATCCCAGCTACTTGGGAGGCTCAGACAGGAGAATTGCTTGAACCCAGGAGGCAGAGGTTGCAGTGAGCTGAGATTGTGCCACTGCACGCCAGCCTGGGTGACAGAACAAGACTCTGTCTCAAAAAAAAAAAAAAAAGGGAAAGAAGAAAAAGAAGAAGAGGAAGAGGAGAAGGAAGCAGAGGAGGAAGAGGAGGAAGAAGAAGAAGAGAAGGAGGGAGAGGAGGAGAAGAGAGAGGAAGAGGGAGAGGAGGAAGAGGAGGAGGAATAAGAGAAAGAAGAGGAAGAGGAAGAGGAGGAAGAAGAAGTGAGGAAGAAGAGAGGAAGAGGAAAAGAAGAAGAAGAAGAGGAAAAGAGGAAGAGGAAGAGGAAGAAGAAGAAGAAGAAGAAGAGGAGGAGGAGGAGGAAGGAGAAGCTGAGCTCTAACACAAAGCACCAGTGGTTCCTCAGGATGATGATTCAAAAAAGTCACCCAGGGAACTTAAAAAAACAGATATTCCCCTGGTAATTCTCTTGATGCGACTTCACAAGCCAGCATTTGGAAATCATTATCATATTTCTTTTCTCTCAAGTATCCAACCAATAATAAGCATACTGACTAAATAATGGACTGTTACTGAAATAAACAAGCATATTTTCATTACCTGTGAAACTAGTCAATCTTTCTCGTTTATAGGATGGTTCTTCCAGGTCTTCTGCTATTGATTCACTTGTTGATACACTTGACTTAGAAACTGTACTGCTTCCTAAAACTGACCTTTAATAATGAATAACAAAATTACTCATTTATTTAGATGTCCTTATGGGAAACTAAGTATACAAATTAGAACACATTATCAGATGGAGAAATCAAATATACTAGGATCATGTAAGTAAAATAGATACATTAATTTTTCAAAAATGAGTCGGTTTCTAATATTTCTTAAATAAAAAGTTACTTAAAATTTATTTATTTATATCTTTATTTATTTTTTGAAATGGAGTCTCGCTCTGTCACCCAGGCTATAGTGTAATAGCACAATCTCTGCTCACTGCAACCTCTGCCTCCCAAGTTCAAGTGATCCTCCTGCCTCAGCCTCCTGAATAGCTGGGATTACAGGCTTGTGCCACCACGTCCAGCTAATTTTTTTTGTATTTTTGGTAGAGACAGGTTTTCACCATGTTAGCCAGTCTGGTCTTGAACTCCTGACCTCAGGTGCTCTGCCCACCTTGGCCTCCCAAAGTGCTGTGATTACAGGCGTGAGCCACCGCGCCCAGCAAAAATGTATTTTAGAAGAAAGACATGTTAAACATGCTTAAAGTCCTTCAGTGAATTATCAGTACACTTAGTACAAAAATCCAAAATACAGTCTACCTACCCAGCACATTCATCTTCATTATTAGTCTTCCTTTACTTTTTTTTTTTAGTTCCTCAATCTTAGGAGCTCTCTAACTTCAGAGCCTCAGCCTGGAATACTCTTCCTTTCGTTTTTCACTTGGTTTCTGTTCACTACTCAAATGTCATCTTAAAAATGTGATTTATTTCATTTTATAAAGGCCTTCTCAAGGTTTAACTAAAATATACGTATTCAGAAGGAAATCAATGGAAGCCAAAAATAATTTCCTTAAACATATGAACTTAACACTACTCCATGGTATTACATACTTTCTTTTTTGTTCCTATTTATAGTCTCAACTGCCCATCAAAACAAGATGTAAAGTTTATTGGAATATTTTGTTTTACCAGGTACTGCTGTATTTTTGTAGGCAAATTCAGAGGCAAGCTCCAGAGAAGCATATAATTGCTGTGTATTATAAAATAAGAGAGAAATCAAACTCTAGGAAAACAGAGATTTGCATGGGAGAGGAGGGGAAAAAAGGGAAGCCACCTCTTCCCATAAAATGCAGCTCAAAAGAAGCCGAAGAAACCTGAAGAAAAATGTCTAATGGGAATTTGAAATTAATTGTATGTGATTTTAATCTCATCTTTTGGTTGCTCAGGAAGTCTTGAGTGAAATACATGTATTTTCCACAAATGTTTTGTTGTGAGTATATGGGAACTCTTAAGACATTAAGAACTCTGCATTTAATTTAAAACATGAGAGGAATGTAGAGATGGAACATTAGGATGATAATTAAAACTTCGGTGGCTCATGCCTGTAATCCCAGCATTTGGGGAGGCCTAGGCGGGTGGATCACCTGAGGTCAGGAGTTCAAGACCGGTCTGGTTAACATGCTGACACCCCGTCTCTATTAAAAATACAAAAAATTAGCCAGGCATGGTGGGGGGACACCTGTAATCCCAGCTACTCAGGAGGCTGAGGCAGGAGAATAGCTTGAACCCAGGAGGTGGAGGTTCCAGTGAGCCCAGATGGCACCACTGTACTCCAGCTTGGGTAACAAGAGTGAAACTCGTCAAAAAAAAAAAAAGGAAAGAAAAGGAAAAGGAAAAGGAAGGAAAGGAAAGGAAGAAGGAAGGAAGGAAGGGAAAGAAAAGAAAAGGAAGAGAAAGAAAGAGAGAGAGAGAGAAAGAAAGAAAGAAAGAAAGAAAGAAAAAGAAAGAAAAAGAAAGAAAGAAAGAGAGAGAGAAAGATTGGGAGACTGGAGACAACTGATATCTAAGATACATATGTGCAATTTAAATGGAAAGGCAATATATATGATAGAAAAAAGGAACTATATAATAGTATACTCTACCTTGTAAACTGCCCTAACATACTAGGATTTATTGTATTCTGATAAAGGCTATGGGAAGATATAAATTCTGGTCCAAGTGATCCTTCTTGTGATGTCAAGAGTTTATTTGGCTTTGCTGTACCAGTAAGTGGATCTGGATGGTAAAGAGGTCGAGGAGTAACATCAGTTCCATTTATGTCAAACACCTGTTAAAAATGGTTATTTAAAATGAAGTAACTAAAAAAGACAGGGCTTCTAAACAACAACTGCTAGAAAATAGAAACAAATATGGTAGAAAAAAGATAAGCATAATGTTCCTACAATAGGATAAACATGAAAAATTGGATGCTTTAAAATGTCATGCTTAGAAAGTTTCTTAACTATGCAAAAACTTTCTTAAAATTTTATTTGTGTTTTATCTACATATAATTAATATATATTAACTTTTGGAAAATCAGAAAGGTGGAAAGATAATTCATCCAGATTGTTAATATTTTGGTGCATGTAAATTGTTATGTAAACATTTTAAAGAAAACTCACTATTTTTCACTTAACATTTCATTAATAGGCATTTCCCTAGTTATTATATGCTTTTGGTTTATAGTTCTGCACCACAAAATGATTCAGTCAACAATGGATCACATATATGACAGTGGTACCATAACATTATAACAGAACTGAAAAGTTCCTATATCACCTAGTGACATCACAGTCATCATAATGTCATAGCACAACACATTACTCACGAATCTGTAAGTGATGCTCATATAAACAAACCTACTGCACTGCCAGTCATATAAAAGTATAGCAATACAATTATGCACAGTAAATATTTGATAATAATAAATTATGCTTCTGGTTTATGTGCTTACTAAACTTTTTATTATTTTAGAGTGTACTCCTTTCATTTATTAAAAAAAATAGTTAACTGTAAAACAGCCTCGATCAGGTCCTTCAGTGGGTACTCTAGAAGACGACATTGTTAAAAGAGATGACAGCTCTATGCATATTACTGCCCCAAAAAAACCTTCCAGTGAGACAAAATGTGGAGGCAGAAAACAGTGATATTGATACAGTCGAACTCCTTTTATATATTTATTCCCATTTTGATTTCCGTTTGGAGGGGGAGAATTTCCTATTCAAGTCCTTTGCACACATTGTATTGAGACTTTTTTATTATTGGTAACGGATGAGTCCTTTCAGTTGTATGAGCTGCGAATGTCTTCTTTCACTCTGTGGCTTCATTTTCTTTATGGTATATTTGATGAATATGAGCTTTTTTAACGTAGTCAAATGTATCATGTTTTCCATTATGGGTTGTGCTTTAGACGTCTCCTTTAAAAAAACATATCCAGCCCTGAAGTCCTATATGTTGCTTTTCATATTTAAGTATATAATATACCCACAATTAATTTTATATATAGGATAAGAAAGAAAGCCAATATATTTTTGTTTCATAAGAACACCCAATTGTCTCAACAAGAGTTTTTGAAAATCCTGTCCTTTCCCCATTACTCTGCAGTTCACATTTATTATAAAATAAGTGTTTATATGTATTCAGGTCATGCGAAGGCTCTCTAATTTGCTAATATTATGTGTTTTATTAAGCCTGGTATCTAGGAAAGCAAGTGCTTCCACTGAGTTTTTATGCAAGTATCTTGGCTATTTTTAGCCTCTAGCATTTCCATATAAATTTTAGAATTATCTTGAAAAGTTTCTGGAAAAAAAAAAACTTTAAAACTTGAGATTTTGATTAAAATTGCAAAGAATCTATAAATCAAAATTTAGGATAATTGATCTTAAAATATTGTTTTCTATGCACACATGTCTATATCTCCTTTTGTTTTGGTCCTCTTTAATGTCTTCCAATAAACTTCTATGGTTTAGAAATATTGGTATATGCATCTTTTGTTATATTTTTCCACAAGTGCTTGATAAATCTTAGTGCTATTATAAATTGTATCATTTTAAAATGTCTAATTTCTGGATGGGCACAATGGCTCAATCCCTGTAATCCCAGCGCTCTGGGAGGTCAAGGCAGAAGGACTACTTGAGGCTACGAGTTCGAGACCAGCCTGGACAACACAGCAGAATCTCGTCTTTACCAAAAATTTGAGAAAATTAGCTGGGAATGGTGGCACACACCTGTAGCCCATGCTACATGGGAGGTTAAGGCAAGAGGATTGCTCAAGCCCAGGAATTTGAGGATATAGTGAGCTATGATTGTGCCACCACACTTTCAGTCTGCACGATCAGAGCAAGACTCATCTCTAAAAAATTTTTTTTCAAATAAAAAAAATCTAATTGTTGAACTATTTGTTGCTAGTAAATATTCAATCTACAAATATTCAATGTTTTCTTTCTTCCTTTCCAATTCTTATACATCCCATTTCATTTTGTCACCAATTTGAACTGACTTCCAAGAATGTTGGATTAAAGGGGGCTCTTTTTTGAAATGCTTCACCATTTGATATGATCACTACTGTAGGATTTTATAGGTAGCCTAAATAAGATTTTTAAAGTTCCTTGTGATTCTCAGTTTCGTAAGAATTTTTAAAATCATGAATATTAAATGTTATCAGATACTTTGTCTATATTGAAATGATCACATGCTTTTTTACCACATTAAGCTGTTAATGTGGTAAATTACACTAAGGGTTTTTAAATGTTAAACCAATCTTGATTTCTTGACACAGACCAAGCTTCCTTATGATGTATTAGGCATTTTTTTGTTGTTGTGGTTACTGAACTTTATTGAATAATATTTTATTGAGGATTTCTCTATGCTTGCAAGTGAAATTGGAATATAATATTTGTTTCTCATACTGTATTCAGGTTTTAATATCAAGGTAATGCTAGCCTCATAAAATGAGTTCTGGAATATACCCACTTTCAGTGTTCTGTTTTCATCTATGTGTGTTTGACACATACCACAATTGAAGTCATCTGAATCTGGAATTATCTTTTTTTTTTTTTTTTTTGAGACGGAGTCTCGCTCTGTCGCCCAGGTTGGAGTGCAGTGGCACAATCTCAGCTCATTGCAAGCTCCGCCTCCCGGGTTCACGCCATTCTTCTGCCTCAGCCTTCCGAGTAGCTGGGACTACAGGCGCCTGCCACCACGCCCGGCTAATTTATTTATTTTTTTTGTATTTTAGTAGAGACAGTGTTAGCCAGGATGGTCTCGATCTCCTGACCTCGTGATCCACCCATCTCGGCCTCCCAAAGTGCTGGGATTACAGGTGTGAGTCACCGCGCCCGGCCTGGAATTATCTTTGAAGGAAGGTTTTTAAATCACTCACATAAATTTCTTTAATAGTTTCCAGTTTTCAATTTTTGTTTGTCTGCTTTGCTAAAGTGTAATTTTTTAAAAGGTTTTTTATATTTTACTTAAATTTTCAAAATTCAAAATTGGAATATGATAACATAATATGCATTAATTTGCTTTTTAAATTGCTTTTAATATGTACAATTCAATAGTTTTAAATATATTCACATATATGTGCACTAAAATTAATTTTGGAAACTTTTTACACTTCAAGAAAATACTCTGTGTCCATTATGATCCCTGCTATGGTTTAAGTGTGTGCACCAAAAGTTCATGTGTTGGAAATGTGGTCCCAATGCAGCAGTGTTGAGAGCTTCGACTTTGGGAGGTGACTGTGTAATGAAAGGTTGTCCTCACAAATGGATTAATCCATTCATGGATTAATGGATAAATGGGTTATCAAGGGAGTGGTTTAGTTATCACAAAAGAAGTCTGTTACGAAGGCCAGTTTCCCTCTCTCATAAACTCCCCTCACCACGCGATACCCTGCACCACCTTAGCTCTCTGCAGAGTCCCCACTAGCAACAAGGCCCTAACCAGATGTGGTTCCTTGACCCTGGACATCCTAGCCTCCAGAACTATAAGAAACAATATTCTTTTGTTTATAAAGTACCCAGTATCAGGTATTCATTTACAGAAACAGAAAACAAACTAAAAAAATTAATACCAAGAAGTGGGACTAATAACAAACACCTGAAAATGTAGAAGTGGCTTTGGAACTGAGTAATGGATAGAGGCTAGAAGAACTTGGAGAAGCAGTCTAGAAAAAGGCTGCATTGCCATAAACAGCATTAAGGGTGATTCTGGTGAGGGCTCAGAAGAGCAGACTAAAGAAAGTCTGAATCTTTTTAATTGCTTCAGTGGTTGTGAACAGAATACTGGTAGAATTAGGAACAGTAAAGACTTCTGATGGGGTCTCAGACAGAAATGAGAAATTCTTATTAGAAACTAGAATAAACGCTGTCTTTGTTATAAAGTAGTAAAGAACTTGGCAGAATTTATGGAAGCCAAAATTTAAGCATGACAAACTAGGATACCCGGTAAAAGAAATATTAATATCTAAGCAAAGTGTTCAAGATGCTGCATGGTTGCTTTTGCTTACTTACAGTGAGATTTGAGAACAAAGGGATGAGATTTAAAAAAAAAAAAAAATTTATAATCAAAAGGGAAGCAAAGCAGAAAGATTTGGAAAAGTCTTAGCCTGGATGTAAAGAATGAACCAAGGGTGTGGCCCAGAGACCATTTGCAAAGGAGTTTAGTACAGATGGAAGGAATCATTAAGACAGTGGAAGAAGACTCCAAAAGTGTTTCAACGATTTTCTAGGTGGCTCATCCCAACACAGGCCCAGAGATCTAGGAGGGCAGAATGGTTTCAGGGGACAGACCCTGAGTGCCCTTCAAGAGCTCACTACCCAGGACTACCTTGGGTCCCCAAATTTTGGCAAGGAGTCAGCCACCCCAGCTGTGGCACAAGTGACCCCCATTGGGGCTATACCCACTACTCCAGAAGATGTGAATCATAAGCCTTGGCAGCATCCACATGGCATTAATTCTGCAGGCTTACAGAAAGCAAAAGCTGTGGAGGAATTAAGATCCATCTTAATTCCAATGGATGTATCAGATGGCCTGGGAGTCTATGCAGAGATTATCACAGGGGCAAAACTACTGTAGAAGTCCCCTAAAGGGTAATGCCTAGTGGAGACATGGGAGCAGGATTGCCACAGGACCCCAGAACTGCAGAGCTATCAGCCTGCAAAGCCAGCCTGGGAAAGCTGTAGTGTAGACTGACCCCAGCAAAGTCATAGAGTCAGGGATGCCCAAGGCCTTGGGGGCCCAATCCCTGCACCAGTGTGTCCAGAAGGCAGTACATGGAGTCAAAAGATATTATTCTCCAGCTTTAAGGTTTAATGTTTGCTCTGCTGAGTTCAGACTTTTTTGGGACCTATGACTTCTGGCCTATTCTCCCTCTCAGAATGGGAATGTATACCCCATGTCTGTTCAACCATTGTATCTTGGAAGTAAGTAGCTTGTTTTGATTTCACAGGCTCACAGGTAAGACTCTGGGCTTTTGAGTTGATGTTGGAATGATTTAAGGCATTGGGGCTATTGGGATGGAATGAATGTGTTTTACATGTGAGAAGGATGTGAATTTGGGGGCCAAAGGCAGAAAGTTATGGTTTAAATGTGTCTCTAAGTTATGCTGGAAACTTGGTCCTTAATGCAATAGTATTGAGAGGTGGGACTTTTGGGAGGTGACTGGATCAAGGGATTAATCCATTCATGGATGAATGGGTCAGTAGGTTACCAAGGGAGTGGATTAGTTATCATGAGAGGGGTCTGTTATAAAAGCCAGTTTCTCCATCTCTTGTGAGCACTCCTCACCATGTAATATCCTGCTCTACCCCAGGACCCTGCAGAGAGTCCTCCACTAGCAAGGAGATCCTCACCAGATGTGTCCACTTGACCCTGGACTTCTCAGCCTTGAGAAATGTCAGAAATACATTTCTTTGCTTTATAAATTACCCAGTATTGAGCATTCAGTTACATCATAACAACAGAAAACATATTAAGATAGTCCCCCAACATCTCTGCTCCCAGCCCCAGGCCACCACGAGTATCTTCATGTCTCTATAGACCTCCCTATTTGGGAGTTTGATAGTGAATGGAATCATATACTGTGCAGTATTTTGTGACTGGCTTGTCTCACTTAGCATATTTTCAAGATTCATGCATCAGTGCTTCATTCCTTTTTATGGTTGAATAATATTCTATTGTATGGCTATACAACATTTTCTTTAGCCACTTTTCCATTGACAGACATTTGAGTTGTTTCCACCTTTTGTCTACTACGAATAATGCTACTAGAAACATTTGTGTATACCTTTTTGTGTAGAAATATATTTTATTTCTCTTGGGTGTATATACCTAGGAGGAGGATTGCTGGTTCATATGGTAACACTGTTTAACCTCTTGAGGAACTTCCAAACTATTTTACAACATGGCCAATTTATATTCCCACAAGCAGTGTATGAGAGTTCTGCTTTCTTCACTTCTAACACTTGTTATGTTACTCTTTGATTCTAGCCATCTTAGTGGGTATAAAGTGAATATATCATTGTGGGCTTGATTTCGATTTCTCTAACTATGTCCACCATATTTTCATATGTTTTTTGATCATTTGTATTTTCTTAAGAAACGAACATTCAGATTGTATGATCAATATTCAATTATTTGTCTTTATTAATGAATTATAAGAGTTCTTTATATATGATGCAAGCTCTTATCAGATACATGTTTCACAAGTATTTTCTATTTCTGTGGGTTATCTTTTCACTCTGTATATGTTTTTGATACAAACATTTAAAAATTTTCATAAGGTCAAATTTGTCTACTTTTTCTTTTGTTACGTATGCTTTGAGTGTCACATATAAGAAGCCTATGCCAAATCCAAGGTCATAAAAATTTACCCCTATGTTTTCTTCTAAGAGTGTTACAGTTTTAGCTCTTTGAATTAGCTTGAAAATATGAGGCAAGGGTCTAAGTTCATTCTTTTCCAAGTGTCAATCCAGTTATCCTGGCACAATTTGTTCAACAGAATATCCTTTCCCCAGTGAATGATCTTGGCACTCATAAAAAATCAGTGGACTTTAGGTAAATGGGTTTATTTCTGAACTCTCAATTGTATCCCATTGATCTACGTATCTATCTTTGTGCCAACAACAAATTATTTTGATTACTATTGCTTCGTAAATTTTGAAACAGCGAAGTGTGAATCGTCCTACTTTGTTCTTTTTCAGGATGATTTTGGCTCTGCTGGGTCCCCTGTGATCCCATATGGATTTTATTTTATTTTATTTTTGAGACAGTTTTGCTCTTGTTGCCCAGGCTGGAGTGCAATGGTGCAATCTTGGCTCACTGCAACTTCTGCCTCCCAAGTTTAAGCGATTCTACTGTCTCTGCCTCCCAAGTTCAAGCAATTCTCCTGCCTCTGCCTCCCGAGTACCTGGGATTACAGGCATGCGCCACCACACCCGGCTAACTTGGTATTTTTAGTAGAGATGGGGTTTCACCATGTTGTTCAGGGTGGTCTCGAACTCCTGGTCTCAGGTCATCCACCCACCTTGGCTTCCCAAAGTGCTGGGATTACAGGCATGAGCCACTGCTCCTGGCCCCATATGAATTTTAGAATCAGTTGTCAGTTTGTAGAAAGAAGTCAGTTGGAATTCTGATAACAATTGTGTTAAGTTTACAGATCAGTTTGGGGAGTATAACAATCTTAACAATAGTAGGTCTTTTGATCATGACCATGGGATACTTTCCCATTTAATTAGATCTTATTTAATTTCTTTCAATAATGTTTTACAGTTTTCAGAGCATACATTTTGCACTTCTTCTATTACATTTATTCGTAAGTATTTTACTGTTTTTGATGCTATTGAGAAATAAATTATTCTTAATTTTCAAATGGTTCTATGCACACGTCTAGAAATACAATTTATTTGTATATTGATCATGTATCTGGCAACCTTACAAAACTCATTTGCAAATCCAAATATTTTTTATTTCCTTCCTTCTGCTTATTTCATGTTATTTTGTGTTATTCACTCTTTTTTTTTTTTTTCCAGTTTCTTCAGTTGGAAGGGTAAGTTATTTGAGGTCTTTCTTCTAATACAAATGTATTATCTATAAATTTCCCTCTAAGCAGTGCTTTAGCTGTATCCCATAAGCTTTGGTATGTTGTGTCTTGATTATCTATCATCTCGGAGTATTTTCTGATTTTCCTTTTAATTTCTTCTTTTATTGATTATTTACATATCACTATCACAATAGTACATTATTTCTATTAGTGAATATTTTTCTAATGTAGATTGTAATTTCATTAATGATGTTTCATTACATTTTAAGGTTGAATTTTTTCTTTCCTTTTTTCTTTTGAGACAGGATATAGCTCTGTCATTCAGGCTAGAGTGCAGTAGCACGATCATAGCTCACTGTAGTCTTGAAATTCTGGGTTCAAGTGATTCTCCTGAGCATCTGTGACTACAGGCTCTTGCCACCACACCTGGCTAATTTATTTTTTCATCTTCTTATAGAGATGGGGTCTTGCTATGTTGTTCAGGCTGGCCTCAAACTCCTGACCTCAAGCAATCCTCCTGCCTCAGCCTCCCGAAGTGCTGAGCCTGGCGTCAAGTAATCTTCCTGCCTCAGCTTCTCAAAGTGCTGAGATTACAGGTGTGAGCCACCATGCCTGGCCCTACAATACCATTTTTCACAGTGGCCACACCATTTCACAATCCACCAACAGTATGCAAGGGTTTCAATTTCTCCATGTCTTACCAACACTTTTTATTTTAATAGTAGCCGTCATAATGGGTATGAAGTGGTGTCTTACTGTGATTTTGATTTGCATTTCCTAATGCTTAGTGATGTTGAGTATCTTTTCCTGTGTTTGTTGGTTATTTGTGCATCTTCTTTGTAAAAATATCTAATCAAGTTCTTTGCCCATTCTTTTAATTGGGCTGTTTCTTTGTTGTTAATTTGTAGTTATTTACATATTCTGGTTATTAGCACCTTATCAAATACATAATTTGCAAATATTTTCTACCATCCTGTGGGTTTTTTCACTCTGTTAACGTCTTTTGATAGACAGAAGTTTCTAATTTTAATGTAGCCCTATATTTTTTCTTTAGCTGCATATGCTTTTGGTGTCATATGCAAGAAATTGTTGACAAATAATTTCTTTTCCCTGTTTTCCACTAGGAGTTTTATAGAGTTAGCTCTTATTTGGGGTCTTTGATCCATTCTGAGTTTATTTTTGTAGATGGTATAAGGTAAGGATCCAACTTCATTCTTTTTCATGCGGATATCCAGTTGTCCCAACAAGATTTGTTGACAAAACTGTCTTTTCTCCATTGTACAGTCTTGGCTTCTTTGTCAAAACCATTTGACCATATATGTGAAATTTTATTTCTGGGTCATTCCATTCCATTGGTCTATACTGTATGTTTGTCTTTATTCTACTACCACCCTGTTTTGATTACTACAGATTTGTAATAAGTTTTAAAATCAGGAAGTATGAGACTTCCAACTTTGTTCTTGTTATTCAAGATTGTTTGGGCTATTTGCATCTCTTGATATTTCATATACGTTTTAGGATAAGTTTTTCTACTTCTGAAAAAATATCACTGGGATTTTGGTAGGGAATGTATTGAATCTGTAAGTCACTTAGGTAGTATTGACATCCTAACACTGTTATGCCTTCCAATCTACGAACAAGAAATGTTTTTTCCGTTTACTGGTGTATTCTTTCCTTTCTTTTGTGTTTTGTAGTTTTCAGTATACAAATCTTTGGCCTCTTGGTTAAATTTATCCCTAAGTATTTTATTATTGTTGATGCTATTGTAAATGCAATCTTTTTCTTAATTTCCTTTTTGGAAATTCATTGTTACGAATGCAACTAATTTGTGTTGTTGATTTTCTATCCTGCAACTTTGCAGAATTCATTTTTTAGTTGTGTGTGTGTCTGTGTAATTTTTACAGTTTTCTACACATAAGATCACATCAGAGAGAACTTTACTTCTTCCTTTCCGATTTGGGTGCCTTTTATTTATTTAATTTGAGACAGAGTGTGGTGCTATCTCTGCTCACTGCAACCTCTGCCTGCCAGTTTCAAGTGATTCTCCTGCCTCAGCCTCCCAAGTAGCTGGGATTACAGGCACCTGCCATGACAGGTGGCTGATTTTTTTGTATTTTTAGTAGAGACAGGGTTTTACCATGTTGGCCAGGAGGGTCTCAAACTCCTGATCTCAAGTGATCCGCCCGCCTTGGCCTCCCAAAGTGCTGGGATTAAAGGCGTGAGCCACCATGCCCACCTGGATGCCTTTTATTTCTTTTTCTTGCCCAATTGCCCTGGCTAGGACTGCCACTACTATGTTGAAGAGAAGTGGTAAAAGCAGGCATCCTTCTTTTGTTCTTGGACGTTAGGAGAGATGCTTTCAGTCTTTCACCATTGGAGAAAATATACATGTATAATAAATATTTTCACCATTGGAGAAAATAATTTTTTATATATATAAATAAATGAAATATACTTTATTTGTATACACATGCATATATATTTATATGCGTGTATTCATATATATGTATATGTATATATATACAAGTAAGTGAAATACATACGTGCAAATATATCGTATTTGTTTAATAAAATGAGGGTTTAGTTTTCCACCATTATATATAAAGGTACTATAAACATTCATGTAGTAGTGTTTATACAAACATATACTTTCTTTTCTCTTGGTAAATACCTAGACATGGAATAGCTGGATGATATAGTAGGTATATGTTAACACTTAATAAGTTGACGAATAATTGTTTTCTATTTTCCATGTCTACCAGCCATGTGAGAGTTTTAGTTCCTCCACATACTTGTCAATACTTGATATGATCAGTCTTTTAATTTTAGCCATTCTAATAGCTACGTAGCAGTGTTGTATGGTTTTTAATTAATACTGATCATCTTTTCATGTGCTCCCATGCTATCTGTTTATCTATTCTGGTGAAGTGTTAGCTCAAACATTTTGCTAATTTTTAAAAATTGGGTTGTCTTAATATTGCTTTGAAGGTTGTTTATACGTTTTAGTTATAAGTACTTTATCAAAATATGCTTTGTAAATAATTTTCCCCAGTGTGTCACATTTCTTTGTATTCTGTTATCAATGTCTTTGACAGAGAAAAAGTTTTAATTTTGATGAAGTCCAACTTACGAATTTTATCTTTTATGGACTCTTCTTTTAATGTCCCATCTAAACAAATGCTGAACCCATTCAAAGTTATATATTATATGCTTTTCTGTATATATGTTATCATTTGATTAAAAGTTTAAAAGAGTTAATTCTTAATTATAAATCTTCTAATGAGGCACAATAACTGACTTTATGACAAATAATTTTATTATATTTTCAAGACTATATTGCTGACAACAATGAAAGATATTGTAACATATATAATTAATACCATAAGCAAATAGTTCTTAAGGTCATGAATAGACTTTTCTCATTCCACTCTAATATTCTTCTTATCAATAACTAGTTATAGAGCCAAGTGTCAGTATTATGTTGTATGGAATAATATGTGGTAGAAATTAACAAAATCTGTTTCAAAATTACAAGTGAGTGATTATCTGAAAGCAGCATATTTTCTATCTTTAACATTTCAATTGAGTTTTTCATGGTGCCATTTTCAGATAAACTCAGAATTCTAAGAATATTACCTGCATTGTCTTTATACTGAGATTTGTTTTGTCTGCAGTTTTCAATTCAGGTGGAATAAGCACGGTTTTGGACACAGCCATTCTGCTTTGATTTGCACCAGTATATCCTTTCCCTGAAGTTGCTTTCATTGTAGCAAAAAAGCTAATAGACTTCTTTGGTTGTGTGGCAATGTTCCTGTATAAGGAAATTAAAATATAATGCAAAGGATTCAAGATTGAAAAGAAAAATCAACCAACAATAAAAAGTAGACTTTCATTTAAAAACATGTGAACAATCTAAACATATAACAAGAAATAATGATAGCTACTTGAAATCTTATTATGTATAAACATAATTCTAAAGAGTTGGCACATATTACATCACTTTCTCCTCACAATTCCAAGAGGTTGCTATTAATGTTATTTTATATAAAGTCACAGAGGCTTTAAGGGGAAACATTCCTACAATGGTTGAGATTTGAACCCAGGTAGTCAGATCCTAAGTCCATGCTGACTTCTCTGGGTCTTAGTTTCTTTGTCTGCAAAATGAGGATAATAATAGTACTTAACTTATAGGTTATTATGAGGATTAAAAAAATTAATTTTTGTATTGTGGTTAGGAAGTTCCTGGCACATAGTAAGCACACATGAGTGTGTAGTGCAGTTACATAGGCAGATTTAAACACGATTAATAAAGCCTGAGAAAGAATAGTGTGTTTCTTCCTGAATTATATACTACTTTTCTTTTCTCTTTTTTTTTTGAGACAGAGTCTCGCTCTGTCACCCTGGCTGGAGTGCAGTGGCGTGATCTCGGCTCAATGCAACCTCCACCTCCTGGGTTCAAGTGATTCTTCTGCCTTAGCCTCCCAAGTAGCTGGGACTACAGGCATGCAGCACCATACCTGGCTAATTTTTGTATTTTTAGTAAAGATGGGGTTTCACCATGTTGGCCAGGCTGGTCTCAAACTCCTGGTCTCGTGATCTGCCCGCCTCAGCCTCCCAAAGTGCTAGGATTATAGGCATGAGCCACCGTGCCCTTTTTAATAAGAAGAGAAGTTACAATCAAAATATTTATATCCATGAAAAAATATTTTTTCACTTTTGGATTTACCCTGTCAATTCCTTAAGACAAGGACTTACCTTATCATTTTATCCCTTCTAGTACTCTGTAATATGGATTTCTATAAAATGGGGATGATCCTCCCTGACATTATAAAAAAGAAATATGCTGCCAAAGAAAACATTTTAAATAATACATTTACTTTTTAAATCATAAAAAATCAGACAAGAATAAATATGTTTAAATAACGATCAATCCAGTTTTCATATTTTATTTTTCTTCATAGCATTTATCGTTACTTGACATTTTGTTGTTCACCCCTCTAGAGAATGTAAGCATGTTTAGGGCAGGAACTTGGTCTTGTTCACTGCTATATCCCTAGCACCCAGCACAATGCCTAGTATACCATGGACATTTTAATATTTTAAAAATATATGAGTGAATGAATTCCACTTGTGCACTATTTCAATTTACATTTAAGTATCCTACCCTATTCTCCTTCTGTCTATAAGAACTTAACCCCTAACATCTCTTTAAAAAAAAAAAAAGTAACAATCATGTAAAAACTCCTTCAAATTATTTTGCCACCTCCTTTAAATTCTTCTCCCACCTCCCACAAACTCACTTACCTCTTTTTTTCCTTTCTCAGTAAGAGTTGCCATTCTTATCTAAGACTAACCTTTTATGTGAACTCTGAAACCTGTCACTGGTGTCTCAGGGACACTTCTCCATCCATAATTCCACGTCTCCTATCTTATTTTTTTCTGTCTTTTCCCTGTGAGCACAAAATTATGCCCCAATCATCTCCTCAACTTAAAAATCCTTCCTTTAACTATGTCTTCCTCTACCTATTACTATCTCTCTCCTTCCTTTCACAGTCCAACTTCTTAAAATGTTAGTCAGTAATACTGCCTACTACATGACTCCTCTTTTTGCTCTGTAACTACAATCTAGCTTCACTGTTTCTTCTTCAGCTGACCATTCCTTCTTAAAATTGACTTCTCAGATTCGTTTCTCTCATACCTTAGCCTATTCTTCAACCTCCTTGAGACCTCTAATTTCCTGACCTTTCCATTTCTACCAAATAATCAGAACATTTTAGATTTCTCTTTTCTCTATTAATCTTGAATCCACAATTTATCAATTGAATCACTCTTTTGCCATTACCTTCAACTCTCTCATTCTCTTCCTTCTTAACATTTTGCCCTACTATCCTTACAAAATCTGGTCCTTCCATTCCCTTTTCCTTTGAGCTCCCCTTTTACAGATTATGTTTAGGCTCAAATCTTAGTTATGTGATTTCTCACTATATACACTATCCCTGAGTAAATTCCATGGTTTCAATGACCACATGTACTCTACTTTCTTATGGCATTTACTTTTCTCTTCTATCATCCTCTGAAGACTTCATATCCTAAGTCACTGGCTCTATCTCTAATAGCTACTTCTGGCATAATTCTTGAGCATTTCAATGTCCATGAAGGTAATCCTTCAAATACCCTGGCCTCTTAGCTCCTTGAAATCTTCTCACATAAATAACTTTACCTGCCTTGCTACTTCAGACACTTACTCCCATAGTCATACATGTGGCTTTTCTCTTTAGTAAGGTCAATCAGCACTTCCTATTTTTCCAGCATACCCTCTCAAACTCCAATCCTTCAACAATCCTTCGACCCTATTATGACCTTCAGGCCCTTGATTCTACCATGCTTTATTCCTGTACCATCTTTCTCATGCCATCTCTTCCCTCTTGAGGTTATGATTAGTTACTTTAATTGATAGTTAATTATTATAATCATTCTTTTTTTTTTTTTTTTTTTGAGACGGAGTCTCGCTCTGTCGCCCAGGCTGGAGTGCAGTGGCCAGATCTCAGCTCACTGCAAGCTCCGCCTCCCGGGTTCCCGCCATTCTCCTGCCTCAGCCTCCCGAGTAGCTGGGACCACAGGCGCCGCCACCTCGCCCGGCTAATTTTTTGTGTTTTTAGTAGAGACGGGGTTTCGCCGTGTTAGCCAGGATGGTCTCGATCTCCTGACCTTGTGATCCGCCCGCCTCGGCCTCCCAAAGTGCTGGGATTACAGGCTTGAGCCACCGCGCCCGGCCAATCATTCTTTACTTACATTCTCACCATAACTTTCCCTTCATTTCAGCATACTTGCTGGCAAAACCAAAATCGTGGTTATTTCCAATTATCCTCTTACTTTGAGCCTATACCTGTATATTAACCATGTTTATAGTGTATGTAAATTTGATGCTGTAACATCTGACCTACATGCATGGGTCAAACACATGCCCTATTCTGGAAAACCTGATGCTATGCCTAAGTTACCTTGTCTTGGCCTCCAGCCTCTGTTCTTGCCTTCCATCCTCTTTCCTAAGAGAAGTCCTCCTCCCAGGAATGCACTTGTCAAATGCAAACCAAACAATCAAGAATCCACACCATTATGGGGCTTTCACCCTCTGTGCCACTATACCTGTCCCAATCACCCCAAGGCCAAATGTCATACCAAGAGGGGCAGCTCCTGTGCTCCAGAACCCATTGAAATTATTCAAAGTAGCTAAACCTAAAGTTGTCTACACTGCCTCATTACTTCTGGGTAGTCCCCTGTGGTGTGGTGGGCCCCCTCTTCCTTGGAACTGTGAATAACAAACTATTTTTTCAATGGCAATGACTTCCTGATCTATTAGACTAACTATAACCTAAATTTTATAATAATACACTATATTTTAACTCAACCTGTGCAGCTAAATGAAACTGGAAGAAAAATACCCAACTGTGACGACAGGACTCACTTTAAATTATGGATCATTATTTAAATCAGAGTCCTTAATGTGCCAGCAATCTGTATTTTCTCGGTCCATGTTTTACTACACTCTTTAAGGCTATCTTATACCTTCTCTTTCTTCAAATATGAAAACCTCCTCTCACATTTTCACTCTCAGCCATCTGAATGAGAACACTGAAACAATCTGGTAACTTCTACATGCTCGCACTGTCACATCTATGCACTTACCTATATCTGTGCCTATATTCTCTGTTTCTTTCTTGTTACTCTGAATGAATTCTCTATTATTACAGTTTAGGTCACTCCCTCTACATGCATACTAGATTCCATTTCTTTTCTGCCTATTCAAGGACATTGCTCTAGCAGCTCTCTCTCTGCATCATAAGTTTTTCTCTCTCTATTAGATTATTACCTTCAGCATGTAAACAAACTGTTATTTCTCCCATCTTAAACAAACAAACAAAAAACACTTCTCTTTACTTCATCTGTCTCTCCAGCTATCAATCATTCATGTTTCCTTTAATTATAGCAACCCCTTGGGAAAAATTTCCTATTTATTGTTTCCTCTTCTCTCTCTCTCCACACACACACACACACACACACAGAGTCTCTCTTGAGAAGTCTGATCAAGCTTTTGCCCTTATCATTCCATCAAAAGGATTATTACCAAGGTCCAATCACCTCCACAATACTAACTCTAATAATGGTCATTTCAAGTGTTTTCATCTTTCTTACCTGCAGCATTTGACCCAGCTGTTCATTCTTTTCTTTTTTTTTTTTTTTCTTTTTTCTTTTTTTTAACTTGGATCGCAGGCCATTCTCTTTGCTTGGTTTTCCTCCTCCCTTTTCTGTGGCAATCATCCTTGCACTTCTCTTTTCTATTTACATTCATAGTCTGGGAACTCATCTAATGCCATGATTTAAACGTAATCTATACAAAAATTATTCCCAAATATATGTATATCTCTAACTAGACCTCTCCTCTATCTGCTTGCCTACTAGACACCACTAACTGAAACTTAGCATGTCCAAAACTAAGTTCCTGACATTAACCTCCACCACCACCACCACATCACCCTCACCCCATCCAGCAAATCCACTCCTCTAAAACTCTTCCCTATTTTTGTTAAAGGCAACTTTACTCTTCCAGTTGCTTGGGTGAAAAAAAATTTCAAAATACATCTGGAATCCATTCATTTGTCACCACTCTTGTTGCTACCATCCTGGTCCAAACACTATCCTATCTCTCTTGGATTACTGCAGTAGCCTTTTGCTTCATCTTCCTACTTAACCTGGATCCCCTGAAGTTTATCCTCCACATAACAACCACAACGACCTTTTTAAAATACATATAAGGGTTGGGCACAGTGACTCATGCCTGTAATCCCAGTACTTTGGAAGATTGAGGCAGGAGGATTGCTCGAGGTCTGGAGTTCAGGGTTATACTGAGCTATGATTACGCCACTGTACTCCAGCCTGGGCAACAGGGTGAGACCCTGTCTCTAAAAAATATAGAAAAATAAGATAAAATAAAATAAAATAAAATAAAAATAAAATATGACTACTCGAAATCCTTCATTTACCATCCCATTCAGAATAAAAGCCTAAGTCCTTACTATGACTTTAAAAGTCTTACATGCATACAGCTAGGCCTCTGATTTCATCTTTAGTGATCTCTTCCTTGTTTACCCTGCTTCAGCCACAGTGGCATCTTTTATATTCATGCTGGGCACATTTTCCTATCAAAGACTTGAATTTATGTTTCCTTTGCCTGAAATGCTCTTTCTCATACAGGTACATGCTTAGCATCCTCACTTTCTTTAGGTCTTTAATGAAAAACTACCCTCTCCTCACCTGCCCTAATCACCCCATGGCCAAATACCAGAACAACAGGGGCAGCCCCTGTGCCTCAGGCCTTCCCTGGCTTCCCTTTCTAAAGTGTCAAAGTTCTCTCTCAAGTACTTCATTATCTTCTTGCCTTATTTTTCTCCTTAGAACTTTTTACTATCTAACATAGTGTATCTTTAACTTATGTATCTTGTGAATCAGTTATCGCTTCCCCTTGGAATCTAAGTTCCGTGAGGGTAGGAACTTTAGGCTCTTTTATTCCCTGTTGTATCCCTAATGCTTACAACAGTACCTGAGTGTGGAAAAAACATAAACTGTTTTTGCTCTGCTCTCATACCACAACAATCAATACAGATTTCTGTGGCCAAATGTGTAGCATTTCTCCCCACATGCCATCTGGGTGTCCTCCAATTCAATTCCAGCACCATCTACCTGAAGATAGTCTCAGATCCTACAGGCAGAGAGCTCAGTCCCATAAGACTACCTCTGACTTTGAATGGCAGTTGAAAAAAATAGGTTGTGGCCTGTTTCTGAATGACCTGCTATAAAATCAGGGTTCTGTCCAAACAACTTGACCTTACTGTTTTAGCCTAGCCCTCATGTCTGCGTGCCGCGGCTGCCACTGCTTTAATACTGTTAGAGGCCCTAAAAATCACAAAATATGCTCAACTCTCTACAGTTCTCATAACTTCCAAAATCTATTTTCTTCCCCCAACCATCGCTCAGGACAATGCTTATGCTGACAAGTTAGCTAAAAAAGCAACTAGCGTTCCAACTTTTATCCCTCACGGCAGTTTTCCTCCTTCACATCGGCCGCTCCCACCTACTCCCCTGCTGAAAGTTCCACCTATCAATCTCTTCCCACACAAGGCAAATGGTTCTTAGACCAATGAAAATATCTCCTTCCAGCCTCACAGGCCCATTCTATTCTGTCATCATTTCATAACCTCTTCCATGTAAGTTACAAGCCGCTAGCCCGTCTCTTAGAACCTCTCATTTCCTTTCCATCATGGAAATCTATCCTAAAGGAGATCACTTCTCAGAGTTCCATCTGCTATTCTACTTCCCCTCAGGGATTGTTCAGGCCCCCTCCCTTTCCTACACATCAAGCTCGAGGATTTGCCCCTGTCCAGGACTGGCAAATTGACTTTACTCACATGCCCCAAGTCAGAAAACTAAAATATCTCTTAGTCTGGGTAGACACTTTCACTGGATGGGTAGAGGCCTTTCCCTAGGGTCTGAGAAGGCCACTGTTGTCATTTCAGACATAATTCCTTGGTTTGGCCTTCCTACCTCTATATAGTCTGATAACAGACCAGCCTTTAATAGTCAAATCACCCAAGCAGTTTCTCAGGCTCTTAGTATTCAGTGAAACCTTTATAACCTTTACCGTCCTCAATCTTCAGGAAAGATAGAACAGACTTATAGTCTTCTAAAAACACACCTCACCAAGCTCAGTCACCAACTTAAAAAGGACTAGACAATACTTTTACCACTTTCCTTTCTCAGAATTCAGGCCTGTCCTCGGAATGCTACAGGTTACAGTCCATTTGAGCTCCTGTGTGGACACTCCTTTTTATGAGGTCCCAGTCTCCTTCCAGACACCAGATCAACTTAGACTGCATCCCAAAAAACTTTCATCCCTACCGTCTTCTGTCTAGTCATACTCCTATTCACCGTTCTCAACTACTCATAAATGCCCTGCTCGAGTTTACACTGCCGGTTTACACTGTTTCTCCAAGCCATCACAGCTGATATCTCCTAGTGCTATCCCAAACCGCCACTCTAAATTCCCTCTTAAAGTAAATAAATAATCTTTGCTGGCAAGGCTATGCTGAACCTCCTTGGGCACTCTCTAATTAGATGTCCTAGGTCCTCCCAATTCTTAGTCTTTCAATACCTGTTTTTTCTCCTTCTCTTACCTTGTGTTTTCCGTTTAGTTTTTCAATTCGTACAAAACTGCATCCAGGCCATCACCAGTCATTCAATACGACAAATATTTCTTCTAACAACCCCACAATATCACCCCTTATCACAGAATCTTCCTTCAGCTTAATCTCTCCCACTCTAGGTTCCTACGCTGCCCCAAATCCCACTTCAAGCAGCCCTGAGAAACATCGCCCATTCTCTCTCCATATCACCTCCCAAAAAAATTTTTCGCTGCCCCAACACTTCAACACTATTTTATTTTTCTTATTAATATAAGAAGGCAGGAATGTCAGGCCTCTGCGCCCAAGCCAAGCCATCGCATCCCCTGTGACTTGCACGTATATGCCCAGATGGCCTGAAGTAACTGAAGAATCACAAAAGAAGTGCAAACGCCCTGCCCCGCCTTAAATGATGACATTCCACCACAAAAGAAGTGAAAATGGCCCGTCCTTGCCTTAAGTGATGACATTATCTTGTGAAATTCCTTTTCCTGGCTCATCCTGACTCAAAAGCTCCCCCACTGAGCACCTTGTGACCCCTACTCCTGCCCGCCACAGAACAACCCCCCTCTGTAATTTTCCTTTACGTACCCAAATGCTATAAAACGGCCCCACCCTTATCTCCCTTCGCTGACTCTCTTTTCGGACTCACCCTGCCTGCACCCAGGTGATTAAAAAGTTTTATTGCTCACACAGAGCCTGTTTGGTGGTCTCTTCACACGGACGTGCATGACAACTTCTACTTGCCAAAGTTTATGTAAAATGGAAATAATATGGTCTTTGTGCACCTTTACAAGGTCAACCTGCAAACTATAGAGTTCCTAAGTCCTCTTTTTCTCTATTTTTTTTTCCTTTTCTGCCTGCTCTAAATCTGCTGTTACTTTTCTATTAAGATAAAAACAAGTTCTTTTAGCAAGCCAGTGAATTTGTATTTACCTCGTGGCTAAAAGCTCTTAAGTAAAAGCTATAGAATCTGTGTGTTTGTGTGTATTTAAAAGACCTTTATAATTTCTATAATTTTATGTTTAATTGGCAATTAAATCTGTTTTCATTTCCTTCTAGCACATCAAACTTTTTCTCTCTGCATCTTATAATATAAATTTTGCTATTTGACTTTCACCCAAGTTGTTTCCTTTAACATGCAAATTTAAGGCTATTTAGCTGACGACTGCCCAGGGTTATGAAACAGGTTATCAAGAATCAGAAAATCTGAGATAGGAAAAAACAAAAAAAAGGTTTTTATGAATCTATAAAATGTACTTCCATCTGCATGCCTAATACGTCTATGTATTTACGTGTTGTGTACACAATGTTTCACTACTAAAAATATGTAAAAGAGCTCTAATTGGCTTTAAAAATAAAAGCGCTTAAACCAGGTATTAAAAAGGAAAAGACTAGTCAAATGCTTTTTCGAGTTTATGTAACTTAAGCAAAATCTTTAATAAATAAGCTAGCTTTAAAATTAGTGGTAAAGTAACATTAGAAATGTCCTAAGAATTGCCAGCATACATTGTGTTTGCATTTATTAATCAAGTAATTTCATACTTATCCCTGACAAATACTATAAGGTGTCAAAATTTGGCAAAGGGTTTATAAAACCATAAACCCAGCCCAAGACAGAATGACCTTTGCTCTGTAATCTTTAACAAATAAGACATTAATATTGGTTTAATCATAATACCTACATCTTGAATTATTTAGAAAGATTACCATAACTTCTAATCCTGTGGCTTTAAGCAGTCTAGTCCACAGGCAGTAAGGAGATTTGTTTTGGGAAAGAATTGTTATCGTCTTTGTTTCAAAGCTAAACTATTAGTACCTCCCAAAGTTACTTTTGCCTATGCCCAGGAATGAACAAGGACAGCTTGGAGGTTAGAAGCAAGGTGGAATCAGTTAGGTCATATCTTTTTCACTGTCTCAGTTATAATTTTGCTATGGCAGTTTCATAACTTTAAATCATGACTATCGCAGTTTTCATATGTCACATAGATAAAATAATTAGGTAAATGTAATGGGATAAATACTTGTAGACAAGCTTGTCATAATTTAGAGTCTAAGGTTATATTAAATTCAATAATTGATATTTCATTATTTGAGTATTTTCCAATAAGTTTATATTGTAGAAAAACATTATTGGTAAAAATAAAAGACTGCGTCCTTTTAAAAAAGCAGTGAACAAGTTTTGTCTAATTCAGTTTAAAGGTTATACATAAAACAAGGTAAAAGGAACCAGGAAATAACAGAAATGTAAAGAAAGTTATAAAAATAAAGAGGTTTTTGTGTGTTAAGAAAGCTTAAAGAGAATAATTTTATAAGAGAAAAAAATCTTTGGTCAGGCACAGCGGCTCACATCCGTAATCCAACACTTTGGGAGGCTGAGGTGGGTGGATCCCAGGATATTAGGTCCCAGGAGACCAGCCTGGCCAACATGGCGAAAGCCATCTCTACTAAAAATACAAAAATTAGCCAGGCGTGGTGGTGTGCACCTGTAATCCAGCTACTCAGGAGACTGAGGCAGGAGAATCGCTTGAACCCAGGAAGTGGAGCCTGGGCAACAAAGCAAGACTCTGAAAAAAAAAAAAAAGAATTTCATATGATAAATTTAGTCCTAAAACAAAATGACTGGTTGTTTAAGAAGGAGGGACTTTCAGGACAAACCAGAAAGTCCAAGCACATCAAGAACAATTGGTGTAAATCACAATAAGAGATTTAAAAAAAACAAACAAACTTGTATATGATCAAGTTCTCATATTGTTTTGGTTTGCATAGGAATAAAAAACTGAGATTAAGTTTTTTTTTAAATTAAGGTTATTACATCCATGTATCTTTCTGTATGTGCTCCTAAAGTACTTGTGACATTAAGTTACAGGGTTTTGATTATTGGGTCTGAAAGGACAAGTCCCGCTAAATCTTAACACTGACAGCAATTAAAGCCTTATCTCCAGGCCCCATAGAAGATGCTAATCAAAATAAACTGCATCCCTGAGACACAGGGCCAGAAATTAAAGCCATTCAACTCTTCAAGGCCCAGGGACTATTGTGAAAGAGGTTGGTGTGTGGGATTTTAAGGGCTGATTTTAAGAGAGAAAGTAAGTTCAGTTTCTCTATAAATCAATCAATGTCAAAGGCACACTGATATAAGACCAGTATATGGGCCCCTGTGTCAGATTAACAAGGTTTTCTTGAAGCATTAACCAACTCCTTAATCAAGGTTATAAAAGACATTTAGAAGCTGTATCGCTATATCTTACGGTCAAAATTATAATTTCATAGTTTATAAAATTTTGAAAAATAAATATAATTGACATCATGCTGTTTTAATTAGGGCTTGTTTGGAAAATTATATCTCCTTTCTCAAAGAATGAAGATTTTTGCTTTTTTTTTTTGAAATCCTTGAGTGATCACTTTGGTTAAATGAATGACTTATTTCACAATGACCTATGATCCTATTTCATGATATCACGTCTTTTAAACCTTTGATACTTTATAAGCTTTCCAAAATCAATTTATAAACTGTCTTTTCCTGACCTAATTAATCTTTTAAGATATTAGCTCCCCTAAAGTCCAAAAATGACATAATTTGGCTTATTTGGTATAAAAATTAGATAGGAAGCATTGCCAAATATGAAATGATGTTTGGTTTTCTTTGGGCTGTATTTGTATAAATGTTATTGGTATGTGTTCCAAAATGATGGGAAACTCCTATAATTCTGATATAACTTATGTACATTATCAGTAGTTATAATTGTTGTTAAATTATTGTGTGCCACAGAGGTAACACATTTCTTTGTCCATTGTGTCTCTGATTATGGTTGCCCTAAAATTTTTGTCATCCATGGACAATTGTTGTCTTGTTTTGGTCCTTTTTAGGTGGTTCTATAATCAACTACGGAACTCTAACAGGTGTTCTTAAATGCAGGTTTCTGGTAACTTTGCAGATTGTGACATTACAACACAGGGGGAAAAAAAACTTTCAGGATTCTCATGGAGAGCTGAAATGTTCATGACTATCAAGAAGAACAGTAGTTAACTCCATAAACTGAACTGACAGGAGACTAAAGCAATCATTTTAACTCTTGCTTTAAATGTTGCTTATCCTTTGTTTTCTAGAGTCTTGAAACTTTTCTTTTGAGCTACTGACAGCTTTTAAGAGTTTAGTATACTCCTATGAACAAAATTTTGAGCATATTTGTTTTTTACTACCTGATTTCTCCAGAATTTGGAAATACTTGTGAGTATTCTTAACTTATGGTAATACAGTTATTTGCACAAGTGCAATAACAATCTGTTATAATTTGTAACAGGACACAATTGGAGAAGTTGGTTATTTTACCAAGGCTTTGACTGAAATGGTGTGCTTTCCTTTAAGGAATCAAATGTGATTTATGGAACCAATAAAGCCCTTGGAAAAGCTGGCCTCATATTTTGTGTACATAGTGCCTGTACAGGGTTTCTGACCTGTGCTAAGTGAAGAATGTCACTTTCTGACAGGCCCAGAAGCCTCAGGTTTATCCTGGAACCTCAAAAGGAGAGGAAATTCACCCAACTCATAGGTATTTGATTGCATAAACCCATGGCTGGGCTCGGCTTATAAAAGTCTTATCTGAGATTCCTCCTATGAAAGTCCAACAAAGCCAGTTTAAAAGCTTATGTAAAAAATTTCTTGTTGCACTGTAGAGAAAAATTAGGCCAAGTATAATAAAGCAAACCAGATGTACCATGATTTGTCTTTAGTAAAAATGGGAAACTGGAGAGAAAAATTACATTTCAAAACTATAGTAGACCTGTTGTTAGATTTTAGTCTTTCCTAATGTTTTCTCAATGTTTATTATTTTCTACAGTTTGGACCAAATTCTAATTTTTCTTGGCTACAAGTCTTCAAAATAATGTTTTCAATTTTCTTCCTTCTTTTTTGCCCTATTTTTCCTAATTTGGAGTCACTGAAAACTAACTTGTGCTTTCTTAAAGCCCTGGGAACTGAAGCCAGACAACTTAAACTTCAGAAGAAAATAACAGCAACCTGTTTACATACCTAAGCCACTTTCATACCTACCTACTGATGTATGGACTTCAGAGTAATATAGCCTATATCAATTTTTCCAGGATTGTTCTTTTGTTTGTTGTTGTTTTTCTCCCTTCTTCCCCCATTTCTTCTTCACAGGACATGAGACTTCACAATCTGCTAAAAATGAGCTTTTGGGACCTAACCCATCTAGGAATAAACTGTCCTAGCCATGAGAGATCAGATAAAACGCGAGACCAGAGACTCATTTTCTTCTAAAATGTTTCTCCAAAAGATTTTTTAAAAAGAAATGGGGGAAACGTGACAGGAAAATATCTTGGGTCCCAAAATTACTAAGCTAAGGGAGAATTCAAGCTGGGAACTTCTCAAGACAAACCTACCTCCCATTCTATTCAATGTCATCCTCTGCTTGCTGATATAGATGCATATTCTGATTGCTTCCTTTGGAAAGGCTTATCAGAAACTCAAAAGAATGCAACCATTTGTCTCTCACCTGTCTGTGACCTAGAAGCCCCCTCCCTGCTTCAAGTTGTCCCCGCCTTTCTGGACGGAACCAACGTACATATATTGATTGATGTCTCATGCCTCCCTAAAATGTATAAAACTAAGCTGTGCCCTGAACACCTTAGGCACATGTTGCCAGTACTTCCTGGGGCTGTATCACGGGCACACATCCTGAACCTTGGCACAATAAACTTTCTAAATTAACTGAGACCTGTCTCAAATTCTCAGGTTCACATACTCATATGAGTAACTGACTACTAGATAGCTCTAGTCTAACAGCCATCTCAAAGTGAGTAGATGGACAATAAAATAATCTCACATTAACTCATAAAACAGTTCTTCCTCTATTTAAGAAGAACAAACAACTACCTTGAAAATTGGAGACAAGTTGAAAGCAGAGAATCACAACTTACTGGGGGCAGAAAATGCCACTGAAGCCAGCAATTAAAAGGCAACTAGCTAACTACTGAAGACTTGAGTATAGACTAACTTGAGAGAGAAAATATTCTGGGGGGCCCCTACACTTTCATAAGCTTTACCTCTATGTGGCCACAAAGTTCTCAGGATGAAGATTAAAGAAAAATTTCCTCATGGTTCTAGCAGGTGGATAGGAAGTAACCATTCTAAAATACACCTACAATGTTATGTTCTCCTTAACAAACACCTGCACTCAAGGACAACTACTTTACCAGAGCCTAACTAGAGTTTTATCAGGGTCTAACTGACATGGGGGAAAGGAAATACTGAAAAGCACTTGTCAAGGTCTCATCTCAGGGACAAAGGCCCATTAAAACACTAAGAGCTAATCATAGGATTGTCAAACCCTTCCCCTCCCCCTACATCTTCCCACTGATAGGAATAGGAAGCAGGGAAATTCAGGGCAGAAGAGGGCAGGTCCTTGGCAAGGGCCCCACCCTCAAGCCTGGAATCATGGCCCAAAGTAAGAACATACATCTGTGTTTTCCTGCTTGAATGCTGCCTTTTCCAAAATCACCCATGGCCCACTCTGCCCCACTATCCTGTGCCCATAAAAACCTTAGGCTCAGCCGGCAGAAAGAGAAGCAGCTGGACGTTGGAAACTATGGTTGGACGTCAGAGAGAAGTGGCTTGACTTCAGAGGGACAGCTTGACGGTGTATCTTTGAAGACGAATCTGGCTGGGAATGGCTGAAATTTAGGGGAAGATTACCTTCCTGTTCCGTCCCTTTTCCAGCTCCTCTTCCCACTGAGAACCACTTTTATCACAATAAAATCCCTTGCATTTACCAGCTTCAACTCTCATGCAAACTCATTCCTCCTGGACACTGGAGAAGAACTCAGGTGCCATTGAGTGTGGGTGCAAAAGGCTGTCATGCTGATCCTCCACTGAGCTGTTAACACTTGTAGATAGCAAAGCTAAAAGGGCACTGTAACACCTCCTCTGGGGTTTCAGAGGTCGTGGGTACCCTCCCCTAGATACTGCTGGGGAGCGAGTATGCAGTTCACTCTTGAAGGCGCCCAAAAGCACTCACTCTGGCTCCTCCATTCACGCACCTGTGCTCCACCTCCCTTGAGGGGTGGAGCAGCGAGTGAGTGGTGTTTGCCCCTGCCAGTGCCTGTGCACCTCAGTTCCCACCTGTGAAGGAGTCACTATCCTGTTTCACCACCACATCTACAGGGCTCCTATATAATAATGGGATTACAATGGAAAGAACTGCAAGGCTAACTTTATTTAAGAAGTCCCTAGGGAAATTTTAAGAGAGAAACAAGGACAGTAGAGGAAAATGATGCCTTACACACTTACAACTAAACAGTAAACACAGCCTAATTCCTAACCACACAAACATAAAACACTACCAGCCTATTTAATCTCAGTTCACATTACCTATACAATATGTTCAGCTCTCAACAAAAAATTGTAAGGCATATCAAAAGGTAAAAAAAAGTGTGACGAGACAAAGCAAGTATCAGAACCACACTCGGATGTGACAGATATTTTGTAACTGTAAGACTGTGAATTTAAAATACTTACGATTAATATGGTATGGGTTCTAATGGAAAAAATGGATAATATTCAAGAACAGGTGAGCAATGTAAGCAGAGATAAAAACATTAAATAAAAATCAAAAGGAAATGTGAACATGTAAGGAATATAAAGGCACTGGACAGAGAAATAGGATGAAGGGTTGAAGAATCAGCAGTTGTTTTTATTGCCATGGTAGACTTGTCCAATATTGTAAAGCTAAAGGCAAGGATCTAACACAGGAAAAGAGAAAGTGGAAAATTGACAAATATTTGCTTCATGAGATCCTTTCCAAGGTCAGGATTAAGTCCTAAAAGGAGGAAGATGAGAAATAACAAATTAGGCCAAACCAAAAGGTTGTAAACTTGTCTGTGAAACTTCGTTTTAATTAGGTAACATGGCTACTGTAAAAAATAAAGGTTATACTACTTCCCATCTCCCACCCCATTCTTTCCTCAATAATGTTATGAAATTGTCAACATTTAAGAAACTCCCAAAGGAATTTTTCTTACACCTCATACTATGAGTTGGACAGTTTTTGTATTTTTCAATTTAATAAATTCAATTTCATTTTACCTTAAAATTTCCATACCTGAAGGTGAAAACAAAAACCATACAAGATAAGCAGTAACCAGTTACTGAAGTAAATATTCATTCAGCAAATATTTATTTAGCACCTTCTTCATTCTAGGCAATGGATACCGTAGTGAACAAAACAGAAATCTTTGCCCTTTTGGAGTACTATCCTTAGGTGAAGACGGATTAATAAGCAGGTATACTATAAACTTGCAGAAAAACTTTTTTTTTTGGGATGGAATCTCACTCTGTCAACCAGGTTGGAATACAATGGCAGTGATCATGGATCACTACAGCATCACCTTCCTAGTCTCAAGTAAACTTCCCACCTCAGCCTCCCAAGTAGCTGGGACTACAGGCACATGCCACCACACCTGGCTCAATTTTTTGTAGAGACAGGGATTTGCCATGTTGCCCAGGCTGATTGTGAACTCCCAAGCTCAAGCAATTTGCCCACTTCAGCCTCATAAAGCGGTGGAATTACATGCATAAGCCACTGCGCCTGGCAGGAATAAATTTTATGGAAAAATTCAAGCAAAGGTGAGGGATTGAAGAGTTCCAAGGGTGAAGTATTATTACTTTATATTACTTTGGAGCACAGGCTCCAAAGGGGGAACATAGTGTGCCTCATGTGCTGTGGAACAACATGGAATGTAATTAGGCAAAGGGAAGAGTCCATAGTGAGATCCTCTGGGGTCCTGTAAAGAGTTTTACTGAGTGAAATGGAAAAAACTTGAGAAATGTTTCGGGCAGAACCACATTGATTACTACCTGGAGGGTGTTGGCAAGGAGACTATTTAGGTGGGTATCACAATGTAACACAGTGATTTACATGGGAGTGGTAGTCTGGATTTATTTGGCAGGTAGAAATGGTAAAATTTGCTTATGGAGTGAGGTATAAGATGGAAGTCAAGGGTAATCCCAAGGTTTTTCACCTGAGTAATTAAAGAGTGGAATTTGCCATTTACTAAAATGAGAAAGATGGCAGTTAATTAGAAAAGAGAGAAAATATTATACACTTAGTTGTAGATGTGAATTTTGAGATGTTTATTAACTTACAAGTGCAGGTGTTTTTTCTTAAAGTCTGTTTTCTTGGGAGAGGTCTTAGCCAGAGATGAACATTTGTGAATCATCATTATAGGTGATACTTAAAGACATCAGAGTGAAGAGGTTTATGGACTGACCCAGCAACACCAATACAGTCCTGGATCGTCAGCTATGAACCACATATACAATGGTGATCTGGTAGCAGAGCTGAAAAATTCCTATTGCCTAACAACGTTGTAGCTGTCACAACATTCAAGCACAAGACATTACTTTTTCTATGTTTACATACACAAATACTTGGCATTGTGTTACAATTGCCTACAGTATTCAGTACAGTAACATGCTGCAGGTTGGTAGCCTAGAAGCAACAAATGTATTTTCATCATTATGCAAACACCATTTAGTGTACTTACACAAATCTCGATGTATAGCCTACTACAGCCTAGGTGTACAGCCTACTATACACTTGCAGCCTAGGTGTATAGTAGCCCATACATCATCTACGTTTGTGTAAGTACACTAGAAGATATTTGCAAAATGCTGAAATTGCCTAACAAGGTATTTCTCAGAAGGGTCACCATCGATGCATGATTGTATTTAGTTATGATAGTGAGGAACAGATACCAGCAAAGGATCTGGAAAAGGAGAAACCACGAACTAAGACAAGAACTAGGAAGAGTGGTTTCTCAGAACCCAAATACAGCTTTTCAAAGCTCAAGAAGTAACAAACTAGACCAACGCTGCTTCATTTAACAAAGAATGAAACTGTGGATCAGTCATTGTATTTGGCTGCATGCTATTGTTGACTTGCATAGAAGCTGTTTTGGTGGAGCGGTAGGATGGACAAAAGCGTGAGTACCATATTCAAGAGAGAATGCAAGGTTCTCTCCCAAGAACTCTCAACAAGTTCCGCTGAAGAAAGATTAGCTGAGGTGGAGGAGATTGGAGAGGGGAAGAGAAAACAAGTAATTAAGGAACTTTGGAGGAACTTAGTGGACAGTATTATGGGCGGTACTAAGGAACCATTTAAAGACAAGTCCACATAGCTGTGTGCTTTTCTCCAGTCTTGTTCAACTGATGCATAACAGTAGAATGCTGGAAGCAGGAATTAGTTTTAAGGTAAGATGGTATTGAGGAGAGGACAATAAAATACCTCTACTACAGAGCACAGCAATGTTTGGCCTGGTGGCTCACAGAAGCTGAGGCTCTTGAACGTCTGGGCACAGCATGAAGGCATCAAGCTTGAGAGATTGCAGGCCTTAACAAACTAGAAGTGCTAGGAGGAAGGATGGTTCTAAACAAACCAGGTCTTTTCTCACAGAGCAAGCACAGCAGTAGAGATTTTATTTTATTTTATTTTTTAGACAGAGTCTCGCTCTGTTGCTCAGGCAGCAATGGCACGATCTCGGCTCACTGCAACCTCCGTCTCCCGGGTTCAAGCAATTGCCTCAGTCTCCCAAGTAGCTGGGATTACAGACATGTGCCACCAGGCCCGGCTAACTTTTTGTATTTTTAGTAGTCACCAGGTTTCACCATGTTAGCCAGCCTGGACTCGAACTCCTGACCTCAGATGATCCAACCGCCTCAGCTTCCCAAAGTGCTGGGAATTACAGGCGTGGGCCACCGCGCCCGGCCCAGTAGAGATTTTTTTAAAAGACTGTGGTAGGTCGATAAAGGAGCCATTTGTCGCCTGGGCGCTTCGAGGTCTAGAGACTGAACCCAGTTGGGGTACGGCCCTTTCCAAATCCAGAAATATCTATTAATAGAAGGGCTCCCTCCGGGACCCAGGGGGATGGACAACGGTTTTAACGCCGGAACTTACAACCTGAAGTTCTGCTGCTTGTGACTGCCCGCCGGAGAGACTGGCATGGTGGCGACCAGCTGGGGAGTGGTCCTCCACCCCTTTTCTGGCCGCCTCTGAAGTCCCTGTACCTCCAAGCCCCTGCGCTGGCGGTTCGGGCCGAGGATCCGGAATGTTTGCCGGGCGTCATGGCGACGGTGGAGCTCTGGCTCAACAAGCGGCCGCGCGGTTGGCTGGCGGCACGAGGCCGAGGAGGAGGGCGGAGGCGGAGGGGAGGGCAGAGGGTTGGTGGAGCAGGAGGAAGCTCCGGACGACGACTAGAAGAAGGAGGCGGGCGGCCCGGGCCTCAGGCCCCTCCCAGGCTCTGAGTCTCCCGGCTGCAGGCGGATGGATGGGGCTTCTTCAGGCGGTGGCGGCAGCAGCGAAGGTGGCGGCGGCAGCAGCGGCAGCGGCTGTAAGTGCAGCCTCCACAAGCCATCTCTCCCCTTCTGTTCCAGTTTGGGATGAGGGGCTCCTGAGGTGTCCTCAGTCCCCTTTCTCTCCTTCCCCTCCCCCACAGCAGTGTACCGCCCGGAAGACCCTTAACTTCCGGGGAGGGGCTGCCTCAGAACGCGCCTGGCTTGCTCGCCGCCGGCGGCCGAAGGCGCATGCGCAGCTCCCTCCCCGCCGCCGCCCACTACCTCCCAGCGCCGCCCTTTTGCCTTCGCGGTGGCGGCGGCGCGCTGGGAATCCGCTGCGGAGTGAGTTCGCCTCGCCCCGTTCGCTTCGGTCCGTGATCCCAGTCGGGGTGGGGCTAAGCTGACCACCCCGCTGTGGCTCCGCCTCTTTCTCCTGTATTTCCCTCACTTGTGTCCCAGTCCCAGGAGGCTCCCGCTTGCACTGCAGCCTTTATGGTGAGCAGCGCCCTGTGCCAACCTGCCCTTTTCGAATGGAGTCAGGGAGGGAGGAGAGACTCGAATAGGGTATTACTGTGAGGAAATGAGGTCCTTCTAGCGCGTGGGAGGATCCCTTGGGACAGATGCTTGCCGCTCTTTAGTCTTGTTTCAGCTTGTAGTGGTTAGGTCCCTGGCCTGGAGCCTGTGTGGTCCCTGCATGCTGTGTGACCTTGAGCGAGTCACTATCCCTCTCTGGGCTTCAGTTTTCCCTATTTAAAGCTTCCTCCAACGCTAGAATTCTGTATTTCTGCAGAAGAACTTACGTAATTACAAGATTGATTTGGCTATTGAGGCCGCTTCACCGAGATGACCCGGAGTTGACTGAATCTTCTTCACTCATGGGTGGAATGAGGCGACCTATTTATTGGGTCGCTTTTATTCCTTTACCATTGGTTGCAAATTGCATGACTTAAGGCTCATTAAATGTTTTTCTAAAATTGTCATGGGATCCTTGTCCTAATTCCCGACCATCTTTTTAAACATGTGAAACAGGCAGGGTAGATGGTGAGCTTGTATCTCGTTTCTGTCTCCTTGCTACTGAGGCTCTCTTTCCTTTGATCCAGATGGTGTGGTCGCTCGATTCTCCCAGTGCCTGGCTGAGTTTCGGACGTGGTTAAGAACCAACTGGTTGAGGTTCAATGCAGACAAGACGGATGTGATGCTGGTAGGCAGGGGTACGCTTGGAGATTAAGGGAGGGAAAAGCCAAACTCCCTCAAGTAATGTGAGATTATATTACTCTTCTTATATGTTTCAGTGTTTGAGAATTGATGGGCCAAAAATTTCCAGAATTTGGGTGAGATAAAAATAACATGTCATCAATGTAAGAACCATAAACATACAGTTTGTAATATGCTGATAAAATGGGGCCACTGGATAGAACTGTGTAAAACTTATGAAAAGAAAATCCAAAACTGTTATTTGAAGAACCAAAAGCCTACATAAGTGTTTTAGAGTGGCATTAATAATAAAAAATGAGACTAATGAAAAGATGATGCTGATTGTCACTATAGATGTGGGACTTCTAAATGTAATAGGCTAAGTTATTTTAGATTTAGGTATTTTCAACCAAATTAGTAATTATCCATACAATTTTACCACCACATCATAAAGGCATAGTGTAGGCTGTTGCTTTTAAATAAAAATTTCAGGAAATAGTTTATAAACTAATCTCAAAAGAGACTCATGGACCCTGAAAATTGTTAGATACAGAATTTTTTAGTTTTGGATGTGTTGTATTAATCTATTTCAATCAGCTAACCGCAGAGTCTAAACTGTTATAAATACAGTATTTTCTTGGTGCATTTTGAGAGGTACCTTTTTGGATTGCATAACAGGTTTATATATGATATATATATATGTTACTTGTATTTGAATCAGGTGTTGGTACTGAATAAAAGGTTATATTTCTTAGGTATATGTAAATTGCTGAAGAAGTTTGTTCATTGGTTCGTTTAAGGTACTGGTTGAAGTAAGATTGTGATACTAAATGCTTTTGTTAAAAGCATAATAATAACTGAGGGGTTTGTGTGTGTGTGCGCCTTATAGCCTCTATAGAATTGTTTAATAATTTTGAATGGAAGGTTCAGTAAATTGCTTACAAATGATTTATCAATATAATAGCAGTTTTGAGTAGCTTAATGTCATAAAAATTAATGTTAGTTTGCCCGAAAATAAGGCAGCTTTTAGGTGGGCAATAGGAGCTGGAGGCATTTATTCAGGCTTTCTATAGTGGTTTTTTGTTTTGGGACATTAATCACAACCTCACATAAAATTGGAATTCACCACACTTTTTTAGTTTAAAGATTTTATACACAATTTCAACAGAACTACTGTTTTGGATATCACATTAATAAATAACAAGGTGTAATTAAGCAGACACAATTAATGGTGCATTTTCTCATGCCTTTAGCTCTGTCATGTCCTATTTTCAACTCTTCTAGTATGAATAGGCTTTAAAAATAATTTTTTTGTTAACCCAAGTATAAATATTAACTGTTTGCATTTGGATACAAAGAAGATATCTGTTGAATTAATCCAAAGTGCTGAAGAACTAAGGGTAATGGATGGAAACAACAAGGAGGTAGATTCTGGCATAATAAAAGAATGTTTTAAACATTTGAACTTTTTTTGAAAAGAGGAGCCTTTTTATGAGATATAGTGAGTCACTGGAGGTGTTTAAACATAGGCAAAAAGCCTGGTAGTAGAAGCATGATGAGAGATTACTATTTTGACAGAGTAGAGACTTGACCAAAAGATCTCTAAGGTCCCATCCAACACTAAAATTCTGTGACTAGTGAATAGTTAATTTTTATATATTTAATACTGAATAGGGTAAGTAAGCATTTTGAGAAAGACTTTTCATTCCCTAAGGTGGCTCCTGAAAATTTTACAGTTAAGTGTATCACTAAAATAAAATAATAGGGGAAGTATACTGAATTCAGTGGTAATGTGTTACCTATGAATTGCAGTATTAGAGCTGTTTCTTTTTTATAATATCTGAACCTAAAAAGACCCACTGAATCCACATTTATAAAAAGGGGAAGGAGAAAAATGTAGAGATTTTCTTCCCTCAATAATAATACCATTTAAATCTAGTAATATTGACACACAATATTAATAAACTTAAAAAATTATTTAGGCCGGGCACATTGGCTCACGCCTGTAATCCCAGCACTTTGGGAGGTTGAGGTGGGCGGATCACAAGGTCAGGAGACCGAGACCATCCTGGCTAACACGGTGAAACCCCGTCTCTACTAAAAATACAAAAAACCAAAATTAGCCGTGCGTGGTGGCGGGCGCCTGTAGTCCCAGCTACTCAGGAGGCTGAGGCCGGAGAATGACAGAGAATGACGTGAACCCGGGAGGCGGAGCTTGCAATGAGCCGAGATCGCGCCACTGCACTCCAGCCTGGGCGACAGAGCCAGACTCCGTCTCAAAAAAAAAAAAAAAAAAATTATTTAACAGTAAGATAGATACCCATTCAGAAATGTTTCAGACTTCATTTTCCTGACAATTTTACGATTCATTCAGTAGGTTACTAGACTGTGATCCCCTGCTCTTTATCACAGTTGGGATTTCTGTTGGTAATTTAACTGAAGAATCAAAGATTCAGTGTACTTAAGCAAGCAAGTTATTCCTGTACCTTGTATTTTAACACTTTTAATTTTCCTTTGGTAGGCAAATTTCATAAATTAGCTTTCATATTTTGATGGAAAACCTTTTCTCCTTCATCTCCATGGTATAAAGCCTGAGTTTGTACCTCTAGGCCCCTAATTGTGTCTGTACCCACCTCAGGTCCATGTACATCCATTGTTCTTTGCCTTCAGCTCTTTTCATTAAGTGTATTGATTGAAAACTATTCGGATATGAACTGACACTTTTAAAAAGTCATTTTTATTTCAAGTCCAAAGCACTGACATAATTCAACAGGGTAACTCTTAGAAACTATATACCTCTGCTAAAATACTTATTCCCCCAAGGAATCCTGAAAAACACTTTTACATAAGTTTTCTAAAAAATAAAATGAAAATACTGTACAGTACAGTTAATGGTAAAAATTGTTTGTAGATTTGGGAACCTTAAAGTTTTCCTTTCTCTTCTTTCCCTTGCTTTTCTTTCAGTAGAAAATGTGCATCAGATGTTTATGTTTAATTGGTTTACAGACTGTCTGTGGACTCTTTTCCTGTCAAATCACCAGGTAATGTCCTTTCACTTAGCAGCTACTTCATATATCTGTAAATGCAGTTTATTCATGCACAGATTATTATTGGACATAGCAGTTTCAAATTAACGTTGAATCTTTGGAAATAGGAAAATGCTTGATAGAGTCTAGAATTTTAAGGGAATATAAATAATTTAATAGCCTCCCCTATATTGCATTATAAGTTAAGTATAAACTTTAAGAAAAATTGTATATGTACACATTTATGCAATATATTGTAGCATTGGTTCACATTATTTGGAGGGAATGAATAATTCTCATATTTAAATGGTTGATTTTGGTAGCCACTTTTGAAACTGCATTAAGAGGAACCCTTGAAGATTAGGAAAAAAACTCAGTCTTTCGAAATAAAGACTTTAAAACTGGTTTAGTAAAATACGTTAGTGACTGTTTTAATGTCACCTTTGTGTTATTCAGTATCTGCCTTAGTATAATGGAAGTGAAACATGTTAGTTACTTTGAAATCATTGGCTCTGGCCATCATCAGCATTGTCATCATGGCCAATTGGCAGCTGTAGGCCAATACATTAAAATAAACTTTCAAGTTACCGGCATTTCAGGCGTTGCAAATAAGTAGGTTCTCCCTCTATGGTACTAAATAGATGATAGCCATAAAATAGTCAATTTTCAGTATTTTAAATTTTGTCTAGTTGTGCAAAATTCAACCAGTACATAACTCTGTTGCTACTGGCATGACAGAAGTGTGTGAGAAAACGCAAATGACATGAGGATGGCAGACTGCCTATCACAACCCCTTCCATTAATTTTTGCTGTGACCTCTTTCGAGATTTGGGGATATAGAATTTTACATTTCCTGTCGGGAATCTACTGATTGAGAAATATTTGTCAAGGCATAACCGCTTTCAAAGCACAATTCTTGCCGCTGTTGCATCACAGCAACATCCGTTTTTCAGCAAATGCATTCCAAAAACGACCTACATGTAAAATATTACGTATTTTTCCCCTGCTGTGTCAATGCTGGATGTGGCTCCTTTGGCACTGTTCCTTGACCCCTCTGATCCGTAGACAACCCCCTCCGCCTGGAGTCGCGGACCAGCTGGAGCCAGAGAAGCGCCCCGCGCGGATGCCCACCTCCTCCCACACCCACCTTGACTCCGCCCCCTCCGCTCTTCCCGGGGAGGGCCGGCCGCGGGGCCGCGCGCGCGCCCTTGCTCCGGCGCGCGCTCGCTGGCCTTTTCCCTCCAGTCCAGCCCAGCCGGGGCGCCGCGAGGGGGCGGAGTGGGGTGTGGTGGGCGCGCTCGGGCGGCTCCTGCGCGTTCCCGCCGAGGCAGTGGCGGCGGGAGCGGCAGAGACGGCAGCGGCCGGAGTCCCGTTGCTGAGTCTCACATCCGGGTTCTGGCGGTGACCCAGCTGCGGCCGCCGCGGCGATGTGACCCGGCAGTACGGCAAATATGGCGGAGGTAAGGGAGCGAGCTCCCCCTCCCTGTCCCGGAGCCGGGCGCCCCCGGCCCTGGGCCGGGGAGGAGTGGAGTGGGCCTGGCCAGGGGAGGCCCGGCCCTGCTGGCGCCACTGCCCACCTGTTGTCTGGAACAGGCCGTGCTCTGGGCGGGAGCTTCGCCTGGAACTTAGTTGGGATGGGTCCGGGGTTAGGAGGAAGCGGAGGCGTACTTGGACTTCGGGGGCAGTTTGAAGGGTAGTGCAGCGTAGTAGTGCGGGGCGAGGGGGAGGGGGCGCCCGCCGGGGAAGGGGGGGTCTGTGGCGCAACTTCGCCGGCCGGTGCTAGGAGCCAGGAGAGAAGCTGCTGCTTCCTCTTGCGAAGTTTTTTCCCTTCCTAACCGAGATGCTGTTGCGCCCTTCCGCGTCACCCCCATCCGTTTACGACTGACATCCAGTCTGTGTTGGTGGGGAAAACGTAAGGCTGACGGCCTTTGATTAACTCTGTAATTTTCATGATTGTGGTAAAATGAGCGTGGAGAAATTAACCTGGCCAGCCGCGGTCCAGCCCTCCAGGTTGGGGGGAGTCTGCCCATTTATCCAGACAGTTCCATCGCCCTCTCCCTAAGGTACAACCTCTGAGTTGCTTTTCCACCTCCCCCACCACCTTCACTTTCCAGGCTTCCCCCCCTTTCCAAATCAAGGCTACCTATTCTTTCTCTTCTAATTTTTCTTTCATTGGAGAAGCTTTTTCTTGTTTCTTTTTGCTTGTTTTATAGAAAACAAGTTCCCAAAGCCCCTTTCTTTGATTTTACATATTTGGGCCGCATTTGGCGGGCATACAACTGCTGTTGATTTATCATTAATCGGAACTAAGTATATGCTGCTGGAACTTTAAGTAACTGGAAGTTTAAACCTTTAAAATATCTGAAGTTTTGTGAGGATTTGTTTTGTTTCCTTTTTTCGTTACCCGTGGAACAATTTCGGTATTCTTTATCTCTGGGAGTTTGAGATGATATATCTGGATTTTATGTCTCTTTTGAAATAAGGCACTGTAAATTTTGATTGATAAGGCATTTCTCTTGTTTGAATTGCCATTTTCATGGTTTCACAGGCACCCCAAAACAGATTTAGGAAGGAGGGTGAGATTTTACTGTAGCAGTCAGGGCTGTTTGCTGCCAATATTCTTTTTAAAACGTTCAATATCTCTAATTTACAACTCAATTTAGATCTTAGATTTATTTTCATTTCTTTTGCTCTTGGTGGTTAAAGAATTGTATTTCCAGGCACACGAATTGGAGAACGTAGTACTTTCTGTTTCCCCAAAATGTGGCTGTGTTTGTTCCAGTAGACTGACAATCGGTACCTGGATTTTAGTCCTGGTGAGGTTCTTATTCTTAAGTGTTACTTTCCTTCATGTTTAAGGAGTTGTGTGCAGCTGAATTTATACATTTTGTCAGTTAGTGTCTTCAGTGGACCCCTTTCAGTGAATATCTCATAAGCAGCAGTGTGCTACATAGGTAACGTGGTTTCTTCTCTCATGATGTTGCTCAGGATGGTTTGAGCTTTAAGGTGTGTAGTCATACTAAGGCGAGGTATTACTGAAGGAAAATAGCTTATAGAGAGAAGTTTAAGTTAAAAAAACTTAAATTTAAAATTTATGTGTTTTTAAAAAACAAATTTTACTGCTAAGGGAACTAAAAATCTAGTATGTAAAAGAAATTATGTTAACTTTTTTGTTTTAAAAATTAAAGATGGTTGCATTATTGTAAATTAAAGGAAAAAGATATTTTGATTCACTAATCAGTCATTTCCTAATATTTTCTAATGTATGTTTTAGTTTTCTTAAATATTTTATCAGTTCGAGAATGGAACGTTTTGTAGGAACACATGGATGGTTCAACTTCAAGAAGGAAATAACTGGAATTTCGTTTTTAGTGTTTAATGACCTAATATCTTTAAACAATTTATCTTCTATATTCTTCAGTTACTTGTAGATAGTTTCATATATAGTGAATTGGGGAAGAGTTAGAGAACTTTCGTGATCTGTGTCTAAGACGGGTGAAGAACTGAAAAGTACAATTGATTTATAATTGTCCTGGCCTCAATACTTGAATAATTACGATGAGTTTTGAGATCAGTGGTTTTAAAAAAAATTAGACGAAGGAGAAATGCTTGGTTGGCTTCTACTTTGAGCTCTCAGTAGATTCATTCTTTATGAAGCCAATATAAAAGCATGTGATGAAATAATCCAGATGCTGAATTATTGTGCTTTTGATCAAATAAATCTGAGGATTTAAGCTTGTGAAGTAACAGTAAGTGCAAAGCAACAGTATATATATATTTGTTAAATCTGAGGGGGAAAACAGGTTATTGAAGTATGTCTCCAGAGAAAAATGTAGGTATTACGGTTCTGAGCTTTAAAAAAAAAAAAAAAATTGTTGCTTCCTACAAGAGCATGACCCTGACCATGTTTTTCCAGAAAAGCGTTTAATTCTTGAATACAAAGTGCTTTATATGTGAATAGGATATACTGATTTTTTATATTTGATCTGATTATCTTAGTCCATAATAGGAAGTATATATTGATTCTTTAGTTATAACATTAAAGCCATATTTAATGTACTTAGAATGAATGGCATATGCTCCCTTGCTTAATACCTTTTGGCAGTATTTCTCATTGCTTATTATCCCTTAAAATTATTTACCAACCTTCTAAAAGGACGCTCTTCTACTCACACTTAAAGGAAGGAAATTACAGGATAGTTGCAGTTTTACTAACTGCAAAAATAAGAGGAAAATGAGAGAAAAAATAAGAGGAAGAAATAGTTGATCTTTTGGGTTTTATAAGGAATGTACTAGGGACCTTTGGGAGCGAACAATTTGTCTTTTATTTTAGCGTTTGTAATCACGTAAGGGACTTTCTTCTCAAGGAAAAACCATGGCACAATTCAAGACCTATCTTTTCACGTAGGCCACGTTTCTGTGATATAAAGAGAAAAAAAATTAATGGATTTGCTTTTTTCTATTTAAGTATTTTAGTACTTTCAAAGATGGTATATAATCTTCTTATTCACTTTCACACTTATCTATTATTTCTTTTTAAAATGGACTCCTTGCCTAGCATTTTTTGAGTGTGTTTGGATTTTGTTTTTTAAGGAAGGATTATGTTAAATGTTACTCATGAAAACGTTAATTTCTACTCTAAGCAAAATGTGTTTCACTGCAGTGAATTTAAGCCTCAAATAATTCTCCACACTAGTAATGAAATTTTTTTTTCATGTTTATACTTCAGAGCTATTAATATTTTAAAAGTAGTCGAGATCACCAGTGCGTGAGAGTCCTAAAAAGCTTAATTCAGTGGCAGTAAGAGTCAGGGTACTTGAATAGGTGGGAAAGGTTTGGTGGGAGAAATAAGTGAATTATTTTAAGATAATTCTGGTAAGTGAGACTAACAAGTTTTCTAAATAATTCAGAAATAAAACACTGCCATTGAAGCTTAAGCATGTCTTTATGAAAAGTAATCAGCTATCTAGAAATGCCTGCCTGGCTTGACGTTTATTCAGAATTCATTGCAGTGATTAAATTGTTCAAGTACCAGTCATTGCTTGGGGCTCGTTCTGTTTGTCTTTTTCTGTGGCTTAGAACAATAACTGTTACTATGTAGGTATGAAATTCATAAAGTAGCACCCCAAAAAAGTGTTTCTGCAAATTGAGGTTTTTTTCTTAACAGTCCTAGATTTTAAAAAATAAATTTAAACATATCGCATGCATTTAGCTACAAACTCCTTAGTAGTGTTAGGTTTCTAGAGCAATTTATAATAAAAGTAAAGTTAGGTCTTGAAGAAAATCTAAATCTTTTGATCATAGAGAAAATGAAACTGAGCAGAGAGTTTACGTAGTTTGTCCTAGGTCGTGCAATTCATCTATGGCACAATTTAGACTGGAACCCAGCCCTCTGTATTCCTAGTGCTTATTTTCTTTTTCTTTCTTTTTTTTGAGACAGGGTCGGTCTTTGTTGTCTAGGCTGGAGTGCAGTGGCAGGAATCACATAGCTCACTACAACCTCAAACTCCTGGGTCAGATGATCGATCCTTCCCTCGCATCCTCTCAAGTAGCTGGGACTATAGGCATGTGCCATCACGCCCGGCTAACTTTTTATTTTTTGTGGAGACAGGGTCTCGCTATGTTGATCAGACTGGTCTCGAACTTCTGGCCTTAAGTGATCTGCCTGTCTTGTGCTGGGATTATAGGCGTGTGCCACTGTTCCTGGTCCTTATTTTCTATGATATCATTTTACCTTCTGAATTATTACTACTGTAGTAAATTGCTAATTTTAGGTTAAGTACCTTCTTAAGCTTTTTATACCCCTGAATTCCTGAGAGTAACAACAAAGTTAAGTAACTTAATTTTATTGGAGGAGAGGATTGAGCCCTCTCCTCAATTGGGCCCTTGACATGGTAACCATCTTTCACCCTAAAGTAGGACCAGGATAACTCTTTCTAGGCTTCTAATCCCCATCTCCATTGCTCTGAGAATCTCTGACTTAGAGTCTACACAACTAAGAAAGTGATAGCAATACTTAAAGAAATGGTGGTGGAATTGGTTTGAGGAGAAAAATTTGTTCAGACAGTAATACTCATTCAAAGTGAGCTTTTGATTGCCGGGAATAAAAAAATTCTAGTAATTCCTTCATGTTTCTATTATGTTGTTGTTAGGGTATTTTTTGGTGAAAATAATGGTAATGTTGTAGTTAGTTATTTCTTTACTCTCAAATTATAGTTTTCTGTTGTATGGGACCATTTCCCACCATGTTCTAGAAAAATGTAAAAGAATTATTTCAGCAAACCTGAGGCATTGAATATTTGTTACAACTATTAGCAATTTTATCAACTAAATCATACAAATATGTGCATAAGGGTCAGCTTGCTATAAAAGTTACTGGAGTTTGTTTTTAATTTGTTTTAGCCCATTCGTACTCTGTATACAGTCTTTGTCTCTCTAGTGTTGTTTTCTATCTCAGATAAGATAAATACGTACCCCCAAAACACTGAATTTTTCAAAATTATGGCTTAAAAAATAGTAGCAAGTGCTGGTTTTCTTAAAAATCAAAATTTAGAGGAAGAAAATGAAAATGTCTCGTAATTCCACAATACAGTCAGTCCATAGTGACTTTCATTTTAAGAAAGAATGCATAGTGCATGAAAGTGGTTAGAAAATTTCAACAGTACAGAACGGTATTAAATGAAAAAAGCCTCTTCTCCCTTACCCCATTCCCTAGACGTAACTATTGTTAACAGGTTCTTGTATGTCCTTTTGAGGAAAAAAAATTTTATTCCATATTATTCCATATTCCAGCCCAGTTTACACGCTGTCCTACAGTTTTCTTTATACTGCTAATTTTTTTTGGCATTTATTCCTTTGTCAACACAAACAGATATCTCATTATTTTTAATGGAGTCATAGTGTTCTATTGTTTGGAGAACTATGTATGGAAGAACTGTGTATCATTTCTAATCAGCTAAGTGATGGACTTTAAATGTTTTCTAACTTTTTGCTATAAACAACTTTGTGGTAGTGAATGTTATATATCTATGTCTTGGTGTCTGTTTTTAAATCTATCAGTAGGCTAAGTTCATGTTGGCAAAATGATATCCAGTGTGGTTGACATAACTTATTTCATTATGAGTGCATTTTAAATATTTTTTAAAACCCAATTTTAAATCATCCTTCCTAAAAGTATTTTTTCTAAAAATAGGTATTGTTATAAATAAGCACTTACTTAGCTTTAGTTTTGTTTTGTTTTTGTTTTTTTGAAACGGAGTCTCTGTTGCCCAGGCTGGAGTGCCGTGGCACGATCTGGGCTCACTGCAACCTCTGCCTCCTGGGTTCAAGCAATTCTGCTTCAGCCTCCCAAGTAGCTGGGATTACAGGCGCCTGTATTTTAGTGGAGACAGCATTTTGCCATGTTGACCAGGCTGGTCTCGAACCCCTGACCTAGGGTGATTTGCTTGCCTCAGCCTCCCAAAGTGCTAGGATTACAGGTGTGAGCCGCCGCACCTTCCTTAGTTTTGTTTTTCTCTCTCCTTTCTCCCTTCTAGTTTATGGTAGTAATTAATGGTAGATGTTGGGGGTTTTCCTGGAAGGTATTGTTATAGTAACAGTTTCTAAAGACTGATAACAGTCTGACGTGACAGATGACTACTTGCAGTCACATTTTAAACATACTTTGAACTGATGAAAATCATTTCAAAAAGAAAAGAGAGGCCGGGCGCGGTGGCTCACACCTGTGATCTCAGCACTTTGGGAGGCCAAGGTAGGCGGATCACGAGGTCAGGAGATCGAGACCATCCTAGCCAACATGGTGAAACCCCATCTCTACTAAAATACAAAAAATTAACTGGGTGTGGTGGTGTGCACCTGTAGTCCCAGCTACTCAGGAGGCTGAGGCAGGGCAATCGCTTGCACCCACAAGGCCGAGATTGCAGTGAGCCAAGATCACCCCACTGCACTCCAGCCTGGGCGACAGAGCGAGACTCCATCTCAAAAAAAAGAAAAAAGAAAAAAGTGAGAGTGAAGGAGGAGAGAAGTGAAGAGTGAAAAATTTGAGAAGTTATGTCTCTAGAAGGTACAAAAGAACACTATAGAAGGTATAGAAGGAGGAGTCAGGGTCTAGACATCAGGCCTACCTTCACCACCTGCCATGGAACCTTGATCTAGTCAGTGTATCTCCTTGGGTTTACTAATTTATAAAATGAGGTAGGTGGGGCAGGTATTATTCCGATATTTATGATTATGATCAGCTAACTAGATGCTTTTGAAAATGTGTAGCACTGGGTTGGGCATGGTGGCTCACGCCTGTAATCCCAGTGCTTTGGGAGGCCGAGGCAGGGAGATCACTTGAGGTTAGTTTGAGACCAGCCTGGCCAGCATGGTGAAACCCTGTCTCTGTTAAAAATACAAAAATTAGCCAGCCATGGTGGCACACGCTTGTAATCCCAGCTACTTGGTAGGCTAAGGCAGGAGAATCGCTTGAATCTGGGAGGCTGAGGCTGCAGTGAGCCAAGATCATGCCACTGCACTTCCGCCTGGGCGACACAGCAAGTCTCTATCTCAAAAAAAAAAAGAAAGAAAAGAAAATGTGTAGCACTATATAAATCTAAGCTGGATGTGCTATTTTATTTCATATCTAAATAAAAAGTACCCTTATTCCACACCCAAATCTCCTATATTAAGATGCTAAACTCACTTGTTATTTTGAAAGATCATCACTTTTGATAATTAGCTATACAAAGTAATGTTTACAGTATGAAATGTTTTCAAATACCAATTTTTTAGAAACTCATCTTTGATTTAATGGGATATATTTAACTTTAAAGAATCTAAGCTCAATCCTACCCCCAAACATATAGAACAGAATTTTATTTTGGAAGTAAAATACTAAAATATATATGGATACTAAATGTATCTGTAGGCAGACCACTCTAGTTCTCCCCCTGTGCTAATCTAGATGTGCCTTTAAATCATAGTCATTGAAACATTCTAGTATGTCTGACATAATCACTAATGTTACCTTTGAACACTGGGTGTTGTACTCTGTATCAGCTATGCTTACAAATGCTACTTGTCCTCAAGCATGTGGTATCTTAATCATAGGAAAGTATTTGCAGCCTTTTTCAGAACTTTATTTACCACCAGAGCAACAATCAGTAAGGTATTTTTTGGCATTCACGACTCATGAGGCCTTTTACAAACTGAAGTATATGAACACCATTTACAATTCAAAATCTCTATTGTTAATATCTAGCATCAATAAAAATGTAACTTATTCTTCAATAAAGTAACTTGTAATTAAAAAGCCTTTTTTCTTAAATCGGAAAACTGTTAAATGGAATAATTATTCCAATGTTTGTAAGTCTTATTTTGTGTGGGTAGTGAGCGTAGGATTAGATGAAGATGGTCATTAACATTGCTTGTAGCCTTACAGAGAAGGTTTTGCCTACAGCTGGGAAGTATAACTACTTGAAACACAAGTGGATTAATATTTTAAAATATTGATTTACTATGTAATAATTTGTGTGGTCGTTAACTCCGTTTTGAACCAGAAATGTGTAGCTTTGCCCAAAAGATGTTAAGCAAGCTGGAAACCCTTTTTGTGGTTACATTACTCTTGCCATGTCACCCTGTTCTCCAGCTTCCCATTAGAGCAAAGAGATTTAAAAGTAGCACTGTGTTTACTGTGTTCTGGCAGAGTAACTTTAAAATAATGATAGTGGTGTATCATTGAAAATACGCAGTACTGGTTATTGTCAGATTTTTGCTAGACAATGCTATAGGAATTATTCTCTTATAAGAATTTAACAGAAAAAGTAGGACCTTTGAAATAGTGTGCTGCAAAAGAATGTGAGTCACCATATGGAATATAGAATCCCATGCTTACTACAATTACATAATATGTACAGTTTTAAAAACAATTTTAATACCCTATAGGAATTTGTCTTAGACACATCGTTTTTGAAAAATAGAGAATTTCATTCTTCTGTTTTCTTCTTGCCTCTCTTCCCCATTACTTAGCAGAAAGAAAATACTGCAAGATCCCTATCTTTCCTCTGCTAGTGCTTTTGGCCTCCCACCATCTGTATTTTCTTATGGGCATGAAATAGATACTTCTGAATGAATTGGTGAAGCTTTAGTTCATGTTATTTGAAGCATCTTTTGAGTTTTTAATATTTGTTTTGTAGGAGTCTTACGTTTGTAGATGATTTGTTTATAATTGTGAATTAACTGAACTAAAACACAACTGTGCATTGTCAAGCAGTAACATTACTGAAATAAGTTGCTACCAGTTTTATTTTCAAATTTTCAAGTTGTGGTTAAATTTATAATAGGTAGAATGGTAGAGTAGAAGGAGCATTATAATTGGAAATCTGTGTAGTCTTGCATCAGATAACCTAAACTCTGTAGGCTTTTGCTTGAATGCTTGCTAATTCTGTTATAACTTAAAAATACATTGTTTATCAGTAAAGTTAACCTAATATAGTGTTTGGTGCTTAGAATTTTAATTTTTCATTTTGCTTTGTTACAACTTAATTTTTATTTGAGATAATGTCCTAAATTATTTCTGTCTCCCATCTCACACTCACTTTTTTTAAGTCAGAGACCAGCTTGATAGCAAACTTTGTGCATAGTTCTGTGTTGATAGGAGAAAATCTATTTCAGAAAATTCCAAGATCTAAAATCATACTACTTAAACCACGTATGTTATGAGGTCCACATGTGCCTTTAAAATCTGAACTCTATATTATTGTCTTTATTTCTAGATTCAGGAGTGTTTGGAATTTTTCTTTATGCTTAAATGTAATGAAAGGGAAAGGATTATATGGGAGGTTTTAGTTTGTCTTAGAAAATGCAGACATTAGAACTAAAATGCAGACATCAAAACTTACCATAGTTTTTGGCATCATAGTAGTCATTGAATAATTTTGGTAATGTTTGTGAAGATACATTGTGCAGAAATACTAATTTTTCCTCTTTTCTCCTCTTCTCAGCCATCTGTTGAATCTTCAAGTCCAGGTAAGTATTTTCTATATTTTTTATAATCTCTGTTTGAGTAACATTTGTCCTATTAGTTACATAAAGACTAGAGGAGTTAGACTATTATCTGACTTGCTTTTCTTCTGAATGCTTCTTTTCTCTGGGGAAAAAGAAATGGATGAAATGTTTGACTACCCATGAAAGTACAGGTGAGGCTGCTGTGATTTCATCCTAAAAATGACTATTTTGGGAGGTTTTCCTTTTTTTGGTGAGTTGCCATATGTATTTCTCACAGTTGTACATTATTGTTTGACTTGTAGTATATATATAAAGTGTACTTTTTAAAAAGGAATCGTTAGCTTAGAAATATTTAATAGAATAGATAAATAGAAATCATTAGAAATATTTGCTTATGTAGGAATTTCAAAGTATTTTTATTTGAGAAAAAATTGTTAATGTATTTCAGAGGGAGGGGAAAATAAAGTAAGCAAAAGATTCAACAAGTGAATATGTAATGTAAATAAGGAATATTCTAAATAAGGAAATCATTCTTAGATTTGAGTAGGATCAAGTTTTATGTTCTGACCACACCTGGGATTTTTGTATTCTTTCTCAAATATAGCACATATTCATTTTTTCCTTAGAGATTGCAAACCTGTGATCTTTGAATCAGATCTGTGCCACAAATGTGGTTTTTTTTTTGTTTGGCCACTGTAGTGATCTTTAAAAATAAGAATATTTTATATGTGAAATCTGGATTTAGGGTTCCCATGGTCTGGCACCACTGGGTACAGTATTTCTACATGGTAGTAATTCATTGGAGTTGAAGCAGTGAGGAGAGTCAAGTACTAGTCTTTCAGCCTCAGTGTCCCGTGACTATCAAGAGAAATGGGACTGCCTTCTGCATGGGATATGTGGGTTGAAGAGTAGTCCAATACAGAAGAGTGAGAAAGTGAGGCATAGTAATGTTTTATTTGAAAACATCTCACATGTATTGAGTACTTAGATATGATGTATTCTGTATTACTAAATTTTCCAGATTATTGAAGCAATCATCTTTCTGTGTTTTAAGTTTTAGGAAGAAAGCTTTTAACAATGCTTAACATAAGATACGCCTGTTTTCATGGTGCAAGGTCCTTTCTATGAACATGAATCATTGGACTCTGAGGGTTGGACTAGATCACATCCATGTCCTTTTTAAATGACTAGTGTACTCAGTTGACGCTGATTTTGTCCTTTTGATTTCAGTTGAAAGCATCTTACTCTTTTTAATATGCTTGAGAGTAAAGTGCATTAGGCTTTGTGCATTTCTGAAACTCAACCATTTTTTTTGAACTTTCTGTTTTATATGTATATCCTGGATGGTTAAGATTGGGAGTAATCTGATATTACATAAGTGTTAGGTCACTATATTCATTTTTAGGACATGGAATTATTTCTGATTTTTTTTTTCAAACACAGAAATTGTTTTCTTAGAAAAAATAGGTCCTACTTGTTTTTTATAGTATTGTGATATTGCAAATAAAACTGAGATATTTCTGATGAATTTTTGAGGCATTCATCCGATAGTACATACATACATAAAATAATTACTAAGAAAGTGGTATTAGTAAGTGGCTTTCTCAGTTTCCATTACATTTGAATCAGCCTAGGCTGAACTGGAAGAATAATGGAGTTTGAAGAATACAAATGTTGGCCAGGCGCAGTGGCTTATGCCTGTAATCCCAACACTTTGGGAGGCCAAGGCAGGTGGATCACTTGAGGTCAGGAGTTTGAGACCAGCCTGGCCAACATGGTGAAATCCTGTCTCTTCTAAAAATACAAAAATTAGCCAGGCACGGTGGCACATGCTTGTAGGCCAGCTACTTGGGAGGCTGAGGTGGGAGAATCCTTTAACCCAGGAGGTGAAGGTTGCAGTGAACTGAGATCACGCCACTCCAGCCTGAGCTACAGAGCGAGACTCCTTCTCTCAAAAAAAAAAAAAAAAAAAGTCTTTGATCGCTTTGCTACTTGTTGAATACTTAACAGATTGAATGTTTTCAGTTTTCAGTTTAGTTCAATTTTCAGAAAATCCAGTTTTCTTTAGCTTGTTTTCAGACTGAGATAGATCTTTTGGGTTAGACAGTATTTGTCATATGAGGCTTCTGCCCAGGGCAGTGTTTATTGTTCTTATAAATAATGCTAATTACAACCAGTTATAAAAGTTGGTAGAGAAAATTAGCAATAGTCATGTAAAAAATTTTTCGGTCCCCTGGTGAAAAGGCTGTATCCTTTGTAGCATCTGTACTTTGCAATCAGTGCTAGTAATAATAGTCACATGACCACATTAATTGCTTTGTTTGTAGTCTCCAGTGTAAGCCAAAGTAGAGGCACAATGTAAGGCTTTTTACCTGTCAGACTAGTAGCCGTTAGAGGTAGACATGATACAAATTAAATTTACCTGTGAAAAGATATAAGGTACCTTTTCAGAAGTAGCATGGGATTTCATGACAAAGCAGTGACATTTGCCTAACTCTGATGCAAAATACTTAATGTATACAAAGCATCAGACCCATTACCCCTAATGATTTATCACTGGGATTTTTTTTTTCCTAGGAGACAGCCTAATGGTGGACCTAGCTATTGACAAGAATAAGATGGTTAGTTGGTTCTAAGGAACAAGGCAAAAAGAAGTCAGATGAAACAGATCAGATTAAGGAAAGAGAAAAACTGAAAATGGAAAGTTTATGGAAAAAAGCGTAGTGTGCATGTAGGGAAAGGAATTGGAGTGAGACAGGAAGTAGTTCACCTACACTTTGTTATTTGATGTAATAAGGGAGTGAAATGGCAAGTCTTCATACATAATTGGCTTTGCAAATAATAACAAAAAATGGACATCAGGTGAGTTTTAACACATGATTTGATGCCGTATACCCGTGAACTTGAATTTTTTAAAAAGTCAATAGAGTATAACAAGGAATTAAGCATAATTATTTTTGATATTACCTGTGTCCAATTACAATTATATTCTGAGTGGGATAATAGTATACAAAGAGATGGTGTGAAGACTTTTTAGGGTCTTTCTGCCCACAAGGGAGAAAAGTATAGCAGCATTTGTAGGGATACATATTTACTGGACCACTCAGTGTTCCAGAAGACTCCTGAGTGAACTGAAAAGTTTGAGGAGAGTTTTCTTTTGAAAACTCAGAAGAGAAAAGGATTGGGACAGAAAACTACACCTATATTAATGTTTCTCAAATTGTGTGCCTATGAAACCCTTGTGTCCATTCCCTCAAGCAGTACTAAGATGCTCTGCTGAAACTGTGCTAAGCTTTTCTTAATTTCTGGAAGAAAATTAAGATAATACGCTTTTCTAAAAGTTTTTATTTTGTAAATTATTCTGAAACTTTGATAAGCGTTAATTCATTTTTACTATACACTGGTAGAAGGTATCTGACTTGGCATATAATTATGTTTTTAGTTTTCTATTTAGTATCAGTTCCTCCCTCCCTCCTTCCTTCTCCCTTTCCTTCCCTTTCTTCCTTTCTTCCTTTCTTTTTTCCTTTCTTCCTTTCTTCCTTTCTTTTTTGAGATGAGGTCTCACTGTGTTGCCCAGGCTTTTCTTGAACCCCTGAGCTCAAGCAATCCTCCTGCCTTGGCCTCCTAAAGTACTGGGATTACAGACATGAGCCACTACGCCTGGTCTAGTATCAGTATTGTGCTTCTGAAAGGGCACAATGATGTTAAGTGCTTCGCCATGTGACCTGGCTGGCATTCACTTGTCTTAGTACATAGACTCTCGTTGAGTATTCTTTGAGGCAGTATACTAAATTAATTTACGGGAGGCTTGGAGTGCAATAAAAGCATAGGTGTTGGGATTAGTATACCCAGAATTCAAATTCATCTTTGCCGTTTACTAGCTTTGTAAGTTTAGACTTGCTACTTAAAATCTCTAAGCCTTGAGTTTTTATTTTGTTTTTTTCCTCTTTAAATGGGGTGATAATACCTACTTCGTAGGATTATTTGAAGATTAATTGAGATAATGTATATGACGTGCTTGAACATACTGTCTGGCACATAGTAAGCACTCAAAAAATGATTCTTTTGAAAATTGTTGTAACTGAAAAACCCTAAGCCTTGGGCACTCCTTTATTCATAATAGTCAGATTTTCAAGAAGTCAGCTCTGTCTCTTTGCTTTACTTATTGGTTCTCTTTCTGGAGTGAAATGAAAGAATAGGTACATCTATTAATGTCTAACCATCAACAGTTAAAACTTTAAAAATTGCTAATTTTTCAGTGTTCAGTAACTCATTTGTTTATTAGTAAACAATGCTTTTGCAAATCTAGGTCCACATTGGCAGTAGTAAAACATGGGGATATTTTACAGACTATGTATGCCCAGCCTTTGCATTATGCTATTTACAAAGCTTGACCCTATAGGGTCCAGCAGTATTCCCCAACCACGTGTCAGTTACCTACTAGATTATTTTTAATGACTTTGATAAGAGTTCTGTATGCAGTTTTAATAAATTTTGCTCTTCTACTCAGTCTTTTGGGTTATTTCTGATCAAAATCCACTAAATTAAGGACAGCTACCCAAATATTAGATTTTTTTTTTTTTAAAGTCAGGCCCTTGCTCTGTTTCCCGGGCTGGAGTACAGTAGTGTGATCATGACTCACTGTGGCCTTGACCTCCCAGGCTCAGGCAGTTCTCCTGCCTCAGCCTCCTTACTGACTGGGATGACAGTCGCACAGCACCACACCCAGCTAATTTTTAAATTTTTTTTAGAGACGGGGTCTCATTATATTGCCCAGGCTTGTCTCAAACTCCTAGGCTCAAGTGATCCTCCGTCTTGGCCTCGTGAAGTGCTGGGATTAAAGCATGAGCAACTACATCCAGCCACTAGAATGTATTTTCAAGGAAGTACTTACAGAATAATAATATTTGAGTGCAGCTGTGTCTTCACTAGACTGTGTATTCAGATGACTGTATATTTCACATGACTATACAGTCATCCCTCGGTATCTGTGAACCTCCCTCAGATACCAAAATTGTGGATGCTCAAATCCCTGATACAAAATGCGTAGTATTTGTGTGTAACCTATGCACATTCTCTTATATGCTTTACATAATCTCTGGTGTGTGTGTGTGTGTGTATGTATATATATATAAAAAATACCTAATATAGGTAAACACTATGTAAATAGTTACGCTGTGTTGTTTGGGGAATAATGACAAGAAAAAAGCCTGTGCATGTTGAAGGCAGACAGAGGTTTTTTGTTTGTTTTTTCTCTTAATATTTTCAGTCTGCTGTTGGTTGAATCCACAAACACAGAAGCCGAGGGCTGACTTACAGTCTCCTCATGGGCCAGAGGAGTTCAAACTCTTTGGGTCTATCAAACATCAATCAAATGGTTAAGAATTGTGTTTTTTTAGGGCCAGGTACACCTGTAATCCCAGCACTTCGGGAAGCCAAGGCAGGTTGATTGCTTGAGCCTGGGAGTTCAAGACCAGCCAGGCAACACAGCAAGACCCTGCTTTTACCAAAAAAATATTTAAAAATTAGCTGGGTGTGGTGGTTGTATTCCCAACTACTTTGGAGGTAAAGGTAGAAGGATCGCTTGACTCTAGGAGGTCGAGGCTGCAGTGAGCTGTGATTGTGTCACTGTATGCTAGCCTGAGACAGAGCGAGACCCTGTCTCAAAGAAGAAAAAGACAAAAAAGAATTGTGACTTTTTTCCACAGGAAAAACCTGTTCTTATTTGATATGACCATTTATTATTTACAACTTGTTTCATATTTATAACATTATAAACACTTTTAAAACTGTAAACATTTTCCTCCCATTTTGCCATTGTAACTGTTAAAAAGCAATATATAATAGTTGCTGTGCGTAGCTTTTTCTTGGTACTTTTGACTTACATCCAGCTTCAAATAAAAATAAATACATTAATATTAATAAGATCCACTTAATTTGGTTTACCAAACTTTTTGAAATATTCCTTACCAGGAGGTTCAGCAACATCAGATGACCATGAATTTGATCCATCAGCTGACATGCTGGTTCACGATTTTGATGATGAACGAACATTAGAAGAGGAAGAAATGATGGAAGGAGAAACAAACTTCAGTTCTGAAATAGAAGATCTTGCAAGGGTAAATAACATGTAGAGCTAGGGTATGAATTAGTTATGACTTTTTTGTGGAAAGGGAAGATTTGAAATTTTGATTCTCTGTTTAGGAGAGAAATTGTTTTATATATTAACGACTGAAAAATTCTGTGTGATCATAGGTGGTATATTTAAAGTTTGAAAAGAAAGGCTTTTAAAAACAATGACTTTATTATGTGAAATAACAGAATTCACATAGTTACTTTGGTAAAACATAGACTGTTAAAGGATTCTACTACAAAAGGTCTGGTCAAAAATAGACTATAAAAGGATTCTGCACAGCCTCTTATATACCCTTTGTCCTTCCCCAGTTACCATATCTTTTATTTATTCTCCTTCAGAGCCAAAAATGTCTTGAAATACCATTTTCCATTCACTACATAAAGTGCTCTAGATTATCTCCATCTCTTCCTATCAAGGTGACCAGTGAACTTTCCTTGTTATATCTATTGTTATGTTCACTTTTCTCTTGCTACCTTACTTTTTCTCAGCAGTATTGAATGTAGTTTAACACTCCCTTCTTTTACTTGAATTCTGGAGTACACCACAGTCTGGTTTTCTTTATCTTTTTGTTCCTATTCAGTATCTTTTGCAGACTCTTCTTCCCTTACTCAAGATTTACATTTTGGCAGTTTGTAATTCTCAGTTTGGACCTTCTTTTTTTCTCTCCTGTCTTTGTCTGGATCAGTGCTCCTCAAAATGTAGTATGAGGGTCAGCTGCATTAGAATCAGCCATGTACTTACTTTAAGAAGCAGATTTTTAGACCTCTACCCCGGCATACTGAATCAGAATCTCTGGAGGTGGGGTTCAGATCCACATCTTCATTAAGTAAGTTGGCATTATATGTACACCAAATTTGAAAGTCACTAAGCTGTGTGATTGAATTTATTGCCATGGTGTCTATATGCTTAGTATTCTTTAGTTTCTATTTCTAGCATTAACCTATTTACTGTCTCCAGTTTTGTTTATCCACCTTGACATTTCTGCTTGCTTATCTCAACGGCCATCTCTAAATTATAAATGTCCAAAACAGAACTATTGACTGTTGTTTTTTTCTCTACTTGTTTTTTCCCTGTTCTATCAGTAAAAAGTGGCACTACTGTTTACCCTGTTGCCTAAGTCAGAAACCAGTGAGTCATTTTCCTTCTCTTTCAATATCTTACTTCTAAATAAACCTATCATTTGTATCCACAAGAATATCCCTTAGCCGACTCTTTAGCTCCATTGCTGCCTAGGTTGCCATTATTTCTAGCCTAGACTATTGCAGTAACTTCCTAACTGGTTTCCCCATTTCCTCTTTTACCATCTTTCTCCTGATACATTTCCACCCAGCAGCCATAATCTTCTTTTCAAAACGTAAATCAATTTATATCAACCTCCTGGCTTCCTATTATAAACAAAGAAAACCCAAACTCCTCAACCAGGCCAGCAAGGCCACCTTTATGATAATGGCTTTTCATCCATGTATGATACTACCTATGTTATAGCCACACTAGCTGCTTTTGTTGTTAAATAAGCGAGTTTCTTCCTGCCTCAAGGATTTTCAGCTTATTCTCACTGAATAAGCTGAAGCCCAAGGCCGGCTACTTATCCTCTGGGTTCGGTGTTGCCTCCTCAGAATAGCAGCCTTTCCTGTCCCCTAATTAGCTTTTAATTAGTTTTGTTTTGTTTTGTTTTATTTATTTATTTTTACCACTGTATCCTATTCAATGCTTTCTTTAGTGTTAGGACACAATTTGTAATTGTTTCTTTATTGGCTGTACCGCCACTGGTTTTGAGAAGATAAAATGAAATAAAATGACTGTGTTATTCACCAGTATATTTCATGGTACCTTGCAAGAGTGTTCACTCAAAAGTATTGTATGAATGAATGGATATCAGTCTGGTATGTTCTAATAAAATTTTATCATGCATATGATTTCCTGTACTCCATGATAAAAAGAACATAAGAAATAAGACATAGTTTCAGTCTTTAAGGATTTAGAATACATAATGTCATGGAAAATGTGCTTATACTTTTATGGTAATAAAGACCTATGTCTCATAATTTTAGTTTGTAACTTTTTAAAGGATACATTCAAAGAGCTCAGAAAGGAGTTCTATTACTGTTTATTCAAATCTTGTTAGGTGATCCCATTGTGGGATTAGAGCTGGCTTTGGGATTAGATCATTTAGTGATTACAGCTGACTTAATCCACAATGTGTGAATAATTTAATGTGTCAAAGTTATATATTGGCTATCACAAAAGTCTTTCAAGAATGGGTTAAAAAGCATATGAAAGGCTGGGCATAGTGGTTTATGCCCGAAATCTCAGTACTTTGGAAGGCCAAGGCAGGAGGATTACTTGAGGCCTGGAATTCAAGACCAGCCTGGGCAACATAGTGAGACCCACATCTCTACCAAAAAATTTTTAAAAAGATGAATTAGGCATGGTGGCAGGCACCTGTAGTTCCAACAATTCATGAGGCTCAGGTGGGAGGATTGCTGGGGCCCAGGAATCTGAGGCTGCAGTGAGCTATGATAGCACCACTGCTCCCCAGCCTAGGTGACAGAGTAAAAATGTTACTACTATTTACCCTGTTGTTTTATTTATCAGAGACTGTGTCTCTGAAAACAGGGCACTTGAAGAACTTGGAGTCAGAACTATTCTTTAAAAGTAGGAGGCTGGGAAGCGATTCAAAAACAGTTATAATTGAATGATTCAGAATCTAGATTCTGAATCAAGGGAAACAGTTGATTTAACAATCATAGTCACTTCATGTATTTCTGAAGTGAGAAGACAATTATTTTCAGTTTGCCTATATTCAGAGAAGCATCTATCACTTTAGATATATTTTTTGCTTCTGAATAGCCATCTGTGGGATAAAAGGTACAGTAATAAAATCTTACACTTTTTGTCTTATATTCTGTATTAGCTCAAATACTAATTAGCAAGAGAAAATAAGTACAGTTTTCATAATGGGTTATGAGTTAGAATGATTTTTTTCTATTTCAGAAAATGAAATATTTATTACATTTAATTAGTAGAAAATTACTAATGGGCTGTGCTAAAATTTTAGTTATATCATTGCCTTTTCCTGTTTCTCTCTCCTATTCCTTTCCCCAGCCCCATATAGTGCCTTAAAACTTGCTTTCAAGTGACTCTGCCTTAGGAAATAGAAGTTAAAATAGAATTATTTATAGAGATAGGGAAAAAAAGACAGTTGAACCAATCCTTTATCATCCTTTCAACTGGGCAACCTTATACCTTCTCAGATTCTTCTCTGACTTCTCCCAGAAACAATTAAAGCTTTGTTTTAAGTAGCACAGAATGCTTTTCATCTATAACCTGAAGCTAAGCAATATTTTGGAGTCAATTTGTTGGATTTCCTAGAGTTACTAACTCTTTAGGTATAAACCAAACAAAATCCTTGTTTTTATTTAAAAAGTGAATAAGATTTTGTTGTGTTGATTATTTATTTGCTTTTATAGAAGCAAGACATTAGTTATGTCAGGGATTGATAAAGTGTTTTTCACCTTACACTTCGGTTGCATGAAATGAATTTTTGATGTATTGTGGCAGAACTCTGACATTCATTCAGGAAATATCAATAACTATATAGCATTTGGTTTTAAGTTCATTGAATTTGAATTCTAGAATTTTCAGTGAAAACTAATGATAGAAGTTTTGATGTGTATTGTTACATTTGTATGCATGGATTATGGCAGTATAAAAGATAACATGTTTTAATAAAATTGGGCATATAGGTTATTATTTATTGTGGGGATCTTGAAGGGAATATCAGAATCATTCTCATAGTAAATAGACTTTTGTTTTTTTGAGACAGAGTCTCACTCTGTTGCCTGGGCTGCAGTGCAGTGGCACGATCTCAGCTTACTGCAATCTCTGCCTCCTGGGTTCAAGCAATTCTCCTGCCTCAGTCTCTCGAGTAGCTAGGATTACAGGCGTGTGCTAATTTTTGTATTTTTAGTAGAGACAAGGTTTTACCATGTTGCCCAGGCTGGTCTCAAACTCCCGGCCTCAAGTGATCTGCCCTTCTCAGCCTCCCAAAGTGCTGGGGTTATAGGCATGAGCTGTTGCACCTGGCCATAGATGGACTTTTGTTTGCTACAAATAGAAACACTCGCGTTTAACTCTGTTTTCCAAATGAACTCTTTAAAATCAGAGACACTAAATGGGCACAATTGTGGCAGTCCATTTGGGAAAAGAAAGATCTAGATTGTATCTTCATGTATTTAGATATATTTTATAAAAATCACACTATAACAGTATCAGTACTTAATATATACTTTTAAAGTACCAGATGTGTTCCATCCAGTGAATCTCCAGAGCTAGAGAATAATTAAAATGTGAGATTAAAATGTGAGAGATTGAAGTATACACACATTATATAGACAGAAAAGAAATCTCAGTGTGAGGATTATAAAGAAGAGTTCACTGCCTTCATTCCTATATGGTTGTATCTTCTAGTCAAGCCCCAGCCCCAAGAGGTTGGTTACCTTAGGAACCATCTCTCTAGTTCAGTCTGGATGTGGTCCCTTAGGCCTTTTTGGCTGGAAATCAGCCTCTTCTTCCTATCTTCATTAGCATTTTATTGGTAAGTCAGTTTTGGTACAACAGGTGTAAGAAGAGTACTATCTCCATCCATCAAATGGCCCTGACTTGAAGGTCAGCATCTGCCATTTCTTAATGACTAACCTCCTGATGTGAGGGAGAAGGAGCTAGGAACTAGCACCTCTTCTGCAGCTAGGAGTTGGATGCCACTCCAACCTTATAATATGTTGGTGTTTGATAACTTTACCCTATTGTCTTGAAATTAGAGCAGACTTAACTTGAGATATAGTATATGGTGTTTATCCTTTTTGATACAGGGTCTTACTCTGTCACCCTCCCAGGCTCATGCGATCCACCTGCCTCACCACCTGCATAGCTGAGACTGTAGGCACACTACTATGCCCGGCTAATTTTTTATTTTTTGTAGAGATGGGTTCTTGCTCTGTTGCCCAGGCTGGTCTTGAACTCCTGTGTGCAAGCAGTCCTCCCACTTTGGCCTCCCAAAGTGCTGGGATTATAGGCGTGAGCCACCGAGCCTGGTCAGTTTATCTTTTAAAAAGTCAATTTCTCCCACCTTCAGCCAGCCTTCCTTTAGCTTATGCAGACATGATTGCCCCTCCTTTTGTTACAGTGTAAAACAACTCATTTCTTAAAGTACAATCTGCAAATACAGTGTGTATTCCTGTTTTTTTGTTTTTTTTTTTTTAATTTAATTTTTTAGAGACAGGGTGTCGTTCTGTCATGCTGGCTGGAGTGCAGTGGTGCAGTCATAACTCAAGCACCCTCAAACTCCTGGGTTCATGCCTTCCTCTCGCTTCAGCCTCCTGAGTAGTTAGGACTGCAAGTGCATGCCACCGTGCCTGGCTACATTCCAGTATTTTTATTTATCATGTACTATGCTCACTTTCCTTATTTCTCACAGATTATCAGCCCTCTTAGTTCACATTATAACAGGATGCTGTATACTTAACCTGATGTTAGATTTTGAAGAAGGCAGTATATACGCATATGTACAGAAGGGCAGTGTAAAGCAGTGAGTTAAACTGCCCAGGTTCGTAATCCAGCTCTACTTCTTATTTCAGTTTGTGACTTAGGATAGGTTACTTAAGATTGTTAAACTTCAGATGTTATTACAAGAATAATATATCTAAAGCACTTAACATAATATTTGGCACATAATAAACACAAAATAAATCTTAGTAGTTAATGTCATTCATAAGATTCAAAAAAGTCCCTGACCTATAACTGAAAATTTACAACTTGACACATAATTTTCTCTTACACTCTGTTCTCCCCTTTTTATACTCTTTTAACACTTACGTGAATGGGATTAAAACACTGTGCCACTTTATTGTGATGTTTCAATTTAAATTGAAGTAAGCCCTTGAGTAACTGGTAGAATGTAGCCTTTGGTAATATAAACTAATGAGAAATTCTCTGGAACAGGTGGCTGACAGGCCCTGGTATAACAGTGTACTACTTTTGGCCAAGTTTTATTCATCCTTAAGTCTTTTTTTCAGAGGGAAATAACAGAATATTTGTGTTACACCATATCATTACTGTTTATAGCATTGAAATTTGGGGGTGCAGAGACAGAAATCTGTCTGTAACTAGATTACACACAGTCTAACCTCAAACTAGGTTAGACAAAATGAAGAATTTCATGTAAGTCTCATGGAATTTCATTAAAGGAGGGATATATCTGCTCCCCAGGGACTGAAGTGCCACCAGAATTTATTTTCTCTATTTCTGCTTGTCTACATGGTTTACCTCTTTTTGTTTTTGAGACAGTGTCTCACTTTGTCACTCAGGCTGGAGTGCAGCAGTGCAGTCTTGGCTCACTGCAGCCTCGACCTCCCTGGATGAAGCCATCCTCCTGCCTCAGCCCCCCTAGTAGCTGGGACTATGAGCATGCGCCACCACACCCAGCTAATTCTTGTTGTATTTTTTGTAGGGACAGTGTTTCGCCATGTTGCCCAGTCTGATCTTGAACTCCTGAGCTCAAGTGATCTGCCTACCTTGGCCTCCCAAAGTGCTAAGATTACAGGCGTGAGCCACCATGTCCCAGCTGACTCACCTGACTTCTCTTTTCAGACCAACTTTCTTCATATGATGCTGTCAGTTTGTAGGTCTCCCATATTTACTTCTTGAGATAGTCTGTGCTTCTTTCTTAAGTTGCTGTTGATAAAAATCCAGAAACAAAGTATGGACAAGCGTGGGTCATGTGCCCACTCCAAATATATGGCCAGAGAATACAGTGATTCCAATTATGTCAGCTGCTGTGGTCCAGGAGGTGAACTTTCAAGGAAAATAAATGTTTGGAATGGAAGAAAGAACATTTCAAAGTACAGAAGTAGAAGAGAGTAGGAGAGGCTTGCAGGGGAAATAAATAATCCTTATGTGATGCTTGTTTATGCTTGCTAAATCTTTAAGTACTTCAGTTAGCACAAAGCAGGAACACAAATACATGCTATTGCAATTTGAAACAGGATTCCTCAGCAAAATTGATTCTGGTTTTTATTGTAGTTGTAGCCCAGAGTTTGCTGCAAGATTTTCACTTTTACCTTAGATTAAATAAGAGACTTTTTATGCTGTCATGCTTCAAGTTGTATTTTTGGTGGTGGTGATTTTTTCTTTGTTGCTTACTAAGCTGATATTACTCACCTGATATTGGGTGACAGCTGAGTTACAAGTTTAATACTATTAAGTAAGCATTTTTTTTTTTCTTTTTTTTTAAAATTTTCTTGAGACAGGGTCTTACTCTGTCGCCCAGGCTGGAGTGCAGTGACACAGTCTCGGCTCACTGCAGGCTCTGCCTCCTGGGTTCAAGCAGTTGCCTCAGCCTCCTGAGTAGCTGGGATTACATGCCAGCACTACCATGCCTGGCTAGTTTTTGTACTTTTAATAGAGATGGGATTCCACCATGTTGGCCAGTCTAGTCTTGAACTCTTGACCTCAAGTGATCTGCCCCCTCAGTCTCCCAAAGTACTGGGATTACGGGTGTGAGCCACTGCGCCCAGCATAAGTAAGCATTTTGTTGATTGAGTAAGGATATTTTGTTTACATTTGATAAAACCCATCTAAAAATAACCTTGTGTAAAAATAAACTATTAGAAGGAATATGAATGTGTAGTTGGGTACAAGGAATATATGGAACCAGGGATTCAGCATCACCATGACCTCCATCTCTCCTAATCCCTGGTTGAATCCTGTTGCGTCTCTTAAATTTTTTCTTTTCCACAACCACTAATTTCATTTAGTTTCTGATCATAATACAGGTGAATGTGTAGTGAATGATAGCAGTGGATTCCCACTTGGCTCAGTCTGCTTGGCAAGCAAACTAAATCTTCCCCTGCCTAAGTTCATGTTGAGTGTTTTATTGTGTGTGTAATTTCCCCTAAATACTTCCATAGTGTTAGTAACCATTCAGTATGCTCAAATTGAGTCAGGAATATAACAGATCCCTTTAAAAATTACATAGAACTAGAGAAAGTAGTTAAAAATAGTAATCCTCACTTTCATTAATCTATAACTGATCTTTCAGTAATGTGTAGCCTTCTGAAATGATACTTTTTTTTTTTTTAGTTACTATAAATGGTATGTCTGCTCTAATCAGGGTGACTGGATTATTCATTTTTGTTTCTGTACCTGTGCATTTGTCATTTGCTGTGACTTGAATGATTTTTCTCCATCTGTGCCAGTTCTATTACGATTGTAATTCAAGCATTCCCCCTCTAAATGCAGTGTGATCAGGCCACTTTTGACTCTGTTCTCTGCTTAGTCAATATTGGAGGTGTTGGAGAATTTTTCTTTGAGAAATGAATTTTTTTCTTTTTCCTTTTTCCTTTTTTTTTTCTTGAGACAGTCTCACTCTGTCACCCAGGCTGGAGTGCAGTGGCATGATCTCATCTCACTGCAACCCCTGCTTCCTGGGTTCAAGCAATTATCCTACCTCAGCCTCCTGAGTAGCTGAGAGTACAGGTGTGCACCACCATGCCTGTGGCTGATTGTTTTGTATTTTTAGTGGAGTTGGGGTTTTGCCTTGTTGACCAGGCTGGTCTTGAACTCCTGACCTTAAGTGTTCTGCCAACCTCAGCCTCCCAAAGTGCTGGGATTACAGGCGTGAGCCACTGCGCTTGGCCTGAGAAATGAATTTTTATAAAGTGAGTCACACTTCTCATCTGTATATCCAAGAGGGAAAAACCTTAATCTAACTATGATTGTCAGACATTCTACATTCTTGATAATGGTTAAAAAAGAAAAATTTTTTCTCCGTGTAGTTAGTATGTCACCTATCCTTTTGACAAATATTTGAGCTGGATATCATATGTCATATGATAAGCTTTATTAAAGTTAATGTTCAAGCTTTATTACCTCCCATTGGATAAGGTGATTTGCAGGTATCTCATCCAGACCTGTGAGATTAGTGGTTTCCAAGGTGGTCTCATACCAGCAGCATTAGCATCACCTGAGATTTTTTTTTTTTTTTCTTTTTTTAATTGTAGGTTCTCAGGCTTCACTGGAGACTTACTAGGTCAGAAACTTGGGTGAGGCTCAGCAGCCCGTTTTAGTAAACCCTCAAGGTAATTCGGATGCCCTTAAGACAGACCAATGGTAGAGAGCCTGAGGGCATTTATTTGGTTGATTATACACCTCTTTTTTTGGAGTGAACCAAGTACCATGATCTTGTCAGAAGATGAGTTCAAAATAGAGCACGACTGTGTAATTAGCTGTGTGGTTTCAAAGGATTAGTTATAACACAGTTATAAAAATTAAAGGTAGTAGTAACAGGATAGTTTTGAGGATCAAATAATGAAACAAGTTTTTCATGAACTCTTAAGGCCTATGTAAATTTTAGTTGCAAACTGTTACGCTTATATTTTATCTTTTTGGGGCCCTTATTCATACTAGTGACTTCAGTGGCTTTTCTTCACAATAGTGATCAGTTGCTAAACTTGCTTCTGATTTTGGGGTGCAGGGTGTGAGCCTAAGCAAAGTTAAATGACCTGAGATTAGAAGGTCTGGGTATTATAATAAAGTCTCTATCAGTGCAGATTTAATGGAATTGTGTGTTTTGACACTGCTTTCATTGTTGCAAGAAAAAAAGACTGAAATCAAAGCACCTATCACAAATGCCTGACACATAGAAGACACTTTATGGCAGCTATTTGTTATTCTTGTGTATAAAACTAGCTTTATGCTGGGCACGGTGGCTCACGTTTCCAATCCTACATTTTGGGAAGCCAAGGTGGGCAAATCACTTGCACCCAAGTGGGCAATACCTTGCCTTGATAAAGTTACCACTTTTTCAGGTTGTAGCTTCTGCAAATCATTAGGGGTCTTGGAATTGATTTATCTTTCAGAAATAGATTCACAAACTCATTCATAACCAGAATATCCATTTGTAATGTGAGATAGAAGTTTTGGATGATGCCTTCTTCCTAGTTCTTCATAAGAAAATCTTTTCAAATTATAATCATTAATTTTTTCTCACATGGATTTTGAGTGATGGAGGTTAATTGTGTCATCTAATCCAGTCTGATTTACCGATACCCATTGTAGCAATGTGTTTAACACACTAGCTAGACTTATTTCTTTCTTTCCATGACTGCTGGAGAAATATGAACCATGTCTTATTCATGATTACCCTTTTTTTCTAGCTTCTAAACTGATGATTTTTTGACTGTTTTGCTTCAGACCACGTGCATTGTATGTGGGTGTGCATGAGTGTATAATGTATTCACATGATTTGGATTAAATTTTCTTTTTATAATCAGAATTCTGTTAACGTTTCCCTGATGCTGTGCATTTCTTGTTTTCTTGTTTACTGGTTAGAGTGAGTAGTTTGTATAGAAAGCTGATCTCATTTCATTGCATATGGACATTTCTTTTGCATCCACAGAGGGTCTGATTTTTGTGGGGATTGAGGGAAGTCCCTGGCCAAGGCACCGTGGTGTATTGATATGAATATGGGCTTTTGGAGTTAGACTGTTTAAATCTGGCTCTACTCCTTGTAACTTGTGTGATTTCTGAAGAAATGCTTAAGCTGTCAGCCTCTGTTTTCTCATCTATGAAATGGAAATAATATAACAAGTCGGTATGATAGATGGTAAGGATTGCATGAGATAATTTTATGTGTAAATGGAGATAACCATAGAAAAGAATATATGGTTAATGTAGTCCATTATCATTTCTGTATATTACTACTGGTTTTTTTTTGTTTTGTTTTGTTTTTTTCATGTGTTCGGGCTGAGCTCTGGATGCTCTGAATTTCATCTGCCTTTCTGGGTTTGTTAACTTAATTTATAGTCTAATTCTCGTTCTATTTCTCCACCCTCAAGTATGGTACTCTTATTAAGAGTGGGCATCCATGCATAGCGTTAACTGTCATTGTGCATATATTGAATTGATTGCAAAAAGAATAGTCCATGTTAGACCAAGGCTACTTTTTAATTATACTTAAAAATCTTGTCAGCAATTGGAATTGGTTAATTTTATAGAAATACTAAAAAGATTGGGATATTCATGGGTTTCAGAAATATTTTCAGTTTTACTTTTTTATGATCTGAGAATTCATGATACAGCTTTTATTCTTCAGTATAGAATGAATACTCCACAGATTTGTGGATTATAGCCTGGGAATCAGAAATATCACTGATTCAGAAATTAACTTTTATTTTTATTTATTTAGGAAGGTGACATGCCAATTCATGAACTTCTCAGCCTTTATGGTTATGGTAGTACTGTTCGACTACCTGAAGAAGATGAGGAAGAGGAGGAAGAGGAAGAAGAAGGTGAAGATGATGAAGATGCTGATAATGATGACAACAGTGGCTGTAGTGGGGAAAATAAAGTAAGTGTACATACATATATTTAAGATTGTAGTCTTTATTCTTGTTGAAGTTAAAATTCCTTAATACATTTTGATTACTTGTTTTTATAATCTTTACTTTTCCTGATTTTAAAAGTGTTAAACATTAAGATATTACAGAAATACATAACATAAAAATTGGAAATCCCCTGTAATCTGCTCCTGAGAGGTAACAGTTTGGTCTTCTCGTTTCAGGTCTTTTTTTTCCAGTGCTTATTCTAATTTATTTATACCAACTTTCTTTTTTTGTTTGTGTGGTTTTTTTGGAGATGGAGTCTCGCTCTGACACCCAGGCTGGAGTGCAGTGGCGCTATCTTGGCTCACTGCAAGCTCTGCCTCCCAGGTTCATGCCATTCTCCTGCCTCAGCCTCCCAAGTAGCTGGGACTACAGGCGCCCACCACTACGCCTGGTTAAGTTTTTGTATTTTTAGTAGAGACAAGGTTTCACCACGTTAGCCAGGATGGTCTCGATCTCCTGACCTCATGAACCGCCTTGGCCTCCCAAAGTGCTGGGATTACAGGCGTGAGCCACCACACCTGGCCATTTATACCAGCTTTCAAAAAAAATGCTATTGCTTTTAAATAATGAAGGCTAATTGGCAGTTTGTGTTTATTTTTCTTTATTTTGAAATAATTTTAGATTTATAAAACTTTTAAAGCTAGTATAGAAAGTTCCTATATGATCCGCTTCTGCTGAGGTTAACATCTTGGTACGGTGCTAGTAACTGCAGATTGAATTATACCAGTTTTTCTGCTAATGTACTTTTCCTGTTGCAGGATCCAACCCAGAATACGATATTACATCTAGTATATTCATTTTAGTCTTCTGCTTATATTAGAACAAAATTTATATGCTGTGGCCTTTCATCTGCAACCATTTTCTTTACATCTTAAAGAAATTAAATTTATTATTCCTCAGGAGGAGAATATAAAGGATTCATCAGGTCAGGAGGATGAAACTCAGTCTTCCAATGATGATCCATCACAATCTGTTGCTTCTCAAGATGCCCAGGAAATTATCCGCCCACGTCGATGTAAATATTTTGATACAAGTAAGTGTTACTGGTTGATAATATTTGAATATAATTTTTACTATTTTAGGTATTACCTAAAATCCTCATTTTTTAAACTGGTCTTTAAATTCATTTAGTCTGAAATTCTTTTCAACAGTAAATGGATTTTTATTGGAAGTTATTAGTTTAGTAATGCACGGTCCCTGTTGTTAGTGAATATACTATGGTAATTGTGTCATGTACTGCTTGACTTCAGTTGTATTTGTTTTTTCCTTGCCCTGTTTTTAAATGTTTGTTTCATGGTCATCTTTTTATTTCTCATAGTCTTTCCCTTAGTTTCCATTTTTTACTTTCTTTGCCTCTTAGCCTTTTTTAGGTATATTGATAAATACACCTAAATTTCTCTAGTTTAAAAAGAAGAAAAACACTTGAAGAAAAATAAACTGTCATGAAATATGTAGTAAGGTAATATTATCTTTATTCTAAATCGGTTTTTTCCCATAAGTTTTTATAGGAAATCATTTCATGAGAATACAGTTACATAGAAAGTTAATGGTTTTTTTGGTTTTGTTTTTTTAAGTGATAGGGTGTTAATTATTTGGTTAGAAATATCTTGGCTTAATTCATTAGATACTTTTGAGCATATCCAAATATTTGATGGTAGATGTAAAAATAATTTGTAGATGTAGACAGCTTAAGCAGTCATTTTATAGTATTGGTGTCTTATTTATTCTAGACAGTGAAGTAGAAGAAGAATCTGAAGAAGATGAAGATTACATTCCATCAGAAGACTGGAAAAAGGTAGTTAGAACAATATTTTCCCAAAATTTAGATAAATTAATATTTTTTTAAAAGCCTAGTGTAATTATTTTTTACTATGTATATTGATAAAATCGATGTGAGCCCTTTTATGACATTTAAATGTTTGGTAAATGTTCAGATTCCTTAACACATCTAGGTTAGAGATATATTTATCTTTTTATAAAATAAAATGAATTTAAAGGATTGGATTTTGTTGAGGAAGTCGGCACTCAAACTAAGATTAGAAATCTACATTTCTGGCCGGGTGTGGTGGCTCACGCCTGTAATCCCAGCACTTTGGGAGGCTGAGGCAGGCAGATCGCTTGAGCCCAGGAGTTTGAGACCAGCCTGGGCAGCATTGCGGGACCCTGTCTCTTTTTTTTTTTTGAGACGGAGTCTCGCTCTGTCACCCAGGCTGAAGTGCAGTGGCCGGATCTCAGCTCACTGTAAGCTCTGCCTCCCGGGTTTATGCCATTCTCTTGCCTCAGCCTCCCAAGTAGCTGGGACTATGGGCGCCCGCCACCACTCCCGGCTAGTTTTTTGTGTTTTTTTAGTAGAGACGGGGTTTCACCATGTTAGCCAGGATGGCCTCCATCTCCTGCCCTCGTGATCTGCTTGTCTCGGCCTCCCAAAGTGGTGGGATTACAGGCTTGAGCCACCATGCCTGGCCCCCTGTCTCATTTTATAAAACAAAACAAAAAATAAAACAAAAATCCACATTTCTGATTTAGTCCTGAAGTAGTGCTGAATTAGGCATTTGTTGCCCTGTAAAAAGTATCATATATATATATTTCAATATTATGGAAAGCAATTGTGGAGGCTTTGATATTTGTTAAGTAAATTTTGTTTAGTAGTTTGTAAGTTTTTCATTCTGTATTACTTTATAAAAGGAAAATTCTCCAAATGATTGAATTTAATGTTGACATTTATAACTGGTAAGCTTATTGTGTGAAGAAACAGATTTGGCTTCTTCATAACGATATACAACTTAATTTCTGAAATGAATTTAAAGATAATATATTGAGATTAGTTTTTAATTATAAAATATATAGCATATAATTAATCATACAGTTAAAGAATTTTAAGTTATTGTAAAAGAACTGAGCTCTTAGGAAAATCTGTCAAAATGTTATGTAGAATTAGCTGGTTGCAATGATGTTTTCCTTTGTTGTCCCAGCTTGGGAGGCTGAGGTAGGCGGAATCACTTCAGCCTAGGAGTTTGAGACCAGGCTGGGCAACCTAGTGAGACCCCATGTCTTCAAAAAAATTTTTTATGTAGAACTGGTTAAAACAAATCATTTATATAAAAGAAAGAATGTTATTTTTGTTGAGAGACAATATTAGCCCAGTGTGCAGTATGTGTTAATTTGAGCAAATGATGGAACTCAAGACAGAAAACAAGAATCACAAAAGTTTATTTGTGTGGCCCATTTGGGCAAGGGTTCTTTCATCCTGTTTTTAATCTGATTCCTGCAGTAAGCAGAAATTAAGATGAAAAAAGCTAGAAACCATGGGAGTCCTTTTAAATTGCTGTCCCACTACATATTCAAGTTTATGTATCTTCAACATATGTTGTTTTTTTAATCTGGAGTGTTCAGTAGAGTATTTGATTAAGCATTCAGTGCTTTTTTTTAAATGCAAGAATAAAAGCTAAGAGGTAGAACACCTTCATTGCTGGAGGGTATTAATTACCCATACCTTACTCAGAAAGGGTATTAATTAACCACACCTTTCTCAGAAAAAAAATTATGTAATAAAGTAGGCCAGAGTAAATGCAGATTGTTTTTCTTCAGTGTGATTTTGTTGTTGTAAATAATTGTCAAGGTTCAGAGATTCTTTTTTTTTTTTTTTTTATAAAGATTTACGAAATTGGCTGGGCGCGGTGGCTCAAGCCTGTAATCCCAGTACTTTGGGAGGCCGAGACGGGCGGATCACGAGGTCAGGAGATCGAGACCATCCTGGCTAACACTGTCAAACCCCGTCTCTACTAAGAAATACAAAAAACTAGCCGGGCGAGGTGGCGGGCGCCTGTAGTCCCAGCTACTCCGGAGGCTGAGGCAGGAGAATGGTGTAAACCCGGGAGGCGGAGCTTGCAGTGAGCTGAGATCCGGCCACTGCACTCCAGCCTGGGTGACAGAGCGAGACTCTGTCTCAAAAAAAAAAAAAAAAAAGATTTACGAAATTGAGTTTTTATAGAAACAAGGTAGGGGAAACAGTTTTGAAGTCAAATCTGAATTTTAGTTATAGCTCTAGAACTTAGTAATTGTGTGCTTCTGAGAAAATCAAATTTTTGAGCATCTTCTTCTTACATGTAGTATAGGGATAACAATGTCAGCCTTATGGGGCTTGCTTGAAAGATTAAAGGAAAATTACATATATGATAACATTACATATAATGATCTTCAAAGCTGTTTCCCTTCTCTTCCCTGTACTATACAACAAATTAACAGATGAAAAGAAATGTTCAGAACTGAACAGGAAAAAGGAAGTACCTATCTTTATACTAATCCAGATGTTCTCAACCCTGTTTTTATGTTAGAATCATTTGGGTAACTTAGAGGTGCTGACTACCAGGGCCTTCATTCATAGATTCTAATTTAATTGTCCTGCGATTGATCCAGGCATTGATCGTTCAGAAGCACCCCAGCCAGGGTTAGTAATGTGACAGTGTTCTTTGGTAGGCATAGGTGAGTTAAATTAAAAGAGGCACAAGATGTGACAATAAAGGACTCTTTTTATAGTAGAAGACATAAAGAGAATTCCATTGTAAGAGTAGAGAAAATTTGTTGTAAGTTTGATTCTTTTAGAAAACTGATCATGAGAAGGATTGGTTTTTCTTTTAGGTATAGCAATAACTTTATTACATAAAGCATGTCTTTGAAGTTTTACTGGATAAAATGAGATCCTCACATCAGTGGGGTAATAATAGCAGGAGAGAGATTTTTCAAATCCTAAGAGTTATCAAAACTTCTAGACCATGATTTTGTACCTTCCATGCCCAATTTTGAAAATGTCAGTGTGTTCTTAACATTTAGCCATCAGACAAAAGAGGGTACTGTAATCTTGGTCTCCTTGCATTGTGAAATTTCACCAGTGGTAGTTTCCAGTTGCTTTTCAGAACAGCCAGTTTCACCTAATCTGTGATTTGACTATATAGATTTGATTACTAGATTTCCTATTTAATTATATTTGTGGGAGGAGGTTTTTCATTTTGTATTGTTTTAATGAAAGTCAAACCATAACCTGCTTTATCTATTTTGTTTAGAGTTTCTTTCATTTGGCCCCTGCTGAGCTTTATACAAACCCTTTTTGTTATTTTTCTTAACTTGAAGCTCTGTTTTTCAGACTTCAGTGTATGTCAGAATCACCTAGAGAGCTTATTAAAATACCAATGACTGAGTCCTGTCCCCAGAGTTCCAGTAGGTCTGTAGGTCTGGGGTGGGACCTTAGCATTTGCATTTCTAACAGTTTTCCATTAGCTGTGTGTGGTGGCATGTGCCTGTAGTCCTAGCTACTCAGAGACCGAGGTGAGAAAATTGCTTGAGCCTTGGGAGGTTGAGTCTGCAGTGAGCCATGATCACTCCAGCCTAGGTGACAGAGCAAAACCTTGTCTCAAAAAAACAAAAATTTCATAGGTGACACTGATGCTATGCTGCTCATACAGGGATCATATTTTAAGACCACTGTCTTAAGTGTAGATACTCTGAAAATATCTGAATTTGACTTTGTTTTTTACGGGTTTTGCAGTTATCTTACTAATGAAGTTATCAGAATTCACTTCTTTGTCTCTATATTTTGAAGTAAAGTTTGTATTTATTGTTTATGTTGCATTTCACCTCATTATTATTACTAATATTTTCATCCAGTCATTATTTGTCATTCATCTTCACAAAGGTACCTCTGAGGTAGTTAATTGTTTTTGTATTTTATGACAGAGAAACCAGGAACAGTTTACTAAGATGGTAAGGCTAGAAAATGGATATAAAATCTGTTACTAGATCTTACTAATGTTTTATGTTATTTTTAAAATAGGAGATTATGGTGGGCTCCATGTTTCAAGCAGAAATTCCAGTTGGCATTTGTAGATACAAAGAAAATGAAAAAGGTGGGTTATTAGTAAAGTTACATAGCTGAATTTATGCTTTCAGTGTAATGAACTGTTATTTCATGTGTAAAATGTGATAAGAACATGACAGCCTACTAAGTAACGCCATTGTAACCCCATTGGTTTGTGAAAGAGAACCCTTCATTATTCCTGTGAGAAGAATATGTTTACTCAATTTTTTCAGTTTGGTCTATAGAAGCCTAGCCAGAAAAGGAAAAAGCAAATGCTTTTTTTCGTTTTAAAAGTGACTTACAATGTCTCAACAGTTTTTTTTACCTTTTTCCCCGTATTTTCAGTGCTCTAAACTTTAACCCTTTTCTAACCTTTATAATTCAGTTTTTAAACGTCCATTTTATATCAGTGAAAGGCATAAAAACAAACGAGAGTGAGTAACTGACATAAAAAGCTTATTTGCTCCTAAAACTTTCAGTAAGCAAAATGGAATGCTTATTAAAATGGAGTACTTTGGGCCAGGTGCAGTGGCTCACGCCTGTTATCCCAGCACTTTGGGAGGCTGATGCAGGCAGATCACAAAGTCAGGAGTTCGAGACCAGCCTGACCAACATGGTGAAACTCCATCTCTACTAAAAATACAAAAATCAGCCCATCGTCGTGGCGCGCGCCTGTCATCCCAGCTACTCAGGAGGCTGAGGCAGTAGAATCACTTGAACCTGGGAGGCGGAGGTTGCAGTGAGCTAGTATCGTGCCACTGCACTCCAGCCTGGGTTGACAGAGCAAGACTCCGTCTAAAAAAAAAAAAAAAAGCAAAAATGGAGTACTTTGATGTTTGTGTTTTTAAAATAATTTGGGAAAACAACTTCTATACTTAAATTTTACTTTTTTTTTTTGTTTTTTTTTTTCATTTCATTTGAAAGTCCTGAAGTAAGTCATACTTACAATAACATAATACTTGAAGGGGTTTTTTTTGGTTTTTTGTTTTTTGTTTTTTGTTTTTTTTTGTGAGACGGAGTCTTGCTCTTGTTGCCCAGACTGGAGTGCAATGGCATCATCTCAGCTCACTGCAACCTCCACCTCCTGGGTTCAAGTGTTTCTCCGGCCTCAACCTCCTGAGTAGCTGGGATTATAGATGTCTGCCACCACGCCCAGCTAGTTTTTTTGTGTTTTTTAGTAGAGATGGGGTTTCGCCGTGTTGGCCAGGCTGGTCTCAAACTCCTCACCTAGTGATATGCCTGCATCAGCCTCCCAAAGTGCTGGGATAGTCTCAATCTCCTGACCTCGTGATCCACCTGTCTTGGCCTCCCAAAGTGCTGGGATTACAGGCGTGAGCCACTGCGCCTGGCTGAAGATTTTTTTTAAAGAGGCTGTTTCAGATTATTCACTTCATGTGAGTTCCAGAAAGAATGCTGTGTATGTGTCCTTTTTTTTTTTTTTTTTGAGACAGAGTTTAGCTCTTGTTGCCCAGACTGGAGTGCCATGATGTGATCTTGGCTCACCGTAACCTTTGCCTCCCGGGTTTAAGCAGTTCTCCTGCCTCATCCTCCCAAGTAGCTAGGATTACAGGCATGCACCACCATGCCTGGCTAATTTTGTATTTGTGGTACAGGCAGGGTTTCTCCATGTTGGTCAGGCTGGTCTTGAACTCCCGACCTCAGGTCATTTGCCCTAGGCTTCCCAAAGTGCTGGGATTATAGGCATGAAGCCACCGCGCCTGGCCATGTGTGTGTGTTTAATGAGTTCATGTGCAGTGTGACATCACTCAGCACTAGAAATATTTATTTCTTTTATTTCAGTTTTCTTCACATTTCAACTTAACATACACGAAACCCTTTGGAGTTACATAAATAGAAGTTTTTTGTTGTTTATTTCTTTTTAGCATTCTCTCCAAAAACTTACTTTATATTCTAAGTATGCACCTATCTCAGGGCAAGCAGCAGGTCAGAGGCAGTCAAGGGAACATCACAGGCCAGTACAGTTTTTGTGATAGCAATATGTTTTAATACATCATTTAAATGTTTAATAGCTACCACTTATTTCTCAAGGTAATTCCTGCAATATATAGGAACATTGAAGCTAGCAGTATGGAGTGACTTTATTACATATGGAAATTCTGTACATACGATATGTTCTGTGAACACATAATTGTGTACCAAAATAAATGGTCTGTTGGCTTTTGTATTTATTTTTGTAATTGAAATGTCAGTTTTATGCTTTACTTATATAGTGGTTAGCAGTGTTCTCCATTGAGGTTTTTCTTTCTGCAAATAAATGAAGAACTGAAAGTCAGACATTTCTTTTTATTAAATTTCTTTTCAGTTTTGACAATGAAAGATAATAGCACCTATTTTATGTTTATATTTTAGTATTTATATTATTATAAATTTATAGTTGAAAATAGTTTTATTGCAGTATACTTTTTTATTTTAATGTTTGTATTATCATATATCAACAGTGAATGATCACATTCTCTTATTATTTATGCTTAGTTTTAATTTTTAATTTTTGTGAGTACACAGTAGGTGTATATAATTATGGAGTGCATGAGATGTCTTGATGCAGGCATGCAATGTGTAATAACCACATCATGGCAAATGGTGTCTGCATCCTCTCAAGCATTTATCTTTTGTGTTACAGACAATTCAGTTATACTCCTTTAGTTCTTTAAAAATGTACAATTAAGTTATTGATTATGGTCACCCTGTTGTGCTGTCAACTACTAGGCGTTATTCTATTTTTTTGTACCCATTAATGATCCCTACCTCTCTCTCACCCCTTTCCCACACCGACCTTCCCAGCCTCTAGTAGCCATCCTTCTGCTCTATCTCCATGGGTTCAATTGTTTCAACTTTTAGATCCTACACATAAGTGAGAACATGGGATGTTTGTCTTTTCCATGCCTGACTCTTTGCTTAACATGATGACCTTCAGTTACATTCATGTTGTTGCAAATGACTGGATCTTATTCTTTTTTATGGCTGAATAGTACTCCATTGTGTATAAGTACCACATTTTCTTTATGCATTCATCTGTTGATGGGCACTTTGTTTGCCATCTGTGTGTATTGTTTTGAGAAACGTCTATTCGGATCTTTTGCCCATTTTTAAATCAGATTATTAGACTTTTTTTCAATAGAGTTGTTTGAGCTCCTTATATATTCTATTTATTAGTGCCTTCTAAGATGGGTAGTTTGCAAATATTTTCTCCCATTCTGTAGGTTGTTTCTTTGTTGTTTCCTTTGCTGTGCAAAAGCTTGTTAATGTGATCCTATTTGTCTATTTTTACTTTGGTTGCCTGTGCTCGTGGGGTATTATTCAGGAAATCTTTGCCCTCAGTCCAGTGTCCTGCAGAGTTTCCTCGGTATTTTATTGTAGCAGTTTCATAGTTTGAGGTCTTAGATGTAAGTCTTTAATCTATTTTGGTTTTTGAATGTGACAAAAGATAGGGGTCTAGTTCCATTCTTCTGCATATGGATATCCAGTTTCCCAGCAACATTTATTGAAGAGACTGTCTTTTCCCAGTGTACATTCTTGGCATCTTTGTCAAAAACGAGTTCACTGTAGGTATATGATTTGTTTCTGGGTCCTGTGTTCTGTTCTGTATGTCTTATTTTTATGCCAGTACATGCCGTTTTAGTTACTGTAGCTCTGTAGTATCATTTGAAGTCAGGTAATGTGATTCCTCCAGTTTTATTCTTTCTGCTTAGGATAGCTTTGGCTATTCTGGGCCTTTTATGGTTCCATATAAATTTTAGTAACTTTTTTTCTGCTTCTGTGAAGAATGTCATTGGTATTTTGATAAGGATTGCATTGAATCTGTAGATTGCTTTTGGTAGTATGGACATTTTAACAACACTGATTCTTTGAATCCATGAACGTGGAATATCATTCCTTTTTTTGTGTGTGTGTGTGTCCTCTTTAATTTCTTTTGTCAATATTTTATAGTTGTCATTATAGAGATCTTTCGCTTGTTTGGTTAATTTCTAGGTATTTGATTTTATTTGTGGCTGTTTAAAATGGGATTAGTCTTTTGATTTCCTTTTCAGAATGTTGACTTGGTGACATATAGAAATATTACTGATTTTTATATGTTGATTTTTGTATCCTGCAGCTTTACTGAATTTGTCAGTTCTAATAGTTTTTTTGTGGAGTGTTTAGGTTTTTCCAAATATAAGATCTTATCATCAGTAAACAGGGATAATTTGACTTCTTCCTTTTTAATTTGGATTGCCTTTATATCTTTCTCTTGTCTAATTGTTCTGATTTTTTCATGGTTTAAATTCTAACTTAATATTTTCCATTTTAACATGATTTTAGAAAGTATACATATGTAATTTTTTTCAGGAATGAGTGATTTATGAAGCTTTCTCTTTTTGAGAATTTAAGTATATTAGTTTGTGTAAGGAGGATAGACTAAACTTAGCAGAATGAGATTGCTTTGGAGGGATTGCTGTGGTAAAGGGGCACTCCTCAAACTCAAACTTTTGTCAAGATACCCGGAATTTGTCTCCACTTAGGATACCCTATACTACAAACCAAATTCGTGACACTATTAAGTAAACTATGCTGTTAGAAATAAAACTTGTCAAAGGGACAGTGCTGATGAGTGCATTCTTGTGGAAAACATTTCACAAGATGTTTCTCATGAGTTTCGTGAGCACAGACTTTTTTTTTTTAAGTGCCACAAAACTAAGATATCCTGATATCTTTATTGTAGGGATTACTTAACGAATGGATCAGAATTCTCCTTTTCATTGATACATGGAAACCTCCTTACCTAGTATCTTGGAGAGACACAAATTTTTTCTCTCTGCCATCCGACTTTTTTTATTATTCTCCATGCAGATTATATATTCTTCATTGGTTAGCACTCCTAATTCAGACAGTTAAATAAACATGATTTGTTAGTTATAACAACATTCCAGGCATGCTCCTTTGGACTTTTGTCTGTTTTAGTTACAAAATCTCCTAAGCTACACTTAACTTTTTCCTAAATTCATGTAAGTTATCATTTATACTAACAACAGTGTATTTTAACCTTTTGTTTGCTCATCTTTGTAGCCTTACTAAGTAGGTCGATCCTTGCCCCATAGGCACTTAGTAAACATTTGGTGCCTAAGTGAATAGGTGGCTGAATTATTTCCAAGTTAGGGTTTCCTTGTATGGCCTTGTCTACCCTAAAGATCCCAAGAATATAAGTATATTATATAAGAATATAAATTATATAAGAATATAAATTATATAAGAATATAATTTAGTCTGCAGAGAACAGAGGCTGAGCAGAGAATAGAAATCAATAGCAGTATATCCAGATTCATTTTATCATGGTAGTTTTATTGTATTTATAATTTAGGGTATAACTAGGATTGTACCAGCAGATTACAAAAGGAATGATGTTTATTAAGGAAAATTTTCTAAATATTTTCCTTTGAGCTGTACTTTAAACAAAAGTATTTTGGGAAACAAGGAAAGATAGAAGAAGGTTTTGAAGTGTGTGTGGGTGAGGAGACATGATCATTTGTGTGAAAATAATACGGCTGGGTGCGGTGGCTCACACCTGTAGTAATCCCAGCACTTTGGGAGGCTGAGGTGAGCAGGTGACGGGGTCGGATCGAGAACCAGATCATGGGGTCAGGAGATCAAGAACCATCCTGGCTAACGTGAAACTCTGTCTCTACTAAAAAATCAAAAAATAGGCGGGTGTGGTGGCACATGCCTGTAGTCCCAGCTACTCTGGGAGGCGGAGGTTGCAGTGAGCCGAGATCGAACCACTGCTCTCCAGCCTGGGCAACAGAGCGAGACTTCATCTAAAAAAAAAAATTCATTGCCTGGTACATAGGATATGCTTAATTAGCTGTTAATTTCTTTTCATAATAAAAGAAACTTTGACACTGTTATTCTTGGTCTCTTAAAGTCAAAATGTTTCTCAGGCTGGCTCCTTCCTGTTGGCATTTACACGTTTGCCTCATCTTTGAAAACAAACCAAAACAACATAAAAACTTTTTTCAACTCTACTCTCTAGCTACTCCCCTATCTCTATCATAACTAAACTTTTCAACAGTCTTATTTCTTCACTTTCCATTTTCAATCTTATCCAGTGTGGCTTCTGCTTCTATCTCTCTACAGAAAGTTCTCACAGCATTCACCTCCTTGTTAGTAAAGCTGGCATAACCTTTTCAGTTTTCATCCTTATCACTCAACAGAATTTAACCAGTCTTTGAAGCTTTTCTTTGAAACACTCTCTTCCCTTAGCGTCTGTGAGGTTACATTCTTGGTATTTCTTCTATTTGTGACTTTTGAATTTTATCCATGTTTTCTTCTTATCATTTAGAATTCCACAGGATTTGTCTTAGGTCATCCTCCTTTCCTTACTTTTTGAGTTTTAATTAGATTTAGGCTTTAATCTTATAATGGAAATTATGATGAAACTTAAATACCTTTAAAAAAGTAATGACTTTTGTTTTTGTGAAAGTGATTTATACACATTATACACTCAAGCATTACAGAAAATATAAAGTAAAATTTACCTCAAATCCCACCACCAGGAATTAAGCAGTGTTAACATTTGGTGAGCATTCTTCTAGACATTTTTTCAAAAACAGTAGTTACAGTTACAATTATAGGATTTTAATATGTGCCAGAATGATTGTAAAGTGCTTTAAATCCTTAAAACTATGTGGTAGAGTTACTGTTACCTCCTTTCACAGATGAGACAGAAGGGAAGTAATTTGCCCAAGGTCATCATACACATAGTAAGTGGTAGAGATGGTATTCAAACCAAGAGAGCTTGGAATTTGGTAAACTCAAGATAAAGTCAGACTGGATCTGCAGGGGGCATAAAGTGGTACCTCCTCTTTGTTTAAATTGTTTAATTCACTTAAACTATAGTTGTTGCCCAAGAAAGAAGTCAGGCAAGCAGTAGAACCACACTATACTTCAGTTCTCAACATTTGGCTCTGAGTTGTTTATTTAGTAATATGTTTTAACACAGACTCTGTCAGTTTTTAGAATTTTTTTTAACACTGTCTTTTACTAATTTAGTATATGAAAATGATGATCAGCTCCTATGGGACCCTGAGTACTTACCAGAAGATAAAGTGATTATATTTCTTAAAGATGCGTCTAGAAGAACAGGTGATGAGAAGGGTGTAGAAGCAATTCCTGAAGGATCTCACATAAAAGACAACGAACAGGTATGTGAATAAGAAACAACTATTAGAACTTTGCCATACACATTTATACATGTAAATGCTGTCACTTGCATTGTTGTTATTCTGTCCACCCTATTTTTTATAACATTATCAACAGGGAATCTGAGGTTATAATCCCTGTAAGATACCCCTTGTTACCACACTGACTTCATTGGTGTGAAGCTCAAAACCGAAACAAAAACCTGATGTTTTATTTTGCCTGTATATACTTTTCATTAGGCTTTTTAAAATTCCTTTGGCTATCCCTAAGAATCTGTGGATATCAAGTTGGAATTCTCACCTCAGATAATGTTATGTACATGGTAAGACCAGAGCCTACCATGAACCTATCTTTTTTACCTTTTTAATCATTGTTTTTCTTTTCTGATTTGTTTAAAATTATAGGAATCTCAAGAAGCCACAAAGAAGGGATTTTCATTGATATAAAATGAATTCCTTTTAGTTCCTTGGATACTATGGCCACCAAGTTTTTACATATCCTACTTTGTACATATTTAAAGGTAGTTAATTTATCAGGATCGAATTCATATTTGTTTTTCTTTGAAGTTCTAGTCACTAAAGTTATTTGCCCTCAAAAAGAATGAGAACACTGGATTTTTGAAAAACCTTTACTCTTGTAGCATTGAACTGTTTATAGTCCTTGTCACATATTCAAGCCTTTTATTTTTCTAGGCTTTATATGAATTGGTTAAATGCAATTTTGATACAGAAGAAGCATTGAGAAGATTAAGATTTAATGTAAAAGCAGCTAGAGGTAAGTATAATTTTTATTTATTTTCATGATTTGGCAGAAATTTTAAAAGTAAGCTTTTCAGTTTACCTAGGTATAATAGCCTAAACTTAATAATACTGATTTTTCTGAGTTTGATAAATATTTACAAAATACCAAGTATTATGCAAGTCGTTATGGGGGTATAAGACTCTTCCTTCTTTGTGGGAAAATACGATCACGTAAGTAAAAATGTAAAAATTTATACTGTCTTATGCATTCAAGGCATATTTATAAATATTTTCTTATTTGATCTTGATAATTGCCCTGTGAACTAGGTAGTATGACAGATAATACCTTTACTTAAAGGTAAAAGTTGATGACCCTGAGATCTCTGAACTGAAGTAACTTGGCTAAAGCAAACATAATTCATCAGTAATGAAGCCATGACTAAAATTTGGATTTTTCTTCTTTATACTAAATCTGGCTCCTACCCCCCTTCACTGAGATTACTACTTATATATATTTAAGTAACAAATGAGAGATATTTATTTAACAAAAATTTGAGTGCCTTCTGAGTTCTGAGGATGTAACTATAAGCAAAGTCCCTTCCCCTTGTGGTGCTTAGAGCTTAGGTAGGGAAACTGGAAAACAGCTGATGAATTCTTCAAGGAAAATTAGAGGGTGCTATTGAAACCTGTAGTAATGGGACTTAACCTAGTTGGGGGAGAGGGTAGTGCTTTTAGGGAAAGCATTCAGAATGAAGTGATATTTGTGTTGGGATGGGAAAGAATTATCTCAGTGAAAGGGGATGAGGTGGAGGCAAGAAATAATTACAGGCAAAGGAGAGACACCATGCACAAAGTCTGAAGTAAGAGAGAATGTGGCAATTTTAAAGAATTGAAAGGTAACTAAGATAGTTTGATCATGAAGCTTTAAGAAGACAGTGGCCCAAGTTGAAGCTTGAGAGGTAAGGACCAAATCATTCAAAATCTTATTAAATAAGGAATTGTTGTCACTTTATCTTTTGCAACAATTAGTAATAGAGCTCAGGAGTAAAATGTTTCCCTCATTTTTACCAGAAAGTTACGTTTTCATTTGTAGTTTTGTTTTATGCAATATTTGGGGGAATATTGCTTAACAGTTTGTTCCTCCCATCTTGTCAGAGGAATTATCTGTTTGGACAGAGGAAGAGTGTAGAAATTTTGAACAAGGTCTGAAGGCCTATGGAAAGGATTTTCATTTGATTCAGGCTAATAAAGTAAGTAATGATAATCTCTTTTTTGCAAAAAGAAATTTAGTTGAACAACTCAAATGGTCATGTGTCTTAATTTGCTATGTTGTCTAGTGTTAAAGGTTTCATCATTAATATGACAATATTTTGGTATTTAGTGAGTAATTACAGTAAAGCTGCCTATACTTCCTAACCTATAATTACCTGTTGGTGACTGTTTTCAGTGCATCATATTGCAGGTGTTTAAGAATTGCACTCATTTACAAGCATGTTAATCATCTTCTAGTTGGGGTGTGTATGTGCAATGCAATTCTTTATAGCTGTTGTCCACAGTCTGTGACTAAATATTTTATGGAGGGCCTTTGAAATAATTTGGAAACTTTAAGGCACTTTCAACATGACATTATTTGCAATTAAAATATTTACTACATTTGCTTAAATCCCAAGTGGTCTAAAATCAAATACTTAATATTTAACTTAGTTTTAGTCAACATTTAATTTAATTTTGTAGAAGCTTCTGTGTCAATAAATCAGCTTTATATTCTTATAGTTATAATTTGAGGATTTTATTTAACATAATCGTTTATCATTTCATGTTGATAATATCAGTCATGTAATTTATACTCCAAATAACTTTATAATTACTTACAAATTTGTTTTAGGGCTTAATTCTTATAACTGAAATTAGGTATGATTTTTAATAGTAACTATATAATTATATGGAATAGAAAAATGTATTGTTTCCATGAGTAACACATTAGGACAACAGATTAGGACAGGCAGAATTAAAGTCTTGGGGATTAAATGTAGGAAATTCCTAGGCTTATGATTATCACATTATTTTTAGTTAGTAGAAATGACAAGGGTATTGGTTTATGTAATTCCTTAAAGATAGCTTCTAAGTTTTGTGTCGTAGCTTGTCCACGACCTTGTTGAAAGTACCTGGGCTTGTATCTGAGGCTCTGAATAGTCTTCTACCACATCTGTCTTTTTATACATCTGGGTGTGATTGGATTGTATCCAGTTGATTTTTTTGACACATATTTAATATTTTTTGTTATTAATAAAAGTTATTTACAAACCCTGTGGGTTCATTTCTTAAATTTTGTCGTGCATTAACTAGTTTATTGTTGTTCTGTTTTTTTTTTTTTAAAAAAAAGCAGGAACTGGGCAGTGAAGAGCCCCACTCCCAACTAGTTCTTTCTTAATTATTTTGTTGAATGTTGGCAGTTTACCGCAGATAACACTAATAGATAAATTTTTAGTTTTAGCATTTAGGATAACTTAGAAGACAATGTAGTTTCAAAATTGTATACCCTTAATGTTGTGTTCATATCATCTGATAACCTCAAATATAGTTAACATTCAAGAAAAGGGTGCATTATGTGACTGGCCATGTATGTTTTTGATTAAAAAAGAAAAAAGTTCATTGTTTCATGATTGAAAGGGACAACATTTTTGGATGAGGTTTGTTGTAGTTGTTGTTGTTGTTGTTGTTTAGCACTTCTGCTTGAATTAAAACATTCTAAACCAAACCATGCTGAATTACCTAAGGAAGGGACTCCTGGAATGATAGCTGATGTAACAAGCAGCAGCAACAACCCTGACCAATATGATTTTTTTAAAGGAGCTAAGAAATTACTAGGTGACTTGAAACTTAGAGCCAAATAACATAAGTATTAAAAGTATAACCTTGATTTCTTATAAATATTTGGGACAGTGGCATTTAAATGTTACAAGGTAGAAGTCAGCCAACCTCTACATAATATACTAAATTCATGAACAAAAAGAGGACAGTAATTCTTTAAAAGGGAGAAGAGTACTCTAGTGAAAATATCAGGTTTGTTTTTATATCTGGAATTAAAGTTCAGATCTTAATCATAAGTTCTATTATGAGGGCTTTTGTTGAAGATTTTTCGTAATCTTAACTTTGCATGCCCCAAAATGACTTTATCTTTTTGCTTTCAGTAAAGTACAGTTGACTTAGCTTGAATCTTTCTAGAAATAAGATCCTAGAGGAGACAAAAAAAGAGCTTGAGAGGATGGTTTTTTTAAAAGTCCTGATTGCTGTCAATCTCAGAGCAATATGGATCAGAACTGTAAAGTGCAAACAGGAAGAAAGCAAAATATATGTTGGGTAATCAACACTTGTCCTTCAGGTGCAATCCGTGCTATAGAATATTTACTTTAAGAGTAGAAATTTATGGGATGAAGAAGTATGTTGCATCCAAAACACATACACACACAGGATTTCCTTTTAAATTGTTAGTATTGCTGGTGCAGTGGCTCATACCTGTTATTTCAGTACTTGGGGAGGTTGAGGCAGGCAGATTGCTTGAACCCAGGAGTTCAAGAACAGCCTAGGCAACATGGCAAAACCCCATCTCTACAAAAAATAGAAAAATTACCAGAGTGTGGTGCCTTGCACCTGTGGTCCCAGTTATTGAGGGGCTGAGGCAGGAGGTTTTGCTTGAGCCTGGGAGGACAAGGCTGCAGTTACTGGTTTGGCGCCACTGCACTCCAGCCTGGGCAACAGAGCATGACTCTTGTCTCCAAAAAAAAAAAAAGAAAAGAAAAAAAAGGAAAAAAGTTATCAGTATTTTATTTATATACATCAGCCCTAAATTCTCAGCATTTTATGTATGTACATCACCCCTACCACCAGCTCTCCTGGTGGCTAAGTAGCAAAAAGGGATTCTGTCAGCATCATTTAATTCCACAGGCATTTAACATTATGTGAGGGGAACCATTCAGTTGCACAAATAGGTACAGCAAAGTAAGCCACAAGAGTTAACTTAGTAAGCAAAGCATTAGCGTTATTATACTTTTAACTCACTGTGGCATCTTCCCAGACTTTCTAGAGAGTAAATTAACTGAGTCTGGATTGCTGTTGGGACTAGTAAGAGAATCTATCAAAAGGGAATTTAAAGATACACTCTCTAGGTACTCGTACTCTGTGAGTAAAAGTGTTAGCAAACTGTTTATAACATTTATTTTAACCTGAATGCCACTTCTAGGCTTTTTTTTTTTTTTTTTTTTTTTTTTTTGAGACGGAGTCTCATTCTGTCACCCAGGTGAGAGTGCAGTGCCATGATCTCAGCTTAATGCAACCTCTGTCCCCACCCCCAGCCCCCCGGGGTTCAAGTGATTCTCCTGCCTCAGCCTCCCGAGTACCTGGGATTACAGGCACCTGCCACCACGCCGGGCTAATTTTTGTATTTTTAGTAGAGTCAGGGTTTCACCGTCTTGGCCAGGCTGGTCTTAAACTCCTGACCTCGTGATCCACCCCCCTCAGCCTCCCAAAGTGCCGGGATTACAGGTGTGAGCCACCATGCCTGGCCAACTTCCACGCATTTTTAATACAGGAGTATATTTTTCTAGTAAATTAGGATGATGGTAGCCTTTTAAAAAGCACAGTGCTATATATCTGAAGACCTGTTGCCAGTATATTATTTCCCTTAATATACGTTTAGAAAGAATAGCTTTCAACATAGATGCTACAGTGTTGTATTTTATATATAGGATTATATATCAGTTAAGGACTAGCCAAATTTATTTTCGAACTTCAGATGTTTATCATGAGGTAACTTTGTTAAAAAGGAGATTCTTAAAAACAAGCAATTGTTTCTTATAGGTCCGAACAAGGTCAGTTGGTGAATGTGTAGCATTCTATTACATGTGGAAAAAATCTGAACGTTATGATTTCTTTGCTCAGCAAACACGATTTGGAAAAAAGAAATATAATCTTCATCCTGGTGTAACGTGAGTTAATTTTTTCCTTAAGAGCTATGTATACATTTTTGCTAAGCTTTTCTAGATTTTTCTTGAGTTATGATTTTGATAATCTTGCTTTTATATACTTGATCTTAACCAGAAGGCCGAGAAGCGATACAATCTTGCTTTTATAATATACATTAAACTTTACCATCTATTATATCTTCATAAATAAGGCATTTAGACTTTTCAGTGTCTTATGAAATATTGTAAACTACAGTTCATATTATGAGACAAGCATATCATTAAAGCAAGGTTTAGAATGTATGTTTTTAATACACCGTTGAGAATAAATGGATCAGAACAGCTGTGAAACCATGTTTTTCTTAAATTCAGTTCCATTCAGTCTAAGCACATACAGATTTAATCTTTTTTTTTTTTTTTGAGACGTAGTCTTGATCTGTTGCCCAGGCTGGAATGCAATGGTGCAATCTCGGCTCCCTGCAGCCTCCGTCTGCTGGCTTCAGGCAGTTCTCCTGCCTCAGCCTCCCAAGTAGCTGGGATTACAGGTGCCCGCCATGATGCCTGGCAAATTTTTGAATTTTTATTAGAGACAGGGTTTCACTGTGTGGACTAGGCTGTCTTGAATTCCTGACCTCAAATGATGCACCTGTCTCAGCCTCCTAAAGTGCTGAGATTACAGGCGTGAGCCACTGCACCTGGCATACAGTTTTTTATAGAGGAAAAAAAACATGTATATGGTGACTTTCCTTTTCCTAGCTTTCCTGAATCTTTCCTCCAACAAGTAATATTTGAGAATTAGTAATGCAACTCTAGCTTAGTCCCAGTGACAGATATGGGTTGTTACATCCATTCTTTATGTAAAATGTCTGATATGCCTAATTTATTCCCATATTAAGAGAATTTATTGTCTTCCACCTCATTCAGTCTAGCTTTGGAGTGAAACATTCCACTACCACTGGCAATTTGTTACTTAAATAGAAAGAGTATTGAACCCCTTCTCTCTCATGAATTGCTTTAAAATGGTGATTGTTATGGTGGAATTAACTTTACAGTACTATCCTTAATTATTCCCTAATGTTTACAGAATTAAAAAGTAATGCAAAGCTGTGACTTAGTCAAGGTTCTCCAGTAAAGATGTTCTTAAAGCTGACCAAATAATTACCTTTAAAAGATGTGCTTGGGCTGGGTGCAATGGCTCACTGTGGTAATCCCAGCACTTTGGGAGGCCAAGGCGGGTGGATCACAAGGTCATGAGTTCGACACTAGCTTGACAAACATGGTGAAACCCCGTCTCTACTAAAAATACAAAAATTAGCCGGATGTGGTGGTGCACGCCTGTAGTCTGAGCTACTCGGGAGACTGAGGCAGAAGAATTGCTTGAACCCAGGAGACGGAGGTTGCAGTGAGCCGAGATCACACCACTGCACTCCAGCCTGGGCAACAGAGCGAAACTCCGTCTCCAAAAAGAAAAAAGAAAAGAAAGATGTGCTTGTATGCTTATTTGATCTTGCTCTTCACAGTCCTAGATTGCACTGTTTCTTTGTCAAGTTCATTTGTAGGTATCTCTGCTGGTCACTTCCTTAGAAGGTCAAATGCTCTAAAGCCCACAGTAAAATAATCTGAAAGGGAATAAATGGGTATGATTCACCCTTGGAAATCACAGGACAATGGACTGTGTACATCATCCCCCATTATTCAAAGCTGGTGATTGCTAAGGTGGAATTTCATAAATAGCAGTATTCCAAATTTTATCTCATTGCTTAATATTAAATTTATAGTTAATTTTTTTATTAGTAGTATTCAAGCATAATGTAGCATTAGATATAGCTAGCTATCTGGTCTGCAGATATATCTTAAAATAGTCATGGTTTTCAAGCTGTTATATAGGGAAAAGCAATAGTAACATCTTTTATTTTTTTCAACCATTTCAGAAATAATGTTCACACATGAGCTACAGTCAGTCTGTAATCATCAGCAGTAACCACATAAGAACGGCCATGCTGGGTCAGACCCATGGTTCATCCAGTTTTCTCTTTCAGAAAGCATCACCAAAGTGTGGGCTGGCTTAGTTTGTCCTCTGTGATATCAAGCTCAACAGGTTAGGTAGGGATGTGCCACCAAATGTTCTAATTTCTCTAATGATCTCCCTGTAGCTTCTGAAAACTTTTTGAAGATACTTTTATCTGTAACTTTGATGACTCTTAAGGTTAAATATTCTGTAGGTAGAGTGGCCACAGTTAAAAGTAAACAATATCTTAATAGTGGTCACCTGGTATAATGGTATAAAGTGAACTAATGTGTTTTTTCCCTCAGGCAGGAATACCATGGTTTTGTAGGCTTCAGTTGTAGTCCCACTGGGTTTTTTTAATAAAGTTTATTTAACTGAAAGAATCATACTTTTGTACTGAGACTCTTCCCTTTTAGCTGTGTTATGTCTTCTCTAAGAAGCAGTGACCAAATAGTACATTTCTTTCCAGATGGGGATAAATTTTTCTGATTTGCTTCCAGAACCATCTCTGCCTGTTAATAGCTGCACTTTAAGTGACTTCATAAAACATTAAGCTGATGTGTTCAGAGAGAAATTTGAGTGAATTATCTCATCCTCCTTTTTAGGTCAAAATCCGTAATTCAGAGCACATTATCCTGAAAGTCATTTGTTAATTTTTTCATTAAATTGTAGACCTTCCATTTGTTCACCAGAATGAAACACATCTTCCCCTTTTCTGCCTACAAACAGCCTTTGAAAGATTCTGCTACACATTGTCCCTATTTACTGGAAGAATTGGGAGCCCTATTGGAGATTTCATTGTAAAATATTCAGCTTTCCAAATTTTTCCACAAACTAAAAATTAACTCAGCGTAACTTTGGTTACCCGAATGCTGCTCCAGCTTTCTGGATGGTTTGTCTGATTCTGCCCTTTCCTGAACATTCTGGATGCTGTTAATCTTTAGGAAATATTGATAATAATTACTATCCTTCCACAGAATTATAGACTATATCCAGAAATTAAAAATAATTTTGATATCAACTCTTGTTTCCTTTGCTTTGGCTTTTTTTTTTTTAAGATAGAGTCTCACCCTGTTGCCCAGGCTACTGGACTGCAGTGGCATGATCTCGGCTCACTGCAACTTCCACCTCCCGGGTTGAAGCGATTCTACTGCCTCTGCCTCCCGAGTAGCTGGGATTACGGGCATGTGCCACCATACCCGGCTAATTTTGTATTTTTAGTAGAGACGGGGTTTCTCCATGTTGGTCAGGCTGGTCTCAAACTCCCAACCTCAGGTGATCCGCCCACCTCGGCCTCCCAAAGTGCTGGGATGACAGGTGTGAGCCACCATGCCAGGCCTTGCTTTGGCTTTTAACTTCCTTCATCTTATCCATTCCCACCATAACATATTTATTTCCAGCAATTCCTCATCATGCATCTTCTGTTAGCCTTAGCACCTGAAGTCCTTTTGGGACTCATCACACTTATGTCTGTGTGCTTCAAATTTGTTTATGTAATTTTTCTATAATTATGATGAATAAGCATAAAGCTCAAGAAGTCTTCAAGACCATATAATTTAATTCTATATAGATTTATAGGTCTTCAAGACCATCTAATTGAATTCCCTTCATTTATAGATGAGGAAAATAAGGCATAGAATGTAAATTGTAAGTATGTATTGGTTTTATACCTCAGACTATTAGAAGTTTCTTGAAGTCAGGTATCACATCCCTATATTTGTTAAATCCCTATAACCTAGGAGACAGTGATGACCATATAGGTTGAGATAAATATAATTAATAGCATATTATAGACTATTAACACACACTTTCCTCAGAGCTTCCACTGTTTGCTTCTTATTTACCCTGCTCACAAAATTCTAAGAGATTTGTCTTAATATTTCTATCATGCTTACGCTGAAGGAATTTTAAGATAAGTAACACAATTAAAATTTTATTGATCTTTCTGTTCTGTGCCTTGCACACCTTAGGTACCAGTGGTGCAGGTATAAACAAAATAGACTAAAAATCCCTGTCCTTGGGGAATTCTAGTGCAATATCTAGTATCAGCAAACTTTTTCTGTAAGAGGTAGAGAATAAATATTATAGTTTGCTGACTTTTATTCTAGTGGTTTAGTAGCACTTTTTGGATTATGAAACATTTTTATGTACATATATAATACAATCACCATGTGTGTTAGGAGAGGTATGATTTATCTACATTTTATAGCTAATACACTAAACCTGAGAGAGAAAAGGCTCTATCCCAGATCTTCTCACCTGTGTCACTTAACCACAGTTACGTAGTTCAGGAATGACTTAGAGAAGAAATGAGCTCACATACAATGAGAAAGTGACAGGGTAAAACTAGCAGATAATCCCAGGAATTTAGTTAGCATCTTACAGCTCAGATCTGGCAGAAATATAATACCAAAAATATCCAGGAAGGTTTTAGGAGGTAATCAGTCCTTTTAAAAGGCTCAAATTTGTCTTTTAGGTATTGCGTTTAGGAGCTTTACAATTCAATCTGTATTTGTACAGAAATTCTTTTGTACTTTTGCTAGACATCACCCTTATCACTTCAGTTAAGAGATCTTCTAGTTCTAGTTGGGCCACTCTGAGCACTTGCCTACAACCTTACAAGCTTTAAAATTTCCTATGGGTCTCTCAAATTTGTTACTTTAAAGCCTTTATGCATTTTTCCTATAACCAAAAGGAGCTTATCATTTAAATATTCAGATCCTCGTGTGATAGATAAAGCACTGGAATGAATGTTAAGTGAATATTAGGATATATTTGTTAATAAAGCATTCTAAATTTAACCTCAACTAATTTTTAATTTTCAGCTTTTTAATATAAAAATGTTTTATTAATTTTAAGGGATTACATGGATCGTCTTCTAGATGAAAGTGAAAGTGCTGCATCTAGTCGAGCACCATCCCCTCCCCCAACTGCATCAAATAGTAGTAACAGCCAGTCTGAGAAAGAAGATGGCACTGTAAGCACTACTAATCAAAATGGTAAGCAACCAGAGAAACATTTCTCTTTCTTCGTAATAAGAGACACTTTCTTTCAGTGACTTGGGAAATTCAGTTTGGGTTTCTATTAAACTTCCAGAGCAGAAAGTAAAAAATGATAACACATGAAACATACATAACATCAGCATACATATATACTAACAATACAAAGTGATTGGACATCACTAAAAAGTAATTTTAATAAAGCATACTACCAACAGTGACTATTTCTTCTAAGAAATGTGTTCTTTTTCAGTAGCATCTCTTTTCCTGTCTATATAGTTGGGTTGATGGCTAGATACAAGTATTTATGTTAACTCTTAGGTCAAAACCCTGCAGTTTCACATGAGATCTGCAGATAATTATGGAAATACCTTGATGTAAGGTAACAAGTGCACTGTTTTGAATATTTAAGTTCTCTTTGATAGCATAATAACCTTGAAGAATGAGAAAAGATAAAGTCAGTATCAACCTGTACATTAATATTCTACAGAAATATTTGTTTTTCTCTCCAAGAAAAAGAGAAGAAAAAGGCATACCAATTGTTTGAGGTTCAGATAGTGTTTCTGTTTAAAATATACAGTGGACCAGAGATCACTGTGCTGATCAATAGTAAGAGCCAGAGAATTATTTTGATTTCTTCTTTGATTAAATGGTCTTGTTAAATAAAAGAGTTCCAAGAAGAAAGTAATAAGCTGCACCCCCAGCTCCTCTGAGGAAACTAGTGATAGGAGAGTACCAGTGAAGAGCTGACTTCTTCCTGACCGAAACTGGAAGAGAAACACTGTGAAAGCCTTGATCCTCTTCTGACCTTTGGTCTCACATTGGTACTGCTGGAGTGTATATGCTTAGTTCATTTCATAACCCCTCTCTGTTCCCTCACTACTTCTAAGAATAAACCATACAAACAGAACTTAGGGCCCAGTAACTATGTCCTGTTCCAAGGTTTATTGACTTAATATCTAATGTCTGTCACATCCATTCTGAAGCACAGTAAGATGCTGAGACTCTGACCTTGGGACTAACGGTATAGGCTTAGGGAGGCAGACACTTGGCACTACTACTGCTTTTCCTGTTTGTTCTTAACATATTAACACCAAATAAATCATTTTCTTTTCCTTTTTAAAAATCTGTTTGATGAGAACATGCTGTTAGGCTAGGAAAGTGTTCATAAGTTACTTACAAATTACTTGTAGCTCAAAAACCACTCACATTATGTACAGTCAAGACCGCCAGCTTTTTCAAAGAAAGGAAGGAACTTTTCATCCCAATATTGTATTACTTTTTTATATGGAGCTTTAATTAGTACTTTGAAATCTTATAGTTATTTTTGACCTAATCACAGTCTCAGCTGGCTTTTTGGACTTGTTCCTACAGAATTGTTCTCCTCAGTATATTATGATGCATAATCCCCATGTGCATTCATGATTTGAGTGCATTTTTGAGTTGTTCAAAATAGAATATTTTCTTTAATCAAAATACAGTATTTGAGGCTCATCCTTTATGCCAAATATTTTTCAAGCAATTAAATTGTAATTCAGTGATGCATCCTGTATTTTACTTATCACCAACATTTGCATTCCATTTTACAGTCAACTCTAAAATAAACTTTTGTTTTCTTTTATTAGAATAATTTTGCTTTTACTTTTCTCACCTATTATAGAAGACTTTGTATTTTTAAGTAATTTGTATTTTACTTAAGTAAATAATTCAGCACTTTCAAGTATATGCTTGGATAGTGCAGCATTAGTTTTTTAACATTATGACAGATTATTTAGGGTCTACTTAAGGTAAATAGTGGGTGATCTTTTTTTTCTTTTCGAAAGTCTCGTTTTGTCGCTTAGGCTGGAGTGCAGTGACATAATCTTGGCTCAGTGCAACCTCTGCCTCCCGGGTTCAAGCCATTCTTCTGCCTCAGCCTCCCAAGTAGCTGGGCCTACAGGTGCACGCCACCACACCCGGCTAATTTTTGTACTTTTAATAGAGACAAGTTTTCACCCTGTTGGCCAGGCTGGTCTCGAACTCCTGACCTTGTGATCCACCCGCCTTGGCCTCCCAAAGTGGTGGGAATACAGGCGTGAGCCACTGCACCCAGCCATGTGTGATTAAAACAGTTCCTATAGATTTACATTAAGAATAAAAAAGCCATGACATCTTGCCTTTATATGGCAGTTTCTCAAGCTTTTATAAGAAAGAGCATTCATTTTGCTTTTACGTGGGTTTAGAATGTTGAAAACCTTTTGTTAAATCTGAGTAATTTATTGCATTTTGCATTAATTCAGCTTATTTAGACTGCTGGATCCAGTGCTTGTTTGCTGTCAAATATACCTAATATGCTTTTAACATATGCCAAATTCTGTTCTTAGTTCTTTACATTTATTAACTTATTTAATTTTCACAACAACCCTGTGAGGAATATCTGTTTTGATCTTTATTGTATATATGTAATGAAATGGAGGTACAGAAAGAGTAAATAATTTGCCTAAGGCCACATAGCTAATAAATAATAGAGCAAGAATTTAGACTATGTATATATAGATTTGATACCTTGCTTCCTTGGTAACAATAACAACTTTACAATAAGCTGTTTTATAATAGTTTGCAAATTTAACTTTTTTCTAATTGTGGTTTCATTTATATTTCTTTCAATTTAGGAGTGTCATCTAATGGACCAGGTGAAATATTAAACAAAGAGGAAGTAAAAGTTGAAGGGTTACACATTAATGGACCAACAGGTGGAAATAAGAAACCACTTCATGCAGATATGGATACTAATGGTTATGAAACAGATAACCTTACCACTGACCCAAAACTTGCCCATATGACTGCAAGAAATGAAAATGATTTTGATGAAAAAAGTGAGAGACCTGCCAAAAGGCGAAGGGTAAACAGCAATGGAAAAGAAAGTCCAGGTTCTTCTGAATTTTTCCAAGAAGCAATCTCACATGGGAAATTTGAAGAACTTGAAAACACAGATGACTAAATTTTAGACCTATTTTACTTTCTTTGGAGTAAATTCTGGTGTGACTTAAAATTTTCAGGGTTGATGGGTTACCTTAAAAAGTTGATTTCCTTGAAGCAATTTGAAAATTTGAATTGAGTCTTAACTTTAGGAAATGAAGTTTCATAATTCTGCCTTTTGCAGATTTTTTTACTTTAAAGCTGTCAGACTCTTTTAAGGGTATTTTAAAAATTAGTAAATTTGAATGAACTAAAGATATATCTCTACCTTCTCATTTGAATATCTTTAGTTCATTCAAATTTACTAATTTTGGTAAATTTGAATGAACTAAAGATATCTACCTTCTCATTTGATGCTAATCATAAAATTTCACTACAAGGTAATTTTTGCTTAGTTTGATGGAGGAATGGGAAAAAACTCAAGTCCAATTAATACCAGTTTCTCTTGAGTTTCTTGAAATGTCTTTAAAACAGACATTTTTTCTCACCAAACAATTTGAATATCTTTATTAAGGAAACCCTTATGAATCCTGAAAATTATGCTAGCATGATTTTTTTATATATAGAAGTTTAAAAATAAACCAGGTCAGGTTTGTATATGTAAAATTGTTGACATCAATGATGTCTTTCCATATTCTTATCTGGGCTGAAGAAATACATTCTGTATTTTTCCAGATTCTTTGTAGCCTTTGAAAGATTTTTACAGTACATATGTCTTGACTGAGCTGTCCTTTCTTAATACAAAAGCTTGTATAATTTTCTTAACTTGTACAGTTGGTAAACTTTTATGAGAGGAATTGTTATTCTGAGTCTGTCAGCTTTCATTTTATTTTGCTAAGGTTTTTCTAATGAATTTTTAAGTGTTTGTGTAGTAATTAAGTCATATTTCTTATCCAGGTGGTAAAAGCATTCATAAAGGATTGTAAAAATTTGTTGTTTTCTTTTCAGATTTCTACTTAAGGGCAAGTAATTTGAGAATTCTGAAATTAAGCATGATGCTTAGATTGCAGTTTGTTTTGCATTTGCTATAATTTTCAAAATTATTTTTGAAGCAAGACAAAAGTTTAATGTCAGCTTAAGTGCTTAAATATATCATGCTGACCAGAATCCTGTTATTTTTATATACATCATAAAATTTCCCATTTCTGCATTAAATAAACAGAGGAGGGGTCAAGTGATACTTAGATATTGGCACACAAGGAACAACTGTGGGCAGGCAGTATTGATTTTATGAAGAGAAAGTGAAGTTTGAAAACTACTCAGACTTTCTAGTTACAATCCAGTTTTTCAGATTTGACAATGCTTTTCCAAAGTGAAAATAAGATACACAATAATCATTGCTCTGTGTGAATACAAATAGGATTATCCGTCTGCATAGCCTTGTAAGAGTGCCATTTTATTTTTAGTGCTAAATTCTTGTTAAAAAATGTAGTTTTATATAGCTGATAGACCAACCTATATCCAAACTTTTATAAAATATTATTAATTCTTGTTTTTCTCACACAGGCATACTCCAAATGCTTCTTCCAGTTCACTTTTCAGCCATCAGTTCAAGAGCCAATGCCTTTTTAAAATAAAGCTTTTGTGGTCTTGTTTTTAATGGCTCAACTGTCTGATGCAATTGAGTGAAGGTTTGCACTGAGAAATTATCGTTTAGGCCTTACCCCCATGAAGTATTACTGTTAACATATGTTGAGACCGCTTCCCTTCACCAATGTGAACAACTTTTTTTCCCCCAAACAGTGTTAAAAGCCACTTTGCAACACTTGACTTCATATTAATGTACATTCACTGTTGTTACATACATATCTAAGTAAATCAGAATTTTGGGTGGAAGTGTTGAGAAGTGTGAGTTTTTTGTTGTTTTTGTTTTGTTTTACTTAAAACTTTAATTTATCCAGAATGGCAGTAGCTTTAGCAAGCAGATGGTCACAATCTGTTTTCTAAATCATTTTTTATTAAATGAATCCAAAGTATCCTAGCTCTTTGTCAAAGATGGTATATAGAAATGTTTTTAAAGATTAGTGATGCTGTGCTTTTTGAATTGTTGCAGTGTTGGAGATGCCATTTTCACCTTTTTAAAAAGATGCATTTTATTTGCAGATTTGTGAAGTTCTTGCAAACTCTTACTACAGAAACGTTTTAAGTAAATTCTCAGGCATGTTGGCAAATATGGCACATGTATACATTTTAGGAAATGTTGCTTTTCTTAATCTTTTAAAAATATACCTAATGAGACATTCCACTATTATAATGCGTAATGCTCAGCTTTTTGTAAGGAAATATTTAATTGTATTTTGTGTTAATACAGGCATTTCACACAATAATTTGTTCTTAATGCAGCCACTATAACTTGATAAGTCATTGCACTATTTAAAAATTTTTAGTAATATCATGAATTTAATTTGCTTAAGATTTAGTACATTTCAGAACTTGAACTTTTGACAAACTGCATTGGGAAAAGTCTGTTAATAGTGATTTAGTCTCCCCGCCTCATTCCCACCCCCAACAAAGCACTATCATTTTCATTTGGAATGGGTATTTTCTGTTTCATGATGTATTTTTAAATAGAGTTCAGGATCGGCAATTCAGTTCAACACAAGTTTGTTGAGCTTTAAAATGTATTTGAATATTTAAATAGACATTTAAAATTTCAAATTAGATGTTAAATTTATGCATAGTAATTTTGCACTGTAAAATAATTCCCTTCTCCCATCCCGTCTGCCATTCTGAATATGCTTATTAAAATATTTTTTTAAACATACTTGCCTACATAATATTGTGTGAATATTTTCATTAGATTAATTCACTAAGTTTTTATTAAGAGATTGTTTGAATGATGCATGTTATTGACAATGCAAATATATATATATATATAGTCTGTTTCTTTTATTCCTGGACATATTGCACTACTTTTTCAGTGGTTCTTGGTCCCCTTTACCTCATCTTGGGTGATGTATTTTTGTCTTCTTTCCCTTTGCCACAAGAGATCCTTTCAGTCCCTAGACCTCCATTCACTGTTTCTCTTCTGCTGGATTATATAATTTAAAAATAATTTGTTCCCTTATTTTGTAGTGGAGTTCGTATCACATTATGTTTTGCAAAATAAAACTTGTTTTGTCACAATATTTGCTTTGCTATCAATGGACAATTAGGAGTGGGCACTTGGAATAACGGAGGGCTGGTGAATTTCCATAGGCAATATTTACACGTGTGATGATGACCCTAGGGGTGTGTAACTAAATACCAAATCAGAGATACAAGGTTTTCCCAACTATAATCCATATTCATGAAAAATGCCAGTGTGGAAAACCATGTAACAGAGAAGAGGACGAATTTCCAAATTTTAACCTTTTATTCTAAAAATGACTTTCTCTCAAAATGACTTTTTCTGTATCACATAATTCTACTGATAAAACTTTTTACCATAAAAATTAACTCCCTTCTTTAATATCAAGTTCATCCTTTGCAAAATCTTAAAGGGTTTTCCACCCATCCATCCATCCACTTATAGACTGTTTTCATGTATCTGCATATCTGATTAACCTCTTTCTTTTCTAATAGCAGTTTTCCATAAACTTGTTATGTACCCTTAGTATTGTGCTGATCTTTTGACAACTATACGGACGTGTTTTTCCTTTTCTGAATATGATTATTTTTAATTTCAGTTTGTCTTTATACTAGTTTGTATAAAGAATTATAGAATGTATAATGTACTTAAAATGTCATTTTGCTTGCTCTTGAGTAGTAAGTAATTTGAACACACTTAAAGGCTATTCTGTGAAGAGTATCGAAGAATTGCCATGTAAACTGGAGATGGATTCTAATTGTCCAAATTGATGGTGATGGTTTCACAATTAAATGTCAGTGATGACAAGCTTTCATTATGTTTCCATATACTCTTAATATCCAGCAAACATTTGGGCCTATACTTGTACCGGGTACTATGCTTGGCTTGTGGCTTCAGAGATGTGGCATGCCCTATTCTTCAAGAAGGCAGCAGGTAAGTGTTAATGGTAGAAGTATATGCTGAGTATAGAGACGGCAAAAAGGAATAGGCATGATCTCAAGAGAATGAATTTACCTTCCTCTTTGCCATATAGGTCTAGCTAAAGATTTTTCTTTTGTCAAACTTTGCTGGAATTAACCAACATGAAATGCATGACTTTCCCTAAGAAATTCTGTCTTTAAAAAAAATATTTCCTGCAGAGCTGGTTCTACCATAACAGCTGTGGATTATTTAGGACTCATCCCCTTTTTCTTGTCATTTACTGTCCCATGAGCACTACTATTAGGTGGAGAATCTCCTGATTTTCTGAAGTTTGGAAGAGAGGAGGCCTATTGCAAATTTGGCCTGGTTATAGAACATTTCACTTTTTGGTATTCTCATCGTTGTTAACAGGAATGATTGAATGTAGAGTTGGCTAAATGTGGTTTTCTGCACACTGGAGTTTATATTTGTAGAGTTCAGGTAGTTCTAAAATAAATGGTTTCACTCATTAGCAAAATTAGATGATCCCTGAAATTAAATGGACTTTGTATTAATATGATGAATATATAAACTTCTAAAAAATTATTTGAGACAGGGTCTCTGCTGCCTAGGCTGGAGTGCAGTGGCAAGATCATGGCTCACTGCAGCCTTGACTTCCTTGGGCACAGGTAATCCTCCCACCTCAGCCTCCTGAGTGGCTGGGTTTACAGGTGTGCACCACCATGCTCAGCTTATTTATGTTATTATTTGTAGAGGCGAGGTCTCACTATGTTGCCCAGGCCAGTCTGGAAATCCTGGGCTCAAGTGATCCTCCTGCCTCAGCCTCCCCAAATGTTGAGATTACAGGCGTGAGCCACCATGTCTGAGCTTAAACTCTTTAAAAAAGGAAACATGGGCCTTGCATTGGGGGTGGTTTCTTCCAGAAATAAGATGAGGTAGAGAACTGCATCAGAACAGATTGATCTGAGCCACTTTAAATTCTTGACCAGAAAATCTAGATTCAGGTTAAGAACTTGTTCCCAAGAGGGACTTTTCAAGTCCCTTAGTCTACTCTTGTCATCAGCTGTGCTGTAGCTTAGTGAACATGAGAAACTAGTTCTGCTTAGGAGATAATAGTGGTGCCAGTCATTCTAAGTATATCCTTTATTTTTGAAAGGTACTCAATCCCCTCTAAGCATCTATTTGTACATGACAGAAATTTACTTGGGTGGCTGGTGGTTTTGAGCTTTCGAATAGCCTGATTTATAGCTTTGTGAACTGCTTTGCTGTGTGGCCTCTTCTGTTGTCTTGCGCATTTGCCTCTAGTGTTAGTAGACAAGTGTTTGCATTTAAAAAACACACTATGACCGTATGTGGACTACATCTGCAATTTTTTTTGTTTTTCGGAGACAGCATCTTGCTCTGTTGCCCATGCTGGAGTGCAGTGGTATGATCACTGCTGCTCACTGCAGCCTCAACCTTCCTGACTCAAGGGATCCTCCCACCTCAGCCTCCCAAGTGGCTGGGACCACAGGTGTGGGCCACCACACCCTAATTCTTTTTATTTTTATTTTTGTAGAGACAGGGACTTGCTGTGTTGCCCAGGCTAGTCTCAAACTCCTGGGTTCAAGCGATCTGCCTGCCTCAGCCTCCCAAAGTGTTGGGATTACAGGTGTGACCACCACACCTGGCCACAAAATTCTTGTATCTAGTGCTAGTAGCTTAGAAAATAAAACAACTCAAGATTGCAGCAGATGGGAGTCATAGTAGATACCTTTGAACAGAATGATACCAGTTTTGGCAAAGGGATCTATTTTCATGTATATGTATAGTTAGGAAAATTAATGAAGGCCATATACCAAAAGTAATGGTAGTTTTTGAGTGGTGGACTTAAAATGACCAGACCCCCTTCTTAAAGAAGTCTCATAGCACTTGTCCCAGGTGTCATTTGGTTTTGCATGACTATTTCCTCCTCTTGACAGTAAGCCTCCTGAGGGGGAGGGCCGAGTTGTTTTCCTCCCCATCATACACCCACATCCAAGCACAGTGTCTCTTCCCTTACTCACTGAACATACTAGCATATAGGTTATAGCATAGCCTATAACCATTTGTCTCTTCTGCTTAGGGCCTAACTCTGGCTACTCTTTCCAGTGATTGTTCTATTGTACCTTTGGGGATAAATCCTGAGTTGCCCTTTGTACTGCCCCTCATTCCACTGAATAGTAGTATAAATGTGTTTTCATCCAGGTACTGCATCACTGGTAGAGGGTACCATTTTACTTGCTTTTTGGGGGAGCTCTGACTCTGGGATTTTTGAAAACTTTTATTTCTTCAAAGGGTTGCCTGGTTAAATTATGGAAAACAGCATCTCCCATTGCTTGTGTAATCCTATACCTACACATTCTCCCACTCTCCAAAACCGGTTGATTTGGGGGAGGCTAGGGAGAAAAGAAGAAACAATTACATGGATGTCAATGACCACATTGCCTACACATTCTCCCACTCTCTAAAATAGGTTGATTTGGGGGAGGCTGGGGAGAAGAGAAGAAACAATTACATGATTGTCAATGACCACATTGCTAGCGTGAGTCCCAGCTGCCCACTGGGTTCCATAGAGAGTCAGAGTCCCATTTTTGTGGCATGAATGCTAGCAGTATCACTTTATTTCCTTCCATAAAGTTTGTCAAAAAGTCAACTCATCATCTATGTGACAAACTTAGGAAGAGTTTCTGAACCACTGTCATTTATATCCATGCTAGTCTTCACAAGGTATAGCCTATAAGTTTAATGGGGAAAGCAGTGGAATCATCTCATGCTTGCACATCTGATGCCACACTGTTTATTAGTCCTTCTAAATATTCCAGAACAAAGAGCTGAAAGCCCACAGTGCCTGGCCTTGCATTTCCTTATCTCCAACTATACCTCATGTTCCTCCATTTCAACCAAGGGATAGCCTAAAATCTTATTTTATTCAGAATCCTCCCATTAAAAATATTTACAGCTTTTTAAAATACCATACCACCTTTTTCCATACCCGCTCATCCAAATCCAGCCACATTTCAAGATTTCTCCTCTTCATCTGGCCATTACTGTATTATCTGTGGTAAGCTAAACCTCTAAACTGGCCATTTGTAAAATAAGGATGATACAATGTAGGTCTGTTGAGATTATAAATGAGATACCTTATAGGGAAAATATTTTGTCCCTAGAGAGTGCTGGCTAATGACCAGGTAGGTAATAGTACAGGTCTACAGTCCCTTATCCAAAACCCTTGTGGCTAGCGGTATTTCAAAAAACGTCCACAGCACATTCTCAAACAAACCTATGGCTGGAAATATGGCCACAATAAAATGTCTTGACATGAATTTCAGGTGAGATTTTGTGGCCAAATTAGACAAGAAGCAGCTTGGTTTTCAGAGCCCTGTGGATTTCAGAATTGCAAACTTGTAGTGGCTTTCAAATTTTCGCTGGTGCTCTCTTGGCAGCTGGTCCCAACTGCCTTTACTTTTTCTACATAACTGGCAAAGAGACAAATTAGCAGGTGCACTCTAACCTGTACAGCAGCAACAACAGAACTTTGCACACTCTGAGCCTTCTGCAGAGCAACTGGAAGCCTGTAAATGAAGCAGGTGAGTGAGAATAGGCTGCCAAAGCCCAGATATGGTCCTTCTGGAATCTCTCACTCAATCTTCTTGTCTTACAGAAGGGAAAATTCAAGGCTGAAAATGGAAAAATGACTTGTCCAAGGTTCAACGACTTTAGACTCAGCTTCTTTGACAACGTCGGATCCCTGTATCCTTTTCTTTCATGGCACTTAACGGCTTACATATATTCATGGCTAGAGCCACGGGCTTAACCCTTGTCCAGTCAGTCCCGATGGCCAGGGAAGTAGGATACTATTAGCTACCCTTTACCCAGCTTGTCATTGCGGTTAGGCACGTAGGTCTTCATCATAAGATGGCAGCACCCTTTGGGTGTATTTGGCTACAACAGTTGGGGAAGATGCATTCCCTCAAAAGGAAAATAGGCTGGTCACAGAGAAAGATGATTAGGCAGATAAAACAAGTCTATTGCAAATATTATCTACCATTGTTAAGTGACTGCTGTTAAAAGCACTGCACTAATTATAAACCAATCTTCACAACGTTATTTTCCCCAATTTACAAATAAAACTGAGATACCTTGAGAAGTTATAAGACTTATTCTTTCCAATGATCTGGATTTTGTTTACCTATTTTTTTCTAAGTCAGGTCTTTGTGTTTAGGGAAGATGTGTGTTGTAGAATGGAAAACATGTTGCTTGCAAACAATCTTTCTCCTTGCTTTTTCCCACAACTCTGAACTCTAGAAAAGAGAAATTCCCCTAGTTGGAAAAAAGATGTTAGTAGGCTCTGAGAATGGCAGAAATGTGAGCTTCATTCTCCAGAAAGACATCAGAGGAATGACTACATGGAGTACAAAACAGGTTGAACTCTAGGCACTGGAATTTCCAGTAGTAGAAACTATTACCAGGGCAAAGTCTGCAATTTGTTGTACCATCTGCCTTCAAAGGACACCTTAGAGTTGGTCACTAAGGAGTTCAGCAGTGACCACGATGGACTGAAGACAAGAGTCCCTCTTGTATCTTCTGGGCACAGGAAATTCTCCTGAATCTTGTGTAACCTCTGCAAAGAACTGGGACTGAATTTCCTGGTAGGTGGCAAGATGGGGACTCAGATATATTTTGATTTAAAATAATATGTACTGTGACATTTCTTTCACCCTCAAACATCATTTACTTTACTGCTTGTTCTAGGAAGCTCCATGACCTCAGAGAAAAAGATAGGCTTTACAGGAAGGCAAATGTATATTCTAAGCAAAGACTGTCTCACAAATACCACTGTCTAACAACAAAACTTTCCCATGCTTGTTTCACCCCTAAAACAACACTAAGATAACTTTAAAGGACTGTTTAGAGGATTAAACTGTGTCGATACACAAGGTGCTAAAAAAAATGTCTGTGCAGCATGTAAAAATGGCTCAATAAATGTATTTTTACTGTGGGATAGCACGCACTCTGTTTCATTGCTACACTTCAAATATTACCTTTTTGGAAAACTCTTGGAAACAGAAGTTAGTCACCTCAAAAATGTTCCTGTTTTTATACTCAGAAAGCATCGAGGTTAAGTGAAAGTACACCAGTATGTTTTGTAAGTTAAAATAATTGAGTCAAAACTTACTGGCTTACCTAAAATGCAGGACAATCAGCATTCTTGTATTGGGAGATCAAAATCAGCTTTAAAAACATTTAGGTTTGCAAGCATGCATGCTGAGGTGTTCATTAGGTCATGGGATGGCCATGTGCAGCACTGAACTCTCAGCCCTAGCACAGGTGGGCCATGAGCCCTTAGGGAAAGGTTCCATTCACCTGACGACTCCGGTGAAGATGATTAGTTTCCCTGTCAGTGTCATGTGGCCATCTTAAGTCTACTTTGTCACTATTAGCGCCACAGCACCCTGAGAACTGCCAGTTTGATCCAGAGAGAAGCTGAACTCGTAATTCTGATGGATGATGAAAACAATAAGATACCAAGAAATCCAGGCCAGGCACAGTGGCTCATGTCTGTAATCCCAGCACTTTGGGAGGCCAAGGTGGGTGGATCACTTTAAGGTCAGGAGTTCGAGACCAGCCTGGCCAATGTGATGAAACCCTGTCTCTACTAAAAATACAAAAATTAGCCAGACATGGTGGTGCAAGCCTGTAGCCCCAGCTCCTCGGGAGGCTGAGGCAAGAGAATCACTTGAACTCGGGAGGCAGAGGTTGCAGTGAGCCAAGATCGCACCACTGCACTCCAGCCTGGGTGACAGAGGAAGACTCCGTCTCAAAAAGAAAAAAACAATCCAAAGTGATAATGGCTGAAGTCTATTTAGCATCCTAGTGGATTATTAAATTTTTAAATCTTAGTTGAGGAAATAGGTGTTTCAAATAATGTTCTGGAAACTATCAAGGAACCCGTTTTCAATATAGGCCTCAAGTTTTAATTAAGTATTTAAGGTGGTTTCTTGAAAACAATGAAATAAAATGCTTAATTTAAAAAATTTCCCAAAGTTAAAATGGTGTCCTGAAGACACATTTCAGCAAAAAAGGAAAAAATAAAGAAGAGACTTTACTTAAAAAAAAAACAGACTTACCACCTATTAATTCTAATTCCTAAAATAACTCACATCCCTTTTCTTTTCTCTGAAAAAAGGAACAGCTGTACTTTAGGACCTCATCATTCTCACTAGAACAACAGCCTGCTCTATCTGATGCACTCACCTTCAGTCCTGCCCTTCCACGACCCCCACCTGACAGTCATCCACGCAGAAATCCCAGTGATCCTGTTACAGCGCAAATCTGATCTGTAGTAGTTCAACTTAGTCATGCTGGTAGCCAAAGGGCTAAGTCTGGCTGGCAGATTTTTTGTTTTATTTCAATGCCTTTGAGAAGGTATGCACCCCAAGCCCCACCACTCACTATAGTATTTATTAACTGCATTCATTTGCATTCACGCCTGGCCCCTGTGAGACATCTGAATTTGCCAACCTCTTACAGTATACAATACAAATACTGCAGCTGGTGTGATCTTTCTAAAATGCAAATGAGGCCATGTTTCTGCCTTGCTATGCTCAAAAAAAAAAAAAAAAAAAAAAAACCTGACCCAACCTCTGTCTTCATAGAGCTTGAAGTGCTATGGAGATGAAGCAAGGGAGGGAAGAGAACACGGTGTGGTGAGAGCAGGGGAGCCTACTTCAGACAGGCTGGTCAAGGAAGACCCACAGAGATGAGGGCACGTACTATAAGGAAAGATGCACTCCAGTCAAGAAGTGGGACAGAGGCCCTAGAAGGTGGGAGGGCTGTCCCGCCAGTATTTTCTCAGTCAAATCCTAGTTGTTTTTCAGGAATCAGCTCAAACGCCATTTCTCCAAGGAAACCTTTCCTACCATTCGCAGGTGGAATGAAACTCCTCCTCCCACACATTCATACGCATATCTCCGCTATATTTTCATAATTCTGTCATCGTTTGTGGACATTGTCCTCAAAAATATTCACTGAAAAAAATTATCTGAAAATAAATACGCAGATATGATAAAGCACTCTTGACGAAACCGTCCTGTTGCTTTCTCTAACAACGAGGGATGGTATATGAAATGTATTCCTCAGAAAGAAAAGGGTTATGGAATCAAAGTCCAGGTTTACATTTCTCATGTGAGTGAAGTTGGACAAATTCCTTAGCCTGGCTGAAGCCACCATTTATGCATCAGAGAAGTGCTGGAAGGACCAAATATGCAAAGGCACATTTTAGCCCTAACCTGGTGAAAGCACATAGTCAGCCCTCAGTAAATACTGCTTTTCCTTCCTCTTAAACTGCTTTCTATCATTTAGCTGCCGAAAGCAGGTGTTGCCACAAGAGGGCACCTTTAGCACAGCTGGAAAGGCATGGCTGCTGTGCCTTCTCAGATTAAACCAGCCACCAGCTCATGCTTAAGCTTTAAATCCACAGTGGGTGAACACTGAATGAAAAATAACATTTGACAAGTATAGAGCGGTGATGAGTTTGGTATTGCCAAGTCTATTACAGAGAGACTAAGAGAAACGAGAACCCAGCATGGTGGCAAAGAGCAAGGGTGTCTGAAGTCAGACTGGGGTTTGAATGTGGGCTCCCTGACCACACCGGGCAAGTGTGCCTCTCTGAGCTTCATCTGTAGATGCCAGGGCTCTACTAGAGGATGGGTGCTGGCCCCAGTGAACTCAATCTGGCTTGATGGATGGATGAACCAATGGATACGTAGGCCCCAAGTGATGAGAACAGTAGGAAAGAAGAATTGAAGGTACCTGGTAACTGCTGACCCGCTGTGGGTACACAATGGCACCAGCTCTGTGCTTTCTCCTCTTAGCAGTGCATCCTCTATAGTGTTGCCCAATACTGGACAGCCTATGCTTCAAGGAAGCCAAATGAGACAATAAGCTGTCACAAAGATGAATTCTAATTTCAACAAATCAGAAAAAAATCAGACTTTAAGAGGATTTTTTAAAGTTGATTAAAACACATGCGTTAAGGACAATCTCTTCAACAAATGGTGTTGGGAAAATGAAATATCCACATGCAAAAGAATGAAGTTGGACCCTTACTTTACAACATATACAGAAATTAACTCAAAACATATTCAAGACCTAAATTTAAGATGTAAAATTATAAAACTCACATTGGATTTGGCAGTGTATCTTGGATATGCCACCAAAAGCACAGGCAACAAAAGTAAAAGTAAATAACTGGATTACATAAAAATTTAGAACTTTGCTGTGCATCAAAGTCAATGGATATAATCAAAGGAGTGAAAAGGTAACCTGTGGAATGAGAGAAAGTATTTGCAAATAATATATCTGATAAGGGGGCTGGGTACAGCACCTTACACCTGGAATCCTAGCATTTTGGGAGGCCCAGGCAGGCAGACTGCTTGAGTCCAGGAGTTTGAGACCAGCCTGGGCAGCAATGGCAAAACCCCGTCTCTACAAAAAAAATTAGCGCGGTGTGGTGGTATGCACCTCTACTCCACTACTCAGGAGGCTAAGGTAGGAGAATTCCTTGAGCCCAGGAAATTGAGGCTGCAGTGAGCTGTGATCATGCCGCTGCATTCCAGCCTGAGACCCTGTGTTTAAAAATATATATATATATATATATATATATATATATATATATATATATATACACATACACACACACATATAAAATTAAGCCCCTTTAAATATGTATCTATATCTATATATATTTAACCCGTTTAGATATAGATGTATAAAGATGTATCTGTATATATATGCAGATACCCTATATCTAAAAGGGTTAAATATGTATTTATAACATATACAGAAATCAAAAATATATTCAAGATCTAAATTTAAGATGTAAAATTACAAAATTCTTAGAAAACAGGAGGAAAGCCGTTAAAAAAATATATATCTCCTTAGATATATATTTCCAAGGGGGTTAAAATCCAGAATATAAAGAATTCTTACAACTCAACACCAACTCAAGCATATGAGATGCTCAACATCACTAATCATTAAATGGAAAATACAAATCAAAACCAAAATGAGATTATCACAACAATCCATTAGTATGGTTACAATCTGAAAACCAGAAAATAACAAGTGTTGATGAGGATGTGGAGAAACTGGAACCCTTGTGCACTCTTGGTGGGATTCTAAAATGGTGCAGCCATAATGGAAAACAGTCGAGTGGTTTCTCAAAAAAATTAGAATTACCATATGATACAGCAATTTCACTTCTGAGTATATACCCAAAAGAAAAGTAAGCAGGATCTTGGCTGGGCACAGTGGCTCACGCCTGTAATTCCAACACTTTGGGAGGCCGAGGCGGGTGGATCACCTGAGGTCAGGAGTTTGAAACCAGCCTCACCAACATGGTGAAACTCTATCTCCACTAAAAATACAAAAATTAGATGGGCATGGTGGTACATGCCTATAATCCCAGTCACTCCAGAGGCTGAGGCAGGAGAATCGCTTGAACCCGGGAAGAGAGGTTGCAGTGAGCCAAGATGGTGCCATTGCACTCCAGCCTGGGCAACAAGAGTGAAACTCTGTCTAAAAAAACACACACAAAAAAGTGGGATCTTGAAAAATATTTGTACATGTTCATAGCAGGATTATTCACAATAGCCAAGAGGTAGAAGCAACCCAAGTACCCATCAACAAAACTGGCTCAACAACGTGGTATACATACAATGGAATATTATTCAGCCTTAAGAAGGAAGGATATTCTGACATATGTTATAACATGGAAAAACATGAAGGACATTACGCTATGTGAAATAAGCCAGCCACAAAAAGACAAATATGGTACGATTCCACTTATATAAAATATCTAGAGTAGTCAAATTCATAGAAACAGAAAGAATGGTGGTTACCGATGACTGAGGTGAGGGGAAAATGGTGAGTTTCTGTTTAATGGGTATGGAGTTTTAATTTTGCAAGGAAACGTTCTGGAGATTGGTTGAACAATAATGTGTATATATGTAACACTACTAAACTGTACACTTAAAAATGTCTAAGATGGTATATTTTATGTGTATTTTACCACAATCTTTTTCTTAAAAAAAGGTTTAATATGCTTCTCCCTCTGACACACCTTAATATGCTTCCACCCCTGTTGAGTCTGCGTGTACCAAAATGCCTCTACTTGATGAGTAAAGCTACTCAGAAGCTTAGAAACCTGATAATGCAGTTGAAACATCCTGAAAACAGAAAGATTAGCATTTCTTTCCTTCTAATTTACCACAAGTATGCCACAAGACACTGGATATTCAGTCCTATGTACTATTCATAAAAACATTTGTATAGAAAATAGTATTTTCTACATATGGGGTCTCAATCACCTAACAGGATGCCAACCTCTAAAATACGGTCAGACTTCTGGCTCTGGATTAGTCTCTGTACGCAGTTACAAAGGAATTTTAATACTTGTTTTCAGGAAAAAGTATTTATTTTACACCATTACAAAAATATTTAGGCACATAATTTTCATGTTTATGTCACCTGATTTACATACCTCAATTCCTCAGTACCTTTTAACACTAAAATGGTCATTTGGTAAATAGACTCTAAAATGAAAAAATACTGAGAGGTTACCTGTAGACAAAAATCAGTCGATCATCAGCATGAGAAAGAAAACACCTGTGAAAAAAATAATCTCTAAAAACATTTTTGTGAGACAATAAAATCTAACCAGTAGATTTCTTTTTAAAAAGTATTTTCAAAGAACAAAGCTTTAAAAAAAAAACTACAGCACTGTAAACTATATCCTCATACCATGAAGCAGCATCCTGAAAGTAAGACCTAGAAGACTGGCTTAGAAAACAGTGATGGTGCCAGGGACTCACAATATATGACGACCGAGACAGGCCTGGAAGCAGGGGCAGCATGGGGTCAACTGCTTTCAATTCAGAGAGGGGAAAAGGAACGCTGCTGGCCTTTGCAGGAGCCATCTTAAAATGAAAAACTGAGAAAGATTTAACTGAATTGCTACTCTAAAATGTAATTATCTTCCTTTAAAATAGAAAATAATTTTCCTGGCCAGACATGTGGCACACACCTGTAATCCCAGCACTTTGGGAGGCTGAGACAGAAGGGTTACTTGAGGCCAGGAGTTTGAGACCAGTCTGGCAACAGAGTGAGACCCTGTCTTTACTGGGGGGGGGGGGGGGGGGGGAAAGGGAAGAAATGAACCAGGCGTAATGGGACATGCCTATAGTCATAGCTACTTAGCAGGCTAAGGCAGGAGGATCACTTGAGCCTAGGAGTTTGAGACTGTGGTGAGCTGCTATGATTACACCATTATACTCCAGCCTGGCTGGTGACAGAGCAAGACCTTGTTTTTTTTTAAAAAAAAAAAAAAAAAAAAAGGAGGGGCAGTAGGGGGAAATTTTTTTCCCTTTATTAAAATGTACCATCACAATATAAAAGCAATTTTGTTCTTTTTTAAAAACAGGTAGAATCACCTGCATCATGTAATGGCCACAATTGTGTCCAGTAGATATTTTTAAAAAAGAAAAGACAGTGAACAAAAACTGTTACCTAAGGATTCTAGAGGCAATGAGATACAGGGTCATGTTTTTCAGGATATACCATATTGCCCAAGCCTCTAGCATTTATGGACCATAAATTAAGAATCTTGTTTTGCCTTGAGTCTCACCATGAAATAATGACACAGTAGCCACATTTGCTGAGTGCCTAATATGTACTAGGCATTGTGCTAAGTAGTTTCATATCCATTATCTCATTTATTCTGAACATTTTTCCTCAGAGAGAGAAAAATCAATTACAGTCTTGTTCATAGGAAAAACCAAACTTACAGTTTTGGGAAAACAAGAACATGTACAGTAGAGGAGGCCTCAGGCTACTTACAGAATTCTAAGAGCTGTGTTGCTATCTCAGAGCTAGAAGATTAACATGAGTTACGAAAGTCATCTCAGATTAAAAAAATGCTTTAGCTCTGTGGGGCACCCCTAAAATCAGTGATACTCATATAACTATGCAGGCAGTTCTTGGTTACGAAATCACGGACTCCTTTCATCTGTCTCCTTTCTCCCACTTAGGGTCCAGGTTATCATATCTGGCCAAAGAATTACACACTCCTTGAAAGCAAGAACCATGTCTTGTTTATCTTTTTTCCAGAGCTTAGCAAAATGCTTGGCATACAACAGCTGCTCACTAAATCTCTGCTCACTGAACGAGGCTGTAAAGCAAGGCAGGCCCAAAGTCCTGGGGTGCCATTTCAAACCGATTCAATGTGAAACTCCACTGTTTCCCTGTGAGGATCCAGCATCAACTATACTGACCAAAACCCTCCATGGATTCTTGATAAAACAGGACTACCAAAAGCGTGTAAATGCACTTTTTTTAAAAAACTAGGTGCAAACTGGAGCCTATAAATGATTGACTCATAAAGTCCACAGCCACATGGGGCAAATAAAACTCAACAGGACATGCTGGCAACGTGTAGCCTGGCCAACTAGGGTTATTCCAATCCATTTAGCCTTGACTAGAAGCAGATTGGCCAAAGAGGGCCTCACTTACATTGAACAGGAGCCACTAGTCATAGAATTTGTCTTTTGGAACACCACAGCTCATCTGTCTCCGTGGGCAAATTAAGGAGTTAACTCTGTATTGCCTCTTTTTCTCCCAGGAGGCAGTTAACAGGACAAAGAATTTCTGCATTTATTTCTAGTAAATATCAAACATGGGGCAAAAACCAGATTCTGGGAGGTGCCACAATACCAGGTAAATCACCAGTATATTGTAACACGCCTGCAAAAATCAAAACACAAACTCCAAAAGACTATTCAGTCTCCAGCTTGCTCACACTGCTCCATCTTGCAATGCTGGTTAGCAGCTGAAGGAGGCATCCAGCAAGCAGAAGCTGCTGTACTGCTCTGGTCAGCCAGAAGGTTCAGCATAAGCCAGGGCTCCCAAGGCACAGAAGCCTGTCATGTGCATTTAGTGAAGCTGTAACTATACAATTTTCTCAAATACTCCTGAAGAGGTGACAGATCTCCTAGGGAACCTGACCCCCAAGAGGCAGTTCAACTCCTGGTGGGGCTCTAGCCCAACAACTGTTAAACACACCCAAAAGCCTTTCATGAAGAAATATTCTACAACAAAAATTATTCAAAGGTCCCTCCTTCATGTTGCTGACAGAAGGAAAAGAATCACTAAAAATAGCTCTCACTATGCCCTTTCACTATATCTAAGCAAAACCAGAAGTGTTGGCAACATTAACAGCTAGAAGTGCATTACCAACTAAAGTCAGCCTGGAAGTGGGATAAAGGTTCCAGGACAGCGTAACCTGTCACTCTTCCTGATTTGCAAAGTATGCTCCTCTCTGACACCAAATTCAATCAACTGCTTGCTTTTTTGAAAGGGCTCAAGTGAACTCAGGATCTGTTTCCTAAGTCCCTCATAGGGGAAGGGCGATTAATTAAATGGCAGTCATAGTTCAATAAAAAGGACATGGGTTTGATGTATTAGCAAGTCATCCTTCTCTGAGTTTTGTTTTCTCATTGGTAAAATAGGGAGAGTAAGACCCATATGACACAAGATAATATCCTTTACTCCCAGTGGAATTTTCTCAGGTCAGAAGATGCTAGAAAACAGTGAGTCTAAGGCTCTTAATGAAGCTTGTAACTTGGGAGTTGGCTGCAGGGATAATTCTAGGGACAGAGCACCACCAGCCAGGCTTTAGAAAAGACAAACCAAATGAGAAAGACAGGAATATGAAAATAATCTCAATATAAATTTTCAAATAAAAAAAAAATCAAAACCCTAACTGTTTAGGTCAACAGAGTCCAGTGGATTCCAAACCCAATGAAGTAGACACTAGTGTGTGCATTAGTGCAAAGGCACCAAATCTCTTGCACACTGGCTGCACAACTGGCCTGAGCAAACACACTAATCCTCAAGGTCAATGGATATCTCTGAGTCAAGTCATAGGATTATGTTTGAGTTAAAATCTCCACCCTCCAGATTACCCCAAGAGGCAATTTAGGCAATGCCCATTCACACCTGCTCTTCCAAAATGCAGCAATGGTTTTGAGAGAAGTTGGCAAGCTCAGTAAGTGAGCCAAGGGGCATATAATGTAGGTGGGAATGTTGAAAGGAGGGAAGTTTGCTCATTGCTCATGCCATTTAAGAAAGAAGATGACAGCTCTAACACTGACACTGCCAGAGAAAAACCAACCAGTGACAATACGAAGAATCTAACCAGCCTTTCCCCTCAAACCAATAAATTCAGAAATGTGGGACCTCATCATATTCATCCAGAGAGCAACTGAACCCAAAGGAAGGAGGCAACGGAAAACAGACTTGCCTGTCTGCAGTTCTTACTTAGAGAGTCAATGCTGAGCTGCACTAGTTTACAAAACACAGCTCTTTACTTGTACCTCATCTCACATTGCAGCATTTGAACTCACACTGTTGCAGGGTAGGTAGGGCAGGTGTTTTTAATCCAATTTACAGACTTGCGGCTTTTGAGGGCTGAAACAACTTACTCCTAGTGACATCTTCTGAATGATTTTAACAGAGCTAAATTCACAACCTTACCTCAGTCACTATGGCAGGAGTGAGATGTTTCAACTACCTCTGCAAACATCTCTGTATCCCCAGTATTTAGCACAATGCCTGGCACATATACTTAAAACATGTTAGTTGAATCAATAAATCAAATAGATGAATAAATTAGTAAAAGGCCTACTTTCTCACCCCCTTCATTATCCCCATTCTATACAACAAAAAAAGAACATGTTTTCAAGGAATGCACTCTGCTCATCCTGTGAAAGTCAGGGAAGCTAACGTAGACAGCAATACACTTCAAAGCCCCACATCTTTTTATAGTGCCAAAGTTGTTTTCCTTGGCAAATGGAATGACGATATGACGAAGACAATGCAATCATAAGAAATAAAATTCAAAGAAATTTCACATATTTGTCTGCATTTCCAGCAGAGGAAAGGCTAAACTGCCTCCAGATGCAGCAACAATTTGAATGATGAAGCTCCAGTTGGCAAACATTATATATGCAGCTCTCAGGGACACCTGGATATCAAATTATGAAATAAAATACTTTCAAAACACTGATGTTTCACTGTCGGCATAGAAGAAAAATAAATTAAAAAGCCCAGTACATTTTCCAGTCTGATATAAATTAATTCAAACAACATATTTAAAATAGAGTCAATTATAAGTTTCTCTCATCATAAAATTTTAAAAGGCAGCAATCAATCCTCAGATTGTACAAGTGCAATGGAACGGTATTTCCTCCATAATCAAGACACCTCAGTGTCTGTGTAGGAATTGCCAGTGTTCTGAGTTGATTAAAAACTTAGGCCTACGTATCAGATGAAGCAATCCTCTGGTCACACTGCTCCTTTCCCCTTAATGTCCAGCTTGTTACTAGCCTCTGACTGTTTGCTCAGCTGCTCTTCAGTGAAAGTGATATAGGAATACACCAGGCTCCCAGCAATGCTGCAAAACAGAAAACCACTATAAGAGATGGAGGAAGGGAGGGTTTTAGGGTAAACACTCTACTTGGTTAAAAAAAAAAAAAAAAACTTACACCAAAAAATTAGATGAAGGGTAAAGTTTCATAGTGGGGAATTGTATAAATTCATACAATGGAGTACTATACATCTATTAAAATGGTATAAAATAAAAACAGGCATTGACATATTAAATTTTAGAGACAGCTTAAATTTTTATGAGAAAATGTATCATAAAACATCAAGCATTGTCTAATCTCATTTTATTTAAATGAACATGAATATGTACATCAGTACACACTAGAACAGACAAAAGTCTGCGAGGAACACACGAAGAATATTAACAGTGGTTACAGCTGGATGCTGACACTACAGGTAAATTTTTAGTTGTATGTTTTTTGCATTTAGAAAAATAGGCATTAATAGGAAGCATCCCAAATTAGTTAAATATGCAGACCCTATGAGATTCACAGAGCTGGTTTTTCTCTGACTAAAAGCAAGTTCACAGTGGTGAACTTATCAGCTGGGCCTTCAGCCTATGACAGGTGGTTGCTGGTACCCCTCACTTACCCATCGCACCTCCCACCAAGAAGGATCACTCTTTGGTGACAATGATTACTTGGTCCATTCTCTGTGGGGACCTCAAACTCACCTAGGATACACAGCCTTCTACCCTATTCACTAAGTGGAAAGTAGGTTGGAAGAGCTCACAGATCCGACCACTCCTGCCCTGCCCTCCCTGGCTCTTCCACTGAGACTGCCACCCAGGACTCCCTTGGATTCCAGCCAGCTGGGTGCCTAACCTGGGCTCCAATTTTTCTGCCCTGGATTTGGCCCTCATCTTCTGCCTGACCACTTGACTCATGAACTTGCTGCTTATTTAAAATTAGTTCTGTTCTCCTCTGGGCTCTGACATCAGCCCCAGACCAGCTGGAGGAGTGTGAGAGATGCCTAGCTCTTGTTCCCACTAGGAAGAAAGCGGGATCAGGCACTGGCGCTTGTTCTTGACTACACATGCTCACATAATACTAGCCATTCTCTGAGACCCCAATCAACCCAAAATAAAGCCTCTTCCAATTGAACCTTCCCAACCAGATTCTTCCTTTTCCTCATCTGCACCTCACAGCACTCAAGAGCAATCAAATTATTAAAGTCTACCTGTCAAACATTTTATATACATTTCCATTTTCCCAATATTCCTGCAAGGTACAATATCCCTCCAAGGTACAATATCCCTCCAAGGTGTCCATTTTATAGATGAGGAAAGTCCCAGAGTCATAAGGTAACTTGCTCAGGGTCACAAAGCATCCTAATGATAGACCAGAATAAAACCCAGGTCAGCCTTTCTCCACTCCAACTGCTGCCTCCCTTATGACCCTTGTGCCACTGGATATTAGTTATCCATCCTCATTTTGTCCTTATCATCTTGTTAATTTCCCATGGCCTCAATTCTTTTAGCTGCACAGAGTCTCTTGCAATTGGCCTGGCACTTTTTAGCAACACAGTAAGTAACTGCTAAACTGAGTATCCCCCATCACCCCACCTGAGGAAAGGGGACACATGAACCCAATTCTTACACTTTTTTTGGTCTTTTTTTTCCCCCTTTCTGTGGAGAATGGGGTCTCACTATATTGCCCAGGTAGGTCGTGAACTTCTGGGCTCAGCTATCCTCCTGCCTCTACCTCCCTAAGAGCTGGGATTACAGGAGTGAGCCACCGCGCCTGCCATGAACCCAATTCTTATGCCAATATTCATAGAGCTTATGCCAATGTTCATAGAGCTTCATCTTTTCCTTCATCTAGCAGCCTTTTCCCATTTATTTTTTTCTGGAATTTGATATGACTCTCCTAGAAACTTTTCTGGTTTTCCTAGTACCTCAAGTAGATTACTTCCCTGGTAGCTGGACTGGACCCAAGAAGATGGCTTACTGAAGTCTTTTGGACTGAAGCTAAAAGTTCTTTAAGGTTCACATGTACACCCATCCACATGACAGTCAATTTCCCTCTGCCTCCAAACCCACCCCAAAACAAAGTAGAAGAGCTACCTCTCCTTTCTTTCATCCTACCTTTCTCTAGCTTCCCCTTCCCACAACCACCTAAAAAATAAAAATGTTTCTTATTTTTCCTGTTGAGACAATCTCTGATGCTCATATTAACCCTATTTAAACTGGATAGGAATACTGGGGAAGCACAGGATAGAAAAAGACAAAGAATGTCCTGGAATTTATTCCAGGCTTAGCCCTAATGATAATTCCAGATCCTATATTCCCAGCATAGTCAGTGTATTGAAAAAAACATGGACTCTACAGTTAGGTCTTGGTTCAAATCCTGAATATACTATAGGTTGAGTATCTCTTATCTAAAATGCTTGGGACCAGAAGTATTTACGATTTCAAATTTTGGAATATCTGCATTATACTTACCAGCCCAAGCATCCAAATTCCAATTCTGAAATGTTTCAAAGAGCATTTCCTTTGAGCGTCCTGTTAGCATTCAAAAATTCCAGATTTTGGAGCATTCTGGATCTTAGATGTTCAATCTACACTAGCTATGTGACCCTGCGCAAATTAATCCATTTCTGTATTCATCAAATAAGAATACTGTTATCTGTCTAAGCTTGTCTGAGGATTAAATGAGATTACGTGAATAATCTCTTCATTCTCTTCTCTCCTACCTTCCCTGTCAGCCCTGACACTCACAGACCAGAGGGGATATGCCCTGCTGACAAAAGGTAAGGTACTATAATAATAAACGTCTTACTCCATTTGGGCGGCTGTAACAAAATACCATAAATGGTAGCTTATAAACAACAGAAATTTATTTCTCACAGTCCTAGAGGCTGGGAAGTCTAAGATCAAGGCGGGTTCAATGTCTAGAGAGGGCTCTCTTTCTGGTTCACAGACAGTATCTTCTCATCATGCTCTGGGATATCTTACATAAGGGCACTAATCTCATTCATGAGGACACCAACTCCATGACCTAATCACCTCCCAAAGCCCCACCTCCTAATACCATCACTTTGGGAGTTGAGAGTTCAACAAACGAATTTTGGGGGAACACAAACATTCACACCATAGAGCAAGGAGATGTAACATAATGAAAGAGGGGGCACACTATTGCCACATGGTTGTAACTTGAGGCAACAATAAAATATTTTTAATTTCATCTTTATTACTGACTTGATCATTATCAAATATAATTTTCAGAAAGGGCAATTCATGAACCACCTGAAGAGAACTGAACGTTCCTCAGCAAGCATACTATGTGTTACGCAGTGATGAGTAAACGCTTTGGGAAGAAACTATGTAAGCTGCTCTCTAGCAGCTTTGGGGAAGGGGAAAACTGGAAGGAAGGGAAAGGGAAAATGAGGAAAAGCCCAGATTTGAAGGGGAGAAGGGTTATATCTGAATTTTTACACATCACTACTAAATGATTCTAAATCAGGATCTTCCACTACTTCAAACAGAGACCCTTTAACTAATCTATTGGCCTCATAAATATTCACATGAAAGTTGATACCTTCTGGTACTCTGAAATTGGTGTTAACACATTAGATCATCCTAAATATTCATTTTTTAAAAGAAGAACCCCTTGTATTAGAACTGGTTAAGATTTTTCTTTTAAAAAGTTAAAACATGCATATTAAAAATAGGGTAAAATCATTATGCAAGCCTAGGTTTACGCCGTTTAAAAAATTTTCAAGCAATTTTCATGTCTAATCTTCAAACAATAGCACTACCAACTCTTTTTTTGTTGTTGTTGCCAGGCTGGAGTGCAGTGGTGCCATCTCGGCTCACTGCAACCTCCTTCCTCCAGGGTTCAAGCGATTCTCCTGCCTCAGCCTCTGAGTAGCTGGGACTACAGGCGCACCCCAACACGCCCAACTAATTTTTGTATTTTTAGTAGAGATGGGGGTATCACCATGTTGGCCAGGGTAGTTTCGATCTCTTGACCTTATGATCTGCCCGCCTCGGCCTCCCAAAGTGGCACTACCAAATCTTAACTCACAGAGACCTGCTGTGGCAGACACAGCTGGGAGACAACCAGAAGAAAAACACAAAGCTACAGTTCCTGAGACAGGGGCCTTGTTAGAATACCGCAAATCTGACTGGAATGTGCTAAACTGCTTCCAAATCTATTGAATCTATTAAATCCACTTGATCTGCTCTGATCCACTTTTGATCTTCAAAAGCAATGCAAACAGTCTACTTCTCCTAAACCTATAGTCATGGACATATTCATTCGCCCCCAACAATGAGATATCCATTCCAAAAATATACACTAAAAATGCTTTCAGTATAGCGACCCTGTGGCCAGGGAACAACAGTCCTAACGTCCAGGCTGCCTCTTTCATATCTCATCACTGACATGTCTGTTCATGTGTCTAGGCAGGTACCTCTGCCTCCCAGATTAGACCCTGCCTTCTATATGTCAAATAAGCCAATCTACATCAAAACTTATGAACCAAGAGTTTGCCTTATACCGCTATTTCCTAACAAACAACATTCCTGCCAAATAACTGAAACTGGGTTTCTGGGTACATTCTTCCCACAATGACCAAGGACACCCATCTTCACTCTCCATACAGCAACTTTTAGGAAGACTTTTCCCATTTTCTTTCTCACCAGCTAAATGCAGCAGAGCTGTACTGCCTCTGTATCTACCATCTTTCAAAGGTTTCCAATCTGAACAGAGAGAAACACAAAGATGTCATTGCGTTGAATAAAGAGAATCTAACTGTGTGCACGCTGCCACTTACAAAGCTCTATGATGTGGGGCAAGTTACTTAGCCCCTCAGAACCTCAGTTCCCTCACACCTGTGAAATGGAGATTATAATACCATTCTTACAGGATTGACATAGGAATTACATTATATAATTTAATTATATGACAATGTTATAATATTAATGTTACATATGTTATGTTATTATATATTATATGTTAGATGTTATGCTATATGTATATTAACATACGTTAAATTATATACTTCAATTATATGAGACAATAGATCATTTCACAAGGTTGAGTAGCATGCAGTGGCCACCCAAGAGACATAAAAGTCAAAACGCTAAGGTACACCGGGGGCTAATATCAGTGAACAGTAAAAAGATGAAAGGGGTTTTGGCAATTGCTGCTTTTCTTCATCCTCAAGGCTTTTCTGTTTTTGATCATCCTAACTAGATCTTAACTGTATGGCAAGTAAGCAAGTTTTGACCCAACCTCTACCATCTGCAGTCTATTGGTATCTCACAGAATGTCTTCCAAGTTGGGCACTCATTCTTCCTCCGTTATGAGACATTTGAGAGGCACCTCACACTCGGTTACTGACCTACTTTTCCAGAATTATCCTTGTGAAATCCCTCTTACACTAACCACACTGGAGTGCCTACTGCCCATTCTCCCCAGCCCTCATCCAACAACTGCATTTCCACCTTCATGTTTTTGTTTGGTCCAGGTAGATTTCCTTGAGAAGATAACATCTGAGGAAAAACTTACAGGCATAAAAGTTAGCCACGCAAATATCTGCCAGTATATTCCAGGCAGAGAAAATATTCAGTCCAAAGGTCCTAAAGAGGGAGCACACCAAACATCCTAGAGGAACAGCAAGGTGGTCTATATGGATGAAGTAGAGTAAGGGAGAAGAAGAGAAGCAGTGGCTAAAGTTGGAGAGGTAAACAGGGGCTAGATCTAGTAGGGCCTTGTAAGGACTTTGGAACTTCAATAGTCATGGGGCGGGGAGTATGGGAGCATTAAAAGAATGACATATTCAGACTTACCTTTTGCAAAGAATGAACTGCCTACTCTGTTGAGAACTGACAGCAGGAGAGGGAGGTGGATGAGTCAAACCAGGGATAAAACTGTATAAGACTAGGGCAACAATGTAGCTCAGCTGAGGATGAAAGCAATGCTAATAGTGACAAGAGATCTTCTGTTGGATAGTTTCTGAAGGTAAAGCCAACAAAATTTGCTAACACACTGGATATTAGACATGAGATAGAAAAGTCAAGGATAATGCCAAGATTTTTGAACCAGGTAGCTAGAAGGATGGAGTCTCCATCAACTAAGATGACAGAGATGATGGGTAGCACAGACTTTGAAGGAAATAAACAGTTCAGTTTTAGACATGTCAGCAGGAGGTGTCAAGTGGACTGTTAACTAGACAAGTCTGACTTGAAGACAGAGGTCTGGCCCAAACAGAAATTTGATCATTTTTAGGCATGCAGAGAATATTTAAAACAATGGGATTCAAAATTCAAGAACTGAAAAAGATCTTTCAAACAATACAAGTAACCCCCTCACTGATGAAGACATGTAAGGTCTAAAGAAAGGTGGTAAGGTCAGACACACATCAAATAATTGTGGTTATGTTATTCTTCTTTAGCCCTATATTTCTAGAGAACACTGCACTGCCAGCTAGCATAATAGAGTGCTTTCAAGGCTAAACAAAGGGAGTTCAACTTCTAGAAAAGATTCCCTAATACTCTAAATAGAATATAGAAGCATTTTCTCCACCCTCTACTTTTATTTTTTTAAATTTTATTTATTTATTTATTTTAGGCTGGAATGCAGTGTAATCACAGCTCACTGCAGCCTTGACCTCCTGGGCTTAAGTGATCCTCCCACCTCAGCCTCTCAAGTAGCTGGGACTACAGACATGCACCACCACACCCAGGTAATTTTGGTATTTTTTTGTAGAGACGGAGTTTCACAATGTTGCCCAGACTAGTCTCAAACTCCCGGGCTCAAGCAATCTGTCCACCTCAGCCTCCCAAAGTGTTGGGATTATAGGTATGAGCCGCTATGCCCGACCTCTCCCCGCTTCTTAAAAAGCATTATGTAGAGACATTAAATATCTAGCACATAGAAGGCACTCCATATATGTTTAATAATGAATAAATTTTCCATTAATTTAATAGCCTAACTTTATTGTGACATTATTTGAATATCCAATCCCGATTTTTCAATTTAAATTGTTTTACTTACCTGATATTTAAACCAATGAAGTTTGTCCACGTGAAAATATAATCTCCACCAAAGACCATTCCAATATAAGTTATTAATATATTCTAAAAATAAAAATAGTAATATACTGTTACACAGGTTTAACGGAGTTTCTTAAATATATATAAAATTCATCCAAATATCTGTCCTTAAAATACAAAAACAAATAAACAAAAGACAAACAACGAAAACCCACCAATCCTAATAAGAGTATAGTATAAGGAAGAACACTATTAAGAAAACAGTGACATTAACCTCTTCCCAATCTATTTCCCCAGAAGATAAATTCTTTTGCCAATACTAAAGAATACTACCAATAGAATGGGAGAAAATATTCACAAACTATGCATTGGACAAAGGTCTAATATCCAGAATTGATAAGCAACCTAATTCAACAAACACAAATAACACCATTGACGGGCAAAGGACATGAACAGATATTTCTCAAAAGAAAACATACATGCAGCAAATAAATATATGAAGAAAGGCTCATCACTAATCATCAGAGAAACACAAATCAAAACTACAATGTGATACCATCTCATATCAGTCAGAATGTCTATTATTAAAAAGTCAAAAAACAACAGATATTGGTGACGTTGGGGAGAAAGGGGAATGCTTATTTATACACTGTTGGGGAGAACGTAAATTTAGTTCAGCCACTGTGGAAAGCAGTGTGGACATTTATCAAAGAACTTAAAACAGAACTACCATTTGACTCAGCAATCCCACTACTGGGTTATATCACCAAAGGAAAATAAATTGTTCTACCAAAGAGACACATGTACTCTTACGTTCACTGCAGCATTATTCCTAATAGCAAAGACATGCAGTCAACCACGATGCCCATTAATGATGGACTGGATTAAGAAAATGTGGTACATAAGCATCATGGAATACAATGCAGCCACAAAAAAGAATGAAATCATGTCCTTTGCAGGAACATGGTTGCAGCAGGAGGCCATTATCCTAAGCAAACTAACACAGGAACAGAAAACCAACCACCACCTGCTCTCACTTGAAAGTGGGAGCTAAACACTGGATATACATGGATACAAAGATGGGAGCAACAGACACTGGGGGCTGCTTGAGGTTGGAGGGTAAAAGGGGGGTGTGAGCTGGAAGACTACCTGTTGAGTACTATGCTCACTACCTAGGTGACAGGATGGTCTGTGCACCAGGCCTCAGTGACACACAATCTACCCATGTAACAAACCTGCACATGTACCCCCAGAACCTAAAGTATCTTTGCCTCTTCTTCTAAAATGGAAAAAAGGGAATGTGGGGACTTTACCAATATAATGACTGTTTTTAGAGGAATCTTCCTTGGTATCTTAAGAAAACACATGGGAAGTCATCTCAAAGGTATTATACCTAAAATCACTTCTGACACTCCCAGGTGCAAACATCTTCTGGCTCCCTTTTAATTATCCTAAGACCATAAAAACAAAAAATAAGTTTCTAAAATTTAAACTAGAGGCTGAATATCCCTTATCAGGTCCCAAATACTCAGGACTAGAAATATTTCAGATTTCAGATTTTGTAATATTTCCATTACACTTGCCAGTTGAATATCTCAAATTCAAAAATCCAAATGCTTCAATAATTATTTCCCTTGAATATCATGTCGGCATTCAAAAAGTTTTAGATTGTGGAGCAAGCATTTTGGATTTCAGATTTGGAGTTGCAGGAAATCAAAATATTTTACCCCCAAATATATTTCTTTAACATACAGTAATTAAGATAGCTGTCAGAAAGTTAGCAAAAAGAAGTAGCTCTGCAAAGCTGTCTTTTGTGAGGGAAATTTACATTTGTAGAAAAATCTACACTGACTGCAGCCAGGCCTCCCCTTGTCCAGATCTAGGAAACATTAATTGAGAGTCTGACACCTTTCAAGGTCTAAAAAAGCATTTATCATCTATTGTCTCCAAGGGCTGCTACCCGTGAGGTTTCATCTGTATAACAAGACCACTTTTGCTAGCCAAGCCTTCTGTCCCTCCTATAACCTATTTTGCCCAATCTAAGCCCCCATTCTTTCTCTAACTTCAAGATAGTATATAAGCTTCTACACCCCCCTGGGAGGTTACGTGGTCACTCTGCAATATTCTCCATATGCACATTAATAAATTAGATACCTTTTATTTTACTAGTCTGTCTTTTGTGAGCTGATTTTTAAGCAAATTTTCCCTTGGTCCCTACAGTTTTGACACAGTAAGCAGGGTCACCAAAGCTGTTCTGCTCTTTTGGAAGCTGCAGCAAAGATAATCCAGGACCTCATCAACCAGCATAAGATAAAAATTTCTTACCAGCCAGGCTCCAGACCTCTTTCTCCCTGTGGAATCTGATCAAGTGGATGGTTTAAAAAAAAAAAAAATCACTGTTTTCTTTTTCCTCTCCAGAATCTTTTTGTATTTTTTGCCATCAGGTCTCCCTCCGTCTCTCAGGTTGGAGTGCAGTGGCACAATCTCAGCTCACTGCAACCTCTGCAACCCAGGCTCAAGTAATCATCCCACCTAAGCCTCCCAAGCAGCTGGGACCGCTGGCTAATTTTTTGTATTTTTGGTAGCGATGAAGTTTACCATATTGCTGAGGCTGGTCTTGAGCTCCTGAGCTCAGGCAGTCCACCTGCCTCAGCCTCTCAAAGTGCTGAGATTACAGGAGTTGAGGCACCACGCCCACCTATAGAGCCACCGAGCCCCAATCTTGATTAATGGGAGAAAAAGATTTGTGTGACGAGTCTTGGTTGTAGCTTTTGGTACCTGTGGCATGAATATTCAAATTGTTTGATTCCTTTCTTCCTCAAAATAGTCTTTTCCTTTATCTTTGTCTGTGTTGCTGTCATAAAAATTAGGGTACTGCTTGAGGTTCTCTCTTGTCATTTTATGCCCTGGAAAGTTTGACTTCTGATCAAGTGGAAGCACACTCTCTCTTGGTCTCTGCCATCTTGGGGCATGACTTTTGAGTCATGTCACGTGGCCAGTCTAAAAATGGCTAGAAACCCAAGATTTTGTTCCAAATGTGTCAAGCTCTTAGGAGAGTCTGTCATAAAAAGTCTCATCTACAAGGGGCTTTTGTCATCTCAACCTTTGTTGCCTGCTTAGTACGAAAAAAGTCCAATCCTATGAGGGCCTACCCACTGTCACAGATTAACAGGTCTGTGACTGGTGGGACCCCATATATTTGTGGGTTACTGGAGACCATCCATGATAATTAGAACCTTTCACTATCTGAGCCTATTCTTGGCAATACATTTTTTTTGTGGGGGCGGGGCATGGGAACTTTGGGATAGTAGGCTCTTCTATGCCCTCTCCAAGAAAACATTTCTAAACCTAAAAAATTACATCCTGGGTTTTCCATAAAGAGACTATTAGATTGAGTCACTATTAAAATAAGTACACCATTAAAAATTCAACAGTCAAAAGATGGATCCTTTAAATTAGACTCCCAAATTAAAAGAAAAAAAAATTTTAAGAGATCTCTTATTCTAAACAATTGATGAGAAGGTCACTTTTTTTTTTTAAAGACACATAATAGTGTCATGGTTAGTCTTGAAAATTCTCTTGACAAAATTAAAGGAGCAAAAATCTGACCTAAAATAAAGTTAAAATCCTTTGTAAGCTCACACTCCCTGCTTTAGATCCCCAGTGGGATTCACAGTAAAGGTTGCTGTACCTTATGGCTGGCAATTCACCACCACAGCCTGGGTTCAATTCCTGGTCAGAGAATCGGCCCCTTTTGGCTCAATATTCATGTGACTTTGACTTTTTGGGGTACCCATCCACCTCTTTAGAAATGCCAAGTGCATCCTTAGTTAAGTCATAACTTTGGTTAAGTCTTACTAGTTTCACTTGCGAGGGTATCTTCAATAAAAAAAATTCAAAAGGCAAAAATATCTGTTTGTCCCCCCAGCTAAAATCTGGTAATAGATTTTAAAAAGATTTTTTAAAAAGAGCTTTGTGGTTAAAAGCCAGCTTAATTAAAACCTGATGTTCAAATTATACATACATATATAATTTAAGAACATATATCCTGGAGAGAGAGAGAGAGAGAGAGAGAGAGAGAGAGAGAGAGAGAGAGAGACAGAGATCTCCTGTTCTTAAATTTTTTTTCAGTAGACTAAAACTTTTTTTTAAATTATTTTTTTAAAGTTAGACTCTTATATTTTAATTCCTTTCTTAGAAATTGGGCCAGGCACAGAGGCTCACACCTGTAATCCCAGTACTTTGGGAAGCAGAGGTGAGCAAATCACTTGAACCCAGGAGTTCAAGACTAACCTGGGCAACATGGCAAAACCCTGTTTCTATAAAAAAATAAAATAAAATAAAAGTTGGCCAGGCATGGTGGCAGATGTCTGTAGTCCCAGTTACTCAGGAGGCTAAGATGGGGGGATCAATTGAGCCCGGGAGGTTGAGACTGCAGTGAGCCATGATTGTGCCACTACACTTAAGCCTGGGTAACAGAGTGAGACCCTGTCTCAAAAAATATATATTTCTCTCCCATTTACTCTTATTCCTTCCTATTCCTCCTTCCTCCTCTTTGCTGTCTTTGGTACTACATAAAAGAATCTAGAGGGGACTTCTAATGATTGAGATCCCTTAAGAAACACAAAAAAGGATGCCATCTACCCCCTTTCTTGTACTGTGGGAGAAAGTGACCTTTGTGTGTGTGATGAGTGGTGAGTCATCACCACCATAAGAGCTACAGTTTTAGAGGTGACTGGTAACAGCTGTTTACAGTAAACCATTATTACTACAAGAGACTACTTGTTTCTTTGTGAGTTTAGATTTAAAAGATGTAGTTTAAATACTTTAAAAAATGTCTTTGTATCAAAGTACACTATACAAGCATTGCATAACCTGGTTTCATGGCATTTTTCTTTCTGGGGATATGGGATTCAATGTAAAAGTAAAATTCTAAAGTTTTAAAGCTCTGTATGTTCTGCCTTTCAACAGTGCCTACTTTCCGCATATTTTAATTATTAGGCCCTAAAAAGTACAGATACTTCGTTGACCCTGTTCCTTAATGGGCTCTGCCTTGAGCTCAGTGATCCAGTTAAAAAACAGACTAAATTTTACAATGCCCCTCTAAATAAAATTAGTGCCCTTATAAAATCCTGTAAGTTCCTATAATTCTGTTACCTTGACATCCATTTTTAATCTTCCACTAACCATTCAAACTCCTTTTAAAAAATATAAATTCTCTCTCCATACTATAAAACATAATTTACTACCCTATTTTCTCTAAAACACAATAAGGGCTTGGGCCATGTGAGACAGATGCACTTCAATCTTTTTCACTTACAAAGACAAAGTTTAAATCCAACTTTCCTTTAAACTAGTGAGTTTTACTGGTCTTATGGCTAAAATTTTAAAACCAAAGCTATAAACTCTTTATTTGTGTCCATCTATATTTTTATATATACATGTCTATGTGTATATATACTGTCTACATATCAAATTAACTGATAAGTTAGTACTCATAAATTAAATAAGCACAAATAATTTTCAAGTTCACATGATTTTAGTAATCCTTAATAAATTAAAAGTTTAAAAATTATTAGTAAAATAAAATTAAAATGTCTTCAAATTTTAAGTCAGATTTTTTTTTTTTTTGTCCTGGTTGGATTGATCAGACAGGTTTATACTGGCTCTACTAAATGTTTTAAAGTCACAGAACTGTTACTTCTATAATATTTTTAATGTTTGCTTAATTTATCTGTGAGCTTATGTCTGTAAATTTGAGACTTTAGATTCTAATGTCTAGGCAAACAACCATGGTGAGGTCTAGGGACAACACCCAGGCCCTGTCCTCCCTAGCCCAACCATGTCTCTTGGCCATACTAAGGATTAACTCTTCCAGGCATTGTGTTCACAGCTCTATTCTTTGTTTTGCACTCTACATATAGTTAAAATTACTTATTTCCTAGGTTTTTTCACTAAAAATAAGAATTACTAAGAGATACTATCATAATTAAAATACATAAACTAGATATTAAAATAAACAATTCAATATGCAAAGTATATTCAAAAAGGAAAATGTTTTTCATAAAGGTTATAAAAAAACATAAAAATGTTTTTGTAAAAATAAAGATATTGCCTAGTATAAACATTTAAAAAGTTTTTAATTAAAAAAGTAAAAATAAATATTTTAAAAAATGTTTAAATTTAATAGGCTATTTAAAAACATATAAAAATCTTGTGGTTAAACTAATTAAAATTAAATAGATTTATTTACAAGGTTTTATTAAAATTAACATTAATAATACACTAATACAAAAATAAAATCTAATTTTCTCTGGTTTTTTTTTGAGACAGGATCTCACTGTGTTGCCCAGGCTGGGGTGCACTGGTGCGATCTCAGCTAACTGCAACCTCTGCCACATGGGTTCAAGTGATTCTCCTGCCTCAGCCTCCCAAGTAGCTGGGACTACAGGTGCACGCCACCATGCTCAGCTAATTTTTATATTTTTTGGTAGAAACAGCATTTCACTGTGTTGGCCAGGCTGGTCTAAAATTCCTGGCCTCAAGTGATCCCCCTACCTTGGCCTCCCAAAGTGCTGGAATTAAAGACATGGGCCACCAAGCCCGGGCAGTTTTCTCTTTTAAACAAATTTTTCATGTAGTATTAATAAAAAATAATTTTTAAAATTTTATTTACCTTCTAAATAAACTACAAAAAACAAAGAGGGGGAGAGGGAAAAACAGATTCAGTATAACTCATGGTGTCTTTATTATGTCTTATAAGTCTCCACCAAGAGTAAAAGGTTTTGCTTTTTAAAATCTTTAAATTATCACGTTGACTAAATAAATGACATATTTTAGTGGCCTATAATCTTGTTTTAAACCTTTGATATCTGACGTATTTCCCCAAATCAAAATTTCAAATTCAGTTTTTTTTTTTACCTCAAACTAACTTTTTAGATAATAGGGCCCCTAGAAGTCCAAGAGAAACATATTAGCCTTATTCAGTATGTTAAAATCAAATGGAAATCATTTAAAAAATGGTGCTTAACTTTCTCTGCGTTATATTTATATAAATGTGTTATTAACATATGTTCTAAATCTCTATGAGATTCCTAAAGATTTGAAATGTCTTCACATATATTATCAGTAATAATTATGATTATGTTAAATTGGTATATGCCAGTGAAATAACCAAATTTCCTTGTCAATTGTATAACTATTCTAAGACTTTTGTTGTCCATTGACAATTATTGTTTTACTTTGATTCTTCTCAAAATGCAGTTTACAATCGGGTAGAGTCCAAAATTTGCTTTTTCTTCAGAGAAATTAATAAAAAAGACCCTGATAAGTAGTTGTAAACACAGGTTTCTGGTAACTTTATTGATCAGACCATTAGACTAGGTGAAAACTTTCAGTACTCTAGTTAAAAAACTGATGTATTCATGAGGATTGCTAACCTAACATCCAGCAGAATAAGAATTAATTACATGGAATTACATTAGTAAAAGACTAAAGTAATTTTTATGACTTTAAAAAAAATGCTGTGTTTGCCAGAGTCAAAAAACTTTTTTTTCTTTTAAACTACTTATAATTTACAACAATTGAGTAAAATATACTTTGTGAACAAATTTAAAACATGTATCTTTCTAATTTCTCCAAATTTAAAAACTATTTATAAATATTCTTAACTTATCAGAATATAATTGTTTAGGTAAGTTCAATACACATCTGTTTTCTTTGTAACAGGACACAGTTAGAGACACTGGTTATTTTACCAAGGCTGTGACTAAAATAACATATTTTCAGATGCAACCAGACCACTTTAAGAAATTAAAGTTGACTTTATAAAGTCAATAAAAAGACCCTTGTCTACAGAGTTCCTTTACAAGCTTCCTGACCTGTGATAAACAAAAAATGTAACTTTCTGACAGGCCAAGGGACCTCAAGTTATTTTATGGTATCAAAAGGAGAAAGATTCACCCAATTTGTTACAGGTATTAGAGTCTGGTGGCAAATCCTTGGCTTAGCTTCCTGGCCTTGAGGCTTTTAAAGGTCTAATAATCTAAAATTCCTTATTTAAAAGTTCCAACAAAACTAATCTAAAAAGAGCCTATATGGCCAATCGCTATTCTTACTACACTTTATACAAATAAGCAGGCCAAGTATAATAAGACTTAAACTTATTTTACAAATAAATTGATCCTGTATGATTTATCTTTGGTAAAAATGGGAGACTAGAGAAAAAAATATGTTTCAAATAAAACTATAGCACACCTGTTTAAATTAGATTCTAGCCTCATTCACTGTTGTTTTTATTACTTCTCTAATATTTAGACTAAAACCTAAATTCTTTCCTGGATACAGGTTTCCAAACTAACATTTTCAAATTTTTCTTCCATTTTTGACTTTAAGTCACTGCAAGTTAAAACTGTACTTTTCTTAAAGCCCTATAAACTGAAACTAGACAACTTAAACTTCAGGAAAAATCACAAGTTACACACAAACAGCCTTCATGCCTACTGATGTATACACTACTCAGAAAGTTCACTATTTCAATAGTGATTTGAACTATAATCCAGTAAAGTCTGTCAGATTGCCACTGCAATCTGAAGATACTTCAAGGACTCTACAAAACTCTATATACTACTCCAGACATTAACCTTAGTTTTTTTCTTCTGTTTCCATAAAAACACCTCCTATTAAAGATCTGTTTGCCTTCATCATACATAGAGGCCTAGTGTATCTACAATGCCACCTCCTAAAATGGGACACAAATGTTTAAACTAATCCATTCTTAGGACTATGACCAAAAAAAGATATGGGACAATGTATTTAAATTTACTCTTTTCTGCTTACCTAAATTTGTTTTCTCACTTCTTTGTCTATCTCAAATGACCTCTGGCCCAAATGGCTTTTAATATATAAAACTTTTGGAAGTTTTAAAGTGAGGACTGAAGGAAATTAAAATATTTTACCCCAAAATATATTTCTCTATTTCTCACAGGCCTCTAGATTAGGCCTATGAGACACAAAGTAAAATGACACAGTGAAAAAGGCCAAAAAGAAACTTCAAAATTATTTTTCTAATAAAACACCCTTTGAGAGAACCTTCAAAATTATGTCAGCCTCGAAGACAGGAGGTTGCCTTAGAAAGGATTTTCCTATTATTTGAAGGGAAAAAATAAAATTAAGTATCATGTAACAATAAACAAGGCTAGCAGACCAACTTAGGAAAGTGTATAATAGGACCTCATTTGAATACAGAGATCCAGGGATTAATTATGTAAGTTGCCCAAGGAACTTCAGAAATGAAGGGGACAGAATCCAACCCATGCCGCTCGAAATCAGAAGTTGGAAAACCTGTAGGTATATATTAGGGTATCCTAAGCAAGGCTGGCTATCAAGAAAAGACACCAACGTCTTCAAAAAAGAAATTATCAGGAAGCACAGAAGAGTCACAATAGGTCAAAACTAAGACTGCAATTCTCAAACTTTAGTATACCTGAAAACTGCCTGGCAACCTTGTTAAACATAAACATTTCTAAGCTTTACTCTAGAGATTCTGACTGAGTCTATCTGGGTAGGCCTTGGAATTTCTACTTTTAACGAGTTATCCTAAGTGATTTTCCCACCATCCTGAAGAGAAAAAGGAATGCTGACCCTAAGGATTTGCAGGGGATTCTCAAGCACAGAAGGAAGCTTAAAGCCTCTTGTAGGAGGAATGGCTGAGCTAAATGGGTTACGACTGGGACGCTAATGACAGAAGCTCCACTGTGTCCTGTGAGACTTCGACCCTGCAAGGGTATCAGCAATTCCCATCTGTCCGCATGTGCAAGCCATCCTTCAACAGTGATACCCTGCACCAGTAGGAAGCAACAGCAGTAGTAAACTAATCAGACAATTCAGTTTTTGCCTCCCTGTGGAGTTTGTAAGTAAAATTAAACACCCTGGAATGAGTAAATCCATGGAGTTCTTGGACTACTGTGAGGAGAAACATGTATCAAAAGGAAAGTATAAACTTTATGTAAGCAAGAATGACTATTTGTATCCCATGTTGATAATGATAAAGTACACTAAGAAATTCCAGGCAAATAGGTTTACTTATTAAAATTAAACATAGGCTTTCCTGCATCATCCCTCTCCTTAGCTAAAAACATGGCCTATTTCTCATATTCTCACAGCTCTTATACTGAAGAGGCAAGCCATCCACTTTGCCTTTGAAGCATTCACTTTACAAAACCAAAACACAACCAGAGCTAATTTGGTGGAGGGGCCTAAAGCTGTCTCAGTCAGCCTGGCATATGGAATGTCTCTAGCTTTCGAAACAAATTCACACTGTTGACCTGTTATATAATTTGGAATTCTATTCACAACAAACAGTCCAATTTCATGATTTGAAACCACAGACTTTCTGGAGTTTTAACCCAATCTAGTTTCTAAAATGAGATCAGGTGGGCACCACTCTATTGAAACTACAAAGATAAACAGCAGAGCAGTAAAAACTTGACCTCTGAAACCCCTTCCCTCACTGAGTACTGGGGCATCAGAAAGGAAGGCACAAGGGTAATGGCCCTCTTTTCCCCAAACATTAAGGATCTACATCTCTCGGTCTTGCCTTTTTAAGGAAGCAGGCCCACTTGGCTAATTCATTTGGAATTCAGACAAGCTGCGGCCTCTTGAATCATAAAGCACTGGAATCACAGAGCCAGATGGAAGAGGCCTCAGGCTTCAAGCCACCAACTTTAGCTCAATATTCGAGTCAACTTGGTTCTCCTGGCTGAAGACAAATTAGTCTCCCTCAAATAAAATGGATCAGGAGGAAATGAGATCACTGGAAATGTCAGACGCAGCTTTCAAAAGTGAGCCATTTAAGGTTTGGCTCAGGCATAGGAAAACTCTCCCGATTAGTTTCTGGCCAGCATCCTTTCCCTACAAAACAGCCAGATCTCAGTGAGGCAGAGAACACAGTAGTTCTCACTGGGGGTTAAACGGACAGGCTTATCATTACCAAGCTATTAACCTGCCCTGTCAGAAAGAGATCTAATTCTATTCCTTCCTCTATTCAGATAGTACATTTTCCTTTTCCCATGCTCTTCGGAGCTAAGCTGCCTCCAAGTAGAGACTATGCCCTCCCTGCATTCTTAAAGACTGTTTCAGAAACTATCACCACAATTTGTCAAACTAAGACAGTTATGTGAGGAAATAACGATTTGGGTCTTAAGGCCATCGCCAGACTCTTATCTTAAAGGAACAATTTTCAAATAACGCAGGTACCAAAAAGATAACAGTAGTTTTTCTACTTACCTTAATACAGCCAACTATTGTAGTTGTAAGAGCAGAATTATACTGCGTGCAGAGTACTGTGGCGTACATTAAGATAAACCTAGAATGAAGGAAGAGGTATAAAATCCAGTTTCTTACTTTATAGTAATCTCTAGCTAAGATAAACAATCAGTGTTGGCCAGGCCAGCACATTCTAGTCACTGACCAGCTATGAATTTTCCTCACCTCACTGCTTGTTATACTGCAGCTTCAGAATTTTTAAAATTTCACTAAAGAGAAACACATTCATCTCCTTACCAAGTATTTTTCCTTGCTGCCCTCATCAAAACCCTGAACCATCTCTTACAATCATGACTTTTTATAGATCATGCTTCCTACTAATACGCCTAAGCCAGACAGAAAGCTCAGAGCTCACAGACCCTAAAACGCAGTTGTGCACCTTCCATAAGGACAACATGTCCTCTGGGCCAGATGGAGGCAAGAGAGATCCTTAAATATTGAAGAAAACCAAATTAAAACTACTTTAAGAGGAGATACAAAGCCTCTGATTTACACTGAGGCTTCTGAGCCTGACTTAGTACCAAGGCATCAGGTCAACTTTATTTTGAAGCACCTGCTCACTGTGTGCCAGATCCAGTCACAAATAGCAACTAAACTGACTAGCTGAGGAAAAAAAAAACACATTAGAGAAACATGGAGGTGAGGAGAAGAGGCATGTTTGCAGGTATCCTCTCATCCTCTACATATTCTCTTCTATGAAGAAGAAAACATAGTAAAGAGGGGTCAAACTGCCCCAAATTCAAATGCTGCCACTGCCACCTACAAACTGTGCAAATTTAGACAATTTACTAAAGTTCTATCTGTCAAATGGTCAGTATAGAGATAAAACTATATAATGCATGTTGAAATACGATGGTGCTTACTAAACAGCAGGTTATCAGGTAAACTGTTTCTTTTCTTCATCCTTCTAAGGTATCGATTCAGTAGCCCTAAGAGCACATTCCCAAGGGCTATGAAACCACCTGAATCTGGAGGCGTAATTATCCTAGGCTGACACACTCAGGAGACCTAAAAAGATACTGAGAAATGAGGCACGCAAATTTCTCTAACCTATTTCTTTAGGAAAACTATCTGCTAACAAGGTAGCAAAGGCTTACCCCATCACACAGGAGAGGGTGAACTGCAGAAGAAAGAGGGTGTCGGCCCAGCCTTCAAACTCCACAGCCTGCAACACACAAGAAAGCATTAAATTTTAGACCAGGCCTTCAAAATCAGCTATCCTGTTTTAATGTAAATCCTTCTATGAGTCTGCCTCCAACACAGACACAGACACACACACACACACACACACACACACACACACACACACACAGGTATACGTTTCCCTGAATTACTGCAAGGATAGAGAGTGATGTTCAAAGATTTCATGTATACAGAGTTGAACTAGTAAGTCGTTTCATAAGATTTTCTCTCATCCAAAATGTAATGTGGGGATTTTATACTTCTCACTATTGGTGCAAAGAAACTGACATTTCCTTGAAGGCACAAGCCATATCTGGCTAATCTCAGTTCTTTCAGATGGCTATTAATGTGCTAGTACTAAAGGCTTTCTCAAACATCAAAACATGTTTCCTTTCTGTAACAGGTGAAAGCTTAAATACGGCCTTACTTATACAAATTCAGCTGAGGTCTATTCAAGGAGAATTAAAGTTTTAAAACTGTTAATTCTAAAAACAAGGTATTTTGTGGTGGTGGTGTTGTCTGTGTTAAGCCAAAAGGAAAGGAATAAACAGAAATGAAAGGGCACATTGATAATCTCATCTCTTGTCCAAGAGGAATGGATTCTCAAGTACCTAGTTGTTTTTGCAATAGGAGTTCGATAAGCAAATGTGAGAAACATTCCACCTTTTATCTCTGCCAACCGGTCCAGCTTCAGCGTTTGCTACTTCCACATAAACCTCATGACACCAGGGCTCCAACAATACCAGGCTCCCTGTGGCTTATAAAACATAACATACAGTTTCCTACTTGCATGCCTTTGCCTGGAATGTCCTTCCCCTCAACATTCGTCTGACTCCTGTTCAGCCATCAAATTAAAACTCAAGGCTCCCTTGTGGGGCCTTCCCTGATCAAATACTCCTTCCTTTGTGCCTCAGCACTCCTCCCTAGAGTTCTTGTCCCTTTGAACTGTAAATCTTTCCATACCATGTCCACAGACTGAGCTCCCTGGAGGACCCACATCCCATTTATCTAATCACATTCCTAACAGGGCTTGACAGACATAGACAGTTTGTTTATAGTTCTTTGTTGAGGTAGAATACATGAAAAATAAACTAATTTTAAGTGTTCAATTCAATGAGTAGTCACAAATGTATCATCATGTAACCATCATTGCAATCATGATAAAGAAATCAACTCCTTCCAAAGTTCCCTCCTCCCCATTGACAGTCAATCTCCCCTCCATTTCAAGCCCCTGGCAACCTCTGATCTACTTTCTGTTACTATAACTTCACTGTTCAACAATTTCCTACAAGTGGAATTGTATACCATGTACTCTTGTGTCTTCCTTCTCTTTCACTTGGCATTATGCTCCTAGGACTCATTCATCCTATGTATGTATCAGTAATTCATTCACTTTTATTGCCAATTAGTATTCTATATTCTATCTTGTGGGTATACCACAATTTGTTTATCCAAACACCAGGTAATGGACATTTATTTGAGTTATTTCCACAAGTTATTATGAACCTTTGAACCTTCGGTTACAAGTCTCCCAATTGACATGTTTTTCTTTATCTTGGGTAAATAGCTAGAAAATGGGATTGCTGGTTCATTTGGTTAGGTGTATCTTTAACTTCGTAAAAAACTGTCAAACTGTTTTCCAAAGTAGCTACACAACTTTGTATTCTCACTAGCACTATAAGAGAGTTCCCACTGCTCTATATTCTCACCAACACTTGGAACTGTTAGAGGCCATTCTAACAAGTGGGTAAATGGTATTTTGTAATTTTAATTTGCATTTCCCTAAAGACTATCAAGCTGAGTATCTTTTAATGTGGTTCTTTGACACCAGCATTTCTTCTTCGGTGAAGTGTCTAAACCTTTTGCCAACTTTTTTTTTTGAGACAGAGTCTCGCCCTGTCTCCCAGGCTGGAGTACAGTGGTGCGATCTCAGTTCACTGCAACCTCTGCCTCCCAGATTCAAGCGATTCTCCTGCCTCCGCCTCTCAAGGAGCTGGGATCACAGGCACGTGCCACCACACCCAGCTAATTTTTGTATTTTTAGTAGAGGCAGAGTTTCACTATGTTGGCCAGGCTGGTCATGAACCCCTGACTTCAAGTGATCCCCCTGCCCTAGCCTCCCAAAGTGCAGGGATTACAGAGGTGAGCCACCACCCTTGCCTCTTTTGCCAAATTTTTATTCACATTATTTGTCTTCTTATGATTGAGTTGCACAAGTTTTGAAAAATATATTCTGGATAAAAGTCCTTAATCATATATATGTTATGCTACACATACACACATACATCAAATACAGATATTTTTTTCCCAGTCTGTGACTCACCTTCCATTTTCTTTTTTATTTCTTTAAGACAGATTCTCACTATGTCGCCCAGGCTGGAGTGCAATGGCACGATCTCGGGTCACTGCAACCTCCGTCTCCTGGTTCAAGTGATTCTCCTGCCTCAGCCTTCCCAGTAGCTGGGATTAAGGCGCATGCCACCATACCCAGCTAATTTTTGTATTTTTCAGTAGAGATGGGGTTTTGCCATGTTGGCTAGGCTAGTCCTGAACTCCTGACCTCAAGTGATCTGCCCGCCTCAGCCTCCCAAAGTGCTAGCATTACAGGCGTGAGCCACTGCACCTGGCCTCACCTTGCATTTTCTTAATAGTGTCTTTTGAAGAGCAAAAAATGTTAATGTTGATGTAGTCTTAAGATCAATATTATCTTTTATAATTCTTGCTTATAACTTTTTAATGAGACGTGGGTGTAACCAAAAGTCAAAGATTTTCTCCTATCTTTGCTTCTAGTTTTATGGTTTTAGCTTTTACAGTTAGGTCTATGATCCTTTTAATATTAGTTTGCTACAGCTGCCATAACAAAGCACCACAAAACTGAGTAGCTTAAATGGCAGAAATTTGTTGCCTCACAGTTCTGCAGGCTAGAAGTCCAAGATCGAAGTGTCTACAGGGTTGGCTCCTAAGAACTGAGAGAGATAATCTTTTTCTTGCCTCTCCCCTAGCTTCTAGTCGTTTGTTGGCAATCTTTGGTATTTTTTAGCTTGTAGGGGTGTCACCCTGATGTCTAACTTCATGTTCACATGGTGTTCTCCCTCTGTGCATACCTGTGTCTTAATTTCCCAACCCCCCCTCCACCACTGGCCCTTTTTTTTTAGGCAAGGTCTTGCTTTGTCAACCAGTCTGGAGTATAGTGGCATGATCATGGCTCACAGCATCCTTGAACTCCGGGACTCAAATAATCCTTCCACCTCAGTCTCCTGAATAGCGGGGACTACAGGGGTACACCACTGTACTTGGCTACTATTTTTTAAATTCTTTTGTAGAGATAGGGTCTTGCTTTGTCGACCAGGTTGGTCTCAAACTTCTGGCCTCAAGTGATCCTTCCACCGTGGCCTCTCAAAGCACTAGAATTACAGGTGTGAGCCACCCTGCTGGCCCTTGATTTCCCTTTTTAGTAAGAACACCAGTCATATTGAATTAGAGACCCACCCTACTCCAGTATTACCTGATCCTAACTAATTACACTTCAATCATCCCATTTCAAAATACGATTATATTGTGAGGTACTAGGGGTTAGGACTTCAATATATGAATCTGGAAGGGGAGGGACACAATTTAACCTATAACACTTTTCCTGATAAATGTTTGTATATTCCACAAGGTCATAGTCATGGTTCACTATTTTGCATACAGACGTCAAATTGTTCTACCAACATTTGTTAAAGACATTATCTTTTCCTCATTGATTTATTTTCACACCTTTGACAAAAATGATTGCCCACATGGTATATTTCTATTTCTAGATTCTCTGTTCTATTTCACCGGTCTGTCTACTCTTAATCCAATATCACAGTGTCTTGATTACTGAAGCTTTATAAGAAGTGTTGAAATCAAGTAGGATAAATCCTCTAAAACTGTTATTTTTGAAAACTGATTTGACTATACTAAGTCCTTTGCCATTCCACATAAATTTTAAAATCTGTCAATTTCTACAAAAATCTTCCAACAGAGTTGGGGTGGTGTTGAATCTATAGATGAATTTGGTAAAAACTGACAAATTAATATCAAAACACCTAATTAATAAACATAAAAGTCACTTATTTAGGTCTTTTAAAATTTATCTCACTAGTGTTTTGTAGTTTTCAGCATACAGGAAACATACTGTGCTAAATTAATCCCCAACTACTTTATAATCTGAAGGTATTACAAATGGTATTTTTTACTTAGCTTCCAAGTGTTCACTGCTATTGTGTGGAGCTACAGTTAATTTTTGCATATTGACCTTGTACTGTGCAAACTTGGTAATTAGTTTCAATCACTTTTTTCTAGATTCTTTAAGATTTTCTACATATATCATGTTTTTAATACACACAGTTTTGGTTCTTCCTTTCAAACCTATATTATACAGATGAAGTTCTACAACATAACATTGAATAGAACACTATATGAGCGCAGACATCCTCGCCTTGTGCTCAAATCTTAGTGAAAAGTATTCAGTCTTTCTTTCACCATTAAATATGTTAGCAATAGATTCTTTGGTAGATGTCCTTTATTACGCTGAGAAAGTTCCCTTCTATTCCTAGTTTATTGAGAATTTTACACTCACGAGTGGATGTCACATTTTGTCAAACAGGTTTTCTGCATCTATTATAGTTCTACTATATTCTTGTTAATATGGTAAGCTGCACTGACTGATTTTCAAATGTTAAACTAACCTTAATTCCTGAGATGAACACAATATGGTCATGATATACTGCCCTTTTAATATATTGCTGGATTTTTTTGTACTGTACTTTCTCCCCCCTTGTAATGTTTTTGTCAGATTTTGGCAGAAGGTAATCCTAGCCATATAAAATCAACAAGGAAGTGTTCTATCTTCTGTTTTCTGGAAGAATTTATGTAGAATTATTATTATTTCTTCCTTAAATTTTTTGTCAAATTCTCCAGTGAAGCAATCAGGGCCTGAAATTTTATGTAGAGGAAAGTTTTTAACTACAAATTCAATTTCTTTAACATAAGTAGAGCTATAATAGCCCTATTATTAATTAAAACTTATGACTAATTTCAATTAAACAGAACTATTTAATGACTGTATTAGTCTCTTCTCATGCTGCCATAAAGGAATACCTGAGACTGGGTAATTTGTAAAGGAAAGAGGTTTAATTGACTCAGCTCCGCATGGCTGGGGAGGCCTCCGGAAACTTACAATCATGGTGGAAGGCACCTCTTCACAGAGTGGCAAGAATGAGTGCCCAGCAAAGGGGGAAGATCCTCATAAAATCATCAGATCTTGTAAGAGCTAACCCACTATCTTGAGAACAGGATGGGGGAAACTGCCCCCCCATGATTCAATTATCTCCACCTGGTCCCTCCCATGACACATGGGGATTATGGAAACTACAATTCAAGATGAGATTTGGGTGGGAACACAACCAAACCACATCAATTACTTACTAGAGTAGAGCTATTCATATGCTACCTATTTCTTCTTGAGTGAGCTTTAGGTACACAGTTTGTCTTTTCCAAGAATCTATTTTATCTCAGTTGTCAAGTTTATTGGCATAATATTGTTCAAAATATTCCCTTACTACTCTTCTAAAATATACCTGCTCTGTAATGAGGTCCTTCTTTCATTTCTGATATTGATAATTTATGTAAACTCACTTTTTGGCCTGATCAATTGACTATGAATTAGCAATTTTATTAATCTTTTTTTAAAAAAAAAAAATCCCAGCTTTTAGTTTCATTGGTTTTCATTGCATGATTTCTATTCTTATCTTACAATCTTACATTTCTTATGTTTACTTTGGGTTTAATTTTCTAGTTTCCTTCCCCCCTGCACCTTTTTAAAAGACAGATCTCACTATATTGCCCAAGCTGGCTGTGAACTCCTGACCTCAAGTAATCTCCCTACCTCAGGCTCCCAAAGCATTGGAATTACAGGCATGAGCCACCTCGCCCCAGCTACTTTCTTAAGACAGAGGCTTAGCTCACTCATTTTAGATCTTTCTTCTTTTCTAAAATAAGCATTTAGGGATTTAATTCATAGAATTAATTTTATGGATTTCCCTCTATATACTGCTTTGGCTGCATTCCAGAAATTTTCCTATGTTGTAGTTTTTTTTTGTTTTTTGAGACAGGCACAAAAACAGCCAGGATCTGTTGCCCAGGCTGGAGTGCAGTGGTGCTATCTTGGCTCACTGCAACTTCTGCCTCCTGGATTCAAGTGATTCTATTGCTTCCCAAGTAGCTAGGATTACAGGTGTGTGCCACCACACTTGGCTAATTTTTGTATTTTTAGTAGACACAAGATTTTGCCATGTAGACCTGGCTGGTCTCAAACTCCTGACATCAAGTGATCCACCTGCCTCGGTCTCTCAAAGTGCTGCGATTACAGGAGTGAGCCACCACGCCCAGCCACTATGTTGTGCTTTGATTTTCGTTCAGTTCAAAATATTTTCTAATTTTCTTTGTGATTTCTCTTCATCTATGAATTATTTACAGGTGTGCTAATTTGCAAATATTTGGGGGTTTTCCAAATATCTTTATGCCATTAATTTCTACCTTAATATTGTTCTGGTCAGGGAATATGCTTTGTATGGTTTCAATTCTTTTAAACTATTAAGACTGTTTTTATGGCCTAGAATATAGTTTATCTTGGTATATACCCAATGTGCACTTGAAAAGAACGTATACTCTGCTGTTGTTGAATGGAATGTTCTTTAATGTCAAGTAGATTAAGCTTGTTGACAGTATTATCCAAGTCTTCCATACTTTACTGATTTTCAGTTTCACTGTTTTATCAATTACTGAGTTAAAAATATTAAGATCCCAATTGTAATTGTGGGTTGGTCTATTTCTCCTTTCTGTTCTATCAGTTTTCACTTCACATATTTTGGAGCTCTCTCAAGAATATACACACTTAGGGCCATTATGTCCTTTTGAGGAGTTAACCCATTTTATCATTAAGAAATGTTCCTCTTTATTGTACAGTTTCCTTTACATTCTATGTTTATTGAGCTCCTTGTATGTGTGCCTTTAAAGTTTTCATTAAATTTTGGGGAAAAAAATTTCTGCCCCCACCCTTCATAGACTTTTTGATATTGCCCCACAGGTCACTAATACTGTGTTCATTTGCTTTACCATCTTTTTTCCTCTATACACTTCATTTGGACATTTTCTATTACTTCTTTAATGCACTGATCTTTTCTCCTAATCTGTTAATTCCTTCCACTTTATTTTTCAATTCAGATATTTTTCATCCCTAAAAGTTCCAACTGAGTCTTTTTTATAGCTTTCTTTTCTCTTCTCATCCTTTCTTAACAGTCCTTTACAGCCTGTCATCCAAAGACTGAAAAATGTTGTTTGATAAATGTTTGATTTTCTAGTACCTTAATGCAGGAAGGTAAACCCTGTCCGTGTTATTCCATCATGGCTAGGAAATGAAAGACCACATTCAGTTCCTGATTTGAATTATAACCCTGTACCAAATGATGCTTCTACTAAGAAGCTTTAGCCAAAAACCTAAGTTGCACATTAGCATCTTTCCTGCCAAACTCAACAGAAGACTAAATGCTACTTTTATCAGGTTCCTTACTAAGTATGTGTACATATATGGACATCTTTATGTACATGACTATCTCTCCAGACAGACACTGCAAATACCTTGATGATTTATCTCTGTATCATTGGTATTTAACAAAGTGATCAGAAAATAGTAGGTGTTTAATAACTGTTTGCTGGATGAATGGAAGATATGAGAACTCATGCATACAATCTCATGCTATGCTCTTTCATACCTGTAAACACAACCTCCTCTCTGATGAAAAATCAGTGAAGCACAATAAACTCGCCTAGGACTCAGGAGACCAGCTTCTGCTAGCAAGACTATTTCCTTGGGAGCAGGAAATGTGTCATATGTCATTTCTGCAGAGTTCCATGCACTTAGAAGCGCTAAGCACAAATACTAGCTAGCAGTAGTGGATTAAACATCCATGATCTGTGGCCCAGCATCATTTTCTACATACAGATGAGGTGAACTTTGCTTTTTTTGTTTTCAAATATCTGACCCTTCTGAACTTTGCTTTTTAATACACCCACACACACATACCTGCCTGTACATGCTACTAACTGTATTTAAGTTGAATGTTAAATCTACACAATTTGTTTTAAAAAAAAAAATTTTTATTTCACATTTATCTGAAACTGGACCAGAATCTCAAGTATGTTTACATTTTAATTGTTCACATTTTAACTGTTTCTTACACTATCAGTTTGCCCTGTTTCCTGCCCCCACGCCCCCCCCCCCAGCTTTATTAAGCTTTATTAAGGTATAGTTTACAAAATATGTAATTTTAACTTTTCTTCTAATAATTAAAGGTCATTTGAACTGCATATAACTCATTAGCTTTGCACTAAGTTTGTTTTGTTTGTTTGTTTTTGTTTTTTCTTTGAACAGAGAAGGCACAACCCAGTAAACCAACACTTAGGCAATGGAAAGGTTATGTATACCCTGCAGGAAAAGCCACTGTACCTAGAAAGGTAGGAGGACCGGGATTCAGAAGCCTGGTGTCTTTTACCACCTCACCACTGCTTCATTATGCTAGACTGAGCTTCTGTAAGGGAGAACTGCACGGGTATTAAGGCTTCTTCCAGTTGTGACAAGAGTATTAGATCAGCTTGAAAAGCAGAGACTTTATTTACCCAAGCTAAAACACATAAAAGAAATCTCAGCCCTAAAACCTTTCCTCCAACTCTAAGTTATCTTCCTTTCCTGGCTAAGCTATTCTTTTACCCCGAAGTCATTAAGAATAGAGAATAAGTTGTGGTAAGGGACAAAGATAATTCTCTGAACCTTAGTTTCTACATATGTAAAAAGATGAATAATAAGGCCTCACTTACAGGGTGATCAGAATTACAAAAAAATATGGATACAATTGCTGACATGGAGGGAATCTGGCTAAATAAATGATGTCAGCTACTATAATATCATTACTTTTAATTTTTTTTATCAGTGACTTAATCAGTGGTCAGTAATCAGAATTATTTGGCAAAGACCTCAAATAAACCTCTCATAAACCTAAGTTTCTTCTCTCCTTTAGCTCTAAATATCTCCACTGCTTTCGGTGTATGATTCTGACATCTATTAAGTCCCGCGTGCCAGGCCCCAGGCAGGCTTTGGGGCAATACGCTAAAGAAGAATATTCTCTATTCTTAATGACTTCGGGGTAAAAGAATAACTTAGCCAGGAAAGGAAGATAACTTAGAGTTGGATTATCAGGCTTCCTGATAATCAAGGAGCAAATGATAAAATAAAAAAATTAAAAACAAAAAAGTGCTGCCATACATTTTTGGAGTGCTTTATGGTTTACCAAGTGCTTCTGCATATATCATGTCATTTAATTGCCATGACAATCCTGTGGGAGAGAAAGGCCAGATCTTATTATACCCAGAAGACGGGCGACTTACTTTAGGTCACACAGGTTATATACGGTGAACATGAGTCTACATATGCTAAGCCCCAAGGCTCTCTACACTGAATGTTACATTTGATTCAGAAAAATGCACCAAATATATACTGCACAGTCTCCTTTGGGGACATAATAATGACATCTTCAGGATATTAAAATCTCATGGATATTAAATCTCATGGATATGATTCCATTCAGATAAAATTCAAAAACAGAAAAATAATTCTCATGGGATTTTTTTTTTATTTCTCTAAGTATTTGGCCTGTCTCTGGAGAAAGTCAGTCTATGGCACAAGCACGCTGTTGCATTCCTCTGCTTTGCCACAGGAATAGATCTTTGGCTGCAACGAAAGCAGCAGCAGCCATTTGAAAGTACAGCTGTAGGAAAAACAGAACGCTGGCAGTCCCTACAGTGCAAATGAGCCCATTCTCCCTGCCATAAAGATAGCATTAAAAATAAAAAATAAAAACTACTGCTTATTAAGTGCCTATTATGTACCAGGCTCAGAAACATTCAGTAACATGTCCAAAATATCTACCTAGTAAGTACCTGTTCAGCTCCATAGCCTATAGTCTTTCCATCTGTACTGCTGGAAAAAAACAAAGGCAAGGCAACAACATGTTCTCAATTTTTTTTTTTTTCCTTTATGGCTCCACATGGTTACCAATCAGTGAGTCAAATAGCAGGAGTTCTAATTCTAACCGCCATTAACTTTCTGTGTGGCCACGATAGTTATTTAACATCAGTGAGACTCTACCTGTATTACCAATGTAGAAAACAGTCTGCTCTGTATCTGCCTCCTGTGAGGATCAACAGAGAGACTGAAATGCAGACACTTTAAATGTATACAGAATTTACATACAGAAGAGATTATTCACTTAAACTTCCACCATTGTTATCTCTTGGTGGTAGATTTGTAAGTGGATTTTTTATTCTCCCTAAGAAACAGAAGGCACGGTGAACATATATTTTGTTAATCAGGAAAAAAAAAAAACATTTAAAACAAAACAAAACTTCTGCTTCTGGAGAAAGCTCTGATAAAGAGCCACTGTGAAGAGAATGACCTACCTAGTCATTCTGCATGTGACACAGAACTAAAGAGTCTCTCCGCCACAAGGCCTGGAATCTTCAGTCTTAGCTGACTGGTAACTGTGATTACAGATTTAATATACAAAGATGCTTTCTTAGGCTTTCCTTCAGTTTTGAATAAAGTCTTTAGTGCTACAGGTGCCAGGAGTATAATGTAAATACCCCAGGAGTGAAAACAATATCCCATAATCAAAGGGAGACAGCAAATGTTATATGGACCTACCACTACCTATAACTATGCTTTTTTTTTTTTTAATTTTTTTAATTGTTAATTTTTGTGGGTACATGGTAGGTGTATATATTTATGGGTGGAGGCTATTTTGATACAGGTATGCAATGTGTAATAATCACATCAGGGGTTGGGCTCGGTGGCTCACACCTGTAATCCCGGCACTTTGGGACGCCGAGGCAGTCAGATCACCTGAGGTCAGGCGTTCAAGACCAGCCTGACCAACATGGAGAAACCCTGTCTCTACTAAAAATACAAAAATTAGCTGGACATGGTGGCATGCACCTGTAATCCCAGCTACTCAGGAAGCTGAGGCAGGACAATCACTTGAACCCAGGAGACAGAGGTTGCAGTGAGCCAAGATCACACCATTGCACTCCAGCCTGGGCAACAAGAGGGAAACTCCATCTCAAAATAATAATAATAAATCACATCAGGGTAAATAGGGTATCCATCCCCTCAAGCATTTATCCTTTGTATTACAAACAATCCAATTATACTCTTTTAGTTATATTTTGAAATGTACAATTATTTTGTTGTGCTACCAAATACTAAGTCTTATTTTTTCTAACCATTTTTTGTACCTCTTAACCCTTCCAGCTTTCCTCCCACACCACCCCCCCACCACCACTTCCAACTACCCTTGCCAGCCTCTGGTAAACCACGTACTCTCTATCTCCACCAGATCAATTGTTCTAATGTTTAGTTCCCACAAATAAGTGAGAACATGTGAAGTTTGTCTTTCTGTGCCTGCCTTATTTTGCTTAACATAATGACCTCCAGTTCCATCCGTGTTGTTGTGAATGTCAGCATCTCCTTTTTTATGGCTGAACAGTACTCCATTGTTTATATGTACCACATTTTCTTTATCCATTCATCTGCTGATGGACACTCGAGTTGCTTGCATATCTTGGCCACTGTGAACAGTGCTACAATAAAAATGGGGGTATCTCCTCGATATACTGATTTCCTTTCTTTTGGGTTTTACCCAGCAGTGGTATTGCTAGACTATATGGTAGCTGCATTTTTGGTTTTTTGAGGAACCTCCAAACTGTTCTCCATAGTGTTTGTACTAATTTACATTCCTACCAAGAGTGTATGAGGGTTCCCTTTTATCCACACCCTTAGCAGCATTTGTTATTGCCTGACTTTTGGATAAAAGCCTTTTTAACTAAGGTGAGATGATATCTCATTGTAGTTTTAGTTTGCATTTCTCTGATCATCAACAATGTTTAGCACCTTTTGTATATGACTGTTTGCCATCTGTCTTCTTTTGAGAAATGTCTACTCAGATCTTTTGTCAATTATTTTAATCAGATTACTAAATTTTTTCCTATAGAGTTGTTTTTCAAATATTTGCAAATATTTTCTCCCATTCTGTGGGTTGTCTCTTCACTGTTAATTGTTTTCTTCACTGTGCAGGAGCTTTTTAACTTGATGTGATTCCATTTGTCCATTTTTACTTTGGTTGTCTGTGCTTATGGGGTAATACTAAGAAATCCTTGTCCAGTCCAATATCGGGGAGAGTTTCCTCAATATTTTCTTCTACTAGTTTCATACTTTGAAGTTTTAGATTAAGTCTTTAATCCATTTTGATTTTTGTCCAAGGCAGAAGATAGGGATCTAACTTCATTCTTTTGCATATGTAAACCCGGTTTTCCCTGAACCATACATTGAAGAGACTGTCCTTTCCCCAGTGTATGTTCTTGGCACCACTGTCAAAAATTAGTTTACTGTAGATGTATGGATTTAGTTCTGTGTTCTATTCAGACACATAGATTCCACTGATCTATGTGTCTGTTTTTATAACAGTACCACGCTGTTTTGGTTACTACTATAGCTCTGTAGTATAATTTGAAGTCAGGTAATGTGATTCCTCCAGTTTTGTTCTCTTTGCTTGGGATAGCTTTGGCTATTCTGGGTCTTTTGTGGTTCCACATAAATTTTAGGATCGTTTTTTCTATTTCTGTGAAGAATTTCACTGGTATTTTGATAGGGGTTGCATTAAATCTGTAGATTGCTTCAGGTAGTATGAACATTTTAACAATACTGATTTTTCCAATCCATGAACATGGAATAGCTTTCTATTTTCTTGTGTCCTCTTCAGTTTCTTGCATCAGTATTTTACAGTTTTCACTGTAGAGACTTTTCACTTCTTTGGTTAATTTTAAGTTAAAGTATTTTATTTCATTTGTAGCTATTATAAATGGAATTACTTTCTTGACTTCCTTTTCAGATTGTCTGCTATTGCCATATGGAAATGCCACTGATTTTTGTATGTTGATTTTTTTATCCTGCAATTTTAGTGAATTTGTTTATCAGTTCTAATAGTTTTTTGATGGAGTCTTTAGGTTTTTCTAAGTACAGGATCCTATCATTTGCAAACGAGGATAATTTGACTCCTTTTTCAATCTGGATGCCCTTTCTTTCTCTTGTCTGATTGACTTAGCTAAGGACTTCCAGTATTATGTTGAGTAACAGTGGTGAAAGTGGGCATCCTTGTTGTGTTCTGATCTTAGAAAAAAGGCTTTCCATTTTTCCCTATTCAGTATGATATTGCCCATTCATCTGTCATATATTGTTTCTAATTACGCTGAGGTATGTTCCTTCTATACCCAGTTTTTTGAGGATTTTTATCATGAAGGGATTTTGAATTTTATCAAATGTTTTTTCCACCATCAATCAACTGAAATGACCATTTGGTTTTTGTCCTTCATTCTGCTGATATGATGTATTACATTCATTGATTTGTGTATCCTGAACCATCCTTGCATCCCTGGGATAAATCCCACTTGGTCATGATGAATGATCTTTTTAATGTGTTGTTGAATTGGGTTTGCTAGTATTTTTGTTGAGGATTACTCCATTACTATTCATCAGTGATACTGGCCTACAGTTCTGTGGTGTGTGTGTGTGTGTGTGTGTGTGTGTGTGTGTGTGTTTAATGCCATCTTTGTCTGACTTTGGTATCAAGGTAATACTGGCCTTGCAGAATAACTCTGGAAGTATGCGCTCCTCCTCTATTTTTCTGAATAGTTTCAGTAAGATTGGCATTTGTTCTTCTTTAAATGTTTTGTAGAATTCAGCAGTGAAGCCATATCCAGGCTTTCCTTTGCTTGGAGACTTTTTATCACAGCTTTGATCTCATTCCTTGTTACTGGACTGTTCAGGTTTTGGATTTCTACATGATTGAATCTTTGTAGGTTGTATGTGTCCAGCAATTTATCCATTTGTTAGAGCTTTTCCAATCTATTGGCATATAGTTGCTCATAGTAGCCAATAATGATCTTTTGAATTTCTGTGGTATCCATTGTAACGTCTCCTTTTTTAGCTCTGATATTATTTACTTGGGTCTTCTCTCTTTTTTTCTTAGTCTGGCTAAAGGTTTGTCAATTTTTTCTTTTAAGAAAACCAAAAAATCTTTTTGGGTGTGGAACCCAAAAGAACTTGCTTTTCTAGTTCTTTAAGATGTATCATTAGGTTGTTTATTTGAAGTTTTTTTTTTCCTTTTCTTTTTTTTTTTTTTTTTTTGATGTAGGCATTTACAGCTGTAAACTTATCCTCTTAGTACTGTTTTTGCTGTATACCATAAGTTTTGGTTTTCCATTATCATTTGTTTCAAGAAATTTTTTAATTTCCATCTTCATTTCTTCATTAACCCATTTGTCATTCAGGAACATACTGTTTAATTTCCATGTATTCCAAAATCCCTCATTATTAACTTCTAGTGTTATTCTATTGTAGTCAGAGAAGATGCTGAATATTATTTCAATTTTTTGAATGTTTTAAAACTTGTCTTGTGACCTAACATATGGTCTATCCTTGAGAAGGATCCGTGTGCTGGGAAAAAGAATGTGTATCCTGCAACCACTGGATGAAATGTTCCGTAAATATCTATTAGGCCAATTTGGTCTACAGTGCAGATTAAATCCAATGTTTCTTTGTTGATTTTCTGTCTGAAGGATCTGTCCAATGCTGAAACTGGGGTGTTGTAGTTTCTAGCTATTACTGTATTGGGATCTCTCTCTCTCTCTCTTTAGATCTAGTAGTATTTGTTTTATATACCAGTGCATTCTTGCATCAGTGTTTTATAGTTTTCACTGTAGAGATCTTTCATTTATTTAGTTAATTTAAGTTAATGTATTTTAACTTAAAATATATTCAGGTGTTCCAGTGTTGCGTGCATATATATTTACAACTGTTATATCCTCTTGCTGAATTTACCCCTTTATCATTATATAGTGACCTTCTTTGTCTCTTCTTACAGTTTCTGTCTTAAAATTTATACTGTCTGACGTAAGTATAGCTATGTCTGCTCTTTTCTGGTTTCCACTGGCATGGAATATATTTTTCCATCCCTTTATTTTCAGTCCATGTGCATCTTTACAGGTGAAGTGTGTGTCTTGTAAGCTTGTAAGCAACATATCACTAGGTCTTTTTTTTCTTCTTCTTCTTCTTTTTTTATCCATTCAGCTACCCTGTCTTTTGATTGGAGAGTTTAGTCCATTTACATTCAATATTATTACTGGTAAGTAAGGACTTGCTTCTGCCATTTTGTTCTGGTAGTTCTGTGGTCTTCTCTTTCTTCTTTCCTTCCTGTCTTCCTTTTAGTGAAGGTGATTCTCTGTGGTGGCATAATTTCATTTCTTGCCTTTCATTTTTTACGTATCTGTTGTATACTTTTTCATTTGACATTACCATGAGGCTTGCAAACACAACCTAATAACCCAGTATTTTAAGCTGACAACAACTTAATACTGTGTGCATAAACAAATAAGCAAAAAGAAAACTAATAAAAACTCTACACCTTAATTTCATCCCCTCACTTTTTAATTTTTTATTGTTTCTCTTGATATCTTATTGTACTGTCAATGTGTTGAAAAGTTGTTGTAGGTATTATTTTTTATTGGTTCATCTTTTTGTCTTTATGTGTAAAATAAGAGTAGTTTACATACCACAGTTACAGTGTATAACTAGACATTTTGTTTAAAACTTTTAGCTAAATAAAAATATTTGAAAAAATTTTTAATTTAAAAAATTTGGTTTTTTTGTTGCCCAGGTTAAGGAAATTAAGAGAGAAAGGGAGTATCTGAGTAAGATTAGCACAAAAACTACACAATCAGTACAAAGGCTAAACTCTAGTCCAGGGATGCAATCAGATTTTGTCTTTTGTACCAGCTCTGATCAATTGATTCTGGCTGTCTAGACTCTTGTCTTGGTAAACAGTCTTAGGCTATGTGTAAGCATAGCAAGAAAGTGCTGTGACTACTTGGTAATATCTACAATGAGCACAGGATAACTTAGCACCAATTTATAACTTACCAACCCTAGTCTACTTAGAAGTATGGAAAAGTTTCAAGGTCCACTTGAGGCAACCAATCCCCACGTCTCAGAAATTTGCTAAGCAGAGTCATCAACTCATTTGAAATCTGAACTAAAATCCAAAGTGTGACAGATATTTTCTTAGTGTTTTAATACATCTCTGTTTACTGTTAAGTCTAAAAATAAACCACTGAGTTTGCACGTCATGGTAAAGAAAAAAGATTAATAAATGATATTCTATTCTGAAAATTCTTTCCCTGAAAAATTACTGAGAAAAAAATTGAATCCTTATCTGAAAGTAAACTGTTACGAAACTTGCTAAGGCAGAAAGAAAATAATGTCAGTGGTGCCACCTATATAAAATAAAACCTACATATCATGTCAAAACTACATATTCCAGCTTGCCAAGTAGGTCACATGCTCTTATTTAAAAAGAGATATCTCAGAGGTAAGAATGGTTAAAAACAGAACAGTATCAGTCAAATAATATACAGGCAAAGAGAAAGATCTACTCATTCATAACTAAAGAATAATTGATCCAACCCACCTGTTTTACATATGGGAACACCAAGGCCCAGAAAACAGAAGAAATCTGTCTGTATGTGGTGAGAATAATTCAGAATCTGAAAATCAATCTGTATGCTCCACAGAGCAATCCAGAAAAGATGAATAACTCTAAACAGGCTAACTCAACAGCCTAAAATTACTTCATTATTTAGTCAGCAATGCTTAGTATGAGACACCTCCAGGCAGACAATTTGTGCAGCAACTTTTCCTATAACTCCCCTAAACCATGTAATTTAGCCAGTGATATAATGGAGACATTATACAGCATACCACAGAACTAGCCTTGTGAGATCTACAGCAAGGGGGTCTGTTCTTCCATCCCTATGTGAGAACACCTATCGGGGTGTGCTGCCAGAAAGTCAAGCTCCAACTCCTGTGACTGAATCACTGGCTTTGTACTAAAAAAAAATCCCATCTGGAGGAAGCAATTAGTAAGTTTAAACACAATCTGTACTGATGCTTTGGAAAGTCATTGGTCAAGTGATGTCTACTCTGCCTTTATCTATGGTAACTAGTATCTTTTATTAACAGTAAGCTCGTTTTTGCATGAGGCATAGTTTTAAAAAATGTTTTAAAGTTAGAAGATACATGTTTTAAAAACTAAGTGCTGAATATATTTATTTGTTCCTTGGTTTCTGGTAAACCCAGAACTTTGAGAACCTTGAATACACTTTAAATATGTATATACATACATATACATACATACACACACACACACACACACACACACACACAAGTTAGGTTTCTCAAAATGCTTTGTAAGACCTTGCATTATGTGCTCACTGGGATGAGTTTTTCAACTGGAACTTTCCTTTAAATTTTTATGGTATTATAATTTCATTTTTTTCATCCTTGGCCTCCAATTCTTGCTTAAAGGCTGTATCAGCTCATCAACTGCTGTATCCAACTCCTGGCTCTCTGGGGAGCTGATCTTTCAGAGCCCCTTTGTTGGATTCTTGTCCTAACAAAGTTAAATTCTGCCTACCAAATTTAACAGTGAGACTTTCAGAATAATTTGCATCGATTTTGCTTCAATTTGCAATGTGGGTCAAGAGTCTGCAACTTCGGATGATAACAAACTGACTTGTGCCCTGTCCCCAGTTATTTTCTTTTTTTTTTTTTTTTTTTTTTTTTTTTGAGACGGAGTCTCACTGTGTCTCCCAGGCTGGAGTGCAGTGGCGCGATCTCGGCTCACTGCAAGCTCCGCCCCCCGGGTTCACGCCATTCTCTCGCCTCAGCCTCCCCCCAGTTATTTTCAAATTTAAGGTTAATCACAGGATAGTAGTCATTTATAGAAAAACTATCTTTTCCTTATTGTTCCTTTGATATAGTTTTTAAATACATTTACGTGGTCCTATAATCAAAAAAATATAGAAAGATGAATAGTTTGAGAAGTCTCCCTCCCATTCCTGTTCTACTTACCCTGTTCCTACAATATGCACAAAAATTATTTATCAGTTTCATGTATATTTTTCCAGAGTTTCTTTATTTAAATAAGTGAAAAAAACTGTGTGTGGGGGGGGACAGGTATTCTTATTTTCCTTTTTATTTTACCCAAAAGGTAGGATACCATATGCACCATTTTGCACTGTGCTTTTTCATTTAACCATTCATCTTGGAAATCTTTTCATTCAATACATAGAAAGTTTCCATTCAAAGTAGCCCCCATTCAAAGTTGGTCAGGAAAGTCTGCAGTCCAACAAATGAGAGCAGTTTATCAGCACTGATTATCGGGGAGTACTAGGCTCATGCCAGCTGTGAGAACAGCTGCCTGTTTCCACAACGCCATGGCTTTTACTCCTCAGAAACTCTGTCTCAACCCCAGAAAGGGCTGTACCTAGAGACTCATTTTACACATGATAAAGCTAAATGGGAGAGCAGAAGGGACTTATCCAAAGTCAGATGGTGGTCAGGCATAGAACTGGAGGTAGCTAGTTTTCTGCATTCTGAGAGTCCTAAATTCTCCCCACTGTACCACTTATATCACAAATTTTTTTTTTTTTTTTTTTTTTTTGGAGACACGGCCTTGCTTTGTCACCCAGGCTGGAGTGCAGTGGCACAATCATGGCTCACTGCAGCCTCGACCTCCTGGGCTCAAGTGATCCTCCCACCTCAGCCTCCCCAGTAGCTGGGACTACAGACACGCCCAACCATGCGTGCTAATTTTTTTGGAACTTTTTGTAGAGATGGAGTTTTGCCATGTTGCCCAGGTTGGTCTTGAACTCCTGGGCTCAAGCAATCTGCCCACCTCCACAAGGGCTAGGATTATAGGTGGGAGCCACCACACCCAGTCCTTTGTCACAAACTTTTAAGGACTTGTCACTACCTGCAAAGTAAATGTCAAATTCTTGTGTCTAGCACTGGTCCTAATTTAGAAGGAATCAGGGTGTGGTATGGTGGGAATAGTAATAGCACCTGCTTAGAATTAAACAATCTAGGTTCTAGTCCTCTCTGGGGTCCAGTTTCCCCATCTATGAAATAAGAGGCTCAAACCAGACATTCTCTAAGGTCTCTGCTAATGTTTCCAAGATCTTTGACTTCTACCTTCTAATTTGAAGAGTCTGGTCTTTGCAGTTGTGCCTGCGCTCATGCTGTTACTTCTACCTGGAATGTACATTTTGTTTCTCTTCCTCCACATTTTTCAAGGCCCACTTTGACTTTTCCTGGTATTTGCCCATTTAAAAAATGCTAAGCACTCTCACTTCAGGACTTGGAACCTGCTCTTCCTTGACCTAGATTACTCTCCCTCCAAAGGGCCATATAAATTGCTCTCTTAGTCCATTTGGTTCAATGTCTGCTAAAGAAACTGTATACGTTCCCTAAGCAAATTAATTCTTCCAGCTTTCTCAGATTGGCCTCAAGATTTAGAACCATATATCACACCATATTCTCGTCCCAAAGCTGGAGAGTGAGGGGTGCTTCTATTAGTCACTAGTCTGCTCCAAAGCCCACAGCCTTTGGAGTCAGGCTTGGGTTTAAATCTTGACTCCACTATTTCCCAATAGTATGACACTGGACAAGTTTCTTAGTCTCTCTGAACCTGTCCTTCCACATTAGTAAAATAGGTATAATTAAAATTTTCTTGACTGCTATAAAAACTACATTATATTAAATATATAAAGTGACTAACACATAATAGGGATTCAATAAATGTTAGTTTCTTGTACCACTTTTTTTCACAGCCACCAAATACTTACTCAATACTCTTTATTAGAGAAATAACTGTTTCCTACTTTGGTGTCATTTTTAGGCCTGCTGACAGGTAGGTCACAGTTCATTAAAACGTTTACACATACATTCAAGATGACCTGTATCAGTTCTTTAAAAGAAAGAGGTATGACGGCGGGGGCGGAGGGGAACAGCTTCATAAGCTGTCAGTCTCCTGCCTTTGGTTCAAGAACAATTTAACAGTCCAACTGCTTTTAAAAATCTCTTTTATTTTAGCTCCCACAAATTTGTAAAAATTATCACTGTCTTTAGAGTAAATGACCAACATACTTATTCTGAAGAAGTTACTAGCCAGAGGAATCATTAGAAGGAACCTTGGTACAGAATCTTTGTCATAATTCTAGATTTCCATTTAGTTTGCAGAAAGTTGTGAATTCTAACAATATGTTATCAATTTGTCTCCTATACAGGCTTGTTTTAGAGAAAAATTCTTCTCCAGATTTATTTTACTACTCTATTCTGTATTTATTTAGCTAGACATTTGCAGAAAATTGGTAAACTACTATATTAGTTGTTCTTTATATGGTTAAGTCGCCAAACAATGCTAAATATCTCCTGAAGGAAAAAAAAAACAAGTTAGGAGTTAAACCAGGATGACAATTGTACACTAAAACTGAAAACCTCTAGCAACGCCTAGCATTTTGTTTAGGATTTGGAGAATTTTCCTATTTCAAGATTTTTGTTTCTCAAGGATAGTTTACTACTATTCCTATTTTACAGTTTAGCAGAAATGTAAAAATTCCCTTCCTCTATCCTTCTGGCATGTAAGAAAAGGACACTAGCTGGCAAGCACTATTTTTATGTTGACAGCAGAGCTATTTTGAGTCATCTTAGTACTATCCAATGTTTACGCCAAGAAAAGAGGTTAGCATGACATCAGCAATTTAAAGAGTAAATGCTCAGTTTTCGGTCACTTAATAAGCATATTTCTTTTGAATAACAAAGTCTATCTTTTCATCATAAATAATAATGCAGTTCATCAGCATAAACCATTAAACCATAATTAGAAAATCCTACCTTTTGTGCATCTCCTGTGAAATACGCAATGGCCAGGGTGGGCAGAATCATGAACAATGCATTGTAATAGAGCAGTCCATATTTTCCCAGCTCCTAGGACAGTAAATAATTAGGTGTTTCATCTGCATTTGGTTCTAGCAGATACAACACTGTACAAAATACCACTCAAACTACACATACATACACAAACACACACACCCTCCCCTACAACATACACAGCAAATGAATTAAGTTAGAAGTTTTGCAAACATTAAGAAATAACCTAAACTTTCAAGACCAAAAAAAGCACCTTACAAAATTTTATACTTACTTGAAATAAATTCCTCAAGTGCTTAAGGTCAGAGAAATAAAAATGACAACTGACTGCCTCAAAATAGCTAGGAGAAAAGAGGTTATTCTGAACACACACACACACACACAGACACACACACACCAATATCGAAACATCCCTCTGAATCCATTCTCTTTCCAGAACTGAATCAAGAGCCACTGAGTATGTCTTGGGCTTTTTAAAAGCCTAGCAGTGTCATTTAAGAAAGATGGATGAAGCTGGACATGGTGGCTCATCACACCTGTACACTCAGCAGTTTGGGAGGCTGAGGCGGATAGACTGCTTGAGCCCAGGAGTTCAAGACCAACATGGGCAACATGGTGAAACACTGTCTCTATAAAAAATACAAAAACGGCCGGGCACAGTGGCTTACGCCTGTAATCCCAGCACTTTGGGAGCCTGAGGCAGGGAGATCACTTGAGGTCAGAGTTCAAGACCAGCCTGGCAAACACAGTGAAACCATCTCTACAAAAATACAAAAATTAGCCGGGCATGATGGCGGGTGCCTATAGTCCCAGCTACTAGGGAGGCTGAGGCAGGAGAATCGCTTGAACCTGTGAGGTGGAGGTGCAGTGAGCCAAGATCGCACCATTGCACTTCAGCCTGGATGACAGAGTGAGATTCTATCTCAAAAAAAAAAAAAAAAAAAAAAAAACCTAGCAGAGCATGGTGGCACGTGCCTGTTAAATCCCAGCTACTGAGGAGGCTGATGTGGGTGGATTACTTAAGCCTGGGAGTTCAAGGCTGCAGTGAGCCAAGATTGAGATCGTACCACTATACTCCAGCCTGGTTAACAGAGCAAAAACTTATCTTAAATTAAAAAAAAAAAAAAATTAGCCAGGAATGGTGGTATGCACCTGTAGTCCCAGCTACTCAGGAGACTGAGGTGGGAGGGCTCCTTGAACCCAGGAATCCGAGGGAGGCTGCAGTGAGCTCTGATTATGCCACTGCATTCCAACTTGTGCAACAGAGCAAGACCCTAGCTCAAAAAAAAAAAAACAAACAAAAAGCACAAAGCAAGCAAACAAAAAAAGATGGCCAGAATCAGACACACAGACTCAGGCCTAGACCAGTAATAACGGACAGCACTTCTCAGTGAAGTATTTCTGAAAATGTGCACATGAAGTACAATGAAGATTAAGATTACTGTAACTACAACTCCCAGAACACAGTATGACTCATTGGGTTCTTAACTACTAGGGAGCAACAAAGGACAACACACATCTTCAAACACAGGGAGCCTATAAGAACTCTGAGTCCACCTTTGATTCACACACTTATGGAACATTTAGCATGAAGCAGTCTCCCGAAAATGCGGACCAGGGTTTGAGAGGTGGGAAGGGGGGACAGTGAGGGAGTGGTAAGGATGGGGGCATAGCACTTGCCTAACTCCTGTGATTGAAAGATTACTGACTGATGAGAAAAGTTGAACTGCCTTCTCAAAAGCAACACTGAAAAATTGGAAATAAATACCTAACAACAGAAAACTAGCTGATTAGGCTGGGTGCAGTGGCTCATGCCTGTCATCCCAGCATTTGGGGAGGCCGAGACAGGCGATCACCTGAGGTCAGGAATTTGAGACCAGCCTGGCCAACATAGAGAAACCCCATCTCTACTAAAAATACAAAACTTAAGACTGGTCTGGTGGTGGACACCTGTAATCCCAGCTATTCAAGAGGCTGAGGCACAAGAATCACTTGAACCCAGGAGACAGAGGTTGCATTGAGCTGAGACTGTACCACTGCACTCCAGGCTGGGCGACAGAGTGAGACTCCATCTCAAAAAAAAAAAAAGGAAAACTAGCTGATTAGATGACTAGACTGTAACACAGCTGTACAATAAAACATTACACAGCCACTAAACATGTTTAATGATGCTGACTGCCATAGAAAGGTGTTTAAGAAATGGTACTAAGTGAAAAATACAAGTTAGAAAATGTATCATCCCTCCTTTGCTTAAAATTTTAACATATAGATAAATGTGCACACACATACACACAAAATAAAGGATATCCACCAAAACAGTGCTTCTCACTCGATGATAGTATTAAGGGAGATTTATGTTTTCTTCCTTTTGTTTATCCACGTTTTCTACTACTTCTATCATAAACGTGCATTATTTTAAGTAGTATTATAAAGTTAAGTTTTAAATTCGATAGCTACATTCAGGTCTAAAATGCAGCACAAAATCTTTATGCCATATGACTAATACTCAATGGACTATGATTGTAAGCAGTCCTGATATTATCAGTAACAAAACTCCTGATTGGCTGCCTTGCCTATGGAGTAGCCATTCTTTTGTTTCTTTACTCCTAAAAACAAAACAAAACAAGAAAACTCCTGATGTTTAAAAAAGCACCTCAGCATGGCCGTACTGCCTTACTGCCTCTGGGATAAACCAAGTAACTGACTGCTTATGGTCACCACAAGTATCAGTGTAAAGGTGTGCCTCATGTGTACAGCAGCAAAAAAAAAGTCATACTGGAACAACCTTTAAGAAGGGTGCCCAGTCAGCCAGAGGCATGAGTGTTATCCAGGAAGTACAGGATGTGCATGGAGACACACATGTACACACAGATACACACCATCCAGTAACTGACAACCAGCAAAAACCTAAATGCCAAAACTTCTGTTTTTCTTCATGCATTTTAACTGTTTTGAATGTCTTTCTCCCTGCCTCCTTAAATAAAGTACACTGACTAAAACTAGATTTAGAGCATCATCATAAACATGTATTATTATGTCTTATGACACACTGTTATGCATCAAAAATCTGTATTATTATGTGTATGTAGTATGTTCTTATTCAGTGTTGCCCTTATGGCTGTTTAATAGACCCTACATCTTTTTTTCTTCTTCAGTATTTCTGTCTTTTATAATCCGACTGTTTCTCTTGTTGGCTGACCTTTTACACTGCTGGTAAACCTCTCTGCCTCTAAATAGAATTCTACCTTCTAGTTTGTTGCTTGTAAGATATGAGCTAGGAGAAGTAATCAATGAACTTAAAAGTTCTACTACAAATAAGTCATAGTCATTTCTAAGTGAGAAACTGAAGGGCTCTCCTAGGAATAAAATACTCAGAAACGTTCTTGGTTTTTTTTTCTAGGTTCTAGGATGTACTACAGATTGTACTAATATGGTAGCCACTGGCCACAAGTAGCTATTTCAGTTTAATTACAATCACATAAAACTACTGATTTCAGTTTCTCAGTTATTTTCAAGTGCTCAAGGGCCATGCATGGCTAATGACCAGTTAATGGAACACAGAAATACAAATTTCCGATGTCACAGAAAATTCTATTGAACAGTGCTGTTTTAGACAACTGAAGCTACTGGACAAATAAAATGTCATTAATAGTAGCTATTTTCCAAAGTAGCAAATGGGCTGAAGAAAAGAGTAAGACCAATCACTAACTGCTACCTTTTCTCCAGCTATTTTAAAAAGATAAAAACTCTTACTAGTAGCTTCCATTAAAATGCAACCATCATATAGATTCATCAAAGCAAATAAATGGAGGCCAAGACATGCATATTTAAAGAAAATGGGTTGGAAACAAATCAACACTGTCCTTGGTTCTTTGAGGCTATTCCAAAAAAAAAAAAAAAAAAAACTATCTATCTGCAAAATAATGAAAACTACTGGGATAGACATTCAATCTATACTTCTTTTTTAGAGGAGCAGGCAAAGTCCCTGGCCAAGGCAAGGTCAATTCAAAGTACTAATAGTACTATCAAGCAGGTAGGACACTTGTATTTATTTATTATCTAAGCTCCCAAAAAGGAGCTTAAGTAGTTTCAGAAATACTGTACATATAATAGAAAAGACTAAAAACTAAGCCGTTAAAGAGAAAACATGGGTAGGAAAATAAGATAAAGTCATGGTCAGTTACAAGAAGTAATTATGAGATAAAAATGTACCAGCTGCTCAGGAAAAACTATGGTGACATCTAAGATAAGCATCTCATATGGGTCCTCATATAGGATACATTATGATATCAAGGACAATTCCTTCAATTAGCAACCCTAGGATATATGAAGTTGAGGTCCATTTAGTTGTTTCTTACAGTAATGTAATCTCATAACATAATGTTGCAAAAACAATATGATTCAAATATTCAGCTTTCTAATAATCTGGCTTGATCTAAAAATAACATTTTTAAAGTATATAGTAAACAACAAACAATATCTGGTAAAGCCAAGGCCAGGAAACACAGTGTTGCCCCTGAGAGAGACAGAGATCCAAATGCTCCCTAAAATTTCCCATTATTTATAGGGCAAATACATAAAGGCCATTTTTGTTTTGCAGCCCCTTCCAACACTCATTTCCCTTCAAGTCTGCCCAAAGGTTTCCAGGTAGTTCTCTTTTTGCCTCCCAGATCCCCGGAAAGTCCTCTAGAATACAGCCATGAACACAAAGACACTTCAGTGAACACGCTTTACCTTTCCTACCCCACACGAAGTCAAAATTCACACAATCCCAGAAAAGCCTGGACTAAAAGCTAATTGCTAATTAATTAAAAAATAAAGTTTCTTCTATGAACACCAAAGTACAGGAATTTTACCCTCACAGAGCCACTATGTCTTTCTCATCCCTGGTAAGTACTTTCTTACCAGGAGAAAAGTACACTTTTTCTCCGATGAACTGACATTCCCAACATCAGTACACATCTGTTAAAGAAGCTTTAGATTGCTACTTACTTTTGAATCTAATTTTTGTTTTACATATGCACCATTTGCTGCTGTCAGGACATCGTTTATCAGAATAAAAACATATCCTTCCAGATCAAATGCCAAGTCAGAGCTGCAAAACATAAGCAACACTTTAAGAACAACTTACTTTAAAGAACACGCATTTAATTTTAAATAGATATGAGCTAAAACATTTACAAGAACATATTCTCATCTAGGGAAGTGAATATTAGGCATTTTATCAGCTACTGGTATTTCTTGATTTCTGGTCACAGTTTGCAATTTCTCCTCAATAAGGGATTCCTCAGAAATAAGAGGCACTAACATTTAAACACATAGTTAGCAACAATCAATCATGTCATTTAATAGCACACTGCTCGGCATTCAAAGCCAGATGACAAGCACCAAATTACCATTAAGTACATCTGTGAAGCAGGCAGAAGAAGGTAGAGCTCAATTTCATAGACAAGAAAACCAAAAGGACAGGCCGTTAACAAGTCATTTTCTGAAGGTCCACACAAAAGGCAGGACAATCTTGCATAGGTAGTTGGGTCCCTGGGTGGAATTTCTGAAGTGTGGATCATGGTTAGCTCTGAGATCAAGCTAGAACAATGTCTAAGCACATAGCAGGAACTCAAATACTTAAATAATTGCTCAATGAACCTGTGAAGTATAACTTGGGGGTTTAGGGAAACCAAAAATTTCTGGAACTTAGAGTACCAGGCACCAGATAAGAATTCAGTAAATTAAACAGAATAAATGAAAATCTGAGAAAGGTATGCCTTCAGCATACTTCAGCACCCTAGCTAAAATAGTGGCTCCACAGACTATGATTTTGCAGAGATACTGCATAGGAACCAAGACTTCTAATGAGTTCTACGCCACTGCATTTTAAGTAGGCCTAACTTAATGCACACTCCCTACCCCAAGCAGTCTAACAATCTTCTAACTGACTTCAGAGGTCTGAGTTCCCTTCCTATCAATCTTTTTCCAAGTTAAAGGGTCTAACTAGATAAGGCTGATCCAGACAGTAATCCTTTTCAGAAGTTTTTTGTAGACCCAAGAAAGCCCCGAGGAACCCCTGTTGTTTGGTACAATTTTGGATCTCATCAGCTTCAAGGAAATGTTTCCAAGACCAGCAGGGCATCTCTAAAACGAAAGGTAGGAGGCTAGTATAGACTTTTTCTCCAAGGAGGGAATAGGACATAGAAGGAAAAGCAGTTAGCTATATAGCCAATTTCCAGTAACCAATTATGCCACCCTCTTTTTTTAGAATGAAATTTTACTTGGAGATTGAACTTGTAAAATAGGACCGGACTGATAATATTTTCTTCCTATACTACGGGAACGTGATGAAGGTAAACGAGTCAATCCATGAAGTACACTGGAACTCTTTGATGGAAAACATACATCTGGCAGAATGTGTGGCATTAGCAAATACATACATGCACGCCCTGGGCTGATTAAAATGTTGTAGAAGACTTCTAGCAATCATTATAATTTTCTCGGTCTGTGGGTATACATTTTCCTAATGTATTTTAAAACTAAAATTTGGCCGGGCGCGGTGGCTCAAGCCTGTAATCCCAGCACTTTGGGAGGCCGAGACGGGCGGATCACGAGGTCAGGAGATCGAGACCATCCTGGCGAACATGGTGAGACCCCGTCTCTACTAAAAAATTCAAAAAACTAGCCGGGCAAGGCGGCGGACGCCTGTAGTCCCAGCTACTCGGGAGCCTGAGGCAGGAGAATGGCGTGAACCCCGGAGGCGGAGCTTGCAGTGAGCTGAGATCCGGTCACTGCACTCCAGCCTGGGCGACAGAGTGAGACTCCATCTCAAAAAAAAAAAAACTAAAACTTAAGAAAAATGGAAAAAGCTTTAACAACCTAATAGAATATCTAAGTTGTGGCATTTGTGTTATAGCTTATGTGAGGCCAATTAAAACAATGTTATTATTCATTATTTGAAAAGGCAAGCAAATGTTTCATAGTCATTTTCCTCACCTCACAGAAGAGGAGACATGCTTTTCTTTAGCAGTATGCAAAATTTTAGCAGCATGCAAAATTAAGAAATGCCACATGGTTTATAAAAACACACAGGCTCTGAAGAAAGCCACAGATTCAAATTTCAGCTCTGCCATTAGCTCTGTGACCTTAAGCAAGTTACTGAACTTTTTAGTTTCTTCAACTATAAAATAGGAAAATTATACCCATACCTGTCTGAGGTGTTGTAAAGAATACATAATAAGATGTGCAAAATGTCAAACATATTGTGTGGCACATGCTATGTGCTCAGCAAAATGACAGTAACAAATTCTAAATTACATCAATTTAACTTTTAACAATCCCAAGAATCTTATTTTTGTCAACCTTTATCCTAATACAGCCAAAAAGACTTAACCTTTTCAAGAGACTGATACACTTTTCAAAGATACAATTCTTATATAGGCTATAAAAAATTGTTATTCGTAAGTAATCATTTATTATCAATAATTTTGATATTTTATAATGTGCTATTCATAGGCCCACATCTTACCTGGCAGCTACAAAGGCTCCAATAATCATTGCAAATACAGTCATTTTAATACCCCAAGAAAAAGTCTTCCTACAAAATAAAAAAAATTTAAAATACACACATGACTTTATTCACACACTCATTTTACAACAGAAGCAAAAAGTGTGATATGCTTTCTCAAAAGCTATAAACAATTATATTTTAAACATTTCTGAGAAACTGGATATTTAAAAGAACCCCTTTGATGAAGCAAAAATTCATTGTTATATAAGTTATTATACCCATTTTAAAAATTTTCACCAATTGTTATTAGTGAGTTTGAATTTTTGTAAAGCAGAATTTCTTTAATAGAAAAATGTCACATTCATTTGTAGTAAAAGGAGCTAAGATATGAACGCTATTTAAAACCTGTACCTATGCTTCTGATCCAGTTTCTCCCAGTGGCAGTAGCACAGAAATTCTAGAAAGTAAATCTCATGTTCAGATAGATTTTCAACTCCAATTCATGACCTTCCCAACTACCACTCCCACAAACTATCAATTCCAGCAGCCAAGAGAGAGGGTTTCTTCAACTTCTCAAAAGGTAAGGTAGGAACAAGACAAATAATTTAATATCTCACATATGCTAGGCACCTTTTCAAGGTGATTTAAAGAACAGATATATTAAAAACTTAGCTCACTTGAGTAAAACTCCTTCAGCAAACATTGTAAACAGGATGGAGAACCTTCTCAGAACTGTAAACATTGGCAAGCTGAAAAAAAAAAAAAGATAATTAGGTAAAATAGAATTTAACATTTTTTTTTAAACTAAGATTTTCCAAACTGGTAGTTAAAATAATGCTATTCTTCCATTATGGAAATTCCATACTGATTAATTTATGGTTAAACCCTTGCTTTTCCCTAGAAACAATTCCTACTTGAAAGCCTAAAAGAGTTGCTTTTAAAAAAACTACTAGAAGTGAGAAACATTAACTACAAAACTTTATTCTGCTAATTATGCAAATACTCTAAGCTGTAAACATGTTAGTTTTTAATAGAAAAAGGCTTCCTTCTCATTTTTTCACTAGTCTGACCTCCCTTCCCACCCACTAGACCTCCCAAAAACCATCTATGAAAATCTTACTCCATGAAATGCCTTGACTCTCCTTTTGTGGATGTAATTTTGTCTTCATCTAAATTCCCAGAGCATTTTGCTTGTACTAATCAAACATACAGCCTCTTGCAATATAGTTATTTCTGAATATATCTTATCTCACTCCAAAGTGAATTATACTTAGCTGGCAATCAAAGATAGGTGTGAATGAATGGTTGAATGAGATGGATGAAAAAAAGCAAACTCTATACAAGCAGCACTTTGCAGAAGGCCTGCATTTCTTTCCCAGTGGGTAATGAAATGGAAAAGAATGTCCCACCCATGATAAATGTGACTTCCTTGGCACCCTCTTCAGAGATATCATCCTGGTCATTCTGTCAGGTTTCTTAGGTTTTAAAGGAAGAAATGAAAAACACCTTGTCCCTGATCCTCAGAAATCTGTCCATTCTATTTTATAATGCCAGGGTTTTAGCTTGTGTGGTAGTGGTGAAGCCACTGGGTTTCTGTTCAATGGTTTCTCTATTTGTGTTGTTTTAATACCACACACACCCGATATGTACACTACAATAAGAGCAGAAGCCAGAAACTGGGAGGTTAGAGGGAAAAATAGTGTTACCACGGAGAGGAGAGCTATTGCTTCTTTCTGAAAGTAAGTATGTTGCCTCTACAGTTATATGCCATGGGTAAGATATTAACAATATTTTTATCAGGGTTCTATCTGATGTTACTTTACTTCACGTTAAAAGAAAGACTGCAAAATTTCTTGTGCCTACCCTCTAATACTGCTGTGTGGAAGTTGCCTAAAATATTTAAGAGCTATATTAAAGAACTGAAATCCCGGAAGCCTAGTATATTATCTTCACTATTGTGGCTCTAGAAAAATAATAAAAATCTCCTATCATAGCATTTTATAACATTTTAAGACTTCTGACATCAAAATGAGGGGTAAAAAAACAAAAACAAAAAACTCCTTTTCTCTCCAAAGAAAACAGCATCAACTAAAACCTTTGGCACCACCTTCATTATTTAGTAGTAACAGAAGCTTTCTGGTCCTTTCATTTTTTTCCAGAATCAATAACAATGTGTTAAATATTTGACATTCAAGTACAATTTTAAGAATACATTATATTAACCTCACTAGTAAAATAAAGTTATCCATACTTCAGTTTCTTTGTGCTGAACAGTCCCGTGATTTGGTTCCCAAAATATAGTAGAGGTAGTGGAAACGTCTAGAAAATTTAAAAAGGGATAACAAAACTCAATAATAAAGATAGCTAAAACAAGGTCCTTTCAAACAGAAACAATTTTATTTGATCAAAATTTTTTCCACTTAAAACATAAGATTAGTTCTCATACACAATTTTGACCCCCAAACACCCAAACAACACTTCTCCTTGGATAAACAACATTACTATGGCGGAAAGAAAGGGAGGAAGGCAGGGAGAAAAGACAGAAATATGAATATGATCAATGTGAGACAGAAACATTATTTGCTGTAAAATATGATCATGTATTAGAGCCCATGGCTCTAAAGTCAGCAGAAAAAGTAAAGGCAATTCATCGTCATTTGGAGTCAAGCAGAGGCAGACAGAAGAATATAAAATAAACCCAAAGAATAACGAATGCAGGATACCTGGGCTAGATTAGATGGATACAGAAACTGCAAAAAACTGTTGTACTCTCAACAAGTGTGCATTAATTAAAAACAAAAGAATATTCCTAGGTTATTTTTTCTCTTAAGTTTAAAGAGATTGTAGGCCTACTACATTTATTCTTTACATTCATTATAACCACTCTAGACTGGGCATTTTTGAGGCTGCAGTTTTTAAAATACGCAAGGCACTGATAAAATATATTAATACATAGTGACTTCATTTCACAAAATAAAGTATTGCTTTTCTTCTTTTACCTTTCGAGGTACATTTCTGTCAAGGTCAGGAAACTTGACTACTCTGAGCGCCTTTCCCACCCAGAGAACTGCCACTGTGGCCACCATCTGTAAACAGAGAACACAGATTCACTGTTCTACACATAAAGACACACACAGAAGTTCTAACAACATAAACCACGTAATGGTGAGGATTCTAACTAACCTGGCCAAGTCCAACACATAGTGAGGAGGGAAATCTACAAAAAAGGGCAAAGGAAAAACAAGGTCAGAACAAACCTGACTTAGCTCCGTGAATTCAATTTGCACATCGGCAACGTTAATGAGGCATTCCGATACAAGCCACACCAACGTCCGCCCCTAAATCAAACAAAAATCTTGGGAGAAAACTCCCTGCCTGTTGGTTGTCAGGCCACCCCGCTGATGTAGCCTCGGGCGGCCGCTTGTCTCATCTTGTCCGAGTCTACCATTTCAGCCCGCTGCCTGCAAAGGATTTCTCAAGGCAGTGAAGATACAGATCTCTCCAACGGTTTCACATACCTTTAAAAAAAAACAAAAACCAACTTCTGCCTCGGGGTCCCAGTGTTAGCAAAGGAATAACTGTCCGCCAGGGTGAGGATGCGCACGTCCCCAGAGGCTGTCAGAGGGAGAAGGAGACACTGAAGCCCCGGCTCCCTGTCCAGGCTGCGGAGGAGGGAGGCTTCCCTCGCTCTCCTCCCTGATAGACAGACATAAGGGCTCAAAAGTCACCAAAAGAGTCACTTTGCTCCATCTCTCTGAAGGGCAGGGTTTTCGGGGCGGTGCAACGAGGGCATGGCAGGCGAGCCCCAAACGTGCCGGGCCGGCCAAAGCTCCGCGCAGAGAGCGGACTCCTGCTCCAGGCCCGCGCGCCGAGCCGCTCCGCCGCCTGGGCCGCGCGCGTCAGCCGCCCGCCCTCCCCAGCTCCCGCCCAACTTTGTTCGGCTTTAACTTTGGCAGTCAAAGTCCAGGGAGTCGGCGCCCCGCCGCCGCCGCCGCCGCCGCCCGCTCCTCCTCCGCGGCCTCCGCCGCCGCCGCCTCGGCCCTACCTGTAATTGGTGAGCACGCTCTTATTCACCACCACGATCAAGAAGGAGCTCACGCCGTAAAAGCCGGCGGCCAACAGCTTCAGAAACACGGTCAGCGTTTCGGCCGACGCCATCCCCAGCTCCTCCTCATCTCGGAGTGTGGAGGATTTCGCGGGGGCTTCTCCTTTAACCCGAGCATGCTGACGTCTATGAACTTCCGCCATGGCTGCCGCAGCGGCGTGGGCCTGGCTGCTGGGCCTAGCGGCGCGGGGGCTTGCAGCTGCGGTTCCCAGGTGACCCGAGGAGTCGGAGACCGCAGACTAGGCCAGCTGCACGCTCGCCGCCTCGACTCCCCGCTTGGCTGCCGCCCGTCCCCGCCCAGGGGCAGGGACGCCGGGGTTCACACCCCTGGAGACTTTGCTCGGGCATTGTGCAACGCGGGGTCAGAGGGTAGGGCCGCGCCGGGCTTAGCCTAGGCAGGGGTTAGAGAGGGCTTGGAGAAGGGGCAGCGGCGACCCCCCTGCCCGAGGCGGACAAAGAGAACCCGGGGGAACTACATCGGGATACCCGAGCGCCGGGCGGCAAACAGACGCTGGGTGACAGTCGCTCTGCGCCTGCGCACGAGCACGCGCCGGGTCTCCCCGCGGGATGAGTACCTGGGACGGGGGGAGTCTGGTGGCCGAGGAGCTGGAAGGCCGTATTCTTCGGATAACCGCCGCAACATAAGTGCAGACCCTCTTCCCCTCTGTTACAGGTGGCCGGCCGAGTAGTTACAGTACATTGTGTCTAGACTAATTTTGAATGCTCTTTTAGTCTCTCTTGCAGGGGGCCAAAACCCTTCAAAAGTATCAGATGTGGATCAATAGTAAACACTCAACGAAAATTTCATTCTGCAGTGCCTCTGGCTTCTTACATTTTCTGAACCCAGAAAACACCAAACAATACTTTCTTTTCAGATCGAGAAGTTTTGTTTGTTTGTTGTTTTAAGAAAAATGTTGACATATCCCAAAAAGTAGCAAGATAAGCAGCTTGGGGATTGGTGAAAGCACAAGGTGTTTGGAGCCTAAAAGACTTGATTTCCAATTGTAGGAGTCCTAGAAATGACGACCCCCACACACACACTCCTTATTGTGTGTCTTGGACCAATTAGATGACCTCCTTGAACCTGATCTCTGTGGATGTATAGCTAGCAAAGAGCTAGTTTTCGGTAAATGGTAGTCATTATTGTATAACAGAAGCAAATCATTATGATCAGTTTAAGCAAATTACATATTGAACTTTAATAGATTAAGAAAGAAGAACTTTGAATTATTTTTCTAAGTGCTTGGTCTGTATCTTTTTAAATTTCTTCTTTTTTTTTTTTTTTTTATTTTTACAGTTTGGTAAACCAGGTATAGTGGTTCACACCTGTAATATCAGCACTTTGGGAGGTCAAAGCAGGTGGAATGCCTGAGCCCAGGAGTTTGAGACCTTCCTGGGCAACATAGTGAGACCCTGTCTCTACAAGAAAATAAAAAAATTAGCCAGATGTGGTGGTGCACCCCTGTGGTCGCAGCTACTCAGGAGGCTGAGGTGGGAGGATGGCTTGAGCCCAGGAAGTCGAGGCTGCAGTGAGCTATGATCATGCTACTGCACTCCAACCTGGGCAACAGCACAAGACCATCTTAAAGAAATCAATAAATAAATTGTGGCAAAATATACATGATATAACATTTATCATTTTAACCCTTTTCAAGTATACAATTGAATGGCATTAACTGCATTCACATCGTTTTGCAACCATCATCACTAATCCATCTTTAGAACTTTTTCACCATCCCAAAGTGAAACTCTTTCCCCTTTAAACAATCACTCCCTGTTTCCCTACTTCCTTCCCTCTCTGCTATTAACGAGTGTTCTACTTTCTGTCTCTGTGAATTTGACTACTCTAGGTACCTCATATGAGTGGACTCCTGTATTTGTCCTTTTGTGATGAACTTACTTCATTAACATAGCGTCTTCAGCGTTCAGCCACAATGTAGCATATGTTAGAATGTCCTCCCTTTTTAAGGCTGAATAATATTCAATTATATGTGTATAATTGGTTTATATCTTTTGAGTTACTTGAGAACACCTATGTTCTTCAAATGTTTCTTAAAAAACTGGCACACAGGATGAGGTTCTTAACGTAGCCTAAGGTGCTACATAATGTGGTTCCTACCCACATCTCCAGAGGCACTATTCACATTTCCCTCCCCTAAGGTGCAGATAAATCAGCAACCTGGGTTCAGGCTTCTGTGTCTTTACTCTTCATTATTCCCTCCATCTGGACTGCTTTTTCTCTTCCTCCTCTCACCCAGCTCCTGAAAAAGTCTTACATTTCCTTCCGTATTTTGGCAGAACATTACCTCTTCTCTGGGCAGCCTTCCTTCACACTGCCCCCCGCTTCCCTCTATATAATTGATCTCTCTCCTTTGCACTTCTCCTACCGCATCTTTATATACCATCCCTTTATAGAATATCCATCTGCTCCTGCTGCTATAACAAAATACCTGAGACTGGATAACATATAAAAAATAGAAATTTGTTTTCTCACACTTCTGAAGACAGAAGTCCAAGATCAAGGTGCCACCTTAACCACTGCATCCTCTGAAGGGGAAGAACACCATGTCCTCACATGGCAGAAGGGACAGAAGGTCAGAAAGGGACAAACACTGTGAAGCCTCTTACATAAGGCATGAATCCTACTCACAAAGGCGGAGCCCTCATGACTTAGTCACCTCCTAAAGGCCCTGCCTCTTAATAATATCACATTGGTGATTAAGTTTCGACATATGAATTTTGGAGGACACATACAGACCATAGCAAAGGGGCTTTGCATTACTTGTTTACATATCACTCTCTTCCACTAGACGGTTGCTTCTTGAGGACAGAGGCAGGCAAGGATGCCTAACACAGTTTAGATATTTTAGTCGATTGAATCAGTGGAAACAAGGAAAATGATTAAATCTCTTCCTCGACTGTTAACTTCAAAAGGAAAAATAACTAAAACAGTATTTTAAGAAACATCCTTGTAGAAAAAATTATTATTTTAGAAGTAACAATGCCCCTCATAATAAAAAGCAAATATATACATATATACACATTTTTACACATTTTAAAAAACCTATCTGGAATAGAACCAGAAAAGAACACTAATCCTCAAGCCACACACTGCCACTGACACTTAGTAGTTTTGTGACCTTGGGCAAATTACTAGACATCACTGTGCTTCAATTTCCGCACCTGTAAAATGAGGATGACAATAGTACCCACCTCATAGAGTTACGATGAGAATTAAATGAGTTAATGAATATGAAGTGCTTAGAACATAGTAAATATGAGTGTTTATTATAATTATTGTCACTAGTATTATTATGCAATCTTTCTCTTTTCACTTACTATTCCTTGATGGTCTTTCTGTGGCAACACTTAAACTCTACCTCATTCTTTTCAAAGGCTTCAGAGTATTCCATTAGTTGGATGCATCATCATGTAACCCTATAGACATTTAAGTTATTGCCATTTTTCAGTTTACAAACAATCCTTGTCCATTCAACTTTGTGTGAGTATAAATTTCTAGAAGTAGAATTGGTTAGTTAAGACTACTTTTTAATAGAAAATTAATAGAATTGAGAAAATTCCAAATTAACAACCTCCAAAGAGTTTATACTCATTTTTTATTCCTGCTAACCCTGTATGAAAATGAAACCCTCTTTTATAAAGAGGGCAGCAATGGAGAACAATGGTAGAGGTGAGATATTATTTTAAGTTCTACCCCGTGGAAATATGAAATACCAGGTATAAATTTTCAAAATCATAAGTTGTGATTACACAGAATAAAAATAAGAGTGCTGATCCAGGCAACTACTGTTTTTCTCAGCATAATTACTTTATTAATTAACAAATATTTAAGACCTATCACAGGCCAACAACTGCATTGGATTTTCTCAACCCCAGTAATGATTTGGTTGCTGTGGACCCTCAGTAAAATGCTGTGGAGTTTAGTGGAGTCAAGCATTCTTATTAGGTACCCACAAAGATAAGATAGGTGCCATCTCTAGGAGGATTTTTATCTCTTTCCCATGTTATAGGTACTTAGACTTTTGGGTAAATTTTGGTATTTTAGGTCCTCAGATCTGTTTCCTAACCTCAGTAATATTAATCACAGAATTATAAATGGAGTATTTACGCATCATTGGGTGAAACAATAAATATTGAAATATATCTTAAAAGGTTCAAGATAAGAAAGACTGAATTAAATGTTCTCACTTAGGTACACTTAGGTATTTGGAAAAGTCAACTTTGTGGGTTGATAAATTTTACATCTTACTGGGTAGAATTACTAGCAAAAACTCTTCTTTGTATTAAATCATGTCTTTTTATCAAAACATTGCCTTTAGCTATCCTGTTTTTCCATGAGGGAATGTTGATTCTGTACACAGTTTTTTAAAACATAACCTATATTACTTCTTTTCCCCACACTTCTCCCTTTCCCTTGACCCACTTGCTCCTCTCATAGTGGAATGTAGATAGGCCTCTTTTGTTTTCCACCTGCATTCACCAGTTTCCTATTTCACTGCCAGCCTAGATCATACCCGGTGACCTGCTGTGTTGCACAGCTGGTTACTTTACAGTCAAGGAGCAAAAGTCATACATGTTTCCTATTTGAACAATACTCTAAAAATTCTGAGAACCAGAGAGCATGGAGCTTCTCTGCAGTGTCTTGTACTTTTCTATATTGGGCTGCAAGGAATGAACTTATTGACCACTGATGATGAGCCTGGCAATGTGCTACTCTTGTAATTCATTATCTCATTTCACCCTAACCACTCTGAGAAGCAGGTGTGGTGAAACAACATATAAACAGGAAAACAAGGGCTGAGAGGGAGTATTAGACATACACTGCATCCCACAGCTCTAAGTGACTGTGTACAGATTTGGTCCTAGGTCTGTTTAGCATTTAATCTGTGTTCCTCCACTGGACACTCCTGCCTCCTTTGGGGCAGATGGACAAGACCTACTTTTGCAAGATGTTCTGACAATGTCAATGCTTTCTTCAATGACCAAGTTTAGTGTTTATCAACCCTATGAAGAAGCATAAGCAGGATAAAGGAGCAGTAATGTGTTGAAGTCATAGTCAGTCATGACTCTCTCTATAATCACCCTGCAAGCACTCTTTAACCCCCACCAAACTAGTTTTACCCCCTCCACTACACTGAAGCTGTTCACTGCAAAGTTACCCATGACCTCCATGGGACTAAACCCAATGGACACTCTTAGTCCTCCTGCTTGACCACTCTACAGCATTTACATTGCTGATATTCTCCCTTCTTTTAGCTATACTCTCTTCCCTTGACTTCTGGAGCCCCATACTCTCTGAAACCTCTCCTGGCACTCTGGCTGCTCCTTCTCATCCTGTTTTGCTGGTTCCTCCTCTTCTCACAGAGCTTTAAAGTTTTACATTCCTCAGGGCTCAGTCTTGGGTCTTCTTTCTTTATTCTGTGTATTCTTACTAAATCTCATTCCATTCCATAGTTTCAATTATGATTTATTGTTTGCCAATGCTTACCAAATCTACATTACTTATGTTCTCTCTAACTCCAAATTAATGTGTCTGACTGCCTCCTGAATATCTTCACTTGGATAACTCTCTGGTATGCTGCTCAACATGCCTGAAACTAATCTCGTCATTATCCCTTTAACTCCAACATTCTGCTTCTCTATTATACTTTACTGTATCAGGTAATGAATCCTGACAGTTGAGATCCTAGCTGTCTTATTTTGCCATCCAAATACTTACTACTTTGCATTTATCAGATCAGAACAACATAATTTAATCAATGTGTTGAACCAGTATATTTTGTATGAGAATATTAAGATGATCGAGATCTCTGTGAACTATACTGTGGCAAAGAGTAAAAGATTGGATGTCAATCCAATGATGCTACACTGCTGGCCCTGACATGTAAGAGGTAAACTGTTTTAGTTGAACCCTATAAATTAATATAGAGACAAAACATTTGCCATGTTAGTAGCTACACACTAGGTGTCAGGAAATGTCATGTTGATTCGCCCTAGTACAAACACTACATCTGGAGCATCAACTAACATTGATTAAGTTTATAATTAAGTTTATAATCACACTCAGTTATTTGATAAGATTTTCCTTCTGCAGCAGACAAACAGATTATTTAAATGGAGATGTGATAGGATTCATCCATCTTTCAAGTCTTTGATGATGGCACTAATCTCTGCAGTTCCTCTAAATATGTGGTATATCTTTTTTTGTACTGTCCTGAAAGGGAAGGAAAGCTCCAGAGGCTTCCTCTTTCTACTATCATGGTCCTTATTCCATTGATCACAGAGACACTGTAAGGATTTTACCAGCTGCCAAGCATATCTATTATGCCTAAACATGTATCTCTTCCAATTAAAGAGCTGGAGACAAAAACACACAGTGGATTTGTAGACCTACTGAGCACATTGTGTTTCAAAGTTGGGCTAGGTCTCCAATTATCACCTGACCCACTTCTATAGTCTAAATGTGTGTGTCCCCCCCCAACAAATTCATATATTGAAATTATCATGTAAAAATAGAGATGAATCTCTAAGTAAAAAGGTTTTATTTGAGAATAGTATACAAGAAGTAGGATTGTAATTTGGGACCTATATACAAACCAGGATGACCTCCAGTATGTATGGAGAACAGAGCAAAAGGTTAGGATTTTATTGGAGAAAGAGGAGATTTATGCAACTTGTTTTAAAAGAAAGTTTTTTGGTGCTGGCAGCATCTTACAAGAGCTGGAGAGTTCTGATATGTGAATGTCAGTAGTCCTTAGGGAGGACTTGTCATCTTGGAGTTTCAGTTAGGCCTTTACATTTAGAATTGGGTTTGTGAGTCAGTGTGTCAGGCATGTGTTCTTGTGTAAGCGGCTAGCTGTCCTTGTGCTGCCAGCTGTCTTTGTGTGACTCACGTAGTAAACTGTTTTGGAAAAATGTCTTGTGATAGTTTGTGTTATCAGGCAAGTTGTGTGTGAGAGCCCTACCAGCATGGCCTTCCCTAGCTCCATTTTGCTAGGGTTTGACAGAAGTGACTACATTTTGAATCTGACAATGTTTACAAAATCCTAACCTCTAAGGTGATAGTTTTAGGAGGTGAGGCCTTTAGGAGGTGATTTGGTCATGAGGGTGAAGCCTTCATGAATAGAATTGGTAGCCTTACAAAAGAGCCCTGAGAGAGACCCCTCACCCCTTCCATCATGTGAGGACACAGCTAGAAGACACCACCTATGAACCAGAAAGCAGGCACTCACCAGACACCAAATCAGCCTGCATCTTGATCTTGGATTTTGCAGCCTTCAACTGGGAGAAATCAATTTCTGTTGTTTCTAAGCTACCCAAAGAATAATATTTCATTAAAACAGCTTGAACTGACTAAGACACTACATAAGCCCCCAGTGTAACTAGTAGACTGCAGGGTTGTGAGTGCCCAGGAATTAGTATCCATTGGCCAGTGCTCCCACTGTCAGAAGAGGCTCAAAAGGACTTGACAATTCAAAATTCTTAACCCCATTTAAGCCCAAACAAATGTGTACTCATTCCAAGTTTTAGGGTCATTTTCTTTCCATTTTTTTAAACTTATACATGAAAGACCTAACAAGGTTGTAAATTCAACTGATGTTGTAAAAATTGTAACTGGCCAATTAAATCTTTTTTTATTTTTAACAATATCAGCCCTGTGGCTGCAAGAAAAGAGAGATTCTTTTAGGACTGCTATAGAATCATTTTGGCACTCTAATGAGACTTTATAAAGAATGTAAAGACCCAAGTTTGTTATTCTTTTTGTATGTGTTTTATTAAACTCAAAAATCTATCCCACACCATAGTCCTCACAAGCATTACTACTGCTAACAGTTAGATGCAGCAGGCACATGCTCCTAAGGCACTTGGTTCAGTAGGAATGTCATCACAATTAACTGCAGGTGACAATTTAATGAATCATGATACTTCTGCATGACATGGATTACCGGAATTTATTTCACATTAGTGGGGAGCTCAGCACTTCATTCAAGCTCAAGGACGAAACCAAACAAATCCCGAATACCCAACTTCTAAGTCTTTTCTAGTACCAATTTCTATATCAATCAAGGTCCAGTCAAGAGACAGAAACCACACACGTTATTTGATTCGACGTAATTCTACATTAAAAAATGTTAACTAGGTAAATGAAAGCTTAAAAAGAAACACTTCAGAAGTCTCCCAAACCATAAGGTATCATGGAGGTAGCAACTGCAGGAAGGGCTGAGGGAACAATGGAAAGAGGCTAGAATTACCAAAACTTAGAAACTTAGAGGAGGAACTCCAATAGCTAAAACTCAGACTTCTGAGGAAGAAATGCTGCTCAAGTGATTCTAGGGTCTTTGGGTTCAAAAGAGGATCCCCATAAGCCTGAAATTCAGACCCTTGAAGAGAGAACACTATCTGGTTAGTGCTGTTGGCTCAGTGTGGACATGGAGGTGGGAGGGGAGTAGGGGAGGGAGGGGTAGGAGGGTAAGTGCACCGGGAACACAGTGCTGTGATATAGGCTGTTCTCTAAATTTAGGGAAAACTGCAAACTGCATTCAGCTACTGCTATGGGAAGAACTTGCTACTTCTGAGACAAAGAATCATTGCTAGACTCATGCCACCAGGAAGCACATGGGAAGAAACATTTCCTTTCTTCTCCTCCAGCTACCCAGTATCCCTCTAGTGCCACGTATGGAAGAGTTTACATAGAACCAGCCAGCAAAGCAGAAATGTGTTTTGCAGAATACAAGCATCAGCTTCACAAAGTAGAATATAGAAGAGTAGGTTTGGAGTTGAGAGACAATTAATACGTGGCACACCCATTTTAGTAAAGGTGTCGCCATCTGCCAAGTTGCCACCTTAGAAGTCTAGTAGTCATTCTCAGAGCCTGTCTCTTCTAACTTGCCATATATAAGCTGCTAAATATCTCTCAAGTCTGAATCCACTGCCATAACCATCATCATCAAGACGTCTGCAATGACATCCTAACTAGTCTTCAGGCTAGATGACTCTCCCCCTCCAATTCATGCTGTAAAAATACAGATCTGGGCCAGGCACGGTGGTTCGCACCTGTAATCCTAGCACTTTGTGAGGCCAAGGCTGGTGGATCACAAGGTCAGGAGTTTGGGACCAGCCTGGCCAACATGCTGAAACCCCATCATACTAAAAATACAAAAATTAGCTGGGCATAGTGGCAGACGCTTGTAATCCCAGCTACTTTGGAGGCTGAGGCAGGAAAATTGCTTGAACTCTTGAGGTGGGAGTTGCAGTGAGCCGAGATCACACCCACTGCACTCCAGCCTAGGCAACAGGGTGAGACTCCACCTCAAAAAAAAAAAAAAAAAAAAAAATGCAGATCTGGTTATTAGAATAAAATATATCTCCTGCTTTATTTCACAATACTCTCAATTTGGCTCTCCCTTCTGTATTTATGCTTGTTGTTCTTTTACTTTGTCAAACACATCTTCTCATTCTTTGACCTTTGCATCTGTTCATCACTTGGCTTATGGACTAACCTCCCATTCCTACAAACTCCAGCTTCCTCCTCTGGCTGACTCCTTTAAGTCTCAAGTAAAGTACATAATATTCAGTGAGGTCTTCCTGAGCCCCAGATATCATTCCTAAATGCTCCTTTAGAGGCATAATAATTTGAGTTACTAATTAAAATATTATTTTCCTCCCCTCTGCCTAGTGCCTTACCCTCACCATTCACATTCGAGCCATAATGCATAGGCTGCTGTTTATCCCTGATGGTTGCTATTGGAGTGTACTCAGATGTATGATGCAGGTTCTTAGATTCTGTACTTAAAATTTAATGGTGCATAAATATTTTAGAATCTTTTTTCCCCTGCCTATTCATTCTAAACTAGATAAACAATTTTGAAACCTCTACTCTCACAGTCTTCCCCAACTTAGTTGATGGACATACTATCCTTCCAGTTGCTTAGAGCAAAAACCTTTAATTCCTCTCTTTCTCTCACAGCCCACATCTAACCCTCAGCAACTCGCATCACTATCTTTAAAATAGATCTATATTCCAACATTTATTACTTCCTGTACTCATGCCTTAGTCCAAGCCACCATCTGCTCTTGCTGAAATACTGTAATTGTCTCATCATTGGTTTCCCTGCTTCTATCTTGGACTCATCTTTTCCCATCAATCCTTTCTGCACACAGCACTCAGAATGATCTTTTTAAAGATAAGTCAGACATCACTCCTCTGCTCAAAAACATTCAATCACTTCTGTTCTTTCTCTGAATAAAATTCAATGCCTTACAGTCTTATACTGTAAGACCTTATATAATCTGGCCTCTTGTTACTTTTGTAATATGATCCTCTACTCCTCTTCACACCACTTCACTCCACTCCGCTGGTTGGTGCTGTTCACTAATGAGGGTAGTAGGGGAGGTGGTGGGGGTGACGTGGTAATGAGGCTAATTCTGCAAATTCAAGAAGAATTACAGACTCCATTCAGCTACTGCTATAGGAAGACCTTGCTGCTGCTGGGGTGAAGAAATAATTGTTGGAGTAATGCTACCAGGAATCAAACAAGAAGAATTTTCCACCTTCTCCTCTAGCCTCCTTACTGTTCTTAGACTACTTCGACCTTACTTTACTTCAGGGCCTTGGCACTTATTATTATACTGCCTGCCTGAAACACTCTTTGCACTTATTATTATACTGCCTGCCTGAAACATTCTTTCTACAGATGGTTCACTTCCTCACTTAATTCAGGTCTTAACTCAAATGTCTCCTTATCAAAATGGTCTTCTCAAAACTGAAAAAAGAATTGAATGAAGAACTAAATAAATGAAGAGCTATGCTCTGTTCATAGATAGAAACGCTCAATATTGTTAGGATATTAATTCTCTCCAAATTTATCTACAGTTTTAATGTAATTCCTATCAAAATTCCAGCAAGATGTTTTATAGATAATGACAAGATGATTCTAAAATGTACATGAAAAGACAAAGAAAATAGAATGATCAAAAAATTATAAATAAGAAGAAAAAACTTGTAGAACCCACACTATCCAATTTCATGAGTCACTATAAAGCTACAGTAATTAAGACTGTGGTACTAGCATAAGGATATACATATAGATAAGTGGAGTGGAATAGAGAGCCCAGAAATAAATACACAAATATGGTTGCCTGATTTTTAACAAAGGCACACAATTTCAATGGAAAGAGAATAGTCATTTCCATAAATAGTGATGGAATAATTGGATGTTCATATGCCAAAAAGGAACCTCAGCATATACTTCATAGCTTATATAAAAATTAACTAAAAATAGATCATAGATCTAAATGTAAAACCTAAAACCATAAAACTTCTAGAAGAAAACAGGAGAAAATCTCTATGAATTTGATGATCAATTTTGTGGTTTTTTTCATTAAAAAACATGCTGATATGATTTGGCTGTATCCCACCCAAATCTCCTCTTGAACTATAGTTCCCATAAGCCCTACATGTTTTGGAGAGACCCAGTGGGAAGTAGTGGAATCATGGGGGCGGTTACTTCCATGCTGCTCCCATGATAGTGAGTGAGTTCTCACAAGATCTGATTTATAAGGGACTTTTTCCCCTTTTGTTTGGAGCTTCTCCTTTTTGCTGCCACATGAAGAAGGATGTATTTGCTTCCCCATTTGCTTCTGCCATGATTGTAAGGTTCCTGAGGCTTACCCAGCCTCTGTGGAACTGTGAGTCAATTAGACCTCTTTCCTTTATAAATTATGCAGTCTTGGGTTTGTCTTTATTATCGGTGTGAGAACAGACTAATACAGTACATTATGCGGTTTTCTATAGTGACTGCACCATTTTATGTTACCACAAACAGTGCACAAGAATGCCAAAGTTTCCACATCCTTACCAACATTTGTTATTTTCTTTCTTTCTTTCTTTTTTTTTTTTTTTGAGACAGAATCTCACTCTGTCACACAGGCTGGAGTGCAGTGGCACGATCTTGGCTCACTGCAACCTCCACCTGTCGGGTTCAAGTGATTCTCCTGCCTCATCCTCCCAAGTAGCTAGGACTATAGGTGTGTGCCGCCACGCCTGGCTAAGTTTTTGTATTTTTAGTAGAGATGGGGTTTCACCGTGTTAACCTGGATGATCTCGATCTCCTGACCTCATGTTCCACCTGCCTCAGCCTCCCAAAGTGCTGGGGTTACAGGTGTGAGCCACCATGCCCGGCCTATTTTCTATTTTGTTGCTAATGGCCATCCTAACAGGTGTGAGGTGATATCTCTTTGCAGAGGAATCAATTTGCATTTCCCGGATGATTTGTGAGATTGAGCATCTTTTTACATACCTGTTGGCAATTTGTATGTCTTCTATGGAGGAATGTCTATCCAAGTCCTTTGCCCATTTATAAAATTGGGTTATCTAGGATTTGTGTTTGTTTGTTTTTGCTATTGAGTCATACAAGTTCCTTTTTTAAAAATATTAACCCCTATCAGACATATGAATTGCAAATATTACTTCCCATTCTGTATTTTGTCTTTCCATTGTTTGATTATTCTATTTGTTACACAGAAGTTTTTTAAAGTCCTATTGGTCTATTTGTGCTTTTGTTGCCTGTATTTTTGGTGTCAGATCCAAGAAATTATTGTCAAGACCAATATCATGGAGATTTTCCCCTATGTTTCTTTTAGTGTTGTTCAAGTATCATTTCCTTATTGGTCTTCTATACGGATGTCTTATCCACTAAATTTAAAGTGGATAATCAAATTATCCTACTATGATTGTGTGGCTGTCTATTTCTCTCTTCAATTCTGTCAGTGTTTGAGTCTGATATTTGGGTGCTCTGATCATTGGCACATATGTATTTATCATTGTATATATCTTGATGAATTGGCCATTGTACCATTATATAACGTGCTTTGTCCCCTGTGACTTTTTAAACTTAGTGTCTCTTTTTTTCTCATGTAAGTATGACTACTTCTGCTCTTTTTTGTTACCATTTGCATGGAATATCTTTTCTCATCTTTGTTACTTTCAGCCTATATGTGTCCTTAAATCTAACGTGAGTTTCCTGTAGACAGCATATAGTTGACTTGTTTTTTAAATCCATTCAGTGCTACTCTGTTTTTTGATTGGGAAGTTTAATCCACTTACATTAAAAGTAATTACTGACTGGATGCTGTTCCCAGCACTTTGGGAGGTAGAGGTGGGCATATCACCTGAGGTCAGGAGTTTGAGACCAGCCTTGCCAACATGGTGAAACCCCGTCTCTACTAAAAATACAAAAATTTTTGGCATGGTGGTGGACACCTGTAACCCCAGCTACTTGGGATGTGAGGCAAGATAATGACTTGAACCTGAGAGGCAGAGATTACAGTGCATCGTGATTGTGCCATTACACTCTAGCATGGGTGACAGGAGCATAATTAATTGTATTCTGTCTGTCCTATAACTTTTTTTGTCCCTGTTTTCCTCTCTTATTGTCTTCCTTTTTGTTTCAATGATTTTTTAGTGACATGTTGTGACTCTTTCTCATTTTCTTTTGTGTATTTTCTATAGGTATTTTCTTTGTAGCTACCATGGATCTTACATAAAAAATCTTATAACCATGTATCTTAAGTTGCTAACAATTTAACTTCAATTGCATACAAAATCTCTACTCTTTTACTCCCCTCACACACTTTATGTTATTAATGTCACGAATTACATATTTTTATAATATGTACCATTAGCATATTTTATAGTGACACTTATTTTTATACTTTTGTCTTGTAACTTCTATACCAAAATTAAAAGTATGTTATGCACTACCATTTCAGTATTACAGTATCGTATATTTATAAGTGAGTTTTCTACTTTCATGTGTTTTCATGTTGCTGTTTAGCGTTCTTCTTTTCAACTTAAAGAATTCCCTTTCACGCTTTTTGTAAAGCCATGAATTCCTTCGGCTTCTGTTTACCTGGGAAAGTTTCTATTTCTCCTTTTTTGTTGTTGTTTGTTTTAATTAGAAAGGGATTTCGCTATGTCACTGAGGCTGAAATGCAGTGGCTCTGCAGTGACTATTCACAGGTGATATCCTAGTGCACTATGCAGCCTCAAACTCTTGGGCTCAAATGACTCTCCCAACTCTGCCTCCTGAATGGCTGAGGCTACAGGTGCACAACACTGTCCCCAGCTCTCTTAATTTCTGAAGGGCAGTTTTGTCAGTTACACTGTTCTTGGCTGGCAATTTTTTTTTTCTTTCAGCACTTTGAATATTCATCCACCCCGCTTCTGGCTTGCAATGTTTCTGCTAAGAAATTCACTCATAGCCTCATAAGTGATGAGTAGCTTTTCTCTTGCTGTCTTCAAAATTCTTTTTTTTTTTTTTTTTGCCATTTGACATTTGATTATAATATATATTGGTATTGATAAAGGAAAAACTTCATCCGAATTAAATTTAAAGGAGTTTAATTGAGGAATGAATAATTCACACATTGGACAGCCCCCAGAATCACAGTAGATTCACAGAGTCTTCAATGCAGCGCAGTGGAAGATTTATAGACCAAAAAAAAAAAAAGGAAATTATATATAGAAATCAGCAGTGAGGTACAGAAACAGCTGGATTGGTTACAGGTTGGTGCTTGCCTTATTTGAACACAGTTTGAACAATTAACAGTTTATGAGTGGTTAAAGTATGGCCACTGGGATTGGCCAAGACTCAGTTGTTGTTACAGGCATATACTCCTAAGATAGGTTTTAAATCTTGTCTGACTATTAAGCTACATTACAGTTCATCCACAAGGACTCAAACATGGAAGTATGGAGTCCTTCTCAGGCCATATTTAGTTTGCTTTAACAGTGTACACTTCTTTCTAATCATCTAGTTGGAGTGTGTTGTACTTGCAGAATCTGGATGTTCATTTCATTTTCCAGATTTGTGAAATATTTGGCCTTTGTTTCTGCAAATAAACTTTCTGCCTCTTTCTCTCTCCCTCTCTCTCTCTCTCTTCTCTTCTCCCATATGCATAACTTGGCCCACTTGCTATTGTCACATTAGTCCCTTAGATTTTCTTAACCCATCCTACTTTGTTGTTGCTCTGGATGGAAAATTTCAAATGTTTTTGTCTTTGCTGATTCTTTCTTCTGCTTGATTAAGTTGACAGTTGAATCTCTCTAGTGAATTTTTCAATTCAGTTATTGTATTCATCAGCTCCAAAATTTCTGTGTGGTTCCTTTCAATATTTTCAATCTCTGTTGATATTTTCATTTTGTTGATAAATCACTTTCCTGAGCTTGTTGGACACCTTTATTTTGAGTTTTTTAGGTAATTACATTCTTTAGGGTTAATTTAGGAGATATTTTGGTCCTTTAATTGGACCATGTTTCCCTGTTTCTTTATGTGTTACAACTTTGTGCTGATTTATACACTGAAAAAAACAACCACCACCCCTTCCAGTCTTCATGGACTGTCTTTCTACAGAGAAAGACCTTCATCAAGCAGCCCAGCTAAAGACTGTAAGGGTTTCTCAAACCTTTTCTGTGGATGTATTTTCTCTGGAGTTGTGCATATAAATTCCCAAATAGAAGGATTTACCGTTTTCTTCTTTTCAGGAGCCCTAATCTCTTGCTCTCTTTGGTGTCTGTCTGTAGTGTTGTTGGTTCTCTAGAGTTTATGCAAGCCGCTCAGCACTTTGTTTTTCTCTGTGCCCCCTAGGCTTCTAGAGTATGTTGAATCCTATCAGCAATCCAAGTCAGGTAAGGCAGAAACCAGTTCTTTGGGCAGCTCCCTGAAAAGCCAGAGCATTGGATGCATATTCCACTGTTTCCTTCTGTCTTTAAAGGAGAGGTTGCTGAGCAGACTTTTGTCTGCTGTTTCACAAATCCTCTGGAGCAGTAGCAAACCTAGGTCTAGCTATCTTTTGTGGTCAGTGGCTCTGACAGCAAAGTATCTATAACATACTACATTTTGTCCATTCCCTGAGGCAGGAGAGACAGAAATCAGTCCCCTGAAAAGCCAGAACACTGGATACATGTTCCAAGTCTTTCCCTTCCCGGGAAGAAGCTTGAGTTGAGGGTTTTCTTCCACTTGTTCTGCACTGAGCCAACAGGAGGAATTATGATGAACAAGTGCATGCTACTTCACAATGTCACCTTTAGTGGTCCCCATCTTCACAGACTTTCCTGTTAGCACCTAGATTTAGGCAAGACAGCAACCAGTCCCTTGAGCAACCACCCCCAAAAATCAATGTATGCTTCAATCTTCACCTTCTCTCTACAGGGAAAAGGCAGAAGCTGGGAATTTTATCCAGATCCTACCACACTGATCCAGGGAGAGGATTATGGTCAGTGAGTGGCACAAATTTTCATACTGACTTTGACACAGCTGGTTTCATGCTCTTCGGGAGTGCAGGGGCATCTTAAGGGGTTTCTTGATTTCTCATAAGGGAAATTGATCCATGCATTGTTGCTGCAAGTTGGTGTCTTTGTCAGGGCAAGGAAGCTCTCTGGCTTCCTATTGAGCCATATTGCTGACACCATCCTCTTGTGATGAGTTTTAAGATACAACACCAAAATCACATTCTATAATATTAAAAAACTGATAAGTTGGACTTTATGAAAATTAAAAACTTTTATTTTGCCAACGACAATGCTAAGAGAATGATAAGGCAAGCCACAGACAAAGGGAAAATACTTGTAAATTATGTATTTTATAAGACTTCTATCCAGAATGCAGGAGCTCTTACAACTCATTAATAAGAAACAAATAAGTAATTAAAAATGGGAAACATCTGAACAGACACTTTGCCAAGGAAGATATATAGTTAGCAAATAGGTGTGTGAAAAGATGCTTGACATCATTTTTCTTTAGAAAAATGTAAATTAAAACCACAATGAAATACCACTACACACCTATTACAATATGTATCCACAAATACTTGATATTTCTTCCTTCAGGAGATAGAGCTTATTTCTTCTACCCTTGAATGCATGCTGACCTTTAGTGACTCTAGCAAATATTCTAACAAATAAGAGTGAGGAAAAGGAAAAATAATAGCTTTGCAATAGAAAAACATGGAAGACACCATCTTAATCAAGTGATCAAGTTTAATATCACCAGTAAAGTTACGCTGTTGACATGTACTAATGGATATGATGTGATAAGAAGAACACTTCACTTCTATAGTACTGTTCTCCAGAACTCATAACCCCAGGCTAATCATAAGAAAACATCAGATAGACCTTCTACAAACTATTTGGCCAATATTCTTTAAAACTCCCAAGGTCATAAAAAATAAGAAAGGACTGAACAATTATCACAGATTGGAGAACAGTTTGGAGACACGATGATTAAAGTCAGTGGGATATCCTGAATTGGACCCCGGAACAGCAAAAGGACATTGTAGAAAAACTGGTGTGATTCAAATAAAATGTTGATTTTTTTGTTGTTTTGTTTTTGTTTTTTTAGTGCTCTTCGTTGGCCAATCTATCTAAAATGCCATACTTCCTGGGCTTCCTGTCCCTTAAACTTATCTTTCTTTTTAGCTTTGCCATTTCCCAACTATGTTATATTTGTTTATTGTTTGTCTTCTCCCAACAAAATATCAGCTCTATGAGAAGGGGTGGATCCAAGTTTTATGATTCACAAACATGAAGATTTTGTGAGCCCTATATAAGAAAAGTAAAGAATGTTAAATGAGGTACAAAATATATGTCTAATTAAAATAAGAAATCAGAACAAATACTTTTTAAAAGTCTAGGTAGCAAAAAATTAATACAATATTTTTATTAATTAAGCACCTGTCATGCTTCTCTATTTTTCTCTGTTTGCTACATATTCATTTGACTGTCTCTGTATGTGAAAATAATTTTGCAATATATTTCTAATGAAAGAAAAATAATTCAGTCTTTCTTCTAGCGCTTGGATAGTTTTTTGTTTTGTTTTGTTTTTTGAGACTGAGTCTCACTCTGTTGCCCAGGCTGGAGCGCAGTGGCATGATCTCAGCTCACTGCAACCTCTACCTCCTGGGTTCAAGCGATTCTCATGCCTCAGCCTCTTGAGTAGCTGAGACTACAGGTGTGAGCCACCGTGCTGGGCTAATTTTATTTTATTTTATTTTATTTTGTATTTTTAGTGCAGACAGGGTTTCACCATGTTGCCCATGTTGGGCTCAAACTCCTGACCTCAGGTGATCCACTCGCATAGGCCTCCCAAAGTGCCAGGATTACAGGCATGAGCCACTGCACCCAGCTGGCTAGTTTGTTTTTATTATTGATAAATGGAATTTACAAAACATGCATCCTAACACCCAGACAAACCTACTGAAGTATTGCTACAAATCTGTGCCCTACAAACACAAGAATTCTAATGAATTCTATTTTGTACAATTCCTATTAAGAAATGTATAGTGCATTTATAACTGTATACTTTATTGAGTATATTGCCAACAAGAGATAATTTTTTTGAGTAAGAATTAATGTAACTCAAATCCCCTCTAATAATTGTATTTGTCTAATGACTGGAAGAGTGTTTCACAACTAGCTTCTGACTCAAATCTTGTTTCAATCTTGCTTCTCCTACTCTGGTCACAAACTTTTAGAACTTGTTTCTGTAGGACAATTTAATTTCATGGTATATTTTTTGGGTCTGTACCATTGTGTCACACAGTACACGACGTACTGGTAAATTAGCATAATAGGCAGTGGTAGTATCCTTGGAAGACATCCCTACATTAGAACAACTAAATAACTTCATACAGAAGTGACTTCATACCACCCATATACATCCTATTAAGCCTACATTAGAGCTGTTTCTACCTCGACTTCTCCTTAGATGGAGTCCAAAAATATCTTCTGCCACTCAAATATTATCTAATATAAAAAGAAGTGTAATGGTGAAAAAATTGGAGTGGAGACAGCATTGTTAACCTATTGCAACTCAAATATCTTCTGCAGATTTCATAATTAAAAAAAAATGAATATAAACCAGTTGAACATGTTTCTAGGGCCCCTCATGGGGCCTAAGAAAAATCTGGTGCAGGTGAAGAACCCTGAAGCTTAAACTTCTTTAGTTTTTCATCCATGTCCCTAAGAGTAGAAGACTTTGTTTTTGGTCACATCTCAGTACTTACAATAGTGCTTTACATGAAGTAGGTATACAATAAACATATTTTAAATGAATAAATTACAAAGGAGTGGGAGGAGGAAGGAAGGAAATAAAGGAGGAAGGAAGGGAGGTAAGAGAGGAAGGGAAAGAGAAAGGGAAGATGTGGAATAGTAGTTTGCATAATTTGTGTTATGGAAGCATAACATGGTTTTCCCACACTTGGCGGAAAATAACTAGTGTTACACTTATTTCCAAGGAAGAACATTACACTGGGACACATGAGGTAGTCTAGGACCCTAAGCTGTTCCACATTTTAAGAAAACAAGTCAATACAAGGAGGTAATGGATGAGCCTACTTTGGACTCAGAAGAAATTTGGGTAGAGTCAAAAAAAGAAGCTAAAGTTATGATTCAAGGTTTATATACACACATAAATCCAAGAAGGCACCTCTAAGAAATGTTGGGGTTCCCAAAGTCTTCTCCTGGTGACTCTGGAAAGGCAAGTGTTATTGATAAATCACATAGCTGTGTGTCTATATTGGCTCATCAATTCTACTTAGGGTTGATATTCAGCAGCAAGATACCAGTATGGCCACCCTGTAGTTGGAATATTTAAATATTTCCATAATTGCTAAGAAAGAGTAATTTCCCCAGGTCCTTCAAGACTTGACCTACCGCCATGGTCACCCTAGCCCCTAATCTGGAATTCCCCAGATCCCTAGCAACTAAAAGAGTAAGTCTGGGGTCAAATCCTGCTTCAGCCATAAGTTTGTTGTGATAGGCTGACACCTTTACTGTGCTCATTGTTGAGTCATGTGCATATATTCTCTGGTTCTACTAAGCAGTCAACATAGCTGTATGGAAGAACCCATGAACTAAGGGGAGGCCTAGTCTCACTCTTTGGTACCCTGTGTGTTAGCCTAGGAATACAGCAATACAACCGTTTGCTTAGACTGATGGCTCTCTAAGGTTGGGATTTCCTAGGGTGGAGCATTGGAGAGGTAGTCAGCTCTCCCACAACACTACATGAGGGCAGAAAACAAATCTCTTCTAGTCACTGCTGCATTTTTAGCAGCTAGCCCAGTGATGGAACATAGTAAACACAAATAATTTTTGTTTAAAAGTTGAACAGCAAAGAAGAAGGTAGAACTTTAAAGGTCTATACCTGAAAAGATCATCTAAAATCTTAGAAAAAAAATTATTAAAAAAAGTCTCTGTTATGCAGTAGGGAATCTGAGGCCTGAAAGATTGAGGGTCTTGCCCAGAAACCATGAGTTATTAACAGGATCCGTTGCAGAACCCTGGCCTCTTGTATCTTCATTCAATGTTTTTTTTGTTTGTTTTTGTTTTTCCCCTATACTGGGTGTCTCCCCTCAGATCCAAGGAGACAGGTAACCCTAGTACAAATTTCTCACAGCATGGAGAAATTCAGAGATGAACACAATTCCCTATCACCCTGTGGGAACAGAAAATTTTAAGTGAATGTCAGAATTACACAAGGACGTAATCTCATATAACAGCTGCGACTGTTTTGCTTTGCTCCTATTCTTGGAACTGGTGGGCAGGGTGAGGTCAAGAGTTTGAGCAGAGTGGGAAAGTTTGGAACACTCACTGTAGAATGTGTGAGGGGAAGACAATAGGAGTTGAATATGAAGATTGTTGAAGACTGGAAGAATGAGGAAGAAGTTGAATAGGATGACTGCCCATGGACCAGTTACTCAGCATGGTAGATTATTTATTTATTTATTTATTTGACAGTCTTGCTTTGTCACCTAGGCTGGAGGGCAGTGGCATCTTGGCTCACTGCAGCCTTGACCTCCTGGGCTCAAAGTGATACTCCCACCTCAGCCTCCTGAATAGCTGGGATGACAGGTGACAGGCATGCACTACCTTGACCAGTTGGTTTTTTGGTGTTTGTTTTGTTTGTTTGTTTTGTTTTGTTTTTCAGGGGAGGGCTCTCGCTATGTTGCCCAGGGTGCTTTTGAACTCTTGGCCTCTCAAAGTGTGGAATTACAGGCGTGAACTACCAGGCCCAGCCAGTAGAGGAATTCGTAATAAATAATTATCCAGTTCCAACTTTCAAAAATGCTGAGTTTGAGAAATCCTGCCCTAGGGAAATTTTAAGTGTTTAGTAGTCACTGTTAGCTATTAACAGCCCTGATAATAGAACACTTCTAATCATCATTCTATCAGACAATTCTAGTCTAGAAGATTTTCAAGACTCTTTTTACCTCTGAGGTCCTAAGCAAAAAACAGTGAAAGAAACAATAAAAACAGCAAGATAGTAAGGATCGATCTTACTATCCTTACTAGACAAAAAATACAATGAAAAAAATAAGCAAAAAAATTAAATGGAACTGCCTTTGAGTCATTAATTTCCGATTAAAGCCCTTAAACCTGCATAGCTCTTAACTGAAATAGAAAGCTCATATTTTGATTCTGCATTTATTGTTCATACAAAAGTGTGGTATTTGGATCAAATGAACTATTGTCTCTCTGTGGGCACGCTGACAAACTAGACGCTGCTTTGTAATCTGTTGTGCATTCCTATGCTTCTTTCTTGTTATCCTACTGTTACAGCTATAAATGTGTAGTCCTACCTCTTTTCTTGGCAGACACTTCAGAGTGCAATAGAGAGTAAATAGGATTTACACTTACTATTATCCCCTCAGCTTTAATAATGACTGGTTTTAATTCTCCCTTTGAGTGCTGAAATAAAACACCTTCCTGCTCATAGCACACCTGCATCCAATCCTGGGCACCTGATTTCTGGAGAAAAATGAGATGTCTCTGGTATTTTAAAATATCTGAATAGCTTCCAGGCAGAACAGAAATGTTTTAAAAAATTATCCAGTACTTAGAAATAAGAGAGGTGATTACTTAAGTTCCTTTCAGTGGAATGCTGGGCAATTGTTTGATGGATACTTGATGAATTAAGTCTGTAAGGTTGTGCACCTTTGACTCTCTATTTGGAAGAGGTTAACTGGTGGAAAACCAATAGCAGTGCAAATGATTCTTGCCCAGAGCAATGCAAATGGAATTTATCTATAGAGATATAATTGATTTTCCCCTAGTAGAAAAGATAATTTTAAAGTTTTCAGTTTATTACCTTATAGGGTATTAACCAGTTTTGCATGTATTAGCATATTCACTTTAGTATTGACTGCGTCGACTACATAAATCTGTCTTTATATTTTCCTTCAAACTGTTTTAACATCTTACTCTTTATTCACTAATGAGTGGAATAAAATCTTTGACACATTCACGTTATATTTCTATGACAGTCATGCTTTTTAACTTTTTGGAAAGTATACGTATTGCTCCTGGATCAAGTGTTCCTTAATTGTGCCCCAGGTGCCTCTCACCTCCCTAGCCTCACAGTAGTCCCAGCCTTGTCTTAACCCCCAACTTTTGGTTGATTTTAGCCAATGGGAGGTAGTACAGGTTCAAGAGGGCAAGGGGAGAGTGAGGTTCTAGTACTTATTATTCCAGATTCCTCCGTGGGATTTTGCCTTGGACGGGCAACATGCTGCTGTCTATTTTGGGATTCCTGTAATCTCTTCTTTTCTTCAGTTCGGTAGGTCTGGGGTGGGTGCTAGCTCTGGGGCACCACATTATCTCTGTGGTTTCCCCACATAATGGCCCTTATTAAATTCCACTCAAAGTATCCACTTTTGTACCATCCGATTTCTGTTGCAAGATCTGCAAATAGAATGGGCTGCTTTTAGAAAAGTGACTCCACTCCATTCCAGTGGTGTTCAAGCCAAGGTTAGATGACCAGAAGACACTAGTGCCATCAAGGAGTTCTCTGCTCTGGGAGAAGGCAAAACTGTGCAACTAAGATTTCTAAACATGGAGGCTGCATAGGTCTACAAAAAGCTATCTTGTGTGTGTGTGTGTGTGTGTGTGTGTGTGTGTGTGTGTGTGTGTGTTGTATGCAGGAGTGATGGGGATTGGGAAAGAGAAATATCAGAAAGGAGAAACATATTGCAATGTTACCATATATGTAGCCAAGGGAGATTTGCTGATGGTCTGGAAGGGACATCTAGGTTAGTAAAAGAGAGGGCTGAAATTGAGGGAGAGATTTTGCTGGATCAAATTGAGAGACAGGACTAGCTGGATTTCCTGGCCGACTAAGAATTCCTAAGCCTAGCTGAGGAAGGTGACCACACCCACCTTTAAAACGGGGCTTGTAACTCAGCTCACACCCGACCCATCAGGTAGTAAAGAGGGCTCACTAAAATACAAATTAGGCTAAAGCAGGAGGTAAAGAAATAGTCAAATCATATATCACCTGAGAGCACAGGGGGAGAGGCAATAATTGGGATTTAACCCAGGCATTCAAGCTGGGAGTGGGCAACCCCCTTTGGGTCCCCTCCCATTGTATGGGAGCTCTGTTTTCACTCTATTAAATTTTGCAACTGCACACTCTTCTGGTCTGTGTTTGTTCTGGTTCGAGCTGAGCTTTTGCTCACTTTCCACCATTGTTTTTCGCCGCCATCGCAGACCCACCATTGACTTCTACCCCTCCAGATCTGGCAGGGGGTCCGCTGCGTTTCTGATCCAGTGAGGCCCCCATTGCTGCTCCCGTTTGGGCTAGAGGCTCGCCATTGTTCATGTGCAGCTAAGTGCCTGGGTTCGTCCTAATAGAGCTGAACACTAGTCACTGGGTTCCACGGTTCTCTTCTGTGACCCTCCACTTCTAATAGAGCTATAACACTCACCGCATGGCCCAAGGTTCCATTCTTTGGAATCTGTGAGGCCAAGAACCCCAGGTCAGAGAACAAAAGGCTTGCTGCCATCTTGGGAGCAACCGCCACCATCTTGGGAGCAGCCTGCCACCATCTTGGGAGTTCTAAGAACAAAGATCTGCGGGTAACAAAATGTGTCAAAATTGGTGACTATTTAGATCTGCTTTAAAAAATTGTGACTACCTAACTGTGGGCTCTGAGTAAGAGTATACCAGTCTTGTGTTCAGGTATAGATTTAACTTGGATATACTAAGAACTTAGTACTCTGTGTAACAGAAAAAAGTTTCCAGATGCGCTGCCTATAGTATGATCAAGATGGTGAAATGTCATCTCAGATTTATCTGTGCAATATTCTCATAAAAGGCCTTCTTTGTCATAGAGAACCCATGTTAAATTTCAGTCCCCATGCTAGAACAAGTAGAAGTCTATGCTCAGACCTGGCTGGTTTTTCTTTTTTTTTAATTTTTTTAAATTTTTAAAATTTTTTTTGAGACAGTCTTGCTCTGTCACCCAGGCTGGAGCATGGTGGCACGATCTCAGCTCACTGCAATGTCCACCTCCTGGGTTCAAGCGATTCTCCTGCCTCAGCCTCCCGAGCAGCTGGGACAACAGGCATGTGCCACTATGCCCAGCTGATTTTTATATTTTTAGTAGAGATGGGGTTTCACCATGTTGGCCAGGCTGGTCTTGAATTCCTGACCTCAAGTGATCTACCTGCCTCTGCCTCCCAAAGTGCTGGGATTACAGGTGTGAGCCATCACTCTGGCTGGTACTTTAAGAGCTGGTGTAGGTAGGGAAATGGGTGAGGCTGGCCCAGGCTACCAGAATCTCAGTTCTGGGAAAGTGTGGCTCAGCAAGGAAGGGAAGATTGATGACTTGTAAATAGTTTGAATTGCTCTAGTGGCTCTCCCTGCCACCCCATCCACACTCACTGTGGGCTAGTACCTGTGTCAGACACTGGGGATCCAAAAATCACTAGTAAAACATAGATCTGCCCTACAAGACTTTCCCATCTCTGACAGTATCAAACCGAGTGATCTTTTAAATCTTAAATATTATGTAATGAAATCAGTATCTTTGACAAGAGGCCTTTTGGGAAAGCACATTGGAAGATATGTGTTGGGGCTAGAGGGGACTAAAAAATAATGCCCATTTTCACCACCCAAATTTGAAAGCAACTGATAGATGCAGCAGGTAGGTTGATGGTAATTATAACATAGTTATATGTTTGCACAGCATGGCTTAGGTTCAAAGATGAATGGACTTGTTTAGGACACTGTTCTGCCTCCCCATCTCCAAGTATGGCATTGCTCATCCAGTTGGAGATTCAGTAGACCGTTTGAGTCTACCAAATGCACACATCAACCGGAATGCTGCTGTCTCTAAACTGGGACAAAAAGGGAAGAAAGTAATCAATTCTCTAGCACTTACAATCTTTTAATAGATTAGTCTTACCCAGTTCAGAAACGGGCTAATTGCTGTCACCCCAAATCAGGTTTCACGCTCATCAGTGGGGAAAAGTAAGTAATGGATGGGGTGGAGGTTGTGAGTGTTCCTACAGATAAAACTTTCTTCCAATGGGAAACAAGAAGAGTGGGGAAATAAATGTTCATTGTCATTTTCCCCTACCTTTTGATCTTAATCATTAAGTTTATGGTCAATCAGGGTCTATCTATCATCCCTTGGAAAGGAGATGAGCAGCTACGAGGGAAGTCTTGCTCCCACCTTTTGAGATTGCTTCAGTACTGTGCCTTTTTGGCTTCTCCTAGGAGTGTTGGTGAAGAGTGTTATTTTTGTAGCCAGAGGTTCTTATTTCAGATAAATACATTTAAATCATCATATTAATTAACTCCAAGACCATTATTTGTCAAGATAGAAACATTTGGCTGCTAGGCCCTTTACATGGGTTATTATTTTTTCTAGTTGGCTCAGGGAAGCTCAGCTCTGTTTATTGTAGTACCTTAGTGACCACAGTTCTGTAAGGGGTGGAAGGTAAATGCCTTGCCCACTGTGGGCTGGTGCTATAAAAATGTTAAAGGAAAACTTTAGACAAATTAAATTTCACAGTTTATCTGAACAAAGAACAACTCATGAATTGGGCAGCACTCAGAACCAGAAGAGGTACGAAGGATTCTGCTTAGCATTGTTAGTAGGAAGCTTTTATAGGCTGGCACAGAAGCAAAATAGAGAAATCACCTGATTGGCTACAGCTAAGTGTCTGCATTATTTGGGCTTGGTGTGATGAGCTGGCTGCCTGTGATTGGCAGAAACCTGACTGAAATCTGGCTGCTTGTGATCAGATGAAATGCAACTATTTATTATACTCCTAAGTTTCAGTTTGCTTATGTATGAAGTTAGGTTGCAGTTTGTTATATAAAAACTCAAAGTACAGAGACAACCTCAGGCAAATGGCCTCCTGCTTATTTAATTTAATAGAAGTAAGCAGACCACAGTCCCCTGATGAGATATTTGAAAGAAAATTCATGGATCTCTGGTTTCCAAGCTGTCCTATAGATATAGTGGCTCCTTTTTGGCCTCCTAGGGGCCAATAAGACCAGGAGCATTTACAGAGGGACAAAGGCAACCTTTACCTAGAGTAATCCACAGATCCCAACTGGCCGGCTAGTCCAGGAAACAGCACAAACTCAATCCTCTCCCTGGAACAGAGACTGGCCTCCAAGGCCATACTCAGATCTCAGTATCAGAATAGAAGCCAAGTCTGGCCTTGCACTCTGCTGCTTGAAGACCCTAGTAGCTGTTTAGTTTAGAAGATGATAAATTAAAGCTGGAGTCGAGCTTAGGTTGTCATCTTCTCAGAATCCACTGCTTCTTGTTCTTGAGCTGCTTTAATGGAGAATCCTCAGCCAAATGTAATTTTATGGTTAATTTAGTGCCTTCTTAAAGGATAAAGCTCACAAGTTCCCGCAGAAACTCCCAAAAATAACTAATACAGAAATTCTCAGTAGTAATTTCAGCCCACCTTGGGTTAAAATCTGAATACTGTAGTTTTTAGCATTTAATTTAGAAAAGTTTGGAGTGAGAAACTTTTGGGAGTATCTTTTTAGAAATTACACTGGCTGGGCATGGTGGCTCACTCCTGTAATCCCAGCTCTTTGGGAGACCGAGGTGGGCGGATCACTTGAGGCCAACATGGTAAAATCTGCGTCTCAACTAAAAATGCAAAAATTAGCCAGGTGTGGTGCCACACACCTGTAATCCCAGCTAACTTGGGAGGCTGAGGCAGGAGAATGGCTTGAACCCGGGATGCAGAGGTTGCAGTGAGCCGAGATTGCGCTACTGCTACACTCCAGCCTGGGTGACAGGCGAGACTCCGTCTCAAGAAAGAAAAGAAAAGCAAGAACAGAAAATCAAACACCGCGTGTTCTCACTCATAGGTGGGAACTGAACAATGAGATCACTTGGACATAGGAAGGGGAACATCACACACCGGGGCCTATTGTGGGGAGGGAGTGGGGGGAGGGATAGCATTAGGAGATATACCTAATGTAAATGACAAATTAATGGGTGCAGCACACCAACATGGCACATGTATACATATGTAACAAACCTGCATGTTGTGCACATGCATCCTAGAATTTAAAGTATAATAAAAAAAAAAAAAAAAAAAGAAGAGAAGAGATCACACTTACATTAAGAGCAGGCTTACAGAGAAAAGGAGGGAGTAGAAAGGAAATTTCTATTGAATGCTACAAAGCTCAAAGTACTAGATGCTATTTTATGTAATCCTGAGAATAGCAGCATAATAAATTATTGTCTCCATTTTAAGGTGGAGATACAATAAACTGAAGCTCAGATAATTTACATTATTTGCCCCAATTTGCTCCTATCTGCCCTATTCCAAGGCCTAAACTTGTTTCTCTTATACTAAGTATCAAGAGAAACTACCGTCATGACTTGTACTAATATTAGGTATATTTTCTAATTCTTGTTATTCTGATCATTAGTGCTTAAAAAGAGTTTGTTTTATGTTCTGAGTTGGCAGTGTAGTTAGGGAAGCTGTTTTGCTTTGCAGTAAGTTTGGATGAGGGAAAACAGGGGGAGAACATATAAAAGCAACCAGAGAAGAATGAAGGGGAAAAGAAAAAGACAGCTTCATTACTTGGAGCTGCAGCAGCGTCTCCTTTTCCCAGCCAGCAACTGGAAGCAAGTATGCCCCTCCCCTACCTCCTACAGACCTGAGCCCAACACCTTATCTTGAAGCTTTTCTCTCTCTCTTCTCTCATTCACACAATCTCCAGGTACATCTCTCCTCCTCCACGTCCATTTTTCTTTTTTTTTTTTTGAGACGGAGTCTCGCTCTGTCACCCAGGCTGGAGTGCAGTGACCGGATCTCAGCTCACTGCAAGCTCCGCCTCCCGTGTTTACGCCATTCTCCTGCCTCAGCCTCCCGAGTAGCTGGGATGTAGTCCCCCGCCACCTCGCCCGGCTAGTTTTTTGTATTTTTTAGTAGAGACGGGGTTTTACTGTGTTAGCCAGGATGGTCTCGATCTCCTGACCTCGTGATCCGCCCGTCTCGGCCTCCCAAAGTGCTGGGATTACAGGCTTGAGCCACCGCGCCCGGCCTCACCTCCATTTTTCTCTCCTTGTCATTCTTTTTGAGAGTCCAAACCTCCCTCTAGTTGTGAAGATGCTCCTGAGTAGTATTGATGATGATGCATAATAAAGAAAATCTCCAGTCTGAAGTAGAGGCAGAGGAACCTAAACCAGTTTACCTCCTCACCCTTAAATGTTCCAAAAGACCCCGAAAGCCTTTTCTTAACTTAAACGCATTTAATTCAATCTGTTTTTCTTCAAGTAGTAACAGTCAAGATTGAAAAATTATTTCCTTACTCAGTTTTCTCTTTTAGTTATTGGAATTACAAAATTATTGCTTTTTACCATTTTCATATAAGCTCTATGGGATTAAATTTTAAGTAAGTTTCTGTTATTTAATTTTGGAATTTATTACTTACAAGATTATTTTTATGTGAAATGCATTTCTGAATTCCAAACAAATGGATTACCAATAAACTTTCAAAACGCAACTTGTTTCTAAATTGAATTTTGCCTTTATACTGTTCAAGTTAATGAGAAAGTAAAATAACAATGTAATAATATAATTTAAAATGTTTAATACCTTATAGAATTTGCTACCAAAAATTTTTAGATTAAGGATAGTTATTCTTTTATTTAACAATTCAGAAAAAAGTTAAAGTTTGCAAAAACATTATATAGTAATGAAGTTCCAACATCTACTAACAATAATAAAAAACTATTCAAAGTTTTACAAAGCCTTTTTAATTGCACAAATTGTTAATGTAATACTATTGATGATGATTTGCTGAAATGCTGATATACAATTAACTCCACATTCATTAAATTAATGATAATTTGTCTTATTTGATATTCAATTATAGAAAAAGAGTATTGATGTTATTTGGCTTCCAACAGCGCATTTCCAGAGTCAGACTATACTGTTCTTGGTCCTGAATCAGAGTTTAGTATAGAAAGGCTGATGATTGAGCAATCTAATTGAGATAATAGAAAGTCATGAACTAGATCCTCTTGGTGATAATTATTTCCTAATTTTGTCCTATTATTTACTACAAATGTTGATTGTTCTTGAACAGATGACTGCTGACTTGTAATTCCAATGTCTATGCTTTGCTTTCTTATATGATCAATTCGAACATTACTATTTGGATAAGAATTTCTTTTATAATTTTGGAACTTGGATATTTGCTTCTTGTTGCTCCAATATTGTTGCATACATGATATTTTATGAGGCATTTAAAATTTCACTTGACGAGTTTAATAAATTATCCAGTGGTGTTACATTATTTAATTTATATATATATTTAAAAGGCTTTGAATAACATTTGACAGGTGAGGCACTGGATGTGGGTATGCTCGTTGGTTCTTCTATAGAAAACATTCTTTCAAATTTTCCAGTTTGGGCACTAATTTCATGAATAACAGCTTTATCAAGGTAACCCACAAATTGTTCTGTTAGGCTAGAAAAGTGCTGTGAGAAATTATAGAGTGTATTCCAAGATCTGTTTTCTGGTGTCTGCTTATTAGTTTTCCTCTTTGGTTTATCATCGACAGTTGTGTGGCCTACTTTAAAAGACATGGGGATCTGTATATCTTTTCTCTGTGCTGTAGGCATTGTTTTTTGGGGTTTGAAAAGAGAAATAGATTGATCACCAATTATAGATTTGAGGATTTCACAATTTCTTTCTAAAACAAAATTTGTTCTTTTATGTGGGTAATTGTTTTCATTTTTCAATGGATGAGAAGAAAATCTATTTTTTGTCAAAAGTAACATTCGTACATATTCTGAGTCATGGAAAATTATGGGATTTGTGTCCTTTTGTTCCTGTGGATTAAAGAAAAGAGTAATTAGTCGTAAGTTCATTGAGTCAAGAAAGCTCCATATATTTTAAAACATGTAAATAAAATTGTAAAATATTCTAAAAATGACTACATACAAATATTTAATATGAACAGTAGCATTATTCAAATACATGAAAATACTGTACTTGTATATAACATACATCCTTCTTATCTTAATATTCTATAGAGATGTTAGTCATGAAACTTGAACTTTTGACCTTAAATGTTTTCTGAAATAAATTGGAATATGAAAAAATAAATATATTTGTTAAATATCTGAGGTACTGTCATTGAGAAATAGGGTAGTTGTACTGGCATTTCTTAGGTTTCCATATTCTAGAAATTAAAAAGCATACCAAAAAATGGATTGAGTCAAAGTTCAGAAGAGACATAACTGATTACAGGCCAAAATTACAAATCTGGATATTCTAGTAAATAATTCAAAAAATTAAAAATTATCTCTACAACTGATATTATTGTACCCTAATACTTAGCACCTAACACCTGACACCTAAAAAGTGCTCAATAAATATTTGTGGAATAAAATAGCCAAAGTAATAGACTGACTCGAGAATAGATCATTTTTATCACAGTAATAGCCAAGTCTGCTATCATTACTGAAAAGATGACAAAGATCTAGTTTTGCAATCCACTGGTGATGCCAATATTACCTATTTAGCCATCATAATGGATGTTTGTAATGTTTTTGGTCTGTCCAACGCCTTAGGACATTTTCTGCTTGATAAGTCTATGTACCCTTAGGTAGAGGCAAGAACCATGTTTGTCAGCTTCTTTGCGGTTAGGACATAGGCATTTGCTCTAGGCTTTGCCATTCAGATACACCTATGAAGTCTTCAGTTCAGAGAAAGCAAGCACTGTGAAAAAGTATTGGGAAAACTATTCTAGTGAGGGTGGTAGGAGTTATATCTAGCTTTGAACAACAGCAGTAGCAAATGTCTTAAGAGTATTCCTTGCTCAGCATCGGAGTTATAAACTGTTATCTGTGACAATAGCATGGGCCTCAGTGGAGCAGTCTGGGGCTATATAATTAGGTGATTCCTGGCTAGACAGCTTTCGAGCCAGACTGCCTCTCTAGAGAGCATGAGTTACTAAATAGCCTTTAATAAATGCACTTTCTGGTTGAAAAAGCCAAAACAGATTATTAGAAAAATGGACACATAGTCATGGTCCCATCATTTTAGAACTGGGATCTTGTTATATTGTACAGGCTGGATTCAAATGCCTGGGTTCAAGCAATTCCCCTGCCTCAGACTCCAGAGTAGCAGGGATTACAGGTGCACACCACTGCATTCTGCTAGATTGCTACAGTCATTTTTTAAAAAATCCTTTTTATTTTATAGTTCTATTATAATCAAGCAAATTTGATAGAGCCTTCTTCATAAAGAAAAACACTGAATTTTCAGCTAGTGTAAAGGAATGCGTGGTTTGGGGGTTATGCAAAGAGCATTAAGAACTTAAGTGCTGTTATCACTTTGGAATATGAAACCAAGAGGTAAGAAGGATTTATCAAAGATTCTGGTCACTAAAATATATGGGTGATTCCCGTAAGTTGTATAACTACACATATTTACTTAACGATAGATGATATGCTTATTACCATGTGAGAAGTTACTGTCTTTGTTGGACTAACGCTGATTATCTTGGCATGTGGATTTTTCAATTCATCCTCAAAGCACAACGGGAGCAAGCTTTTCTTTCTTACTGAATGATACTTACTTAATTGATAATTTCTGATAGATTTGTTTTCTTTTATATTAAAATCATTCATCTGTGGAGATTTTTTTCTGAAAATAAACACAGTTCAGGGCAATGTTCATAGGGCTGATTGCAGCTTGTTAGTTCTTGTCTGCCTCCTTTTATCCCTGGAAGTCACTGCCAACTTCTGCACCAACCTCTCTCCCACAGACTTTCAGACTGACAAGATCATCCCTTCCTGCCTGGTTTGTGGGAGAACACAGCAAGAGCAGGAGTGGAAGCAAGACAGTCATATATATACCTCTTTGGATTTTGAGTGGGGACGAGTTGTATGATTACGTAGGTTGAGGAGAACACCAAAGGTAGAGAGGTATTTGCAACGTCCTATGTTGAGATTCTGAAAGAAGCTTCACAGGGCAGCTTCATGCCAACACAGGGTGGCCCCACATTTGTTAAGAGGATAGAGTAGTGTGGTCAGGCAGAGACAGGATATAGTTGTTGTTGTTGTTGTTGTTGTTGTTTTTGAAACGGAGTCTCGCTCTGTCGCCCAGGCTGGAGTGCAGTGGTGCGATCTCGGCTCACTGCAAGCTCTGCCTCCCGGGTTCACACCATTCTCCTGCCTCAGCCTCCCGAGTAGCTGAGACTACAGGCGCCCACCACCAGGCCCGACTAATTTTTTTGTATTTTTAGTAGAGATGGGGTTTCACCGTGTTAGCCAGGATGGTCTTGATCTCCTGACCTCGTGATCCGCCTGCCTCGGCCTCCAAAGTGCTGGGATTACAGGCGTGAGCCACTGCGCCCGGCCAGGATATAGTTTTTCAACTGAATTAAACCTAAAGTGGTTGTTCATTATTGATTCAAACAAAGTTTGAAACACACTGGATTAATGATTTTTTCACTACATAAAGTTTGAAGGGTTCATGAGAAAAATGAGAACTTTATCCAAAGAAAAGCTACTTTTTCACATCCGTGTTGTAGTGTAAGTAAATGTGTGTATTTACTAAAAAAAAAAAAAAAAATTGTATTCCCTCTATTCATTTTTCCATGCCTTTCTCTCCGTTCGATTGTACTATGGAACTAAATGATAACAATAAGGTAGAATAAATTTATTCTGGTCAATTATAAAATGTGTCCTACTAGAAACATCATTAAACAGAACAAAATACTAAGTATTTTGAAATAAATTACCTTTTATTTCTATCACCTTCTAAGTGACCAACAGAATCCAATGGTTTTCTAGGTTTTTTTTCAATTTGACCTGAAATTTTAAAAGATTTTCATAAAAGACACATAGATATTCTGACATTTAGGAAAATATCTTGCACAAAATATTTTACAATTTAAAATAACATATGGAAAGCACCTAGTATAGTGCCTGGTCTGTAGTAGCTACTCAGTAAATATTTCTTGAATGAACTAGATAGAACTGGAAAAGACTGAGATCAAAGCTCCAGTATTTGGCTAAAACAGATCAAACATAAAAGTGGTCTTGGAGATTTTTTGTGGAAGAAAGGCATCCCTAAATTTTCAAATCTCTCCGTTATGTGGAGTCACTATTAACCAGTAGGAAGCTTCAGACGGTTATCACTTGGTAGGGAGGGAAGACAGCTTGCAGATATCAAACAGATCTTGCCATGTGGCATGAAGTAAGCATCCAAGGTTGATCTCTTCCAAACATGTCTGGTGGCCACTCCAGCAATTTTTCTTTTTTTTTTTTTTTTTTTTTGAGACGGAGTCTCGCTCTGTCACCCAGGCTGGAGTGCAGTGGCCGGATCTCAGCTCACTGCAAGCTCCGCCTCCCGGGTTCACGCCATTCTCCTGCCTCAGCCTCCCGAGTAGCTGGGACTACAGGCGCCTGCCACCTCGCCCGGCTAAGTTTTTGTATTTTTTTAGTAGAGACGGGGTTTCACTGTGTTAGCCAGGACGGTCTCGATCTCCTGACCTCGTGATCCGCCCGTCTCGGCCTCCCAAAGTGCTGGGATTACAGGCTTGAGCCACCGCGCCCGGCCCACTCCAGCAATTTTTCTACACACACATGCTATTAGCAACAGTTTCAGCTTTTTCCTCGTCCTCAAGTAGTTTATATTCTAGTGCAGTACTTCCCAGTCTTTCCCATTTAATTGCAAGCATACTAATTTATATTATTTGTACAGTATACTGGAATAAATGCTTGAGTCTGGGTAGGCTACCATAGGGTCAACTAAGCAGCCTTGATGGCCAAGGAATCAATATTTCAGCACACCTATAACCCCCTCCAAGCACAACAGTTTACCACAGTACCATTTGGGAAGCTCTGTTCTAGAGGGAGGAAATGGTCAATAAACAAGTAAACCAGCTGGGCATGGTGATGTGCCTTTGTAATCCCAGCTATTCAGGAGGCTGAAGTGTGAGGACTGCTTGAGGCCAGGAGTTTGGGGCCAGCTGGGGCAGTATAGTAAGACCCCCATCTCAAAAAACAAAAACAAACACAAACAAAAAAAAAAACCCGACAACAACAAAAACAAGTAAACCAACCAACAAATAAATATATAATATAATTTCGAATACTTTGGAAGTATTTGAAGCATTCAAGTATTATGGAAGAATATAAACATAGTACTTCACCTAGGGTGGCTATAGATGTCCTCTTTTAAGAAGGGATATTTGAGCTGAAATCTGAGTAAAGAGAAAGAGGCAGAGGAAACAGCAAGTGTGGAGGTCTCAGTGTGAAGTCAGTGTGGAATGCTGAAAGAACAAAGAGGCCAGTGTTGCTCGGGTGCGGTGAATTAGGAGGAGAGCAGAGTAAGATGGGTTGAAACACGTAGCAGGGCAAAGTCATCTAGGGTCACATAAGCCATGGTGAAGAGTTAAGATATTATTCTGGTTACAACAGAGATCCTTAGGAGGGTTTTCAACAGAACAATAATGTAGTTTCATTTATACTTTAGAAAGATCACTCTGCTCGCTCAGAGATGGATGGTCTGTGGGGAGAAGGGGGAATGTGGGTGGCAAGAGTAGCAATGGAGTAACCAGTTAGGAGGCTGTTGCTATTATCTAGATAAACTTGTTGGTTGACTCAATAAGGATTGTAGCAGTGTAAGTGGTGAGAAATGGTTGGCTTCAGTTTCTACTTAGAGGGAGATCCAACTTTTTCCCATTTGCAGGAATGGGATAGATAGGAGAAAAACAGGCCCACTGACTGAAACAAGGTGCTGGATTAAGGATCCCTGACTTGTGAAAGGAGAATAAAAATCAGTTCTTTCCATTGCCAATTGGCTAACCTGGAACTAAGTCAAACCACACCAGAGATGGATGACTGAATCTGCCATATCCCCAATTATTACCCTGGCAGAGGAATCCCATTCACAACTCTAAAATCTGGTCTGGCGTGAGGGCCATGAGGTCTGAGTAATGGCAACTGCAAAACTTCTGGAAAGGAAAAAGTGACATATAGTGAGTGGTGAATAAGAGAGAGAGAACCTTCTGAAATTCTAAAACATATGAAAAATATTGCCAAGTGCAGTGGCTCACACCTATAATCCCAGCACCTTGAGAGGCTGAAGTGGGTGGATCACATGAGGTCAGGAGTTCGAGACCAGCCTGGCCAACATGGTGAAACCCCGCCTCTACTAAAAGTACAAAAATCAGCTGGGCATGGTCGCGAACGCCTGTAATCCCAGCTACTTGGGAGGCTGAGGCAGGAGTTGCTTGAACCCAGGAGTTGGAGGTGGCAGTGAGCAGAGATCATGCCACTGCACTCCAGGCTAGGTGACAGGATGAGACTCAGTTTCAAAAAAAAAATTATAATAATAAAACATATGAAAAACATAAATCTAAGAAAGGCAGCAAACAAAATCTACAAGAGGGTCAGCAATACAATTAAATAGAAGAATCTAAAAATAAACTGAAAACCCTTGCCGTCTTAAGATACATACCTCAATTTTAAGATGTATAGTAGCAAGTGTCATACTTAAATTAACAGCGTCAATTGATGACATCTTAGATTTGATAAAATATATTTAGAAATTTCAAAGGTATAAATAAAAAAATACATTAGAGAATAAGCTATTATTCAATAAAAACAGACTAAGGTAAAAATAAAAACAGGTCAATATTTTAAAAACTGGAAATCTTGGAAGTAAGAAATATAAATCTAGATTACATGGGCAAAGGGAAAATTAATGAATTGAAAGAAAATGTTGAGGAATTCACCAAGAATGCATAGAAAGATAAATAAAAAACCTGAAAGAACAGTTCAAAATCATGAAAAACCCACTGCAAGTCTTGGACATTTATCCAATAGCTTTGGAAGAAGAAAATAGCAGAAATGGTAAAGAATCTATATTTGAAGAGATAATAACCAATAATTCTAACTGACAGACGTGTATTTCAAGGATTGAAGATGACAGACAGAATACATCTATATCCAGACACTTTGTACTAAAAATGCGAATCATAAAGAATAAAGAGAAAAGTCCTAAAACTACCAGAAAGTTAAAAACAGTTATTCTATAGAAGAATGACAATTGGACTATGAACAGAATTCTAATCTATGAATGATTCAAGAAGATAATAAAGTTATCTGTAAAGTGCTGAGAAAAAGTAATTTACAGTGTAGAAATTTACATAAACTCAACGGTCATTCCAGAGTGACAGCAAAATAAAGGCACTTCAGATATATAAGGATCCAAAGAGTTAACAGCCAACAGGTCACCATTGAAAGAATGACTAACACATGCTCTTCATGAAAAATGTAATAGAACACAGATGGGGCTGAGTGTGGTAGCTCACACCTGTAATCCCAGCACTCTGGGAGGCTGAGGCAGGTGGATCACCTGAGGACAGGAGTTTGAGAGCAGCCTGACCAGTATGGTGAAACCCCATCTCTACCAAAAATACAAAAATAGCCGGGTGTGGTGGTGCACGCCTATAATCCCAGCTACTTGGGAGGTTGCAGTAAGCCAGGGTCGCGCCATTGCACTCCAGCCTAGGCAACAAGAGTGAAACTCTGTCTCAAAAAAAATAAACAAACACAAATGGTAGGATACAGGAGTCAATGATGAGCACAGAATTTGATAAACTGCTATGTATTTAATCAGCATTATCTTTAAAAACTAATAGTATTTTGTATTTTAAATGAAATATTGTTAATATTTGCTGCACTTGTGTAAGCTTTTTGCAGTTATTTTAATCTACCGTATTTTTGGTGTTTTAGACTTCTGTCATGTCAGCCTTTTGTTTTTTTCTTTAACTTTGCTTTATTGAGGTATAATTTACATACAATAAAATACACGTATTTAATGTAATGAACAGTTTGATAAACATTGATAAATATATGCACTCATGTAAGTAAAATCAAGATATAGAGTATTTCCATTATTCTCCGATAGTTTCCTCCCACCCCCTTTTAGTCAATTCATTTGATTTGTTCTGTTCTTTCCTTCAAACTCACTGTTTATCTCAGTGTTGGATACCTGGTTTCTTCCCTCAATAAACTATCTTGTCTAATGTGGTCATATTTTTGTCCCCTTACACTGCACACTGTATATATTCCAAAACTGCTTTTCGGATTTCAGTTCGGTTTACTTCAATGTTTATTTTACTCTTTGAGGCTTTTAACATAATTTTAAGTTACCTATTAGCATTACCTATTTCTTTAAAAATATTTTTTAATTCTGGTAGCATCATTTCATTCTTGATGATTATGTTTTACATTTCCAAATCTTACTTCATAGAATTCTGATTTTCTTTAACTCCTTCAGCATATAGAACAATTATTGTTTAAGTTTATTCCTGGTTCATGGGGAACAAATTCTGCCAAAATGTGACCATCAGCTATTTTTTAAATTATGACCTCTCTTCGCTATGGAATTTTTCCATAGGTCCCATGCTTTGTTCTTATTTTTCTTTCTGCTCAACTTTGAATCAGATCACTTAAATGTGGGCTTATTTATTTGTCCAAAAACAACAGATGTAAATTTTTTTATGTTCTCCCTGTTTACTTATGCACTGTTAAACTCTCCCCTTAGAAATTAACATGTAAATCCAGATGTCGTTACCTTTTATTATGAGTTCAGGCACTCAGCTACCTGAGTAGGCTGCTAAGGAAGCTGTAGCCCTGGAAGATGGTGGAGAAGTTTGTTTCTGGGCACTGTATATTTTGTGAAACCTTTTCATGACCCCAGGGTGGTGGTGGTGGTGGGTACTCTGTTTATGTGTGAGGTGTCACTTGGGTTTCATTTTTTTATCTCTCTCGGGATAAGCAAGTTAGTTTGGTAGTTGAGGGAGGAACTTAGTCAAGTAAGGGCCTCATGGCTCACAGGCTATTTGAAGGAATTGTGTTTTTTCTTTGCAGTTATCGTTGGTCACAATCCAAAAATCGTTCCTAGAAAACTGTATTTTGTCTCTTCTGTTATCAACCCTCCTTTCAAGTCCCTGCTCCTTCAAGTTAGGAGGTTTTTACCCTAGCTCTGAGTACATCTAAAGCAATACGAGGAAGCCAGAGAAAAAAGTGACAAGTTATGATCATTATATTTCTCTCCAAATATTGCTAGCACAGACTTTGAATGCTGCTGACTTACAATGAGGAAAGGAATCCCAAGGGGAGAATTTCGCATCTTTCTCGGACCTATCATTGATAACAAACTCTATTTCTTTAAGTTGAATGTGAGAGAGAGAGAGAGTGTGTGTGTGTGTGTGTCTGTGTGTGTGTGTGTATGTGTGTGTGTGTGTAGTGGAGTCGGTGGTTATAATAGGGGATTTTTTTCAGAATATTCTCTATTGGCTCTTTCAACGGTTATTCTTTTCTCCTAAGAAATGGAATTGTGCCCTGACTTCTGGAAGATTCTTTCAAACTGCTTCATAATGTAATATGTGACAGATTTTCTTTGAGTTAGGGATAAAATGTCCCAGTTTCAATTTAATAAATTTTTCTTCTCTATTTTCTTTTTGTGTTATTCATTCTGGCCAGGATGAACTTGTATTTATGTTGACAACTTTCCCAGAAGTCTTACTTTGGGACTTTGATAAAAAGTATAAAATGCTTCCTTAGAGAGACTTAAGAACTTTTCTAAAGGGAGATTGCTTTGCTGAACTAATAGAACATCCTGTCACTGCTTTCAGGGAACACTTCAGAGAAGATGTGGCATCTGAATGGAACCTTCAAGGATACTGTAGCAAATGGAGGTTGCCTACTTCACAGTCATTTTTTACCCTTCTTTACTAACAGCACTCCAGTCTTATCTCCTTCCAAGCAACCATGTCCTTCAAAGAAGGCTGGTATCTTTCCCGGCTCAATGGAGTAAATCTTGAGTAATCTAAGCTGTGTTTTTCAAAATGTGAGCTACAAACCATTCATGTGTTGTGAAATCAATTTAGTGTATCCTGAACAGCATTTAAGAAAATGAAGTAGACTATAACAGAATGTATCATCTGGATCCTTAGTAATTACTTTACAAAATACAGAAATACTACAATCAAATTCAACTGACAGAGAGAAAGAGAGATAATTAGGACTCTAGGAAGCTGAATCTTCTGCTCCGTGTGTGTGTGTGTGTGTGTGTGTGTGTGTGTGTGTGTGTGTAATATAAAAAGTATTTCCTACTGTGGCCATGTTAAAAGTTGGGAAAAGTGATCTAAGCCAATGATGATTTATTGGTTTAGATGTGGATGCATGAGGCTCTTTGAGCCAAAGAAACATAAGGGGGAGTTGGCTTTGGGAAAACATTTTTTTCATTCTTACCAAGGCATAAAAAGCATTTCTAGTCACACAAGCTATATTGAATAGTTGTCATCATACTGTACAGCAAGGATAGGAGGACAAGCTACCTGCTAAGACCATTGAGGAAAGACAGAGGAACTGGACATTTTTTCCACCACTGTATTCATCTATTCAATCTCAGCAGCCACAATCAGACCGACAGAAAGCATGAGAATATTTTTTTTTCTTGCATCTGTGGTGGAAACCTTAGCAGCAGACAGTAACTACTCCAGGTCTGTCAAATAGATGCATGGAACTGAATATCTAATGACATTATAAAGCCCCTGAACGAGCCAACCCTGCAAATGCCTTTCTAATGGACTTCTTATTTTTTTAGATAATAAATATCTTTACAGTTTAAGCTACAGGCGGTTGGATTTTCTTTTATTTGAGGCTAAAATCTCTTAACTATGAAAGTCGAACAGGAATCCATCAGGTGAAAACATATGTTTGAAGCATAGGCAACATACAATGAATCAAATCACACAGTAATTTGGTTAACTAAGTAAAACAGCCTGTTAAATATAACTAGAATCAGTGTGGTGTGGATAGGTTTACGAGAAAGAAAAGAAGGCTGGAGAAAGATCGTTATTGTAGTGTGATCAAAGACTAATATTCCTTGGTTAAAGATTTTCTTAATGCTTACACCCTAAGTTTAGATGCAGGTAACTTTCAATTATTTCAATGTAAACATGCAATTTCTATACCTGTAAATAAAGTAGAGTCTTTTTCCTTTTTATGAGCATTAGACTGAATGTTGAACATAGGAGAAAAGTCTGTAGAACCCAGTGATCTTCTACATGCTTGTCTATGCTGTGAATGTAGAACATTCAGAGGCCTTGCATTTTCCATCTAAACATCAGGAAAAATGGAAAATTATCTTAGAAATGATTTCTTTCCGTGTATATTAACAAATAATTTGTGTTTGAGTATTCACATTTGCAATATTGAATTATGATAACTAACAGCTGTCTGGTTCTTTAAATATTTTCAAATGTGATTTAATTCTCAGAAAAACCTACTATGAGATGAGCATTATCAATAAGAAAACAAACCTTCAGAAGTTAAAAGATCTGCTTATGCTCACACTTTTTACTAATTTATTTTTCCTTTGTCTATGAAACTTAACCTTTATATTCACATAAAATTTCTCTCTCCAGGCTGGGCGCAGTGGCTCAAGCCTGTAATCCCAGCACTTTGGGAAGCCGTCGGAGACGGGCGGATCACGAGGTCAGAAGATCGAGACCATCCTGGTGAACACGGTGAAACCCCGTCTCTACTAAAAAGTACAAAAAAACTAGCCGGGCGAGGTGGCGGGCGCCTGTAGTCCCAGCTACTCGGGAGGCTGAGGCAGGAGAATGGCGTAAACCCGGGAGGCGGAGCTTGCAGTGAGCTGAGATCCGGCCACTGCACTCCAGCCTGGGCGACAGAGCGAGACTCCGTCTCAAAAAAAAAAAAAAAAAATTTCTCTCTCCAAGTTCAGGGGAAGTCTGAGGTTCAAATACTGAGAAATAAAGCCTTCTCTGTTTTAACAAACGATTACTCTCTCTAACATAGAGTAGGTACAGCAGATCAGTTCTGAGTAGAGAAGAAACTGGAAAACAATGATCCGGCTTTTCCTAGACTAGAGGATCAGATTGGGTCTATACATTTTTTATTAAAATGCACATATCTAGGCATTCAAAATATACATATGCACATGTTAATATAAATGGAATACTTTGTGGTTCTCTGTTAACAAACTAAACAAATAACTGTTTAGAACCCATTTTTTTTCACACTAGGCACAGAATATATTTCGTTCTGGATAATATGAAATAAAAATAAGGTATATGACAAAAGTCTAGGCCACAAAGACCTCACATTTTTATGGTATAGGATTTGCATACACAAAACAGTAGTAAATAAAATAGAGTAATATCACTAAAAAGCAAACCAATCAATACAATCTATAAATGAGGAAGAGTTTGAAAAGGGAGGGATATCCATAAAGACTAAAATAGACAGGAAAGGTTCATAGAGGGAGAAGAAAATGCTAAGATTTAAAAGATAAGGGTATTTCAGGTGAGGTCAACAGCATAAGCCTGGAATGTTCATAAGACAGGCAGAAAAACAGTATAGTTATATCAGGAAGGCATTTATTATTTATTGGGATTAAAAGATAAGTTCAAATAGGTAAAAAGATGAGTTGTGAGGGGGATAGACCACAGATGTCTTGAAAGACAGACAAAGCAACTTTATCCTAAAGAAAAATTACCAACATTGTCACAAGGAATTGGAAATTGGAGCCCATCAATAATTCTTAAAAGGAATGTAAGGGAGTTTCAAATAACTACCTTTAAAAGAGTAACCAGCCCCAGATAGATTTACAGATAAGTTGTTTTAAGCTTTCATGGAAAAAATTGTTCTCATGCAATATAATATCAATTAAATTAAAAATTAAACAACTTTTCATTTCTTTTTATAAGCTGGTATAGTCTTAAAAGCCAAAGTCTGGAAAAATAAAGAAGGCTACAAGTTAATCTTACCTATGACTTCAGGATTTTTCACAAATTTAAAATAAAATACCGATCAACACTATACTAGTACAAGTTTACAACAGCCAAATAAAACCATCAAGAAATTAAAGGTTTCTATATGTTATTATAACTCATTACCCATAGGTCAAAAGGATTAAAATGATGTAATTATTTTAATAGCTGCAATACTGATAAATCTGATACATTTAACAACTATTATTGATAAGAACTGTAATAAAACTACATAGAAATAATACTTTCTTAATGTGAGAAAGAATATTGGCCAGGTGCGGTGGCTCATGCCTGTAATCCCAGCATTTTGGGAGGCCGAGGCAGGTGGATCACCTGAGGTCAGGAGTTTAAGACCAGCGTGGCCAACACTGTGAAACCCGTCTCTACTAAAAATCCAAAATAAGCCAGGCATGGTGGTGCACACCTGTAGTCCCAGCTACTTGGGAAGCTGTGGCGGGAGAATTGCTGGAATCTGGGAGGCAAAGGTGGCAGTGCACTGAGATCACGCCACTGCACTCAAGCCTGAGGGACAGAGTGAGACTCTGTCTCAAAAAAAAAAAAAAAAAAAAAAAGAATATTTAAAGATAATTTTTAAAATTATATATATGTAAAAGTAACAGTCAACATCATCGTTAATGGTAATATATTAGTCTATGACATGGCAACAGTAACATCTATCACCACAGTTATTTATAAATTTTTAGGGAGTGCCCAATAATGCAACAGGAAAAGATAATAAAAGTAGTAAAGACTGGGGAATTCTGATTCAACATAGCTGAGTAATCCTCTATCAGACCTACCTACCCACAGATAAAAACCATAGACTCTAGACAAAATGCTCTAGATAAAATACACACACACACACACACGCACACACACATGCATGCACACACATGACCTTAAGGTCCTGGAGAATAAACAAAAGCAGGTGGCAAAGAGAAAGTATTGATACTTGGTATCACTGATTTGCATGGAGTGGAGTTGCTATTTGTATAGCTTTTAGCTTGAAGGCAGACTGAAGTTGGCATCACATGGAGCATCTAAAATTCTGCTAGAAAAACCATGTTGTTTCTGGCCAGAAGAACCAGAAGACAAAGTTTGGGCAAACAAAGCTGCTGGAAAGTGAGAAAGGAATGATGCAAAGAAGAGAGCCAAAGATGGCAACTCCATTTCCTGCATGAGTGACTTCTATGTGTAAGAGACTACCTGTTCAAGTCTCTGGTTAACCCCTAAACCATGCATGTTTAGAAACTCCTGCAAGCAGCCAGCTAAGGATAAAACAACTGAATTAAAATTTGAGCTGCTGTTCACGAGTCATTTTGTATTTTGAGTACAATCAAGATAATTGACTGCTAGAACAAAAACATCAATAAATTTTGTAGGACAACAGGAGCGTGCAGAGTCTTCACAATACAATAGTCACAATGTCCAAGATCAATCCAACTTGACCTAAAAGAACCGAAGAAGTGAGACTTAGTGTTAACATAAAAGACAATCCAACAAGACCAGATATTGAATGACCCAGACACTGGAATTAATAGATTTTATAGCAACTATTATAACTATGCTTGATGGGTCGGGCACGGCAGCTCACGCCTGTAATCCCAGCACTTTAAGAGGCCGAGGCGGGTGCATCACTTGAGGTCAGGAGTTCAAGACCAGCCTGACCAACATGGTGAAACCCCGTCTCTACTAAAAATCCACACACACATACACACACACACAAAATAGCTGGGGGTGGTTGCACACATCTGTAGTCCCAGCTACTCAGGAGGTTGAGACAGGAGAATCACTTGAACCTGGGAGGCAGAGGTTGCAGCAACGGAGATTGCACCACTGCACTCCAGCCTGGGTGACAGAGCAAGACTTCACCTAAAACACAAAAACAAAAACCAAACAAACAAACTAACAAAAAACCATGCTTCATGAAAAAAGTAAAATATGTTCAAAGTAAAGGAAAAACATAGGGAATCTTATCAGAGAAACAGAAACTACTTTTTAAAATGGAAATTATAGAATTAAAACATGTAATATCTGTTGAGCTTAAAACAGAGAAAATATCTGAGGGAATAATCTGAGAACTTAAAGATAGATCAATAGAAATTATTTAATATGAAAAAATAGAAATTCAGGAACCTGTAGGACAATAATGAAAAGTCTGACATGTTTAATAAGAACCTCAGAGGGAGACTCTTATCCCCTTTACTTTCTTTAAAACACATCGAATTTCTGAAAGCAAAAATTATAATACCATCCTGCAGGGTTTATAGTATTACATACAGAAACTATAGTACAAAGGTTTGGGGAAGTAAATGGAACTATACAATTTAAAGATTTCTACATCTTTATGTGAAGTAGTACAATTTTACTCTAAGTAGACTGTGACAAGTTGATGATGTATACTTTAATCTATACCAAAACCGCTAAAAATCCCAAACAAATAAAAAGAGACATAACTAAAAGCCAACGGATACATTAAAGTGAAATTTTGATAAATATTCAAATAATCCAAAGAAAGGCAGAAAAGAAGGAACAGAGGAACAAAAAGCACAGGGACAAACAAACAAAACAGAATAAAATGATAGACTTAATTTCACCCATATCAACAATTGCATTAAACATTAATGAAATAAGAATTTCAATTAAAAGACATTGTCAGAATAGATTTTTTAAAAAGCAAGACTCAAATATATGCTGTGTATAAAAAATGTACTATAAATATAAGTTGAAAGTAAACTGATGGAAAAATACATACTATGTAAACAGGATGCATAAGAAGGCTGCAGTGGTTCTATAAATATCAGGTAAGATAGACATCTGGCCAGGCGCAGTGGCTCACGCCAGTAATCCCAGCACTCTGGGAGGCTGAGGTGGGTGGATCACCTGAGGTCGGGAGTTCGAGACCAGCCGGACCAGCTTGGAGAAACCCTGTCTCTACTAAAAATTGAAACAATTAGCTGGGCATGGTGGTGCATGCCTGTAATCCCAGCTACTCAGGAGGCTGAGGCAGGAGAATCACTTGAACCCAGGAGGTGGAGGTTGCAGTGAGCTGGGATTGCACCACTGCACTCCAGCCTGGGCAACAAGAGCGAAACTCTGTCTCAAGAAAAAAAAAAAAAAAAAAGAAAAGAAAGATAGATATCAAGAAAAATAGTATTACCAGAGACAGAGACAGACATTTCACTATAACAAAAAGATCAATTCATCAGGGAGACATAAAAATCATAAATACATATACACCTAATAATAGGGTTACAAAATGCATGAAGCAGGCTGGCCACAGTGGCTCATGCCTGTAATCTCAGCACTTTGGGAGGCTGAGGTGGGCAGATGACCTGAGGCCAGGAGTTCGAGACCAACCTGGCCAACATGGCGAAACCACATCTCTACCAAAAAAAAAAAAAAAAAGCCAGGTATGGTGGTGGGTGCTTGTAATCCCAGCTACTCAGGAGGCTGAAGGAGGAGAATTACTTGAATTTGGGAGGTGGAGGCTGCAGGGAGCCAAGATGGTGCCAAGATCTTGAAAAAAAAAAAAACATATATATATGAAGCAGAAATTTACAGAGTCAGAGAAATGGGCTATTTTATAATCATGAAGATTTTAACATCTCCTAGCAATTGACAGAATAACTAGATTTTTAAAGGTCTGTAAAGACACAGATGACCTGAATGAAACTAACAACCATCTTGACCTAATTTATACATATACTTTCATATTTTATATCTATAATAGAGATATATATTTATAAATACACTCATATACTTGTGTACTTATAGAACACTATGCCATATAACTGCTAAATACACATTCTTTTAAGTGCACTTAGTACTTTCAATAAGACAGACCATATCCTGAGCCCTGAAACAAGTCTAAATAGAAGTTTAACTGGATTGGAACCCTACATAATGTATTATTTGACCACAACGTAATTAAATTAGATATCAATAACAGTAAGATAGCTGGAAAAACTCCAAATATTTTGAAATTCTATAAAATACTTCTGAAGAATCCATATTTCAAAGAAGAAATTAGAAAATTTTTTCAAACTGAATGATAGTGAAAATGTAACACATCAAATTTCATGGAATTTCAGTTTTCCAAACAAGAAATTGGGGGATTATCATTCTAAGCACTAACTACAATCACTTGCAAACTCCATCAAGCCAGACTATTTAATTTCTTCCTAATCAGTGTCCTCCACTACATTCCCATTTCTACTGCTTTGGCTCAGTCTCTCATCATTTCTTACACTGAAGATATGTCTAAGAAATATTTCAACACAAGTCAAACAAGAAATTATTGAAGGATCACGGCCTTTCAGGAGTCAGTATGAATGTAGATTAGGGGAACTAGTAGAGGCATAAGTTTTAAATGGGAGAGGTCCTTCTGAGTCAATATGACAAGCCATGCTATTTATAGCCATGCCCTACTAAGATCTCTTTACGATTATGGCAAGGAAATACCACAAAGAATCAACTTGTAAAAGAAAGAGAACAGGAATGTGTGCATATGTGTTTGTGAGAGAATGATGGGAAGACAGATCAGTGCCTGGGAGAGATTTCAACAGATTTCTGAAAGAAAGATAATCGAAGCTTTCCAGTAGAGGAGTCACTAATACGTTATCTATTTGATGAAACCTGGAGAAACTCCAGGCTTAGAGGAGGCAGGTATTGAGGGTGGGAATGAGAACAAAAGTTGTAAAGAGACATTAACTGAAATGCTGAATGAAATTTCTGAACCAGTTACCACTTTTCCCATCTCCCAGTTGTCCTGTCCCACAGGCAATTTACAGGAAATGGTATTTAATTAATCCCAGGCTAAAACAAAGAGTGCCCTTCTCTTAATAAACTTCCTGCTAGTGTGGGTTTTGGCTCCCCAGAGCAAAATTCTCTTTATGGTAGCGTCTGCAAAAAAGGCTACCAGGCCAACTGCCTACTCCCTGCCCTCAAATCCTAAAGTAAGGTGGGTGAGAACTCTGCCATATACACAGAACAGTTAGGTTTTCATTCTGGGGATAGACTTACTTGTAAAATTAATGGCAGCTTCCTGGAAAAATTAACCCCATCTTCATTCTAAAATATCACAAATAAAAATGTACCAATGTCTTATTCTATTTAAGCTGCTATAAAAAATCCCTTAAACGGGGTAATAGAAATAATAGAAATTTACTTCTCACAATTCTTAGGCTGGGAAGTCCAAGATCAAGGCATCAGCAAATTTGGTGTTTAGTAAGGGCTCACTCTCGGATTCATAGGTGGTGCCTTATTCTGTGTCCTCACATGGTAGAAGGGGCAAACAGCTCCCTAGAATCTCTTTTATAAGGCCACTAATCCCATTCGTGAGGGCTCTGCCCCATGACCTAATCACCTCCTAAAGCCATCACTCTTTAATACCATCACATTGGCTATTAAGTTTCAACATACGAATTTTGGGGGTATACATTCAGACCATAGCAACCACATATGATAAAAATCAGCAATATCAAAGATACATATAACAACCTTAAAGGAAATGTAATTTAAGAAACAGAAAAGAACCTAAGAAAACTAACTCTAATATCTTCAGAAAACTTTGAGAACAAATGGGACAGGATTCAATGGGGGGAAAGAAGGGCCACTACCAAGAAAAAGAAACATTGGAAATGTAAAATATGATTACTAAACAAAAATGCAATAAAAGGACTGGAAGAAAAAGTCAAGGAAATTTCCCATAATAAAGAGCAACATTTTAGCTGGGCATAGTGGCTCATACCTGTAATCCCAGCACTTTGGGAGGCAGAGGCAGGTGGATAGCTTGAGCTCAGGAGTTCGAGACCAGTTTGGGCAACATGGCAAAACCCCATCTTTACAAAAAATACAAAAATTAGCCAAGCATGGTAGCACACACCTGTGGTCCCAGCTACTTAGAAGGCTGAAGTGAGAGGATTGCTTGAGCCCAGCAGGAGGTAGAGGCCGCAGTGAGGTGTGATCGTGCCACTGTACTCCAGCCTGGGCAACAGAGACAGACCCTATCTCAAAAAAAAGGGCAAAGTGTCAAAAAGACAAAATAAAGAAAAGCAATGTAGAAAATCAATCCAAAGGGTCTAATATCTGATGGTTAGAAAGCAGAGAAAATAGTAGAGATGAAATTGGCAAAGAAATAAAATACATTTTTTAGAACTAAAGAAAGACCTTTAGCTTTAGAGTGGGGTTCACTGAGCACTGAACGGAATAAAGTAAAACTACCACATCCAGGCACATCCTTGAGACATTTCTTTCTTTTTCTTTCTTTCTTTTTTTTTGAGATGGAGTCTCACTCTGTTCCTAGAGCACAGTGGTGTGATCTCAGCTCACTGCAACCCCCACCTCCTGGGTTCAAGAGATTCTCCTGTCTCAGCCTCCTGAGTAGCTGAGATTACAGATGTGTGCAACCACACCCAGCTAATTTTTGTATTTTAGTAGAGATGAGATTTTTGCCATGTTGGCCAGGATGCCTTGAGACATTTCAGCACAATGGTGATAAAGTTTCTAAAAAGTTTCCAGAAAAAAATAATGTCATGAAGTTCGAGAACTTTTCATAGCAACACAAAACTATATAGGACAGTAGAACAATGTCTTCAAAGGCTGGGAAAAAAATGATTTTGAACCTCTAAGTCTACACAGTCAAATTATCAATCAAGTATATTGGAAAAATAAATACACTCTCAAATATCCATGCAACATTTCTAGAGAAGTTTCTTGAAGATATATTCTAGGAAGAAAATTGAGAAGATGGCAGATAGGAGACAGGGTTAATGTGCAGCTTCCATTTGGATGGACAGAACAGCATGTGGAGACACACCACCCACTTTTGCTTCAAGAACCACTGAGAGGTGAAGTCAGCTGGACTTAATTGGGTTGAGTGGGGACTTGGAGGACTTTTCTGTCTAGCTAGAGGATTGTAAATGCACCAGTCAGCACTCTGTGTCTAGCTAAAGGATTGTAAATGCACCAATCAGCACTCTGTAAAATGGACCAATCAGCAGGATGTGGGTGGGGACAAATAAGGGAATAAAAGCTGACCATCCCAGCCAGCAGTGGCAACTCGCTCAGGTCCCCTTCCATGCTGTGGAAGTTTGTTCTTTCACCCTTCACAATAAATCTTGCTGCTGCTCACTCTTTGGGTCCGTGCCACCTATAAGAGCTGTAACACTCACCGCGAAGGTCTGCAGCTTCATTCTTAAAGTCAATGAGACCAAGAACCCACCAGAAGGAACAAACTCTGTACACATCTTGGCAACCACAAAGGGACTATTGCCAAGTTGTGAGTACCATCGGACTGCTTTTGTTTGCTATTCTGTCCTATTTTTCCTTAGAATTTGGGTGCTAAACACCAGGCACCTGTTGACCAGTTACAAGCGACTAGCGTGGACGCCAGACTAAAGACACGGTGTCAGACTTTCTGGGAAAGGGCTCTCTAACAACCCCCGACTCTTCGGAGTTTGGGGTTGTTGGTTTGCCTGGAACCAGTTTCCACTTTTCCTGTATTTCTGGGCTGAGCCGAAGGTCAACAGAGAGGAAAGCCGTTCAGCTCCAGTGTCCTGACAAAAAGTTGGTTGACCCTGTAGCCATGAGAGGAACTCTCAAAGTCACGTCACCCAAGCAAGACTCGCCCATCTATCCTATCTATCCTGACCCTTGCCTCCTGGGTCCTAATGCCTGTTAGAAAAACTTCCTCTCACCTCTCTTCTCTGAGGCTAGTCCAGCTTTTAAAAATCACTCCCTGTCTCTGGTGTTTTTCTAGTTTCTTCTATGAGAATGATTTCTAGTATAAACTTCAGGACTCTGTTCCCTTCTTTAGGCACTTGGGCTCACCAATCGGAAAGACATAATTTTTGCCTGAAGCCCTGTTGCTGGGGGGGACTATCTGGAATTTTAGGATCCCTCCTCAGACTAGCAGGCCTAACAAAAGCTATTCCTGAAGCTAGGATATGGAGCGCCTCAGAAATGATATCTTTCCTATTCATATGATGAGAAGTGAGGACCAAAGGCATCACTCTTCCTTGACATCCCTTCCCTCCCTCAGGGTATGGCCCTCCACTTCATTTTTGGGGCATAACATCCTTATAGGACAGGGGTAAGCTCCCAATACTAACAAGAGAATGCTTAGGACTCTAACCGGTTTTTGAGAATGCATTGGTAAGGGCCACTAAATCCGACCTTCCTCGGTCCTCTTTGTGGTCTAAGAGGAAAATTAGGGTTTCTGCTGCTGAGTTGGTGAGCACAACTATTCTGATCAGCAGGGTCCAGGGACCGTTGCGGGTTCTTTGGTGGGGGCGGGTGGGGCGGGGAATGGTGGGGAATAAACAAACCAAAACAGTGGGCGGTTTTTTCTTTCAGATGAGAAACACTCAGGCATCAACAGGCTCACCCTTGAAATGTATCCTAAGCCATTGGGCCCAATTTGATCAACAAACCTTGAAAAAGAAGTGGCTTATTTTTTTTCTGCACTATGACCTGACCCCAATATTCTCTCTCTGATGGTGAAAAATGGCCACCTGAGGGAAGTATAAATTACAATACTATCCTGCAGCCTGACCTTTTGACCTTTTCTGTAAGAGGGAAGGCAAATGGAGTGAAATACCTTATGTCCAAGCTTTCTTTTCATTGAAGGAGAATCTACAACTATGCAAAGCTTGCAATTTACATCCCACAAGAGGACCTCTCAGTTTACTCCCATATCCTAGCCTCCCTATAGCTCCCATTCCTGTTAATGATAAGCCTCCTCTAATCACCCCTGCCCAGAAGGAAACAAGCAAAGAAATCTCCAAAGGACCACAGAAACTCCTGTGCTATCGGTTATGTCCCCTTCAAGCTGTAGGGAGAGGGGAATTTGGCCCAACCCGGGTACATGTCCCCTTCTCCCTCTCTGATTTAAAGCAGATCAAGGCAGACTTGGGGAAGTTTTAAGATGATCCTGATAGGTATATAGATGCCCTACAGGGTCTAGGGCAAACCTTCGATCTCACTTGGAGAGATGTTATGCTATTGTTAGATCAAACCCTAGCCTTTAATGAGAAGAATGCGGCTTTAGCTGCAGCCTGAGAGTTTGGAGCTACCTGGTATCTTAGTCAAGTAAATGATAGAATGACAGCCAAAGAAAGGGACAAATTTCCTACCAGTCACGCCCAGTCTGGATCCCCATTGGGACCTCGACTCAGATCATGGGGACTGGAGTCTCAAACATCTGTTGACCTGTGTTCTAGAAGGACTAAGGACAATTAGGAAAAAGACCATGAATTATTAAATGATGTCCACCATAACTCAGGGAAAGGAAGAAAATCCTTCTGCCTTCCTCAAGTGGCTACGAGAGGCCTTAAGAAAATATACTCCCCTGTTACTCAACTCACTCGAGGGTCAACTGATCCTAAAAGATAAGTTTACTAACCAATCAGCTGCAGATATCAGGACAAAGCTCCAAAAGTGAGCCCTGGGTCCTGAACAAAATCTGGAGGCATTATTAAACCTGGCAACCTCAGTGTTCTATAATAGGGACCAAGAGGCCGAAAAGGAAAAGTGAGATCAGAGAAAGGCCACAGCCTTAGTCATGGCCCTCAGACAAACAAACGTTGGTGGTTCAGAGCAGACAGAAAATGGAGCAGGCCAACCACTTGGTAAGGCTTGTTACCAGTGTGGTTTGCAAGGACACCTTAAAAAAGATTATCCAACAAGAAACAAGCTGCCCCCTCACCCATGTCCACTATGCCGAGGCAATCACTGGAAGGTGCACTGCCCCAGAGGACAAATATTCTCTGGGCCATAAGCCCCCAACCAGATGATCCAACAACAGGACTGAGGGTGCCCGGGGCAAGCGCCAGCTCATGTCATCACCCTCACTGAGGCCCGGCTATGGTTAACCATTGAGGGCCAAGAAATTGACTTCCTCCTAGACACTGGCGCAGCTTTCTCAGTGTTAATCTCCTGTCCTGGACAGCTGTCTTTAAGGTCCAATCCTGGGACAGCCTGTAACCAGGTACTTCTCCCACCTCCTCATTGTATTTGGAAGACTTTGCTCTTTTCACATACCTTTCTTGTTATGCCTGAAAGTCCTACACCCTTAGTAGGGAAGGACATGTTAGCCAAAGTTGGAGCTATTATCTACATGAATATGGGGAACAAGTTACCCATTTGTTGTCCTCTGCTTGAGAAGGGAATAACCCTGAAGTATGGGCATTGGTAGGACAATTCAGAAGGGCAAAAAATACCTGCCCAGTGCAAATTAGGCTAAAAGACCCCACTACTTTTCCTTATCAAAGGCAATATCCCTTAAGGCCTAAAGCTCATAAAGGGTTACAGGATATTGTTAGACATTTAAAAGCTCGAGACTTAGTAAGAAAATGCAGCAGTCCCTGCAACACCCCAATTCTAGGAGTACAAAAACTGAATGGTCGGTGGAGACTAGTGCAAGATCTTAGACTCATCAATGAGGCAGTAATTCCTCTATATCCAGTTGTACCCAACTCCTATACCCTGTTCTCTCAAATACCAGAGGAAGTAGAATGGTTCACTGTTCTGGACCTCAAGGATGCCTTCTTCTGCAGTCCCCTGCACTCTGACCCCCAGTTTCTCTTTGCCTTTGAGGATCCCACAGACCACATATCCCAACTTATTTGGACAGTCTTGCCCCAAGGGTTTAGGGATAGCCCTCATTTGTTTGGTCAGTCACTGACCCAAGATCTAGGCCACTTCTCAAGTCCAGGAACTCTGGTCCTTCAGTATGTGGATGATTTACTTTTGGCTACCAGTTTGGAAGTCTCGTGCCAGCAGGCTACTCTAGATCTCCTGAACTTCCTAGCTAATCAAGGGTACAAGGCATCTACATTGAAGGCCCAGTTCTGCCTACAACAAATCAAATATCTAGGCCTAATCTTAGTCAAAGGAACCAGGACCCCAGCAAGGAAGGAATACAGCCTATACTGGCTTTTCCTCACCCTAAGACATTTAAACAGTTGTAGGGGTTCCTTGGAATCACCGGCTTTTGCCAACTATGGATCCCCAGACACAGAGAGATAGCCAGGCCCCTCTATACTCTAATCAAGGAGACCCAGAGGGCAAACACTCATCTAGTAGAATGGGAGCCAGAGGCAGAAACAGCCTTCAGAACCTTAAAAGAGGCCCTAGTACAAACTCCAGCTTTAAGCCTTCCCACAGGACAAAATGTCTCTTTATACATCATGGAGAGAGCAGGAATAGCTCTTGGAGTCCTTACTTAGGCTCATGGGACAGCCCCACAACCAGTGGCATACCTAAGCAAGGAAATTGACGTAGTAGCAAAAGGCTGGCCTCACTGTTTATGGGTAGTTGCAGCAGTGGCCACCTTAGTATCAGAGGCTATCAAAATAATACAAGGAAAGGATCTCACTGTCTGGACCACTCATGATGTAAATGGCCTACTAGGTGCCAAAGGAAGTTTATGGCTATCAGACAATCCCCTGCTTAGATACCAGGCACTACTCCTTGAGGGACCAGTGCTTCAAATACGTACATGTGCAGCCCTCAACCCTGCCACTTTTCTCCCAGAGGAAGGGGAACCAATTCACCATGACTGCCAACAAATTATAGTCCAGACTTACGCTACCTGAGATGATCTCTTAGACATCCCCTTAGCTAATCCTGACCTTAATCTATATACGGATGGAAGTTCATTTGTGGAGAATGGGATACAAAGGGCAGGTTATGCAATAGTTTGTGATGTAACAGTACCAGAAAGTAAGCCTCTTTCCCCCAGCGCCCAGTTAGCAGAACTAGTGGCACTTACCCAAGCCTTAGAAATGGCAAAGAGAAAATGAATAAATGTGTATACAGATAGCAAGTATGCTTATCTAATCCTACATGCCCACACTACAATATGGAAAGAAAGGGCGTTCCTAACCTCTGGGGGACCCCCATTAAATACCACAAGGAAACCATGGAGTTATTGCAGGCAGTGCAAAAACCCAAGGAGGTGGCAGTCTTACACTGCTGAAGCCATCAAAAAGTGGCTGGCAGAGGCTGGGAGAGACCAGCAGAGAAAGAAAGAGAGAAAGAGACAGAAAATCAAAGAGAAAGAAAGAGAGAGAAAGTCAAAGAAAGAAAGAAAAGAAAGAAAGAAAAAGAAAGAAAGAAAGAAAAAGAGAGAAAGAAAAAGAAAGAAAAAAAGAAAGAAAAAGAAAGAAAGAAAGAAAGAAAGAAAGAAAGAAAGAAAGAAAGAAAGAAAGAAAGAAAGGGAAAGAAAGAAAAAGAAAGAGAGAAAGAAAGAACTGGTAAAGAAAAAAAGAGTGTACCCTATTCCTTTAAAAGCCAGGGTAAATTTAAAACCTATAATTGATAATTGAAGGTCTTCTCTGTGATCCTGTAACACTCCAATACCACCCTGTTGTCAGTGTAAACAAGGCATAGCCCAAAAGCACTGAGGACACTGACATCCATAGCCTTCCTATCAAAAATCCTTAACCCTGCAGGTTTCCTAACAGGGGATCTAAATCTTAATTAATTACCATTCAAAGGTCTGACCAGATCTAGGAGGAACTCCCTTCAGGACAGGGAGATTGTTCCTCCCAGGTGATTAAGGGAAAAAGACACAATGGGTATTCAGTAAGTGATAAGGAAACTCTTGTAGAAACAGAGTTGGGAAAATTGCCTAATAATTGATTTGCTCAAACGTGGGAGCTGTTTGCACTCTGCCAAACCTTAAAGTACTTACAGAATCAGGAAGGAGCCATCTATACCAATTCTAAGTTAATATGGACTGAAGGAGGTCTTATTAATAGCAAAGAATAATTAAAATCCCAAATGTACAAGGTTTTCAACAAAAGCAAAGCTTGCTAAAAGTTAACAGTGTAACATGGATTATCCTAACTTCTAATCTTGTGGAAATCAGACCCTATCAGTGCCCCTCAAAGCTCCCAGCACTTTGGGAGGCTGAGGCAGGCAGAAAACCTGAGGTCGGGAGTTCGAGATCAGCCTGGCCAACATCCTGAAACCCTGTTTCTCTACTAAAAATACAAAAATTAGCCAGGTGTGGTAGCTCATGCCTGTAATCTCAGCTACTCGGGAGGCTGAGGCAGGAGAATCACTTGAACCTGGGAGGCGGAGGTTGCAGTGAGCTGAGATCACACCACTGCACTCCAGCCTGGGTGACAGAGCGAGACCGTGTCTGAAAAAAAGAAAAAAAAAAAGTAGGGGCCAGGTACAGTGGCTCACCCCTGTAATCCCAGCACTTTAGGAGGCCGAGGCAGGTGGATCACGAGGTCAGGAGATCAAGACCATCCTGGCTAACACAGTGAAACCCCATCTCTACTAAAAATACAAAAAATTAGCCGGGTGTGGTGGTGGGCACCTGTAATCCCAGCTACTCAGGAAACTGAGGCAGGAGAATGGTGTGAATCTGGGAGGCAGAGCTTGCAGTGAGCGGAGATCACGCCACTGCACTCCAGCCTGGGCGACAGAGCAAGACTACGTCTCAAAAAAAAAAAAAAAAAAGAAATCAGTAAGGAGGAAGTCAAACTGTCACTGTTTGCTGATATGATTGTATACCTAGAAAACCCTAAAGACTCATCCAAAAATCTCCTAGATTTGATAAATGAATTCAGTAAAGTTTCAAGATACACAATCAATGTACACAAATCAGTAGCACTGCTGTACACCAACAACAACCAAGCTGAGAGTCAGATCAAGAATGCAATCCCTTCTGTAAGAGTTTCAAATAAATAAAATAAAAATCATAATATACCTAACGAAGGAGATAAAAGATCTCTACAAGGAAAACTACAAAACAGTGCTGAAATAAATCACAGATAACACAAATGGAAACACATCCTATACTCAGGAATGGGTAGAATCAATATCGTGAAAATGACCATACTGCCAAAAGCAATCTACAGATTCAATGCAATTCCCATAAAAATACCATCATCATTCTTCACAGAACTAGAAGAAACAATCCTAAAATTCATATGGAAACAAAAAAGAGCCTCTGTAGCCAAAGAAAGACTAAGCAAAAAGAACGTTATCTGACTTGAAACTCTGCTACAAGGCTATAGTTACCAAAACAGCATGGTACTGGTATAAAAATACGCATGTAGACCAATGGAACAGAATAAAGAACCCAGAAATAAAGCCAAATACTTACAGCCAACTGATCTTTGACAAATCAAACAAAAACATAAGGTGGGGAAAGGACGCCCTATTTAACAAATGGTGCAGGGATAATTGGCAAGCCACATGTAGAAAAATGAAACTGGATCCTCACCTCTCACCTTATAAAAAAATCAACTCCAGATAAATCAAAGGCTTAAATCTTTTTCTTTTTCTTGAGACAGAGTCTTGCTCTGTTGCCTAGGCTGGAATGCAATGACGCAATCTTGGTTCACTGCAAGCTCTGCCTCCTGGATTCAAGCAATTCTTGTGCCTCAGCCACTTAAATAGTTGGGATTACAGGGACACACCACCATGCCTGACTAATTTTTGTATTTTTAGTAGAGATGGGGGTTTTTGCCGTGTTGGCCAGGCTGATCTCAAACTCCCTGCCTCAAGTGATCTGCCCGCCTCAGCCTCCCAGAGCGCTGGGTTTATAGGCATAAGCCACCATGCCCAGCTCGAAGACTTAAATGTAAGACCTGAAACCATAAAAATTTTAGAAGACAACATCTGAAAAACTCTTCTAGACATTGGCTTAAGCAGAATTAATGACCAAAACTCCAAAAGCAAATGCAACAGAAATGAAAATAGATAGGACCTAATTAAACTAAAAAGCTTCCAAACAGTGACAGAAATATTCAGCAAACAGACAACCCATAGATTGGGAGAAAATCTTTGCAATCTATACATCCAACAATACTATCCAGAAATTACAAGGAACTCAAACATATCAGCAAGAAAATATAATTCCAGGCTGGGCATAGTGGCTCATGCTTGTAATCCCAGCACTTTGGGAGGCTGAGGTGGGCAGATCACCTGAGGTCAGGAGTTCAAGACAGCCTGGCCAATGTGGTGAAACCCCGTCTCTACTAAAAATACAAAAATTAGCTGGGCATGGTGGTGCCTGCCTGTAATCCCAGCTACTCAGGAAGCTGAGGCAGGAGAATCACTTGAACCCAGGAGGTAGAGGTTGCAGTGAGCCGAGATCATGCCACTTCACTGCAGCCTGAACGAGACTCTGTCTCAAAAAAACAAACAACAAAAAACAACAAACTACCCAAACAACCCCATCAAAAAGCGGGCAAAGGATATGAGTAATTTTCAAAATAAGATATACAAATGAAAAAATGCTCAACATCACTAATTATCAGGGAAATGCAAATTAAAACCACAATGAGATACTGCCTTATTCCTGCAAGAATGGTCATAATTTAAAAATTAAAAAAAAAAATAGACCTTGGCATGGATGTGGTAAAAAGGGAACACGTTTACACTGTTGGTGGGAATGTAAACTAGTATAACCACTATGGAAAACAGTATGAAAATACCTTCAAGACTTAAAAGTAAAGCTACTATTTCATCCAGCAATCCCACTACTGGGTATATACCTAGAGAAAAAGAAGTCATTATATGAAAAAGACACTTGCACACGCATGTTTATAGCAGCACAATATGCAACTGCAAAAATATGGAACCAGCTTAAATGCCTGTCAACCAACAAGTGGATAAAGAACATGCGATATATTTATATACCATGGAATGCTACTCAGTCATAACAAAGAATGAAATAATGGCATTTGCAGCAACCTGGATGGAGTTAGAGACCATTATTCTAAGTGAAGTAACTCAGGAATAGAAAACCAAATATCATATGTTCTCACTTACAAGTGGGAGCTAAGCTATGAAGATGCAAAGGCATAAGAATGATACAATGGACTTTGGGGACTCCGGGGAAAGGTGGGAGCAGGGATGAGGGACAAAAGACTACACACTGGGTACAGTGTACACAGCTCAGGTGATCAGTGCACCAAAATCTCAGAAATCACCACTAAAGAACTTATTCACGTAACCAAAACCACCTGTTACCCCAAAACTATGGACATAAAATTTTAAAAATAAATAAAATATATTCTAGGAAAATAAAGATGAAATCCAAAAAGAAATAAGAAGGCCAGGTGCAGTGGTTCACGCCTGTAATCCCAGCACTTTGGAAGGCAGAGGTGGGTGGATCACCAGGTCAGCAGATCGAGACCATCCTGGCTAACACCGTGAAACCCCATCTCTACTAAAAATACCAAAAAAATTTAGCCGGGCTTGGTGGCGGATGCCTGTAGTCCCAGGAGAATGGTGTGAACCCGGGAGGCGGAGCTTGCAGTGAGCCCATATTGTGCCACTGCACTCCAGACTGGGCAACAGAGGAGGACTCTGTCTCAAAAAAAAAAAAAAAAGAAATAAGAAGAAATCGGATACTAGAATCTGAGGAACTGAGCCAAGGAATGGAATGAAAACGTAAAAGGAGACCTATAGTAACAGGTCAAATTTAGAACAAAAAGTCACTGGGTTTCACGAACAATTCCTCCAAGAAGACTGGAATGGAAGAGAGCATGAGTAAAAAACTTGATCATTTTCACATATGATAATAAAGTTACATGCTTCTTGTTTGGAGGCTGCAGATCTCAGTGACAATAAGCATGAATCAAACTGCTGGGTTCTTCCTGGTTCTTATACATTGATCTCAGGAAATTTGCTTATCTTCCTTGTGCCTCTTTTTTCTCAGGGATAATAGTATTTACGTCATTGTGTTGTTGAGGATGTAATTTTTCTTTGAACAGTGCTTGAGGCACATATGCAATTACATGTTTGCTATTATTATCATCGTTTCCCACAAGAAAAAAGAAAGGCCATCACAAATTCCAAGAAAAAACATAAAAGTGTACTAGACAGTTAAGGTCCAAATATGAGGGAAACTAAAACATGGCATTTTTTTAGTAATAGTGAAAAAAGAGTCCATTGTTGTACTAGACAGTTAAGGTCCAAATATGAGGGAAACTAAAACATGGCATTTTTTTAGTAATAGTGAAAAAAGAGTCCATTGTTGCTAAATTGTACCCACTGAGAAGAAAGATAATCCAAGCACATTACACTTTGTTCTGTAATGATTATTACAGAGACATTACTATAATGTAAATGAAAAGATTCTCCATATTTCTTTATATATTATATATATGTATATATAAAATACAAAAATTAATACCTAAGAGACTCTCTAAAGTGACTTTCCCTTGCTAATTCTCTGGTTTAATTTATCTCCATAGTTTCCTAGATAAATACTACTGAATGATGTTCAAGGCACTCTCAATGCTCAAAGCTAGTCACTCCAGCATGCCCATGAACTTCTGCTCAGTGATTATCAAGAGTCAGTAGTGTTGGTTCCAAACCTGTTTGTGGTAGTTGCTGTTGCAATTATGTAATTTGATTTACCACCATACATAGCATGCTCAAAACAAGCAAAACAAGGTTTTGGTTACACATTAAAAGATTAACAAATGATATATATTTTTATTTGATAAATTTGAATGTTTAAGTTATACATGTATGATTTTTATGATGCTCTGTCTTAACTGACTTTATAAGTGCTAGTCCTTATCATATTCAACAATCTCTACTGTATTGAAATATCTCCAACAAAGAATATATTATCTTCTCTAATGTCTCCATACATAAAGTTTTACGTAATATCAAAGATGAAATCAGTTTAACATTTGATCATTTTGAATCCTAAAATTCACTTGAATTTGGGATTTGTAGGAGCATATATAAAATTATTAGGACTAATTTGAATTTCTATTAAGTATTTATGGAGTATACAAATTACACCTACCTCAGTTGTATCCTTAAGATAAAGATAGGGTCTAATAGATCTTGATTTTAGATGTTCTTCTACTGGCTCTAAAGAAACAAACTCAAACATAAGTATTTCCATGCTATTAAGTTACTTCTAATTAAACCCAATCAACCATTGTCTCCACTGCAGTAAACTTTTAAGAAATGTAAATGAGTAATTTTATTTGCTTACATATGCATTGCTTGTACATGGTTAGAGCTAAATCTATTTTAGAATAATTTGCCCTAAAAGTGAATTTCTATTAACAGACTATAACTTTCAATTATTTACTATTTTTACAACTATTAACTGTTTATACAATAAAGCTATATTGTATTGGAAAATGATGGATTTCTAAATAAAACAGAATCGTATGTGTTATTCAAAAAATATTTTGGCTAATTCCTTTGAAAAGAGAAATAGAAATGGTCTCTTCTACCTACATTTCTCTCATATTCAGTTATGAGTTTTGTTGATCTGAATTATCATCCAATGGATATCCTTAAAGTAAGTATGGTGCAGGGGTCAGCCATACAGACTTTGGACTTAGATAGCCTGGGTCCAAATTGCACCTTTTTGTGTGAGTTACGTAGCCATAGCCATAGGAAAGTTACTTAACATTTATGAGTCTTACTTTTCTCATTTGTTAACTGGAAACAATAGCACTTATAGAAATACTTTCAGAGTTAAATGAGATAATCGATGTAACAAATTTAATACGGAGTCTGGTAGTCATTCAATCAATAGTTATTTGTTGATCAACTACTATAAGCCAGGCACTGATGGACTCTGGAATTGTGACTCCTGCCCAATGATGCATACATTTTAGTGGGTAATACGGAAGATTAAAAAAAAAAAAACAAGATGTTGGACTGGTGAAGTGACTTACACCTATAACCCCAGCATTTTGGGAGGCCAGGCCAGGTGGATCACTGGAGCCCAGGAGTTCGAGACTAGCCTGGGCAACATGGTGAAACCCTGTCTCTAAAAAAAAAGTACAAAAATTAGCTGAGTGTGGTGGTGTGCCTGTAGTCTCAGCTACTCAAGAGGCTGAGGTGGAAGGATTACTGAGCCCAGGGAGGTCAAAGCTGCAGTGAGCTGTGATCACACCACTGCATTCCAGTCTGGGCAACAGAGTGAGACCCTGTCAGGAAAAGAAAACCAACAAAAAAACCAAGGGGTGAATAATTGAAATTTATTCTGTAACAGAAATAAACACATTTTGGTGAGGGAGAACCATAAAAGAGGTATATTGTTGAAAGGGTAGTCAGAGGAGGCCTCTCTGAACAGATGACATTTAACCAAATATGCAAATGAGCTGTAAGCAGCATGAATAGAGTATCAGAGTGTTTAGGCAGAGGGGAAAATATATATTCCTCTCAGGAAATCTGGCAGTTGTACTGAAAAGAGGCTAATGAAGTTGCAATTTATTTATTTTGAGATGGAGTCTTGCTCTGTCACCCAGCTGGAGTGCAGTGGCACCATCTTGGTTCACTGCAGGCTCTACCTCCTGGCTTCTAGTGATTCTCATGCCTCAGGCTCCCGAGTAGCTGGGATTACAAGTGTGCACCACCACACCTGGCTAATTTTTGTATTTTTAGTAGAGATGGGGTTTCACCATGTTGGCCAGGCTGGTCTTGAACTCCTGACCTCAAGTGATCTGCCTATCTTGACCTCCCAAAGGTCTGGGACTACAGGTGTGAACCATCCCACCTGGTTGAAGATGCAATTTAAATGAAGGCCAGGGAGGTAGGGAATGAGGTTGAATACACACATAAAAGTCACAATAGACAGGTCTTTGTTTCTTTCTTCTTTTTTTTTTCAGATGGAATTTCACTCTTGTTGCCCAGGCTAGAGTGCAATGGTGCAATCTCAGCTCACTGCAACCTCTGCCTCCCTGGTTCAAGGGATTCTCCTACCTCAGCTTCTCAAGTAGCTGGGATGACAGGCATGTACGATCATGCCCAGCTAATTTTGTATTTTTAGTAGAAACAGGGTTTCGCCATGTTGGTCAGGCTGGTCTCAAACTCTTGACCTCAAGTGATCCACTTGCCTTGGCCTCCCAAAGTGCTGGGATTACAGCCATGAGCCACTGTGCTCAGCCAGGCCTTTGTAAGGAGTACAAGTTTCATACTAAGTACAGTGAGCAGCCACTGAAGAGGCTTTAATCAGGATCAGCCTACTTTTAAAAGATCTCTATATGATTTAAGGAAAGAAAATGGATTACAGATTTCTGCTACCATTATGGAAGGCCAGGTAATTAGTACCAGCCCTCCTGCTGAAAACATCTTAAAAGGCTAGATGGACTATTTTTTAAAGTCTAAAGAGAATCATAGACTTAAAAGATGATAAGGGACCCCTGGTCTTAAATCTAGGAGAAGATAAGAACTCAGATAGGTAAGCCCAACATGCCAAGCCGCTTTTTCTCTGAGGGTATTTGTGATGTGAAAGTAAGATCAAGTTTTGGAAGCTTCATGGCTTGAGATAGAAAAAAACAAAAAGCTGGCCAAAGGTCCAAAGTTTTGGTATTTAATATGTTCTCCACATTCCTTCCTCCACAAAAAAACCCCACACCTATTCATTTTACCTGGGATCCAAAAGGGTTACATCCTTAGGGTGAACTAGAATAGTTAAGCTTGCCACCTGGATGTTTTAGGGAAAGTGACACCTTGAATGCTTTGGTATGTTCTGACAAGTACTGCCTCCAGATACCTGGCATAAACAGTAAAAAAAAAAAAAAAAAGAAAAAAGAAAAAAGAAAAAAAATCTTTTCTGGAGTAAGGTACCATCACCCTAGTTCTCAAATTGTTCCTAAAGATAATTTTCCAAATAGTGTCCAGCACACATTCAAAGATAATAAGACACATAAGGAAATATGACATCATGAAAGTGAATCATGAGAAGTAAAATAACAGTGTGTGTAACAAATTCTTTGAGAAATCAGGTTATGAAGCACAATAGAAAAATTAAGCAATATGGGGTGATGTGGAGTCAAGAAACCTCAGTTGAGAAGGTTGATGAGAATCATGCAATGGAATGATTGTTTGATAATGCCAGAGAAAGAGAAAAACTAAGGCAACACGAAATGTTCAAATTCTCTGAGAACTGATAATGCTGATTCCTAGCTCACAGATTCCTAAATTTTTTTTTTTTTTTTTTTTTTTTGAGACAGAGTCTCACTCTTGTCGCCTAGGCTGGAGTGCAGTGGCATGATCTCAGCTCACTGCAACCTCTGCCTCCTGGGTTCAAGCGATTCTTCTGCCTCAGCCCCCTGAGTAGCTGGGATTACAGGCATGCGCCACCACACCAGGCTAATTTTTTTACTTTTGGGAGAGATGGGGTTTTGCCATGTTGGCCAGGCTGGTCTCGAACTCCTGACCTTAGGTGATCTACCCACCTCTGCCTCCCAAAGTGCTGGGATTACAGGCGTGAGCCACTGTGTCCACTCGGCCAGATTCCTAAAATTTCTAATCTGAGAGTAAGTTTCTATTAAGCAAGCTGGTCATACTTGACTTTTAAAAAACAATAACAAGGAAATTCTCAGTATTGAGCTGAAAGGAAACTCAGAGATTTTGTTTCTAGAAGAAAAAAACACATAACTCTATAAACATAAAAATATATTCCTATTTTGTGAATTGTATAAATTGTCCATTCTGATATGTAACATCTCTTCTTACTAAATTCTTTTTTATAGTTCATGGAAATGCTTTTGACAGAGACATCAAATTATCAAGAACTTTTAAGACACACATCAATAAAGTAAATAAAGCACCCATTAATAAATCAAAGAAGTAAATATGTTACACAAAGCATTACCTGTTGACTCACTTTCTTTATTTTTTATATTTGTTTGAACAAAGAATGGTTTTAAATTTGACTTTTCAAAATTACTCTTTCTAGGTTCAGGCTCACATTTGAAAGATGCACGCCTGGAAGAAATAAAAATTAATTTAAATTAATGAGAAAATTTACAAAATAAATCTAATAAATAAATTTGGAGAAACGTGGTGAAGTCCTAGTTACGCAGACTTGGATGTTATGTTAATGTTATCATAGTACAAAGTGCGAAACATTGGACTGCTTAAATAGGAGCTGAAAATATTAGTTTTAGTCATTTAAAGTGGAGGGGGATATAATCCAGTCCCACACTGTAACTGTTGTCTATAGGCCGATGTCCCAGATTTGCAGTCCGGACTCTAACTTCTTCTCTGAACTTCAGATTTACATATCCAACTGCCCACATGACTCCTGCACTTAGCTTAATTGTAAGTATCTCGAACTTAACATATTCAAAACCAAATTCTTGATTCCACCTCCTTCCTGATCTTTTCCTCACCCAGGTTTCCCCATCTCCAGTCAACCAGAGGCTTAGGCCAAAAAGTCTGCAGACATCTTTTATTTCTCTTTCTTTTTCCACTCCCAACCTATCAGCAAATATTACTGTGTCTTTCTTTGAAATAGATTCCAAATCCAAACACCTCTTTCCTCATTGCTCCCATCCAAGTCCAAGACCCCTTTTTCATCTGAACTGCTTCCATATGTCTCTAGCCTTCTTCTGTTTGCTTTCCCTGCTATTACGCTTGTCCCCAACATTCTCTTCGCAACACAGCCGTAGCAACACTTGTAAAATATAAATGTGACTATCATTTCCTTCAACTGTTTCCTATCAAACTTGAGTAAAATTCAAAATGCTCCCTAACAGACAGAAACTTTCCCCCCAGTTCTCATTTCTAAGTAGCAGAATTTCCACTGATTGCCACTCCAGGCCCCTCTCTGCATACCCCTTCACCTCTCACCTCCACATGAACGCTGAGCAAATTTTCTAGCTGTTTGGTTCAGGGAAAGGAATTTAGGCTCCACTTAAGGACTTTGCTCTTTCCTCTGCCTGTAGTATTCTCCCCACAAGGGGTTGACTCCTTCATTTCAGTCTCCACTCACATTTCCACCTCAGAAAGATCTTTCCAGCCCATCCCACTTCCCCCATCTAAAATAGTAATCCCTGTTCCTCTACAGCATTCATCACTGGTGAATTTATATTATATATTCATTTGTTTATTTATTATCTGTCTCCCCACTTTATCCTAGATTGTAAACTCTGAGGGCAGACTACTTATGTGTTTTATTCACTGTGGTATTTTAGCACCTATAGCATGACTGGTACATAGCACACATTTAATATTCATTGAATGCCTAATAGGCCGGGTGCAGTGGCTAATGCCTATAATCCCAACACTTTGAGAGGCTGAGGCAGGTGGATCACCTGAGGTCAGGAGTTCAAGACCAGCCTGGCCAACATGGCGAAACCCCATCTCTAGTAAAAATCCAAAAATTAGCCGGGTGTGGTGGCATGTGCCTGTAGTCCCAGCTACTCAGGAGGCTGAGGCAGGAGAATTGCTTGAATCCAGAAGGCAGAGGTTGCAGTGAGCTGAGATAGTCCCACTGCACTCCAGCCTGGGCGACAGAGAGAGATTTTGCCTCAAAAGAAAAAAAATAATTATTGAATGCATAGGATTTTTGGTAAATTTTTACTGAACTTTCTTATCATCTTATACTTTCCAATGGGTTTTCAGTTTATTCTCTTTTAATAAATAATTATGTAATCTTCATAAAATAATTTATGTGTTCTTTCAAAAAAAATGTATCTTATGTTCTTATTTAATATCATTGGGAAGGACTTCTAGAAGAGTGTAGTATACTAGTGAGAATGGGCATTGTTCTGTTTCTAATTTGAATGAGAATGAGTCAAGGGTTTCTAAGGATGATGCTGGCTATACAGTCTTGTTAAGGAGGTAATATTTTATCTTTATCTTAAAAATACTTATGTTGCTAAAGTATTTTTTTCAAATTCATTTGCAAAGTATATAAAGATATTCAGATATGAATTTCCCTGTGGTAAACCAAAGAGCATAGGCTTTGAAGTTAGACCTTACTTTGCATCTTGACTCTATGTGAACTTCCATAGAATATTGAATACTATGAATCTCAGTCCTTCATATGTCAAATAAGGCTAATAGTTAGTTACCTCAAGGGATTGTTGTAAGAATTATGTAAAATAAAGTTTAGAAAGTGATCAACAAAATGTCATAGAGATAAATGAAGATACTGATTCTTATTCCTGAAATTTACTCCACTTAGTCATAGTGAAGTAATATTTATTTAACATAGTTTTGGATTTCATGTTGTTAAAATAAGTTGTTGAGTGGCAATTATTCCGTTGCCTTAGAATTGGTGACCAGGTGACTTTTTACTCCACAGTTGAGTAAAAAGGAGCAATACATACTCTATATTCTACAAAGATCCACCAATACTTGGAGCAAGAGATTCTTTTAGGCCTTCAAATAAAAGAAAACTGGTGACGGAAAAAAGAAAAATATCAGAATTGTGAATCATTGACCTGTTAGGGTCTGCTGTGGCTTTTTCCTCTTTTCTCTGCACATCTGTTAGACACCACATTTGCTGATTTGCCCCGTGTCAAATTTGGAGCAGGTGAAATTAAGCAGATAAAGTAGGTACCATGCAGTACACTGTTTGGCATGGCCAGGATATTTGAGTTTCTGAGGAAATGCTGTGGACTGAATGTTTGTGTCCCCCTCAAATTCAAATGCTGAAGCTTAAATCTCTAATGTTATGGTATTTGGAAGTGGGAGCTTTGGGAGATAATTAGGTTATGAGGGTATAGCCTCATGAAAAGGGTTTGTGTTCTTCTAAGAAGAGTTGGTCTAACTCCTTCTCCCCTTCTCTCTCTATCTGCCTTTCTGTCTATCTCCTCATGAAGTGAAGATACAAAGAAACAGCTGACTGCAAACCAGGAAGAATACCCTCACCAGACACCCAATCTGCTGGAACTTTGATCTTGGACTTCCTGGTCTCAATAACTGTGAGAAATAAATTTCTGTTGTTTAAGCCACCCAGGCTATGGTGTGCTATTGTAGCAGCCCATACTAAGACAGAAATTAGTAATGAGCAGTGGGGTGCTGCTGTAACAAATACTTGAAAATGTGGCAGTGGCTTTGGAATTGGTTAATAGGTAGAGGCTGGAAGAGTTTGGAAGTACATGCTAGAAAATGCTGACATTGCCAAGAAGGAGATATTAAAGGTGACTTTGGTGAGGGCTCAAAAAGAAAAGAGAAAAACATCCATTTTCTTAGAGAATACATAAGTAATTATGAATAAAATGTTGGTAGAAATATGGATGGTAAGGGCCATTCTGATGAGATCTCACACGGAAGTAAAGAACATGTCATTGGAAACTTGAGGAAAGGTGGTCCTTGTTATAAAATGGCAAATAACTTGGCTTGTGTTTGTGTTTTAGTATTTTGCAGAATGTAGAAATTGCAGGCAATGAAATTGGATAGTTAGCTGATATTAGTTCTAAGCAAAGTGTTGAGGAGTGACTTGGTTTCTACTGATATTTATAGTAAAATGCAAGAGGAGAGAAATTAATTGAAGATGAAATTGTTAAGGAAAAAGGAACCAGAAGTTAAAGATTTGAAAAATTTTCAGTCTGCCCATATTACAAAAAATGAAAAAGTATGCTTGGGAGAGAACACTAAAGGTATTGTAAGTTGACCATTTGCTAGGTAGGTCAGTGTGGATGTGTACCAGGGACCAAATCAGCCATCTCAACAGAAGCCAGGAATAGAGATAGGATTATACCAGCAGAAACACTGCCAGCTGGGACTAAGGGAAACAGAGAAAGTGGGACAAAATGAAAGAAGACTGTTGCACTTCTCAGATTCTACAGGACCAGACCATACAGCTATTGTATGCAGCTGTTCAGCTATAAATGTACACTGTTTTTCAAGACAAGGGAAGAAGGACCTCAAAAGCAATTCAAAGATGATCAGGGTTGCCACTCCCACAACAGGCCCAGAGGGCATGCACTCAGGGGACAGGGCTGCCTCCATTTCTGTTTCAAAGGGTAAGATCCCTGCCCAGTGGGGCCATGGGTGTGCAACTCCCACCAAACAGAGCTTCAGAGGCGAGACCACTGCCTGAGTGGGTTCTGGAGGCAGCACTACTAGTCTACTGAATCTAGAAGGCAGAGCTTTAAGCCAAAGAGGATTATTCTCAAACCTTAGGATCTCATAGAGTTTGCCTTGCATGGTTTTAGAATTACTTGGAACCTGTCATTTCTCCCTTCTTTCTTATCTCTCCCTTTTGGAATGAGAATGTCTATCCTACACCCATCCCATCAATGTAGCTTGGAAACATCCAACTTGTTTGCTTTCACAGGTTCACAATTGGAGAGAAATTTTGCCTCAGGATACTGTTACCTCAGGTCTCATCCATATCTGATTTAGATGATACTTAGATGAGAGTTTGGACTTAAGAGTTGATGGTGAACCAGTTAAGACTTTTGGGTCTATTGGGATGGGATGAATGTATTTTTCTTGTGAGAAAGATATAAATTTGGAGGGGACAGGGTGGAATTCTACAGACTGAATATCTGTATCCCCTTCAAATTCATATATTAAAGTCTAAATCCCCAAAGTTATGGTTTTTGGGAGGTGCGGCCTTTAAGAGGTAATTAGGTCATGAGGGTGTAGCCTCATGAATGGGATTACTGCCCTTACAAGACATGAAAGAGGTGCTATCTCTCCCTCTCTTTCTTGCTGCCATATGAAGATACAATAAGAAGACAGCTGTCTGCAAAGCAGGAAGAGTGTCCTCACCAGACACTGATCTTGGACTTCCTAGCCTTTAGAACTATGACAAATAAATTTCTGTTATTTAAACCACACAGAGTAAGGTATTCTTTATAGCAGCTTGAACTGACTAATATAGGAGGTCAAATGGATACTGAGATAGTAACTGTGTTTGGGTCATTTTGCTGATACTCCACCCAGATTGCTGACTGCAAGCTTGGGGATCCTTTGCAGAAGAAATTGTGGCATATATTGGAGAGTATATGAGTTGATGAAGAATTTGAAGAGTTGTAGCTGAAGGAAGCTCTCCTTGGTTGGAGAATGGGTTCCTCTGAGGATCTCTCACATGTGCTCTTTACGACTAAAGTTGGCCAGAAAATGATTGATGACTAAGGAAAAAGTTGGAAAAGTTAATAAGAAATTTTGTCTTCTCTCACCCTCCTCCTTTACTCCCATACAGGGGGTGTGCTGGTAAATTTTTAATAACCTCGAGTTTGGGTGTAGTTCTAATGTGGAATTTTACTCATTCATCAATAGCGTAAGCTACCTCTTTGTTGAACCAAATAATAGTTTTTGAGTATTTCCTTATTTTTTTGTGCTATTCAAAGCATAATGGCTATAGGTAAGGCATACTTTTTTTGGTAACACTTACTTTTAAGTTTAATCTTCATCATTAACATTTTCTTCCTCACTTTCTTAAATCTAGACAGACAACAACTCAAGCCTTGATTTGTAGTGTTTGCCAGTTGCTGTGGTGTAAATACTCCCATTGTCAATTTCTACCAAGGTGATATAATTAAATGTGAAATTTGGAAGAGATGTGTAGTAGCATACTTTTATACAAATTTCTACCATATGGATATAATAGATGTAAATAACTTCAAAACCATGGATAATAGTAAAATGTACAATAATTAGGAAGTGATGAGTTCTGAGTATTATCTTTATTTTTAGTATGCCATTGAATTTTAAGTTTATATAATTTAATTTTTAATGGTGAGTATTTAATAAACATCTCAAAAAATTGCTGAAAATTCAACCAGCATCTCTAATAAGTTGGTAGGAGTTGGCTTTAGCACACCACTGTACCCATATCAGAGGAAAAAGAAATTAGAAGAAGAGTGAGGAGGTGTGCTACAAGAGGACCATATCAGCCTGCTACTTTCAGATGAGGGAACAAGAAGAATCAAATTACTGACCATACCCCTCTCCATTTCAGCTCCTCCAGTGTCACTAGACTGGCTTGTATAGGGAAGGGAAAGCCATGACGAGGGGTAAGATTAAAATACTAAGTTGGACAGACTTTTAATAACCAAAGTGATCAGGGCGAAATTAGAGAAATATAAAACTGCTTTATTATTATTATTATTTTTGGGATGGAGTTTCACTCTTGGCGCCCAAGCTGGAGTGCAATGGCACGATCTCAGCTCACTGCAACTTCCACCTCCAGGGTTTAAGCTATTCTCCTGTCTCAGCCTCCTGAGTAGCTGGGATTACAGGTATGCGCCACCATGCCCAGCTAATTTTTGTCTTTTTAATAGAGACGGGGTTTTACCATGTTGGCCAGGCTGGTCTTGAACTCCTGACCTCAGGTGATCGGGCCACCTTGGCCTCCCAAAGTGCTGCGATTACAAGTGTGAGCCACCATGCCCTGCTTTATGTTTTTATGTCACTGAATCAAGAATAAGCAATGAAATAGTTAAAACTAATATTTTATTTTATGTTTCTTTAAAAATCTATATTTGCTTTCTATTCTTGTGGTCAGACTTAAGGATCAAATCTACCTTTGCAAAAAAGAACTGAGAACTGTTTCACCTTTGTCTGTGTTCCAAAACTATTTAAATAGTTCTTTGAAACTACAAAGAAACTCACCCTTGACACAGCTTCAAAGTGGTACTTTTGTAAAAGAATTCTTTGACTGCTTCCTCAAATTTTTCTACAGTTATTGATCTATTTATGTTTTCTTTTTTGTTGAGATTTTTCCCTTTCATATTTTCCCAAAAGTTCATCCATTATTACACACGTGTCAAGCAATGTAGTTACACAAAGCGTTCATTATAATTATTTTAATGTCTTCCATATCCATGGCTATAACTTCTTCTTCATTACCAATATTGTGCCTTTATGTTGCCATTGTTTTCTCTTCAATTTTCCAAACTGTGGTCATTTTAACATTTTTTTGGGAGGTGTTAAACATACTAAGTTTCCCAAGTACTCTTAAAAGTTCAGTGTGCTAGGCCGGGTGCAGTGGCTCATGTCTGTAATTCTAGCACTTTGGGAGGCCAAGGTGGGTGGATCACCTAAGGTCAGGAGTTCGAGACCAGCCTGGCCAACATGCTGAAACCTTGTCTCTACTAAAAATACAAAAAATTAGCTGGGTGGGGGGGCACATGGCTGTAATCCCAGCTACTCGGGAGGCTGAAGCAGGAGAATCGCTTGAACCTGGGAGAGGGAGGTTACAGTGAGCCGAGATCATGCCACTGCACTCCAGCCTGGGCGGCAACAGAGCAAGACTCTGTCTTAAAAAAAAGTTCAGTGTGCTTAGGAGAGGAAAGCCAAAGTTTGGTGAATGTACTGGGAGACTGACAGCTTTTCTTTTTTTTAGTTCTCCAACAAATGTATACTTAACATGGTTTATAATAAATGTATTGAATTAAAAACTAAGTGTTATACATTTGATTTATAAGATTAATTATTTATAAATCCTGTCCTCAACTGATCTTGACTTTCTTTTCTGGTTTATATAGTCTCTTGTCATATTTTTTAAAGTTTCCATTTTATTACATAGATTAAGTTTTTTGATTTGGCTGAGGTGTAACTAAATTATAAATTCTGCTATCTAGAAGCAGATAGAATTGTAGGATAGATAAAATGGATATATAGTTTTCTTCTAGGCTGACAGAGACCTGGATAAGGGTGTTCTATAACACCCTCACTGGGGACTGAGCTACAATTACTTTTACCAGTTTTTAAGGAGGATCCAAGTATGAGTTATTCTACTCCTAAGCTTCCCTAGAAGTAGGTGTTAAAAACCACTGAGTCTGGGATTGACCCTACTTACCAGCTAACAAGTTCACCTGGCAGTTTCATCAATGCTGGCAGAAGATATGAGACTCTTGGATCAGAGACAAAGGATGATTGATTACTCAACAATAAGAGTGTCCATATTGACCAGGCATGGTGGCTCATGCCTATAATCCCAGCACTTTGGGAGGCTAAGGAGAGTGCACCACTTAAGGACAGGAGTTCAAGATCAGCCTGGCCAACATGGCGAAACCCCGTATCTACGAAAAATACAAAAAATTATCCAGGTGCAGGGGTACACACCTGTAATCCCAGCTACTTGGGAGGCTGAAGCAGGATAATCTCTTGAACCCAGGAGAGGGAGGTTGCAGTGAGCTGAGATTGTGCCACTGCACTCCAGCCTGGGTGAAAGAGCAAGACTCTGCCTCAAAAAAAAAAAAAAAAAAAAAAAAAAAAAAAAAAAAAGAAAGGAAAAAAAGGAGTAGCCAGATTATCATCTTCTGCACCAGTTCTCTGAGCTAGGAATAAAAATTGTGTTCCTAAAACCAAACATCATATGTTCTCACCGATATGTGGAAGCTAAGCTATGAGGATGCAAAGGCATAAGAATGATGCAATGGACTTTGGGGACTTGTAGGAAAGGGTGGGAGGGGGATGATGGATAAAAGACTACAAATAGGGTGCAGTGTACACTGCTCTGGTGATGGGTGCACCAAAATCTCAGAAATAACCACTGAAGAACTTACTCTTGTAACCAAATGCCACCTGTACCCCAATAACCTATGGAAAAAAAAAATGTTCCTAGCTCTAGGTTCTCATAGGAAATGAGAAGTAGAATTTGGAATTATAAATGTGGTGGGCTCACCAGTACAAGATCATAAATCTGTTTTTTGTAAATTTTATCGGTTTGTCCTTTTGCATTAAAAAAATTGATCCCCTCTTCCCTCTGCCTGCTTTTGCTCTTACATTTTAAAAAAGTCCTGTGAAATTATACCCTGTCGGCCGGGCGCGGTGGCTCAAGCCTGTAATCCCAGCACTTTGGGAGGCGAGGCAGGCGGATCCTGAGTCAGAGAGATGAGACCATCCTGGCTAACGGTGAAACCCGTCTCACTAAAAATACAAAAAACCTTGGTGAAGTGGCGGTTTACCTGTAGTCCCAGCTACTCGGAGGCTGAGGCAGGAGAATGGCGTGAACCAGAGAGGAGGAGCTTGCAGTGAGCTGAGATCAAGCCCTGCACTCCAGCCTGAGTTGACAGGAACTCGATGCTCAAAAAAAAAAAAAAAAAAAAAAAAAAAAAAAAGAAATTATACCTGTCTTAGTTGAACTAAGGGAAGTACAGATTAAGGCCTTGATTTTGAGTTGCATAGGCTGGAATTATAGGAAGGTGACTGCTTATCACTGGGACAGGTCATTGAAATGGTACTTTCATGAAAAGGAAAGAAACCCATGGGAAGGGTAAAGCTCAGATGGAAGCATGGGGTTGCTCTGAAAGCTCCCCTTTCCCAACTGGAAATTGCTTATGGAAATTCTTTGGAATGTTTTATGTTTTTATAGGAAGGCAGCTTTGAGAAAGAATCCCAGAACATTGTGGCATCACAGAATAATTTTTAAAATATTTTTTCTGTAATAAGATACCCAGCTTGGGATCTTTATTTTATTCATATTTAATTTTAATTTGGGAAAATACTCTTCCCTGTAATTTTCACAGAAAAAAAAAATACATAGGTAGATTACTTTCTAAAACCTTTCATTTCCAAAAAAAACTCTTTTGTTCTCATACATAAATGATGTTTCACATAAATAGAGGATTCCTCAATTGCCATGCTGTTCAAAAGTTGGAAATAATTTACTGTTTTCTAGCCTCAGAGATGCAGAGAGATCTATAAAACTGATTTTGTTTCCTTTCCTTTGTAATTAACTTGTTTTTTCTGCCTTTTGAATTAAGTAATTTTACCGTAAGTTGAGCACTTGGTGACCTTTTTGATCTGAAACTTCAAGTCTATCTTCAAACCATGGGCATTTTTTTTCTAATATTACTTTGATTATTTCCTAAACATCTGTCTCTCTCTTCTAATTTATGTATTAAGCACATATTTACATATTGAGTATCCCAAACCATACTAAATGTTTCTTGTCAATATGACTTCCATTTTTTTTTTATATTTGCTAGATTGTGCCTCTATTATTGACCCAGTTTTCACCAATATTCTATTTTTTTTAAGGTTTTTTTTTTTTTTTTTTTTTTTTTTTTTGAGACAGGGTCTTACCCTGTCACCCAGGCTGGGGTGCAGTGGTGTAGTCATAGCTCACTGCAGCCTTTAAATGCCGGTCTCAAGCAGTCCTCCTGACTCAGCCTCCTGAGTAGCTGGGATTACAGGTGTGAGCCACCAGACTCAGCTTGTATTCTATTTTTAATTTTTCTTTGTAGCTGTTGGTCAGAAATGCTTATTTTTAATGTCTTTTTCCCCCTGATTATTTCTATCCTTAAGAGACATATTGTCTAAAGTTTTCTTCTGTTCTTTCCATTAAGTTAGACTCATTAGGAGCCACCCGTTCTAATTGTTTGGCTTCATCTCCCTCCTTCAGGTAAGAGTCCCTTTCAATGATCCGTGATTTCTCTTTGACTACTCTTCATGGCAAGTGTAGGTTCCTTCCACACCTCAGAAGCTCAGGCTATTTCGGTCTCAGGTAATATCAGACAGTGACAGAGACGATCCATTTGTAATGAATGAGTGGCAAATAGGCTGTCATATTGGGATCTCTTGATTGAGGGAGTGTGAAATAAAGAGGCCTGTAGTAGTGCTTCTTAAACTGCTAGCTGTGTGTCAGAATCACATGGAGTGCTTTGGAAAAACGTCTGCACCCAGACCAAAATTCAGCATACTCATCCTATAGTCAGCCCTGTGGAACCCCTGAATACAAAAATTTGGCCCTCCACATATATGTGGTTTCTTATCCTGCAAATACTGTATTTTTAATCTGTGTTTGGTTGTAGATGCAGAACCTACCGATACGGAGGCCTGAATGCATTTATTGAAAAAACCCACATATAAACGGAACCAAGTAGTTCAAACCCGTGTTGTTCAAAGGTCAACTATATTACACTAAATAGCAATTTGGGTTCACTTCTGGAAATAGAAGCTGGTGGTTTGGACTAGTTATCCCTCTAAGAACAACTAGAAAAGCTGGACAAAATATCAAAATATTTGAGTATACCTGAGAGCTCCCAAAGCAGTAAGGATTTAGGGGGCCAAGAGCTGTAAGAAGAGTGAAGCTCAGGTAAGAATGGCATTTGGACTTGCATGTTTGTCAATTCCAAATCAGCAGGAGAGTTCAAAAAGCCCTGTGTTGCTTTTAGCAAACTTATAGGGCTATGGAAACAAAACTGAAATTCAGGACCCACAGAAGAAAGGCCCCAGAATACCCTTCGGACTTGGGTTGGGACCCCAAAGCTTTATAGTTCGTAATCTATTTAATGGAGAGCAATAAATAGACAAGCCCTCAAACGAACAGAAGTCTAGTGTTGAATGATCTCTACCTGATCTAGGATTGCAAATGCCCCTAGCCTAGTCATTTGCCAAAAACCAGGACAAATTTTCTCTGGAGAAGAAACCGTCTAGAGCTTCAAATATCTATACTTTTACAATGGCATTGTCCCATTCTCGATAAAAAATAACCAGGCATGTGAGGAGATAATACAATAAGCTTCTAAACAACAACAAAAAAAGGTAACAGACAGAGACCCACAGGGGACTACATAAAATAGCAATGCTTGATATGCCCAGAGAATTAAACAGCAATTTACAACATCTGTTATATTTCTTCATTTTTGCATAAATTAATTGAGTTCTTATATTTTTAAATATAGCAAGGAATTAATATGTTTTGCTATTTTAAAGAGTTGTATTTGGGGTTTTTTTGTTTTTTTTAGATAGAGTCTTGCTGTGTTGCCCAGGCTAGAGTGCAGTGGTGTGATCATAGCTCTCTGTAGCCTCAAACCCGTGGGCTCAAGCAATCCTCCTGCCTTAGTCTCACAAGTAGCTGGAACTATAAGTGTGCACCACCACGTCTGGCTAATTTTTTTTAAAAAATTGTTTTCAGTAGAGACAGGATCTTACTGTGTTGGCCAAGTTTGTCTCAAACTCCTGGGCTCAAGCAATCCTCCCATCTCATCCTCCCAAAGTGCTGGGATTACAGGCATGAGCCACAGCCGCCCAGCCAAGTGTTCTATTTTATTAAACAAAAATTATACAGGGAGTGTTAAAACTATGAATGTTACTAGGAACTGTATCTTTTGGTTGAATTCACCAATATCTAAGGAAGTTTGTTTCAGTCTGAGGAATAGTACAAAACTGCTGCATAAAGAAAGCTACTGAGAGACAGGAAGGTAGTAGATAGGAGTGGTCTTAGATGCAGATGCCATAGTTCAGATAGGCTGCTGCTTGGACTTAGATACATATTCAAGATCATCATCTCAATTATTTCAAACAAATTTTATTTTCTTTGGCTAGAGTTATATCCTATTTATTTTTATTATTTTATTTTATTTTATTTATTTTTTTTTTTTTTGAGACGGAGTCTTGCTCTGTCACCCAGGCTGGAGTGCAGTGGCCGGATCTCAGCTCACTGCAAGCTCCGCCTTCCGGGTTCACGCCATTCTCCTGCCTCAGCCTCCCGAGTAGCTGGGACTACAGGCATCCGCCACCACGCCCGGCTAGTTTTTTGTATTGAGACAGGGTTTCACCGTGTTAGCCAGGATGGTCTCGATCTCCTGACCTCGTGATCCGCCCATCTCGGACTCCCAAAGTGCTGGGATTACAGGCTTGAGCCACCGCGCCCGGCCTAGAGTTATATCCTAATTCTTGTGTAAATTCTTGAACGTTTTATGTTCTTTTTTTTTTTTTTTTTGGCTGGTGTTGGACACATGGTTTTTGCTAATGTTAGACATACGGATATTGATCAAACCGAATTTACTTGGTCTTTGGATCTTAGAAATATGTGCCTCTTTGCTTTTTATACTTAAGACTCTGGCTTTGCTGCTAGCCCCAAACATCCCAGTCATCCAGGTTACACTTAAAAGGAGCGTTGCTCAGTTATTAATGGGTTATATTGTCACTAACACAAGATCAATGATGCCTGTATAAGCTATTCAGAAAATAATCTTATCAGGCAGGAAAGGGATAGCAACAATATCATCCTGGGAAATACTGCCATAAAACATTGCATGTTACCTTTAAATGTGCCTAATGAGTCATTAGCCATATACTATACTGCTACACAAAGGAATATATGTAATATGTAAATATAAAATGCAAAAATCATGACATACATTTTCCCTTCTCCACATTCTCAACTTCCATTTTATGCAATGTTTTTCTGTGTATTTCTAAAATATTCCATTTCACTATGGATAGTTCTATAAATTATTTGGGAGCAGAATTATTGGCTGTGTCTACATAAAAAATAAAGTAGTAATGTAAGAAGTTTGTGATAAAGCTAAATTATATAAACTACCGATATGTATTTACTTGTGCTAGAAACAAACTCCTTTGTCTTATCTTAGAGTTCTACATGGAAACATGTTCTGATATCCTGGTAAATCAAGAATAACAAAAATCTGAGTGAGTTGTATTTTGTGCCATAATCAGAATACTTGATTCTGATTATGAAAATGACAGATATTAGCTACACAAATAATGTTTTTTTACTTTAGATTCAGACTTGCTTGTCCAACTTTCTTCCAGATATCTCTACCTGAATTTCCCATGGGCATCTAAAACTTAACATCTACAAAATAAATCCCAGCCCTTCTCACTTTGATCCTCTTGTCCACCCCAATCTCCTTTTCCTCACTTGGTCTCTGCCTAAGTACAAAGCACTACAATGCACCTAGTTACCAAGCCCCAAAGCTTGCAGTCATCCTATTGAATGGGGTACAGTAGTGATGAAGAATGCAGGCTCTGAAATCAGACTTCTAAGGTTCAAATCCAGCCTTGCAACTTGTTAGCTGTGTGACCTTGAGCAAATTGTTTAAGCTCACCCAGACTTAGTTTTTTCATCTGTAAAACTGCACTAAAACATCGGGCTAAAAAAGTTTGTTTCACTCTGAGCAATAATACAAAACTGCTGCATCAGGAAAGCTACTTGGAGACAATCAGGTGGTAGGTCTTAATCAGAACACTTACATGAAAATGTAAGTAAGTAGGAGTAGTCTTAGATGCAAATGTCATGGTCTGTTTATTCGTTTTTTGAGATAGTCTTGCTCTATTGCCCAAGCTGGAGTGCAGTGGCGTGATCTCAGCTCACAGCAACCTCTGCCTCCCGAGTTCAAGCAATTCTCGTGCCTCAGCCTCCCAAGTAGCTGGGACTACAGGCATGTACCACCAAGCCCAGCTAATTTTTAAAAAATGTGTTTTAGTAGGGATGGGGTTTCACCATGTTGCCCAGACTGGTCTCAAACTCCTGATCTCAGGCTATGCACCCACCTCGGCCTCCCAATGTGTTAGGATTACAGGCATGAGCCACCATGCCCAGCCCACAAATGTCACAGTGCTCATGTAGGCTGCTTAGTGTATAGTGTCATAGCTGCTGCCTAACTAAACTATGTGTGAAAATCAAGGTCACATAGCTAACAAATGGCAAGGCTGGATTTAAACCTTAGCAGTCTGATTTCAGAGCCTGTGCTCTTCATCACTACTGTACCCCATTCAATAGGATGACTGTGAGCTTTTGGGCTTGGTGACTGGGTGCACTGTAGTGCTTTGTACTTAGGCAGAGAACAAGTGAGGAAAACTTGTTACCCAGAATAAATGAGATAAGGACAGTATCCACGCTACCACCAATGTCCAATTAATTTGTAGTTCTATTGATTCCACATCTTAGTATTTCTTTTTTCTGAACTCTCCTTTACAATTCTGATGTGTTTGGAAAAAATTTATAGCATTATGCATGCACTAAATGCCAGTGAAAGACCAACTATGACATATTTAGGCTATCCCTTCTAAGTGCGCAGAGAAATTGCCTTACTTGGCTTTCTAGGCAGACTTTTTCTTAAGCATATCAGTTAAAGTTTGCATTAAATCCTGACATTAATTTGGGGCAACATAATTGAGCTCAAGAAAATTCAGAATTGTAATTACCATCTACACTAGTAAAATATTATACATAATAAATATTTTATAAACTAGGAATATTCAGAAAGCTAATCTAGTATATTTTAACTCACAACCCTTATAAAATATGCCATACAACTTTCATTTAATATACATTGCATAATCTGAGACAAATATAAAGTAATGTTTTAAAACTCTGAACTGGACCAGGTGTGGTGGCTCATGCCTGTAATACCAGTACTTTGGGAAGCCCAAGTGGGTGGATCTCTTGAGGTCAGAAGTTTAAGACCACCCTGGGCAACATGGGAAAACCCCATCTCTATTAAAAATATAAAAAATTAGCCAGGCATGGTGGTGCACGACTGTAGTCCCAGCTATTCGGGAGGCCAAGGTGGGAAGTTGAGGCTGCAGTGAGGCATGTTTGCACCACTGCACTCTAGCCTAGGCAATGAAGTGAGTCCCTGTTTCAAAAACAAACAAAGAAACAAATTCTGAACTGAAAATTTAAGGTGGTTATGATAGTTACATTTTTGATTTTGTAATGCTGCATGACTTGTCTTCTTTGATCTTTGATATTGCCTTAGATGCAGATGTAGCAATAGCATCTTCAAATTCCAACTGAAAATCAAATGTCAGGGGTAGAGCCATAGTTGTTTTTCTTCCTTCACTCTGAAGCCTGTTTATCTGCAGCAAAGCCAAAGTGGGGGAAAAAAAAATGAGTACTTTTTATATGGGGAAAATCTTAGGTGGAGAGAAAAAAAATAATCTCACTTTACACACACACACACACACACACACACACACACACACACACACAGAGAGAGAGAGAGAATTTAGGTGGAAGGCAATAATGGAAAAATAGTACAGATTGAAAATTGGGGGTCTAGTGCACCAACTGTTTTTATGCCTTTGCTGTGTGACCTGAGCCATTCTTTTCCCATCTGTAAAATGTGGGGGTAGGACTAGAGGATTATTAAGGCTCCCTCCTAATTCTAAAATACAGAATGTAAGGAAAGACCTAGATATTTAGATGCAGAGAGTTCTTGGAACCATAGTAGGCATGTCTCTCCAGCCAGCTCCTCTTCCTGTAGCCACGCACACGGTGAATCACACCGATCTTCCTCTAGTCGTGTGAGCCAGAAATAGAGTGAAGAAAGCAATCAAAAGAGGACTTCGTTAAAATCCTTATACAAATGGACTGAAAAAGAAAAAGGATCTAGCTAAAAGGTGGATAAAGGAGCCGAAAGTTTTCTCTAAAAAATTCTCTCAGAGCATAGCACAAAGGAATAAAGAGATGAAAGCCCCGAAAGCAAAGTCAAAGGATATGGGGGACTTCTGCTTCTGCCAATAGATGAAGCACTATGGGAATTAATCGCCTGCTTTCAACAACTAGGAGCTCAGGCAAAATGTATGAAAACAGCTACCCTCAGCTATTAGAAAACAGAGTAGGACAGATCGCTGAGAGAAGGGAAACAACTGAGGTCCACCCTCCAATAGCCCAGCTTACTTCCCGGAGGTGGTTTCGGGGCTGAGGTGCAGGGAGGAGAAACTCATTGTATTGGGGGAACTCAAACCAAATCTTGTGGCTTTGAGCTTGCTAAAGTTAAGAGAAAGTTTGCACCAGCAATCACACTCTCAGGCATTTACTTCAGAGAAACGGAAACTCATGTTCATACAAAAACCTGGTTGCAAATGTCCATAGCAGCTTTATTTGATTTTTTAAGCAACTTTATTTTTACTAGTCAAATCATGAAAACAATCTAAAAGCCCTTCATTGGATGATTGCTTGAAACTTTGTACATCTATATAATGGAATACTACTCAGCAATAAAATTTATATATATATATATATATATATATATATATATATATTTTTTTTTTTTTTTTTTTTGAGACGGAGTCTTGCTCTGTCACCCAGGCTGGAGTGCAGTGGCGGGATACATTACCTTTTCAGCCAGGATAGTTGCTTTTTACAAATTAGTTTATATCATATTAATGTATCATTAGTTAAAAAGTAAAATTATTCACATTTGAAATGTTAACCTGTTAATGATTAAATTGAATTGTAGCTTATACTTAACAAACCTTTGTTCTTCTGGCCAAGATTCTCTCTGCTTGCTTATCAAGGACATCTAACTTCTCTAAGATTTTTTCTGCCATTGTCAATCACTAAATTCCTATTTTAAAATAAGGAGGAAGAAGAACAAATCAATTCGAATTTAAACATATAACTAGGCATAAGTTTTCAAAAGACCCACTTTTACATTACTGTTTTAGGTAAATAATAGAATTGTTTAAATCATACAGTAAATCATAGAATTGTAAATGTACCCAAGTTTTTTCAGTTGAAGGCCATATGATGAGAACTCCCAGATGTGTACAGGCCCCATGAATTTTTAAATTTATGATAAAGGTGAGGGGGAGAAAGTTCATGATTACCATGAGAACCATATGTGACTTATACTTGAAGCAAGACCATGTGGCTTGAATTACATCTATTTCCTTTTTTTTTTCTTTTTAAGTTAAAAACATATCAAGCTAGGAGTAGGACTTAATTTTGGTGGTGTTGTTGTTGTTGAGACAGAGTCTTGCTCTGTCACCCAGGCTGGAGTGCAGTGGCATGATCTTGGCTCACTGCAACCTCCGCCTCCTGGGTTCAAGCGATTTTCCTGCCTAAGCCTCCTGAATAGCTGGGATTACAGGCGTGCACCACCACACCCAGCTAATTTTTGTATTTTTAGTAGAGACAGGGTTTCACCATGTTGGCCAGGCTGGTCTCAAACTCCTGACCTCAAGTGATCCGCCTGTCTCAGCCTCCCAAAGTGCTGGGATTACAGATGTGAGCCACCGTACCCGGCCAGGAGTAGGACTTTGGACATATCTATTTTCTTTCTGTCATGATATAATTTTAATCAAAGTAAATGCAAGGAACTCATATTTCTATAATTAAATTGGTCAGTGATCCAAGACTGTTAACAGCATGTAGCAGGTAATTAGTCACACATAAGTAGCAACAACTAAGCTGGATAGGTTCCATTGCCATAATAGTTCGTATTTCCTAGTTAATTAATATTGCTAACAGTCTCATCTGAGGTCAAGCAGTCCATATTAAGCTTAGGGAGCTGTATAAGACATCAGAACCTGGTCTAATTTATTACATCTTCAGATGAGAAAACTGAAGGCCACAAAGTACCCTGTTAGTGTAGTAGAAATAGCTAGGGCAGAGTAGAGGCAAGAATCCAGGAATATCAACCCAAAACTCCTTTTATTTATTTATTTATTTATTTATTTATTTATTTATTTATTTAAAAAATCTGTGTAGATGGGCCAGGCACAGTGGCTCATGCCTGTAATCCCAGCACTTTGGGAGGCTGAGGCAGGCAGATCACTTGAGGTCAGGAGGTCAAGACCAGCCTGGCCAACATAGTGAAACCCTGTCTCTACTAAAAATACAAAAATTAGCCGGGCATGGTGGCACATGCTTGTAATCCCAGCGACTTGGGAGGCTGAGGAGGAGGATCACTTGAACCCAGAAGGCAGAGGTTGCAGTGAGCCGAGATGGTGTGCCACTGTGCTCCAGCCTGGCTGACAGAGTAAGACTCTGTCTCAAAAAGAAAAAAAAAGATAGTGTAGGTGTCTATGCAGTCAGTATATTTTTGCTCACTGAATTAAATGGGCTCCAGGGGCATTTAAGTGTAAAAGTTATATAGTTCACAGAAAGTACAGAATCATCAATGGTTTCAGTGAACATTAATGTTAAGGTTCTTTCCAGCTCAAAAAAAATATGATATTTCTCCTATATTGTATATTATTCCAGCAGTGTCACATGGAGACAACAGTTCATCAAAGGAGAAAGATTCAGGATCCTATGCCAAAAGTTTACATTATTTTGTAATTGGTTTCTTTCAGCTTTTTTTTTTTTTTACTCTTTTTTCCTTCACCATACATTGCCCTGAGTATGAATTCTTCATGCACTGATAGTGACATCCCATTCCAGCATGCCCTCTAACATGTCACTACATCCAGATTTTCCCTCCATCACATGATGTAGTCCAGTGTGACAAAGAAATTACACAGACGGCCTGGGTGTGGTGGTGCGTGCCTACAATCCCAGCTACTTGGGAGGCTGATGCAAGAGGATTGCTTGACCCTAGGAATTTGAGACCACTCTGGGCAACATAGCAAGACCTCATCTCAAAAAGAGAAAAAAAAAAGTAGCCGGGCACAGTAGCACGCATCTATAGTCCCAGCTGCTGGGGAGGCTGAGGTGGGAGGATCAAAAGGATCATTTGAGTTCAGGAGTTCGAGGCTGCAGTGACCTATGATCATGCTACTGCACTCCTGCTTTGGTGACAAACAGAGCTAGACCCCATTTCTTTAAAAAAAAAGTGACACAGAGGAAATTCTGGGCCATAAGGGTACAAGCAGATAGCATGCCTTGTGACAAACCACACAACTTCAGGTTGCATGCTGGGGAGATCCAGGAATGTGAAAGCTGATCATACGAAATGGGTCACTCTTATGGTTCCTAAGTAAAACACAGTGAGAAGTCAGGGTAAAAGAAAACACTCAGGGCACAGAACATTGCTCCAAAAATGCAGTCCATCTGCAAGTCTGGCAGCTGAAATTGACTGCAGTAACCTAAACCAGTTGTACCTAATAGCTACTGAAAAGACCTGTGGCCAATTTTGCCCACAACCTTCACTTACCAATCTTGTCAGTGCCTCAAAACCTCACTAGTGCCAATTTGTAACATTTCCTGGTTTTATAAAACCTCTAACCTATTCTTTGTTCTTCAGAATATACTGAAGACTACTGCTCTGTGTGTATACCCTAACTGCAATTATTTCCTCCCAAATAAACATTTTGATTTTAGAGATTAGTCTCTCTATTTTATTTGACATTGACAGGGTAAAGGCATTAGCACAATGTGAATGCTTATGACTTTCTGGGTTCCTTACAGAACAATAGGGGACAGATTTTGAAAGAGAATATAGATTATGATTATGTGGACATACTGTCTTTTCAGACCCAAGAACCATTCCTCTTGTAAAACTAAACTAAAACTCTCCGAGGAGTTTTAGCTTTTCTGTTTCCCTTAAACATAATATGAGTTCAAGGGGATGGAGAAGGCGCTCATATTCCCCACTTAAGTTTATTTTACTGGAGACAAAGATTTCTGTTTTTCAGCAAGACACAGGTAAATAACTGGAAGAATCAATGTATTGAAGTGAATGAGTTTCCCAGTTTGGGGAAGGTATAAACTACATGAGGGCCAGCTGAAACAATGCTGCTTACTTGTGAGAAAGAACAGAAAGCAGATCTTTTTACAGTAAGGTGTCCTACACCTCTCACTTTTAATCACCCCATCTTCAACACCACATAGGACATTTTAAGAGGCAAAATGTCATCCCATTGTACACACACACGCACGCACATGCACACACAGCTGTATTTTTCTATATATAGTTAACCATAGCATGAAATAATTTTTATGTTTTTGCTTTAAAAATATTTTGCTAAGAGTAAATTATTTGGCTGTGAATGATTTCTGGAAAATCATCGTGCAGATCATGAATTTTTTTGAAGTGAGAAAAACCAATTGTTTTCAAGGGTCAACAGTTTTATGAATACTAAATTTGACAGTTAATGAAATCGACTAAATGTTAGTTTCGTAGTATTAATTTCATAGCTTGACACCAATACAATTTTTTCAGTTTGCAAATTCTTTTCTCCCATTGGTCTTTGGCAATGTGCCAATGGTGCCTAATGGATAAACAGCCCTGGGAAAAAGTGGAAGTGAGGAAACACTATACATGAACTTGCTTGTTTTCATCATTATATTTCATAAGCTCATCAAGGGCCTATTTTGTGTCTCCTCAAATAAATGCTGAGAGCAAAGGAACATCAGTACTAATATGATGGTGTTCCCCAACTACTTTGCATAAACTAACCACTAATCTCTTAATGCAAGATGAATCAAGATGATATTAAATGGACAGGGTGCAGTGGCTCACACCTGTAATCTCAGCACTTTGGGAGGCCGAGGCAGGTGGATCACTTGAGGTCAGGAGTTTCAGATCCGCCTGGCCAACACGGTGAAACCCTGTCTCTACTAAAAATACAAAAAGTTAGCCAGGCTAGGTGGCAAGTGCCTGTGGTCCCAGCTACTCAGGAGTCTGAGCTGGGAGAATTGCTTGAACTTGGGAGGTGGAGGTGGCAGGGAGCTGAGATCACGCCACTGCACTCCAGCCTGGGTGACAGAGCAAGACTCTGTCATATATATACACATATATATTTATATATATAATATATATATAAAATATATATATAAAATGTTCCTCAGTGTGATCTATGTTTATGTCCTTTATTATATCTTTTTAATTTTAATATATACTTTGGTGTTCCTACTTTATACTTCTTTTTCTATGAACATATATTATTATTTGATGATAAGCATTTATTTGTTCATTTGGTCACTGGCTACCTAAATGTATTACATGAAGACATTGTACTAGGTATTCTATCAAATTTACTGAGGAAGTTGGCACCTGGTAAACATTTTCCCTTGTGATCTCCATCTTCCTAGGCAAGGGAGATGCTCTCTCCTATTTCACTAAGAAAACAGACACCATCAAGCAAGAGCTTCTTCAGCTCCTACCTCTCATACCAAAGTATTATTCATTCCTAACCCTTCTGCACTTCAATTTTAACAGAGGCGTTGGCTCTCCCACCCAAAGCTAATCCCTCCTGATGTACTCTAGACTCCATTACCTCCAGTCTCCTGAAAGAATTATCTCTATTAGTTATCCCCTTTCTCCTGCAAATTTTATCTATTTCCTTCACAAATTTATTCCTCTTAGCATGCTCAAATTTATTTGCAAAACAGAAAAAAATGTTTTCTCCGGACCCTGCTAGTTATCATCTCTCTCGTCTTCTGAAGCATTCTACTTAGAGTTGGGGGAAGTGCTCTCATCTAGAATATAGGGTTCTGATGTGGTCACAGAAGCCTAACTCATAGAATCTCAGGGGTGGAATGGATCAGTGGCCTCTCACAGAATTCTTTGAACAGTGGGGCAACATTAACATCAAGAAGACAGACCTTTCTTAAGCTTGCTTTGATTTTCATTGCCATTGTCCTTCTTCAAACCTTCAGGTTGTTACTTTCCCTCCTTTGGGTTATCAAACTATACACCCCCCTAATTTGCCTGCCCCAAACCTTCCTCCTCATTCCTCAAATATTGATTCTTTGAAATGCCATCAGGCTAGGCATAGTGGCTCACACCTGTAATCCCAGCACTTTGGGAGGCCAAGGCAGGCGGATCACTTGAGGTCAGGAGTTTGAGACTAGCCTGGCCAACATGATGAAACCCCGTCTCTATTAAAAAAAGAAAAATACAAACAAAGAAAAGAAAATTAGCCGGGCATGGTGGTGCATGTTTGTAATCCTAGCTACTCTGGAGGCTGAGGCAGGAGAATCACATGAACCCGGGAGGCAGAGGTTGCAGTGAGCTAAGATCACACTACTGCACTCCAGCCTAGTGACACAGTGAGACTCCTTCTCAAAAACAAACAAAATGCCATCAGAGCTGTCTTTCTTAAAGAGGACACTGACAGGACCAGCTCCAGCCTACAAACCTTGGCTTGCTCTCATAACCTGAAGAACGCCCAAACTCTTCCGAGGACATATGAGACCACTGAAGAAAAGATAGTCCAGGATCTGGCTCAGCCCACCTTTCTAGTTTATTCATCCTACCCCTTTGTGTTCCACCATTTTCTACCATTCTTACTTCCTGGACACGTCCTGCCCTTTTCCCAAGCACACCCTTTACTCATGCGTTTCCTTCTACTCAGACGGTTCTCCCACATGTCTTCCAGTCAAAAGCCTACTCTTTATCAAATATGATATAACGACTACCTCTTCTTTTTTTTTTTCTTTTTGAGATGGAGTCTCGCAGTCTAGGCTGGAGTGCAGTGGCTGCAATCTCAGCTCACTGCAACCTCCGCCTCCTGGGTTCAAGCGATTCTCCTGCCTCAGCCTCCTGAGTAGCTGGGATTACAGGTGCCTGACACCATGCCCAGCTAATTTTTGTATTTTTAATAGAGATGGGGTTTCACCATATTGGCCAGGTTGGTCTCAAACTTCTGATCTTGTGATCCACCCGCCTTGGCCTCCCAAAGTGCTGGGATTACAGGCACGAGCCACAGCGCCCAGCCAAGACTACCTCTTCTATGAAACTTTCCTTGGCATTACCTCATTCCTTGTCTGGGTGACAGTCTATTTGTTGTGTGCTCCTGGCCTCAAGCAACCCTCCAGCCTCTCAGCCTCCTGAGTAGCTGAGATTGCAGGCAAGAACCACCACACCAGGTTTTAAGAGGTTTACTCGCTGGGTGTGGTGGCTCACATCTGTAATCCCAGCACTTCGGGAAGCTGAGACAGGCGGATCACTTGAAGTCAGGAGTTCAAGACCAGCCTGGCCAACATGGTGAAACCCTGTGTCTACTAAAAATACAAAAAAAGTTAACTGGGCATGGTAGTGCACGCCTGTAATCCCAGCTACTTTGGAGGCTGAAGCAGGAGAATAACCTGAACCTAGGTGGTAGAGGTTGCAGTGAGCCGTGATTGTGGCACTGCACTCCAGCCCGGGTGACAGAGTGAGTCTCCATCTCAAAAAAAAAAAAAAAGAGGTTTACTCTTTGACAAATCTCTTCTTCACTAGGTTGAAAACTCATTTAAAGCAAGAATTGACTTACCTACCTCTGAATCTCAGCCTCAGGCAAAGCATTTTACATCTGACAGGGATTTGAAAATTACAATTTAATTTGGAGATGTCTCTGAATATAACTTTTTAGGAAGAGTAATCCTAATTTATCTGTAATAAATGATGTTACTTCATAATGATTTACTGGAATATGAAATAAAAAGTTGAGTGAATTATTATAAAATGGGGTTCTTGCCAATCTAAACTTGGTAAAAGTGTTTTGAAAGGAAACTTGGATTTATGTTCTTAATTTCTAGCTCAGTAGTGACAGTTTTTGTTGTTGTTGTTTGTTTTTAAAGAACACAATGAAATAGAGGCCATACCAATTGGGGCAGAATGAATTCCCAATTACTCTCACAGTGAATCATCTACAGACCTCACTGCAAAGGCTTGTTCACAACAAAAATTGTAGGTCAATATTATTAGCATATCAGAGACTAAGTCATATCTAAAATAAAAATGTCTTAAATATTTTAAGAGAACAATTTTGTTTTAACAGCACCTTTGGGACTAAAAACAAACAAAAATAACAAAACCCAGGGTCATCAATATAATAGGCTCAGCTGAGAAAGGTTCTTCAGCAAGTTCTAAACAACTCAGGAAAACTAAGAATCTCTAAAGTCACAAACTAAAGGCCTGAGAAATTATCTAGAAAATGGAGGCTTAAATTAAAATTCACTGCCATTATGTGGCTTTATCAGTTCAAACGCTTACCCCTTGAGGACAAGGCCACTTCTTACACTTTTATCTGACATAGCCCACTATTGAGACCACAGTAAGGACTCACTTCATCTGTTAAATGATTAATGTTGACTCAATAAGTAGACAACTGGCTGAGTTATCTCCATCTCACATTCCAAGGACAGACTTAGGGGAATCTTTTTTCTTTAAATCCAAAATGTTGATAAATGGCCCAAATTATAGGCTGAATTATGTTGTCCCCAAATGCATATGTTGACGTCCTAGGCCCCAGGATCTCAGAATGTGATTATGTTTGAACGTACATCCTTTAAAGAGTAAAGTTAAAATGCGATTGTTAGGGCAGGCCCCTGGCCAGTATGACTGGTGTCCTATAAGAAGAGGAGATTAGGACACCGAGGATACACAGAGGAAAGTCCTTGTGAAGATTCAGTGAGAAGGCAGGGCAGCACCCCAAGGCAAGGAGTGAGGCCTCTGAAGAAAACAACCCTGCCCACCCCTTCATTTCCAACTTTCAGTCTCTAGAACTGTGAGAAAACAAATTTCTGTTGTTTAGCCACTCCGTCTGTGATGTTTTGTCATGGCAGTCCCCACAAGCTAGTACAGCCCAGACACTGAGAACTAATTTAAAAACCCGACTCGGCCGGGCGCGGTGGCTCAAGCCTGTAATCCCAGCACTTTGGGAGGCCGAGACGGGTGGATCATGAGGTCAGGAGATCGAGACCACCCTGGCTAACACCGTGAAACCCCGTCTCTACTAAAAAATGCAAAAAAAAACTAGCCGGGCGAGGTGGCGGGCGCCTGTAGTCCCAACTACTCGGAAGGCTGAGGCAGGAGAATGGCGTAAACCCGGGAGGCGGAGCTTGCAGTGAGCTGAGATCCGGCCACTGCACTCCAGCCTGGGAGACAGAGCGAGACTCCGTCTCAAAAACAAAAAACAAAAAACAAAAAACCCGACTCATGTGCTTAGCGCTACATTATGAATTTTCTTGCTCCTTATTTATTTATTTTTATTTTTGAGACAGGGTCTCACTCACTCTGTCACCCAGGCTGGAGTGCAGTGGATGCGTTCAGCTCACTGCAGCCTCCGCCTCCCAGGTTCAAGTGATTCTCCTGCCTCAGCCTCCCGAGTAGCTGGGACTACAAGGCACACACCACCATGCCCTTCTAGGTTTTGTATTTTTAGTACAGACGGGGTTTCGCCATTTTGGCCAGGTTGATTTCGAACTCCTAACCTCAAGTGATCTGCGTGCCTCAGCCTCCCAAAGTGCTGGGATTACAGGCGTGAGCCACCACGCCCGGCCTGGAAGGGAAGTTTCTAAGAAAAACTATTAAGGAATTTAAAAACTATGATGTACGTGTATTGTGGAGTATTATTGTGGGCAACTAATCAGATAATAATTGGAAGAATTGATTAACCAGCTCGAAATCGCAGCACAATTACCGCAGGGGTGATAAGCTCCCACCAGCCATTCCAGGAGGTTGGGAGTCGTCAATTTGGAGGTGTATCAATTAAGTGGCCCCGGCGCCCCTCGTCACCTTCCCCCAGGCGCCTCCTTCTCGCTGGAAACGTAGGGAACCCGACTCAAACGCTCTATGCCTATGGTCGTTTCACGGGAGAGCAAAATTAAGGGCAATATTGAGGACGCTCATTAATATTTAGTTTAGAAGACGGAAAGGTTCTTCAGCGAACCTGGAAGAGGCCCCCGGGCCCGCCTCCCGCCGCGGTCCCACACTCGCCTGACCTGACCCACACTCTCCCTGTCGAGGCCCCGCTAGAGAACGTCTCACCGACTACAGGGACAGAAAAGCCGTTTATGTAAAACGATATTTTTCCTATTTCGCCCCCACCCTCGTACAAATTTTGATTTTCCGCTTTTCCAACGCTTCCGCACCCTGAAACAAACCTCGTCTTCCTTTCCTCCCTCTTCTGGCTCCGAGGGCTACGCGCCCCGCCCCCACCCTTCAGTACCTTAGCAACGCGTCCTCGGTCCGTAGAAACCGGTTTCCGATCTCTGCCCACTTCTGAAAGGCCTAGAGAGCAGAGTTCTCTTCTCAGAGGGGCTTCGCTCACAGACTTTTGTCACTAAAAGCCCAGACTCCCCAGATGCTTACGGATGTTAATACCGATTATGCTGAAGGAGTGGAAGGAGAGTCAAGTAAAGGAAGATGATCAAGTAAAAAGAACTGGAGAAGAGTGACTTTGTTTCCTCTTACTGTACCTCCTTTCTCCTTTTGTGCTATCCTGGAAACATCAAATTTCAAAAAGAAGCTTACAAAGTCCACCATGCAGCTTGCGGATCTGAATGGAAGTCAACAGTTTATATTTGAATATTTGACGGAAGATTGCTTTCATGGCTTATGGTATTTAAAAACAACAATAAAAACAAAAAACCATTTTATTTCCAAGACCAAGAAACCTCCCATGTGCTTAGTAAAATCACCCCTGTATTACTCAAGTTGTATAGCAAACTTGGCTGCACACACATACCATGTAGCATTTTTATGAGACATAATGGAGATACACTCTGACGTACATTCTGCTGTATTTACTGTATCCTAAGGAAACATTTGTCCTTATTGCTTACTTGTGTGAGCAGAAAATGCATTAAGGCCATGGGAATAATTTATTTTTAGAGTCATAATCTAAGAATGACTGACTTGAAAACAGCTTGTATTTAATTAAAAATGATGGGGAATTTCATAACCATGGTTAAATTTTAAGTCAGGGGTTGGTCATCATTCCAAGAATATACCTTATCTGATGCATCAAAATAGGAGGAAAAAAGCTTTAAAAAACAGCATTTCAACATCTGTGAAAAGAAGAGGAAAAAAAACACCTGCATTAGTCATCACAAGTCCGTGCTAGTGGCAATGGTAAAACTGAAAAAAAAAAAAAAAAGTATAGTTATGTAGCAATCCAAATTTGGCTAGAAATTGATATTAATAGTCAAGGCATGAAAACACTGGAATCAATGTATTTCAAATATTTGAAAAACAAACAATACAATAATTAAAAGTAGAAGGTAGTTTGATTCTTTTCTTTTTTTTTTCTTTTTAAGGCAAAGTCTTGCTCTGTTGCACAGACTGGAGCACAGTGGCGTGATCATAGCCCACTGCAACCTCAACCTCCTGGGCTCAAGTGATCCTCCCACCTCAGCCTCCCTAGTAGTTAGGACTACAGATGCATGCCACTATGCCTAGCTAATTTTTTTATTTCTATTTTTTGTAGAGACAGGGGCCTCACTCTGTTGCCCAGACTGGTCTTGAACTTCTGGGCTCAAGTGATCCTCTTGCCTTGTTTTCCCAGAGTGCTGGAATTTACAGATGTGGGTAGTCACTGCGGCTGGCCAAGGTAGTTTGATTCTATTTTATTATTTTAAGCCATATACATTCAAGAACAATGATTTGTATGGAATTGATAACTGGAATCTAGTTGATAGTGGTGATTTGTCTAGGATTGTTATAGTACCTTCAGCTCAAAAAGTTTGCACAGAGGTGAAAATTAGCTTCTTAAGTAAAGAATTGAGTTCAGAAATGTTAGCTACTCATTAATCTTCAGTCAATAAAATTTATAAAGCACAAATCTTATGAAATTCTTAGAATATTATCATTATCTCAGCTAATATTTATGGAACATGTTCTGTATGCCAGGTACTAGGCTACAATTTTAAAATAGTTCTAATTTCATCCTTTACTTTCCATTCTTAAAACTTAATCAGTATCTATGAAAAAGGTATTATCTTTGATTTTAGAAAAGACCTGACTGAAACTCAAAGAAATTATGTGATTTGCCCAACATCATATAATTAGTAAGTATAAATATTAATATAAGACAAAGTACAAAGTATTTTCTCTTTAATAACAAATGCTCCGTAAATGTACACAAAAAAGAATTCAAGTGGATTTTTTCCTAACTACTTTAATTGCTCTCAGTTGAATTCAGTATTTACTGAATGAGTTCATGAACCTATTATAGATAAATATGGGGTAAAGGAGCCTAATGAATGTTTTATTTTAAAAGTATACAGATTTCTTAAAATATAAACTGTTTTCTGTAAGAAAGCAAAGAAAGTAAAATCTGCAGACTTTTTGCTACTTCCTTTGAAGTAGGCCAACTACAAAGTTAGAAGGCACGTTCCCCAAAACTGCCCTTACTCTGACACTAAGTTCAGGGGGCCGTCAAAACCCTGAATAGAACCCTCAGGGTCGATAATTTGCTAGAAAGACTCACAGACCTCACGGAAAGCTATTGTATTTGGGGTTATAGTTTACTACAGGGAAAGGTTACAGATTACAACTAGCCAAGGAAAGAAGTTCACAGGGCAGAGTCAGTCCAGAAATACCAAATGTGGAGCTTTTATTGTCCTCTTCCTGTGGCGTCAGGACAGGTTACTCCCCAGCATTGTTGAATGGCAATGCACACATAGAGATTTGCTACCCAGGGAAGCTCACCCAAGCGTCGTGTTCAGTTTGTAGTGGGGCTTCATCAGACAGGCATAATTGGTCGATTGCCCACATGGTTAATCTCTATCTCCAAGCTGGCAGATACCACGTGACCCAAAGCTCTTGCTCTAAGTCACACTGTTGATCTTTCTGGAGTCCCCACCCTAAGACTATGCAGGTGTGGCCACCTCCCCATCCTAAATCACATTGTTAGACTATCCAATATGACTCAAGATCTTCAGGCAAACAAAGATCTTCCTATCAGGCATAACATTCCTAGGGCCCAAAGGTTATGTCTCAGAAGGCAAGGGCAAAGGCCAGATTTTCTTTTCTTTGGGCAAGAGAGTCTTTCCTATAAATTCTTTACTACACAACTACTAGGTTTAGAAAGTATCAAAATTTGTGCTTAATCATCCCAAATATGAAAATCCTGTGATTTCCCACCCCTGCTTTCTGTCCTCTCTTGAGAAAAGAGCATTTTTTCCCCCTGCCCTACACAAACCATGAAGCCTGGGAGAAGTGTCAGTGTTCTTCACTGTTCCTAATGTTCCTTCCACACCTTTATGTTTCTTCTTCCCTAGGAAAAGCTGCCTCTTCTGAGGTTCATGACAACTATCTCTCCATATGTATTTACTAACAAATTCCCAGGCACTTCTCACTTTTACAGATTTGGGGACTTTCTCAATGTTCTTTTCCATATTAAATCCGTTAAGCCAATAGTTCTGCCTCAAAACTCTTTACCTTTCCAGATTAAAGCTATCTTTACTTCATTATCCCCTAACTCTGAAATATTAAGCTCTAGCAGGTCCTCTCTGATCACTGCGTTTTATCCCATTTACCCATTACCTCTCTTATTCTAGATAATATGCTCGTTGGTCACTTAATGACCTTCTGTTTCCTATTTGTGAATCCAATGGATATCTTTCAGGTCCTATGTTACTTGACATCTCTTCTGAATTGGACACGTTTTACTTCTGGCTCTTTGAAACATTCCCTTCCTTTGGCTTCAATTACACAACTCTCTCCTACTTTTCTTCCCCTGCCTGCTGTAAATAATCATTGTCCCCTGGGATTCTTTCTTGCTTGTTTTTTGGGTTTTTTCTTCTCCCTTTGTTTCCTTCATAGGCTTGACATTCCCTTCAGAATTCAGTCAAAACCGTGCAGCATAGAATATTAGAACTTCTACCATCTGAGCCCATTCTATGTTGAACTGAGTTCTGATTGTCTTTCCAGCTTTATCTCAGCCAACCCATGGTACAGAAAGTGACTACCTTGTAACCTAATGGGAACTTTTACAAAGTTTTGGGCTTTTTATATCTGTGTCTTTTCATGCCATTCCCTCAGCACAGGGACTTCAGAACTTCTGCAGCCCCCTGGTTCTAAGGATGGAGAAAGTTATCTATGTTAGGCCAATGAGATCACAACACCCTGACCACAGTGACTGGCTCAGGGAGAGGCAGGTGACTAACGGGAGGCCGGTTAGGGCCCAGAAAATTTGATTCCGGGACTTTGAGCCTTCAGGGAAGATGACTTCCTCTTCCAGTCTGCCTGTTATGACAATTTGAGTCTTATGCTGTGGGAGCCACTATGAAGAGCCTGAGAGTGGAGTCCCCCCAGGGGAAGCAAACTGAGAGCTGGACCTGGGCAGTATCATTTGAGCCCACGGTCAAGCTATCACTGAACCTAGAGCTACTTCTAGACCTCTTCAGCTAACATGATCCAATAAGTTCTCTTTGTGTATAAACCAGTCTGATTTAGTTTTCTATAGAAGCCTAGAGACTGATAATGTGCTCAACAAATATTTGTCAAATGAGTGGAAACCATAAAATGGATAGAATAACTATCTCAGAGGGCTAGTCTGAGAAGTAAATGATTTACCAATCATTTACTTTTGCTAGGCCAAGCACAGTACCTAGCAAAAAGCAGGTATATGAACGTTCATTATGTTTCTATGCCTCCAGTACTCTCCCTGTCACCACACAGCCACACAACATAGCTCAGAAACTGCTACCTGAACTTGATTATAAGTTCTAAGAAAACTCATATTCACAAAAATTTGACTTCTTCAGTCCTAGGTTTTTCCCCATAAATCTTTTTCTTCTATTAAAGACCACAACTTAATATTTATTTATGTTTTTAAAGATCACAACTGTAAACATATTCATTTGTATAGCATCTGCTATAGTTTGAATATTTGTCCCCTCCAAAACTCATGTTGAACTTTAATCCCCAATGTGGCAGTATTGAGAGGTGAGGCCTTAATTTATTTTTTTTAAATAAAGATAAAAGTCTTGCTATGTTGCCCAGGCTAGTTTCAAACTCCTGGACTCAAGGGATCCTCTACCTCAGCCTCTCCAGTAGCTGTCCTACAGGCAAGACCCACTGCACCCAGCTTGGTGGGGCCTTTAAAAGGTTCTTGGGTCATAAGGGCAGAGCCCTTATGAATGGATTAATGAATTATGTGTTAACGGATTAATGGATTATCATGAGAGTGGGATTGGTGGTTTTATAAGAAAACAAAGAGACACCTAAGCGAGCAACATAACGCCCTCACCATGTGATGCCCTGTGCCACCGTGGGACTCTGCAGAGACCTCCTAGCAGCAAGAAGGCCCTCACCAGAAGTGTCCCCTCAGCCTTGCACTTCTCAGTCTCCATAACTGTGAGAAATCATTCCTTTTCTTTATAAATTCCCCATATTCAGATATTCTGCTACAAGCAACAGAAAATGGACTAAGATAGCATCTTGCAAGTCTTCACTTACTATACATGCAAAAGCAAAATATTTAAAGTAAAAGATTGTTAGATCTGACTTCATAAATATTTAAAATTTCTGTATGTCAAAACAAGTCATTAAAAATGTAAAATGGGTTAAACTTGGAAATGTGTATAAACCAAGAATATCTTAAAATTTTACAAATCACTAAGGACAAACACCATAATGAAAAAGAATGTATGTTGAGTATAGTCACTTTACAAAAGAATACCTACAAATGATCGTTAATTATATCTTTGATGTTCAATGGCATAGTCGAAGTCATGTGCATTAAGCCAATAAAATATAATCTTTTTTATCATCTTGGCAAGCTGGGGAAAGGAACAGAGAAAGATGCACATCTATGCTCTACTGGTTGAACTGTACGTTGTTAGGATGGGAATTTACAATTTGTATAAAAACCTTCAAAACTGTTTTAATCTTTGACTCAACAATTTCACTTCCAAAAATTAATATTTAGAAATTAATCATAGAAATGCACAAAAAGTTGTAACGATGATTTTATTTAATATTTTTTATAATGATAAAAAATTTTAAAGTGGGATAATAATATCTATCATCTATGTATTGAATTCTCACTTATTGGGTTTATTATGTGTCAATTACTGCATTTTCACATACATTGTCTCATTTATTCTTCATTTTATCGATTAAAAAATGAATTTAGAGATAGTAAATATTCTGATCAAGATCATAAATCTACTAAATGGCAGATTCAGAATTTAAACCCAGTGATATTTTTTTCCAAAGCCTATGATCTGAATTACTATTTTTAGATTTTCTTGTCAAAATTTTTATCTAGCCATAGGATGATATATATGATACAGCTATTACAAGTGGTATGAAGAAATACATAACATAGGAAAATGTGTATGATAATGTGTTAATTGAAAAAATTATAAGATTAGAAAGCTTCATCTACAGAATGATTCTTTTAAGACAAAGTATGAGTCTCTGTTGAAAGAAAAAGATCTGTAATTAAGCATCCTCAAAAGAATTATCTTAAGGTGGTAAAGTTATATCTTGGAAATATTTTTCTACTTTGTATACTTTTGTATTTTCTTAATGCACAGACTAATTCATAGTAGAAACTATTAATGTATTATTTTTGCAGCCAACAAGTTATTAAAACACTTCAACGTGGCCAAAAGACTTTTTTGCGAAACTGGAAAAGTCAAAAACCTCTTAAAAAAAAAAATTTGAAATTTCTTTCCATTGGGTGCCCAAAAAAGTTTTTACAAGTCAGTTCCAGGACTCATGACTATAATCCCGGCACTTTGGTAAGCCGAGGTGGTAGGATCATTTGAGGCCAGGAGATCAAGACCAACCTGGGCAACACAGCAAGACCCCATCTCTACTAAAAATAAAAATAAAAAAAATTACCTGGGTGTAGTGATGCATATCTGTAGTCCAGCTATTCAGGAGGCTAAGATAGAAGGATCCCTTGAGCCCCAGAGGTTGAGGCTGCAGTGAGCCGAGATCACGGCACTGCACATCAGCCTAGGTGACAGAGTGTGCAGCGGGATAATTAAGGAATCAGAGAGACCGAGGGGTTGAGGAGGAATTATTTAATTATTTAGGTGCACAGACCCAGTCGGATTAACATCCAAACGACTGAGCCCCGAACAAAGAGTTAAGCCACCTATTAAGCATTTCGTGGGGCAGGGGGAGATTTGTGCAGTGGGAAGCGTATTACAGAAGTGAGAAACAAAGACAGTTATTCGATTAAGACATGCATTACATTATTTCTTACTTTTTAAGGAACAACATGTTTTATGACTTGAGATTATCTGTTTAGTGACCTTGCAGCTGCACAGCTAGAGAAACAGTCTTCACAATGTCTGGGAAAGGGAGAGATAAGGCTCACTAGCCACAGAAAAACAGGCAGTCAATTTTTAAAGGACTTCAGCTCTTTCTCTTCCTCATGGGAAATTGGTTTTTCTTACATACAGCTGAGTTTTTGCTTAAACATTTTAAAATTTCTTTTAATTCCTGTTCCAAGTGAGATCCTGTCTCAAAAAAGTAAAAGATAAAAAATTTAATTTTTTTAAATTAAAAAGAACATTTTTACAAATTGTATAAAGCTAAAGACTAAAACAATAATTTGGTGAGTTTAAAAGTAAAAGATAAACCAATGGAAAATAGAAAAACTCAGAGTGGATTAAAGAAAATTCTGTAGCCATCCCATTTTAAATGCTTCTCTACTCTTTATTCCAGTTTTATGGCACTTTTACCTAAAGGAATAGCAGAGACACTTTTGTGTTATGCAGAGCTGAAGCCTCTCCCATTGGCCTGCTCTCACAGGTATTTTATAAATACAGCAACACAAAAATAATTTTTTAAAATTTATTTTTTATGTTTTGGGACAGAGTTTCACTCTTGTTGCCCAGGTTGGAGTGCAATGATGTGATCTCAGATCCACCTCCTGTGTTCAAGCGATTGTCCTGCCTCAGTCTCACGAGTAGCTGGGACCACAGGTGTGTGCCAGCACGCCCGGCTAATTTTTTTGTATTTTTAATAGAGACAAGGTTTCACCATGTTGGCCAGGCTGGTCTCGAACTTCTGACGTCAGGTGATCCACCCGCCTTGGCCTCCCAAAGTGCTGGGATTATAGGCATGAGCCACTGCATCCGGCCTGGTCTACCTAATTTCATTACAGCATAAACCACTTTTAATTGAACCTTGTGTTCAGAGTATAGCCTTACTTTATCTTCTCCATAGCTTTAAGAGGTAGGTATAACTATGCCCATTTCATAAATAAGACCACTGATTCTCAGATAGATTAAATAACTTGACAACTTTCTTAGATAATGAGAGGTTAATTCTTTTTCATTTCAAAGCCCAGGATCTTTCCACTTTGTCTCACAGCATAACAAAATCAAAGGCTATGCATGTGCTCCCCAAAGAAAACTTAGGGTAAATATCCTGTCTGTGACTCAAGATATATTTTACAAGTGGCTAAGAGAAAAACAATCTTTAGACTGTTTGAAAATGAGTAGCATGACTTTTAATATAGTGCTGGGGAGGATTTTTGCTTTAAAAGTAAAATTAAAGGTGAAATGATAATGAATATATAAATATCATTATAAAGGGTAGTATTGTCTTATTTTTGGCTCTTTCAAAAGCAGACCACGCGAAAACAAGGATTTTTAGTATAAGGATTTATCTGGGAGGTGATCCCAGAAAGTGTGATGAAGTGAAGCAAGGAAAGATGAAATGTCAATGCATTAATCAGTGGGTCACTGCTGTGGGAGACCGGGGCTCAATTTCTCTGAGTAGCATCTAAGAGTTGACGGAACTGATGTAGAACACAGTGCAGAATTGCCCTTTCAATGGGTGAGGAGGCTGGAGTGTTTTTATTCACCAAATCCCATCTATCATGAATTGATGGTTGTTTCTGGGACATTATGTCTCTGGCACTTCCAGCCTGCCCTACAAGTAGGCTGAGCACATTCCTGAGACCAGAAACCATCCTTAAATGGAGAGACACAGGGGCTTGAAGTAAAATGCCACTGCGTGTAAAAAAAATTTTCTGTGAAGCTGTAGGTGACCTTGAGAATGGACTGAGGGAATCTAGGCAGGATATCAGCAGAATATGTCACAGGGATCAATAATAAGTAAATGCACGTTTGTGTGTGTATGTGTGTGCAGCTTGAGTAGAATAAAATGCAATTTCATAAGTAGTTTCAAAAAGTAAAATGCAGAGAAAACTATGTTCTCTTACTGTTATAGACCCTCCTACCACTTGATGGCAGCATACCAAAGTTTAGGTGCTTGAAACTAAAATATCAATAAATAAAAAATAATAATTACTTGATATGATGACAAATATTGACAATAGCTGCAAAACAACTTTCCCCAAATGTGCCCTTTTCCAGTTGATGGTGAAGCTACTGTTACTATATTGTGGGTTTTCAGAACGATTCTTTCAACACGTCGCTTCTCCTTCAAATCCTGCCCATCTTGACACCTATTCTAGATTCACGAAATCATTACTACAGAGCAGTGAAGCGCTTGAATTAATGCCTAAACCACTTTCTTACTTTGTCTATCTCTTTACTTTTCACTGCTACTGGGCCTGATTTGTCTCTTTTATATTGGCATTCCTTATAGAAACAGGAAGATCCTTTTTAAAAAACAAATTTTTTAAGAGAAGAGTTGTTTTCCTAATTCAAATGTTGACAAAAAGGATTGTTAATGCTGATAACTATAACCATTCTTCTGTATTCACTTCTATTATAGTCACATGTCTTCTTAAGCTAGTTAAAATGATTTATTTTAAAACCCTATGAACGAAATTTAATTGAAAGTTAATGTCAAATACCATTATTATCTTAAACTAAATGTAAAATTAAATATTGATAAATTTTCATTAATTCTAGAATGATTGATATTCTGTCAAAGTCCTCCTATAATTCCTTTGATTTCCCCCAACTGATTTGGTTGTAACTATGTGGGTTCTTTTTTTCTTCTAGCTTCTTTTTTTTCTTTTCTTTTCTTTTTTTTTTTTTTGAGACGGAGTCTCGCTCTGCCGCCCAGGCTGGAGTGCAGTGGCGCGATCTCGGCTCACTGCAAGCTCCGCCTCCCCGGTTCACGCCATTCTCCTGCCTCAGCTTCTGGAGTAGCTGGGACTACAGGCGCCCGCCACCACGCCCGGCTAATTTTTTTGTACTTTTAGTAGAGACGGGGTTTCACTGTGTTAGCCAGGATGGTCTCAATCTCCTGGCCTTGTGATCCGCCCGCCTCAGCCTCCCAAAGTGCTGGGATTACAGGCGTGAGCCACCGCGCCCGGCCTCTTCTAGCTTCTTAAATGCTGGTATTCTCCAGGGTTCTCCCTTCAGATTTCCATCTTCCCACAACCTATTCTCTTTTCCTATGTAATCTCACCCATATCCAAAATTTAAGTTATCACCTACTTATTGATAATTCCTGGATTAATATTTCTCACTCTGATCTATCTCTGAAACTCCAGTTTCATTTTGTGAATGCTACCAAACATCTCCACTGGGAGTCCCACAGGCACTGCAAATTCATCATGTCTACATGTTAATTTATATTCCTTCCCAAATTTGCTCCATCTCTGAAGGGGGAAGAAAGAGAGATCAGATTGTTACTGTGTCTATGTAGAAAGGGAAGACATAAGAAATTTCATTTTGACCTGTACCCTGAACAATTGCTTTGCCCTAAGATGTTGTTAATTTGTAACTTTGCCCCAGCCACTTTGCTCCAACTTTGAGCTCACAAAAACATGTGTTGTATGGAATCAAGGTTTAAGGGATCTAGGGCTGTGCAGGACGTGCCTTGTTAACAAAATGTTTACAAACAGTATGCTTGATAAAAGTCATTGCCATTCTCTAGTCTCAATAAACCAGGGGCACAATGCACTGCGAAAAGCCGCGGGGACCTCTGCCTTGGAAAGGCGGGTATTTTCCAAGGTTTCTCCCCATGTGATAGTTTGAAATATGGCCTCGTGGGATGAGAAAGACTTGACCGTCCCCCAGTCCGACACCCATAAAGAGTCTGTGCTGAGGTGGATTAGTAAAAAAGAAAAGCCTCTTGCAGTTGAGATAGAGGAAGGCCACTGTCTCCTGCCTGCCCCTGGAAACTGAATGTCTCGGTATAAAATGTAATAATAGTACACTGGATACCTATTGCTTTGTTTATCCAACATCCTATTGTTACTGGTGGGTCTTTGTTCCTACAGCTCCCAAGATGGGGTAGGCCACTCCCAAGATGGCGGCAAGCCTTTTGTTCTCTGACCTGGGGTTCTTGGCCTCATGGATTCTAAGGAATGGAACCTTGAGCCATGCGGTGAGTGTTAACAGCTCTATTAGAAGCTGTGGGTCATGGAAGAGAACCATGGGATCCCAGCCACCAGTGTTCAGCTCGATTAGGATGAACCTGGACACTTAGCTGCGCAGGAACAATGGCGAGACTAGCCCAGTTGGGAGCGGCAATGGGTGCCTCACTGGATCAGAAACGCACTGGACACCCTGCCAGATTTAGAGGGGTAAAAGTCATTAGTGGGTCTGCGATGACGGCGATCAGCAGTGGTGGATGGCCAGTGAAAGCTCAGCTCGAGCTGGAACAAACATAGACCAGAAGAGTGCAAGATTTAATAGAGTGAAAACAGAGCTCCCATACAACAGGAGGGGACCAAAAAGGGGTTGCTCCTTCCTGCTGGAATTCCTGGGTTTGTATCCCGATCATCATCCCTCCCCTGTGCTCTCAGGTGATAGATGATTTGACTATTTCTTTACCTCCTGCTTTTAGCCTAATTGGTATTTTAGTGAGCCCTCTTTACTACCTGATTGGTCGGGTGTGAGCTGAGTTACAAGCCCTGTGTTTAAAAGTGGGTGTGGTCGGTCACCTTCCACAGCTAGGCTTAGGAATTCTTAGTTGGCCAGGAAATCCAGGTAGTCCTGTCTCTCACTATCTTCTGAGAATTGTTTCTCACATTAAACCCTTGTGGTAGATTAAATGATTGGTGCCACCCTTCCCGCTTCCCTGCCTCCCACTCTTGACAATAGCTTCACTGTGGGCAGAAGGTATTTCTTTCCCCTTGACTTAGTGTCCAGTCATGTGACTTTTGTTGACCAATGGCTTGGTCAGGCAGTAGCAGCAGAGTTAGGATGGCTCTGAGCCTAAACTTCAGAGGCTCTTATGTTCCCTGCCTAGCTTAGGGGCCCAGGAGGAGTGTGATCTGGGTTCGTAAGACCCACTATTCCACTAGAATGGAGTACAGCCACTCTAGTCATCACTGCCTGGCAGAGCTGCCCAAGTCCACCGTCAGATCCGTGAAAATGAATGATAGTGGCGTTAAACCACTAGTTGGGGCACTTTGATGTAGAACTTTGTAGTGATAATAACCTAACCAATATACCTCCCACCCAGGCCAACTCCCAATCATAGGGTTCCCACATGATTTACCAGGTTCTTCTTACATGATCAAATCCTCTTTCCTGTCATCAGTTAGTCCAGAGGCTGAATGGGCCCCTGGGAGCTCTTCTTAGCGTTCTGTACTTGGAGCGGGAGCATTGGGCACTCTTTCTTGTGGCAGAAAGTCTGAAGTGTGAGACCTGGGAATTGTTAGCCTTGTTGGCCACCCTGTGGGGAAAGCAGATTTGCAGTGAGAAAGAAGACAAGTCAGGAGGCAGAGGGTGACACCTAGGGGCTTTTTAGAGTCCCTAGCTGCAGTTATTCCACACTTCGGCTTGAACCTCCACGACCTGTCTCTGCTTCTCCATGGCTCTTAATCGCATTTTGCTTATTTTAGTCCCCGTTTTTTTCTGTTGCAATGTTTCTGAAGAACAGGACAGGGTCTTATTCACGTTTGTATTTCCCGAAGTACTCGATCAAGTGTCTTATGTGTTATAGACACTCAATAAATACTTGTGAAATTAAAGTGATTAGAGCTGCCCAAATCCCTGAGTTAGAGCTAGATCCTCCTTCTTTGTCTGAACAAGTCCATATGTACTCTAAGCTACCTAATTTATACTGGAGGTTCATTTTTCAATCTTTTCCCGTAATTTGACTAAAACTAAATCTGTAAGTTGAAATTGGATGACCCGGTAAGCTAGTTTTTTAAAGTTCAAAGTATTTGTTGTTGAAGAACCAATGGGTTGAATTTTATCATCCTTTAGCTTAAGGTCTATTTTAGCTCAAGATTCCATAGTTTTATGGTATATGCTATGGTATATACAGTTAACTACTTTTCCAGTCATAAACACAAAAATGTTCTGGTAACCCTCTTAAGGATCGTTACTCGAAAAATTGCTTTGGTTCTGAGTTGCTTAGCTAAAAAGAAAAAGAAATGCCTTGGTTTATTTTTCCTGATGTCTTTACATAGGAATTATCTGGGCTCAATCCTAGAACTTCTTTCTTTTTCTATCTATAGCCTATATCTAATTTCTTGGTAATCCCATTAATGCCTGTGGCTTTAAATTTCATCTATATGTAGATGACACTCAAATTTCTATATCCAGCTTGGTCTTTCCTCTGAATTCCAGGTTCATATGACCCAACCAATTTAACATCTCTATCTGGATAACAGGCATTTCAAACTGTTTTTTTTTTTTTTTTTTTTTTTTACTTTAAGTTCCAGGATACATGTGCAGAACGTGCAGGTTCGTTACATGGGTATAGATTTGCCATGGTGGTTTGCTGCAACTATCAACCTCTCATCTAGATTTTAAGCCCTGCATGCATTAGCTACTTGTCCTAATGCTCTCCCTCCCCTTACCCCCCACCTTCTGACAGGCCCCGGTGTATGTTGTTCCGCTCCCTGTGTCCATGTGTTATTATTATACAACTCCTACTTATGAGTGAGAACATGCAGTGTTTGGTTTTCTGTTATTGTGTTAGTTAGCTGAAAATGATGGCTTCCAGATCCAACCATGTGCCCGCAAAGGACATGATCTCATTCTCTTCTATGTTTGCACATTCTGCACATGTATCCTGGAACTTAAAGTTAAAAAAAAAAAAAGTTTGAAACGCCTGTTATCCAGATAGAGATGTTGAATCAGTTGGGTCACATGAACCTGGAATTCAGAGAAGAGACCAAGCTGGATATAGAAATTTGAGTGTCATCTGCATATAGATGGAATTTAAAGTCACAAAGTATTACATGGTGTATATGTACCACATTTTCTTTATCCAGTCTATCATTGATGGGCATTTGGCTTGGTTCCATGTTTTGCTATTATAAATAGTGCTGCAATAAACATACATATGTGCACGTATCTTTATAGTAGAATGATTTATATTCCTGTGGGTATTTACCCAGTAATGAGATGCTGGGTCAAATGGTATTTCTGGTTCTAGATCCTTGAGGAATCACCACACTGTCTTCCACAATGGTTGAACTAATTGACATTCTCACCAACAGTGTAAAAGCATTCCTATTTATATTCCTATGGGTATCTACCCAGTAATGAGATGCTGGGTCAAATGGTATTTCTGGTTCTAGATCCTTGAGGAATCGCCACACTGTCTTCCACAATGGTTGAACTAATTGACATTCTCACCAACAGTGTAAAAGCATTCCTATTTCTCCACAGCCTCACCAGCATCTATTGTTTCTTGACTTTTTAATGATTGCCATTCTGACTGGTGTGAGATGGTATCTCATTGTGGTTTTGATTTGCATTTCTCTACTGATCAGTGATGATGAGCTTTTTTTCATGTTTTTTGGCCACACAAATGTCTTCTTTTGAGAAATGTCTGTTCATATGCTTTGACCACTTTTTGAGGGGGTTGTTTTTTTCTTGTAAATTTGTTTAAGTTCGTTGTAGATTCTGGATATTAGACCTTTGTCAGATGGGTAGCTTGCAAAAATTTTCTCCCATTCTGTAGGTTGCCTGTTCACTCTGATGCTAGTTTCTTTTGCCATGCAGAAGATCTTTAGTTTAATTAGATCTCATTTTTCAATTTTGGCTTTTGTTGCAATTGCTTTTGGTGTTTTCATCATGAAGTCTTTACCCATGCCTATGTCCTGAATGGTATTGCCTAGGTTTTCTTCTAGGGTTTTTATGATTTTAGGTTTTATATTTTAAGTCTTTAATCCATCTTGAGATAATTTTTGTATAAGGTGTAAGGAAGGGGTCCAGTTTCAATTTTCTGCATATGGCTAGCCAGTTTTCCCAGCATCATTTATTCAATAGGGAATCCTTTCCACATTGCTTATTTTTGTCACGTTTGTCGAAGATCAGGTGGTTGTAGATGTGTGGTGTTGTTTCTGAGGTCTCTGTTCCATTGGTCTATATGTCTGTTTTTGTAGCAGTAGCATGCTGTTTTGGTTACTGTAGCCTTATAGTATAGTTTGAAGTCAGGTAGTGTGATGCCTCCAGCTTTGTTCTTTTTGCTTAGGATTGTCTTGGCTATATGGGCTCTTTTTTGGTTCCATACAAAATTTAAAGTAGTTTTTTCTAATTCTGCAAAGAATGTCAATGGTAGTTTGATGAGAATAGCATTTAATCTATATATTACTTTGGGCAGTATGGTTATTTTCATGATATTGGTTCTTCCTCAATGTTTTTCCATTTGTTTGTGTCCTCTCTGATTTCCTTGAGCAGTGGTTTGCAGTTCTCCTTGAAGAGGTCCTTCATATCCCTTTTAAGCTATATTCCTAGGTATTTTGTTACCTTTGTAGCACTTGTGAAAGGGACTTCATTTATGATTTGGCTCTCAGCTTGTCTATTGTCGGTGTGTAGGAATGCTTGTGATTTTGATTGATTTTGTATCCTGAGACTGCTGAAGTTGGTTATCAGCTTAAGGAGTTTTTGGGCAGAGACGATGGGGTTTTCTAAATATACAAATATGTCATCTGCAAAGAGACAATTTGACTTCCTCTCTTCCTATTTGAATACCTTTATTTCTTTCTCTTGCCTGATTTCCCTGGCCAGAACTTCCAATACTATGTTGAATAGGAGTGGTAAGAGAGGGCATCTTTGTCTTGTACTGGTTTCTAAGGGAATGATTCCAGCTTTTACTCATTCAGTATGGTATTGGCTATGGGTTGTCATAAATAGCTCTTATTACTTTGAGATATTCCATCAATACCTAGTTTATTGAGAGTTTCTAACATGAAGGGATGTTGAATTTTATCAAAGGCCTTTTCTGCATCTATTGAGATAATCATATGGTTCTTTTCATTGGTTCTGTTTATGTGATGGATTAAATTTATTGATTTGTGTATATTGAACCAACCTAGCATCCCAGGGATGAAGCCAGCTTGATCGTGGTGGATAAGCTTTTTGATGTGCTGCTGGATTCGGTTTGCCAGTATTTAATTGAGGATTTTCGCATTGATGTTCATTAGGGATATTGGCCTGAGGTTTTCTTTTTTTATTGTATCTCTGCCAGGTTTTGGTATCAGGATGATGCTGGCCTCATAAAGTAAGTTGGAGAGGAGTTCCTCCTTTTCAATTGTCTGGAACAGTTTCAGAAGGAATGGTAGCAGCTCCTCTTTGTGCCTCTGGTAGAATTTGGCTGTGAATCCATCTGGTCCTGGACTTTTTTTGATTGCTAGCCTATTAGTTACTGCCTCAATTTTAGAACTTGTTGTTGGTCTATCCAAGGATTTAGCTTCTTCCTGGTTTAGTCTTTGGAGGTGTATGTGTCCAGGAACGTATCCATTTCTTCTAGATTTTCTAGTTTATTTGCATAGAGGTGTTTATAGTATTCTCTGATAGTAGTTTGTATTTCTGAGGGATCAGTGGTGATATCTCCTTTATCATTTTTTATTGTGTCTATTTGACTCTTCTTTCTTTTCTTCTTTATTACTCTGGCTAGCAATCTATTTTGTTAATTTTTCAAAAAAAAAAACAGCTCCTGGATTCGATTTTTTGAAGGGTTTTTCGTGTTTCTATCTCCTTCAGTTCTGCTCTGATCTTAGTTATTTCCTGTCTTCTGCTAGCTTTTGAATTTGTTTGCTCTTGCTTCTCTAGTTCTTTTAATTGTGATGTTAGGGTGATGATTTGAGATCTTTCCAGCTTTGTGATGTGGGCATTTAGTCCTGTAAATTTCCCTCTAAACACTGGTTTAGCTGTGTCCCAGAGATTCTGGTACATCGTCTCTCTGTTCTCACTGGGTTCAAAGAACGTCTTAATTTCTACCTTAATTTTGTTATTTACCCAGGAGTCATTCAGGAGCAGGTTGTTCAGTTTCCATGTAGTGTGAGTTTCTTAATCCTGAGTTCTAATTTGATTGCACTGTGGTCTGAGAGACTATTTATTATGATTTCAGTTCTTTTGCCTTGCTGAGGAGTGTTTTACTTCCAATTACGTGGTCTATTTTAGAATAAGTGTCATGTGGCACTGAGAAGAATGTATATTCTGTGGATTTGGGATGGAGAGTTCTTTAGATGTCTATTAGGTCCACTTGCTCTGGAGCTGAGTTCAACTCCTGAATATCCTTGTTACTTCTTTGTCTTGTCGATCTGGCTAATATTGACAGTGGGGTGTTAAAGTCTCCCAGTATTATTGTGTGGGAGTCTAAGTCGTTCTGTAAGTCTCTGAGAACTTGCTTTATGAATCTGGGTGCTCCTATATTGGGTGCATATATATTTAGGATAGTTAGCTCTTCTTGTTGTATTGATCCCTTTACCATTATGTAATGCCCTTCTTTGTCTTTTTTGATATTTGTTAGTTTAAAGTCTGTTTTATTAGAAACTAGGATTGCAAGTCCTGCTTTTTTTTTCTTTCCATTTGCTTGGTAAATATTCCTCTGTCCCTTTATTTTGAGCCTATGTGTCTTTGCATGTGAGATGGGTCTCCTGAATACAGCACACTGATGGCTCTTGACTCTTTATCCAATTTACCAGTCTGTGTCTTTTAATTGGGTCATTTAGCCCATTTACATTTAAGGTTAATATTGTTATGTGTGAATTTGATCCTGTCATCGTGATGCTAGCTGGTTATTTAGCAAATTAGTTGATGCAGTTTCTTTATAGTGTCATTGGTCTTTATATTTTGGTATGTTTTTGCAGTGGCTGGAACTGGTGTTTTTCTTTTCATATTCAGTGCTTCCTTCAGGAGCTCTTGTAGGCAGGCCTGGTGTTGATGAAATTCCTTAGCATTTGCTTGTCTGGAAATGATTTTATTTCCCCTTTACTTATGAAGCTTAGTTTGGCTGGATATGAAATTCTGGGTTAAAAATTCTTTTTTTTTAGAATGTTGAATATTGGCTCCCACTCTCTTCTGACTTGTAGAGTTTCTGCTGAGAGATCTGCTGTGTCTGATGGGCTTCCCGTTGTAAGTGACCTGGCCTTTCTCTCTGGCTGCCCTTAACATTTTTTCCTTCATTTTGACCTTGGAGAATCTGATGATTTTGTGTCTTGGGGTTGATCTTCTCATGGAGTATCTTAGTGGTGTTGTCTGTATTTCCTGAATGTGAATGTTGGCTTGTCTTGCTAGGTTGGGGAAGTTCTCCTGGATAACATCCTGAAATGTGTTTTCCAACTTGGTTCCATTTTCCCTGTCTCTTTCAGGTACTCCAATCAATCATGGGTTTGGTCTTCTTATATAGTCCCATATTTTTTGGAGGCTTTGTTCATTCCCTTTCATTCTTTTTTCTCTAATCGTGTCTGCATGCCTTATTTCAGCAAGGTGGTCTTCGAACTCCGATATCCTTTCTTCCACTTGATTGATTCGGCTATTGATACTTGTGTATGCTTCATTAAGTTCTCATGCTGTGTTTTTCAGCCCCATCACATCATTTATGTTCCTCTCTAAACTGGTTATCCTATTTAGCAGCTCCTGTAGCCTTTTATCAAGGTTCTTAGCTTCTTTACATTGGGTTAGAACATGCTCCTTTAGCTCGGCAGAGTTTGTTATTATCCACCTTCTAAAGCCTATGTCTGTCAATTTATCCATCTCATGCTCTGTTCAGTTCTGCACCCTTACTGAAAAGGCATTGTGATCATTTGGAAGATAAGAGGCATTCTGGCTTTTGGAATATTCAGTGTTTTTGCACAGGTTTTTCCTCATCTTCATGGATTTGTCTACCTTTGATCTTTGAAGCTGATGACCTTTGGATGGGGTTTTTGTGGGGGCATATTTTTTTGTTGATATTGTTGTTGTTGTTGTTTTCTGTTTGTTAGATTTTCTTCTGACAGCAGGTCCCTCTTCTGTAGGTCTGCTGCAGTTTGCTGGAGGTCCACTCCAGACTCTGTTCTCCTGGGTATCACCAGTGGAGACAGTAGAACAGCAAAGATTGCTCCCTGTTCCTTCCTCTGGAAGCTTTGTCCCAGAGGGGCAATGGCCTGATGCCAGCCAGAGCTCTCCTGTATGAGGTGTCTGTCGACCCCCCTTGGGAGGTCTCTCTGAGTCAGGAGGCACAGGGGTCAGGGATTCACTTGAGGAGGCAGTCTGTCCCTTAGCAAAGCTGGTGCTCTGTGCTGGGAGAATCCCCTTTGTCAGGATCCGCCACTCTCTTCAGAGCCAGCAGACAGGAAAGATTAAGTCCGCTGAACCTGCGACTGCAGCTGCCCCCTCCTGCCAGGTGTTCTGTCCCAGGGAGAAGATGAGAGTTCTGTCTACAAGTCCCTGACTGGAGCTGCTGTATTTCCTGCAAAGATGCCCTGCCCAGTGAGGAGGAATCTAGAGAAGCAGTCTGGCCACAGTCACAGTGGCGGCCGCCCCTCCACGCACCAACTGATCATCCCAAGGCAGACTCCAGACTGTTGTACTGGCAGTGAGAATTTAAAGCCAGTGTTTCTTAGCTTGCTGGGCTCCATGGGAGTGCGACCTGCTGAGCAAGACCGATTGGCTCCCAGCCCCCTTCCCAGGGGAGTGGATGGTTCTCCTGTCTCACTGGCATTCCACCTGCTGCTGGAATATGAACAAACTCCTGTGGCTCAGTTCCTGCTCAAACAGCTGCCTGGTTTTGTGCCTGAAATCCAGGGCCCTGATGGTGTAGGCTCAGGAGGGAATCTCCTGATTTGTGGATTGCAAAAAATCCTTGGGAAAAGTGTAGTACCCCGGATAGGTAGCACAGTCCCTTACTGCTTCACTTGGCTGGGGGAGGGAGGTCCCTCAGCTCCACGCACTTCCCAGGTAAAGCGACACCCCACCCTGCTTCTGTACTCTCTCCATGGGTGGCACGCACTGCATAACCAGTCCCAGTGAGATGAACTGGGTACCTCAGTTGGTAATGCAGAAATCACCCGCCTTCTGCATAGGTCTTATTGGTCTTGCTGGGAGCTGCAGACCAGAGCTGTTTCTATTTGGCCATCTTGCACCCCGCCCCGACCCCGTATTTCAAACTTAACATGTTCCAAAACAAATTCTTCATTTCCTTCCCCATTCCTCTGCAAAATATATTCCTTTTAAAGTTTTACCCATCTCAGTTAATGGCCACTTTACCCACCCTTTCTAGTTACTTTTGCCAGAATCTGTAGAATAAAATTGTTTTCACTTCTTGGCTTATAACCCTTCAACAGCTTCCCATCTCAACCATCAAAAGAGCTTCCCTACACGACTGTGCACTATTCTTCACTGCAGTTACGTGTCTGAACCTCATTTCCTTCTTTTTTCATCTGCTACTGTTCTCCTCTTGCTCTTGCCACACCTGCCTCCTTACTGATCCTCAAATGTAGCCCTGGGACTCTTTTTCTTACTCCTTGCCATCCCCTGTCTGTCTGAAATGCTCTTGTCCAAATTAACTCAGTGGCCTTCTTCTTTGCTTCTATTAGATCTTTGCTCAAATATTATATTTCAGAATGATCTACTCTGAGCATATGAAACTTGCTGTCTACCTTTCCCACTTAATTTTCTCCAAATGTTTATCACCATCTAATACTGTATTTTACTTTCTGTCTCTCTTCTCAGACTAGAATGAAAGCTCCATGGGGACCAAACTTTTGTCTGTTTTGTTTACCCCTTTATCCTCAGTGCTAGAATAATTATTGGAACATAGTACACACTCAAGAAATATTTTCTGAGGCTGGGCATGGTGGCTCATAACCGTAATCCCAGCACTTTTGGAGGCCAAGATGGGTGGATCAACTGAGGTCAGGAGTTTGAGACCAGCCTGGCCAACATGGTGAAACCCTGTCTCTACTAAAAATACAAAACTGGCTGGACATCATGGTGGGGGCCTGTAATCCCAGCTACCTGGGAGGCTGAGGCAGGAGAATAGCTTGAACCCAGGAAGCTGAGGTTGCAGTGAGCCAAGATTGTGCCACTGCACTCCATCCTGGGCAACAGAGCAAGACTCCATCTCAAAAAAAAAAAAAAAAAAAAAAGAAATATTTTTTGAATGAATGAATGTTGTAAAGTGATGTAGGACAGGTGAGCCCCCAAACTGGGGCTTAACCCAGGAGCGTTCTTGGTTTCACCCAGGAGGGAATTCAAGGGTAAGCTGGAGGTGTTCACTAGAAACTTGTATTGAAGTAGCAGTGTACAGCAGCATCAGAGATACTGCTCCTTGTGGAGCAGGGCTACTCCATAGGCAATGTGCCCAATGGCCATTTTGAACTTATATTTATACCAATTTTAATTATATGCAAATTAAGGGGAAGATTATGCAGAAATTTTTAGGAAAAGGGTGGCAACTTCACAGTCATCAGGTTGTTGCCATGAAAAGGGGTGGTAACTACCAGGTGTAGCCATGGCAATGTTAAACTGACATGGCATGCTGGTATGCATGTCTTGTGGAAAGCTACTTTGCTTTGGCCCTGTTTTAGCTAGTCCTCAATTTGGTCTGGTGTCCAAGTCCTGCCTCTGGAATGAGGTACCATCTCCTACCTCAAAAGTAGATAAGTATTGATAAGGTTTGGATTTGTATCTCAACCTAAATCTCATGTCAAATTGGAGGAGGGGCCTGGTGGGAGAGGATTGGATCATGGGGCAAATTTTCCCTTTGGTGTTCTCCTGATAGTGAGTGAGTTCTCAGAAGATCTAATTGTTTTTTTTTTTTTTTTTTTTAAATTTATTTATTATTATTATACTTTAAGTTGTAGGGTACATGTGCATAACATGCAGGTTTGTTACATATGTATACTTGTGCCATGTTAGTCTGCTGCACCCATCAACTCGTCATTTACATCAGGTATAACTCCCAATGCAATCCCTCCCCCCTCCCCCCTCCCCATGATAGGCCCCGGTGTGTGATGTTCCCCTTCCTGAGTCCAAGTGATCTCGTTGTTCAGTTCCCACCTATGAGTGAGAACATGCGGTGTTTGGTTTTCTGTTCTTGTGATAGTTTGCTAAGAATGATGGTTTCCAGCTGCATCCATGTCCCTACAAAGGACGCAAACTCATCCTTTTTTATGGCTGCATAGTATTCCATGCTGTATATGTGCCACATTTTCTTAATCCAATCTGTCACTGATGGACATTTGGGTTGATTCCAAGTCTTTGCTATTGTGAATAGTGCTGCAATAAACATACGTGTGCATGTGTCTTTATAGCAGCATAATTTATAATCCTTTGGGTATATCCCCAGTAATGGGATGGCTGGGTCATATGGTACATCTAGTTCTAGATCCTTGAGGAATCGCCATACTGTTTTCCATAATGGTTGAACTAGTTTACAATCCCACCAACAGTGTAAAAGTGTTCCTATTTCTCCACATCCTCTCCAGCACCTGTTGTTTCCTGACTTTTTAATGATCGCCATTCTAACTGGTGTGAGATGGTATCTCATTGTGGTTTTGATTTGCATTTCTCTGATGGCCAGTGATGATGAGCATTTTTTCATATGTCTGTTGGCTGTATGAATGTCCTCTTTTGAGAAATGTCTGTTCATATCCTTTGCCCACTTTTTGATGGGGTTGTTTGTTTTTTTCTTGTAAATTTGTTGGAGTTCTTTGTAGGTTCTGGATATTAGCCCTTTGTCAGATGAGTAGATTGCAAAAATTTTCTCCCATTCTGTAGGTTGCCTGTTCACTCTGATGGTAGTTTCTTTTGCTGTGCAGAAGCTCTTTAGTTTAATTAGATCCCATTTGTCAATTTTAGCTTTTGCTGCCGTTGCTTTTGGTGTTTTAGACATGAAGTCTTTGCCCATGCCTATGTCCTGAATGGTACTACCTAGGTTTTCCTCTAGGATTTTTATGGTATTAGGTCTAACATTTAAGTCTCTAATCCATCTTGAATTAATTTTCGTATAAGGAGTAAGGAAAGGATCCAGTTTCAGCTTTCTACTTATGGCTAGCCAATTTTCCCAGCACCATTTATTAAATAGGGAATCCTTTCCCCATTTCTTGTTTTTCTCAGGTTTGTCAAAGATCAGATGGCTGTAGATGTGTGGTATTATTTCTGAGGACTCTGTTCTGTTCCATTGGTCTATATCTCTGTTTTGGTACCAGTACCATGCTGTTTTGGTTACTGTAGCCTTGTAGTATAGTTTGAAGTCAGGTAGCGTGATGCCTCCAGCTTTGTTCTTTTGACTTAGGATTGTCTTGGAGATGCGGGCTCTACCAGAGGTATAAGGAGGAGTTGGTACCATTCCTTCTGAAACTATTCCAATCAATAGAAAAAGAGGGAATCCTCCCTAACTCATTTTATGAGGCCAACATCATCCTGATACCAAAGCCTGGCAGAGACACAACAAAAAAAGAGAATTTTAGACCAATATCCCTGATGAACATTGATGCAAAAATCCTCAATAAAATACTGGCAAACCGGATTCAACAACACATCAAAAAGCTTATCCACCATGATCAAGTGGGCTTCATCCCTGGGATGCAAGGCTGGTTCAACATTCGCAAATCAATAAACATAATCCAGCATATAAACAGAACCAAAGACAAGAACCACATGATTATCTCAATAGATGCAGAAAAGGCTTTTGACAAAATTCAACAGCCCTTCATGCTAAAAACGCTCAATAAATTCGGTATTGATGGAACGTACCTCAAAATAATAAGAGCTATTTATGACAAACCCACAGCCAATATCATACTGAATGGGCAAAAACTGGAAAAATTCCCTTTGAAAACTGGCACAAGACAGGGATGCCCTCTCTCACCACTCCTATTCAACATAGTGTTGGAAGTTCTGGCTAGGGCAATTAGGCAAGAGAAAGAAATCAGGGGTATTCAGTTAGGAAAAGAAGAAGTCAAATTGTCCCTGTTTGCAGATGACATGATTGTATATTTAGAAAACCCCATTGTCTCAGCCCAAAATCTCCTTAAGCTGATAAGCAACTTCAGCAAAGTCTCAGGATACAAAATTAATGTGCAAAAATCACAAGCATTCTTATACACCAATAACAGACAAACACAGAGCCAAATCATGAATGAACTTCCATTCACAATTGCTTCAAAGAGAATCAAATACCTAGGAATCCAACTTACAAGGGATGTAAAGGACCTCTTCAAGGAGAACTACAAACCACTGCTCAGTGAAATAAAAGAGGACACAAACAAATGGAAGAACATACCATGCTCATGGATAGGAAGAATCAATATCGTGAAAATGGCCATACTGCCCAAGGTAATTTATAGATTCAATGCCATCCCCATCAAGCTACCAATGAGTTTCTTCACAGAATTGGAAAAAACTGCTTTAAAGTTCATATGGAACCAAAAAAGAGCCCGCATCTCCAAGATCTAATTGTTTAAAAGTGTGTGGCACTTTCCCCTGCTCTCCCTCTCTCCTGCCACCATGTGAAAAAGGTGCTTGCTTCCCCTTCATCTTTCATCATGATTGTAAGTTTCCTGAGGCCTCCTAGTCATGCTTCCTGTTAAGCCTGCGGAACTGTGAGTCAATTAAACCTCTTTTCTTCATAAATTACCCAGTCTCAGGTAGTTCTTTATAACAGCGTGAGAACAAACTAATACAAGTATATAAGTCAGAACGAAGATGGATGGACCAAAATGATAAAGAACAATTCTCTTGCTGTGTGCAGTGGTGTGTGCTTGTGGTCCCTACTTGGGAGGCTGAGGCTGGAGGATCCCTTGAGGCCAGGAGTTTGAGGCTGCAGCAAGCTATGATAGTGCCTGTGATAGATGCTATGCAAACATTCTTATTTAATAGCCATATACTTCTTTTAATGTGTATCAGAAAAAATAAAACAGCATATCACAAATGTGAGTTTCTGGATATGACTTATTAGGATGGGGCTAAAGCAGGTAGAGCTGTAGTAATCTGTACAACTCATTAATTACAGGAGAGGACTCAGACCTGCCCATGATTGTCATAAACCTGCAGGGACTGAATTTTCTCCTATAACTGTTCATAAGAATGTATAACTTGGATGATGCTATTCACTAGGATGTTTTTAAATTTTTAATATTTATTTATTTATTTTTTAAAAATACAGACAAGGTTTCACCATGTTGCCCAGGCTGGTCTCAAATTCCTGGACTCAAGCAATCCATCCACCTTGACCTCCGAACGTGTTGGGATTACAGGCATGAGCCACCGCGCCCAGCCTGGTATGTTCTTATGTACTGAATTTTTTATTCCTGCATTACTTTCAGCACTAAATTGAAATATGACTTTAAGAAGCTGACAATTGTTGAGTGCTGAAGTATTAAAATGATTGCCTTGAAAGCACAATCTAGTCACTGTTGTATGCTCCAGTAAAAAACAAAAACAGAAAATACCTGAGAATGCACTTGAAGTTTGGAGAGAAGTGTTTAAATGGTGCTTTTCAAATTGCCAGTTGAATTGTAAAACCACTGAAGACCACTGGCTTCCATGCAGACGGATCCACACTCTTTCATTTGAATAGATGGCACCCTAAATCTCTCTGGAGAAAATCCTCATGTTTTAGGATTGTTTGTATGAATAGATTTGCAAACTAGACTATCTTATTGATATCTTTGTTAATTTAGACAACTTAAAATCACTCTTACAATGCACACTTACATTATATGTGAAGGGCGAGTGAATGAGAAGATCTGCAAAACAGAATGATGGGTGTGCACCTTGATCATGTGAACTGTATTCTTTTTTGTTCCCCCCCTTTTTTTTTAGAGACAAGGTCTTGCTCTGTCACCTAGGCTGGAGTGCAGTGGCATGATCATAGCTCACTGCAGCCTTTATCTCCTGGGTTCAAGCAATACTCCTGCCTCAGCCTCCTGAGTAGTTAAGACTACAGGTGTGTGCCACCATGCCCAGCTAGCAGAGCTCTATTCTTTATCTGAAAAATTCTCTGAAAGTATTTAGGACATTATGAAAGACTTCATAAGATTTTGTTCTTATTGATTGGCAAGATTGAATCAATAAAACTTTATCTTATCATCAGCTATTGTTTATAGCAATTGATACCAATTTTCCATCCAAACAATAATACTAATAAATAATAAAAATGTGTCACTGTTAACAATAATTATCATCATTGCATTTCTGATATGGCCTTTTTTACTTAGAGTCACTGAGGCTCTAGGTCAATTTTGAAGCAGACAGAACAAGCAGGAAGGGGAAGTTAATGAGATAAAATCCTTCTCTCCCCTTCTACTCATAGTTGAATTTGCCTAAATGAAATCTGTACATCAGTAGGCCAGTCAATAATTCCCTGCAACTGTCTCATATTCTAGAATTGACTAGAAAGAGTCCTCTATTTACATTCCTTTCTTTGAAGTTTTTCTTGTCTTTAATGTGTTCAGTATTTTTAAAATTATTTACAAATTATCATATATAATATACTCATCCTAAAAAATAGGAAGTTATGGAAAAGCAAAAGGAAGAAAAAAAATCATAATTCCATAATCCACAGAAAACCACTATTGATAGTTTGGTGTATTTTTTACTACATATAGTTTTTGTTTGGCTTATAAAGTTGAGCTTCAGCGCAGTGGTCTTCCAAATGTTTTCCTTGAGTCTTCTTAAAAGAAGATTTTTAAACTATGTACTCCCTTGCATATTTTACAACTAAAAAAATATATATATATTTATATATTATATAAAATATAATATATAAAAAATATATTATTTATATATTACTCTCACTCTGTCACCAGGCTGGAGTGCTATGGTGCGATCTCAGCTCACTGCAACCTCTGAATCCCTGGTTCAAGAGATTCTGCCTCAGCCTCCCGAGAGCTGGGACTACAGACATGCGCCACCACGCCCGGTTAATTTTTGTATTTTTAGTAGAAATGGAGTTTCACCATGTTGGCCAGGATGGTCTTGATCTTCTGACCTTGTGATCTGCCCGCCTCGGCCTCCCAAAGTACTGGGATTACAGGGGTGAGCGCCCAGCCCAAAATATTTTTAAAGCTCTAAATAAACTTACTTTCTTTTAAATATAATAGAGTGATTGAACATTTCAAAGATGAAAAAACTAAGACTAGGCTGTTATAGAAACAGATATGCCATGATATGATTTGATAAAATAGCTTTTTACTGTCTTATTGAATAAAGTTAACCAAATCTGAAAGAAATCAAGTAAAATTTTACATATAAATTTTATCCAATGTTTTAAAAAAAAAAGTAATGGTTCATCAAAAATCCCATTTATGGCCTGGCGTGGTGGTGGCTCACTCCTGTAATCCCAGCACTTTGGGAGGCCAAGGCGGACGGATCACGAAGTCAGGAGATCGAGACCATCCTGGCTAACACAGTGAAACCCGTCTCTACTAAAAATATAAAAAATTAGCTGGGCATGGTGGCACATGCCTGTAGTCCCAGCTACTCAGGAGGCTGAGGCAGGAGAATCGCTTGAACCCGGGAGGTGGAGTTTGCAGTGAGCCGAGATCGCACCACTGCACTCCAGCCTAGGAGACAGAGAAAAAAAAAAAATCCCATTTGTGTTCAAGAGGATAGCCATAAGTCTCCCATATTCCTTCTGATATCCTATATTCAGAGTTCCAAAATGGGCCCAAATATCCCTGATTTGGCTAAAATTCAGAGTATCCCAGCATGGGCTGAAATAGAAGTATTTTAGTAAGCTTCACATATAGCTATATGACAGGAAAAGGCTTAAAGTCTTAGATGTTTAAAATGCCCTGCTTAATTATCCAAGAAGGCCTCCCTAAAACCAGTATTTCCAATTATCCATTTGTTTGATATTCTGGAGCTATTGACACCCAAGGCAATGCACTAAATGAGATTTGAGATGGAGGGATACTATTCACTATGAATCTAGAGAATGACTACTGTGAACCCAGGAAAGAGCACATATAGAATTTGAGAATCTGGAAACTGACCTCCTTAAAGGTGCGCATGTAGTCTCCAAGAGCTAGAGTTGTATGTTGAAGGTTTTGAATTTACCTTCACTTACTGGCGTTGTAAAGTCTCTAAGAAGCTCTTAGGAAGTAAGTCAACATTGGCTTTTAATACACACCTCACAGGAAGTGGTGATGATTCAATCTGTAGCACTCTTTCCAACAAAGCTGAATGAGCCATGAGGTGCTTGACACTGAGAAGAACAGAGCAGCTGCTGCAGATACCATCCTTTGGATGAGTCAAAAGATGAATGTGGCTGGGTGTGGTGACTCACACCTGTAATCCCAGCACCTTGGGAGGCCAAAGTGAGCAGATCACTTGAGGTCAGGAGTTTGAGACCAGCCTGGCCAACATGGTGAAACTCCATCTCTACAAAAAATACAGAAATTAGCCAGGTGTGGTGGCAGGTGGGTGTAGTCCCAGCTACTTGAGAGCTGAGGCAGGAAGATCACTTGAACCCGGGAGGCAGAGGTTGCAGTAAGCCAAGATCATGCCACTGCACTCCAGCCTGGGCCACAGAGCAAGACCCTGTCTCAAAGAAAAAAAAAAGAGAAATGTAATCCCCAGTGCTGGAGGTTAGGCCTAGTGGGAGGTGTTTGGATCATGTGGGCAGATCCTGCATGAATGGCTTAGTGCCATCCTCTTGGTGATGAGTGACTTCTCATTCAGGGTTCAGGTAAGATCTGGTTGTTTAAAAGTGTGTGGCACCTCCTCCTGGTCCTCTTGCTTCTGATCTCTCCATGTGATCCACCTGCTCCTGCTTTGCCTTCTGCCATAATTGTAAACTTCCTAAGGCCTCACCAGAAGCCAAGCAGATGTTGGTGCCGTGCTTGTACCGGCTACAGAACTGTGAACCAATTAAGCCGCTTTTCTTTATAAATTACCAAGTCTCAGTTATTCCTGTATGGTAACACAAGAACAGTCTAATACACTCCTAGAATAAAACATAGGGAAAAACCTCTTTGACACTGGTCTAGGTAAAGATTTTTTTTAGATATGACACTGAAAACACAAGCAACAAAAGCCAAAATAAATAAGTGGGACTATATCAAACTAAAAAGCTCAGCAAAGAAAACAACCAACAAAATAAAAAGACAATCTACAGAAGGGAAAAAAAAATTTGCAAATCATTTATCTGATAAAAGGTTAATATCCAAAATACATAAAGAACTCGGGCCGGGCGCGGTGGCTCAAGCCTGTAATCCCAGCACTTTGGGAGGCCGAGGCGGGCGGATCACGAGGTCAGGAGATCGAGACCATCCTGGCTAACATGGTGAAACCCCGTCTCTACTAAAAATACAAAAAACTAGCCGGGCGTGGTGGCGGGCGCCTGTAGTCCCAGCTACTCGGAGGCTGAGGCAGGAGAATGGCCTGAACCTGGGAGGCGGAGCTTGCAGTGAGCCAAGATCGCGCCACTGCACTCCAGCCTGGGTGACACAGCGCGAGACTCCGTCTCAAAAAAAAAAAAAAAAAAAAAAAAAGAACTCAAATGACTCAATAGCAAAAACAAAAACAATAAAGCTCAGAAAATCTGATTTAAAAATCAGCTCTTGGGCCGAGCGTGGTGGCTCACGCCTGTAATCCCAGCACTTTGGGAGGCTGAGATGGGCAGATCACTTGAGGTCAGGAGTTTGAGACCAGCCTGGCCAATATGGTGAAACCCTATCTCTACAACAAATACAAAAAACCAGACTGGGCACAGTGTCTCACGCCTGTAATCCTCGCACTTTGGGAGGCCGAGGCAGTGGGATCACCTGAGGTCAGGAGTTCGAGACCAGCCTGGCCAACATGGTGAAACCATGTCTCTACTAAATACAAAAAAAAATTACCAAGGCATGGTGGTGCATGCCTGTAATCCCAGTTACTTGGGAGGCTGAGGCAGGAGAATCACTTGAATCGGGGAGACAGCAGTTGCAGTGAGCTGAGATTGCACCATTGCACTCCAGCCTGGGCAACAGAGCAAAACTCTGTCTCAAAATAAAATAAAATAAAATAAAATAAAATAAAATAAAATAAAATAAAACAAAAATCAGCTCTTGATTTTCAATAGCCTCCTAACTGGGCTCTTCATCTTCAATCAATTCTCTGCACAGTGTTGGAGTCATGTGTTGCTTAATGACTGGGATACATTCTAAGAAATGTGTCGTCAGGTGATTCTGGACCTGAATAGATTTTTTTTTTTCAAGGAGGACGGACAAATGGCCATTAAGTACATGAAAAGGTACTCAACATTACTAACCATCAGATAAATACAAATCAAAACTACAGTGAGCTGGGCGTGGTGGCCCATGCCTCTAATCCCAGCACTTTGGGATGCCAATACCGGCAGATTGTTTGAGTTCAGGAGTTCGAGACTAGTTTGGGCAACATGTTGAGAACCCATCTCTACCAAAACTACAAAAAAATTAGCTGAGTGTGATGGCATGTGCCTGTGGTGCCAGCTACTCAGGAAGCTGAAATGGGAGGATCACCGGAGCCCAGGAGGCGGAGGTTGCAGTGAGCTGTAATCATGCCACTGCACTCCAGCCTGGGTGACAGAGCAAGACTCTGTCTCAAAACAAAAACAAAAACAACAACATAAACCAAAAGACAAAACTACAATTAGATACCACCTCCCACCTTTTGGGGTACCTGGTATAAAAACACAAGATATAAGTATTGGTGAGGGTACAGAGAAAGGGCAGCCTTGTACACTGCTGTTGGGAATGTAAACTGGTACAGTTATCATGGAAAACGGTGGGAAATAAAAACAATTGTATTTAAAAAATTAAAATAGACCTACCTTAGGATACAGCAATCCCTTTTCTGGATCTATAGCCCCCCAAAGAATGAAATCAGCACCATGGGAGATACCTGCATTCCCATGTTCATGAAGCATTAGTCCAAATAGCCCAAACTTGGAAATAACCTAAGTGCCTATCAATGGATTAATTGGTAAAGAAACTGTGGGCTATACAGGAATATTATGCAGTCATAAAAAAAGAAGGAAATTCTGCCATTGTGGTAACATAGATGCAACTTGAGGGCGTTATGCTAACTGAAATTAGTCAGACAGAAAAAGACAAATGCTGTGTAATCTCACATACATGTAGAATCTAAAATAGTTGAACCCACAAAAACAGAAGATAGAATGGTGGTTACCAAGATTAGAGGGTGGTGGTGGGAAAAGAAGTCATTGGTCAAAGGGCATAAACTTGCAGTTATAAGATGAATTAAGTTCAGGAGATCTAATATACAGTATAGTGATCATAGTTAACGATACTGAATTATACAGCATACTTGAAATTTGCTTAAATGTTCTCTCTGCAAAATAAAGAGTAACTAAATAGGATGAGAGATGTGTTAACTAACCTGATTGTATAATAATTGCACAAAATATGTGTGTATCAAATCATCACGTTGTTTACCATCAAATTGTAGAATTTTATTCATCAATTATACTTCAAGAAAGCTGGAAAACTAAAAAAAGAAACAGGTGTATAATTAATAACAATGCTGGTTGTAAATTAAAACTAAGCGCCATATTTTTGGTGTCAAAATGTTTGACATTTTTAAGAAAACATGTATAAGTGTTCTGCCTCTTGGATGAGACAATTTTAAATTAAGCTGTAAAAAAAAAAAAAAGTACTGACAAAACAGTTCACTTTCAGTAATCTGGGTTTTCCCAAGTAGTTACACAAGAGCCAGTCATTTCGAATTGGACAGTTTGAGTGCCTCTTCAAGAGTCTGAAATGTAGGTCAGGGCTCTGCTGACATTTCCATTGACCTCAGAGCTGAAAATCTAAAGTGATCACTGACAGTCAGGCAGTGAGGAAAGAAGACATGACACAGCCAACAAGGGTGGCAGCCTGGCTCTGAAGTGGAATTATGTCCTTCAAACAGGTTGAAAGGTAAATAGGCAGCGATCATTCAAATACTTAAAGACAGATATATTTCCTTTTGAAAATACATGGGCCAAGTTGTTTTCTCTTGCAAGTTTTCATGATATTGCATGCAGTGGTTACTGATGAAGAGGGAATCTATAATGTTATATGGCATCACATCACTTTAAATAATAATTATTGTATATTTCCATCAGTTAACTTCTAACTAGGAACATTTTTAGGGCTTCTGCTTCTTCTATGAAGAGAAGAATTACAATTGCTAACAAATTATGAAAGGGATCCTTATATTTCTGAGCCGGGGGACCCCAGTTTTTTTTAATGTTACTAGATATTTTATGCGATTTGATGAGCTATGCATTGCATTCTCTTGTTTTACAGAAAAAGCTCAGGTTTTATTAAACAGATAAAATAACTGAATAATGTTGATTGTTGAGTAAATGAGTTAATTAATGTAACTGATTAATTGAATAATGTAACTTTAGTTGTCAACACGACGGTATTATTAGGAATTTCTATAATGTGTTCCTTTCGAGTTCTCTACAGATGAAAGCTTTTTTCCTCTTTTTTGGGGGGTGGGGGGACAAGGTCTCACTCTGTTGCCCAGGCCAGAGTGCAATGGTGTGATCATGGTTCACTGCAACCTTCACCTCCTGGGTAGCTGGGATGACAGTCACATGCCACCATGCTGGGCTAATTTTTAAATTTTTAGTAGGGACGGGGTTTCACCATGTTGCCCAGCCTGATCTCGAACTCCTGGGCTCAAGCAATCCACCGACCTCTGCCTCCCAAAGTGCTGGGATTACAGGCATGAACCACGACGCCTCCCCAGATGAAAGGCTTTTTACAGTCTAACTGGTGATAGCACATATTGCTTAATCTCACTTCACTTTTCTTCATTTTGAATCCATTTTCTGTGGGAATTCTGAAATTTTTGGCTCTTCCCAGGTTTAGCTCATTAAAGACTAGTATTTCTAGAGTGTGATAAGTACATAACTTTGGCAGGCAGAAGAATTCATCACCAAAAGTTAGCTCAGCCCAGGCACGGTGGTTCGTGCCTGTAATCCTAGCACTTTGGGAGGCTGAGTTGGGAGGACCGCTTGAGCCCAGGAGTTTGAGGTTATAGTGAGCTATGATAATGCCACTGCACTCCAGCCTGGGCTACAGAGCCCAGCCCTTGTCTCTAAAAAAGTTTAAAACATAAAATAAATACAGAAGTTAACTCAGAGGAGGAGGTTTCTGATGAGAAAGGCTAGATTAGGAGGAATTGTAATGAATCAAATGCCCTACTGAGTTAATTCATAGTCACTTTTGAAGAGTATAAAATTCCATTTGTTTGCTTTACTTCTCCATCTCTTGTTATATCTCCTAAATATACCAGTAACATTTCTTTGCTCTGTTTCCTTTCTTCCTTCCTTCCTTCCTCCCTCCCTCCCTTCCTTCCTTCTTCCTTCCTTCCTAATAAAAGGTTCCCATCAAATACAATAACTCTTAGGGAAAAATGTAATGCTTTTTATTATTTTACTAAAATACTACAATTTAAACATTTTTCATATTTTTTTCCAGAGGATAACGTCTTTTCCTGCTTCCAGACATGAATCAGGTCACTATTCAATGGGATGCTGTAATAGCCCTTTACATACTCTTCAGTTGGTGTCATGGAGGTATGGTGTTTTGTGTATCTACTGCTGTCTTTCATTCAACAAATGGAATATTGAGTGATTATTATTTTCATAGTGTTATGTTAGAATCTCTGAAGAATACAAATATTTTTAGACTGGAAAAAATGTGTGCATAAAAATTACACAGAATGAAATAGAAATGGCCCAATCATCCAAATGCAGGATTTCTTTCTCAAATTTCCCTTCTGGACAGCCCTCTTACATGTGAATATTTCCACAAAGGAGCTTATTAGTTTGAGTTGGCATTTTCTATCTTCAAACTATTATAACTGTTATATAATAACCTGTCAAACATTTGAATGTAATTCTATTTCACAAACCACTTATTGATAGTTACTATGTGCCTAGCACATAGTAACTGTGTGGGCCATTGGCAAGAGTATGGTTTTATTCATTATATTCAAACTTTACTGAAACAAGTAGGCTTTATCTAAAAAAGAACAAAAGATTGGTTGAGTAGCTAGAGAATGGGGTTCAGATTCTACAGTGCCCAGTGTTATTTCTAATCTTACCTTTGAAAAATACTGTAGCTTCATAATCTCTCAGTTCTCTAAAGTAGGAGAGCTAATTATATTTGCTCTTTAGACACTTAGAGAAGCTTCCAAGCTAACTCTAGTCTTGTGCCATGGTGCTGAACATCAACAAAAGCGTAACAGAGGCTGGACAAGGTGGCTAATGCCTGTAATCCCAGCACTTTGGGAGGCCGAGGTGGGTGGATCACCTGAGGTCAGGAATTTGAGATCAGTGTGACCAACATGGTGAAACCCCATATTAGCAGGGCGTGGTGGTGCTCACTTATAATCCCAGCTACTCAAGAGGCGGAGGCAGGAGTGTCACTTGAACCTGGAAAGTGGATGTTTCAGTGAGCCGGCATTGCGACACTGCACCCCAGCCTGGGTGACAGAGCAGGACTGTCTCAAAAAAAAAAAAAGCCTAACAGACTAGTTTATGAAAGATACATCTAGTCCTAAAACAGTTTTCAATGGAATCATTTAATTAATAGAAATAATAAATTTAAAATGCAATAGTATGTTCTTCTGAATCTCTTGTTTTAATGTTTTACATGTAATTTATTATTTTTCCATTTATTTCTAGGAATTACAAATATAAACTGCTCTGGCCACATTTGGGTAGAACCAGCCACAATTTTTAAGATGGGTATGAATATCTCTATATATTGCCAAGCAGCAATTAAGAACTGCCAACCAAGGCAACTTCATTTTTATAAAAATGGCATCAAAGAAAGATTTGAAATCACAAGGATTAATAAAACAACAGCTCGGCTTTGGTATAAAAACTTTCTGGAACCACACGCTTCTATGTACTGCACTGCTGAATGTCCCAATCATTTTCAAGAGACACTGATATGTGGAAAAGACATTTCTTCTGGATGTAAGTGTTGGGGCACATTCAAAATGCAAACAAAAGCTAGTCTAACAATTACCTGGTCATTACCACACTAGTCTAAAAATAGGGACAAAATGATATAGTTCAGTTTTTAGATTAGTTTCATACAGGAGCTGCAAACTCAAATGTCTCCAGGGCCAGATCGGTGAACTATATGAATTGTAGAAGCTGATAGGAGCTATGCAGAGAAGAAAGTACACAGGTGGTCTCCTGGGGGGAGCCACTGCCCAGATCCAGTAATCACAGGGGCCCAGTATTCCTACATCTTTTGGCTCTTCAAAGGAAGGCAGAAATGTAAAATTTTAATGTGTACTCTCTAAATTTTAAAATGTTGCCAATACATTCAAAAAACATTTTTTCACCTCTACCCTGAATGAACACTACATATGTGAGGGCCAGCACGCTTAGATTTAAAATGTTGCTTTTTTAATCTTCTTGTTTTATTTTTCTAAACTAATATAATTAACCTTGAAGCAGATCCCATTGAGAAATTTTGAGGCCAAGGTTTAGGGGGAGTTGCAAAACTAGTTTTGTGCTCCCACTGTACTCCTAGGTTTGCGACCTTGGGCAAGTTGCTTAAGCCTCAATTCCTCGCCTGTAAAAGGAGGCTAATTTTACAGGCTGTGTTATGCACCTGATTTCAATAATTTATTTGGAAGCATATGATAAAATTTAAAGTACATCAGTACCCAAATCCTTAAAAATACATCCTTTTGATAAAACATAGGGAGAGTCTTCTACAATCCTCTGTTCCTAATCTCACTATTCCAATTTACAATCACTGTGTTTGTTACTGTAACTATTAATTTTTTTTCTTAAAACCCACCTTGAAGGGAATAATTATTAATTTATTTAAAAGCTTAGTCAAGTTAATCTTAAAAATATATGCTAAATTCAATCTGTGCTCTGAGTGTCCTGGAAGTGTTTAAATCACTATAGTGATATGGGCTGGCTTGTATATTTATATACCTAGTTTTGGTTCTACTATTATGAAGGGGGTAAATCAATAAGTTCGGCACTGTTTTAACTCAGATATTCATTCTCTATGGCACTTGAACCCATTTTCAGTAAAAAAAATAAAAGAGTTTGTGTCTTTGCCATGTTCCCTTCCTCCATACTTTTGAGACTCAAACCTCAGTTCTTGCTTCTTCTTCACGTTTACAACTTAGCTGGGGGCAGACCCATATCACCACTACCACCTGACCCCATTGTGGCTGCTTGGAAAGTAAGAGGCTTCCTTGCTCTATAATGAAGCCATTGTCCTACTTAACTCTGAGCAGCTGATCTTGCATGCTTTTCAACAGAAGGAACTATAGAAAGTTGTAGAGGTGAGTTGAGGAAGGAAAGTCATAGGTTTTGGAGTCAAAGAATAAACCTACCTTAAACTAATGCCTTAAAGCTGCTAAACTTGCCCTAAATTGTGGAAATTAAACCACAGGCAGACATCTTATCTGATGTATGAAATCTCCTTAGCTTGTCCACATCCTCAGGAAACATAACCAAACCTCAATGCTTAAATACTTTACTATTTATCCTTTGGGGGTGGGAGTGGGGTACAGAGACCATACAATTTCTTTGGAGGGCAAATAAGCAACTTTCACAGTTACAGGAAAAGGTTAGTTATTAATTTAAGCCAGAGGGAAAAAAGGAAGCAAAATAAACATTGTCTCTGTTAAAAAACAAAATTTCAGCAAATTTAGTTTTTAGATCTGATAGGTTTTTGTTTGTGATTCATGAATCGGCAGCATCTCATTCTATAAAGTTAATCTGAGTATCCTGGAGGTGTTTAAGTTACTATAGTGATATGGACTGGCTTGTATAATTATGTACTTAGTTTTGGTTCTACTATTTGGTTCTACTATTAGAACAGATGGTTTTTGTAAGGTAGGAACAAGAAATGACATTTTTATAAAACCTACCAGATTGGTTAACATTGTTACTTCGGGTTATTTTCCTTGTATGATTAAAGCGGAGGGGGTTTCCTTATCATCCCCACTCAGGTTGACTGGGCTCTTTCTACGTGGTTGCTTTGAATTTTCTGTTTTCAGGAAAAACTAGTCTGTGGGAGTTTTACCTGCTTCCTTAAAGTTTTAGCTTGATTATATGTCACTTAACAGGAGTGACTTCGTTTTGATTTGGTATGTGGGGGCCTAGTGCAGGAGCTCAGTCCAAAACAATGGCCTCCTATACATTTTCTTTAACACCACCTTCCGTGTGTTGCAGTTTGTATCACTGATTACTCCTAAGAGCCCTCTCAGTGTTGGCTGACGGGCCTCTGTCCCCAAACCTAACACCAGGCAATGTAGAAGGTAAGACAATGGACTTTGTTCCTCTTCCAGGACAGTCTAATAGAAATACATTCTCTGCTGATGGCTGCTTAGAAAGAACATCACTCTTTCCACTTATTTAACTTGTGAGTTGTAACTCCTTACATAGGCCTCTGGTTATGAGTATAAAAATGTAACTGCCAGGTGAGAATTTACTCAAACCCCTGGATTCAAGCTGAATGTCTTCTTGAGCTCTACATTCTTAGCAAACAAAACTTCCTATTTAAGTAGGTCAAAAAAAGGTTTTTGAGGGTTTTGCGGCATTCTAGAAATCACATTGCTTTCACTGGACAACTTTGATCACAGGATATTTGTCATGTGAGATTTACTATGTCAACTTATCATCATTGCTTTGAACAAAATGATTATATGTATTTTTTTAGACTAGAGACAAATTGTAAAAGACAAGATAAATGAGTCATTGCTTTCCTTGAAAAGCTATCCAAATATATTTTAAAGTGCTGTGCTTTAATGTATAATTTATGAAATATAAACCATATTATCACAATTTCCATTTTTAGCCACAATCCTAAAAACTTCTTAGATTCTTATCTAAGATTAAATGCACACATATTATGGGAAATTTGTTGTAATCAGACCATACCAATCATTGGATAAAATACAAGATGTCTTTATTCATTTAAAAATATCAAATTAAGCTGTGCACAAATAGTCACGTTTCCACTTAATCATTTGTTTAAAATTTTAAGTATCTTTGACTTTTTAAATTTTAACTTTCTTTGGCCTTCATTTACAATGATGAAAGCACATTTGTTATTCAATAAAAGCCTCTGAATATTTGTTTCTAGCATTGCCATTAAGTATGATTACAGAACAATTAGGCTGGCCTGTGCCCTGCTTGAGTAAGAAATTGTAGAGTGATCTTTGCCAGAAGCATTGCATCTCTCTCCACTTTAATCCTTCTCGTTATTATCTTAATTGAGACAATCAATTCATGGAATAAACTTTATTGAGTGGTTACTATGCACCAAAAATGTGTTAAATGCTAGAAGTACAAAGAAGAGGAAATCACAGGCTGCTTTCAAGAAGCTCTCAGTAGAAAAGGATCCTTGGCTAGACTCTGAATTAACAAAAAACCTGGCCTGTGATTCCTGAGTATCCCAATAATAGGGGAAGGGTGGGATTGGCAGGAAAGAACAAAAACATAAGCCCCCTTTTGTAAATCTCAGGGTGTTCTCTAGTATCTAGTTGTATAGCCAGGTTTTGTTCTTGGATATTGAATAACCTGGCAATGAGGCCTAACAACAACTTGATGTTATTTTCATAACCATACTCACAGGCCCATCTTAAATTGCTTCATATTAACAAATACTTATTTGCGTGTGTGTGTGTATAGTCATCTTTTTGATCTTTCGCAAAGTTAATTAACTACCAGACATTTGTAACCCCAAGAATTCACTTCACGTAGGATGCTGTGGTGTAACACAGCCCAAACGATCTGATGGCCAAATCAATGACACTCTCTATCTGAAACCAGAGGGAAAAATAACTTCAGCACCAATCATTGTAATCAATGAGGGATCACAACTGAATCTCCAAAATGATTTAAATTTATGTTTCCACACCTACTTCATTTAAGGCTCAATTAAAACAAAGATTTATTTTACCCTACTTGGAACCCAGTTACCATTGTAACTCAATGCTACAAGTTACCAAAACGTTGTAAAGTACTTTTTAGTGTGTTCTTACTGTTTGAAAATAGCTTTTTTGAAAAGGATATTAGACCTTCGATATATGAAAAGAGTTTTTTAAGTGTAAAATCAAATTGCATTCAATATAGAGAGTTTTTAAAATGTAGACCAGCAAAAAAGAAATACCTATCATTCCCATAATCCTATAACTTTACTAGTAACCATAATCCCTCTTTAATAATTTGGAATATGTCTTTGAAATTTCAGACCCTCTGATTCTCAATCTCTCGCTTAAATGAAACCACTAATTGAACCATTTTGCAACCTGCTTTTTTCACTTTGCCATATGATCATTACTTCATTAAATATACTTTTAATTCCTTCCAAAGGCCAAGTACTTAAATTGTCTTCTACAACATTGCTTTTGGATGTGTTTAGGACTGGATTGTAGTTTATTTAACCTTATTTTGGAAAATTGAGCTTGTTTACAATTTTTTCATTGTTATGAACAATACTTTAAGGGCACATCCTTTAAGCCAAATATTTTATATATCTATGAATGTTTCATTAAGGATGCATTCTTAGATGTATAATTGCTGAGTTGCAAAATATTACACCTGCTTTTACAGATTGTGGTATGTAAAGTGCTCTCTATAAAGGCTGTACCAACTTGTACTTCCACCAGAAGCATGTTAGAGGACTTCCATGAGTCCACTCCAACACTGTGTACTGTCATTTTTCAAAATCCTTGCTAATTTGATAGGTTTAAAGACATCTAGTACTGCCTTGATTTGCAGTGAGAATAAAATTTTTAATATATTTGTTTATTATTTTACAAGCAAAATTTTTGGTAAGCCATTTGCAGGTGAAGTGAAAGCAATATGTACTTAAGATAAATCTTTGGATGGAACTTCAGATGCCTAAATGTCTGTATTTTTATTCTTTATGAGCCTCTATCCTTCCACTTGTCTTGTCATTCTCTGAGCAGTCAAGTGTCCCAGCAGTATTTCACATGTAGGGATGAACTAAGAGAGCCACACCTGAAAAGTGAATATTTAATAAACACTCAATATTTCTACATTTTTAAAAATCTTAATCTTATTCACTATTGAATGATATAACTGAAAATTTTGGGTGTCATTCGATAGTTGTTGGAGTTTCATAGGCGTTAGAGGCCCTAAAAAGTCAATGTCATCAGAACTCTCTCATCTTTTCCTGTCTGCTAGGTATTGTTTTCCCCTGTGTTGGCTTCGTTCTTACATAGACTAAAGACTGTGAAAAAGTCTGTTTCACAATGACAGCAAGATGGCCACCAGCAACTTACAGCTCACATGCTACTCAGAGATAGCAGTTTCAGGAGCACAGAGTGTGCTTCTTTTACAATGGTTTAGAAAAAGTGCCTTGGAGAATTCTGATTGGTTCATTATGAGTCATATGTTCATTCCCAAGGGAAATTCTCGTATTAGTCAGCCTACCTCAAAGGCACACTTCTGTGGAGAGCTTCTTGATTGACAGGCCTTGGGGTTGGGGTGGGGGTGAGATTGGAGTGAGGGGCTGGAGGGGATGTCAGTTCTCAAGAGGGAAAGATGCTAGCCAACGAAAAATAAAAATGTTCCCCATATTATGGCCACCTGGAGAAAGAGCTGGGCAGGAATAGGGGTGGGATGAGTTGAGTGGAGTGACGGGAAAAGAGCCTTGAAATAGAATTGTGTGAATACCAAACTTTCAAAAAACCTTGTTGTGGTGGTGGTAAAATACATAACATAAAATGTACCATTTTTACCATGGTTAAGTATACAGTTCAGTGGCACTAAGTACATTTACACTGTTGTACAACCATCACCACCATTTATCTCCAGAACCCTCTTATTGCAAGCTGAAACTCTGTATCCTTTAAACAAATATCCACTTCCTTCTCCTCCAAGCCACAGCAACTGCCATTCTACTTTCTACGAGCTTGACTATTCCGGATACCTTGTGGAAGGGGAATCGTGCAATATTTGTCCTTCAGGGTCTGGCTTACTTCGCTTAATATAATGTCTTCAAGTTTCATCTACATTGTAGCATGTATTAAAGTTTCCTTCTTTTTTAAGGCTGAATAATATTTTATTGCATGTATGAACACTAAACTTTACACTGTTGTACAACCATCACCACCATTTATCTCCAGAACCCTCTTATTGCAAGCTGAAACTCTGTATCCTTTAAACAAATATCCACTTCCTTCTCCTCCAAGCCACAGCAACTGCCATTCTACTTTCTACGAGCTTGACTATTCCGGATACCTTGTGGAAGGGGAATCGTGCAATATTTGTCCTTCAGGGTCTGGCTTACTTCGCTTAATATAATGTCTTCAAGTTTCATCTACATTGTAGCATGTATTAAAGTTTCCTTCTTTTTTAAGGCTGAATAATATTTTATTGCATGTATGAACACTAAACTTTTAAAATGAGTAGTGGAAAATGTGCAAGAGAAGAAGATAGTCTGCCAGAGTAGTAGAAGAAAACTACAAAGAACCCATTTGCAAGAGCCAAAAGCAAAGAGGTTTCTTTTCTTGTCTTGTTTTTGAGACAAGGTCTCACTGTGTCACCCAATCTGGAGTGCAGTGTGTTGATCATAGCTTACTGCAGCCTCAAACTCCTAAGCTCCAGGGATCCCTCCAGTCTCAGCCCCCCAGTTAGCTGAGACTACTGGGTGAGCCACCACACGCACCTTTAAAACAGAGAGCTTTCAAGGAGGGAGTGGGCAAAATATGAAATGCTGCAGAGATTTTCTGTGGACTTTTATTTTAATTACAAAATAGATGAAAAGGAACAAATAGCCTTCTTCCTTATAAAAAATTTTCAGTGACAAATGACAAGAGATGGGGTCTGTTGAAGAGAAAGTCATCGAAGACCTTAGCAACAATGGTGGAATTGTGGAAGCTGAATCCTGATTGTTTTGGGTTCAAAAGCATATGGGAAATGAAGAATAATAGGCTCTTTAAAAGTGTTTAGCTGTTAAGAAAAAGAGAAAGATATAGGAGTAGCTGGGGGAGACTGAATTTAGGATAATATAGTCAAGTATAAGAAGAAGAGGAATGGATACTTGATGGTAAAGTGGGTTGCAAGGTAAGGTAGTAGGGATGGAATGAGGAGCAGGGAGGTGCTGAGTGCTAATTGACCTGATTTTCAAATAAAATTGTCAGTTTCTCAACTGACTACTTTATCGAGAACTTCATATTTCTTATGGCAGCTCCTAAGTGATATGTTTTGTTGCAGATCCGCCAGATGTTCCTGATGAGGTAACCTGTGTCATTTATGAATATTCAGGCAACATGACTTGCACCTGGAATGCTGGGAAGCTCACCTACGTAGACACAAAATACGTGGTGCATGTGAAGAGGTAGGTCCCTTCCTCACGGCTTCATATAAGCAGTTCCACCCTGGTTCAGCCAGAGCTCTGCCTCCACCAGAGATCCAAGAAATCAGCCTCAAACATTAAATATGTACCCTGATTTATCCCTAATTTCCTACTTATGATCAGTGAACCTACCAATGCCCTTTTCGGGCCATTAATATTTTCACTCTGGCAGGAAAGTATTCTATGATCTTTCAACCCTTTTTATTCATTTGTAGGTAATTGGTAGCAGGGGCCTAATGGTGGTACAGCCCAGCACAGTTTTAAATCATTGCTTAGGATGGGCACAGTGGCTCACACCTGTAATCCCAACACTTTGGGAGGCCGAGTTGGGCGAATAACCTGAGGTCAAGGGTTTGAGACCAGCCTGGCCAACGTGGTGAAACCTGGTTTCTACTAAAAATACAAAAATTAGCCTGGCATTGTGGCGGGCACCTGTAATTCCAGCTGCTCGGGAGGCTGAGGCAGGAGAATAGCTTGAACCTGGGAGGCAGAAGTTGCAGTGAGCCAAGACTGCGCCACTGCACTCCAGCCTGGGTGACAGAACAAGACTCCATCTCAAAAAATAAAATAAATAAAATAAAATAAAATAAAATAAAATAAAATAAAATATTGCTTAAATACCTGCTCTATTCTTCTTCTAGGGTTTCAACAACTTAATTTCCCCGAATTGCTATGATTTTTAATCTTTAAATGGGCCTAAAAATAAAACCTAAATACACAAGTTTGTTCTAATTCATTATGTGGAATTTGGCTTTTAAAGTATGTATAATCATGCCACATTACCACTAAATTCATGGAAGCTATTAATTGTTAATACTGACCCTCAAATCTTAAATTTAGTGTCTGTATAGCTGATCAACTTTCCTGTTTGTCTCATACTAAGGGGGTTTTCAGGACAAAGGATTTTCAGTTTTAAAACCTGGAAAGTTGTGGGCAAACTAGGACAAGTTGCTCACCTTATTCGTGTTTCTTGTTTTGTTTAGTTTATTAAAAAATAAAATTCCAGGCCAGGCACAATAGCTCATGCCTGTAATCCCAGCACTTTGGGAGACTGAGGCTGGTGGATCACCTGAAGTCAGGAGTTTGAGACCAGCCTGGCCAACATGGCGAAACTCCATCTCTACTAAAAATACAAAAATTAGCTGGGCATGGTGGTAGGTGCCTGTAATCCCAGTTACTCAGGAGGCTGAGACAGGGAGAATTGCTTGAACCGAGGAGGCAGAGGTTGCAGTGAGCTGAGATCATGCCACTGCACTCCAGCCTGGGCAAAAGAGTGAGACTCTGTCTCAAAAATAGTAATAAATAAAATAAAATAATTTAAAATGCCGGCTGGGCGCGGTGGCTCATGCCTGTAATCCCAGCACTTTGGGAGGCTGAGGCGGATGGATCACCTGAGATCAGGAATTCAAGACCAGCCTGACTAACATGGTGAAACACTGTCTCTGCTAAAAATGCAAAAATTAGCCGGGTGTGGTGGCACACACTTGTAATACTAGCTACTCGGGAGGCTGAGACAGGAGAATCGCATGAACCCGGGAGGTGGAGTTTGCAGTGACCCTAGATTGCGCCATTGCACTCCAGCCTGGGCAACAAGAGGGAAACTCCATCTCAAAATAAAATAAAATAAAATAAAATAAAATAAAATAAAATAAAATAAAATAAAATGCCTTCTGTGGTGTTTTTGAAGTACACTTTTTTTTCTGTCAGTAATTCTTAAACATTTCACAAACTATGTTTTAAAGCATTTATTGGACCCTTACTGTTTGCCAAGCACTGGGCCAAGAGCTTTATAAATGCTGCCTAATTTAATACCTGTACAACCATGTGAAGCACTGGGATCCTACAAATGCTTGTTTCCTCCTAAAATTCATATGTTGAAACCAACCCCCAATGCAAGAGTAACAGGAGTTGGGGCCTTTGAAGTGAGATTAGGTCATGAGGGTGAAGCCCTCATGGATGGAATTATTGCCCTTCCATAAGAGGCCTGAAAGAGAGCTTCTTTGCCCTTCTACCCTGTGAGGACACAGCCAGAAGGTGCTATCTATAAAGCAGAGAGTGAGCCCTCACCAGACACTGAATCTGCTGATGCCTTCATCTTGGACTTCCAAGCCTCCAGAACTGTAAACAATAAATTTCTGTTGTTTATAAATTACCTAGTCTAAGGTATTTGTATAGCAGCTGAAAGAGACTAAGACAGATGCATGCAATTATTTTTCCCATTTGTATAGACAAGGGAACTGAGACTTAGTGAGGTCAGGTATGTATCCAGGACCACACAGTTGCAGAGGAGAGGTGGAATTTGAACATAGGTTGCCTGACTGTCTTCTTAACTTATTTTCTGCCGCAGGCATGTGGAGGTCTAGATCGCAGGGCATCTTTAAAATATTCTGTTCAGTTCTCATCATTATGGAAGGGAATAACCTTCTTTTTAAAAAAGTAATCTTTTTATTTATTTATAGGGTGTTTGTTTTCTGTTTGTTTGTTTGTTTTGTTTTTGTTTTTGTTTTTTGAGTCAGGGTCTCTGTCATCCAAGCTGGAGTGCAGTGGCACAATCTTAGCTCACTGTAACCTCTGCCTCCTGGGTTCAAGCAATTCTCCCAGTCACCAAACCTGGTCTGTATTGAAGAGAATAACCTAATCTTGCTCTCTCTCTCTCTCCACCTGTTGGATACTCAGAATAATTTTGATTAAGTGAAACATAAAAAGAAATACCTCTTCATTCAAGAAAGTGCATGTAGAAACTAGACAGATTTAATGAACACATTACTAGACCTGGAGCTACCAGCTGCATACCATGGGCAAGAGGCATACACCTTTCATTCTGAACAGGAGTTAAACGGAGGCATATTCCAGTACCAAAGAGATGATGAAAACTCTGATATCAGGGATGAGTAGAGTTGATGGATGAGATGCAATATACTAAGTACTGTGCTCTGTACTTCATGTGCATGACATCTTCAATTCTCAATCTTGTGGGGGAACGACTGTTATTGTTCCTGTCTTACAGATGGCTTGAGGAGCTCACATTACCTCTCCAAAGTCACTTGACTAAGAAGTAAAGGAGCAGGGATTTTCACGGGGATCTCTCTGGCTAAACCATTGGAGACTAAACCTCTACCCCTTGCCTGTAGGGTAAAGTAGAAAAGCCACGAGAGCGAGACAACTAGAGTCTCATTGCTAAGTCAACTTTAGGGATTTGAAGGTGAGGGCAGTATGGCAGCAAACTTTGCACTTCAAGCTCACAGAAAAACCACGCAGTGCCAGACTGACAGAGAGCCTAGTGTCTTGAGGATATTCACTATCTCCCCGAACCTGGAAGGATCTCCTGAACTGCTGATCCTGGTTGTTTGGTTAATTCATTCTTCCTTTGTTTTTAATATAACACTTTATTAAGTATAGTTCATCTACCATGCAATTCTCCTTATTTAAAGTATATCATTCCTTGAGTTTTAGCACCCATCACTACAATCAATATTGAACATTTTCATCATGCCCAAAAAAATCACATCCACCCATCACTACAATCAATATTGAACATTTTCATCATGCCAAAAAAAAGCACATCCATTAGCAGTCACTTCCTATTTCCCCTCAATCTTCCCAGTCCATGGCAACCACTATCTGCTTTCTGTCTCTGTGGATTTGCCTACAATGGACACATCATATAAAAGGAATCATATAATATGTGGTCTTTTGTGACTGGCTTCTTTCATTTAGCATAATGTTTTCAAGGTTATCTATGGTGTGACATGTATCAGTACTTTATTCCTTTCTTTCTTTCTTTTTTTTTTTTTTTTTTTTTAGATGAAGTCTTACTCTGTCGCCTAGGCTGGAGTGCAGTGGTGCGATCTCGGCTCACTACAACCTCTGCCTCCCGGGTTCAAGTGATTCTCCTGTCTCAGCCTCCTGAGTAGCTGGGATTACAGGTGCACACAACCACTCCCGACTAATTTTTTTTGTATTTTAGTACAGACGGGATTTCACCATGTTGCCCAGACTGGTATGGAACTCCTGAGCTCAGGCAACCCTCCCGCCTTGGCCTCCCTTAAGTGCTAGGATTACAGGCGTGAGCCACCGCGCCTGGCCCTTTATTCCTTTTTTAAATAATGTTCTATTATTTGGAACACATTTTATTTATTTATTCCTTGGTTGATGAACTTTTTGGTTGTTTCCACTTTTCAGCTATTATGAATTATGCTTCTATTAATATTTGTGTACAAGTTTTGTGTAGACATATTTTTATTTCTCTTGGGCATATATTTAGGAATAGAATTCCTGGGTCTCTTGGTAACTCTGTGTTTAATCTTTTGTTCAACTGCCATAATGTTTTCCAAAGCAGTCACACATTTTACATTCCCACCAACAGTGTATAAGGGTTCCAGTATTTCCACATTCTTGTCAACCTTTGTTTTTATCTTGGTTATTGCCATCCTAGTGGGTGCGGGCTAATTCTTTCAAGCCTGACTTACCTGCCTTCTGAGGTTCCTGATAGTAAATCTGCATTGCAAATTCCGGATAGATGAACCACAATTTGAAAAAATATATTTGTTTGATACAATTTTAAACTTGCTAACCCCCACCTAATTTCCTATTTAGTATCATAAAAATATTTTCTGAATATTTTATAAAACTATGTATTATATATTTCTTTTAAAATCCTTTAATGTGTTCAAAATTATATATGTTTAAATTTATTTACACATGACGTTTGAGGAACACATTCACGTTATAAAGTAAGGAATATTTGTAGTAGTTATGACTACTAAGATTGTTCTCAGTACTCAAAAAGTCACTCTGAAAATACTAAGTTTACTAAAGAGAATGCTTTCAGAAATATTCATTGCAAAGAGCATGAGCTTTAGAGTTTTAGATTTAATTTCCAGTTCTGAAACTCATCAGTCAGGTGTTTTTTATGATACAAATATCAGAAAACTCAAGTGCAGGCCAGGCGCAGTGGCGCTCACTTGTAATCCTAGCACTTTGGGAGGCTGAGGCAGATGGATCACTTGAGGTCAAGAGTTCAAGACCAGCCTGGCCAATATGGTGAAACCCCAACTCTACTAAAAATACAAAATTTAGCAGAGCATGGTGGCATATGCCTGTAATCCCAGCTACTCAGGAGGCTAAGGCAGGAGAATCGCTTGAACCTGGGAGGTGAAGGTTGCAGTGAGCCAAGTTCATGCCATTGCACTCTAGCCTGGGCTACAGAGTGAGACTCCATCTCAAAACAAACAAAAAGAAACAAAAACAAAAAAACTACTCAAGTCCAGTCACTTAAATAGACATGGCCTTGTTTATATCAGGTCACAATTACATGTAATAACAGGTGGCATGATGATTCAGCAATACCCCAGGGATCTAGGCTCTTTTCCTCTTTCTACTCTGCGATATGCAGCGTGTTGACCTTAATCTTCAGATGCTGTATCTCCAGGCTTCTCATCCAAGTTCCAGGCAGGAAAAGTGGTAAAGAGCAAAGGAGTTCCTCCTGTGGACTTCCACCTACATTGAGTTGACCACAACGGTGTCACATGTCTACTCTGTCTGGATGGGAACCTGGCAGAAGGGCATTATAAATGGAGTTTGGTACCGTCATCCAACAGTATTAGCCATAGTTGCTAGCTGTGTAATCTTAGAAAAGTTATTTAGCCTCGCTGAGCCTCAGCCTCCTGTGAAATGAAGATAATTAATACCACAAAGCTTATAAAAAAGCAAATTATAGGAAGTGACTTGCATATAGGAAACGCTTACAATTAAGTACAACACAAAATAGTGTCTTAGTCCATTCAGGTGACTATAACAAAATACCTAGACTGGGTAATTTGTAAACAACAGAAATTTATTGCTCACAGTTCTGGAGGCTAGGAAGTCCCAGATCAAGTGTCAACAGATTTTGAGGGTCTGTTCCTCTTAGATGGTGACTTCTATATGTTCTCACATAGTAGAAGGGGCCAGGCAGCTCCCTTCAACCTCTTTTATAGGGGCATTAAATTGATTCATGAAGGTAGAGCCCTCATGACTTACCCACTTTCTAAAGGCCCTACCTCTTAGTACTATTACATTGGGGTTTAAGTTTCAACATGCAAATTTTGAGGGTACACTAATATTCAGACTATAGCAAAGGATATTATAATATTATGGCCCAAGGGAAACCTGACTGATTTGATTGAGGGAAATATTAATGTAAAGCCATAAAAATTATTATTTATAGGATATTATAGATAATTTTATTCATATATTTTTAAGTAATACAATAATTTTGGAAAAATCTAGAAAGAGATGTTGCATGTGCTCTAATAAGAAAGACTTATCTTTTATATGTCAATAGTACATTTATTCATTCAAACTAGAATGTAGGCTTAATGTGGGCAAGGATTTTTGTTTGATTTGTTCATTGCTGTATTGATTGAGCCTAGAATGGGGCCTGACACATAGTAAATGCTCAATAAATATTTGTTGAGTAATTATTCTAGTTGATAACTAGGAATAGACATTTCCTGCATCTCCCTCTCATTGTCTAGTTAAGTAATAATATAAGGTCATATATATTTTAAGAATTATTTCTCCCACCTTCTTTCTTAAAATCCAGCCTGGGTGACAGAGCAAGACTCCGTCTCAAAAAAAAAAAAAAAAAAAAAAAAAAAAAATCCAACAATAAACTATAGCCAAACTCTGATAAACCTAACCAAGTTCTGAATTGATGGAGGCCAGATTAATGGGATTTTATTACATTTTAAAGAGGACATAAAAGATATAAAAGGTTAGCATAAAAAGGACGTTCTCCTCTAGTAAAGTCAAAGGACTAACTTCCATAAATATAGACAGGTCAGAAAAGGAAACAAACACCTATTTATCTAATGATTAATTACAAACAAACTAATGTGTTGAAAAAAAGTAGAGAAGAGGGCTGGGCGCAGTGGCTCATGCCTGTAATCCCAGCACTTTGGGAGGCTGAGGTAGGTGGATCACTGGAGCTCAGGAGTTTGAGACCAGCCTGGGCAACATGGTGAAAAATACAAAAAATACAAAAATTTCTACAAAAAGATAAAAAATTAGCCAGGTGTGGTGGCGGGTGCCTGGAGTCCAAACTACTTGAGAGGATGGCTTGAATCCAGGAGGCAGAGGTTGCAGTGAGCCACTGTACTCCAGCCTGGTTGGCTTAGCCAGACCCTGTCTCAAAAAAAAAAACAAACAAAAAAAGAGACAGAGAGAGAGAAAGAAAGAGAAAGAAAGAAAGAAAGAGAGAAAGAGAGAAAGAGAGAAAGAGAGAGAGAAAGAAAGAAAGAAAGAAAGAAAGAAAGAAAGAAAGAAAGAAAGAAAGAAAGAAAGAAAGAAAGAAAGAAAGAAAGGGAAAGAAAGAAAGAAAGAGAGAGAGAGAGAAAGAAAGAAAGAAGAGAGAAAAGAAAAGAGCAAGGGCCGGGCGCGGTGGCTCAAGCCTGTAATCCCAGCACTTTGGGAGGCCGAGACGGGCGGATCACGAGGTCAGGAGATCGAGACCATCCTGGCTAACACAGTGAAACCCCGTCTCTACTAAAAATACAAAAAATGTGATGATGCCTGTGGTCCAGCTACTCGAGGCTGAGGCAGGAGAATGGCGAAAAACCGGAGAAAAAAGAGCTTTGCGTGGAGCCTAGATTCTGCCACGCACCAGACCCAGCTCATGACAGAGTTTTAGACCCAATAAAAAAGAAAAGAGTAAGCCGACTTTCTAGGACCATGTAATCTTTTTCTTCCCTCCAGGAGAAAGATCTGATAATATCGTTGGTCGAGGGTAGTGATGGTTTAAAGTTTTTCTAAATGTTCAGTTATTAGGGTATTTTCCACGTTGGCAACTAGGTAGAGATCAGCATGTGCAAGGTTTCACTTCTAGCTCATGTGGTTCAGTTTTCCAGTAAAATCACATGTACAGAGAAGCTTTTTACCTGAGACCACCTACTCGTTTCTCCAGTTGCAGAAAGGCAGTGTTTCCCCTATGGCAACATAGGTGCCATCAGGGGCCTCCTCGTGTTGGGGTGAAGTTGTGAAGTAGAATTTTGTCTGTTTTGCTTCATCTTCCCAGCACCTTTGTGGTGGCATGGCCAGACAGAGCCTCGTAGCTGTTCACATATTTTCTTTTACCTCCTGTATTTTGCTGTTTCAAAGGGTAATGATAGGAAAAAAAATTAAAAATAACCTGTGCTAATAACCATCTCCCTACTGTAGTCCCACTATCTTCAGCAATTTCATGTAAATATATTTTTTCTTTATCTTGGAAGCACTGGTAATGTCTGTCTCAGTGCATTCTACTCCATAAATATTTGTTGAATAAAAATGCATGAATGCATGAATGATAGCCCTGAATTCTGTCCCATTCAAGTCATCTTAGCAAATATTTATTTAGCATTTGATGGTTTCCTGGAATTGTGTTAAACTCTAGATATTTAAAAAAAAAAAAAAAGACATCATCTCTGTGCATGACAAGCTCATAAACAGTTTAGAATAACACCAATTTTGGGATTTTTCAGGCACCATGAAGACCAATAAGGCAAATATTTTTAGATGTGATATCATTTTAGAGTCCTTAAATTCAGCGGCCTCCTCTGTCGATTCATAAGGCCTGTTTGTTTTTGCCACATCTTCTTCTCTACATGCGTATTTTTAATAACCAGAAAGAGTTCTTAGATGTGATTCCAAATATTATTTTTAAGGCTATGTTAGGTTTCAGTAATTCTTTTAGGACTCAAAATGCAGTTTATATTTTAGAATTCATTTCCTCACTGATTGTGAGCCCAGAGAGCTAATTGCGGCTGGAGACAAACACAACCTTGCTGACTGATACTGTTTTATATTCATGACCACTAACCTCAGCTGGGCCGGGAGAGCCACACAGTAGTCCTACTACATTTCACTAGCCAAGTCACTGTCTTGCTAAGCCAGGTCATTACTTCATTACTTTTTCTCTCATCTCTCCTCTCCAGTATCTTCCCTTCCTCATTCTCTATTGAAGGCCTGCTTCCTATTTTCCTGAGAAAACAGAAGCAATGAGAAATACCACAGCCTCCCCCATTGACTAATGCGTTGACATCTGTACCCGTATGCTTGATCTTTCCTGCTATTGCTATGGATGAATTACCATTGCCCTAAGGTCAACTCTCCTTTAGGGTACTAGATCGTATCCTGCCTGCCTACTGGAGGACACTGCTCCAAAACTTTCCTCTCTTCCTTCTGCATTGTCATTGTCTCTGTCTTTACTGGATCATTCCCATCAGCTTTTAAGCATGCTGTAGCCTTTGCCCTTTTGAAAAACATAACCCTCCCTTGGTCCTTGTCCTCTACCACCCAATTTCTGTTTTTTTTTTTACGAAAAAATTCAGAAGAGTTTTCTGTACTGTCTGTCTCTATCTTCCCTCTTCTCTCTTTTATCCAGTTTAGTCATGTTTTGTGTCCTTACCACTCCACTGAAACAGCTCCTATCAGAGTCACTGATGATTTCCCCATTGCCAGATTGAATGGTTTAGTCTCAGTCTTTATCTTTCTTATCAGAAACATTTACTCTCCTAGCATTTAATGTAGTTCTTCACTTCCTTCTTTCGGCTTCCAGGACAGGACTCCCTTTTGCTGCTCCTCCCACCTTCCAGGAAGCTTTATCTCAGTCTCTTTTGCTGATTCCTCTTCATTTCAGATAAATTCATAGTGACCCAGAGCTCTATATTTTGTCAGCCTAAAAAAAGACACTAGGGAAAATTATCTCCAAATATGTTGCATTTACCTGAGAATATAAATAAGGATTATAATACAGAATGCATGACATGGCAAGGCAGCAGTGCATTTGGTGAGGGAAAGGATAAAGGGAACCTTTTATTACCAAAAAGGGATATCTGTGAGCTGTTTAGAAACAGAGTTCATTGGTTGCAGAGACTCAAAGCCAGAGTGATTGTCAGTTAATTAGTGGAGATGTTTTACTGGGTAAGCGGTCTTCCAAAAACGTCTTATCTGGATTACTGCAGTCCTAAAGAATGTCTAGTGATAAACCTTATCAAAGCAGGGGATGAATGAAAGGTTTTTAGAAAGTCCTTGGAAACAGTTCTTATCTTAGACATGTAAGCATGGGCCTCCTCTCCTTCAGGCCTTTCCTGCCCTATTTTGTCTGGGTCTGATAAAAGTGATTTCATCCTGGTATGTGCAACTTTCACACCTCAGACCTCTTATTATCTCTATCTACAGTCATTTCCTAAAGGATAGCCTTCAAATTTATGGTGTAAAACTCCCCAGTGTATATCTCTGTCTGAATATCTCCACCAAATACAGCTGCCGTGTTTCTAACCTGTCATTCAAGGTATCTTGAAGTTAACATTTTCAAAACCAAACACCCAGTTTTCCTCTCCCCAGACTTGCATTTCCCATTTCAGTAAATGGCAACTCTATCGTTTGCATTATTCAGGTCAAAATCAGGTATGTCCTCCTGGATTCCTCTCTATTATGCCCGTCATCTAATTGATCAACAAAACCTTCTGGCTCTATCTTGTAAAATGACCTCACCACCTACACTGAAATCCAAGTCACATCATCGCTCACTTGGGAGTACAAGAACTTTCTAACTGGTCAACTCGCTTCCTCCAGAATTGCTTACTCATAAGTTTTCACATTAATCCTTTTCACATGCACCTCAGGCCATGTCACCCTTCTGCTCAGAACCTCCCATTTCACTCAGAGATCAAAGCCAGAGCCCCTCAAGGACTCTTTGTGACCTTACAAGTCTTCTAAACTTTCCCCTCTTTCAGAACTCTCTGATTTCATCTTTAATTCCTTTCCTAGTAAAACCTCACTGACCTCTTTGCTGCTCTTTGAACAGGCCAAGCAATGTCCTACCTCAGGGCCTTTGCACGTTACCCAGAATGCTCTTCCTCCAGAGAGCCGCAGGGTTCTTTATTGCCCTAATGTCACCCTCTCAGATAAGACTTCCCTCATCTCTCTAAAAAACAAAAACCAAAAAACCCGCCCTTACTCTCAGAACTGCCTAACCTTTCTACTCCACTTTATTTTTCTTCTGAACATTTCTCACCATACATAGATCAGATTCTATATTTATTTGTTTCCACCAAAATGTGTGCTCCATGACAGTTGGGACTTTATTTGTTTTGTTCATTGTAGCCCCGATATCTAAAAATATACTTGTAATATAGTCAATATTAAGTAAATATTTATTGAATGAGTGATTAAATGAATGAAAGACACTATTTACCATTATCAAGATAAATCTGTAATGTTTATTGAAAATCTGTAAATTACAACTACATCTAGGTGCTCAGGGAACATCAGAAAAATATGCATTATACTAACTCCCTTCAACAAATCAACTGTCATGTATTAGCCCATGAAAAAAAGAAATAGAAATAAGATATTTAAAAACTTTGTAATATACAGTTCTGTAAACGAGGAAAAACCAAAGTGTTTTTCTCCTTTCTACTCTCAACAGCACTTCTGACACCAGATGTGGGAAGATTTTCCCCACACACCAATCATTTCTCCTGCAGACATCAGCTAGATGTCCTCTAATTTAATTCAATTCTGACTCTATCTACCTGGAGGTAGCATCAGATCCCACAGGCTAAAGGCTTAGTCCCACAAGAGTCAACCCTATCTTAAATGCCAATCACAAGCCCTGGGTCATGACCTGTGCATTTGACCAACTGGCTAAAAATTGGGATTTCCACGATACACTCCTCAGGTTTGATTAACTTGCTAGAGTGTTTCATAGAACTCAGGAAAACACTTTACTTATATTTATCAATTTATTATAAAGGATATTACAAAGGCTACAGATGAACAGCCAGATGCAAGAGATGCATGGGGCAAGGCATGCGGGCACGCCACCCTGCAGGCATCCTCATGTGTTCAGATATCTGGAAGCTCCCTGAACCCAGTCCTTTTGGGTTCTTATGGAGGTTTCATTACATAAGCATGACTTATCATATCATTGGCCACTGGTGATCTACTCAACATTCAGCTCTTCTCTCTTCCGAGGATATGGGGGTGGGTGAAAGGGGGAGGGGGTTGGGGGGACTGAAAGTTTCAATCTTCTCGTCACATTGTTGGTTCCCCTGGCAACCAGCCCCTACCCTGAGCCTCTCCAGGAGCCCCCAGCCATCAGTCATCTCATTAGCACTTTGGAGATTCCAAGGGTTTTAGGAGCTGTGTGCTGGGAACCAGACAGAGACCAAATATATATTTCTTATTATGTCACAATATCACAAGTTCTATATAAAAATAACCCTAAGGTGTAATTAGTCATTATTATCGGATTCTTCAATTAAAACAGTGCTTTGTGGTCTAGGTGCTAATATGGGGTAGACTTTAAGAGCAGAATTAAATTACTTAGTAACTATGGTTACTGTCAGTTTGAAAATACATTTCCATTTTGACTTGTGGTCTCAGTATGTGTGGTAAAAGAATTAGCCACAAACCAATGAAGAACATACAATGTGGTTTTCTCTAACTGGAAAATATTCAAAGATGTCCTACTTACTACTTACACAGAGTTGCCATTTCCTTGTTTTCACATTTGAATTCTGACTTAGCATGAGGTTAACATACCTTATAACAAGTTCTCTGTTAAGGTATTTATATTTCATCTTATTTCAGAAAGAATGTAAAGTAACTATGTAAACGTCTTGATTTAATGGCATAAGTTAACTTAAGATACAGTAATACAACAGAAATTTCACTGATAAGAAATATAGCAATTTTAAAAGTTTCATTTGTATTCTTTAGAATGTGTCAAAGTCACATATCATAAATATCTTTTTTTAAAAAAAAAAAAAAAAAGGAGACATAGTCTCACTCTGTCATCCAGACTGGAGTGCAGTGGTGCAATGTCAGCCCACTATAGCCTCCATCTCCTGGGCTCAAGCAATCCTCAGCCTCCTGAATAGCTGGGAGGACGGGTACCTGCCACTGTGCCTGACTAATTTTTGTATTTTCAGTAGAGACAGGGTTTCACCACATTGGCCAGGCTGGTCTCAAACTCCTGACCTCAAGTGATCTGCCCGCCTCGGCCCCCCAGAGTGCTAGGGTTACAGGTGTGAGCCACCACGCCTGGCCTCAGCCAGTATCTCTTCATTCAGAATAATTGTTGTTTAATGAGTCCTTCATTATGTGGGAAGCCATCTACTCTGTTTCTTATTTCATTTACTCATGATAGCAACATTACTCCTATACTGAGGATGAGTAACCTGAACTGTATACACCTTCAGTAACTTGCTCTAAGTCTTACAGCTTATCAAGGGGCAGAGCTGGGATTTGAAGGTAGGTCTGTCTCTAAAACCCAACCCCTGTGATTTTAGTCGCCATGACATATCCTTCTAGTCCTCTCATGGTGTTCATAGTGATCTCACGCTGGTATGAGGAAAGGGGCAACACAGAAAAAATACACTGGAACTGAAAAACCTGAGCTGAACAGGAGGAGTTGCTCCTCAGTCCTCCAATGACTATCAGCCTTAGAGAGATTCCTTGACCACTTGCGGAGGTTGTCTTGTTCTGGTCGTAGCAATAAGTTTATATAAATTATATAAAATATAGAATTTCTATAGTACTTAGACATGTGCTTACTACTTGGTATTAATAGCATTAGGCTGGTTCCTTTTTTCTGTGTCTCAGCAAGCGTGTTTCTTGGATTCCAAAAGATGTAAGTGGCTGGCAGGTTTAATCCTGGTAGGATATTTTGGGGCTGGAAAAATTTAGGAGCTGCTGAAAAGATATATGGTAGTAACAGGACTGGGTGGAGCCGCAGGGAGGTACAGTGATTTTTAAGCTCCATCGTCTGCACAAATCCAGTCAAGGCTGTCCCTGAGAGAGAGGACTGTTGATGGTATTATATTTAAAAAATCAGGTTAGAGTCTGCCTCAACGGCACAGACACTATAATTGGAGCAGGACAAAGAAGATGGCATGACTCCTGATCAAGGACGGCATGCAAATGTGTGAAGTATTTCCATCTGATGAAAATAAGAATGTATATGGCTGAGCACAGTGGCTCATGCGTGTAATCCTCATGTGGGAGGATCCCTTGGGGCCAAGAGTTCGAGACCAGCCTGGGCAACATAGCGAGGCTGCATCTCTTTAAAAAAAAATTATTTTAAATAAAAAATTAGTTGGGCCTGGTGGCACATGCTTGCAATCCCAGCTACTCAGGAGGCTGAGGTGGGAGGATCACTTGAGCCCAGGAAGTCAAGGCTGCAGTGAGCTATGACTGTGCCACTGCACTCAAACCTGGGTGACAGAGTGAGACCCTATCTCTAAAAAAATAGAATAAAACAAGAATGTAGGCTACTTGGCTTTCCAGCATTGTTCAGATTTCAAGGTTATTTTCCTTCTAAAGTAGTATATCTGTATCGGGTTGTTTCACGATGTAATGCAATTAACTTAGGAGTCTGAAAGTAATATACCACACAGGTAATAAAGACCTAGAGCATTGCCTTAGCTATCAAAACAGGGAAAAAAGATAAAGTAAGAAAATAATATTTTAATGCTTAAAAAATGCTTAACCTTTTTTTTGAGATCGAGTCTCGCCGGTCGCATAGGCTGGAGTGCAGTGGCCAGGATCTCAGCTCACTGCAGCTCCACCTCCCTGGTTCCCGCCATTCTCCTGCCTTCAGCTCTCCCGAGTAGCTTTGGGATCATGCTTCCCCACCTCCTCGGCCTCGGCTAATTTTTAGAATTTTTAGTAGAGACGGGGTTTCACCGTGTTAGCCAGGAAAAATGCTTAACCTTCTTTAGTAATTGGTTGGCTCTTGAAGGTGACGAAGAGAAAGTTGTTAAAAATGGGAGATTGAGAAAGGAGGATAGCATGCCTTTGACAACAATGAAGATACTGGCAAGAAGTGCTGATTTGCATGGAAAGATAATTTAGTTGTCAATTTTCTATAGTTCTGTTTCCAGTCAGACATCCAAATGAAGCTCCCAGTGAGGGCACGGGTATGTGGGAGACACACATGTGAAATCGCAGTTGAAGCTGGGAAGAGAGTGAGCCCAGAAAAAAGGGGTCACGGAAAAGGCAAGCGCCAGGACTGACCTTCAGTGTGAGTGGACTTAGAGAAAACCAGATGGAAGACTGGAGGGGCACATGTCACTAAGCAGGTGTGCGAGAGGGAGGCCCTCTAACCCAGAAAACAGGCTTTGGGTAGCAAGGGAAGTAAGAATTATAACCAATCAAGAGGGATAAATGCTTAAATGAGGATTCAGAGGACTTCACCTTGCAAAGGACACCATTTTAAAAGAGCCATTTCAAGGAAAAGTAAAGGCAAACATCACAATAAAAGGACTAAAGACCAAATGGGAATAAGTTGAATACAGTTACCAAGGAGGCAGAAAATCTGAGAAACTTAAGAACATGAAATAATGGAGTAGGTAGTTCAAAGGGCTCAAGAAATGGGAACTGAGGAAAGTCTAGTGAAAACACTTCCATGTCACAAATGAATCTGATTACAGATTACGTTGTGTTTTGGAGTCTGAGGGGGGCCTATTTGTCTCTGCAGAAGCATGAGTGAACGAGGAGTGGGACAAGAGGTTAGGAGATTTGAGGACACTCCTGCGTTAGTCCATTCTTGACTTGCTATAAAGAAATATCTAGATCAGGTGTGGTGGCTCACACCTGTAATCCCTGAACTTTGGGAGGCCAAGGCAAGAGGATCACTTGAGCTCAGAGCTCGAGACCAGCCTGGGCAATGTGGCAAAACCCTGTCTCTACAAAAAATTAGCTGAGAGTGGTGGTGCGTGCCTGTAGTCCCAGCCACTCAAGAGGCTGAGGTGGGAGGATCTCCCGAGCCTGGGAGGTTGAGGCTGCATTGAGCTGTGGCCACACCATTGCACTCCAGCCTGGGTGACAGAGTGTGACCAAGGAAGGAAGGAAGGAAAGAAGGAAGGAAGGAAGGAAGGAAGAGAGAGAGAGAGAGAGGAAGGAAGGAAGGAAGGAAGGAAGGAAGGAAGGAAGGAAGGAAGGAAGGAAGGAAGGGAGGGAAGAGAAAAGAGAAGGGAAGGGAAGGGAAGGGAAGGGAAGGGAAGGGAAGGGAAGCGAAGAAAAATACCTGAGGCTTGGTAATTTATGAAGAAAAGAATTTTATTTCAGCTCACGGTTCTGCAGGCTGTACAGGAAGATGGTGAACAAGACAGAGGGAGGGGGGAAGTGCCACACTCTCTAAAATAACCAGATCTGCCTGAACTCAGAGCGAGAACTCCGTCATTACTGCCAGGAGGGCAGCGAGCCATTCATGAAGGGTCTGCCCCCCAGGCCTCACCGCCAACACTGGTGATTACATTTCAACATGAGATTTGGAGAGGATAAGGGTGGAAACAATATCAAATCTCTTTGCAGAAATCAGAGGAGCAAAGAAACATTCTCCAGCACTCCTTTCACCGCTGCCTCCAACTCTCGTCCACTAAAAACACCGTGTGATTATTTGGGGGTGGAGATTTAAAAACAGAGACTCAAAGTTTCTGTCCACAGTGAATGAATACAATTTGAAATTTTGGCATTAACATATATCATTTGAAATTCTACCATATTGGGCTTCTTGGAGATTCTCATTCAATTATAAAAACTTAGATAAATATGCTTGGAAATGATACTTAATAGCCCTCTCTATTCCCCTGTTCTAAACTAGATCTTTCTTCTTTATCTTTTCCATCCTCTTCCACAGTGCATGACTCCCTTTCCCCTCATCAAACCTGTCATTAGGTCCAGTCAGTTCTACACTCAAAATCCTTCATGGGCTGGGCGAGGTGGCTTATGCCTGTAATCCCAGCACTTTGGGAGGCCAAGGCGGGCAGATTGCTTGAGATCAGGAGTTAGAGACTAGCATGGGTATCATGGGAAAACCCCATCTCTACAAAATACAAAACTTAATTGGGCATAGTAGTACGTGCCTGTGGTCCTGGCTACTCAGGAGGCTGGGGTGGGAGGATCGCTTGAGCCCAGGAGGTCAAGGTTGCAGTGAGCCATGATGGCCCCACTGCACGCCAGCCTGGGTGACAGAGCCAGACCCTGTCTCAAAATCCTTCATATCCACCCCCACTGGCTTCTGCCTACTTCAGACTAATAATCCAATTCCGGATTGTTGTATAGCCTTTTGGTTTTTCTACTACCACCACTTTCATTTCCCATCAATCCTCTGTAAAGGTGCCAGACAGCCCCAGAGACCCTCAAAATGGTGTGAATCTCACTATATGCACTCTCTTTCTATCACTTACATGACATGTCCCGATCCATCAGTAGCTCACGGAAGGTCTTCTGACAGGCCTGTTCTGCTACAAGTGTCTTCTTGCATTTTCAGGATCCAGGCTATTGCACTTGTTGAACCTTCTCAAAAATGTCATGTAGTTTCATGTATTTGTTTCAGAACATGCTGGTTGTCTCTGTCCAGGAGGTTGGCCTTCCCCTACGCTATCATGATCTCTTACCCCATCCTGACTCTTCCCCACCACTCCATCCTCACCCTATATCCTGATAGAAATGTCTGACTTCACAGTCCTTGCACTGAACCAAAATGCAGTACTCCTTTCCAAAGGTAGCTATTCTGGCTATTCCAAACTATGTCCAGTGCTGACTTCACTAATACGCACAGTAGGCACGGTGGCTAGGGCCCACGATAATTTTAGGAGTCCATGAAAATGTTTAATTTTACTTAAAGTCAGAAGAGAAAAATAACTGTTACGTTCATGTATATGCATGCATATGTATACATCTATGTATATGTGTGTATATTTATGTGTATTTTATATATTTATATAATATATATACACTCTTTTTTTTTTAATGGAGGAAAGGGTCCATGAAGGCAGAAGTGTTCAGGGTCCACTGAAGTCATACTGTGGCCCTTGTCAGATTTGAATTTACTTTTTAAAATTCTGAAAATAAAATCAATTTTGAAATATTTTTCAGTAAAGGGTTGCATGTTTGAAAGCAGGCTTAAAAAGGTAGCATTTTTGTCCAGGCACAGTGGCTCATGCCTGTAATCCTACCACTTTGGAAGGCCAAGATGCATGGATTGCTTGAGCCCAGGAGTTTGAGACCAGCCTGAGCAATATAGCAAGACCCTGTCTCTATTGTTTAGAAAATTAAATTTTAATTTTTTTAAAAAAAGGTAACATTTTAAAATTCTGGAATAATTAATTCAACCTTTTTTTTTTTTTTTTTTTTTTTTTTTTGAGACAGAGTCTCACTCTGTCTCCCAGGCTGGAGTGCAATGGCGTGACCTTGGCTCACTGTAGCCTCCACCTCCCAGATTCCAGTGATTCTCCTGCCTCAGCCTCCCAAGCAACTGGGATTACAGACACATGCCACCAATTTTTGTATTTTTTAAGCAGAGACAGGGTTTCATCATGTTGGCCAGGGTAGTCTCGAACTCCTGACTTCAGGTGATCCACCTGTCTTGGCCTCCCAAAGTGCTAGGATTACAGGTGTGAGCCACCATGCTCAGCCAATTAATGCAAACTAAATACAATTTATGATTATCTTTTTTTGTTTAAGTTTAGAGACAGAAGAAGAGCAACAGTATCTCACCTCAAGCTATATTAACATCTCCACTGATTCATTACAAGGTGGCAAGAAGTATTTGGTTTGGGTCCAAGCAGAAAATGCACTAGGCATGGAAGAGTCAAAACAACTGCAAATTCACCTGGACGATATAGGTAAAGAATAAGAAATTCTGTAATGTCTTTAATAATAACCAGTTTGCGGTGATCTAGTCAAATGAGGTCTAGATCTGAAAAAAGTTCCCCTAAAGTTCCTGCAGAGCATGATAAAGGAAACAGAAATTACCCATAATTCTATCTGCCCAAGACAATTTAGAGATGAGGAGTGCTGCTGCCATTTTGTCGTATATCCTTCCAGTCTTATTTCTAAATTGCTGTATGTGGCCGGGCCCAGTGGCTCACGCCTGTAATCCCAGCATTTTGTGAGGTCGAGGTGGGTGATCACTTGAGGTCAGGAGTTCGAGACCAGCCTGGTCAACATGGTGAAACCCTGTCTCTACTAAAAATACAAAAAAAAAAAAGAAAAAGAAAAAAATACAGCCGGGCATGGTGGCAGGCACCTGCAGTCCCAGCTACTCAGGAGGCTGAGGCAGGAGAATTTCTTGAACCTGAGAGACAGAGGTTGCAGTGAGCCAAGATTGTGCCACTGCATTCCAGCCTGGGTGACAGAGCAGAACTCCATCTAAAAAAAAAAAAAAAAAAAAAAAAAGATGTATGTGTTTTTACAAATATTTATTGGAAACTTCTTGTTTCTAAGCATTGTTCTAAAGGCTAGAGTGAATAAGATAGACAAGGTACCAGCCCTGAAATAACTTACCATCTACTAGGGAAGGCAAAAAACAAAAACAAAAACAAAAAACACACAAGAAAAACCCACAATTATCATGATAAAGTTTGTTGAGTCTTATGTTGTCTAAAGTACAGCATGCTAAAGTCATACTCTATCTACTACTTGGGGACTTATGTAAGGTTTGTTTGTTTGTTTGTTTTTTATTTTGAAAAGTTTTACAAAATACATAGAAAATTGCAGAGAATTATGTAGACCTCTCTGTTCATCAGCCAGATTTAACAAACATTAATAGTTTTTGTTTCAGATATTTTTATACCCTACCTTTTTATACTTACATATTAGTAATAAACAATTTCTATTAATTTAATCTATAGTTTTATTTTTAATGTTGTCTGAATATATAGCAGTTTAATCCCTATTGTTGGAGATTAACACTGTTTTCAGTTTTGAACCATATAAACTATATTGCCATGAACAACTTTGTGGCTATTTTAGCATAGTTTTTGATTGTTTCCTTAAGATAAATTCCAAAAAGTAATTACCCTTGAGCCTTTTACAACTACATCCAAGTCCTAAAACCACAATTCAGCCAAATGACACCAAGTCTGAATCATCTTCTCTTTGGAGATCCCAGTAACAATGATTCCTGTTGTTATAATTAAAGATTATTTCAATAAGCTAACATTTATTGAGCACTTTCTTACGTACTAACTACTTTTTTTTTTTTTTGAGGCAGAGTCTCACTCTGTCACACAGGCTGGAGTGCAGTTGCATGATCTCGTCTCACAGCAACCTCTGCCTCCTGGCTTCAAGCAATTCTCATGCCTCAGCCTCCCTAGTAACTGGGACTACAGGTGTGTGCCACCACGGCTGGCTGATTTTTGTATTTTTAGTAGAGATGGGGTTTTGCTATTTTGGCCAGGCTGGTCTCAGACTCCTGAGTTCAGGCAATCAACCCACCTCAGCCTCCCAAAGTGCTAGGATTACAGGCGTGAGCCGCTGCGCCCAGCCAGCTAACAGCTTTTCACATACATTATTTAACCCTCATATCAACCCTATTTTATATGAGATTATAATTTATATATTATAAAACAGGTTTGATGGCATTAAAAAAATTTGAGATCACAGAGGTAGGGAACATTTAATTCCAATATTTTTGACTCTGATCCTCAGTCTTTATGAGAAAAATAAAAGCACATTGCACTGTATCTGACAACTTTTCTGCTGATTAGTGTTCTAGGGAATATGAAGCCTTCACTATGGGTACCCTTCTGGGATCACTGAAGTCTTCTATTGCAACTAATGAGCTCTACTTTTCAACTAACCTCAACTATCTCAACTAATGATATTGGTGTAAAAATCTGTTCTTATGCTCTGAATATATATATACACACACACACATATATATGCACATATATATACATATATGTATATATACACACATATATATGTGCATATATATACACACACACACATATATTTTTTTTTATAGAGAGAGAGAGGGGGTCTCACTCTGTCATCCAGGCTGGAATGCAGTGACACGATCACAGCCCACTGCAACCTTGCCTGGGTTCAGGGGATCCTCCTGCCTTAGCCTCTCAAGTAGCTGGGATGACAGGCCACATGCCACAGTGGCTGGCTAATTTTTTTAAATCTCTTTTAGAGACAGAGTCTCATTTTGTTGCCCAGGCTTGTCTCGAACTCTGGCTCAAGTAATCCTCCTGCCTTGGCGTCACAAAATGCTGGGATTTCAGGCATGAGCCACCATGCCCAGCCTGAATATTAGATTTGAAAACACACTCTGTTGAATATGATGATGGACAATTACTCCGTTTTATTGTATATCCTTGGAGTTACAGTTCTCTTGACTATGCTCCATACATTTTTATAAATTTACATTTGCAGGTAGAATGCAGTAATATACCCTTTTCTTATAATAGATGCCCCTCAATGAATTAATGATGTTTAAAGGCTACCATGACCAGTATCATTTTAGCAGTGCAATTTTTAGGAACTGAATTATAATAATAATACTTTTATTATTATTATCATTACGATCTTATGATCTTAATATCATTGCATCCATTTATTTAGTACCTCCTGTGTTCCAGACACCTCTCATGAACATCACATTTCATTCTGGAAACAGCCATGCATAAGTACTACTGTCCCCATTTTACAGATGAAGAAAGTGATAAAATAATTTGTGCAAAGTCACTTAGCTAGTAATGAGGAAAGCCAGATTTCATCCCAGACATGCTGACTTGCCATAGTGTACCACCACCCCACCTCCCATAGAGGAAAAAAATCTCATCTGGCCTCTAGTTCCAGACTGACTTCTCACAATGGGAACTAGGAGTTTGTAGTCGTTGTTCCTTTTCCTTCTTCTCCTTCTTTCTCTTTCCCTCCTCCTCTTGCTCCACCTCCGCCACCTCCTCCTCCTTCTCCACCTCTTCCTCCCCTTTCGTCTCTATTTCTTTCCTTGCCTTTTCATTATCCTGAAATGTACTCAGAAACTCAGGTTGAAAAATACAGATTAATTGTATAGGAGGCCCCAGCCAACAAAACCACCAGATTATTAACAGATGAGCCGTCTTCATGGGTAACACTTTAAGAATGAGACATTTCATATTAGATAAACGAACTGTTCTATGCCACTGAGAACAGAAGACTGTCCTGGGAACAATTTCCACATAGCAGCTACGGGCTGGGCTTTCATTACATTAGGGAAGTTATGCTGAATGGCAGGGCAGAGTTAGTAGCACAGTAACACTTGGCAGAAAAGCATATGAGAGGAATGCTTTTAACTTCTCTTGTAGGGAAATAAATTCGAGTACAGAAAGTGTTGTGCTTTCTACCTGCCATTTTGAATATTAATTCTCCCCATTATACAAATATGGATAAATGTGTTGGAAATATGCTAAAAGGCTAAAATCTCACTTTTATTTCAATACAAGTAGAATTTTAAAATATGACATCGATAATGAAATTGATACTTTTTTGTTTTTGTTTTGAGACGGAGTCTCGCTCTGTCGCCCAGGCTGGAGTGCAGTGGCCGGATCTCAGCTCACTGCAAGCTCCGCCTCCCGGGTTCACGCCATTCTCCTGCCTTAGCCTCCTAGCTGGGGCTACAGGCGCCCGCCACTATGCCCGGCTAATTTTTTGTATTTTTTTAGTATAGGCGGGGTTTCACCATATTAGCCAGGATGGTCTTGATCTGACCTCGTGATCCACCCTCCTCGGCCTCCCGATACTTTTTTAAAATGTAAGATCTGGTGGAAATATGTGAAACCTACTTAGTAAGAATAAAAATTCAACATTTAAGTCTTGTGTAACAAACTAAATATTCAAGTATGTATTATATAATAAATGCCAGTTTGCAAAAATATGAACTCATTCAAACCTAAAGACTTAAATCTGGATTGCACTACCCTGCTTTATGGCTATGATTCTTACTGTGCTATCTGCATTCCTTATAAGACTAAACAGATTTTTGCTTTCTCCTCAGAATAATTCTTTTGCCAAAAGAGTCCTAGAATGCTTGTGCTGCTGTAACAGTGGCCAAGCCGAACTCAGAGGCGGGAGACAGGTGGAGGTGGGTGACAGGAGGAGGTGGGAAATTTATGACCTTGAGGGTGCTTACATAATCCTAAGCAATTTCAGAGCCCCAGGGATCCACGCCCTTGACTCTAGAATCTCTGAACACTGATTTTTTTTTTTTTCGGGGTGGCAGTTAGGCAGTCTTGCTCTGTCACCCAGCCTGGAGTGCGGTGGCATGATCTCAGCTTACTGCAACCTCTGCTGCTTTGATTCAAGTGATTCTTGTGCTTCAGCCTCCCAAGTAGCTGGGATTACAGATGTCTGCCACCACACCTGGCTAAGTTTTGTATTTTTAATAGAGACAAGGGTTTCGCTATGTTGGCCAGGCTGATCTTGAACTCCTGACCTCAAATGATCTGCCCACCTCGGCCTCCCCAAAGTGTTGGGATTACAGGCGTGAGCCACTGCATCCAGCCTGAATACTGATTCTTATTACAAGAAGCTTGCACTAGTAAAAGGAAATCAGCTATGGAATTCAGATGATAAAAGTTGCGTACAGTAAGCTTGTTAACTAAATTAAAGCTGCTGTTACTTCTACACCAGGTTTAGCCCCAAAATTTTATTATAGGACTGTGCTACTAGACAGCAAATCCTTAATTTTTATTTTTCTCTGTAAATCATCTACCTTTGCACATAATTTTAGATAATGATAGTATAATAGTCATTGTAGTAAAACAATACTTTTCTTAAAGCTTTATAAACTTAGAATAAATGAAAATAAACTAATTCATAGAGAATATTAACCTGTAATAGTGGTTTCTAAAAACATGCCTACAGGCCCTTGAGTTCTTTGTTAAATAATACATCTAGCAAAGTCATAGGTTTTCATTGTTCCTTAGGGAGAAATGGAAAGTGTTAATGATTCTATTCTGTTCAGACAGAACAAACTTAGAACTACTTACACAGTTTAGAAACATAGAGATTCCAACTATATACCTCCTACTCTAACAAAACAACTAATAAAATAATCAGTCAGAATTTCAGTTCCCGCTTTGAAGGTTATTATTATAGAACATGCCAACAATTTATAAAACCTTAGAGTCTTATGAGACCTGCTTTCTTCAAGTCAAAGTTTCAAGGAAGAGCAGATTTATTGTAATGGAGAACAAAACAAGTTAGCAATAGATATAAATATTCATATGTTTCCCTAATACACAAGAGAAGGAGAAAATTATTGTGGTAAAACATCTCAATTGAACATCTTTTTTTCTTTCTTCTTTCTTTCTTCCTTTTTTCTTTTCTTTCTTTCTCTCTTCTTTCTTTTCTTTTCTTTCTTTCTTTTCTTTCTTTCTTTCTCTTCTTTCTTTCTTTCTTTCTTTTCTTTCTTCTTTCTTTTCTTTCTTTCTTTCTTTCTTTTCTTTCCTTCCTTCCTTCCTTCCTTCCTTCCTTCCCCTTCTTCTTTTTCTTTTTCTTTCCCTCCTCCCTCCCTCCCTCCCTCCTCCTCCCTCCCTCCCTTCCTTCCTTCCTTCCTTCCTTCCTTCCTTCCTTCCTTCCTTCCTTCCTTCCTTCCTCCTTCCCTCCCTCCCCCTCTCTCTCTCTTTCTGTTTCTCTCTTTCTCTCTTTCTTTTCTTCTTTTTTGACAGAGTCTCGCTCTGTCACCCAGGCTGGAGTGCAGTGGCATGATCTCAGCTCACTGTAACTTCTGCCTCCTGGGTTCACGTGATCCTCCTGCCTCAGCCTCCTGAGTAGCTGGGATTGGCACATACCATCACGCCTGGCTAATTTTTTCTAATTTTAGTAGAGACAGCATTTTGCCGTGATGGCCAGGCTGGGTCCCAAACTCCTGACCTTAAGTGATCTGCCCACCTTGGCCTCCTAAAATACTGGAATTACAGACATGAGCCACCATGCCCAGCCTTTCTTTCTTTCTTTTTTTAAGACAAGCTCTCATTCTGTTGTCCAGGGTGGAGTACAGTAGCACCATCATGGCTCACTGCAGCCTTGAACTCCTGGGCTCAAGTGATCCTCCCATCTCAGCCTCCTGAGCAGTTGGAGTTTAGGCACACATCACCACACCTGGCTCAATTTAACATCTTATCAAATCTGATCATCTGAACTAAATTTGGGTGCATATCGTCTCTTCGTCAACAGATGCAGGGAAGAGGAGATAGCTCCTTTATCTCATTTTTGTACTCTTTTGTTAACAAGGCTAGGCTCTGGAATTTTATTAGTTAGGATTATAAGGGAGTGGAAGGTCAGGGAAAGACAGGACTATTAGAGTTCAGTTGTTTAAAATGGGGAATGGGTTGAATAGAATTGTCCTTAACAGCAGTTTTCTTCTACATTACAAATTAGTGAATAAGAAAATGTTCATTAATTGTTCATTAGATCATGAATTTTATTTTATTTTTTTACTTTGAGCTTTCACATGTCTAGATATTGATGAAAAGATGACAGTTTCTCTCTAGGCAAGTTTTAAACAGCCAGGTCTTTTTTTTTTTTTTTTTTTCCCTAGTGATACCTTCTGCATCCATCATTTCCAGGGCTGAGACTAGAAATGCTACAGTGCCCAAGACCATAATTTATTGGGACAGTCAAACAACAATTGAAAAGGTTTCCTGTGAAATGAGATACAAGGCTACAACAAACCAAACTTGGAATGTAAGCTCAACTTTCGTTATTCTTTAGCATGTGAATGAATGATTTAAAAGCCAACCATCAGTGACTACAGTGGACTTATTATGTCTATTTTACATGTTTTTAATCTGATTGTTTGCATGATATTGAAGCCACTTTAGTTTTTGTTTTATAAAATAATTTCAACTTTTATTTTAGATTCAGGGGCACATGTGCAGGTTTGTTTCCTGGATATATTGCATGACACTGAGGTTTGGGGTATGATTCCTGTCACCCAGATGCTGAGCATAGTTACCAATAATTAGTTTTTCAACCCTTGCCCTCCTACCTTCCTCTGCACTCTAGTAGTCCCCAATGTCTATTGTTGCCATCTTTATGTCCATGAGTACCTGATGTGATTTGGCTGTGCCCCACCAAATCTCAACTTGAATTGTATCTCCCAGAATTCCCACGTGTTGTGGGAGGGACCAGGGGGAGGTAATGGAATCATGGAGGCCAGTCTTTCCCATGCTATTCTAGTGATAGTGAATAAGTCTCACAAGATCGATGGGTTTATCAGTGGTTTCTGCCTTTGCTTCTGCCTCATTTTCTCTTGCCACCACTATGTAAGAAAAGCCTTTTGCCTCCTACCATGATTCTGAGGCCTTCTCAGCCATGTGGAACTGTAAGTCCAATTAAACTTCTTTTTCTTCCCAGTCTTGGGTATGTCTTTATCATTAGCATGAAAATGGATTAATACAGTATACTGGTACCAGTAGAGTGGGGCATTGCTTAAAAGATACCCGAAAATGTGGAAGCAACTTTGGAACTGGGTAATAGGCAGAGACTGGAACAGTTTGGAGGGCTCAGAAGAAGACAGGAAAATGTGGGAAATTTGGAACTTCCTAGAGACTTATTGAAAGGTTTTGCCCAAAATGCTGATAGCGATATAGACAATAAAATCTAGGCTGAGGTGGTCTCAGATGGAGATGAGGAACTTGTTAGGAACTAGAGGAAAGGTGACTCTTGTTATGTTTTAGCAAAGAGACTGGCAGCATTTTTCCCCTGCCCTAGAGATTTGTGGAACTTTGAACTCGAAAGAGATGATTTTAGGATATCTGGTAAAAGAAATTTCTAAGCAGCAAAGCATTCAAGAGGTGATTTGGATGCTGTTAAAGGCATTCAGTTTTAAAAGTGAAACAGAACATAAAGGTTCAGAAAATTTGCAGCCTGACTATGCAATAGAGAAGAAAAACCCATTTTCTGGGGAGAAATTCAAGCCAGCTGCAGAAGTTTGCGTAAGTAGCAAGGAGCCTGATGTTAATCCCCAAGACCACGGGGAAAATGTCTCCACACCATATCAGAGACCTTCACAGCAGCCTCTCCCATCACAGGCTTGGAGGCCCCGGAGGAAAAAGTGGTTTCATGTGCTGGGCCCAGGGTCACTGTGCTGTGTGCAGCTTAGGGACTTGGTGCCCTGTGTCCCAGCTGCTCCAACCATGGCTGAAAGGGGCCAACATCCAGCTTGGGCTGTGGCTTCAGAATGTGGAACCCCCAAGCTTTGGCAGCTTCCACATGGTGTTGAATCTGTGGGTGCACAGAAGGCAAGAATTGAGGTTTGGGAACTTCCACCTAGATTTCAGAAGATGTATGGAAACGCCTGGATGCTCAGACAAAAGTTTGCTACAGGAATGGGGCCCTCATGGAGAACCTCTGGTAGGGCAGTTCAGAAGTGAAATGTGGGATCTGAGCCTCCACACAGAGTCCCTAGTAGGACACTGCCTAGCAGAGCTGTGAGAAGAGGGCCACCATCCTCCAGACTCCAGAATGGTAGATCCACCAACAGCTTGAACCATGCACCTGGAAAAGCTGCAGACACTCAATGCCAGCCCATAAAAGCAGCTGGGAGGGAGATTGTACCCTGCAAAGTCACAGGGGTGGAGCTGCCCAAGACCATGGGAACAATCCACTTGCCTTTTATGAGTTGCTAAATAGACAAATCTTCAACTAAGAGGAATCTATCTGATTAGCTATTTATAATTCAGTTTCTCCTAGGGTGAAATTTATATCAATGATCATGGATAAAAAATTTAAGTATTCCGTGCTGAAATTTGACAGGCATCCAGGGAAACAAAAATTCTTCAGAAAGGAGAACTAAGATTTATGAATGTTTCTTTTTAAGTGAAAAGTGTACAGTTCGGAGTGTAATATTTATTACCAGTATAGGCCTGAGTCTTAGGTGAGCTTAAAGATGATGATAATCTGAGTAAAGATGAGTTTTAAAAAGTGGATGTCTAGAGAAATAAACGAACCATCCTTAAATGCCAAGGATAAATTATCTAGTGTCTTAAGAAAGGCATAGCTGCAAGGTTCATTAATAAAGTCATATCAGATAACAGCACCTGGGAACAATGTAATAAAAACTCAGTAATTTCTACTGTGGAGGAACATTAGCCTGATTTAGGAAGAAGTTTCAATTTTGATATATTTTAAAAGAAATGCCGTTTTATTATTTTTAAGTGTAACAAACTGCCATTTAGTCCAAATAATTAAGAAATAGTTTCTGGGCTTTTTTTTTTTTTTTTCTTCAGATACTTTTTTAAGGTTTCTTTTTTAGAGATAGGCTCTCACTTCATCACCCAGGCTGAAGTTCGGTAGTGCAATTGTAGCTCACTGCAGCCACAAACTCTTGGGCTCAAGTGCTCCTGCCACCTTAGCCTTCCAAGTAGCTGGGATTACAGTCACTCACCACTATGCCTGGCTAATTTACTTTTATTTTTATTTTTTGTAGGGTCTTGCCATGTTGCCCAGGCTGGTCTTGAACTAGCCTCAAATAATCCTCCCCCTAGCTTTCTCATCAGCCTCCCGAAGTGCTAGGATTACAGGCATGAGCCACAGCACCTAGCCTGGCTTTTCTTACTTAACAGTTATGTATCAGCTGTGAAATTACCAGTTTTCAGAGAGTTAAATAAAATTATGTATATTTAACACTAAAACATACATGAAACATAACTTAATTTTTCTTTGGTGCTAAGCATGATTCCAAATCCTTTTACTGTTTAAGACTGATTCTGCATATCAGTTTTGCTATAGAGTAATATATCTTAAAAGTATCAAGAAGATGGGGATAAAACTATACTAATTTTATGATATACCCTAAAAATTACTCATTAAAAATAAATTCCTTATGTCAACTTGTTTACCTGTGTTCACTCAAATCATAAATGTGAACTTTCTGGTAGTTTGCATTCCACTTAAATGGGATCCATGTTCTGCATCATTTGGTCCATAATCAAGTGAAGATCCTGCTGAATTCCTTTTGCAATATGCAGAATTTAGATACATTTCAAAACAACACAAATAAAATTCTCAAGTCTTAAATTCTGAACTAATGGGGTTTTATCCTAATAAGACACCTGGGGCCCTTGTATAGTATCACAGTCATAGAATGATATTAAAGAATACCAAGTTTCTTAGGCTGGGTGCAGTGGCTCATGCCTGTAATTCCAGCGCTTTGGGAGGCCAAGGCAGGCAGATCACCTGAGCTCAGGGATTGAAGACCAGACTGGCCATGATAGCAAAACCCCATCTCTACTGAAAACACAAAAAATTTAGCCGAGCGTGGTGGTGCATTCCTGTAATCCCAGCTACTCAGGAGGCTGAGGCAGCAGAATCGCTTGAATCTGGGAGGTGGAGGTTGCAGCGAGCCAAGATGGAGCCACTGTACTCCAGCCTGGGTGACAGAGTGAGACTGTCTCCAAAAAAAAAAAAAAAAAAAGATACCAAATACTCTTACTTCATGTAAATAGGAGTAGGTAATAGACTAGAAAAAATGTTTAGAAAATAGAAAGTAACTGTATTATCAATGTCTCTGAATAAGTTTTCAGAAGCCAACTGTTTTCTGGTTGAAAATTCTTGTTCTCTGCTCCCCCTGGTGGTGCTACATAGGCCATCTTGGTAACAGGTACATTTGAGCTCACTTTTCTAAATCTTCTCTTTGTCAGAAGTGGCAAATAGAGCAGAAAGAATATGTGTTATTTCATCTGCTCTTCATAACAATCCTTCGTGATAGGTAGTATTAGCTCGATTATATAAATAGGGAAATAGAGTTTGAAAGAGGTCAAGCCAGATTTTTTTGAACTTATACCATCAGTAACTAAGTGTCTCTCACAGACTCTACATCACTTCAAAGACCAAATAAATATTTACAAAATGAAAAGATAGGTTTCAATCCAAAGCCAGGTTCTCTCTCCTCCATCATTATTTTTTTTTAAGTTTTTTTAAACTCATGACTCCCTCAGTCAATCTACCATGTTTCCGTTAAACACAACCGCTAACACAGAAAAAGTGAATTACCATTTCTATCCAGATCACTGAAGCCAAGGCACTGTAGCAGAATGAAGCTTTGTTTACATTTGCTACTATCAATTTCATCTGGGTCATGCATGAAGTGTTGTCTCTGCATTTCTGTAGGAAGACAGGAAAGTCAGAGTCAAGAGGAGTGGGAGGATACCAAAGATTACAGGTCTCTTCTACCACTTCAACCTCCATTAGATACTGTTGGAGGTGGGAGGTTTACTTCAAAGCGACAGGAAAGCCTTGTGGCCAAGAGCACAGGCTCTAGAGTTCAAAGCCTGGCTCTGCTACTTTCTAGTCATGCAGTCTATTTTTTTTTTTCCCCTTTTGAGACAGGGTCTTGCTCTACTGCCCAGGCTGGAGCACAGTGGCACAATCTCAGCTCACTGCAGCCTTGACCTTCTGGACTCAAGCAATCCTCCTGCCTCAGCCTCCTGAGTAGCTGACCACAGGAGAATGCCACCATGCCCAGCTAAATTTAAAAAATTATTTTGTAGAGACAGGGTTGTGTCATGTTGCCCAGGCTAGTGTCAAGGTCTCTAACTCCTGAGCTCAAGCAACCGTCCGGCCTCGGCCTCCCAAAGTGCTAGTATTACAGACATGAACCACTGCTCCTAGCTGAGTCATGCAATCTTTTTCTTTTTTTTTTCTGGAGTGCAGTGGTGTGATCTTGGCTCACTGTGACCTCCGCTTCCTGGGTTCAAGCAATTCTCCTGACTCAGCCTCCCTAGTAGCTGGGATTACATGCGCCAGCCCCCACGTCTGGCTACTTTTTGTATTTTTAGTACAGACAGGGTTTCACCATGTTGGCCGGGCTGATCCCAAGTGATCTGCCCCCCTCGGCCTCCCAAAGTGCTGAGATTACAGGAGTGAGCCCCTGCGCCTGGCCTAGTCATGCAATCTTGAGCAAGTTTCTTATCTTCTCTGTGCCTCATTATTCCCACACATAACATGGGGATAAGATAAGCACTTACCTCATCTGTTTGTTGGGGGAAAGGGGATCCAATGATGTAAAAAGTTAGCTACAAGCCTGGAATAGAGTAATTGTTCACTAAATGCTAGCTAGTAATGTTACTCTCTAGCCTCTAGGGGAGCCATGCAGCAGGGATAGTAGAGCAAAGGAATCCACCTGAAAGTCACAGTATTGAGGGTGCTTTTCAGCCCCTTTAGCTAAGGTACATACGGATTGTGAAGTATCTAAGGGAATTAGGTGATGAGGCAAGGAGAATATGTGCCACGCAGCAGTCCATGTTTCAGGCAATGATGGATGGCATATATGATGGTGGTCCCATAAGCTTATCATGCAGCTGAAAAATTTCTGTCACCTAGTGATTTATATTACAATTGCCTGCAGGATTCAGTACAGTAACATGCTTTATATGTTTGTAGCCTAGAAGCAATAGGCTGTACCATATAGCCTAGGTGTGTGGTAGGCTATACCACCTGTGTAATTACAATCTGTGATGTCCGTACAATGATGAAATCGCCCCATTGTTAAGTGACACATGACTGTAGTTATCTCTTGAGAGATGGTTCCAGGTCAAAGCTTCAGATTTTGTCTCTGGAGACACAACTGCCCCTGGGAGAACATTTACAAACATCTTGCTCTAACCTCATTCACCTCTCTCCCTTCTGAATTCCCTAGCAGTCTAGCTTGGACCACCGGGTTGGAACAGATACAGATTTTAGTAAAGGCTCAGAGATAGCAAGAAGAAAATAAATCTCAGTTGGCGGGGGGAGGCACAAGGCTATATTCAGCTACCTGAGAGACTGAGGCAGGAAGATCACTTGAGCCAGAGGTTTGAGGCTGTAGTGCACTATGATCTCACCTGGAATAGCCACTGCACTGCAGCCTGGGCAATATAGTGAGACCTCTATCTCTATAAAAAGAAAGAAAATAAACAGAGAAAAACCACCTACTATGTAGTCTTGATTACAAAATATAACTAGCTTTTCAAAGTTGGTTTGAAACCTGTCTTTTCATTTTCTGATAATCTATCGAGTCCCTAAAGTGATGTAGAGTCTGTGAGAGACACTTAGTTACTGATGGTATAAGTTCAAAAAAATCTGGCTTGACCTCTTTCAAACTCTATTTCCCTATTTATATAATGGAGCTAATACTACCTGTCACAAAGGATTGTTATGAAGAGCAGATGAGATAACGCATATTCTTTCTGTTCCATTTGCCACTTCTGACAAAGAGAAGGTTTTGAAAAGTGAGCTCAAATGTACCTGTTACCAAGATGGCCTATGTAGCACCACCAGGGGGAGCAGAGAATAAGAGTTTCAACTAGAAAACAGTTGGCTTCTGAAAACTTTTTTTCAGAGACACTGGTGATATAATTCCTTTCTATTTTCTAAACATTTTTCTAGTTTATTACATACTCCTATTTACATGAAATAAGAGGGATTGGTATATCAGCTATCTACTGCTACAATAATGTGTAACAAACTGCCGCAAAAACTGGAGTGACATATAGCAATAAACTTTTATTTCTCACTGTCAATGGGGCCCAGCTGGTCTAAATTGAGCTTGCTGGGATTGGGCATGTGTTTACAGCTCAGCTGGCTCACTCCTATGTCTTTCATGAGCTCTCTTCTACATGTCTCCCGGTCTTCTTTCTGCATCAACAGGCTAGCCTGGGCATTCCTTATGGTGATGGCAGAGGGCAAGAGCACCTACACCCAATCTCTCCAGTGTCTTTCAATCCTCTGCTTGTATCAGGCTCACCAATGTCTGCTGGCTCAAAGTAAGCCACATGGGCAAACCAGAGCCAGAATGGGAGAATGTTCAAAGCTACATAGTAAAGGGACAGGATATATGGCAGGGAAATTACCAGGGCTATTGCAATCCACCTCAAAATGTCATCAGGCTCTCCACCTGCTGCTGGAACCAGTTCGTGCGAGGAGAGGAAGATGGTAGCATTTTTCCAAACAACAAAGACCAAGAACCTTGGCAGTCTTCATCCTACTCTAGCATTTGACACTGTTGACCACCTTGTCCTGAAAATGTCTCTCCTCTTGGTTTTCCCATTTCAAGAATGTGTTAGTCTTCTATCAGTATTTCTGGATGCTCTTTCCTTTGTAAATTATTTCTCCTGCCAGTTCCCTAAACATTGGCATTCCCTTCATACCTACCATCTCACTGTTTCCTCTCTTTCTTACTCCTTTCACCTACTGCCAAGGCCTCAGCTACACCTGTATGTAGGCTAGAACTTGGAGCCCTCCCAACTCTCATGAAAGTCAGACCTACATTTCTAGCTATTTGTTGGTATCTTTATGGGCTGTCTCCTAGGCCCCTCAAATTCATGTCAAAAATTGAGCTCCCCGTTGGAAACAGCAATCCACACCTACTTCCATATACTGTATTTCAGGGGCGTTTGCCACATTGTATATACTTGCCTGTTTACACTTCTGTTTCTCTACTCTTTAACTATGAACTCATGGAAGGCAGGGATGTGCCATGATCATTTTTTGCATCTCTATTGATTTTTATAATGTCAAGTTCATGTAGCATTAGCTACATGAAACATTTCATTGAAACATTAGCTATTACTATCATTATTATTATTATTTGTCTTTAATGGTGTCCAATTTTAGTGACAGAGGCAGAGAAATCTTAGCTATGTGTTCAAGTAAGTGGATTATTGGTGACTCATTTCTCTAATTAAGCTACACCAGGGTCTCAGCAAACTTTTTACTCGAGGGCCAAATGGTAAATATTTTAGGCTTTGCAGAACATAAGATTTCTGTCTCAACTACTCAACTCTGTGTTTGTAGCGTGAAAGCAGTCTTAGACAATTATGTAAATGAATGGGCATAGTCTGTTCCAATAAAATTTCATTTTTGGACACTGAAATTTGGATTTCACATAATTTCCATGCATCATGAAGTAGTCTTTTAAAAATATTTTCTTTCGACCATTTAAAAATGAGAAAACCATTCTTAACTTAGGCCGCACAAAACCAAGTATTTATTCTTTTCTTGGAAGGGCTGATAGAACAGCATACAGATAGCAAAGACAAATCCTTGGCTTTGGCATTTCCAAGTCTAAAAGTTGGTATAAGACAGAAAATGTGGAAGAACATATGATTAGTCACAAATAAGTTTCCCCGTCACCACCCCATTTCCCTCCTCTTCCAAACACTAGAGAAAAATTACCTGGGCAGAAAGAGGAGGAGATTGTAGGGTAAAGGGAGAAACCAAGGGTTTAGACACTGGTGGGTTACCAAGGACCCTCTGATCCTGTGCCATGTCCCACACTGATAGTTGGGAAGGGTAGAGGGATTATAGAACTCTAACTGTATTGGAGACTTTTCTTCCCTCCACCCAAGGATGTTCCCAGGAACTTATATTTAACCTAAGAAAAGAGAGATCTCAAACTGATGAACATTAAGTTTCAATGACCCCCAACCTTCAGAGTTGAGGCTCTAAGTAGAAATTGACTTATTTCAAAATTTCTTGCACTCTTTAAATTATATTATTTACAGAGGTGTTCAATTAAGTCCAGCTTTTTCAATATTCGTTTTAGCCTCCAAAGATATCATCCTGGGGTATCATGTTGTACTTGCAGGGCCCTAAGCAGCCACCTGGTTTGTCTCATGGTTTAAACAACTGAGAACAGTTCCGTAACATTCTTCTGACTATTTCAGAATTCTGGCTATACTTTAGGGTATTTCTTTCCTTCGAGAGGACTTATCTATAAATGTAATGGTAAGAAGCATATTGGAGAATAACAGCTTCCTTACAAGAGACACTAATATGAAGCAGAGTGCATTTGAAAGTCAAATCTTTGGCACAGTAGGTAAAATTTCTCTAGATCCCAGGAGACCTCAGACACTCTCCAGTTATATTAACATTGCAGAAAATTTCCAGGGCCATGAATAGAGACATGGCTTATGGAAACTCTGAATGATATCTTTCATGCAGAATTTGAAAAATATCATTCAGAGTTTCCATAAGTCATCTCTCAATAGACAAAACTATTCTAGGGCAGATGACATCCCCAAACAAATATTTCCATGAATTTTACATTTTTAGTGCATTGCAGGTTTTAAAGATTAATGCTAAGGTTGGGTTTTAAATGGAAGTATCCCTGAGAGAGGTTGATACCTCATTCTTCTTTTTTTTTTAAATCTCAATCGTTCTAACTTTCTCTTTCATGAGTATCTGATAACTGCTTTCACCTAGTTGTTGCATAAATGCATTTCTAGACATATTGACATATTTTATGTCTGCCTTTCAATCATGCTTCATTTTTCCCGGTAAATCAGTTACTAGAACATACTGAAGATGCTGTACAAATGCCTTGGTTTCTTTCTGCCAACTGAAACAGCTTGTTTGGGGCTCATTTTTCATTGTTTTATAGCAGGGTGTAGTGCTCCAGGGAAAAAAAGATTTTTGTGTTTATCCCTCAGCTATTTTCTTTATCCTCCGTTGGATTTCTCAGTTCAACATTCTTAATATTTTAATTTTTCTCTGACACATACACATATATATACACACACATATATATAGATATATACATATATGTGTGTGTGTATATATATTATCGGGCCTTATAGAATCTGCAATAACCTGCAATGAGGACCAATTTACAGCTTAGCTTATAGGTATTTTTTTCTAAAAGTCACCATTAGCGAGTAAAATTATTTCATCATTCAGGAAGAATTATTGATCTAAATATCCAGCTGCAGGGGAGAGGGAAATTCAAACAGGTGCTATCAGCTACCATTTCTCCACCCCATTAAAAGAATATATTCCAAAATTAAGAATATATTCCAAAATTAAGACTGGGCATGATGGCTCACTCCTGTAATCTCAACACTTTGGGAGGCCAAAGCAGAGGATGACTTGTGTCCAGGAGACCAGCCTGGGCAATATAATGAGACCTTGTCTTTACAAAAAAAATAAAAAATTATCCAGTCATGGTAGTGCATGCTTGAAGTCTCAGCTACTTGGGAGGCTGAGGCAGGAGGATCGCTTCAGCCCAGGAGGAGGTGGAGATTGCAGTGAGCTGTGATCGAGCCACTGCACTCCACAGTCCAGCCTGGGCAACAGAGTGGGACCCTATCAAAAAAAAAATATATATATATATATACACACACACACACACAAATAAATATATACATATACACATATAAATATATATATAATATTATATTTGGACTTTCTCAAGATTTGAGACAGTTGTCAAACATAAAGCAGTGTGGGCTGGGCACGGTGGCTCACACTTGTAATCCCAGCACTTTGGGAGGCCGAGGCAGGCGAATCACTTGAGGTCAAAAATTCAAGACCAGCCTGGCCAACATGATGAAACCTGATCTTTACTAAAAATACAAAAAATCAGCCAGGTGTTGTAGTGCACGCCTGTAGTCCCAGTTACTTGGGAGGCTGAGGCAGAAGAATCGCTTGAACCTGGGAGGCAGAGGTTACAGTGAGCCGAGATTAAGCCACTGCACTCCAGCCTGGGCAACAGAGCGAGACTCCATCTCAAGGAAAGTAGTGTGTATTTCAGTTTTAATGTTTGAGACAGTATTTGGTTATGTATGGTCATGTTTTATATAAAGAACACTTTGTTTTCCTAGAGTCTAGAAGAGAGCTTGGAACATAATAGGTGTTCCATACATTTCCGCTAAATAAAATAACTGTTTTAAAAGCACACCATATTTTATTCTTGTTATCCGTCCATTTTAGGTTAAAGAATTTGACACCAATTTTACATATGTGCAACAGTCAGAATTCTACTTGGAGCCAAACATCAAGTACATATTTCAAGTGAGATGTCAAGAAACAGGCAAAAGGTACTGGCAGGCTTGGAGTTCACCATTTTTTCATAAAACACCTGAAACAGGTGAGTGCACTTATATATTTTATTCTCTTGGACTTTTCTTTATGTATCTTTTCTGCTGAGCTCAGTGGCTCACACCTCTAATCCCAGCACTTTGAGAGGCCAAGGCAGGAAGATTGCTTGAGCCTAGGAGTTCGAAATGAGCCTGGGCAATGTAGTGAGACCCTAGTCTGTACAAAAAAATAATAATTATTATTAGCCTGGGTGGTAGAATGCATTTGTAGTCCCAGCTACTTGGGAAGCTGAGGTGGTAGGATTGCCTGAGCCCAGGAGTTTGATGCTGCAGTGAGCTGTGATCATCCCACTGCTTTCTAGCCTGGAGGACAGACCAAGACTGTGTTTCCTAAAAAAGTTTAAAACAGCCAGGTGCAGGGGCCTATGTCTGTAATCCTAGCACTCTGGGAGGCCAACGTGGGTGGATTACCTTAGGTCAGGACTTCAAGACCTCCTTGGCCGACATGGGGCAACCCTGTCTCTACTAAAAATACGAAAATTAGCTGGGCATGGTGGCGGGTGCCTGTAATTCCAGCTACTCGGAAAGCTGAAGCAGGAGAATCGCTTGAACCCGAGAAGTGGAGGTTGCAGTGAACTGAGATTGTACCACTGCACTCCAGCCTGGGCAAGAGAGCGAGACTTGGTCTTAATAATAATAATAATAATAATAATAATAATAATAATATAAATAAGTTTAAAACAAAAACAAAATAAACTACAAAATATTTTTTTCTCTTTAACTTCGACCAAAATTGACAAAACTATTCTAGGGCAGATGGTAACATTTAAATTGTTATTTTGATTTGATTTTCTTAAGGCTTACTGTAATTTGTATAATGGTTCTCAAACATTCCTGGGCATAAAAACCACCTGAGAGGCTGGGTGCAGTGGTTTACACCTGTAATCCCAGCACTTTGGGAGGCCAAGGCAGAAAGATTGCTTGAGCCCAGGAGTTCAAAACCAGACTGGGCAAGATAGAGAGACCCCATCTGTACCAAAAATACAACTAAAATTACCCGGGCATGGTGGCCCACGCCCATAGTCCCAACTACTTTGGGACTACAGGAAGAATTATTTATCTAAACAGGCTCTGATCATAGCTCACTGAAGCCTCTACCTCCTGGGCTCAAGCAATCCTCCTGCCTCAGCCTCCCAAGTGGCTGAGACTACAGATGCAGTCTACCATGCTAGCTGAGGCAGGAGGGTCACTTGAACCTGGGAGGTCAAGACTGCTGTGAGCCATGTTCACGCCACTGAACTCCAACCTGGGTGACATCCTGGGCAATTGTGAGCCATACAATAAGCTAAGAACATGTATTGATAAATATAATCTGGGTGTGGTGGCTCATGCCTGTAATCCCAGCACTTTCAGAGGTGGAGGCAGTTGGATCACTTAAGCCCAGGAGTTTGAGACCAGCCTGGCCAACATGGCAAAATCCCATCTCTACTGAAAATACAAAAATTAGCTGGGCACGGTGGTACATGCCTGTAATCCCAGCTATTCAGGAAGCTGAGGCAGGAGATAGAGGTTTCTGTGAGCCGAGATCACACCACTGCACTCCAGCCAGGCCAACAGAGTGAGACTCCATCTCAGAAAATATTATTCAGAACATATTCTCCTAAAAGAGACACCAAACAATCATACCGATAAACGTTATCTACTATATGCAAAGCAAAGCAATCAGAAAGTTAAAACTCTTAAACACAGAATTAATTCTCTTCTCATCAACAGGATTTAGCTGATTTATTATCTTCAGATATTTTCCTACTCCTAATATTATTAGCTTATATTCATTTACTGATGGCCATTCACCATATTGGACAGTCTTAGTCTCGAAATCATGACTTCAGTTGAAGCGAATAATAAAATGAATCTATTGTAATTGTAGTAGTACTAATGGCCCCACTAACCTAAAGATGTCTCCCTACTCAGTATCGGTACTCTTTTATAAAAGCTAGTTTTTAATTGAACATTTTCTTTTCAGAAATGAAGGACTTTATTATAATCACAGCATGAATAGCACCATTATTATAACATTCTGGAATTGTAGTTGATAAGCCAATTATTTTTTAATGAACTCTATAACTGCCTAGCAAGATTATGAAATATTGATGGCTGCCTACAATTAGTACGACGGCAGCATAAGCTAGCATGACTATGCTGTCAAAGCTCTTCTGGTACCTCCTACTGCCCAAATCTTAGAAATACTTTGGCCAGGTGCAGTGTCTCATGCCTGTAATCCCAGCACATTGCTAGTGGGTAATGACACCTAAACTATAACAAAAGTTTTCTTATTCAAAATATTGAACTGCCTGGCTAGCTCAGTTGGTAGATTATAAGGCTCTTAATCCCAGTGTCAAAAATACTGTGCATTTTCCCCACCATCCCTTAGCAATTTCATTCTTTAATTTCAGGGAAGCAGAGGAGCAGCTTACTTAAGTGTTCTAAGTATAGGACTACAAATATTCTTCTTTAAACATAAAAGTCTTGGCCGAGTGTGGTGGCTCATGCCTGTAATCCCAGCACTTTGAGAGGCCAAGGCGGGCGGATCACCTGAGGTCAGGAGTTTGAGACCACCCTGGCCAACATGGCGAAACCCCATCTCTACTAAAAATACATAAATTAGCCGGGCATGGTGGCAGGTGCCTGTAATCCTAGCTACTTGGGAGGCTGAGGCAGGAGAATCTCTTGAACTCGAGAGGTGGAGGTTGCAGTGAGCCAAGATCGTGCCACTGCACTCCAGCCTGGGCGACAGAAAGAGACTCTGTCTCTAAATAAATAAATAAATAAAACAAAGATAAAAGTCTTAAGCTTCAGGTAGAAGGGAATAGGAACACCCAGTTTAAATTTAAAGTCTGTTTCCTAAGGAGAAAAATCACTTAAGAGACAAAATTACCAATTAAAATTAAGTACCCCTGAAAACTTGGATTTATCAAAGTTTAACATGTTAGCTAAGAGAAATCATAGACTATTCTCTTGGTACAAATTCCTTTCTAAGACACGTTACATGAGAAACAGTAAAGGTATGTTAGGAAAAGTGCTCATATTAAATCTCTTTGGAAATGTACCTTTTTTTCTGTGTGTAAAAGCAATGTAAGTTTATTGTAGTGTGCAACCTAAAAATACCCACTATTTACATTTATTTAATTTAATACTAGTTCTTCCTATGCATTTTTTCAATGGGTGGGGCTATGGTGTATATACTATTTTATATCCTGGTTTTCTTACTTAATCTACCCTGCTAAGTTTTTGAAAACTGATTTCATGGCTGCACAGCATTCCTGTTTATGTATGTACTATAATTTATTTAGGCATTTCCCTGCTTAAATAACATCTAGGTCATTTCCATTTTATCTATTATCAATAAACTTCTTTGCATAGCTTTGTATATAAATGGTCTTTATTCCTTTAGTTCTAAAGAGGAATTATTGCATCAAGAGTTAGGCATATTTTAAGATGCTGATGTATGTTGTCAAACTGCTTTTTAGCGAATCTTTAATATTGATTGCTTTTTAAAAAGGGATCTCTGAAAAGACAGTCATTCACAAAATACTCATTTAGCCTCTACCATGTGCTAGGCATTTTTAGATCCTTGCAGAACCTCAGTGAGCAAAGGAAACAAAATTCCCTGTCTTGGAGAAGTTTCCTTCTGGAGAAGACACACAGTAAAAATCAAGCGTAATAATTATATAAATTACATTGCATCATACATAAAGATCTAAATAAAAGCAGTAAGAATCAGACTTCACAGCTGAAGAGTGAATTGCCTCACAATTGAAAAAATAAAATGATATCATTGCTGTAATTCTTTATTTAACCAACTTGTTTGATAATGAGGTTTTTTGGCCAGCCAGACTCTTCCAGTACTTAAAGGTTTATTTATGTAGAAACACAGCCCAGGCAATAATGCCTCTTCCAAGCAGGACTTTCCTGAGTTAGTCTCTAAAATTCTGACATGTGTATTACTGAATTGATTCATCTCAATACAATGTGTTTGCAAAATTCTGCCCAGCTAAGACCAGAGGACAAATCCTAAAGTGGGCATGGCTTGTCCTGCAGCCTCAGCATTCTTATTCTTTTGCATCGCTTTCCCTCTGAATAGTGCTTGGCTTGGCCATTAAAAACCTGGTCTCAGAAATGAACTCACTTATAATCAAGTTCAATGACTTATTCTGTTTTTGTTTGTTTGTTTGTTTGTTTTACTTAGAGTGTTTAGACTTTAATAGGACAAACAAAGCCTTATGCTGAAAAAGAAAATCAATCCTCCAGAATACCCATTTATTCTATCTGGTATAATAGCAAGAGACCAATTAACAGACTGAATCCCGGGGTGACTTCAGGATAATAAATAAAAATAGCTAACATTTATTGGATGCTTACTAGGTGTTGGGCATTTTGATAAGCATTTTACATATGAATTGTTCTTTATTTATCACTGCAGCTCTATAAAAGGAGTATAATTATTATCCCAGTTGCACAAATGAAGACCATATGGCCCAAGCAGTTTTGCCAAACATTACAAGGCTGGTAAACGGTACAGCCAGGGTCTAACTCAAGCTATGGGATTCCAGCACCCATGTTATTTATAGCTCTGCTAGTCTCCTTCCTAAGAGACCTAGTAGGGTCCTGCATCTGCCCGCCAAACAAAATCGTTCACTGCACATTAGCTAGTAATAAAACTATGCCAACAGAGCTTCATTTCTAATGCAGTGTTTGTTATGGAAATGCAAATGCATGAGAAAAGAACCAGAAGATGCTATTGACTACTGCTACTTTGGCATGAATACAAGATGTGGAAGCAGATTTGGGATAGGTGCTGAGAATGAAACCATAGTACTACAGGAGGTTTCGGATAGATAGGTAAGAAAGGGGCAGTCTGAGATGAGGATAAAGGATAGGTTAAAAAGGTGGTCTTAGCCAAGACAGGACCATCATGGGCAATTCATCATGTGCTTTACCAGCTAGTTATGGGCCATCTAGAAAGCACTGTTTCTCATAGGAGGGTCTGTGGACAATCTACATTAAGAATGCTTGGGCACTTTTTTTTTGTTTTGGGTTTTTTTTGTTTTTTTTTTTTTTGAGACAGTCTCGCTCTGTCACCCAGACTAGAGCGTAGTGCACCGTCTCAGCTCACTGCAACCTCCGCCTCCTGGATTCAAGCAATTCTCCTGCCTCAGCCTCTTGAGTAGCTGGGACTACAGACATGTGCCACCACACCTGGCTAATTTTTTTTTGTATTTTTAGTAGAGACAGGGTTTCGTCATGTTGGCCAGGCTGATCTCGAACTCCTGACCTCAAATGATCCCCCTGCCTTGGCCTCCCAAAGTGCTGGGATTACAAGCATGAGCCACTGTGCCTGGCCTGAATGCTTGGGCACTTCTTAAAGTACAGATTCTTGAGCCCTTTGCCAAGTGATACATCTGCAGTGACGTGTAAGAACCATTGCTGTAGAGGTCAGACACACTCTTTAAGAGAGGGAAGTGTCATCATAAAAAACAATATAGGGAATGGGCAGAAAATGTGGACAGAAAGGCAGTGTGGATATGATCGCCCAAGTCATTGAAATGGGAGAGTTCCCTGACCCCTGTCGCATATCTTGTGGCTCATCTGTTTGGCCAAGGCACCTGCTCACATCCCTTATGGGAGGGGGAGCACACAAACGGGCAAGTATAGGAGCTGGGGCGAGCACCTTGGGGCTTCAGCCCCACAGTAGCATCTAGGGGTGGATGTCTGCGACTCCCAAAGGCCAAATGAAATGTGTTACAGTGCACTATTTTAGCTTTGCTGTCCGTAGACAGCTTAACTGTTAACCAGCTCAGTGCCCTCTTGGTATCCAGGTCCTTGTCCAGTGTCCAGGAAGAATCGGGTCACACACCGATTTGAAGGATGAATGTGGGGGTTTTATTGAGTGGTGGAGGTGGCTCTCAGAGGAATGGATAGGGAACGGGAAGGGGGATAGAGTGGGAAGATGATCTTCCCCTGGAGTTTGGCTGTCCAGTGGCTGATCTCCTCTCCGAATGTCCCCAACCGAACTTCTCTTGGCATTCAGATTCTCGTTTTCTTCTCTCCTTCTCTGCCGAGCCATTCTGTCATTCTTCTGCTCTTCTGTTTATCTCTCTGTCTGCTTCTGGAACCTGGGGTCTGGAGTTTATTATGTGGTTACAGGATAGCAGGGCATAGTGGGCCAAAAGGCAACTTTTGGGCATGAAAACAAGAATGCCTGCTTCTATTTAGGGCTGTGGGTGTCCAGGCTTGAGGGTGGGACCTCTGCCAGGGAACCACCCTCATTTACTCAGTATTTTCCTGTTTCCTGTCTGTATCACCATAGCCTTAGTAGTAGTGGTTTGGGGGACAGAAAAGGGTGGGCATGTGAGAATCTTAGGCCATTATCTCTAGTACTATCTGGTCCCCTCTCTGTTTCCTGTTTCTCCTGAGTCACTGGCCACCCCAGTCCACCTGGGTGTTACAGGAACCCCGCAAAGCACAGGATACAGGACTGTTGTCGTAATTAACCATCACATCACACATGACCCTCTTCTGCCTAGAATGCACCCTGTCTCTGGATGTGAGGTTTCAGCTGAGATCATGAGAACCACTGAGAGCTGCTGAAGTTAGAGCTTCTGATCCACCAATCTTGATAGCCACTGTTATCCTGGGGTTTTTCAGCAGTGCAGAAAGAGCCCCAAAGGGGAAAAGACAATTTGTCAGTGTAGAAAACCAACACTGAAAATGTATAAGTCAGTCATCTACATTTGCTACTACTGACTTTAAAAAGGTGAAAAAACAATGGCTAGCCAGGTATCTTTTTCAATTCTGCATTGTAATATAGGTCCCTTTTTAACGAAGAAAAGATACAGGTTCTATAATCCCTTTAATAACAGGTTAGAGGCCTGAGGGAAGGGCAGTCACATTTCACGATGACTAATTAACTTGCTTGTATTGCTACTTGCCATAGAAAAGTTTCCCAGATAAATCATATTGCTCTTTTTTTTCTTTGACAGTTTTCCAGAGGAAGGCAAGTGTGAGCAAGATATTAAACATTTTGCTTTCCTCTCACAAAACAGTATTAGTTGTTGGACTGCCAGTGGCTCCTTAAAGATGCTCATTAATTTTTCAGGTTTTTAAGTGGCTAAAAGGGAAAAAGCAAATATTATGTCAATGGAACTAAATATTGGTGCTATTAAATATAATGCAAATTAGATAATGCCGCACAGAATGTATTTTTCAAACATTTTATTATTTGTAATTAGAGATTTGTGAATTGTCCACATAGCGATGGGTTCTGAACTTGTAGACTCTTGGTTACTAACCCATGTTAAACAGACACAGTGTTTCTTGAAATACTAATCACTTTACACTTTTCATTTGGATTTATTTAACCTTCTTCAGGTCCTGCCTCTAATAAACCACCTAGTTCCTGCAGAATAGGAAACAATTCAGAAGAGTTCTGTAATTTCCCTGAAGTTTGCAACCTATTAGTACAGAAAAAAGAACCAACCTTCCTTCCTTCCTTCCTTCCTTCCTTCCTTCCTTCCTTCCTTCCTTTTTAGACAGGGTCTCTCTCTGTCACCCAGGCTGGAGTGCAGTGGTGTGATCTCAGCTCACGAGATCTGGGCTCAAACAATCCTCTCACCTTGGCCTTTCAAGTAGCTGGAACTACAGGCATGCACCACCATGACCAGCTAATTATTTTTCTTTCTTTTTTTTTTTCTTTTTCTTTGTAGAGACAGGGTTTCACCATATTTGCCAAGTTGGTCTTGAACTCCTGGACTTGAGCAATCTGCCCACCTTGGCCTCCCAATGTGCTGGACTCACAGGCAGGAGCCACCATGCCTAGCCTATGATTATGCTTTTTCTTGAAGTCATCATCTTCTGTATTAGTTTCCTATTACTACTGTCACAAATCATCACAAACTTGATAGCTTAAAACAACACGAATTTATTATCTTGTAGTTCTGGAGGTGAGAAATCTAAAATCACAATCACCGGACTGAAATCAGGGTGTCAATAGGGTTATGCTCCTTCTGGAGGCTGCAGGACAGAATCAGTTTCATTGCCTTTTCTAGATTCTAGAGGCTACTTACATTCCTCATCTCATGGCTCCATCCTCCATTTTCAAAGCCAGAAGCATAGCATCTTCCAATCTCTTTCTCTGACTCTCACCCTTCTCCCTTCTGCTTATAAGAACTCTTGTGATTTTACTGGATCAACCCATATCATCTAGGATAGCCACTCCCTCTCAATTCCCTTTTACCTTATAAGGTAACTGACTAGAAAGGACAAACTCAATTTCTCCTGCTGTACAGTACTTTTACAACACAGGTCACTTCTGTGACCTCTGGTTACCAACATGTGTGTGGGGATTTCTCCCCCTCAGCAACAAATTCTCTAGCAGATTCTTTGAGTGATACCAGCTGGGTGTCCTCTAAGTTAATTCACTCTGGCACTACCTGCCTAGACATAGTGTCAGATCCTACAACTCCCACCTCAGATGCCAGTCTCAAGTAATAGGTGGTTACCTATACTTCCATCTGATTGGCTATAGGGTTTGTTTGTTAGGGTTTGTTTCCATGACCTTTTTTTCTGATTTGATCAATTTGCTAGGATGTCCCACAGAACTTGGGAAAACACTTATGATTACTGGTTTATGACAAACAGCATTACAAAGGATACAATCGAACAGCCAGATGGAAGAGAGGCAGAGGGCAAGGCATGTGGGGAGGGGTATGGAGCTTCCATAGGCTTTCCAGGTGCGTCACCTGCCAGGAACCTCCAGGTGTTCAGCTCTCCTGAAGCTCCTAGAACTTAAGCCTTTGGGTTTTTCTGGAGGCTTCATTACGTAAGCATGATTGATTAAACCACTGGCCATTGGTGATCAACTTAACCTTCAGCCCCTCTCCCCTCTTGGAGGTTGGGGATGGGTTGAAAAACCCCAACCTTCTAATCATGCCTTGATCTTTCCTCTGAATAGCCCCCATCCTGAAGCTACATAGGAGCTGCCAGCCACTAATCAACTCATTAGCATACAAAATAACAGTTATCACTTTGGGCATTCTGAGGATTTTAGAACTTGTATGCCAGAAAAGCAGAAAATATGTACTTCATAATATTATAGTAACCTATTCACAGATTCCAGGGATTAGGTCACAGACATCTTTATGACGCCATCATTTGTCCTGCTACATTTCCCTACCTCCCCAACCACTACCACCAATTGCAGTTTTTACTAGTCAGGGTGCTTAGGTGTAAGCAAAAGAAATCAAGCCTGGTTTTCTTAAGCAGAAAGAGAATGATTAGAAAGGTAGCTGAAAATCTGTAGAAAGCCTGGCAGAATTGGCATGAGCAGGATCCAAGTGAGAGCAGGAGCCAGAACCACAGCCAAAATCACAGCCTAGGAAAAGTCTGGCGAGGACCCTGCAGCTGACACTGATCACTGCCACTGCCTGCCCTGGTGCCACTGTCACTGTATCCTGGATACAGCTATGGTGCCCACATTGGATTCTAAGTGGTTTCCTGCAGCCCTGTGTCACCCCGTCCACATTCACAGCCTGGGTGTTAGGGGAGGGGCATCTGGTTGGTGAGGTTTAGGCCATTTGCTTGTAGCCCTACTGCCTCTCGGCTTTTTTAGGATGCCCACAAAGAAGTATATCCTAGTGCTGACCAAATAAAACATGGCAAATGTCCACTAGACTATTCAGATTGGAGCATGCTATGCCTGGAGAGCAAGGGTGTACTTCTGAGGAATCTGTTGACCACTGTGTAGACTTGGAAGCTGTCCATTGTTTCATATAGAGTTTTGCTACACTTTGACATCAGACCTTCTCTGTATGGTCCTTGTCATTTAGAAAAATTTCCTGGGTGGCTACTGCTTTTTGCCTTTTCCTCCTCTTTTTCTTTCTTTTTAACAATGTAACTGCCATATGTAGATTTCTTACCTTCTCGCTACATACCAAGTACCTACAGCCTAGGAATATAGGAAGGAAGATAAACCCTTGAATATGTCTATGTGTACCCTGCTACCCTTATATGCACCGCTGACACTGTAATCCACTAAATGATTCATTGCTTGACTTGTTTTTCAAGATGTGGTAATGAAATTGTTCTGACACATCGTTTTCCCTGCCCTGGGTTTCTGGTGCCTATTTGATATGTTGGCATTAGTTTTGCCTTTCTAATTGACATACTCAACTCTTTACCCTTGGCCCGATAATGTTGAATTCTGACCACAGAGCTAAACTGGCCTGGCTTGGAGAAATGGCATTTAAATGCTGTGAAACAGCTGAATTATTAAAAGGAGATTCGAAAGAGAGAAACCAAAAGAAGGTATTTGTGTTTTGAGAAAAATAGGAGGGAGGGTGGGGTGAATCTTCAATGATTTAAAAAAAAAATCCTTTGTCTCCTTTAATATGACTCCTCTTTCTTGAGTATCTAGAACCTCCTGAAAGGTCCAGAAAAGTTCATGTGTCTGCTCTAATCAAAGCCTTTATGATGCAGGTCTTGGTTAGTGTGGTTTCAACATCAAGATTGGCAAGCGCAAAAGTAAATCAAGAAACCTCAGAGATGTCTACACCCTTTGGCTCAGTAATTCCTCTTGTAGAGATCTGGCCTTAAGAAATAATCCATGGAAAGGAAATTTATGTACAATGATATACATCCAAAACCTAATTATAATAGTAAGAATTTGGAACCAGTCTAAAAGTTCAACAATAACAATAATTAATGCTGATTAAGGTTTTATTTGTGTAAAACATGGTACTAAGTGCTTGATATGAACTGTCTCATCAAAACTCATGACCTCACTGCTTTTATCTAATTTTACAAATGAAGAAACAGTCACTGAGAGGTTAAACAACTTGCCCAGGGCCGTGGAACTCCATCTGGTAGGGCCGGGACTTGGACTGAGTTTTGTTTGAGTGTGCAGTTGGTGTTTGAAACCACTGAGCTATACAGTTTCTCTGTAGGGGTATGATTGAATAAATACAGTAAAACATGATGAAATATTAACTAGCCATAGCATCATAGCATGATGTTTTGAACAATTTTTAATACAATGAGGAAATTTTTATTAAATAATATTGAATAAGGCTGGGTGTGGTGGCTTATGCCTGTAATTCTAGCACTTTGGGAGGCTGAGGCAGGCAGATCACCTGAGGTCAGGAGTTTCAGACCAGCCTAGCCAACATGGCAAGACCTCATCTCTACTAAATGTACAAAAATTAGCTGGGCGTGGTAGCGTGCACCTGTAATTCCAGCTACTCAGGAGGCTGAGCCTGGAGGATAGCTTGAGCCCAGGGGATAGAGGTTACAGTGAGCTAAGACCACACCACTGTACTCTAGCCTGGGTGATGGTGTGAGACTCTGTCTCAAAAAAAAAAAAAAAAAAATTGAATACAAAAGGCAAGACAAAACATTTACTAAGAGTATGATCTCCACTAGGCTACCGATATACACAAAAGACTGTTAACATATTTTTTTAAAATAATAGTTTCTAGTTGGCAAACAAATATAAAATTGTGTTATCTTCTCCATACCCTTCTATACTTTTCAAGCATCCTGTAATTAGCATGTATTACTTGAGTAATAAAGGAAAGTAGTCAGTTTTAAGAAGAAAATAACTCTACGCTAGAAGATTTAAAGCATCAGTGCTAAATGGGTTAGCACAGTAGGGCTTGTGGGGTTGAGAGCCTCACAAGGCCGGGCAGCCCCAACACACCATGGCGAGCCCTCAGTGAAGCAATGCTAAGTCTCATCCTGGGAGAGGCTGTTTGCAGGGCTGACTCTGCTGCCCACCCTGAGCCATCCTGCTGTGGAAGTGAGTTATTAATTTAATGAGATCGGCACAGACTACATGTCAGAACTGGATGGGAATTTCCACTCTTCACTCTCTACCTATGTAACTCTGAGCAAGTTATTTATCCATTCTACTCTTTTGTTTCCTTATCCGTGTGATGAGGACAATAATATTGTCTGTGTGATTGGGTTGTTGTGAGGATTAAATGAGAAAAAACGTGTAAAGTTTAGCATGTTACCTGCGATATAATTAATACTCATTAAACGGTCACTTTAAAAGGATGACAAAACACACTTTGCCCCATGGTCGATGATATGGTTTGGCTGTGTCTCCACCCAAATCTCATCTTGAATTGTAGCTCCCATAATCCCCGTGAGTCGTGGGAGGTAATTGAATCGTGGGGGCAGTTACATTCATGTTGTTCTTGTGATAGTAAGTTCTCATGAGATACAATGGTTTTATAAGGGGCTTTTCCCCCTTTGCTCTGCACTTCTCTGGCCTGTCGTCATATAAAACATGCCTGTTTCTCCAGTCGCCATGATTATAAGTTTCCTGAGGCCTCCCCAGACATGTGGAACTGCGAGTCAATTAAACCTCTTTTCTTTATAAATTTCCCAGTTTTGCCCAGGTGTGGTACCTCACGCCTGTAATCCCAGCACTTTGGGAGGCTGAAGCAGGTGGATCACCTGAGGTCAGGAGTCCGAGACCAGCCTGACCAATATGGTGAAATCCTGTCTCTACTAAAAACACCAAAAAAAATAGCCAGGTATGGTGGCAGGCGCCTGTAATCCCAGCTGCTTGGTAGGCTGAGACAGGAGAATTGCTAGAACCCAGGAGGCAGAAGTTGCAGTGAGCCAAGATCATGCCACTGCACTCCAGCCTGGGCAACAGAGGGAGATTCTGTCTTAAAAAAAAAAAAAAAATCCGGTTTCGATTATGTCTTCATAGCAGTGTGAAAACAGACTAGTATGGTTGATGTAGAAAGAAGAGCGGAGGTGATGATTTGGCATCACCCTTAAGATGCAGATGGAATACATTATTGCTAAAACCAGGTCCCTCTGAGTGGATTTGATTAAACTAGCCTGGTGTTTTGGTAGGCCAAAAAATATAGTTGTAATGCTTTAAATTTTGTCCAATAATAAGAAACATATTTTTTGCTTGCAATCACTCTAAATTCCCACAGGCACATTGTCTTCTTGTAAGACTAAAGTTTGATACCAGTGTGTATAAGTTATATAAAAAATTCTTCCCAAATTAAAGATAATTTGGATTTTTTTATTATATTCAAGTATGTCCTGTGAGATTAATAGGCGTAAGTTAATATTCTGTTGCAAGGACAGAACTGTCTCATTATGGATGTAACACTATAAACACCAAATACAATAAGATATCATGAGGTTTTTTTTTTTTTTAGCAAATTAGGCAATGCACTGATGACAGAACTGATATAAACAACAGTTTCCAGTCATAAAGGCTCTGTGCGTGTGTGTGTATGCATGTGTGTGTGTGAGATTCTGTGCTTGTGAATGCTTTTGTATGTTAAAATACTTGCAAATACCATAAAACACTAATAGCAGGTGGATTAAAAGGGTGGGATTAGGGATGGTTCTTTTTTTCTCCTTTTTATTTCTCCTGTTGAAAATTTTTCTGTACTTTAATTACTGCTTTTACAAACATGTTAAGTATAATTTAAAAAGAAATGACGTAGCCACTTGGTGGCAGTATTCCATGAAGAATGTAATCTACATAGCTTTGTTTCAGTCCTGTGCCTAACATTGGCTTGATTTCTTCTCCGACAATTGTGTTTATGAATTGTCTTATTTTAGATAACTGATTCCTTGTGAAATTTCCCTCTGAGAATTAAGCACCTCTTATGAATGACTTTAATTTAATGCACCTGGTTAATTTGGAACTATGATAACAAATAGATTCTAAAGGAAGATTGTATTTATTCCCTGTTTGGGCTAATAAAATCCTAGTCAGATATGAAAATTGTTTTTATATGATGTAAATTAATAACTGAATGAGGTTTCATTGCCAAATAATCACCTGTAGTTTATACAACAGAATTATATTAACCTGTATTAAAAGCCAACAACACCATATATTACTTTTAAATTAAAAATGCTAATTTTAAAATAATAAAAGTGAAAACAAAAATACGACAGCAGCATATGCTATAAGCCCATGATCTTGCTAAATTGAAAAGTGTGTTACCTTTTAATGTAGTATTTTTACTCTTTTTTGTTTGTTTGTTTTTGAGATGGAGTCTTGTTCTGATGCCCAGGCTGGAGTGCAGTGGCGTGATCTCAGTTCACTGCAACCTCTGCCTCCTGGGTTCAAGTGATTCTCCTGCCTCAGCCTCCCAAGTAGCTGGGATTACAGGCACCTGCCACCACGCCCAGCTAATTTTTGTGTTTTTAGTCGAGACAGGGTTTCACCATATTGGCCAGGCTAGTCTCGAACTCTTGACCTTGTGATCCACCCCCGCCCCCGACACTCGTCATCCCAAAGGGCTGGGATTACAGGCATGAGCCACTGCAACTGGCCAGTATTTTTATTCTTAAAATTTCAAAATAATGGAGATTCAGAATCCTGCCTGAGTTCCATGCCAGTGAATGTTGGCCTGTAAAGATACCACTTTAGATGAATACAGCTGACTGTTGGCCATCAGGGCATAACCTTGTTCCCTCAGTTTGGTGGAAACATATACCCACGGAGCAAAAGAGACTTAGTGAGGCATTGAGAAGCCAAAAAAAATTTCTAATTTGTCACAATTCCCGGTGAAACATTTTCCTCTTGCTGTAGAGAAGCCAGAATAAAAAAAAACACAGGAAATAACTTTTGGCTTTTCTGATGTTTTCATCTCCTAATATTCCTCAACCATTGTTCTCAGAAAACTACCCTCCTCCTCACACTTATGCCTGCACCCAGAACAGCTTTTTTTTTTTTTTTTTTTTTTTTTGAAATGGAGTCTCCCTCTGCCGCCCGGGCTGGACTGCAATGGCACAATCTAGGCTCACTGCAGCCTCCACCTCCCGGGTTCAAGTGATTCTCCTTTCTCAGATGCCCAAGTAGCTGGTATTACAGGCATGCACTACCACACCCGGCTAATTTTTGTATTTTTAGTAGAAACAGGGTTTCACCATGTTGCCCAGGCTGGTCTCAACTCCTGGCCTCAAGTGATCCACCTGCCTCGGCCTCCCGAAGTGCTGGGATTACAGGCATGAGCCATTGCGTCTGGCCAGACCAGCCTTTTTCAAAAATTTCTGAAGCCCCATAGAAACCTTTTCATTGGAAATGGAGGATTCTTTTCTCAAAGACAGTCACATGAGTCACATTGCTCCTTATACAAGCCTGTGATATCTCAGCCTCAAGTTGTGATTTCTCCCTGCCTCCAAAAGTAATTTTTTTAAAAGAAAAATTTGAGCACTGAAATCAGAATGACGGAATACACAGGGCTTGAATCAGTCTCAGGGATCCAAGGCTTAGAGCCATCTTCAGAAATGTCTTCTGCCAGTTGGGAGAATTGTGACCTTGAAGTCATTTCTGTCAGCTTTTAATTATCAGGAAGGGCAAGACCGGCAAGGCTGCACCAGGACCCCTTTGAGTTCAGACTGAAAGTAAGGTGCCAGGATTGCTCACCCCGCCCTGGTCAGAAGCATTCATTAGCAGTGTCCTGACAGCCTTTATAACTAGACCAGGCTGCCAGGATCTTTGCCAGCGGGAAGAGAGCAGAGAGAAGTCATTGGTGACATCCCACGCCGGTGTTACAACACCAAAGTGCCTGCTAACCAAAATTAGGTTTCTTATGAGGAGCCAGGAGAAGGTGAACAGCATCCCAAAGATTGTGCAAAGGCAAAAGTGACACATCTTGGAGACCTTCAAGGAAATCTGAACCTTATTGCATCATCAATTGCAAGGAATCAAATAGAGATCAGTTATCGTGCATTTTTTCTGGCTCAGTAAAATAAAACTCCTTGGTATTTGCCACCTAGAAGCCTCATGAAATTAGTGGACACACCCTGAAGTTTTACAACCTAGGTAGATTATAATTGCCCTTGCAGTGTTTTCTCCTTTGAGATTTACCCAATTAAATAAAAGGAAGAAAAGACACACACTCGAAGGCCATTGCTTTTATTCCACCCTTCAAGTCCATTAAAGTTATTGGTTTACTTTAGTCCTCTCTAAACAAGGGAAGAAACTCTGTTGGGAAATTTGGCAAGCGGAGTGCAAAATGTAAGAAACTGATGCTCTTTCCTTTTGGTTTAAGTTCCCCAGGTCACATCAAAATCATTCCAACACGACACATGGAATTCTGGGCTAACAGTTGCTTCCATCTCCACAGGACACCTTACTTCTGGTAAGAAAATACCACTTAGACTTTTCAAGTAGTCTTTTAGTAATTGCCCATTTTAACCCATCATACTGAAAAAATCACATCAGGTGTTAAGTTTCTGGACAATAAGATATGCCTTATGCCCTCCATAGGAAAATATAGACAAAGTACAAAGATCTGCTTAAAACTGAATGTAAGAAGTGGCTTAGGTAGATTTTGCCAGCTTTTGCAATAGATTGTACACATTTTTAAAATTTATTTATTTATTTTATTTTATTTTTTGAGACAGAGCCTTGCTCTGTCACCCAGGCTGGAGTGCAATGGTACGATCTCGGCTCACTGCAACCTCCGCCTCCCAGGTTCAAGCAATTCTGCTGCCTCAGCCTTCTGAGCGGCTGGGATTACAGGCATCCACCATCATGCCCAGCTAATTTTTGCATTTTTGTAGAGATGGGGTTTCACCATGGTAGCCAGGCTGGTCTTGAACTCCTGACCTCATGTGATCCACCCACCTCAGCCTCCCAAAGTGCTGGGATTACAGGCGTGAGCCACCGCACCCGGCCACATTTTTATTTTAATAGCTGCTAGGGCTGAAGACCCAAAAACTTCTTTCAAAACAAATTAGTTACCTATCTTGTGCTAGGACTTCTTGAGACATCTTCAATCTTCAAAACAACCCATGAGATAAGTGTTATGCATCTATTTTATAATGAGGAAACTGAAACTTAGGAAAATTTCATGAGCAGTAGATTTTGAAGAATGATGACAAATTTCACACATTCTATCTCACACAAAAAGTTAAAAAAAATCAGTATGATTGTGACCAGCTTTAGACATTGTTACAGCGTCAGGAATTCTCACCTGTGTCAGACAAGCCAAATGAAGTTCACCACTAAGAATTTACATGAAATTTGCATGCACAAGCTGACCACATTTGCTAGATGCACTTCTAAAAACCCACTGACATCAGATACATGTAGCCCAACTTTCTCAAACAAAAAGTTGTTTCCTGGGGTAGTTGTGCACTCTGGGAAAACAGTCACTTTGTGGCCCAAGGTGAAGGTTAATGTTGCTTCCCCCTACCCTTTCTCCTTTGAGACCTTTGCTTTGAGCAGAGTAGACAGAATCGTAATTCTGGTATCACGTGAACACTAATACTTGGTTTAAATTATTTTTCTTTCCTTTCATTAGACAACAGAGAAGACATTGGACTTTTATTGGGAATGATCGTCTTTGCTGTTATGTTGTCAATTCTTTCTCTGATTGGGATATTTAACAGATCACTCCGAACTGGGTAGGTTTTTGCAGAATTTCTGTTTTCTGACTTAGACTACATGTATATGTGTCACCAAAATTTAGTCATTTCAGTTGTTTACTAGAAAAATCTGTTAACATTTTTATTCAGATAAAGGAAAATAAAAGGAACAATGTTTAATAAGTACTTACCCATGCCAAACTCTTTACAGATGTCTTTCCTTTAATCCTCAAAACGACCCTGCCAGAAAAGCTTCCTGATCTATTTTGCAGATGACTTAAATGAGGCTTAAAGAGGCTAAGTCCTCAGCCCAGGATCACTGAACACTAAGCCCTGAGGCCAAACACAGCTGATATTAAAGCCCATTTCTCTCCTTTACTACATGGCCTTTTCCATTGTGCCTCAAATTTACCTACAGTGCCTGGATTTTTGAGAGTGGTGAAGTCACAAATTGCCTTGTTTTAAAAGAAAAACTTCAGTCAAATTAAATTGAAAGGAGTTTAATTGAGCAATGAATGTGTGAATTGAGCAGCCCCCAGAATTACAGCAGATTCAGAGAGACTCCAGGGATGCCTTGTGGTCAGAGCAAATGTACAGACAAAAAAAAAAAAAAAAAAAAAAAAGGGAAGTGACATACAGAAATCGGCAGTGGAGTACAGAAACAGCTGGATAGGTTATGGGTTGGTGTTTGCCTTATTTGAACACAGTTTGAACACTTAGCAGTCTATGAGTGGTTGAAGTATGGCTGCTGGGATTGGCCAAGACTCAGCTGTTGTTACAGACACATACTACTAAGTTAGGTTTTCAATCTTGTCTGCCTATTAGGCTAGGTTACAGTTCATCCACAAGGACTCGAATATAGAAGTATGGAGTTCTTCTCAGATCATATTCAGTTTGCTTTAATAATTCCCCCCTTTTGATGATTTTCTCAATTTTGAGAGACTGACCAAAACTTTAGTCATTGATGTCACTATCACCATTGTAAATGTACTTACATGGTCTTGAAACCCACTGGGAAACAGTAGAACAGTGGGTTCTGTAAGGTGGGAACAAGGACTGAGTAGAAGGTACCTTCTTATGCTGAAACATCCTGTTTATAGGAGAAAAACAAAACCTGGTCTGTTCTAGGATCTATGTGTTTCCTTAAAGTCTTAGCTTGATTATGTCATATTTAGCATGAGCAACTCCATTTTGTTTTGGTTTGGTCTGTTGGAGTCTAGTGCATGAGCTCAGTCCAAAACAATGGCCTCCCATAATTTTGTTTTTAAAAAAAATCCCCGTTTTTGGTCAGGTTCTCACTTAGGTGAGAGTATGACCAAAACTTAGGGCCTCAGTGCCACTCTCAGTTACCATCATTTTGGGTTTCTGGTCTCAGCATGTAATTCATAGGTTACGGTGTCCTGATGGTCACACATTTCTTTTAGCTCTTGTTATTCCAGTTGAAGAGAGACCATTTGACATTCTAGTGATAGCTGCTTGTAAACATTTAAAATCTTTGAGAGAATACAGTGTACCAGGGAGATTACTATTAGGACTATTGGGAGAATAATACTAAGAGTCTGGAGCATGTTCTTTAACCAGGGTCCTCATAAGCCAAACCAACCATCTAAAATCAAATACATGAAAGAATGAGCTAGACGAAGAGTCTACTCACTCAACTAAGTGATTTTTTTCATTAACCCCCTACAACTGAATCACTATAAATACCCGATGTTTTCTCCATAGGCCATAAGTGCCAGCAGCTGTTTAGCCAATACTTTTCTGTTTGGCAAATTATATTATTTCACGTAACTTTCACAAGAGAATTTAAAGTTTGTTGTGTAACCATAGCCTTTACAGTAGAATCTGCTATAGAACCTATCATGAGGGATACATTTCTAATCAGTGCCTCTTTTACCTCAAAGTATAGAAAAAAAGACCTAACAAATGATGTCCTTCTAGAAGAGTGAAGGCCTCCTGGCAATGTTCTCTTTAGCCCATGATGTGGGTTAAGAGGAATGAATCAATGTTCTGTTTCTGACTGATTATGAGGCAACATATGAACTCTTAAAATTTCTCAGATGCATTGGGCCTTCATCTTTTATCCACCAAAGTATAACGTTATCCATGTATAAGCCTGGCTGCAAAATCCTTCACAAATAAACATATACCCCATAATACACACATAACGGAACTCCTTTTCACTTCTACTGTTCATAGAGGCATAAGCAAGAAAAAAAAATATTCAAAGGTAAGAGTCTCATGATAGCAGAGAAATCTGAATCCATGATTTTGGGATAAGCTGTTCACATTAAGCACGCTGTCATCTGGGGAGAAACTGTCCTGGTTAGCTCTACCTTAAGGGTTGCAATGGGTGTGGAAGGACCCTTCTCAGTTGTGAGATTATGAAAGTTGTGGGACCTCTGAAACTGAAGTTCAAGGTCCCAAAGTTTTGCTGTTGTGTGGATGGCAAGGACAGTCTTTCTCTAATGTTCTCAGAAGATTCATTCTTTGGGTTCTAGATTGTAAAGGGGTGGATTGTCCTCAGTGAACCATAAACAGCTTTTTTTAACCATGTAAAAATATACTGTAGCATAACAATCTACTATTATAACATCAGTCTTCTTGCATGGGAAAGCTTTCATACAACCAGAAAATATGCATTGAAAGTGACAATTGAGTGAAATCTCTTACAAATATTTAAATGTCTCATCAAGTAGCCAAATGTACTTGAAGCTTTGATTGTTTTCCCAGGAATATGGGTTGGACAAACCAAACATTGTTTATAAGCATTTTAGTAGTTTATAAGTCACCACGCAAACATATTTAATTTGGATCATTTTATCTTTTCCATTACGAGTCGTGGAATGCAGAACTTTTAATAATAAAAGCCTTAAGGACTCTGGAAGGACAAAGTGGCCATCTTGGTTCTCCATAAGTCCATGCTTAAAAATGGGTTTATGTCCTCTTGAATACCAGTTGTTTCTCCAATTTAGGTGCATAGCACTGATAACTGATGAGTTATCATAGGTAATTTGACATAGATCATGGAGTTTATTCAAATTGTATATCTAAACAATTTTAGTATTAGCTGATTTAGCATGCTGATTTCTGTTTTTTTTTTCTTATACTTTAAGTACTGGAGTACATGTCCAGAACGTGCAGATTTGTTACATAGCTATACATGTGCCATGGTGGTTTGCTGCACCCATCAAGGACATAACCCATGCAAAGGACATTAACTCATCCTTTTTATGGCTGCATAGTATTCAATGATATATGTGTGCCACATTTTCTTTATCCAATCTATCATTGATGTGCATTTGGGTTTGTTCCAAGGCTTTGCTATTGTGAACAGTGCTGCAGTAAACATACACGTGCATGTGTCTTTATAGTAGAATGATTTATAATCCTTTGGGTTATACCCAGTGATGGGATTGCTGGGTCAAATAGTATTTCTGGTTCTAGATCCTTGAGGAATTGCCACACTGTCTTCCACAATGGTTGAACTAATTTACACTCCCACCAACAGTGTGAAAGTGTTCCTATTTCTCCACAGCCTTGCCAGCATCTCTTGTTTCCTGACTTTTTAATGATTGCCATTCTAACTGACATGAGATGGTATCTCATTGTGGTCTCGACTTGCATTTCTCTAATGACCAGTGATGATGAGCTTTTTTTCATATGTTTGTTTGCCACATAAATATCTTCTTTTGAGAAGTGTCTGTTCATATCCTTCACCCACTTTTTGATGGGGTTGTTTTTTTCTTGTAAATTTGTTTAAGTTCCTTGTAGATTCTGGATATTAGCCCTTTGTCGGATGGGTACATTGCAAAAATGTTCTCCCATTCTGTAGGTTGCCTATTCACTGTGATGATAGTTTATTTCGCTGTGCAGAAGCTCTTCAGTTTAATTAGATCCTATTTGTCAATCTTGGCTTTTGTTGCCATTGCTTTTGGTGTTTTCATCATGAAGCCTTTGCCCTTGCCTATGTCCTGAATGGTATTGTCTAGGTATTCTTCTAGGGTTTTTATGGTTTTAGCTCTTATGTTTAAATATTTAATACATTTGAGTTAATTTTTGCATAAGGTGGAAGGAAGGAATGCACTTTCAGCCTTACGCATATGGCTAGCCAGTTTTCCTAACACCGTTTATTAAATAGGGAATCTTTTCCCCATTGTTTGTTTTTGTCGGGTTTGTCAAATATCAGATGGTTGTAGATGTGTGGTGTTATTTCTGAGGTCTCTGTTCTGTTCCATTGATCTATATATCTGTTTTGGTACCAGTACCATGCTGTTTTTGTTACTGTAGCTTTGTAGTATAGTTTGAAGTCAGGTAATGTGATGCCTCCAGGTTTGTTCTTTTTGCTTAGAATTGTCTTGGCTATGTGGGCTCTTTTTTGGTTCCATATGAAATTTAAAGTATTTTTTTCCAATTCTGTGAAGAAAGTCACTGGTAGCTTGATGGGGATAGCATTGAATCTATAAATTACTTTGGGCAATATGGCCATTTTCACGATATTGATTCTTCCTATCCATGAGCATGGATTTCCATTTGTTTGTGTCCTCTCTTAATTCCTTGAGCAGTGGTTTGTAGTTCTTTTTGAAGAAGTCCTTCACATCCCTTGTAAGTTGTATTCCTAGGTTTTTTATTCTCTTTGTAGCAATCGTTAATGGGAGTTCACTCATGATTGGCTCACTGTTTGCCTGTTATTGGTGTATAGGAATGCTTGTGGTTTTTTGCACATCAATTTTGTATCCTGAGAGTTTGCTGAAGTTGCTTATCAGTGTAAGGAGTTTTGGGGCTGAGATGATGGGGTTTTCTAAATATACAATCATGTCATCTGCAGAGACAATTTGACTTCCTCTTTTCCTAATTGAATACCCTTTATTTCTTTCTCTTGCCTATTGCCCTGGCCAGAATTTCCAATACTATGTTGAAAAGGAGTGGTGAGAGAGGGCATCTTTGTCTTGTGCCAGTTTTCAGAGGGAATGCTTCCAGTTTTTGTCCATTCAGTATGATATTTGCTGTGGGTTTGTCATAAATAGTTCTTATTATTTTGAGATACATTCCATCAATACCTAGTTTATTGAGAGTTTTTAGCACGAAGGGCTGTTGAATTTTGTCAAAGGCCTTTTCTGCATCTATTCAGGTTATCGTGTAGTTTGCATCTTTAGTTCTGTTTATGTGATGGATTACATTTATTGATTTGCCTATGTTGAACCAGCCTTGAATCCCAGGGATAAAGCTGACTTGATTGTGGTTCATAAGTTTTTTGATGTGCTGCTGGATTCCGTTCACCAGTATTTTATTGAGGATTTTCGCATCGATGTTTATCAGGGATATTGGCCTAAAATTTTCTTTTTTTGTTGTGTTTCTGCCAGGTTTTGGTATCAGAATGATGCTGGCCTCATAAAATCAGTTAGGGAGTATTCCGTCTTTTTCTACTGTTTGGAATAGTTTCAGAAGGAATAGTACCAGCTCCTCTTTATACCTCTGGTAGAATTCGGCTGTGACTCCGTCTGGTCCTGGACTTTTTTTGGTTGGTAGGCTATTAATTACTGCCTCAATTTCAGAACTTGTTATTGGTCTGTTCAGGGATTTGACTTCTTCCTGGTTTGGTCTTGGGAGGGTGTATGTGTCCAGGAATTTATCCATTTCTTCTAGATTTTCTAGTTTATTTGCATATAGGTGTTTATAGTATTCTGTGATGATAGTTTATATTTCTGTGGGATTGGTGGTGATATCCCCTTTATCATTTTTTATTGCGTCTATTTGATTCTTCTCTTTTCTTCTTTATTGGTCTTACTAGTGGTCTATCTATTTTGTTGATCTTTTCAAAAAACCAGCTCCTGGATTCACTGATTTTTTGAAAGGTTTTTCATATCTCTATCTCCTTCAGTTCTGCTCTGATCTTAGTTACTTCTTGTCTTCTGCTAGCTTTTGAATTTCTTTGCTCTTGCTTCTCTAATTCTTTTAATTGTGATGTTAGGGTGTTGATTTTAGATCTTTCCAGCTTTGTGATGTGGGCATTTAGTGCTATAAATTTCCCTCTACACACTGATATAAATGTGTCCCAGAGATTCTGGTATGTTGTCTTTGTTCTCACTGGTTTCAAAGAACATCTTTATTTCTGCCTTCATTTTGTTATTTACCCAGTAGTCATTCAGGAGCAGGTTGTTCAGTTTCCATGTAGTTGTGTGGTATTGAGTGAGTTTCTTAATCCTGAGTTCTAATTTGATTGCACTGTGGTCTGAGAGACAGTTTGTTATGATTTCCATTCTTTTGCATTTGCTGAGGAGTGTTTTACTTCCAATTATGTGGTCAATTTTAGAATAAGTGTGATGTAGTGCTGAGAAGAATGTATATTCTGTTGATTTGGAGTGGAGAGTTCTGTAGATGTCTATAGGTCCTGCTTGGTCCAAAGCTGAGTTCAAGTCCTGGATATCCTTGTTAATTGTCTGTCTCACTGATCTGTCTAATGTTCACAGTGGGGTGTTAAAGTCTCCCACTATTATTGTGTGGAAGTCTAAGTCTCTTTGTAGGTCTCTAAGAACTGACTTTATGCATCTGGGTGCTCCTATATTGGGTGTATATATATTTAGGAAAATTAGCTCTTCTTGTTACGTTACTCCTTTTATCATTATGTAATGCCCTTCTTTGTCTCTTTTGATCTTCGTTGGTTTAAAGTCTGTTTTATCAGAGACTAGGATTGCAACCCCTGCTTTTTTTTTTTCTTTCCATTTGCTTGGTAAATCTTCCTTCATCCCTTCATCTTTCCATTTGCTTCATCTTTCCATTTGCTTGGTAAATGTTCCTTCATCCCTTTATTTTGTGTGTGTCTTTACATGTAAGATCGGTCTACTGAATACAGCACACCAGTGGGTCTTGATTCTTTATCCAATTTGCCAGTCTGTGTCTTTTAATTGGGGCATTTAGCCCATTTACTTTTTTTTTTTTTTTTTTGGAGACGGAGTTTCACTCTTGGTGCCCAGACTGGAGTGCAATGGCGCAATCTCAGCTCACTACAACCTTCACCTCCCAGGTTCAAGCAATTCTCCTGCCTCAGCCTCCCTAGTAGCTGGGATTACAGGCATGTGCCACCACACCCAGCTAATTTTGTATTTTCTTTTCTTTCTTTTTTTTTTTTTTGAGACGGAGTCTCACTCTGTCGCCCAGGCTGGAGTGCAGTGGCTGGATCTCAGCTCACTGCAAGCTCCGCCTCCCGGGTTCACGCCATTCTCCTGCCTCAGCCTCCCGAGTAGCTGGGACTACAGGCGCCCGCCACCTCGCCCGGCTAGTTTTTTTTTTGTATTTTTTAGTAGAGACGGGGTTTCACTGGGTTTCATCAGCCAGGATGGTCTCGATCTCCTGACCTCGTGATCCGCCTGTCTCAGCCTCCCAAAGTGCTGGGATTACAGGCTTGAGCCACCGCGCCCGGCCTAATTTTGTATTTTCAGTAGAGATGGAGTTTCTCCATGTTGGTCAGGCTGGTTGCAAACTCCCGACCTCAGGTGATCTGCCTGCCTAGGCCTCCCAAAGTGCTGGGATTACAGACATGAGCCACCACACTCGGCCTAGCCCATTTACTTTTAAGGTTAATATTGTTATATATGAATTTGATCCTGTCATTATGATGTTAGCTGGTTATTTTGCCCGTTAGTTGATGCAGTTTCTTCATACCATCAATGGTCTTTACAATTTGGTATGTTTTTGCAGTGGCTGGTACTGGTTTTCCTTTCCATGTTTAGTGCTTCCTTCAGTAGCTCTTGTAAGGCAGACCTGGTGGTGACAAAATCTCTCAGCATATGCTTGTGTGGAAAGGATTTTATTTCTCCTTCGCTTATGAAGCTTAGTTTGGCTGTATATGAAATACCGGGTTGAAAATTCTTTTCTTTAACAATGTTGAATATTGGCCTCCACTCTCTTCTGGTTTATAGTGTTTCTGCTGAGAAATCCACTGTTAGTCTGATGGGCTTCCCTTTGTGGGTAACCAGACCTTTTCCTCTGGCTGCCCTTAACATTTTTTCCTTCATTTCAACCTTGGTGAATCTGATGATTTGTGTCTTGGGGTTCCTGTTCTCGAGGAATGTCTTTGTGGTGTTCTCTGTGTTTCCTGAATTTGAATGTTGGCCTGTCTTACTAGGTTGGGGAAGTTCTCCTGGATAATATCCTGAAATGTGTTTTCCAACTGGGTTCCATTTTCCTTGTCACTTTCAGATACACCATTCAAATGTAGATTTGGTCTTTTCACATAGTCCCATATTTCTTGGAGGTTTTGTTTGTTTCTTTTCATTCTTTTTTCTCTGATCTTGTCTTCTTGCTTTATTTCATTGAGTTGATCTTTAATCTCTGATATTCTTTCTTCTGCTTGATTGACTCGGCTATTGATACTTGTGTATGCTTCACAAAGTTCTTGTGCTGTGTTTTTCAGCTCCATCAGGTTATTTATGTTCTTCTCTACACTGGTTATTCTAGCTAGCAATTTGTCTTTTCTTCAAGGTTCTTAGCTTTCTTGCATTGGGTTAGTACATGTTGCTTTAGCTCAGAAGAGTTTGTTATTACCCACTTTCTGAAGCCTACTTCTGTCAATTCATCAAACTCATTCTCCATCCAGTTTTGTTCCCTTGCTGGCGAGGAGTTGTGATCCTTTGAAGGGGAAGAGGCATTCTGGTTTTTGGAAATTTCAGCTTTTTTGTGCTAGTTTCTCCCAATCAAGCCAGTGGATATTAGCTTGCTGGGCTCCATGGGGGTGGGACCCACTGAGTCAGGCACCAGAAGGAATCTCCTGATCTGCTGGTTGTGAAGACTGTGGAAAAAGTGCAGTATCTGGGCTAGAGTGTACCATTCCTCCCAGTACAGTCTCTCATAGCTTCCTTTGACTAGGAAAGGGAAATCCGCCGACCCCTTGTGCTTCCCGGGTGAGGTGACACCCCACCTTTCTTAGGCTCACCCTCCATAGACTGCACCCACTATCCAACCAATCCCCATGAGATTAACTTAGTACCTCAGTTGGAAATGCAGAAATCACCACCTTCTTCATCAATCTCTCTGAGAGCTGCAGACAGGACCTGTTCCTATTCAGCCATCTTGCTAGCTCTCTAGCATGCTGATTTTTCATGCTGGTTTAGCATGAAAATCTGGCAGAGTATTTTCATGGTATTTAATTAATTTTTGTTCTACTTCAGTTAGCAGTTTTATAAACCAGTTAGTCTTTTTATTAAAGTTTTAGGGATTCTTACCCAGTCTAAATGATATGAATTTAAAGTTATTAGAAACCTGTATTCAAGAGTGCTTTTTAGGGTCCTTTTTATCCTTTCATGAACTTTCTAAAAGATACCATATTCTAGGATTTTGCGTGTTTGTGAAGCTTTCAGAAATTGCATTAGCATTAAGTAATTAACTTAATGTAATGACTTTAAATAGTGATAGTTAAAAACACAGTTCACAAGGAAATATGGTTATCTTTGTGGTCTATGATAACTTAACATAATAACCTTAACTATGATTGAAAGGATATATTGAGACACTAGAATTTTAGAAATCCTATACAATTTTGGAACATATATTAATGTTATTCATTAAAATATAACCTGAAGAAGATTAAACATTGTTTTTATTTTGACAATCCCATGTAACTAAACATATCAGATAATTCTGTTTACCTCTCCTTTGGATGCTTCAAGGGCCCTCTGTAGCACCCAAAATATGGGGTTAGAAAGATAATTTTGAAGCTGAAATTTCATTTTGGGAAGTCTATAAAATACATTAAAAGTTTAAAACACTTGATATTATGCTTAACCAGTTTTGACCATGAGGTGAGATTCTTATAAACATTTTATAACCCTTTACACATTTTTGTCAAAAAGCAGATCAGTGCTCTAAGAAAAACTTGTTGTGCTTTTATTTCAATTTTAATTTACAGAAAAACTTAACAATACTCATTTATCTTTAGCCAATGTCTGCACAGAATTTCTTTTTATAGGATTAACTTTTCACAAACCTTCCACAATGTATTCAAACCTTTAGCTTTATTTTAATTTAAAACAATCTTTTCACCCTCTAACCTAGACAAAAATTTACATTCCTGCACCTTATAACCTTCTAGTAAAAATGCATTTTAGTTTCCTTACACACCTTGCATGTAAATCTATTTTCAGTAGTCGTGACTACATGTTGTAATGGTAACTGTTAGCAACTTTTAATTTGGGTGCATAAATTTCCTTTCATGTATCCTTTCATGATTTATACAGACCATCTGTGACATGCTTAGACTTTGTGAATTGTCCTAATCATCTCTCTTTTTAAGCAACCAGTTATTTTACTTTAAGACAAGAATTTACCATACAATATCCTTTCTTATATAAAATCTATTTTCTTTATAACCTATTTTGCATAGCTAGGGGAGCATGGCTAATTCCACATATCCCCAGGCCTTGTTGAGAATCTAATGTCTCCAAGGTAGGTAAATTGAACAATTTTCAAAAGTCAAAGCAGTTTTTGACCTTAAAGCATTAATCAACCTAATATCTGACCTAATTTAGACAAAATGCCTTTATTTTACCAATAATCTTTAAAGCTGTTTTTATTTCCCAAATATTACTAAAGTTACATGAACTAAGACATTACAGTTTTTATTTTTTCTTCCAAAATGTTTTATCTAAGCACTTATTTTTCTTTAAGCCAATTACTTAGAGCTCTTATACAAACATCATACACACAACATGTATATAACTACACAGAGAACAAGATCCAGTAGTTGTAGGATTTTTCATTTGCCAGTTTTTTCACTGGATTACTGAACTTGGAGTGGAGCCCATCAAGAAATGGCTAGGAAAACATGCAGTTTCTGGGATCTAATAAGCAGGCACAGCTGGAAGTCAAAACGGATTTTGAGAGAGATCTATTTGCTTTTAATTCTTGGGGTTCCATGAGGAAAACAGAGGGGTTTTTTTTTCCAAAACAGGGTCAGTTGCACCTTCTTTATTTTTCCCAAGGAGTCCTAGGCTATCAGAAGCTATCTTAGGGCCTCTCATGTGTGCCTTAAGAGTGACAAGACAAAATGGAGAAAAATAATTCAGTCAACTGAGAAGAAAAAACCTTTTTCAGCAAAACAAGATCCACAAAAAGAAAGATATAAAGGCAGCCAGGCGCCATGGCTCACACCTGTAATCCCAGCACTTTGGGAGGCCAAGGCGGGTGGATCACAAGGTCAGCAGATCAAGACCATCCTGGCTAACACGATGAAACCCCATCTCTACTAAAAATACAAAAAATTAGCTGGGCATGGTGGTGGGCACCTGTAGTCCCAGCTACTTGGGAGGCTGAGGCAGGAGAATGGCATGAACCCAGGAGGTGGAGCTTGCAGTGAGCCGAGATTGTGCCTCTGCACTCCAACCTGGGCAACAGAGCGAGACTCTGTCTCAAAAAAAGAAAAGAAAAGACATAAAGGCCTTTTAAATATACCTATAGCTTGACTATCCACTTTTAATTAAGCTGACTCTTAAATATAGTGCTCTTTAAAAAATCCTTTTAAAGTTCTTGTTACCCAACTTTAGCCATGCCAAGTGGCCAATATTTCTGGCTTTTGAACTTTACCTCCCAGGTGCTCAGAGAAAGGAAAATTCAAGACAATTCATGGAAGGGAAGAGAATCAACAAATGGTAAAGTTCATGCAGGTATCAAATCAGAAAGGACTCATTCCTTAACCCAGGAATCGAACCCAGGCCACCACTGTGAAAGTAAAAAACTTTTGCTACTGAGCTACAGTACTGGGCAGTCTCCATTGTGCTTCCCAGAAGGACTCCAGAGTAGTTAATTTTGAACTTGCAAAGGCTTTTAACTAGTCAACATAATTTTTAGAGCTAACTGTGACATGAATCCTGAAATTCCTGTTCCCTTGAAGGCAGAGACCAAGAGAAAGTACCACCATGTGGCTACAAAGTCAAGCTCCCAAGGATGTAAAACAAGATGGAGACCTCATCCAGTTTTTTTTTTTTTTTTTTTTTTTAAATGTACTTCAGTGTGTTGTTGTTCGTTTGGAATGTTCCATTGTAAGCTATCTTTAGTAAGATTTTGTGATTTCTGTAAGACTATGCTGCCTCCCAAACCTAATGTATAAACCGGAAAGAACTCTGCTTTTCAGAAATTAAAGATCTCATTTTTACCTAAAATATTGGCTTTGCTTTCAGGTTCCCTTGATAAACTTAGCCAATGACTTTTCCTACCTAAATGTGCAAGAAAAATGAAACAAAGGTGTAGAAAACAAAAATCCCTGTGAATTTCCAAATGCCAAATTTTACAAACCCCTGCAATAGTACCATTTACTACCAGTTTTTTTCTGACCTAGTCAAATCTAAGAGGCCTCTAACTGGATCCAATCCAGTTAATTACTGATCAAATCCCATCCTGGACTCAGTTCAGTTTCTGTTGTGACTTCTGAACCCAGTTTGGAACAGAAATTTGCTCAAAGAAACTTGGAGAGTTCAAAACACAAATCTGTGGAGCTCTGAAATTCAAGAGAGAACTTACCATGATCCTCAGCTACTCTGAGAGATCAAAGGACACAAGTAGGCCCAACAGGTTCCTTGCTTGTTCCCTCAGTGCTCCTGGGAGTCATTAGAAGGTCTAATTCATATCCCACTTCTGATACCATCTAGTAAAAGAAAAACTTCACCAGTTTAAAGGAGTTTAATTGAGCAATGAACAATTTGCAAATTGGGCAGCCCCAGAATCACAGCAGATTCAGACAGACTCTAGTGATGCCTTGTGGTCAGAACAAATTTGTAGACAAAAAAAAAAAAAAGAGAGAGAGAGAGAGAAGTGACATACAGAAATTGGCAGTGATTTACAAAAACAGCTGGTTGGTTACAGGTTGGCATTTGTCTTATTTGAACACAGTTTGAATACTTAGCAGGCTATAAGTGGTTGAAGTATGGTCCACTGGGATTGGCCAAGACTCAGTTATTGTTACAGGCACATACTCCTAAGTCAGGTTTTTGCTCTTGTCTGCCTGTTAAGCTAGGTTATAGTTCATCCACAGGGATGCAAATACAGAGGTATGAAGTCCTTCTCAGGCCATATTTAGTTTGCTTTGACACTTGAATTCCACCCAAACAAATCAGCTTGAATCAGTGTGAAGAGAAGTGTGGCAACTTTTAAATTTGTCAATTCCTTACCAATTGTGTTGGTGTTTTAGCATTCAGCCCGAAAGTTCCTTACTCTTGGCCCCCTTCAGTTTTTTCCCTCCTGTGATGGTATTAATAAAGATCTATGCTTAGTTATTTAAAATGAGACTTTGAGAAAAGCAAGACACTTAGATTTCTAAATTTTACTGATGCATTGAGTATTTCTTTTTTTTTTTTTTTTTTTTTTTTTGTGTGAGATGGAGTCTCGCTCTGTCACCCAGGCTGAACTGCAGTGGCCGGATCTCAGCTCACTGCAAGCTCCGCCTCCCGGGTTTATGCCATTCTCCTGCCTCAGCCTCCCGAGTAGCTGGGACTACAGGTGCCCACCACCTTGCCCGGCTAGTTTTTTGTGTTTTTTTAGTAGAGACGGGGTTTCACCGCGTTAGTCAGGATGGTCTCGATCTCCTGACCTCGTGATCCACCCATCTCAGCCTCCCAAAGTGCTGGGATTACAGGCTTGAGCCACTGCACCTGGCCGCATTGAGTATTTCTAAGCTGCTGATCAACTAGAGTTGTTTGGTGTGGCAGTTCCCCAGTATGTCCAGTTGCTCACAAATTTTGACTTGAATGTTCTTTGCCAAATTGGCACTGAGTTTCTCCTTCTTGCCATCATTTGCTTCATGAATAATCTTTGTTTCATTTACATTTATAATCAAATGCAGTAGAAATATTTTGAATGAGCTATTCTAAATAAAGTCTACTAATGATTTCTTATCTAGATAGGTTTTTCACTCACAACTTAATATTTCAAAATTTAAATTACACATTAATAAACATATCCCTAATACCCTTGTGAGGAGGGCAAACTAATATGGAATTTTATTTGAGGCTGTTTTAAAATATACTTGATTATAAAGTCCCTTGAAATATTTTAATGTTCAAATTAATACCCCCAAAAAATCAATATTTGTGTTATTATTTAAACATGTCCTAGTGTAAAAGTTTAAGTAACACTAAGTTCATAACTAAGAATAACTTAAAAACTAATTTTCAATTCGTAACAACAAAGGAGGAAATAGGGCAATTCTTTGCTCATTTAATTATTTAAATAAGTACTCTTTTTAAAAAGATAAAACAAGAGATAATTTCAATATATTTATTTTACATTTGAACAGATACTTTTATTTAATACAACTATTCATTATCTAGAAAAGCCTTAGTTCAGAAACAGAAGTGAGCAAGACAAAGCAAAACATTTTATTTATTTATTATTATTACTTTTTTTTTTTTTGAGACAGAGTCTCGCTCTATTATCCATGCTGGAGTGCAGTGGTGCAATCTCGGCTCACTGCAACTTCCACCTCCTGGGTTCAAGTGATTCTCATGCCTCAGCCTCCCAAGTAGCTGGGAATACAGGCACACACCACCATGCCCAACTAATTTTTGTGTTTTTTGGTAGAGACGGGATTTCACCATGTTGGCTAGGCTGCTCTTGAACACCTGGCCTCAAGTGATCTGCCTGCCTTGGCCTCCCAAAATGTTGGGATTACAGGTGTGAGCCAACGTGCCCAGCCCAAAACATTTTAAACATAATAAAATCAAAAGTAGGTAAATATATATATAAAATATATATTTATTATATTATATATCATATTATTATAATATATAATAAATATAATGTATCATATATTAATTATATATTATGTATATATTATAATATATATTCCTTATATATTATGTATATATTATAATATGTATTCCTTATATATTATGTATATATTATAATATGTATTCCTTATATATTATGTATATATTATAATATATATTCCTTATATATTATAATATGTTATATATTATAATATATTATATATTCCTTATATATTATAATATATTATATATTATATAGTCCTGGGTTAAGGAATGAGTCCTTTCTGGTTTGATACCTGCATGAACTTTACCATTTGTTGATTCTCTTCCCTTCCATGAATTGTCTTGAATTTTCCTTTCTCTGAGCACCTGGGAGGTAAAGTTCAGAAGCCAGAAATATTGGCCACTTGGCATGGCTAGAGTTGGGTAACAAGAGCTTTAGAAGGATTTTGTAATATATATTATATAATATATATAATATAATATATATATTCTCACTGTATCAGTGTGCTGTGTAAAAAATTACTCCAATAGCATGAATTTGCTAATATGGTCTAATTTTAAATACAGAAGAGAATGCGAATTAGTAAACAAAACAAAAAAAACGGAGTCATAAAACATTGTATAAAGATGGGTAAATAAATAATTTTTACCCTGAAGTCCAAGGTCAAATTGGGCTAGCAAAGTTCACTCAGCCATTTTGGTTGTTATTTAGTACGGGTCCTTAAAGAACCTATGTAAACAAATAAGTTTGATCTGTTGCTAACAGATCCATTGTTAATATGTAAAAAGTTGTCTGAGATCAGTTTAGTCTCTTCTAAGTTCTTGGTACAACATTTTTGCCCAAACCAATTTGTGCTGTCAATGCAGAGAGTGTTTTTAAACACAGTGGCAGTGCTAATAGATAGCTTGGGGGAAGAAGTGGGATGTTTATGGCTTCTCCCTTTTCTTTCCAAAGCCCCACCCCACTGATCCTTAATAAGCATACAGTCTAGGTAGAAACCAGTTCTCACTATGCCACACAACTGCAAGACATGTTCCCCAGCCTCCTTCTTCATCCACATCAAGAAAGTTTGGAGCTGTCACCATCATGACTACCCTATTTGAAATAATTACAAAATCTAGAATTAGAAGAGCTTAAATTTTAGGGCTTTGTTATATAACATTCTCTTTTTAAATATTCGATAGTTATGGTCACCTTGGAAAGTTCTACAAAATATCCCTTAAGTTTTGCAGACTTTCCCACATGGGTATCTTCTGGTTATAATAGTTTGCTCTATTTAATATGTGTACAGTTTCACTGCTAGGGTAGTTCTCCCACTTATCTTGAATCTAGTGTGAGTGTTTTGAAATGTTTTTGCTCATTAAAAGAAGCAGAGCAATAGAGATGAGAGGAAAATCTGAAAAGATAATGACACAATTTCCCACTTAATTTTCATTAAGTAAGAGATGAAAACTTTAGCTTCTGCATCAGGAAGTTTGATTTTTTAAATTAATTTTTTCTTTGAGTAAGGGTCTCACTCTGTTGCCCAGAGTGAGTGTAGTGGCATGGTCACAGCTCACTGCAGCCTTGACCTCCCAGGCTCAAGCAATCTTTCCACGTCAGCCTCCCAAGTAGCTGGGACCACAGGCACGCACCACCACACCCAGCTAATTTTTTAATATTCTGTAGAGACAGGGTCTGGCTATGTTGCCCAGGCTGATCTCAAACTCCTGGACTCAAGCAATCCTCCCACCTCAGCCTCCCAAAGTGCTGGGATTATAGGCATAAGCCACTGTGCCCGACCTAGGAAATTTGATTTTTAATATACATTTTATTATAGTTGACTTCCTAATCTCCTATATGATTGCCTGCTTCTTCTAATGTGTCATTTTTGTTTTTTAGGATTAAAAGAAGGATATTATTGTTAATACCAAAATGGCTTTATGAAGATATTCCTAATATGAAAAACAGCAATGTTGTGAAAATGCTACAGGTAACCTAACATCATCCAACAAAAACTGAGTGGCAATTGAGACCAAGAGTGCAGTCTAATAATTAGGATAGAATTTCCATTCAAATAAATAAATGTGCACACATATTAACATAATTATATAGACATACGTAAAAACAAAATTGTACCTGTTTCAAACCATACATAAAAGATGAGACAACAGAGTTTGGGGGAAAGAAAGCAGAAGAAATAAAGAAACAAAACTGTTCAAAAGAGAAAAGTGAAGTGGAAGATTGTGTGCCTCATGCACGAGTCACCTGGTGACCAAGCAATTGGTAGATGTCTTCAGGAACAAAGGGAGTAGGGAAGAAAAGCTCAATGAAATGAGCCGCAAAGACTCAAAGGGCTTCTGTTTCACATGAGATGGAGAGCCAGGTGGAGCCCAAGAAGGACATCATTTTACTCTTTAAACCCGGTGGAATTTGAGAAAAGCAATATGAGAGAACTGTGAACAATAGTGTCACGTGGGTGGGCTAGGTTTCCATTCTGGCGAAGAGAAGGCCACACACCAGGAAGCCCCTGAGGGTACAGGGACTTCACTGATTATAAAGGAGGGAAGGAACAAGCTAAAGCTATGTGTGTTCCTGATAACCCCTGGCCCTCGGGCTTGGCTGTCAAGGGGCTCAAAACCCAATCCAAGGGACAGACACATCATCCAAGGCTCACAATGCAGTGATGTGAGTGCAATGATAGAAACGAGCCCAAACATGTGATGGGAGTGGAGAGAAGTCACTGAAAGGTGAGGAGTTGCTCAGGAGAAACAGAGGAAATTCAAAGTCAGGGGGACACCTGGGGGTTAGAACAGCATGTTGGGTAAGAAGATGAGGTATTTGTAAAACAAATAGAAGTGACTCTGTTTCAAGCCCTGGTGAGCCTATTAGCTAACTCTTTCCTCAACCTCATTTCATCTGAACAAAGGGTTTCTAGGCTAAAAATAAAATACTTTTTAAAAGTTCAAAGACAACTGGTCAACAGAATAGAGTCTGAGTTCTGTAACACAAGACTTCTGTGATCTGATCCACTCACCATCCAGCTTTTACTCCAGCCACTCCTCACGTCAAGCTTTTTGTTGAAGCAACACCCATTGTGCTGTTCTTGCCAAGACCTGGCAAGCTCCCTAAGGAGGTTGGGCCCAAAGAACATTGGAATGACACTTCATGTCTCTTTATTCAAGAACTCCCTCTTTGCTACATTCCCTTTCTATTCTGGGCTCCTGGAATTAGAGGCAAACCTTAGGGTTTCCCTCAGATAAGGTTTTGTTTTCTGCCCAAGAGACTAAGGAATGGTGTCTTGGTCTGCTTGGGTGGTTTAAACAACAAATATTTATTTGGCACGGTGCTAGAGGCTGGGAATCCATGATGAGGGAGCCAGTCAATTCACTTGCTAGTGAGGGCTCTCTTGTGGACAGCTGACTTCTCACATGGCAGAGGGAGAAATCATTTCTCTCCTGTCTCTTCTTCACTAATCCCATTCATGAAGGCTCCACCCTAGTGACCTAATTACCAGCCAAAGGCTCCACTTTCAAATAACATCATGTTGGTTTCAACATGGCGGGGGCTGGGGAGAGAGTACACAAACATTCAGCCCATAACAGGGAGCTATAATATTATAATTGTGTTGGGTAACAGTTTGCCCAGGAAGGCCAGCCATCTGTTGGAAGGCCTCAAGTCCATTTATTGCCCAGAAAAGTCATTAGGCTAAAAAACCTTCACCCACCCTCCTGATCATCACAAACATGTCTGAACTGTGAGTAGCTTTATTTATTTATTTATTTATTTGTTGTTTTTTGTTTTGAGACAGAGTCTTGCTCTGTCACCCAGGCTAGAGTGCAGTGGCATGATCTCAGCTCACTGTAACCTCAGCCTCCTGGGCTCAAGCAATTCTCCTGCCTCAGCTTCCCGAGTAGCTGGAATTATAGGCTTGCGCTACCATGCCTGGCTAATTTTTGTATTTTTAGTAGAGATAGGGTTTCACCATGTTGGCCAGGCTGGTCTCAAACTCCTGGTCTCAAGTGATCTGCCCGCCTTGACCTCAAAGTGCTGGGATTACAGGCCTGAGCCACTGCTCCCAGCCACTATACACCTTGAGAACCTCAGTACCAAGCGTTTGTCACATGCTTATTCTCAGTATGTGAGCAAAATAGGATTCTCCCCAACCTTTTTTATTTAAGCAACAAAATATTTTCTTGTAACAAGAAATATTAATATTAATATTCTTGCCTCAGAAGACCAATTTTTAAAAGGCCCTAAAATCAAGTAATAAGTTAATATGTAAGACTCAACTTTTCTCTTTAAAACTTTTAAACTGAGAAATGTGCTTAAGAAATGGATTATTTTTACTATTCCTTTTCTCCAGTCTTCTCATGTAGAATTTAATAAAGATTTGGAAGCAAGCAGGATGACAAAAGACAAAAGGAGGAAATCATATGGGAAGATAAACAATGTGAGAAAAGGGAGGGAGAAAGCAAAGTTGAAAGAAAGCAAAATTCCAGTCCTCATTCAATTATCCAGTTGGTTCCTTTAAATGTCTTTTGTAAAATAAAACAATGTCTTTTTTTCTAGGAAAATAATGAACTTATGAATAATAATTCCAGTGAGCAGGTCCTATATGTTGATCCCACGATTACAGAGATAAAAGAAATCTTTATCCCAGAACACAAGCCTACAGACTACAAGAAGGAGAATACAGGACCCCTGGAGACAAGAGACTACCTGCAAAACTCGCTATTTGACAATACTACGGTTGTGTATATTCCTGATCTCAACACTGGATATAAACCCCAAATTTCAAATTTTCTGCCTGGGAGAAGCCATCTCAGCAATAATGATGAAATCACTTCCTTAACGTTTAAACCACCAGTTGATTCCTTAGATTCAGGAAATAATCCCAGGTCACAAAAGCATCCTAATTTTGCTTTTTCTGTTTCAAGCGTGAATTCACCAAGCAGCACACTATTTCTTGGAGAATTAAGCCTCATATTAAATCAAGGAGAATGCAGTTTTCCTGACATACAAAACTCAGTAGAGGAGGAAACCACCATGCTTTTGGAAAACGATTCACCCAGTGAAACTATTGCAGAACAGACCCTGCTTCCTGATGAATTTGTCTCCTGTTTGGGGATCATGAACGAGGAGTTGCCATCTATTAATTCTTATTTTCCACAAAATATTTTGGAAAGCCACTTCAAAAGGATTTCACTCTTGGAAAAGTAGAGCTGTGTGGTCAAAATCAACATGAGAAAGCTGCCTTGCAATCTGAATTTGGGTTTTCCCTGCAATAGAAATTGAATTCTACCTCTTTTTGAAAAAATGTATCCACATACGTATTTTCATGTGGACACATGTTTTCATTCCTTTGGATAAATACCTAGGTAGGGGATTGCTGGGCCATATAATAAGCATATGTTTCAGTTCTACCAATCTTGTTTCCAGAGTAGTGACATTCTGTGCTCCTACCATTACCGCGTGAGAATTCCAGGAGCTCCACGCCCTTTTAATTTTAGCCATTCTTCTGCCTCATTTCTTAAAATTAGAGAATTAAGATTCCGAAGGTGGAACATGCTTCATGGTCACACATACAGGCACAAAAACAGCATTATTTGGATGCCTCCTGTATTTTTTATGAAGTGTCAACTATTTCCTCTTTCTTTTCCCTCACTGAAAGATACAAAACAGCTCTCTATTGTATACAGAAAGGGTAAATAATGCAAAATACCTGGTAGTAAAATAAATACTGAAAATTTTCCTTTAAAATAGAGTCATTAGGCTGGGCATGGTGGCTCATGCCTGTAATCCCAGCACCTTGGGAAGCCAAGGCAGGTGGATCACCTGAGGTCAGGAGTTCGAGTCCAACCTGGCCAACATGCTGAAACCCTGTCTCTATTAAAATTACAAAAATTAGCCGGGCATGGTGGCAGGTGCTTGTAATCCCAGCTACTCAGGAGACTGAGGCGGGAGAATCGCTTGAACCAGGAAGGCGGAGGTTGCATTGAGCTGAGATTGTGCCACTGCACTCCAGCCTGGGCGACAAGAGCGAAAACAAAACAAAAACAACAACAACAACAACAAAAACAAGAATAACTAATGTTTGCTTGCAAAGGGAGAGGCAAGTTTAATTTTCATTTTATCACTTAAAGTTCTCTTGAGTAGATAAAAATGTAGCCCCAAATAACAAAATAAGTGAAGAATAGAAACAGAAGAGAAGTTAATTAGTCGTTTGTTGTATTATTTTTCTCCCCTACTCTCCATTCAGGTATCAGGGATTTGATCTTAGTGTGATTTGGGAGTAACAGAGCTGTGAAACAATGATGTGTGGAATCATGGGTTGCTGTCTTCATTTAAGTCAAGAGTGATGGTCTTGTTCTCCTGTGGCATAGTTGGGATATTATTTACACTATAGTAGAATCTATGAGAGGTAACAGATGCAGGATCAGCAAGATGTAACTTTTTGGTTACAAACCAGATATATGCTAGAAAATTATTGTTAAAACAGGTATTTGTTCAGTACCTGTTTTGACGGCAAATACTTGCTGAACCTTCCATTGCCCCATATCCCATGTCTCCTGCAGATATCACTAGTCAATCAGAACAGGCCTTTCTGCTGAGCTGTACAAGTGGCCACAGAAGCCTCCCAAGCAGTGCTCCTTATGGCCACAATCCATAAGGACTGGGGTGGGAGATTAAATCCGTCTACCAATGAGGTCAATATGGAAAAGTAGTTGATCTTTAAAATGTGAAATGCATATTTTAAGCTGAGAAGTGTTACCCAGCAGACTATTGTGATTAATATTTATGGACAAGGACAACTTTTTCGAATGACCGGAACAGTTTAAAATAGAGTAGAGCAGGGCATGTAAATTCATGCCTATAGTCCTAGCTACTCTGGAGGCTGAGGCAGAAGGAACACTTGGGCCCAAGAGTTAGATACTGCAGCGCCTCATGATTGATGATCATTTGCCAGAGCGGCAGAGCGAGACTCCATCTCTAAAAAATAAATAAATAAACATTCATTCATTCATTCATTAAAATAGGTAGATTACCAACTGAATTTCTTTTATCTCCTCTAACAGTTGTCAATTTATACTCATATTTAGTCATTTAATTTTATTATGAAAAATCAAGCAGTTAACTTAAAAAAGACTCATTATTTACTATGTCTTTAACAAAGGAGCAGACTATATTGTTTTACTTTTTTTTTTCTTGACAAAAATCTAAAAGCAATTTTATGGTCATTAAATATCCCTGAAATGAGGTTGAGTATATATCCCAGTTTGCCCTGGTTTCTGTCCATTGTCCCAGTGTTAATTATGACCAGTAACTGCCTTCATTCACTCTCAGAAGCATCCCTTATTTGGATAATAAATCTTATGGTCATTCAAGACTTCTTAATGTCCAGCATATAAGTAATCAGAATTTATCTTTTTTTTTTGCACTGACAATCCTCTTTATTTTGCTTTTTATCGTTTACTAAGGCCATTTTGCTCCAAAAGGGATATTACTATTCATTGTGTTTAAAAAAAAAAAAAAAAGTATCCCCTGATGTAAAACTCTATTCTGTTTATCCTAAAATATGTATATATTTTTTGTACTTTGCATATTCTGAAAGGAATATATTTTAAATCACTAATGAAATGCTAATCTTAAATATCTTGACTTGTAAATTGTCGTATGCCTTTGCTTGATTCTTTTGCAAAAGGAGAATCATAAAGAAGCCAAGAAGGAGATAGTATTTGAGATCGAAATAACGAAAGACTAAGATAAATCTTTAATGTTTGCAAACCTGATGAAGACATCTGGTAACATGTGAAGAATATTTTTATAGTACGTTTCACTATAATTGTAATCTATCACACATGAAAAAAAGCTTTTATCAAGCTTAAAGGATTACAGCATTATTTGATCTTCTGCAAATGTTTCCACTGCAGCGAGTGCCTCCTTCTCGCCCCCTAGAGTGGGAAGGAAGCTGCTTTCTCATTCTGTGGTGTCTTAACCCACATCACTATTCAGCACAAAAGATACACTTCTGATTCTGTCTTTGCCATTAGCCCTTGTTGGTCCCAATAGACTAGAAATTGAGGCTATAGCTGCAATGGGAACAATGTACCTGCCTTTGTCCCAACTCGGGGGAAAAATTTAAGCTGCTTTATCACAATGCAACCTTCGCAGGGGAGAAAAGATTTCGTTCTATAAATCTTTTATTAAAGACGGATTCATTGAACTATTGAATGCCCTTACTGTTATATGTGCAAGACCCTTTGAAGGATATGGATTTAACAAAACGAGTCAATCCCTGCAGTCTTGGGGCTTATATTCTAGGGGGAAGAGACAGACAGTAAATTAGGACAAGTCATTGCCCCCAAGGAGCTTACATTTTAGTGGGGAAGAGGCCAGAGGTAGGGGGTGGAGAGAGGCAGAAAAAAAAAAGGAAAATGTCAGATAATAAGTGCTGTGTAGAGAGGTAAAATGGGAAAATGTGGTGGATAGCAACTCGGTGGCCACTTTACACCAGGTGGTCAGGAAAGATCATTCCCAAGAAGTGATACTGACATTCATCTGAGTCCCGGGTAAGAGCCAGCTTGCCACTGACAAATCCTTCTATAGAGAAAGTCTTGAGTGGCTAATATCTTTACTTCTTTGCCTCCTGTACAACTTGCCCATGATTATCTCCCACCCTAACCACACCCCACCTCCCATCTTTACTTTCTTAAGCCAGAATTTTCTGCAGATTCTGAGGACAAGTGCATACCTTTTCATCTTTCTAGCTAGCTCTTGGGCCTATTATTAACTTTCTTTCTCTGAGTCTCACAATCTTTTAAGTCGCTGATTCCTAAAGGGGCATGTCCTGCTTCTTGGTATGGGTAAAGGGGAAGGAAGAAGAGAGAAAAAGCCTCTCAAGTTACCAATCAGAGGGAAGAAGGGAAGAGAAATACAAAGAAAGTCAGGTTAATACCTAAGAATGCTGAAGCAAAATGGAGTGCCATAGTTCTGGACAACACTAATGCTGATTAAGGAATATCGTTTCCTCCTGTTCTAGTATCTTTCTCTCCCTCTCCCTCCCTTTTCTAACATAAAAACAATAGGAGGAGGTGCAAGTCAAGTACAGTTTAGGGGTGTTTGCTTTGTGTGCGTGCAGGTGTGTGTGTGTTTAATTAGAATTTCTTTCATTTTTTTTTTTTTTAAACAGGGTATTGCTCTGTCACTCAGGCTGGTGCACAATCATGACTCATTGCAGCCTCAACCTCCCAGGCCCAAGCGATTCTCCTATCCCAGCCTCCTGGGTAGCAAGTGCACACCACCATACCCAGCTATATTTTAAATTTTTTGTAGAGACAGAGTCTCACCGTTTTGCCCAGGCCTGGACTCAAACTCTTGGGCTCAAGCAATCCTCCCGCCTTGGCCTCTCAAAGTACTGGGAATTATAGGTATGAACCACTGCACCCAGACTAAAATTAGGATTTCTTTTTAGTTATAAATAGTATTGAAGAGAGGCTTATGAGTTTTTAAGATGTGGTTCTCAGGTAATGTGGGTTGCTGTTTGGCCTTCCAGTATGTTCCCTTGAGTGGCTAGTTCTTACATATTTAGTCATTCTCCCTTTCACAAAGAGACAGCACATGCCTATGGCATTGAGCAAAGGTTTTCAAAAATAAATTTTAACAATTGATTGTCTTTCTCCAAATGCAATCTGTTGGCTAGGCGCAGTGGCTCACGCCTGTAATTCCAACACTTTGTAAGTCTGAGGCAGGCAGATCACTTGAGGTCACGAGTTCGAGAGCCGCCTGGCCAACATGGTGAAACCCAATCTCGACTAAAAATACAAAGATTAGCTGGGCATGGCAGTGCCTGCCTGTAATCCCAGCTACTCAGGAGACTGAGGCAGGAGAATTGCTTGAACCTGGAAGATGGAGGTTGCAGTGAGCCAAGATTGTGCCACTGTACTCCAGCCTAGGTGACAGAGAGAGACTCCATCTCAAAAAAAAAAAAAAAAAGCAATCTGTTCTAGAATCCTCAAATGTAAAATGGATGAAAGCAAATCTCCTGTTGAAACACACCTTGGAGGTCATACCTGCACCCTCTGCCTCTCCCTCTCTCTTCTCCACACTTGCCTCTGAAGCAACATAAAAAGCTGAGGCTAGGAGCTCTGTTCTTCCGTACTTAGGAGACTGGGGTCCTGGACAAACCTTGAGAAGCCAGTAGTTTAGGACTGAACCTTACTCTGCACTTCAGCCACAGGCTGTTAATGCAGGCTCAGGGGACCAGAACCAAACCTTCCTATACTCAGATTAATGACTGCAAAAAGGGCTTTGTCTCAGGGGCTGCTAATAGAGGCAGTTCTATATGCAATAATTAACTTGATTTTCCCAATTACTTTACCATAAATGTCTGGGCTTTGTTCAAGTTTATGTTCTTTTTAAGATCACTAAGAATAAAATATTGTGTTGTGAACATAATTAGATTTTATAAACCCAAAGACTGTGGAATTATGCTGTGGTTTATCTCTTTATGAAGCAATTATATCAATTATAGAAGATAATGTTTTAATGGGAAATATTACCCAGTTGGCAGACACTATTGGTTTAAAATAAAAGAAGTGATTAAAAACAAGTTATGAATCTCTCTTGGGTAAAAGAATGAAAACAATATAAAATAAATGGATTCTGATTCATAAAATGAATTGTACACAACTTTCTTCGATGCTATAGTTAAGACAAAATTACAAGGAAGGCTAACAAAGATTTGATAGAATGTTATTATGTGTCTTTCCCACTGCTAAGATTACATCATTAAACCCCAATTAATGTTTTATGTTAAGGCTTTCTTAGCCATTTTGCTATTTTCACTTTTCAATTTAAGATAACCACACTGCATCTTTTATATCCAGAATTCCCATCAATTTCCCGAAGATGCTTTCCCATTATGCTTATTTTCAGGAATACAAGTTATTATCTAATTCTCATAATTAGCGTTTAACAACAAATTAGGAACCTATTCTTAAATGGTCCATTTTTGTCTGGGGTAGTAAAAGCATTCTGGGCTAGTTTTATGAGATAGGGTCCAAAAAAAAAAAACCCTAAACAACAGTGTTACAGAAGCATAGCTCTTTCCTGAGATTGTTGGCTTAAAAACTCAAACAAAACAAAAAGCTGTTTCTAACCATAAAGGCATACCTAAAATTAGAGACTGTCAGAGCACAGGAAGGAAATCATAAATAGCCAAACACTGGAACACAAGTGTGAGATACGGAAGTCAATAAAAGTTACTGTTTTCTTTCTGTCACATCCTGCCTGAGAATTTTATTAAAGGAGAGCAAGAGAGAAAGAATACAATAGTAAAATAAAGGGAAAGCATTTATATTTCTAAACTACACAGTAATTCGTGAAAACACATTTTTTAAAAATCAAAGTAATACCAATGTAAATGGAGTGAAAAGTGACAGTTCCTATTCACCCACCTTTTTTCCCACTTCTATCCCATCATCAAAGGTAATGACTCTCAACAAGTTATGGGGCTTTTCCCACTATTTTTATTAAAATGGTGAAATATGATATTGTCCTATGACATGTTATTTTTAACATGACAATATGTCTCAGAAATCTTCATATATCATTATACATAGCTTTACCTTATTCTTTTAAACAATTGCCCTAATAATCTATAGAATAAATTTCAATAATATATTCACTAAATCTATTAATGAACATTTAGGTTATTTCCAATTTTTCACTAGTATACCTATTCCTTTAATAATTTCTCTTGTACATATGCTTATACACATATAAGAATTTTATGTGTTGGGTTGTCAGGGACAGATACCTAAATGTGGAATTGCTGGGTCAAGAGAAAGAAAGGAAGATGAAGTCACTTACATTTTGCAGCCAGGTGTGGTGGTGTGCTTCTGTGATCCCAGCTACTTGGGAGGCTGAAGTGGGAGGACTGCTTGAGCCCAGGATTCCTGTCTCAAAAAAAAAAAAAAAATTAGATTTTGGTAAGTGTAACCAATTATTTCTCTAAAAAGAGTATGCCAATATTATTAGTATGTAAAATGTTTGCCAACCTGATGGGCATCTTGTTTGCATTTTTTCATAAGATGAGGTTGAATATTTTATTTGTTTACTGCTTTTTTATAATTCTTATTTTTTGGTTCACCTTTGTTATATTCTTTGGTCATTTTTCTACTGAGTTGTTGGTTATAGTCTTAGTCATTTGCAGGAGTGCTTAACATAAATCTTTTCTGTTATATATGTTCTAAATATGTTTTCCCAGCCTGTGTGTTATCTTTTTATCTCCATGTTTTCCTTTGCCAAACAAAAGTTTTAAAGTTGTATGTAGTCAATCTGTTGCCATTTTTCTCTATGACTTCTAGACTGGGTATCATGTTTAGTGTCAAAAGACAAAATCACAACAAATTTAGTTTTAAGATCTTATTTGGGGCCAAGTGCTGTGGCTTACGCCTGTAGTTCCAGCACTTTGGGAGGCTGCAGCAGGTGGATCACCTGAGGTCAGGAGTTCGAGACCAGCCTGGCCAACATGCTGAAACCCTGTCTCTACTAACAATACAAAAATTAGCTGGGAATGGTGGCATGTGCCTGTAATCCCAGCTACTCAGGAGGCTGAGGCAGGAGAATTGCTTGAACCTAGGAGGCAGAGGTTGCATTAGACCAAGATCGCACCATTGCACTCCAGCCGGGGTGACAGAGTGAGACTCCACCTCAAAAAACGAAAACAACAACAACAAAAAAAGATCTTAATTGAGGTCAGGTGCCGTGGCTCATGCCTATAATTCTAAAACTTTGGGAGACTGACGTGGGAGGATTGCTTGAGCTTGGGAGTTCGAGACCAGCCTGGGCCACATAGTGAGACCCTATCACTATTAAAAAGAATAAAGAATTTTAAAAATATTTTTTAAAAATTTTAATTGGCTTTTATTTGCAATCTAGAATCGGGCAACACCTCATACTATAAAACAGAATGAGTGTTCTGATGAGCTGAGCAGAGGAGGTTGATTTAAGGAACTTTCTTATCATCCTGGCGAAAACTGGCCTGTTTAGGGATTTGGCTGTTATCTGTGTCCTGGTTTGTTGAAAGGTCAGATAAAGATCCTAGTTTCGGCAGGTTGGTGTAGAACTTCAGCATGACTGACTCCACTTTGGTTTTGTCTGTTAAGCCTAGTACAGGAGCTCAGTCCAAACCAATGATCTATTATACATTTGATTTAACATTAGCAAAATATATATTTACACTAGAACATGAAGTGGTGTAATGTAGTCTGAACGTTGTCCCCACCAAATGTCGTGTTGAATTGTAATCCCCAGTATTGGGTGGAGGTGGGGCCTGGTGGGAGGTGACTGGACCACAGGGGCAGATCTCTCAGGAATGACTTTGCACCATCTCTTTGGTAGTAAGTGAGTTCTCAAGAGAGCTGGTTGTTTAAGAGTGTGTGGCACCTTTCCCTTCTCTCTCTCTCTTGCTTCCGCTCTCCTTGCATGAGATGCCTGCGCCCGCATCACCTTCCACCATGATTGTAAGCAGCCCAAAGCTTCACCAGAAGCAAAGCAGCTACCAGTGCCATGCCTCGTGTACACCCTGCAGAACTGTGAGCCAATTAAACCTCCTTTCTTTATAAATTACCCAGCCTCAGGTATTTCTTTTTTTTCTTTTCAAAACATTTTTTTTTCAATTTCATGGAAAAGAGGTTTTTCATTTTTCCAAAAATCATACCACGGTAAAGCAAAGTTCTAGTTGATGCAGGTGCGTTGTATAGGCATTAGCAGTACCGCCCTCATTATGCACTCATTAGACAGTAGTGCAACCCCAAGAAAAGGATGGTTAGGTATTTCTTTATAGCAATGCAAGAACAGCCTAGCACATGATGATATTAAGCCATGGGAGAACAGTGGGCATTAGAAGACACAGATCAGATTAGAATCTACCTTTGTGGCTGGATGCGGTAGCTCACACCTGTAATCCCAGTACTTTGGGAGGCTGAGGCAGGCAGGTCACCTGAGGTGAGGAGTTTGAGAACAGTCTGGCCAACATGGTGAAACCCTGTCTCTACTAAAAATACAAAAAATTAGCTGGGTGTGGTGACGCACACCTGTAATCCCAGATACTTGGGAGGATGAGGCAGGAGAATAGCTTGAACTGGGGAGGCGGAGGTTACAGTGAGCCGAAATCACACAATTGCACTCCAGCCTGAGCGACAGAGCAAAACTCCATCTCAAAAATAAATAAATAAATAAAAAGAATCTACCTTTCTCAGATCCTGGCAATGTGGTTTCCAGCAAACCCTTAACCAGGGGGATTCAGTTTCTTTTTCCTTAAAAAAGATCCTATTAATATCTTCCTCTGGCCATTCGTTGAGAACATTAAATTAAATAACATTTGAAAACACTGGCAGGCTGGTCACGGTGGCTCATGCCTGTAATCCCAACACTGTGGGAGGCCAAGGCCAGTGGGTCACTTGAGATCAGTTCAGTGAGACAGGCCTGGGCAACATGGTGAAACCCAATCTCTACAAAATATTAGCCGGATGTGGTGGTGTGTGCCTACAGTCCCAGCTACTCAGGAGGCTGAGGTAGGAGAACTGCTTCAGCCTGGGAGGCAGAGGTTGCAGTGAGCTGAGATTGGACCACTGCACTCCAGCCTGGGCAACAAAGCAAGATCCTGTGTCAAGAAAAAGAAAAAGAAAAGAAAGCATTGGCAGAGTGCTTAGCATGAAGTAGGCACTGGAGGAATTTTGATACAGTAAGAATAGGAATACTAGGTACCTGAGAGGAGAGGCAGAAAATGTCAGTGGACTAAGGGGAGTGAAAAAGAGATGAGGAAACAGGACGAGAAAACTCTAAAAGCTTGCACACTTAGGTAGTGCAGAACTGTTTTTGTCCAACTATTAAACAGCATAACCCTAAATTCCTCTCACACTCCTGATCTTTTGTTTTAGTGTTCAGGATCTCATAGTAAATATGCAAAATTTTATATTCATTTGATATTGGTTGCTGTGATACTTATTGCAAATCTCTTCTTGTCTATATTTTTAAAATGTATTTTTTGTAGCGATGGGGTTTCTCCATGTTGCCCAGGTCAGTCTCAAACTCTTAGACTCAAGAGATCCTCCTATCTCAGCCTCACAAAGTGCTGAGATTACAGGCATGAGCCACTGCACCCGGTCTTACCTGCATTTAAACAAAGTTCAGCATTATTTTACTTTGTGGTTCAATGTAGAATATTTATTTTGTCTTAGTTGCTGAAATTGGAAATCACTTGTATTTCACCAAATGAAGAGATTAGGATTTTAAGAAACTGCCGGCTGCCAAGTATTTGAGCTTCATTCTTTTTTCAGTATTCATTGCACATCCCATTCAATGTGTTACTTTGAAGATTCCATTTGATTGAACAGAGGCAGCCCATGCAGAACCCTTTGAAGAACAGGAGGGAGACTGCTGAAGCACAGAGCAATGAAGAAAAGCAATTCTAATGCCAGAAAAACAAAGAACAAAAAAACAGAAGCACTTTGCAAACACAATAAATGATATTAATAGATTCAACCCATCTTCATTGCTTTAATGAAATGATAATTTTTGAGGCACTTATGAAAACTCTTACATTGTCTTTTCCATTTTGTTGCTTTTGTTTTACTAAGAAGTAGAAATCTTCGGTTAGAAAAAAAATCAGAAAAGCATGTAGAACTACAAATGTCACCGATATTACAAATAGGTAGACTAAACTTTCTTTTACTTTTTCGTTTTAAGAGCTTGGATTAAGGTCAAACAATCGGAGGGGGTTTTTTGGGCTTTTTTATTTTATTTTGTTTTGTTTTGTTTTGTTTTAGAGGCAGGGTCTTGCTCTGTCGCCCAGGCTGGAGTGCAGTGGTACAATCATGGCTCACTGCATCCTCGAACTCTTGGGCTCAAGTGATCTTCTTGCCTCAGCCTCCTGAATAACTAAGACTATAGGTGCACACACCATGCCTGGCTAACTTTTTTGGTTTTTTGTAGAGACATTACCTCACTAAGTTGCCCAGGCTGGTCTTGATCTCCTAGCTTCAAGCAATCCTCCTGCCTTGATCTCCCAAAGTGTTGGGATTACAGGTGTCAGCCACCGTGCCTAGCCACAATCTGGGCTTTTGAATTTCAAATTTACTTTTTGAATTTCAAGTTTACTGCATGCCAAGTATGTGATATTGGGCAGTCACTGGAGTTTCATGTTCTCTCCTTGTCCTACTTTCTGGGACAGGGATACTGATCTTGGTGTACCTTGCTTGAGAAAATTTGAGTTGACTCTCTCCTCCTTGAAACACTTTCTTCCTCCAAGGACACCACACACCCCTGACCCCTTACTCTGACCACTCATTTTCAGTCTACTTCTCTTGTTTCTTCTAGTCTCTTTGCCACCTAAATATTGAAGGCCCCACAGTGAAGGCCTTAGTTTCTCCTTCGGTGATCTTGTCCATTCTTGTGGCTTTAAACACGATCTACATGTTATAAGAACAGGCTAACCCAATATCTATTTTGAACTCAAGACTCAACTCCAGATTCAACTGTCTACTTAGCATCTTCATTTATCTATCATCAAGGTGTTTAAGACCCAAGCTTCCTCTTCTCACAGATGTCCCATCTCAGTAAACAGTGTTGCCATTTTTCTAGTTGCCCAAAAATCTTGGTGCCATCCTTGAATTTTTTCTTTCATTCCTCACATCTACTCCATCAGGAAACCCCATCCATCCTACCTTCAAAATATATTCAGAAATTGAATCACGTCTTACCACCTCAACTCAACCACCTAGCTCAAACTACAGTCATCGCTTGCCTGAGTTATTACAAAAGCCTCCCAGAGGTCTGTCTTCATAGCCAGATGATCCTGCTACAACTATACTTGTCTGCTCCAAATCTACCAGTGGCTTTCCATCCCACACACAACAGGAGTCTGAGTCACTATAATGACCTAGGAGGCCCCACCTGGTTTACCTCTTCTGTCCCAGTATCCTCCCCTCTAATCACTCAGCTCCAGACACTGGAAACCTCGTAAGCACCCCAGGATCTTTGCTCCTGCTGTTCCCTTCTGAATTGTTCATTAGCATGATACCTCTCAGAATTCCTATTGCCTCCTATTCGGCCCTCCCCAGCCATTCCATGTAAATGACAAACCTCCTCCAGCCCCGTGCATTCTAGTCTCCTCTGATTTACCTTTCTTCACAACACTCACCATGAACATACTGCACATCTTACTCATTAATCTTGTTCATTGTCTGTCAGTCACTACAATATAAGATCCAGAAGGACAGGAGTGGTGTCTACTCTGTTCCCTATAAACCTTTAATGCTTAGAACAGTGCCTGGCACATAGTAGGTGCTCAATAAATATTTGTTGACTGAATGAATGAACAATAGATAATGGTCCAATCTATTCATTCCATCTGCTTCTCATGAGAGAGAAAACAGTAATTCATGAAGGCAAAGAGCTTTCAGATCTCAATGTGGTTTCTGAGGCTCTTCCTCAACACTCCATTATTTAGTCGTCACCATTGTTGTTTTTCTCTAAACTGCCACTCTATAATTGACAAGAAAGCAATGACATAATGTAAAATTATGTGTTTTTATTTTCATCTATGCAGCTTTGTTTTATTTTCTAGGACCACTCCAACAGTCATTGGAGTCATTGAAATGACAGTCATTTTCAACCATCTTCTTTGCTTTTGACTGAAACCCTTTCTTCAGATACTTTCATGTGGCAGAGTTAATAACACCTCAGTGGGCGAACACTATCCTTCATTTCTCTGGGGGGAAATATTTTTAGCCACCACACTAATTAGATAGCTCTCTGGCTGATAATGGGGCAGACTAAGGGTGTAGCATGTTAAAGAAAATGAGCAAACAAACAGGTGCAATCAACTTACAGAATATTAATTAAATGTCTTTTTTTTTTTGAGATAGAGTCTCACTCTGCTGCCCAGGCTGGAGAGCAGTGGCGTGATCTCGGCTCACTGTAGACTTGACTTCCTCCACTTCCCAAGCTCAGGTAATCCTCCTGCCTCAGTACCCCCCGAGCACCTGGGACTACAGGCGTATGCCACCATGCCTGGCTAATGTTTTGTAGAGGTGAGGTTTCAGCATGTTGTCCAGACTGACCTTGAACTCCAGGGCTCAAGTGATCTGCCCACCTTGGGCTCCCAAAGTGCCAGGATTATGCGCATGAACCACTATGCCCAGCCAAATATCTTTATAATAATACTAATAAACTTCCAGTAGGAAGTTTGGCATAATGTGTCACTTCAATTATAAATCACAGATGATTTTACTTGATATAGTCAGCTAGAGATAATCCACAGGGGCAAATTTTATTTATTATTATTTTAAATGCTATTAAATTTTGTTTTTATCTAGCCTGCTAATTTTCTGAATGAAGCTGTAGTTGGCATTTCATTGATTTGGCTGTGTCTACACCCAAATCTCATCTTGAAGTCTCACGTGTTGTGGGAGGAACCCAGTGGGAGGTAATTGAATCATGGGGGGCAGGTCTTTCCCATGCGGTTCACATAATAATAAGTCTCACAAGATCTGATGGTTTTAAAAAAGGGACTTTCCCTGCATGAGCTCTCTCTGTTTGCCTGCTCCCATCCATGTAAGATGTGACTTGCCCCTCCTTGCCTTCCACCATGATTGTGAGGCTTCCCCAACCATGTGGAGCTGTAAGTCCATTAAACCTCTTTTGTAAATTGCCCAGTCCTGGGTATGTCTTTATCAGCTGCACGAAAATGGACTAATACAGCATTTACCACAGTGTCTGACTTATATAACTGTGGCAGAGCCTACTAATTCTCTGTTCAACTTCCATTCTCAAATTCTTACTTCCTAACAGAACCCCTACGTCATTGATGATAGCAATTCTACCAGTAAAAAGATACATTTCCAGCCTCCCTTGCAGCTAGGTGTGGTCATGTGACTGAATTCTGTCCAATGAGATATACACAGAAACTGGTAGAGGTATTTCCAAGCTGTCTTATTAAAAAGTGGGGACAGACAAATGGAGAATATTTTCCTTCCTCTTCCTCCTTCCTGCTGACTGAGAAGTGAGCATGACATCTAGAGCTCCAGCTCCTATCTGAAACCATAAGGTGACCTGGAAGATAGAAGTTGTGCACTGAGTATGGTGAGCAGAAGACAGAAGAGCCCACATATCTGATGATTTTCAGGAGCTGCCTTGGATCACTTTCCTCAACTTCTTTTACCTGAGAGTCAGGTTCTAATATCACTGTTCTTGCAGGTTCTGCTATTTGTGTTTGAATTGATCCTAATGGATGTAATAGGTAATCAGAAAATATTTTTTTCAGAGAATGGATGGAGTACATGCATATGGTGGTTATAGTAGTCTGCTCAGGCTGCCATAACAAAATACCACAGACTGGGTGCCTTAAACAATAGAAATGTATTTTCTCACAGTTTTGGAGGCTAGGAGTCTAAAATAAAGGTGCTGGTAGGGTTGGTGTCTGGTGAGACCTCTCTTTCTGGCTTGCAGATGACCATCTTGCCCTGTCTTCACATAGCCTTCCCTTAGGCTCATGCAGAGAGAAGGAGAGAGAAACATTTCTGCTATCTCATTCTCTTTGTATAAGGACATTGATCCTATCAAATTAGGTCCTCACCCTTATAACCTCACTTAATTGTAGTTACTTCCCTTAAGTCCCTATCACCAACACAGTCACATTGGGACTTAAGACTTCAACATATGGATTTTGGGGGACACAATTCTGTCCATAACAGCAGTCATCTATTGTCTCACTAGTTCTCCTCTTCTAGGACCTGCTCTTTTCCTCCTATCCACATGTTCCTTCAGTATCACTCTGATTAGCTAGCAGCAGTTGATTGGTGTGAAGTATACACCTGATCCAAGCTGGACCAATCAAAGATTTTCACTAGTAATTTTACAATTAGGCCTGAGAAAGAGACAGACTCCCTCCAGTAACAGAATGTTGGGTGGCAAGTTCAGAAGCTGTCAATCTTATTTTTCTCCATGTGACCAGAATAAAAGGAAGATGGCTTATAGACACAGAATAAGAAGAATAATAAACAGATCCACAGAAAAGGACAGAGAAATGATGGAATGAGAACCCTGAATGCATTAGAATCCCTTGCTTTAATTGTTAACGGGGTTCATATTCATGACTCATGACCCATGAGAAACTTTATAATACAGCCTTCTTTTTTCCTTAGCTCCTTAGAGTTGGGCTTCTATTATTTTCAATTTAGAGCCCTAGCTAATACAACTCTCCAAATTAAAAAAAAGAAAGAAAGAAAGAAAGAAAGAAAGAAAAGAAAAGCTTTGTATTTTTAGGCTCTTAGAACTTACATTATTGTCTTTTAATAATGGTTAGCAACAACCAATGGTGTTTGTTTTATCTTGTAAGCTAAATTATCTGAAATTAGGTAGGTACTAAAGTGGAAATAAATATTTGATGTTATTTTCAGTAAATTGTTACTGGAGTTAAACCTCATGCTATCCTGACAGTTCCTCCCTACATCACCCTCTTTGCAATTGCAGATGGAAGAACTGGCAATAAATGCAATTCAGCTTGACGAAAACACCCTAAATATTAGAAACCTGTGAAGAACCACTGGATTGCCTTATCAATTCATTGTGCACCCTATTTGGAAGTCTAAAATAGAACTAAAATTCTAATACTTTTACTTGTATAAATACTTATAATTGTCATCTTTCCATCTCAGTGATTATGCCTGGATAAATATACTGCGAATCATCTAAGAAGAGAAAAACCCCTCTGAATTACATGACTGAGTTTCAGAATGTGAGTAAAGTATGGCTAACCAAAATATTCAAGCAAACTGATGCAAATTTTCTTTCCTATGACTGTGTAAGCAAAAATCTTTTGCACGATACTAAGTTTGATGTGGTGTAGCATGTAAAAGAGAAAGCACCTTTATCTGTGTTTGAATGGAAACCAGGTAACCTTGTCATAAACTGGGGAAGAAATGACTTAAGTGTCAGCTCCCACATCTCCTACTGTGAATAGTTTTTAGGGGTATTAGGTGTCATAACCACGAACACACAAACTCAACAGAAACTAAATCTCAGTGCACAAAGAAAATGTATCTGCTATGAATTCATATTGGGCTCTTCCCACACATTATTTAATTTAATCTTCCAAACAACCTGTGAGGTAGATATTATTATCACCATTTTACACTGAGGAAATTTAGTCAGAGTGATGCTTTTTCTTGCCCCGCACCACTTAGGTCATAAGTGGTGGAGCTGGTTTTGAATGTATTCACTTCACTCGCACCCCATGTGTCTGTGCTGTACTATTAATTCCTCAAGGGATGGGGACTGGTATTTAACTTGTGTCTTTAAATTGTCATGAAGGACTGGAGGCTTCTTCTTGGTAGTAAGTAATAAGGTGTACAATACCAAGAATATAGCGGTTGTACTCAAGAGTATATTAAAGTCAGCAGGTGTGTGTAATAGAGGAGTTACAAAAGACATATCCGTGAAACATGCTCAGATTCAGCAGTAATAAATTGTTTAAAAACTAGGCTTGAGAAAATGATAAGGCTATTTATGACAAACCCATAGCCAATATCATAATGAATGGGCAAAAGCTGGAAGCATTCCCTTTGAAAACCGGCACAAGACAAGGATGCCCTCTCTCTCCACTCCTATTAAACATAGTATTGGAAGTTCTGGCCGGGGCAATCAAGCAAGAGAAAGAAATAAAGTGTATTCAAATAGGAAGAGAGGACGTCAAATTGTCTCTGATTGCAGACGCCATGATTGTATATTTAGAAAACCCCATCATCTCAGCCCAAAAACTCTTTACGCTGATAAGCAACTTCAACAAACTCTCAGGATAGAAAAATCAATGTGCAAAAATCACAAGCATTCCTATACACCAATGATAGACAACCAGAAAGCCAAATCATGAGTGAACTCCCATTCACAAACTACAAAGACAATAAAATATGTAGGAATAGGATTTACAAGGGATGTGAAGTACCTCTTCAAGAACTACAAACCACTGCTCAAGGAAATCAGAGAGGACACAAACGAACGGAAAAACATTCCATGCTCACGGATAGGAAGAATCAATATCGTGAAAGTGGCCACACTGCCCAAAGTAATTTATAGATTCAATGCTATTCCCATCAAGCTACCAGTGACTTTCTTCACTGAATTAGAAAAAGCTACTTTAAATTTCATATGGAACCAAAAAAGAGCCTAAATAGCCCAGACAATTCAAAGCAAAAAGAACAAAGCTGGAGCCATCATGCTACCTGACTTCAAATTATACTACAAGGCTACAGTAACAAAACAGCATGGTACTGGTACAAAAACAGATACATAGACCAATGGAACAGAACAAAAAGCTCAGAAATAACACCACACATCTACAACCATCTGATCTTTGACAAACTTGACAAAAAAAGCAATGGGGAAAGGACTCGCTGTTTAACAAATGGTGCTGGGAAAACTGGCTAGCCATATGCAGAAAACTGAAACTGGATCCCTTCCTTACACCTTATACAAAAATTAACTCAAGATGGATTAAAGACTTAAATGTAAAACTCAAAAGCATAAAACCCTAGAAGAAAACCTAGACAATACCATTCGGGCATGTGCAAAGACTTCATAATGAAAACATCAAAAGCAATGGCAACAAAAGCCAAAATTGACAAATGGAATCTAATCAAACTAAAGAGCTTCTGCACAGCAAAATAAACCATCATCAGAGTGAACAGGCAACCTACAGAATGGGAGAACATTTTTGCAATCTACCCAGCTGACAAAGGTCTAATATCCAGAATCTACAAGGAATTAAACAAATTTACAAGGAAAAACAAACAACCCCATCAAAAAGTGGGTAAAGGATATGAACAGACACTTCTCAAAAGAAGACATTTATGTGGCAAACAAACATATGAAAAGAAGCTCATCATCACTGGTCATTAGAGAAATGCAAATCAAAACCACAATGAGATACCATCTCACACCAGTTAGAATGGTGATCATTAAAAAGTCAGGAAATGAGATGCTGGTGAGGCTGTGGAGAAATAGGAACGCTTTTACACTGTTGGTAGGAGTGTAAATTAGTTCAACCATTGTGGAAGACAGTGTGGCGATTCCTCAAGGATCTAGAACCAGAAATACCATTTGACCCAGCAATCCCATTACCGGGTATATACCCAAAGGATTATAAATCATTCTACTATAAAGACATCTGTACATGTATGTTTATTGCTATTTACAATAGCAAAGACTTGAAACCAACCCAAATACCCGTCAATGATAGACTGGATAAAGAAAATGTGGCACACACATACCGTGCAATACCATGTAGCCATTAAAAAGAATGAGTTAATGTCCTTTGCAGGGACATGGATGAATCTGGAAGCCATCATTCTCAGCAAACTAACACAGGAACAGAAAACCAAACACTGCATGTTCTCACTCATAAGTGGGAATTGAACAATGAGAACACATGGACACAGGAAGGGGAACATCCCACACCGAGGCCTGTCAGGGGGTCAGGGGCAAGGGGAGGAAGAGCACAAGTTGATAGGTGCAGCAAACCACCATGGCATATGTATATTTATGTAACGAACATGCATGTTCTGCACGTGTATCCCAGAAATTAAAGTAAAATTTAAAAATTTTTAAAAATTAAAAAATAAAAATAAATTTAAAAAAAAATAGGCTTGAGAGGAAAGTGTGAGTAGTCACCACCACCAGCACAGCAGTGCCAGAGCCGAGAGGAGATCCTGGCCGCTGCCCCTGCCTCCCGCCTGCCTTCAGCTGCCTCCATCCTCAGACCTGTTCCAGCAATCTCTTAAAATTATGGGTTAGGCTGGGCACGGCAGCTCATGCCTGTAATCCCAGCATTTTGGGAGGCCAAGACAGGTGGATCACCTGAGGTCAGGAGTTCAAGACCAGCCTGGCCAACGTGCTGAAACCCCGTCTCTAGCAAAAATATAAAAATTAGCCGGGCATAGTGGTGCAGGCCTATAATCCCAGCTACTTAGGAGGCTGAGACAGAAGAATGTCTTGAACCGCAGAGGCAGAGGTCACAGTGAGCCAAGATGGTGCCACTGCACTCCAGCCTGGATGACAGAACGAGACTCTGTCTCAAACAAACAAACAAAATCATGGTGGATTACTATGAAGCTCTAGGGGTGCGGAGACAGGCCTCACCCGAGGATATTAAAAAGGCACACCAGAGACTGGCACTGAAGTGGCACCTAGATGAAAATACTGAGAATAAAGAAGAAGCAGAGAGAAAATTCGGACAAGTAGCTGAGGTGTGTGAGGTGTTGTCAGATGCTAAAAAACAGGACATCTATGACAAATATGGCAAAGAAGGATTAAATGGTGGAGGAGGAGGTGGAAGTCATTTTGACAGTCCGTTTGAGTTTGGTTTCACATTCTGTAACCCAGATGATGTTTTCAGGGAATTTTTTGGTGGAAGGGACCCATTTTCATTTGACTTCTTTGACGACTCTTTTGAGGACTTGTTTCAGAATCAAAGGGGTTCCCGTGGAAGCAGAAGCCAAGGGTTGGGGTAGTTTTTCTCCACATTCAGTGGATTTCCATCTTTTGGATGTGGATTATCTTCTTTTGATACAGGATTTATTAATACTTCATTTGGGTCACTAGGTCACGGGGGCCTCGCTTCATTTTCTTCCACATCATTTGGTGGTAGTGGGATTGGCAACTTCAAATCGATAACACTTCTGCTAAAATGGTTAATGGCAGAAAAATCACTACAAAAAGAATTGTCAAGAATGGTCAAGAAAGAGTAGAAATAGAAGAAGATGGCCAGTTAATGTCTTTAACAACAAATGTTAAGGAGCAGCTGCTGCACTTGGATAACAAGTAATTCAAGGCATCCACTTAACAGAAATGTGAAACTATAACAAGAACCATCTGAGGATTAACAGAAACTTTTTTTGTAGATTTCAAGGTAACTTGCCTTTCAGAATAATTGCACCTAAAGTATTTATAAACAGCTAATCGGAACCTCTATTTGTCATAGACTTTTGAGTTTATTGTTGGGACCCTTAATAGGACCTTTTTTTTTTTTTTTTTGTCTTTAAAATTATTGTAGGCCAGGTGCAGTGGCTCACACATGTAATCCCAGCACTTTGGGAGGCCAAGGCAGGTGGATCAAGTGAGGTCTGGAGTTCAAAACCAGCCTGGCCAACATGGTGAAACTCCGTCTCTACTAAAAATACAAAAAACTAGCCAGGTGTGGTGGCAGGCGCCTGTAATCCCAGCTACTTGGGAGACTGAGACAGAAGAATTGCTTGAACCCGGGAGGCAGAGGCTACAGTGAGCCAAGATCACACCATTGCACTCCAGCCTAGGTGACAGAGCAAGACTCTGTCTCAAAAAAATATATATTATTGTAAATATCTGTATGTTTTTTTCTTTTTTATTAAATGTACTCCAAGGTGAGCCTTGACTCTTTAGTGTAGGACAAGATTGTGCACTAACACCAGCATGGATCTGCTTTTCCATTGTGTCTGAAATGTGAGCCACATAGTGTTGGCCCGCTGTGAGGTCAACATTGCAAGGGCGAATCTTCTACAGAACTAAATTCATTTTTTTTTCAGTATGTAGTAGTAAAATATATTAGTAGTAAAATATATTAATGCATTAATGGTAAAACATTTCTGGTTTAATATAAATTAAGGGTGTTTTCTAGCTGAGCCTGAATCCTGGCAACTTAGTAAGTCTTGACAATTGTTTAAATATGTAATGTTAAGCTTAGGTTTAAAAAAGGAAAACTGGTAAACTGGGTCTTTGTCATTTGCTTTTTTAAAAAAGAAAATAAATGCAAATGTGTTTAGTGCAAATAAATAAACAAATAAAAACTAGATTTGACCACTGAACACAATGCATAATCCAGGACTGACTCCTATGCTGAGGATGAATGTGATGAGAGATTCTCTCTCAGGGATACTATTGAGGCATTCAACAAAATTTGAATATGGACTATAGATTATAAAAAGAAATTCTGTATCAATGTGAAATTTTCTGCATTTGATATCTCTGCTATGGATATTTTGAAGCATATTTTTATTAATATGAAAACACACTGAAGTATTATAGCAAAAGGGCCATTATATATTCAAGCAACCTCTCTTGGATGGTTTAGGGAAAAAAATTATATCTCTAAACAGAGAGAATGAGAGAGGATAAAACAAATGTGGTCAGGCATGGTGGCTCATGCCTGTAATCCCAGCAGTTTGGGAGGCCAAGATGGGAGGATCGCTTGAGGACAGGAGTTCAAGACCAGCCTGGTCAATACAGCAAAACCTTGTCTCTGTTTAGAAGAAAAGAAAAGAAAATGTGGCAAAATGTTAAAAATCACTAATCGAGTAAAGAGTATAGGAGAATTATTTGTGTGTATTGTTTTCACAGTTTTTCTGGAAGTTTAAATTATTAAATTATTACAAAAGATAAGGTTCATTAGAAAGACCACTAGACTTAGACTCAGGAGTCCTGGTTTCAGATTCAGATTTCCCATTATCCATCTGAATGACATTTGTCATTTTACATAATTTCTCTGGACCATGCCCCTCTTCGGTAAAACACCAAAGTTATTTGTTTTAACTGTGGATTGGCATTCCATTATAGAAACAAATAGCTCACTCATTCCTCTAAACTGAGTGGTTTCTACTTCTTCCCTGTTATGAGTCGTGCTGCAGTGAACGGCTGTATTCATGGTTCCCTGTGCCCACGTACAGGTGTGTGTCCTAGGGCACAGCCATGTTGATCCATGTGGGTAAACTAAAAAATGTAACATCGAGTGAAAAAAAGCACACTGAAAATACATTTAATATGATTCCATTTATGTAAATTTTCAGACACTAACATACATCATAAAACTACAAAAACATGCATCAGATTGATATACACCAGCATCTCCTTAGAGCTTATCTCTGGGCAGAAAGGGAGGAAGAAGGAAGGAGTAGAGTGGGCTGTAGTTACATCTATAATGTTTTTTCTTCTTGAGAGAGTGAGAGATTGATCTACGGTAAGGGTGGATTCAGCTAATGACTCTTGGTGTCTTCCAGTGCTAGTGATCTATAATCAAGTTAGATTTGTAACCTTAAAATACTTTATAGCCTTTACCCTGCTTGCGAGTGTGTATAGATTTCACAGAATTCAACAAGCATGTACTGAGAAAATTCTTTACCCAGGGAAGTCAGAGGGAAATAAAACATGGTTTGGAATGCTTTGTGGGAAAGAGGACTCTGATGTGGTGTTAAAGATAAGCTTGGTTAATCATTTCCTTGAGATAATGGCACATAAGCTACAATTAAAGGAGAAAATGGACATATGAGGGAGGGAGGACTTTGTTAGAGCTATGCTTTTAGGCATATATTCCTTATATGAACATTTATTCTTAGCTTTGTTGGCTCAGTGAACAGCCTAGGAAAGTTACATTCCAGAAGGAAACATGTTATAACACATGGGAATTGATTGGTCCTCCATGAGTACCTACAATTGAATTCTATGTATTAAAACAGCGGAAAAACACACACAAATAGAAAATATTTTTAATCAAGGACTAGTATCCAAAGCAAAACAAAGTGGAAATTTGGTAATTATCCTGTGAATTTCTGCAACTTAACAACCAAACTGTATAATTTGAGCAAGGAGTTCATATATTGTTGTGCACACACCCTTATAGCAAAACATATCTCTCTACCTCTGAGAGTCATCTTAGGCAAATGTGAACAGAAGGATTTATCCATCAGGGCTCTTTTAGTACCAAAAAACAGAAAACCTGACTCCAATGAACTTAAATGAAACTAAAAGGTCCAAGGATAGATTTTTAACTTCAAGTACACCTTGATCCAGGAGCTCAGGCAATGGCATTATAAGGGAGCCTAAAGACCCCCTCTACCCATCTTTGGGGTTTTGGGTTTTTGATTTTTGTTGTTGTCGATTTGTTTTATTTTTTTGAGATGGGATCTCACTCTGTCACCCAGGCTAGAGTACAGTGGCGCGATCTCAGCTCACAGCTCTCCTCCGTCTCCTGGGTTCAAGCGATTCTCCTGCCTCAGCCTCATGAGTAGCTGGGATTACAGGCACACACCATTACACCCAGCTAATTTTTGTATTTTTAGCAGAGACAGAGTTTTACCACGTTGGCCAGGCTGGTCTTGAACTCCTGACTTCAAGTGATACCCCTGCCTTGGCCTCCCAAAGTGCTGGGATTACAGACGTGAGCCACTGCGCCTGGCCCATCTTTGTTTTTAAGTGGAATCTTCTGCTGGGTCTAGGAGCTGTTACTGAACCAAACTTGGGTGGCGCAGCAAAGCCAAACACTGACATCAGGATTTTCAGCTGGAGAAAATGAGGCATTTATAGCGGGACACCAAGCAAGGAGAATTGGCAGCTTATGCTTAAGATCAGAACTCCCTAATGGCTTAGAGGTAAGAGTTTTTAAAGATGGGGAGGCAGGCTGGGCACAGTGGCTCATGCCTGTAATCCCAGCACTTTGGGAGGCTGAGGTGGAAGGATTGTCTGAGCCCAGGAGTTCAAGACCAGCCTGGGCAACACGGCAAGAACCTGTCTCTATTAAAAATATAAATAAATAACTTTAAAAAAAAAAAAAAAAAGATGGGGAGGCAGAGGTTACAAGCAAAATCATAAATCAGTACATGGAGGTTATATATTAATTTGACCTAAAAAGGCAGGACGTCTCAAAGTGGGGTGTGGGATGGGGGTGGCCCACAGGTCATACGTGGATTCAAAAAGATTCTCTGATTTGTGATTTGTTAGGGAAGCAAAGCTTTGTCTAAAAACTTGGCATCAGCAGGAAGAAATGTTGAGCTCTGGCCTGTGGGCATGACTTCCTTCAGGACCCTCAGGAAGAAATTTAGGACAAAGAATGGGGATCAGAGTTCAGTCCTCAGTGCCCCCTTATCTGAGGTCTGTGTGCCAGCAGATGACATTTTCCATTGGGTAACGGTCCAGATTTCTGAAAAACAACTTGGGGACTGAGATGTTATCTTTAGTTTCTACATGGAGCCAAACATTTTGGGACTTTAACTTCCCTGGCTATTGTTTTAAGCTGTTATTACCTTCTTGTTTATCATGTTGCTCATGTACTTCTCAAGGCTAGCTGGGTGCCTGGAATTTCCCTTGAAGGAACTAAAGATTTTCCTTTATTTCCATGTTTGAAGGAAGTCCCCAGGAGGCCCCTAAGAGGGTTCCCTGCTCCATCTCAACCAAATTGATACAAGATAGATTAATAGGACAAAAGCATACAGGTCTTATTAATTTTACATATACATGGGGATCCTCACAAGAGAGGGAAGACCCAAAGAAATGGCCAAAGTAGAAAACTTTTATACCTTTCAGGCAAAGAATGACACATTTTGTGAAGAAATGACAAGACTGGGTCTGGGCTAGGGGCAGTAAATTCTAGGGTAATCACTAAGAGATATATGGAGGGCTGTAAGGCTAGTAAAAGAGGAGGATTATTGCAAAAATTTTCTCCCATTCTGTAGGTTGCCTGTTCACTCTGATGGTAGTTTCTTTTGCTGTGCAGAAGCTCTTTAGTTTAATGAGATCCCTTTTGTCAATTTTGGCTTTTGCTGCCGTTGCTTTTGGTGTTTTAGACATGAAGTCTTTGCCCATGCCTATGTCCTGAATGGTACTACCTAGGTTTTCCTCTAGGGTTTTTATGGTATTAGGTCTAACATTTAAGTCTCTAATCCATCTTGAATTAATTTTCGTATAAGGAGTAAGGAAAGGATCCAGTTTCAGCTTTCTACTTATGGCTAGCCAATTTTCCCAGCACCATTTGTTAAACAGCGAGTCCTTTCCCCATTGCTTTTTTTGTCAAGTTTGTCAAAGATCAGATGGCTGTAGATGTGTGGTATTATTTCTGAGGACTCTGTTCTGTTCCATTGGTCTATATCTCTGTTTTGGTACTAGTACCATGCTGTTTTGGTTACTGTAGCCTTGTAGAATAGTTTGAAGTCAGGTAGCGTGATGCCTCCAGGTTTGTTCTTTTGACTTAGGATTGTCTTGGAGATGCGGGCTCTTTTTTGGTTCCATATGAACTTTAAAGTAGTTTTTTCCAATTCTGTGAAGAAACTCATTGGTAGCTTGATGGGGATGGCATTGAATCTATAAATAACCTTGGGCAGTATGGCCATTTTCACGATATTGATTCTTCCTATCCATGAGCATGGTATGTTCTTCCATTTGTTTGTGTCCTCTTTTATTTCACTGAGCAGTGGTTTGTAGTTCTCCTTGAAGAGGTCCTTTATATCCCTTGTAAGTTGGATTCCTAGGTATTTTATTCTCTTTGAAGCAATTGTGAATGGAAGTTCATTCATGATTTGGCTCTCTGTTTGTCTGTTACTGGTGTATAAGAATGCTTGTGATTTTTGCACATTAATTTTGTATCCTGAGACTTTGCTGAAGTTGCTTATCAGCTTAAGGAGATTTTGGGCTGAGACAATGGGATTTTCTAAATATACAATCATGTCATCTGCAAAGAGGGACAATTTGACTTCTTCTTTTCCTAACTGAATACCCTTGATTTCTTTCTCTTGCCTGATTGCGGGCTAATATCCAGAACCTACAAAGAACTCAAACAAATTTACAAGAAAAAAAACAAACAACCCCATCAAAAAGTGGGCAAAGGATATGAACAGACATTCTCAAAAGAAGACATTCATACAGCCAACAGACACATGAAAAAATGCTCATCATCACTGGCCATCAGAGAAATGCAAATCAAAACCACAATGAGATACCATCTCACACCAGTTAGAATGGCAATCATTAAAAAGTCAGGAAACAACAGGTAGGTGCTGGAGAGGATGTGGAGAAATAGGAACACTTTTACACTGTTGGTGGGATTGTAAACTCGTTCAACCATTATGGAAAACAGTATGGCGATTCCTCAAGGATCTAGAACTAGATGTACCATATGACCCAGCCATCCCATTACTGGGTATATACCCAAAGGATTATAAATCATGCTGCTATAAAGACACATGCACACGTATGTTCATTGCGGCACTATTCACAATAGCAAAGACTTGGAATCAACCCAAATGTCCATCAGTGACAGACTGGATTAAGAAAATGTGGCACATATACACCATGGAATACTATGCAGCCATAAAAAAGGATGAGTTTGTGTCCTTTGTAGGGACATGGATGCAGCTGGAAACCATCATTCTTAGCAAACTATCACAAGAACAGAAAACCAAACACCACATGTTCTCACTCATAGGTGGGAACTGAACAATGAGATCACTTGGACTCGGGAAGGGGAACATCACACACCGGGGCCTATCATGGGGAGGGGGGAGGGGGGAGGGATTGCATTGGGAGTTATACCTGATGTAAATGACGAGTTGATGGGTGCTGACGAGTTGATGGGTGCAGCACAGCAACATGGCACAAGTATACATATGTAACAAACCTGCACGTTATGCACATGTACCCTAGAACTTAAAGTGTAATAATAAAAAAAAAAACAGCATGGCAGTAGAACTAGAATAGACAGGCATGTCCACAGACGTGTCCATGGAAAATAATAAAACATCTGAAAAAAAAAAAAAAAAAAAAGAGGAGGATTATTTTAGTAAGCTTATTTATTCGGATCCATTGCAGCATCACTTCTCAGTCACGGCTAATAAGGGTTATCTTCTCATGCTAGGACAGGCAAGGCACCTTTCTTTCTCTCTTTCTTTCTTTCTTTCTTTCTTTCTTTCTTTCTTTCTTTCTTTTTCTTTCTTTCTTTTCTTTCTTTCTTTTCTTTAAGTTCTGGGGTACATGTGCTGAACGTGCAGTTTTGTTACATAGGTATACACGTGCCATGGTGGTTTACTGCACCTATCAACCCATCATCTAGGTTTTAAGCCTCACATCTATTAGGAATTTGTCCTAATGTTCTCCCTTCCCTTGTTCCCCGCCCCCTTACAGGCCCTGGTGTGTGATGTTCCCCTCCCTGTGTCCATGTGTTCTCATTGTTTACCTCCTACTTATGAGTGAGAACATGTGATGTTTGGTTTTCTGTTCTTGTGTTAATTTGCTGAGAATGATGGCTTCCAGCTTCATCTGTGTCCCTGAAAAGGACATGAGCTCATTCTTTTTTATGGCTGCACCTTCCTTTATTTTTTTAAGAGATGAGATGTTACTCTGTTACTTAGGCTGGAGTGGAGTGGTGTGATCATAGCTCACTGCAGCCTTGAACTCCTGGGCTTAAGCAATCCTCCTGCCTCAGCCTCCCAAGTAGCTGGGACTACAGGTGTACACCACCACACCTGACTTGAAGGCAACTTTCTCACAGAAATTTTTATGGCTTGCTATAGGTAAGAAAGGGCAGTTCAGATGGTGCTTTCTGCAACTGCTGCTTCTCAAGTGCTTTCAGCTAGAAATAATCAAAGTGCAAGCTGAGCATTTTGGAGTATTATATCCTTAACTTCTTAGCATCAAGACTGTTTCTCCCCATTTCTTGCCTTGTCTTTTTGCAATGTTGGCATCATTTCTAGGCTTACACATATAACTCCAGACTCAGGTCATCCTTACTGTTACAGTCCTGGAAAAACAAGACAGCCTTAGCTCAGTAGTTCCCATACAAATTCCAATGTTTAAGTTGCTTGGCATAACTGGAGTCACATGCTTATCCTTGAACTAAGTAATCATTGTTACCAGGAAATATGGTATTCTCATTGGCCAGATCAAGTCACATGCTTACCAGAGAAGTGATGGGGAACTAGCTCCACTTTGTGCATATTGGGGAGGAGGTGTTCTCAGTCAGCACTTCTCAAACTTGAATGTGCCTTCAAATTGCGAGGGGAGCTGTTAAAATGCAGATTCTTCCTAGCACTTTGGGACGCCAAGGTGGGCAGATTACTTGAGGTCAGGAGTTTGAGACCAGCCTAGCCAAAATGGTGAAACCCCGTCTCTTCTAAAAATACAAAAATTAGCTGGGCGTGGTGGTGTGCGCTTATAGTCCCAGCTACTGGGAGGCTGAGACAGGAGAATCGCTTGAACCTGGGAGGTGGGAGTTGCAGTGATCTGAGATCGCAGCACTGCACTCCAGCCTGGGTGGCAGAGCAAGACCCTGTCTCAAAAAAATTAATTAATTAATTAATTAAAATAAAAAATTAAATGCAGATTCTGATTCAGCAGTTCTGGAATAGGCCCAGAGAGCCTGCATTTCCAACGGCCCTTTTCAGATCAGACTCCCAAAGTGCATATTAACCTGCTAAGGATTACGAGCGTAGTTAGCTGAACTAACTACAGTAGTAGTAGCAGTAGTAGTAGTACAGTAGTTAGTTTGCAGTAGGCCCGTAATATGAGAGGCCTAGTGCAAAATGAGAATGTGGGGCCCATCATTCAACAATTATTAAGAATTTTAAGAAAGTGATAACAAAGCACTTAACAAAATACAGAGCTATTCTACTGTTGAAGCATGTGCAACTTCACAGGTCACATGCCCATGGAGCCGGCTTTGATTGTAGCCTTCTGTTTTGATGAGTTTGAGTTGGGACCAGAGAAGGATTGCTGTAAACAGTAGGGGAGAGGCAGAGGCAGAGCCTGTGGTCCTTCTCTGCTCTCCTCCAAACAGATTTGGCCTCATTGTTGAATGAATGTTGAACATTTGAAAACCAACCACCTTTCTGCAGGAGCACTAGTTATCCGCCTGTTTGTGGAGCCCATGTATCTCAATCCAGTTCTCATCAGGAGAGCCATGAAATGCTTACCTTTTATCCTTAATTGCCACTGACTTTGCCTCCATGTTAGGCTAGATGTTCTTGCTCTGTGTCTCCAAAGGCCTTTACACTTTCACAACCTAACCCTTTGCATGTATTATTTCCATTAACTAGTTTAGTCATCTGTCTTTCCTCCTGGACTGTAAGTTCAAGGAGGGGTAGAGACAGTGTCTGTCTTCTTTATCTTTGTGGCCCCTTTCTTTAGCATGTGCCTGGAGTAATACTTCTAAATATACATTAACTGAGTTGACAATTAGAGTAATAACATATCTGTCATTGTCAGACGTTTTAATTTTAGCCATTTTGGTGGGTGAGAAGTGGTATCCTATTGTGGTTTTAATTTGCATATCCCAGATGACTAATAAGGTTGAGCACCATCTCATGTACTTATTGACTTTGAATACCCTCTGTATTCGTGTGCTAGGGTTGTCATAACAAGGTACCACCGACTGGGTGACTCAAACAACGGAAATTTATTTTCTCACAATTTTGGAGACTAGAAGTCTAGAAGATTAAGGTGTTGGCAGGTTTGCTTTCTTCTGAGGACTCTCTCCTTGACGTGTAGAGGGCTGTGTTCTCCCTGTGTCTTCACATGCTCTTCCCCTGTTTGTGTGTGTCCTAATCTCCCCTTTATAAGGACAGCAGTTGTATTGAATTGGGGCCCACCCTAGTGACCTCATTTTAATTTAATTACTTCTTTAAAGGCTATCTCCAAATGCAGTCACATTCTGAGGTACTGGAGTTGGGGCTTCAGCATATGAACCTGGGGGGATACCATTCAGCTCATAACATCCTTTTTTGTATAAGTGTCTCTTCAAGTATCTTGACCATTTTTCTTTTGAGTTACCTACTGTTAGGAGCTCTTGATATCTCTTTGACTCAAGCCTTTTCTGCAAGCCCTTTGCTGTTGGTTACATGGGTTACAACTATCTCCATCCATTCTTCTAATGATATCTTCTAATAAATTGAAGTCCTTAATTTTAATATACTTCAATTTGTCAATGTTTCCCTTTACGACTAGTGCTTTTCTTTTTTCTATTTAGAAAATCTTTGCTTCTTCCAAAGTAATGAGACATTCTCTATGTCTCTTCAAAACTTTTGTTTGTTTTACATTTCATATTTAGACATATGGTCCACCTGAAATTTCTTTTTATGGATGGTGTAAGGAAGAGTTCAATATGTGTTTTTCCAAACATATATTTAATTGATCTAGCACCATTGATTGGAAAAAAACGTATTTTCCTCTCTGCTCTGGCATTGGATCTATAAGTTATTCTGCAGAAAAATTGATATTTTAATAACATTAAGTCTTTAAGTCTATGGTTTTATTATCATTAATTCTGCGTAGGACTTCTTGGTATTTATCTTAAATCTGTGGCTTGATAACTTTTGTCATTTTGGAAAACTCTCAGAAATCATCTCTTCAAATATTTCTTCTGCTATATTCTCTCTCTTCTCTCTGTGGAATCCAGTTACATGTATGCTAGACCTTTTTATTCTGTCTCACATGTCTCTTACAGCTTTTTGTCTTTGCCTGCTTCAGTCTGCATATTTTGTTCTGACCTGTATTCCAATTTACTTATTTTCCCTTCAGCAGCATCTAATATGCTATTATATCAATCCCTTCAGTTCTTGCTTTGCAATTGTATTTTTTTAGTCCTAGAATTTCCATTTGATTAATTTTTACAGTTTTCATTTCTCTGCCAAACTTTCCATTTTGTTATTTAATTTCTTAAACATTAATTTCTTAATTTCTTTAGTTTGATGAGAATGAAAATGCTCATTAAAATACACATTTAAAAATTCCAATATTTACATCTCCCATGGCTCTTTCCAGTTTGGGATCAATTATATATTATTTTTGTAGGCCTCATTATTTCTTAACTCACCTCCAAACACTTGTATGTGAAAAATTATAAGAGCAATTTGAGGCTTTGGAAAATGTTCTCTTCCCCTACAGAGGATTAACATTTGCCTCTGGTAGCAAGTTTGGCCAGAGGTAGGTCATCTTAATGCAATCTGGGATTAAAATAATCCAAAGCTAGGCCTCAGTTCTTGTGAAGTCTGTTCTCATTTACATTTATTCCTAAGACAGTGCCCTTCAGGATCCCAGCTGAGTGCCTGAAGTGTCTACCGGGAAACCTTTTCTAGCTTTGTCTTTTGTTTCTTCCACTTTTTTTTTTTTTTTTTTTTTTTGTCCCTACAGCTCATAGGACACCTCATGGAGCTCCTCAGCCACCAGCCACTTTGTTGGGTTTCCTCTAAGGGGAAAGAGAGTCCAAATACCAGGCTTACATATCTAGGCTTTCTTTTTCTTCCAAGACTTGGTCCTGCAAATTCTCTGTCTTCCCAGGTCTCTTGTCAGTTAGGTTTGGATAGGAAAATATATAACTAGCATTGGTTTCTTAGAAGCTGACTTTCTGAGATGGTTCCATTGTCAGGTCTGCTGAGTTGTGCTCAGGTGTCTGTCCCTTGGATGCCTCCTGGTACTGCCTCTCGAACAAAGAGTGTCATCACCAATCCTTGTGTGATGATGTCAACTTGATTGGATTGTGGGATACAAAGTATTAATCCTGGGTGTGTCTGTGAGGGTGTTGCCAAAAGATTTGAGTCAATGGGTTGGGGAAAGCAGATCCACCCTTAATCTGGTGGGCACAATCTAATCAGCTTCCAGCGAATATAAAGCAAGCAGAAAAATGTGAAAAGGAGACAATGGGCCTAGCCTCCCAGCCTACATCTTTCTCCTCTGCTGGATGCTTCCTGCCCTCAAACGTCAAACTCCAAGTTCTTCAGTTTTGGGACTTGGACTGGCTCTCTTTGCTCCTCAGCTTACAGACAGCCTATTGTGGGATGTTGTGATAGTGTAAGTTAATACTTAATAAACTCATATATATATATGTGTGTGTGTGTGTGTACATATATATCCTATTAGTTCTGTCCCTCTAAGAGAACCCTGACTAATACAGATTTTGGTACCAGGAATGGTTCTGGAGGAACAGAATATTAAGGATGGAGTTCTTTAGTTGGTTTTGGGGTTTCTGGAGTTGGCTGCTTAATATGATTCAACTCCAAAATGCTAGGGACTCTACTTCCAATAGTATAGATAAAACTGATAGTTCTTGGCATGAACTGTTTAGAGAGTTATGCAAAATAAATGCATTTGATGCTCCTGATTCACCACTCATGAGAAGCAAGGAGTTTAGTGACTCTATACATAGTACCTTTGACCATATGTGGAGAACCAAGGAACATAATGAAGCAGATTGGCTGCTCCTAAGCTCAGTGGACAAAGTGATGAAAGAAAATGATGAACCCAGGGATTCTATCTCCTGGCTTCAGAAGCAGATACTGAGCCTCAAATCTGCTAAGATTTCCCAGAGTGAGAGTCTTGTCTCCTATAGAGAAAGAGCTGAAATTGTGGAAAAACAGACATGAGCTTTTATTATGTGAGTAGCTGTTCACCTGCAGTGAAAGATGAATGCACAGCCTCGCCAGATGTCTACTGTTAAAGGCATTGATTGGAAAAGAATGGGACCCTGCAACTTGGAATGGGGACATGTGGGAGGACCCTGATGAAGCTGAGGACACTGAGTTTGTAAACTCTGATGAACCTTTTTTGGCAGAAGGAACAGCTTCCCCATCCCCAGTAGTGGCAACATCCCTCCCAGACCCACGCTGTCATCAGCCTTTCCATCTTTGAGAAAATAAACCCTGCATTGCCTGAGGCAACAGTGATGGCCCCCCTGAGGCAGTTGCCAGGCAAGGTAATGTTGATTCTCCTCAGAAGCCACCCTCAACACCTCTGTTTGTTTCTAGACTTATAACTAGATGCATGTCCCAGTGGGCCCCTAGAGGTGAGGTTGAGAGTGTGACCCATGCGGAGGTGCACTACACTTGAAAAAAACTGTTTGAGTTTTCTAATTAATATAAACAGAAATCTGGAGAACAGGCATGGGAATGGATATTAAGGGTATGAGATAATGGTGGAAGGAACATAGAGTAGGATCAGGCTGAATTTATTGATTTGGGCCCACTAAGTAGGGACTCTGCATTTAATGTTGCAGCTCAAGGAGTTAAAAAAAAGGTTCTAATAGTTTATTTGCTTGGTTAGCTGAAATATGGATTAAAATACGACTCACTGTGAGTGAGCTGGAAAAGGCTGATCTCTCTTGGTTTAATGCCGAGGAAGGGATCCAAAGGCTTAGGGAGATTGGGATGGTGGAGCGGATTAGTCACTTTAGACCTCTCATCCCAGCTGGGATGGTCCAGAAAATATACCCTGGACCAATGCCTTGTGAAATAGATTTGCGAGGGCGGCACCTGCATCTTTGAAGAGCCCTGTAATCACTCTTCCTATATGTCAGATCTAATAGTCGGAAGTACAAAATTTAAATACATTGGGAATGATCGGATCAGGGGATGGCAGGGGCCAAGTGGCAGTGCTCAACTATCAAAGGTAAGGTGGGTGTAGCTCCTGTAATGGACATCAGAGACAAAGCAGAAATCAGAATATTCTTACTCGTGTAGAACTCTGGCGGTGGCTAATTAATCGCGGTGTTTCTAGAAGTGAAATTGATAGGCAGCCTACTGCATTCTTATTCAAATTATACAAACAGAAAACTTTTAGGTCAAATGGACAAAAGACTAATTTGAATTATAAAAACAGAGAATCACAGCCCCTCAATCAATTTCCAGACTTGAGCCAGTTTACAGACTTAGAACCTTTTGAATGAAGGGGAGGCCACGTCACCTTGAGGAAGGACCCCATTACATTACCGACAATTTATTCAGTGAATCTTTCTCCCATCCTTCCCCAAGGACACAGTTGGCTTTTTACCCGGGTAACTGTGCACTGGGGAAAGGGAAATGATCAGACATTTCGGGGACTACTGGTCACTGGCTCTGAGCTGATGTTGATTCCAGGGGATCCAAAATGTCACTGTGGTCCTCCAGTTAAAGTAGGGGCTTATGGAGGTCAGGTAATTAATGGGCTTTGGTGGAAACTGAACGTTTGACTATGGGTCATCAGGTCACCATGTGACCTGAACTGCCTGTCATGAACTGGGTGCTTTCTGACCCATCTAGCCATAAAGTGGGTCACACACAGCAGCATTCCATCATCAAATGTTAGTAGTATACACATGACTGGACTCAAGCAGTTCCTGAAGGCACAAGTAAGTTACATGAGGAAGTGGCTCAAATGTCCATGGTCTCCACTCCTGCCACCCTGTCTTTTCTCCCCCAGCCTGCACTGATGGCCTCATGGAGAGTTCTCTATGATCAGTTAACAGAGGAAGAGAAGACTAGGGCCTGGTTCACAGATGGTTCTGCACAATATGCAGGCACCACCTGCAAGTGGATCTGCAGTACTATAGCCCCTTTCTAGGACATCCCTGAAGAACACCGGTGAAGGGAAATCTTCCGAGTGGGCAGAATTTCGAGCAGTGCACCTGCTTGTGCACTTTCACAAGGAAGGAGAAATGACTAGATGTGAAATTATATACTGATTCATGGGCTATAGCCAATGGTTTGGCTGAATGCTCAGGAACTTGAAAGAAGCATGATTGGAAAATTGATGACAAAGAAATCTGGGGAAGAGGTATATGGACGGACCTCTCTGAGGAGACAAAAACTCTGAAGATATTTGTATTCTATGTGAGTGCTCACCAACGGGTGACCTCAGTGGAGGAGGAGTTTAATAATCAAGTGGATAGGATGACCCATTCTGTGGACATCACTCAGCCTCTTTCCCCAGTAACCCCTTTCATCGCCCAACGGGCCCATGAACAAAGTGGCCATGGTGGTAGGGATGGAGGTTACGCATGGGCTTAGCAACATGGACTTCCACTTACTAAGGCTAACTTGGCCACGGCCACTGCTGAGTGCCCAATTTGTCAGCAGCAGAGACCAACACTGAGCCCTCGGTATGGCACCAACCCTTTGGGTGATCAGCCAGCTACCTGGTAGCAGGTTGATTATATTGGACCTGTTCCATCATGGAAAGGGCAGAGGTTTGTCTGCACTGTAATAGACACTTACTCTGGATATGGGTTTGCCTATCTTGCATGCAATACTTCTGCCAAGACTACCATCCATGGACTCACGGAATGCCTCACTCACTGTCATAGTATTGCGCACAGCATTGCCTCTGACCAAGGAACTCACTTTAGGGGTAAAGAAGTGTGGCAGTGGGTTCATGCTTATGAAATTCACTGGTGTTACCATGTTCCCCATCATCCTGAAGCAGCTGGGTTGATATAACGGTGGAATGGCCTTTTGAAGTCACAATTACATCGCCAACTCGGTGACAATACTTTGCAGGGCTGGGGCAAAGTTCTCCAGAAGGCCAGGTATGCTCTGACTCAGTGTCCAATATATGTTACTGTTTCTCCCAAAGTCAGGATTCATGGGTCCAGAAATCAAGGGATGGAAGTAGAAGTGGCACCACTCACCATCACCTCTGTGAGCCACTAGCAAATTTTTTGCTTCCTGTTCCTGCAACATTATGTTCTTCTGGCCTAGAGGTCTTAATTCCAGAAGGAGGAACACTGCCACCAGGAGACACAACAATCATTCCATTAAACTGGAAGTTAAGATTCCCACCTGAACACTTTGGGCTCCTCCTACCTTTAAGTCAACAGGCTAAGAAGGGAGTTACAGTATTGGCTGGGGTGATTGACCTGGACTATCGAGATGAAATCAGTCTATTCCTCCATAGCGGAGGTAAGGAAAAGTATTCATGGAATACAAGAGATTCATTAGGGCATCTCTTGGTACTAGTATGTCCTGTGATTAAGGTCAATGGGAAATTATAACAGCCCAGTCCAGGTAGGACTACAAATGACCCAGACCCTTCAGGGATGAAGGTTGGGTAACTCCACCAGGAAAAAAATATATATATATATATATATTTATATATGGAAATATATTTATATCTCATATGGAAGAGGACATCTTCCATACGAGAGTTTTATTCTTTTCTATGACAATCTCTTGGTCAAGTCTTACTGAAGTTGTGGAGTGTGCCACCTTACTCTCCTCTGCATTTTTTTTTTTTTTTTTTTTCAGATGGAGTATCACTCTGTTGCCCAGGCTGGAGTGCAGTGATGAGATCTCGGCTCACTGCAACCTCCACTTCCCAGGTTCAAGTGATTCTCCCGCCTCAGCCTCCCCAGCAACTGGGATTACAGGCACACACCACCACGCCCAGCTAATTTCTGTATTTTTAGTAGAGACAGGGTTTCACCATGTTGGCCAGCATGGTCTCGAACTCCTGGACTCAAGCAATCCACCTCCTTGGCCTCCCAAAGTGTTGGGATTACAGGTATGCACCACCATGCCTGGCCCCCTCTGCATCTTTCTGCCTCATCCACAGAGTACCCATTCTCTTCTTCCTCCAAGTCATTCTCCTTTCTATTTCAAGAGTGACTTAAAAAGAGGATTAAGTCAATGTTTTCAGTCCCTCAGTTCTTTATAGTCCAGGACAAAGGGCAACTATCTTTCCTAGACATAACATGCCTCTCTGACTTTGTCCTTTGCCGGGAAAACACTTCTTGCACCTGCTGGTTTTTTTTTTTTTTTTTCTTAATGATACCTTGAGTTTAAAGTAATATTTATGCCAAAATGGCATATTTTGAGGTGGCCTATTCCACCACCATTCACACCTCATGAATTTTTATGTCTCATAGGAATTATGCCAACCTCCCCAAGCTCAACCTGCACTTTGACTCCTTGCTTCCAACCATACTATTCCATCTCCATAAATGGTCCTTCCACACTCCTTTGTGCCTGCACAGTTCCTATTCATCCTCCTGGACCCACCTCAAGTGTCACATCCAGTGCCACTCTGTTTTTGATTCCCTAAGAATGAGTCAAATCCTGCTCGGATTATTGCCATAGCAGTGTGGACATTTTATAACTTACTCTTGCGCATATCATCCTTTTAGAAAAATCTTTATATCTGTTTTCCTCCCAAAATTGAGAACAGACTGAGGACATTAAATTCTACCCATCTTGATATTCCCAGCAATTAGCACTGCACACTGAATGATTGTTTAAACAAATGCTCAAATATGAGCTTGAGGGAGATTAAATTGGCAAAAGAGTGACTAGGAGAATAATACAAAGGCAATGAAATCAAATACTAGTGATGACAATAGGAATACATAGAATATCAAGGTGGCAAAATTAAAAGGATTTAACACCAAGTAAAATTAGGAAGGAGAGAGAAAAAAACAGAATTGATGCCAAGTCAAAATTCTTTAGTTGTACACCGTTTTGAAAATCTAAAGGAAGTTAAAAATATTCATTCCTGGGGGGAAAAAAATGCATATATGCCTTTTTGCATGTTAAATGAGGAGATTCCTTTCTTAAATGTCCCCAGCTCAAGTTTACAGACCACTACTTTAAAACCATGAGACTAGATGGTTTGCAAGGTAGTGATACCATTAACTAACCAATGAACATCTTGAAAAATAGCTGGGTTAGAGGAGTAGAGGAAAGTTGGGTTTTGATCATATATTAAGTTGGTACAAAAGTAACTGTAGCTTTTCCATTAAAAGTAATGGAAAAACTGCAATTTCTTTTGCACCAACCTAAGTAGAAGCCCCTATAGTGTTTACGGATTTGACTGCTTTGGAGATACCTGAGGTGCACGATGTATAGAAATTCATAGTGATGCCAAGGCACATTCGAATCCTGAGGCACTTCTATAAAACAGCAACTCACTTAGTAGCCCAGCTGAGAGCCTAGCAAATAAACCTCAACTGATTTATAGATTGGTCCTACCAAAGTGAAAAAGATCAGTTTATGAAGTGGGTATATGCAAAGGAAACTCAAAACTCTAAAGGATAAATTTAAATTATCGACACAAACAAGCATTTTCCATGACAGAATTTGTAGGGTAAGTTTAAATTATTGACACAAACAAGTATTTCCCATGAGAGAATTTGTAGATATATTAATTCATGTTGACTATCAAGGTTTACTGCATTTGAGTTTGGAGACAAAGGTGTTCATTAAGTTGAAATAGCACTGGAAAAGAAACTGAAATTAGGATTGTGGTTTGAGAGTCTTTCCTGCTAAGGAGTGCATTTCACAGATCTAAGTGTGAGATTACTAAATGTGATAAGCAGAATTCTAAGATAGCTCATGATTCTCCTTCCCTTGTATTCACACCTGTATGTAATGCCCTCCTCTTGAGTGTGAGTGGAAACTGTGACCCATGTCTAACCAATGGAATGTGGTAGAGATGATAGGGATATCACGCCTGTAATTGTGCTACCTTATATGGCAAAAGTGAAGGTATTTTGCAGCTGTAATTAAGGTCCCTAATCAGTTACCTTTGTGTTAATCAAAAGGGAGCTTATCTAGGATAGACCTCATCTAATCAGATGAGCCCTTTAAAAGAGGTACTGAAGCCCTCCCTGAGTTTAAAGAAATCTTCCTGCTTGCCTTGAAGAAGCAAGCCACCAAGAGTTCATCAGATGCAAGGAAATGAATTCAGCCAACTTCCAATGAACTTGGAAGAGGACAAAAACCTCAGATGCTATCATAGCCCTGGTCCACATGGTGACTGCAGCCTTGTGAGACTCCAAACAGAGAATCTAGTTAAGTTGTGCCTACACTCCTGAGCTGCCAAAACCATAAGATGATAATGTATTGCTTCAAGCCCCTATATTTATAGAAATTCATGACAGCAGTAGAACACTGATTTACCAAAGGAAAGAGAATATGGAGAGAAGCAAAGATGGTTAAAAAAAAAAAAAAAATTCTGACAAACGTACCTGCCTTTGAATGACTGGGGGAAAAAATAAGGACAGTAAGGGGGATTAAAAGGGAGGGTGATCAGGCAGAGAAATCAGAAAATAATATGGCAGACTAGACTAATACAGAAAGCTCTCTCTAACTCCAAACACATAGAAATCCTATTATTTTTTTCTTTTTTTTCCCCAATGATCTAAAAGTATTTTTTAATTGTTTAAAACATATAGCCAAGCAAAAAGCAAGAAAGAACAACCCCATGTGCCAGAAATGAAAAGAGGCCCAAAGTAAGGGCATCAAGTGAGAGAGAAAACAGAACAGCTCACGGGAGTAAAAGAAACAATTACAGACCTTCAGGACTGGAGCTTTAATACTGCTCAGGAGAGTTTAGTGATCAGTCTTGGACCTGTGTTTGATGGAAAGCTTACATAACCCTGGGAACCACACAGGGCTGCCCCGTTAGTGAGAATGGGAAAAAGAAAACTCCACCAAAACAACACAATAAGACAATAAAAAGAAATAAGAAGAATTATAAGTGAAGAGACAAAGGTTTCACTATTTTTAGGTGATATCATCATTTGCATTTAAAAGATACAAGATAAACTAGTATAACCAATAAAATAAACTGTTATAACAGATTGTTATAAAGTTTACCAGAACAAGATCAGTGTATAAAAAGCACTAGTGGGCCAAACGTGGTGGCTCACGCTTATAATCCCAGCACTCTGGGAGGCCGAGGCAGGCGAATTGCTTGAGTCCAGGAATTTAAGACCAGCCTGGGCAACATAGCAAAATCCCGTTTCTACCAAAAATACAAAACAAATTAGCTGGGAGTGGTGTTGCATTCCTATAGTCCCAGCTACTCAGGAGGCTGAGGTGGGAGGATCGCCTGAACCCAGAAGATCAAGGATGCAGTTAGCCGAGATTGTGCCACTGCACTCGAGCCTGGGCAACAAAGCGAGACTCTGTCTCAAAAAAAAAAAAAAAATGTCCCTTGGTTCCAGCAACACCCAATTAGAAACAGAAAATGTAACTAAAAGATTTATTTTATCATAACGACAAACAACAAAGTTAGAATTAACATAATAAGTAATGCCAGAATTTTGTGTGTAAAAATATTTAAGTAAACATTTATAAAATAGGTATAGCATACATATAGCTCAAAATTCAAAGATACAAAAAAAAAATATTACTTTAAATTCTCCTCCCATCTTTCCCAGCCACCCAATTTCCTTTTCTGGGGCAGTCACCCTTTGTTTCTTTTGCATTTTTTTTAGAGATATCCTAGGCATACATAGGTGTTGGGAGCAGGCCCCCCAAAATCTGGCCATGAACTGGCTCCAAAACTGGCCATAAACAAAATCTCTGCAGCACTGTAACATGTCCATAATGGCCCTAATGCCCAAGCTGGAAGGTTGTGGGCTTACCGGAATGAGGGCAAGGAACACCTGGCCCACCCAGGGTGGAAAATCACTTAAAGACATTCTTAAGCCACAAACAATAGCATGAGCGATCTATCTGTGCCTTAAGGACATGCTCCTGCTGCAGTTAACTAGTCCAACCTATTTCTTTAATTCAGCCCATCCCTTCAATTCCCATAAGAGATACTTTTAGTAAATTGACTATCTATGAAACAATGCTAATGACTTGCTTGCATATTTACCCCATAAATATGTGGGTAGATCTCTGTTCGGGGCTCTCAGCTCTGAAGGCTGTGAGCCCTGATTTCCCACTTCACACCTCTATATTTCTGTGTTTGTGTCTTTAATTCCTCTAGTGCTGCTGGGTTAGGGTCTCCCCGACTGAGCTGGTCTCGGCACATAGGCAAATATTTTTTTCTTATTGTTTTACAAAATGACAACATAATAGAACATTAATCTGCACTTCACATTTTTCACATATAAATATATCTTGGGGATAATTTCACATCAGTACAAATAAAGTTGTCTCATTATTTTAAAGTGAAGCATCATATTCCTTGTACATAACCAACACCATATAAATGGAAATTGGTACCAACAATATTATTTCAAAAATCCTTGTACATACATCGTTTTCTACATTTCCATGTGCAAGAATATCTTATGTTCAAATTGCTAGATGAGGAATTGTTAAGTCAAAGGTTATGTGCAGTTAAAATTTTGATAGATAAAACAATAGTCCTCCACAGAGGTTATGCTAATGTACATGGCCACCAGTAATGTAGGTTAATGTACTGTTTTCTCCCAGTTTCCTCTCCATCTCAGTGGGCTTTTTTTCAAATTTTTATCTTTGTCAATATGATATGTAAAAAAATGGTCTCATGCAAACAAAACAGAGAAAGAAATACCGCTTCATATTCACTAGGATGGCTATAATCAGAAAGATGTAACAACAGGTTTTGGTGAGGCTGTGGAAAACTCAGAACCTTCATATACTACCGATAGTAGGAATTTAGAATGATGCAGCCATTTTGGAAAACAGTCTGGCAGTTTCTTGAAAACTTAAACTTACTATTTAACCCAGCAATTTTACTCCTAGGAATATACTCAAGAGAAATGAAAATGTATGTCCATGCAAAAATTTGTATATGAATATTCATAGCAGTATCATTCTACCAAAACAGTAGAATAATCAAAATGTCTATCAACTGATGAATGGATAAACAAAAAGCAGTGTATAAATATAATGGAATGTTCTTAGTCTCTAAAAAGTAATGAAGTACTGATACATGCCACAATATAGATAAACCTTGAAAACATATGCTAAGTAAAAGAAGCCAGTTGCAAAAGACCACATATTACATAATTTCATTTGCATTAACTATCTAGAATAGGCAAATCCATGGATACAGAAAGTAGATTAGTGTTTGGCAAGAATGTGGGGCACAGGGAGAGAGGGGCTGAGGATGGTAACTAAAGGCTACAGTATTTATTTTGGGGGTGATGAAACATTCTAAAATTGATTGTGCTGGGCACAATGGCTCATGTCTGTAATCCCAGAACTTTGGGAGGCCAAGGTGGGTGGGTCACCTGAGGTCAGGAGTTCGAGACCAGCCTGACCAACATGGTGAAACCCTGTCTCTACTAAAACTACAAAATTAGCCAGGTGTGGTGATGCATGCCTGTAATACTAGCTACTCAGGAGTCTGAAGCAGGAGAATCATTTGAACTTGGGAGGTGGAGGTTGCAGTGAGCCAAGATAGCGCCATTGCACTCCAGCCTGGGCAACAAGAGTGAATGAAATTCCAACTCAGGGAAAGAAAATTCTTTGTAGTGATGGTTGCCCAACTGTGAGACTATTGCAAAAATGGGTCTCAGTATAGTTTTAATGTGTATTTCTATTATTAATAGTGAAGTTGAACATCTTTTCATGTATTTATTAGCCTTTCAGGTTTCTCCTCCTATGCATTGTCTATTTTTATCAATTACTTATTTTCTATTCATTTTCTTTTCCTTATCAGTTTACAGGAGTTCTTTGTGCATTTTAGCTTCACTGAGATGCTTTACAGATTGGCAAAGATTAGAAAGTTGATGTGGCAGGCAGAAAGAATAAATGACCTCCCAAAGAGATCTACATCCTAATCCCCAGAGTCTGTGAATATGTTAGGTTATATGACAAAGGAGAATTAAGGCTGCAGATGGGATTAAGGTTGCTAGTGAGTTGAATTTAAGATTGAGAGGTTATTCAGGTAGGTCCAATGTAATTACAAGCATTCTTGTACTATGGAAGAAAGAGTCAGAAGAGTGATAGGAGGTGAGAAGGATTTGACTGGCCATTGCTGTGTTTGCAGATGGAAGGAAGCCATCATGAGCCAGAGTGCCAGTAGCTCTAGCAGTTAGGAAAGACAAGAAAAAGAATTATCTCCTAGAGGCACCAGAAGAGAATGCAGCCCTGACAACAAGTTGGTTTTTAGCTCAACCATACCCATTTCAAACTTCAGGCCTTCAGAACTGTAAAAATCTGTATTCTTGTAAGCCAGTAAGTTTGTAGTAACTTTTTGCAAAGCAACAGGAAATAAAGTTGGATAAGACAAAATTCTGGAAAGGATGTGGAGAAACATATTTTTATGTGGTACTCATATGAGTCCCAACTGGCACAGCCAATTTTGGAGAGCAATGTGGTAGTACTTAGTACAATTGAGTGGGTGCATCTCTTATGACCCAGCACTTCTGTTTCTGGGTACATACCTCTTAGAAACACCCGGATATGTACACAAGGGACATACATTAGGATGTTCTTCTATCAAGGTATTATTTGTGGTGGTAAGGAATTGGAGGCAACCTAGAAGCCCATGAATATGAGCATGGCTATGTAAATGTGGGTTATGCTGGTGATGAAATGCTGCGCAGCAGGCTGAAAGAATGAAGCTACTTGTAGCAACATAGATTGACTATAAAAACATAATGTTGATGGAGAAAAAACTTAAAAGCAGCATTAAATCTATAGCATACTACCATTTATTTAAAATTTTAATGCATATAGCAACGTATTTTATCACAGATTCATATGTATGTAAACAAACACAAGAGATGTGAATTGGAAAAATATTTATAAATAAGAGTGTCTATGGAGTAGAAAGAAGAATAGCATTCAGATGAATGATAAATGAGGGGAAAAGAAAATAAGATAAAATAAAAAATTAAAAGGGGATGTGGACTTAAAAAGACACTTGCATACTGTGAACTCTATATACTGACAATTTTACTCAACATAATTCTGCACATCTAGGGCAGGGCACAGCAACTTTTCTTTAAAGGGCCAGATAGCAAATATCTTAGGCTTTGCAGGTCATGCAACATTCACAATCTCAAGGGTTCAGTAGAAAAAGTCTACTAGATGGGCAAAGAGCACAAATAATAAGACTCATAACTAGGAGAAAAGTCAGCAATAGAAATAGACCCAGAAACAACAGAGATAACAGAAACAGGAGACAAGGATTTTACAACTATTATAAAAATCTCGAGGATTTAAAGGGAAAAACTAATAATAAGAGAAATTGAGGCCGGGCGCGGTGGCTCAAGCCTGTAATCCCAGCACTTTGGGAGGCCGAGACGGGCGGATCACGAGGTCAGGAGATCGAGACCATCCTGGCTAACACGGCGAAACCCCGTCTCTACTAAAAAATACAAAAAACTAGCCGGGCGAGGTGGCGGGCGCCTGTAGTCCCAGCTACTTGGGAGGCTGAGGCAGGAGAATGGCGTAAACCCGGGAGGCGGAGCTTGCAGTGAGCTGAGATCCAGCCACTGCACTCCAGCCTGGGTGACAGAGCCAGACTCCGTCTCAAAAAAGAAAAAAAAAAAAGAGAGAAATCGAAACTACTATACAAAATAAATGGAATTTCCAGAGCTGAAAAATACTTTAATATCTTATATAAAAAGCTAATTGGATGGATTTCACAAATTTGACATTGCAGAAGAAAAAGCAATGAACTTGGAGATATAGCAATGAAATTTTTCCAAACTGAAGCAGAGAAAAAAAAGACTGAAAAAAAAAAAATGAATAGAGCCTCAGTGACCTGTAGGACAATGTCAAACACACCAAAATTATGTAATTAGAATCTAGCGATGCAGAAGAAACAGTTGAAGAAATAAATATGAAAAGTTTTCCAAATTTAGCAAAAACTGCAAAACCACAGATCCAAGAAGCTCAATAAATACTAAGCAGAATAAACACAAAGGAAACCACACCAAGGCACATCATAATATAATAGTTGAAAATCCATTATAAGGAGATCTGAAAGCCATTAAGAGAAAAAACAATTACACACAGGAGTGCAAGATTAGACTTAACACTGACTTCTCAACAAAAATGCTGCAAGCCAGAAGACTAGGAAATAATGTATTTAATATGCTGGGAGGAGGAGAAGTAAACCTAGAATTTTACATAGAGTAAAAAACGTTCTTCAAAAATGAAGGCAAAAAAACAAACACACACAATTTTTAAGAACACAAAAGCTGAGAAAGTTTGTCAAAGGCAGACCTGTGCTATAGGAAATATTAAAATAAATTATTTAGGCTGAAGGGAAATGCTACCAGCTGGAAATTTTGATCTACACAAAGGAGTAGATAGCAGTAGCAATTGTAAATATATGAGGAAATATAGAAAATTTTTGTTTTTATATTTTTTAATTTTTTAAAAGATAACTAAGTAAAAATAGTAATAATGTATTGTGGGGCTTAAAACATAAATGAAAGTAAAATGTACAATGAAATCGTGCAAAAGATATAAGGATAGAAGCATACTGTTGTAAAGGTTTTGTATTATACATAAACTGGCATACTATTTGAAGGTAGACTGAGATAAATTAATAATAATACATATTTTTAAACTATCAGACATATGAAAAGATGTTTGCAATCAAAGATACACAGTGTAAGGCAATGAAATATCATTTTTCACATGTTAGATTGATAATTATAGAAGATTTATAGCATTCACTATTAGTGATAATGTGGCATGCTAGTGGAAGTATGAATTACTACAATTTGGATGGTAATGTGGCATAATCCATTAAAGTGAAAAAGCTCATATTCTTTGATTCAACAAGCTACATATGAGATTATGTTACCCACAAATAAAAGCACCATATATTTGCACAAGTATATGTGTAAGAATATTTTTATTTTGGTGAGTATGCTGCATTTTGGGGGAGGCAGGGGGGCAGGTGGGAATTAGAAACCTGAAGACCTGTAAATAAGAGAATGGTTGACTAAGTCTTAGCACATACATGGTATGGAATACTTGTAGCTTTTGAAAAAAATGAGGCCAGGCGCAGTGGCTCTTGCCTGTAATCCCAGCACTTTTGAGAGCCCAAGGTGGGTGGATCACTTGAGGTCAGGAGTTTGAGATCAGCCTGGCCAACATGGTGAAACCCCATCTCTACTAAAAATACAAAAGTTAGCAGGGTGTGGTGGCACATGCCTGTAGTCCCAACTACTTGGGAGGCTGAGGCAGGAGAATCATTTGAACTCGGGAGACAGAAGCTGCAGTGAGCTGAGATCGTGCCACTGCACTCCAGCCTGGGCAGCAGAACGAAACTCTGTCTAAAAAAGAGAGAGAGAGAGAGAGAGGAAAAAAGAAAAAAATAAGAGCTCTACTGTGTTCATTATGGAATGAAGTTTGTGTCATGTGGTAAAAGGAAAACAAAAGATGGATGGATAGATAGGGAAATAGAATAGCTCAATTTGTTTAAACATAGAATATATTTTCTATATGGTTTAAATATAAAAAATATCTAAAATGCTTTTATACATCTATAAAGGCATTGAGAAAAATGTGGAAAGAGTCTCATAAAACTATTATTTGGGAAGGAGAGACTGGAGGGGAAAGGAAATAATATTAAAATTTGATACTAGTCTGCAGTGTTTGATTCGTAGAAAAGGATACTTAATTGAGATTCTTCCTGCCTCAGTTTTAGCAGAGGGTCTACAGGCCAAAATAAAAAACGAATGCATTCCCCACTGAAGACAGTGGTACGTTGGACCAATGACTTCTGGTGTGTCACATGCTTCTCCTTTTCCTAAGCTGAGCATTCATTGTCCCTGTTCCACCATTTTACATCACTGGAGTGGGGCAGGGAAGGGTAGGGGGTGCAGGTAACCTGGGTTTTTTTTTACTTGTTTGTGTATAGGCTGTGGACCCGGAGGAGGCACATCTCACTAGGTAGCCACCAGTGCTCATTTTTCAGAGAGCTTGGCTCTGAGCTGGATGCCGTGACTGGACAGGACTTTGGGTTGTCTCATTTGGGAAATCAGAGTATTTTCTATGTATGAGAAGCATGGAAAATAGGGATATTTGAAGCCAGAAGAATGGAATGTAGAAAAGAATCTTAATGATTATACATCCACGTTTCAGAGTACTTTTCATGGGGCTTCTGTTGATGTACTCTACAACAAATCAAAAACAAACAAACAACAACATCAACAAAATGAGGAACATATGTGTGGTTTTATGTTTGTGAGAAATTTGCCTTTTATGCAAATCACTCTCCTTTTTATAAGAACTTGCCATAGTTTTACACCACCAAAAGTTCTGACTCTGATGATCAGATAACCAGCCATGACATGATGGAATCTGTGAATCCTGTAACATATGTTTAGATTTAGCTGCTAAGAATAGCAGAGCCAGTTTGTGAATAAAATTTATGTTGTGTAGGACCCTGCAGCTATCACAGCTTTAAATTTGCCTCGTCTCTCACTTTACTCTTTAACCTTTATGTTCATTTAACAAGGCTTCCAGCAACCTAAAGGCCTCTTGAAAATGCATTGCTCCTCTCTGAGACATGGCAATTTCCATTTGGTTTGTTTATCTTTTTTTTTTTTTTTTGACAGAGTCTTGCTCTGTTGCCCAGGCTTGAGTGTGGTGGTGCTATCTTGGCTCACTGCAACCTCTGCCTCCTGGGTTCAAGCCGTTCTCCTGCCTCAGCCTCCCAAGTAGCTGGGATTACAGGTGCACACCGCCATGCCTGGCTAAGTTTTGTATTTTCAGTAGAGATGGGATTTCTCCACGTTGGCCAGGCTGGTCTTGAACTCTTGCTGCAGGTGATCCACCTGCTTTGGCCTCCCAAAATGCTGAGATTATATGTATGAGCCACTGAGCCTGGCCAGTTTGTTCATCTGCAAACAATGTTTGTGCTTGTTAAATGTCAGTTGTGGAGAATGTATAAGTCTACATCTTAAGAATGACGGAGATTATTCATAATCTGAGAATCTGGTATCATGCTATTTTAATTTTACATAAACTTTTTCCATACATAACTCTACAAATATATTCAGGAGTTATGTTGGTGTCCTATAAGTTTAATACTTTGGAGAGATGAGTAAAAGAAAGTAAAAAGTTTTAGAAATGAAACTTTTACAAAATGAGGCAGTAATGTTGAACAGTTAATCTTAGATTCTGAGTTTCCTCATTATAAGTAAAAGTTTAAAATGATGTTAAAAATCTTCTCACCAAGTTTAATAAGTGCCAGCATTCATTTGATGCCTTAAATCACTATATTAGCAATCACTTCTTAGTGTTTACCCTGACAAGTGACACTTTAGGAAAAGCACATCTCAGTTATTCATAGAATAGTGTGATTACATATTTTCAGGGTGTTTGGTATCAGCAATGAACCAAGTTAGACATTTAAAATAATGGAACTATACCAGAAATGGAAACTGAACTAGTATTTCCTAGAAAAGACTTTGTCACTGTCACTGTGGTTATCCACTTAATTGAGCTTTTGATTTGCAAGTACATTCATTTACCTAACAGCTACACAGAAGACCGTATCATACCCATAGACTTAAAAATGATTACCCTAACAATCATAGTTGACATTTTGGGTTGTATATTAGACTCCTGCTTCATCAGGCATCCTCTACCATCTAGTGTTAATTCTTTAGAAAGCACAGAAGCAAGTTTTTTTTTTTGTTTTTATTTTTTGTTTTGTTTTGTTTTTTTCTCTAACTAGACAGGCAACCACTGACAAAAGCCATGCCTGTATTAGTGAAACTCCCAGATATTAATAAGAGGAGAAGGCAGAAAAAGGAAGTGGGGACATAGAAAGGCCTCTACAGATGGTGATTTCATCCAGAAAGGTTACTGATTTGCTAAGAAAAATTATATTTAATTTTCCAACTAATTTTTAACTGTTGAAAAGTGTGAAGACTGGACAACACCTGTAATCCTGTTGAACTGGCCAAAAGGAATGGGATCTTTCCAGAACAAATCAGTTCAATTCAATAAATACTTATTGACCACCTGCCCTGTGCCACTCAGTGTGCCAGATGCTGAAGATAAGGGATTCTTGAGTGCATAGAGTTTATAATCCAGGGAGCATGCAGGATAAGAGAGCAACTGTTATCAATAGCAATCAGTGCAAGTCTTCACTTGATAATGTAACTCTAAGTTAAACAATATACTGATGGACCTAGAGCATGACAATTTCTCAAATAATATTTATGTAAGAGTGGTCATCTTCTGACTTCTTTTTTCTTGCATCTAGGGAAAAGAAGAGAATAAAGAAGGCTATCACTGTTACCTGCATCTTATTGTATTCTCATAATTTGTTGTGCTTGCTTAACAACCAGACTCAAGTTCTTTCCTCATCTGTTCCCTCAAAGAATATGCCTCAGATGCATTTGGAACACCATTTTGTGTCTGACTGCAGCAATTTTGTGAGATGCTACCATTAGAAGTTAATAGAGCAGTGGTCTTTCAACATTTTATATGGTATGCTCCCTCAGGAAAAAAAAAAAAAAAAAGCATTTCTGAGAAACACCCCCAACATATGTTTGGTTGTTTTTTTATTTCCTTATGAAACATATGTATATGCGTATTTATATGTTTGTGTGTGCGTGTGTGTGTGTGTGTATATATGTGTGTATATATATGTATATACATATATACACATACACACACACACATGCACACACAATATATAAATTAAATTTTTAAATGAGATAAAGAATCAAATACATTTTTGAAATTATTGATTTATTAACAAAATTAAAAGCCTTCCTTCTCACTAAAAAGTATTGAAAAATCCATGAATTATGCAAGATTGTTATAACATTTGGCTATAATAATCTTATTTCTCATATCAATCAGTTGTCATTTTAAATTAATGAGAAGCTGCAGCATTTTTATATTTTTTAACAAATGGATTCAAAATCCACTGAACTGCTCAATTAAAAGATTGAAACAAAATAGCAAATTGTTTCCAAGTTTTTAAAAGCATTTTCTGTAGATGACAATCATATAATCGTTAGTAAGAAAAACACACAATAATGGCAACACTTTGAAATACTTGTTTTCAAATCGTCCCTTCATAACAACATATCACTTGTTGTGAAAATTACCTTGAAGAAACAATAACAAATAAACCTCTGGGGTTTTTTGTTCTTCAAAAAGATCTATTAGATAACATATACTGAGAACCATATATCAATACAGAAAAAATCAGCAAATTTAGGATATTTGTGTGTTTTTTTGTAAAAATAAAGAAAATGACTCACTTTAAGACAACTTTTAAAAACTTTGTTACAAATGATTTTTACAATTATGTATCATCTCATTACAAAGTAATATTAAGATTCTACAATTTAAAAGATTTTAGTAAAATTATTCATGTAGATAAACTACTAAAGCCTGTAAACTACAATATGTCACAATCCCATAAAGACAATCTACTGTACATTGTTGATTCTAAGACGTACATTTTTCATATTTAACATCTCATTTGGGAGCGGTTTTAAGGTAATGCCCAGAAGTGTGGTACGTAGTTGTCCTCTTGTGCAAGCTCAGCAAACCTGGATTGGGCTCAGTGGACTGGAAGAAAACTCCAGAGACCACAGCAGGGGGACTTAAAAAAAAAAAAATCGATAGGTAATATACGTATGTCTAAAATCTAAAGTTTATTTAGAAATATCTAAATAAATAAAATCTCTAAACTAAATAAAATTTTAGTTTAAAAGATTCTAAATGTTGAGAAAGCATTGTCGTTGTTTACCTGGCCGTTCTTTTTATTTCTTACCAGTGCATAAATAATGGTATGTCTTATAATTAAGGAAGTCTTAGATTTAAAGGAATTTTGTTGACGGGCGCTGAGGCTCAGGCCTGTAATCCCCGCAATTTGGGGGGAGGCGGGAGGCAATTTGGGGGGCAATTTGGGGGGAGGCGGGAGGATTGCTTGAGGCCAGAAGTTTGAGACTAGCCTGGGCAACAGAGTGAGATTCTGTCTCCATAAATTTAAACAAACGTGTTTGTTTGCTTGTTTGTTTGTTTGTTTTTAAGTAATATTGTCATAGATAAAGGCACAGCTGCTGACCCCTCTGCACTGTGGGCAGTTTTCCCTCTTCCCTGAGAGCACCGCTTGTAACATGGGACCTATACGGGCGTGGTGACACGCCATCTCTTCGGGTTTAACTTTTTTCTCATTTTTTAGATGGCATATACAAATGGAAGTTCCAGTATGTTCTGCCCACACTCCAGTGGGCGGTCTTGTGAGCAGTCCACTTGGGAAGCTTTGGCGCTCAGGTATGGTAAGAGCTGGGCGGTGCAGAGCACAGAGAAAGGACATCTGCGAGGAAAGTTCCCTGATGACCGTCCACAAAGTGCCACTTCTCTGTGTCTGTGAACGCTGAGAACATGATTTTGTAGCGCCTATCATACAGGTGCATAAACGCACCTCACCTCGGTCAACCTTTGCTCCGTCTTGTGAGACAAGCTTTATTATCCGCATTTTACATGAAGGGAATCTGACCGTGGAGAGAGAATTATCTTGCTCAAGGCGACACAGCAGAGCCCACAGGTGGCAGAATCCCACCCGAGCCCGCTTCGACCGGCGCGGTGGAAACCACAGCGCCCGCCCCACTGCGCGTCCGGCGCCGAACTCGCTCACAGAGAAGCGAGCTCTCTCCGCCCGGCTGCTACCGCCCAGCCCCGGCCCCAGCCCCGGCCCGACCACCACTCGCCGCCAGCTCCCCGCACCTCGGCGCTGCAGCGCCCGCCCCGGAGTCGGTGGCGCGGGGGTGGCGGGCGCGGAGGCTGGAGGGCGGGCGCTGGCACCAGGAACGCCTGAGTACCAGCGGAGAGCGCGACACGTGCGGCCCAGAGCACCGCAGCCACCCGGTCCCCGCCGGCCTGGGACCGCGCCCGCGGGCAGGCGACACGCGGTGAGTGACCAGTGGCTCGGGGTAGGGGACAGAGAGAACCCCAGGATCCCTGACCAGCGGGGTGTCTGCGTTCCCGGGATTCCGTGCCTCGCGTCTTCCCGAGGAGACTTCGGGGACGTCTTCTCTCTTTAAGAAAACGAAAAAATATATATTATTTTTTAAGTCTTCCAATATGATTTCAGATGGCTTCTCTTCATCACAGTCCTAACGCCCTGGGCACAGATGTTCACTTGGAGGTACTGGGTTGTGGTTTGGCTGAATGGAGGGGAGGGATCGCGCTGACTGAGCCTCCAAGGTACTCTCCGGGCCGGGCACAGAGAGGTGGGCTCACACGGAAGAGAGGGGACGGCGACTGGGAAAGGGCAGAGGGCACCCCTGAGGGTCCAGCCTTGGTTCAGGCCCACAGGCGTGGCTCCCATTGCTTGAAAATGCATCTAATGTAAGATACTGGGGGGGCCTTCCATAGTCTCGGATGAGGGTGAACTATCCCTGTCTCAGCAGGCTTTCCTGTGACCTCTGGACTGACCCTGCTGGCCGGTTACTAGCAATGCTCTGGTGCAAGCAAATTGGCCAGCCTCAGTTTTCTCTTCTGTGAAATGCCTCTTCCTTTGTGAACTATGATGCCCTTCTCACCTCCCTGGGACACACTAAATATCAGTGTCAGCATCGTACGGGATTATGTATCTGTACCATTAGATTCAGGTCTTACAAATAGTAACCTAAAAGCATACAAATAGATCTTGCTTAAGAACAGGGGCCCGGCAGGGTGGCTCACGCTGTAATCCCAGCTACTTGGGAGGCTGAGGCAGGAGAATTGCTTGAACCCGGCAGGCAGAGGTTACAGTGAACCAAGATGGGGCCTCTGCACTCCAGCCTGGGCAACGGAGCAACAGAGCAAGACTCTGTCTTAAAAATACATGCATACATACATATAAAAAAAATATATAAATATATACATATTATATATATACATATTAAATATATATGCACATATATATAAAGAACAGGGCAAAATTAGTCCTTTTTTCTCCATTTTTAAAACTCTAGATAATTGTTATCATCTACTATGTGTGTGCTCTGTGTAGATGAACATCTTTGTTGAGCACCTACTAGGTATTTGGTTCTTGAATATACATTATCTAATTCCTTAAAAACATAGTGAAACTGTTATTAGTATTCCCATTTTACAGATGTGGAAACTTACATGTTTCACACAGTTAGAGTTACAGGTTTCTGGCTCAAAGCTGTGTTCCTTCTGTTTCTACCTCTCTGGCTCAGAACCTTATACCCACCTCCACTTGAGCAAACAAATGTTGGATTCTCATTTTCCATTAATAGGAATGGTCCAGTGCCCTATTTCTCTGTCCAACACTAAAGTCCAACACTAAGGTCCACTAAAAGGACCTTAGTGGCTAAGAGCTAGCACTTTCTTCCCTATTTTAATGTGAAATCCTCAATACATTACACTATCTGTTAGGCACAACAGGCTCCAGAAGTTTGCAATATGCTCTTTTCCATATGTCATGCGTCTTGAATGTCATGATGGTTATATAAGCTGATAAATTCCCAAACTTTGACAAACAGAATCTTTCCTGTGTTAGAATGAGTTTTAGTGTGAAAAAAAATTCTAAAGCACATGTATAATTTTTAAGGTAGAAGAATCCTCCGAGTACAGTAGGTATGGGGCATCATTTCTCAATTGTGGACTTATTTTTGTATTGCTTCACCTGCTTTGCTCTCTACTAAATTATTTGTCATCTTTGTAATTACACTCACAGCACTGCTGTCAACTCCTACATATAAATTTGTGCAGACTGGCCAGACGCGGTGGCTCATGCCTGTAATCCTAGCACTTTGGGAGGCCAAGGTGGGCGGATCACCTGAGGTCAGGAGTTTGAGAGTAGCCTGGCCAACATAGTGAAACCTCATCTCTACTGAAAACACAAAAATTAGCAGGGCATCATGGCACATGCCTGTAATCCTAGCTACTCGGGAGGCTGAGGCAGGAGAATCACTTGAACCCAGGAGGCAGAGGTTGCAGTGAGCAGAGATCGCGCCGCTGCACTCCAGCCTGGTGGACAAGAATAAAACTTCGTCTCACAAAAAAGAAAGCCAAATCTCAAAAGAAGTCTTATACAATTTCCTTTGCTCTAGAAAGTTTCTAGTGCTCTTCACTAGTGTAACAGTGGTTTGTTTTTGTTTTCCAAATAAGTATTGAACATGTACATTTATGGTCAGTGCATTTGCTGGACTTAGACTTAGTGAATATAAAGAAACGTAAGGCCCAGTTCATGACCTATGAAGTCAAAATTGTTTGGGAAAATTTTGAGAATACTTAATATGTCTTAAATGATAGGTGGCATGAAGTTAGGAGTTACTGAATCTAGTTTTAATCAAATCAGTCTTTCAGTGGTAAACCAGATGAGAGGGCAAAGAGAGGAGTCAAAAGCAATGCCATCTAACTTAATTCTCGTAGTGTCACTGAAAAGAAGTTATACTGCCTTTTTTCTTATCATAACAATAATAGCAGGTAACATTGATTGAGCTCTTGCTATATACCAGGCACTCTGCTAACAGCTTGTCATTTAACCCTCACAATAATCCTGTGAGGTAGGTGCTGGTTTTTTGTTTGTTTTTTGTTTTTGAAACGGAGTCTTGTTCTGTCGCCAGGCTGGAGTGCAGTGGCGCGATCTCAGCTCACTGCAACCTCTGCCTCCTGGGTTCAAGTGGTTCTCCTGCCTCAGCCTCCCGAGTAGCTGAGATTACAGGTGCACGGCACTACGCCCAGCTAATTTTTGTATATTTAGTAGAGACGGGGTTTCACGTGTTGGCTAGGATGATCTCAATCTCTTGACCTCGTGATCCGCCCGCCTCAGCCTCCCAAAGTGCTGGGATTACAGGCTTCAGTCACCGTGCCCGTCTGGTAGGTGGTGTTCTTATTCCCTTTTTACAGATGAAGAAACTTAGGCTGACTGGTCAAGTGAGGTAACATTGATTGAGCTGTATACAGGCCATACAGCTAGAGTTATCCTAGCCTAGACTTCGGTGTCCTGAGCATATCCACTGCTCATTTCATTGCTACTCCAGTTGCTCAGGAGGCTCTTCTAGGAGCTTGGACTGAGGTGATGAGAGTAAACATGGTTCAATTCCTCTTGGAGGTAGTAGCTTTGTGGGTTCAACATGGGAGCCCTGAGGCTTGCTGAGAATAAATGAGGGGAGTAAGCCTATTCCTGCAGAATTTAAACCAGTAGAAGAGGGAAAGCAGTTCGACTAACAGAGCATCAAGCTTGGATTTTTATTTCTCAGGTGCTCATGGAGCGAGAAGGGAAGCATAAAATGTAACTCGAATCCAATTCTGGATTTATGTGTGGTTTTTCTGGGTTATCTTGGTCAACTTACAGATTTTTCTATCTGTAGAATAGGATACTAATCATTACTTTATGTACCTGACCAAATATTAACAACTAAATGATGTGCTTTGCACAGTGATAAACTACTAAGTAAATGTCTACAAAACATTATTAAAATTAGAATCTTTTCACCTCTATTTTGCAGTTATATGCAGGAAAAGCAACATATTAAGTAAAATATCAGGAGATACTGAGATGGAGCGTTGTTAGTGTAGAGACTTCGACTGAATTCTTCATTTATATGAGAAACCTGGGGAAACATGGTGGGATGCTGATCACTACCCTTAGTTCTTTAATTCCCCTCCCAAGTGTGCCTCCAATTATCTTAATTGTGAAATTCTTAGAAAATTCTCAAAACAATGTAATTGTTTTAATATGTTAATGCCTTATAGTACTTTATGAAAATACTCAGTTGTTGCTTACAAGGTAAAGCAAAACTTGGCCAGGACTTTGCAAGTCCTGGATACCCAAGATCCAAGGATAAACCTCCTGCCATTGTCCATAAACAGAGACTTCCAGATTGAGGATGTCAAAGAAAAAACCTTTCCAATAAACTAAGGAAGAAAAGTTAGTGAAAGAGGTTTAATTTTCTCAATAAAGGTCAATTGCTATTTTTAAAATAAGGAAAAGAAGCTTTGAAGTATGAAGTTAGCTGCCATGGTGACAGAGGCAGAAATGGAGGAAACAGGCGTGGCGCCCGGGGCCTCTTTCCAGCACATCATCCTTCCCAGTAGAAGACAGCTTATTTTATCAACAGGTCTAGCAGGATACAGAGAGTGAATCAGAGAAGGCTGGAGTTTTTGAAGCTTTATTGAACACTTGCCATGAAAGTTTTAGGCTTATGGGAGCTATTCAAAGAAAGAAAAAATGCCATGTAGTTTATTTGAAAGTGTCTTGTTTCTCCAAGACTCCATTCATGTCTTGTTTCTTTCTTTCTTTTTACTGTTATATTGGATAAATGCTTGTTCAATCTATAGGATAAAATAGTTCTCTGTACAGACGATTCAGGGGTTGGGGTGGGATAAATTCATTTCAACTGTGATTTGTTTACACACAACATTTCAGGAGTCTATTATGTCAAATGGGATATATCTAAAATGGAAATAAAGACGAACAGAATTGACAGAAACAACATTCCAGAAAAAATAGAAGAGAGAAAAGCATAAAGGAAGTTTTTAAAAATAAGCTATAAAGAGGGAAAATAGAAAGCACATTGAATTTGAAAAAAAAAAAAAAAAAAAGGAACAAAAATTCGGAAGTCTCCTGAATTTGAGCAAGAAAAGAAAGTTCCTGTACTTGGGTGAAATTAAAGAGGAACCACAGGACTACAAATGCTTACCAGTGAAATTAGAGAAAATTCCAGGGAGCTTCATCAGCTGCACAAAAAGGAAAGCAGGTGTGTGTGTTAAATTTGGCTCATGTAAACAGTGCTTGGACTATTGAATAGAAAGAAGAAAAAGTAGAGAAGGTTGCGCGTTTTACTTTCCTTCCCCTTCAAGCCATTTAACATGACGTTATGAATGGGGCTGGCTTGATGATGGGGCCTGATAGACGGACTTTTGCCCATGTAATGGCTTGTTACATTCTTTCACCAAAGGGTAGACTTAGAATGAAAACCAGTTCATTTTCATGCCCATAACTCAGAAAAAATTAATGAAGAAGAGAAGGTTAGCTAATGGGTAACTTCATTTGATTATCCTTTTCCATCACCATAGTGGAATAGCATTAGACACAGTTACATATTGTATGTGCGCTGAGTTTTGTTGTTTCATCCTCTTTTGAGGGAGGTGGGCATCAGAAGTAATGAGTCAACCTTCTGAAGAGTAAAGCATTAGGCATTATAAATGCTTTACTAGATAGGTATCATAAAGATTGTATGTAAGGTGCCTAGCATCATGCCTGAAACATAGTAAGAGATCAAAAAATTGCAGCATTAATATTAGTATAGTGTTAAGATTAACATTATTTTTAGTATTATGCTGCTACAGTTGCTACTGATTACAAGCAGTCTCACATCTAGAAGTAATGTTGGATTAGAAATCAGGAGACTGCCCGGGCACGGTGGCTCATGCCTGTAATCCCAGCACTGTGGGAGGCCAAGGCAGGCGGATCACCTGAGGTCAGTTCAACACCAGCCTGACCAACATGGTGAAACCCCATCTCTACTAAAAATACAAAAATTAGCTAGCCATGTGTGGTGGTGCACGCCTGTAGTCCCAGCTGCTCGGGAGGCTGAGGCAAGAGAATCACTCAAACCCAGGAGGTGGAGGTTGCAGTGAGCCAAGATGGTACCATTGCACTCCAGCCTGGGCGACAGAATGGGACTGCATCAGAGAGAAAAAGAGAGAGAGAGAGACAGAGGTTCTGATCTGGATTTTGCTATTAATGTGAACTTGAACAAGTCCCCTCTTTTTTCTAAGCCACGGTGATCCATGTGTAAAGTAGGGAATAAATGACCTCTGAAGTGTTGTCTGTATATTGATCTGCTACCAGTAAAACATATCTCTGTGAGTAGCTTTGCAGGCAGAAGGGAAAAATTTTGTTCTTTGCCTCGTTTAGTCACCTGATCATTAACAACATGCATTTATATGACAACCAGCCTTGAGGCATACTTGGTCATTTGGTTGTCTGTGGTAGCCCAGACTGAAATGTCAGCTGTTGGAGGGGAAGGGAGCAGCAGCACACAGTAGTTACTAGTAACTCGTGTGGCTCCTTCCTCCCCTGACTTTTCAAGTTCTTTGATAGTCTTAGGAATTAAGATTTTTTTTACCTGGCCTAAGAAAACATACAACTCTAGTACACTGAAAATCATATGTGATTTAGCAAAGAAATACAAATGAGGGAATCAGCAGGGGAAATAGGAACCAGTCTCAGTGGGGTTCCTACTTTGTGCTAAGTATTCTCATGAATCCACGACACCATGGACTGTTCACAAGAACTTTGCCTTAATCGTCACTGTAACTTTGTCGAGCTAGGTATTACTATACCTATTGTAAGGGATGAGGAAATGGTGCTCTCACAGTCAATAGCAGACAGCAGAACTGAGATTCATTCACCTTTTTCTTTTCCTTAATACCACTGTTTCCCTTGACCTTAATACGGTGCTGCAGAAGAATTTGGAAGTAGAAAGTTTTCCTGCCAGCATGAGATTATCACCTGTGAAAGGAAACTTAAGAGTTTCTTTCTTCCTAGCCTAGCACAATACAATTTTGAAGTAGCTGCATGCTTTGTGCTTCTCTCTAGAGCAATGGGGAAAGAGGCTGGTCAGGGAGTAATTGTCTCTGTCTTCCTGCCGGTTGGTGTATTTCTGGCTTGTTCCCGCCCACCCCACCCCCATTCCTGATCTGAGACGTTGTTTTCACCATCTGGAAACTGTCACAACTTGAGTGATGAGTCAATGACATAGCACACTCTTTGATTTTCTGATTCAAGATAGAGTTGTTGTTTTAATATTTACCCCCTAGGCAGGGTATGTGAAGGATGTTTACAGTTATAGGAGGTTTCATTTTATTGGAAGATACTTCATTTACTTGAAGGTCTTTGGGGATTCTGAACTTCTCATAAATGGAGAAGCTATTTTTACCTGGTAGTCAGAGAAAATCAGCAAGTTTGTGTTTGGATCGATGTACCATTATATAAACTCAAATTTTTCTTCCATTTTACCCATTTCATATACATATATATGTTTATATAATATACACATATATTTTAACCTATTTAATAATCGGACACAATATATATAACACATATTTCATATATATCCATTTTTTTAAATCCTTATAATTATCATCTGAGTATTTTACTATTTGGAGAATGTTATAGCTTCATAAATTCTGATCCATGTTGAAAATTTCTACAAAGGGGTGCCATAGATATCTTTTGCAGTTAGGAAGCAGAAACCTTCTTAATCCCTATGTAGCCATTCATTTAGTTATCTTCCAGTTCAATCCATAATTTTATCTACACCAGAATATTCCAAATTTTAATGCAGCAGCTAGCATAGCTACTATAGGGGTAGAAAAACTCCCCTCCACCCTCCTAGGGTCTTGGTTGAGTCTGAGAATTAAGTTGACATTAGGTTAACAGGAAAAAAAATAATACAAATTTACTCAACAAATATTATGGGACATGGGAGACATGAAGAAACGAAGACCTAAAGAAGTAGTGAGAGTCAGTTACTTAAATACTGGATTGAGCAAAGAATAGTAAACTATAAAAATGTGACTAAATTATGTGGGGGTGCTAAGGTTTGTACAGAATTCTCTTGGTCTCAACTTCTCATCCTTGAAGATAGAGATGTTGTTGACTTTCTTTCTAGTACAAGGAATGTCTTTCATATGGGAATTTTACCTTCTTATTTTAAGAAACAGCAGAAAAGTCAAAGTGATCTTCTTGCACCTGCTGTTTTTCAAGTACCTTTAACTCCAATTGTCAATATGTCAGAAGAGTATATTTTAACACCTTTTCTAATACAACAAAAACTTAATCCAATCCCAATGTAGTAGAATAAGATTTAATGTAAGTAGTTTTAATGTAGTTGCATTAAACTAAACTAGAAGTAAAATAGATGAACACACACACAATTTAAGTTTTATCCAGGACAGCACATGCCTACTATGTGCCACAAATTGTGGCCTCTGCCCCTGAGGAGCTTGCAAGGAAATGGAGGAGATAGATAGGTATCTAAATAAATTAGTTCTCTTTAATTATGGTACGTGATAAGATAGGAAGATGCCAGGGTGCTCTGAGGATACTGGTAGGAGGGTTCACTCTGACCTGAAGACATAAGTAAGGCTTCCTGAAATCTGACCACTTCTTTCCATTGCCACTACTACACCTGATGACCACATCATCATCATTTTCCCTGTGCCTCTGCAGTCATTTCCCAACTGGTCGCCTGCATCCACCCTAGTCTCCAGAGTAGTGTGTGTGTGTGTGTGTGTGTGTGTGTGTGTGTGTGTTAATGTCACTTGTATCTTGTTACACCCTCAATTAAAACTCAATTAAATATGTAAAATTCCTAATTAAACACCAGTGGTTTCCCATATATTTGAGAGTAAAATCTAGGCTCCCTTTTTTGGCAAACAAGTCCATAGTAAATCTGGTTCCTGACATCTTCTCTAATTTCATCGCATACCATTCTCCCTGCAGTCACTTTCTCCAACCACCCTGACCTTATTTCTGTGCCTCTCCCTTGGCAAGCTCGTTCCTCTGCCTCCAGGCTGTGCATTCACCATTCCTCTGTGAGGAAAAGTGTTCCCACATCTTCGGTTGGCCAGCACCAATTTTAGCCCAAGCTTCGCCTCCTACAAATGCCTTTGCTGACAAGTCTCTATCCTCCCCAGGGTCTCTCCTCTTTTATGTCCTTCTTTTATTATTACTGGGTTGTTGCTTATATTTTTGTTTTTTGCCTCTCTACTCCAGGATGTTGTTTCCATGAAAGCTAAAATCCCTTCTGTCTTGTTCTCTACCATATCCCAAGGCCTTGGCACTTAGCAGCTGCTTAATACATATTTATTGAATGAATAACTGAATGAAAGGTGTCTGAACTGAGTTTAGATGGATGAATAAGACTCACCCAGTCTAAAAATAGTGGCAAAGTAAAGAGAATAGCATGAAGAAAAGACACAGAGGCATGAACAGGCATGAGACGGGCAGGGTTATAAGCAGCTCAGTGTCACTAGATGGTAGTGTCAGAAGAGAGCGGTGGTGGATGTGGCTGGTGATAAACACAGAAATTAGCTCACAGAGGCCATTGTATTCCATGACCTTGGACTTTTGGTTTAGAGACGGGGAGACCGGCAGATTTTGGCTTAAATCTGTGCTTCTCAAATGTTTTAACAATGACTCACAAGAAATAGATTTTATGTATCTGTGAACTAAGATCCATCCCCAGCTTTTAGACACTGTCACATTCGTTGGCTCCTGGCTCCTTCCTCCACTTCAAAGCCAGCAGCAGCAGAGCGAGTCCTTGGTACATCATATCTCTCTGACCCACTCTCCTGCCTTTCTTGTACACTTTTAAGGACTCCTGTGATTATATTGGACTCACTTGGTTAATCCAGAATAATCTTCCCATCTCAAAGTCCTTAACTTTAATCACGTCTCCAAAGTGTCTTTGCCATGTAGGGTAACCTGTTCACAGATTCTGGGAATTAGGGCATGGACATCTTTGGTGGGCCATTTTCCTGCCTACCACAGGGATGTTTATAGGGAGTTTTCTAAAGATCATATTCCTTTCCCTCCTTCGCATCTTTCTTTCAATAGACATTTATTGAGTACTTACTGTTTCCCAGTGTTAAGTGCTGGTATTCAACAGTGAGCAAGGTAGTCAATGTTCCTGCTCATATGGGGCTTATATTCTAGTATAGAAGACAGATGACAAACAAGTAATTAAGTAAAGAAATGAGGTAGTTACAGATTGTGCCATGAAGACAATAATAAGGTGATGAGTAAAAAATCAACTGGGGAAGACCACATTGGTCAGGGAGGGCGTGGGAGGGATAGAGACAGTGGTCAGGGAGGGGCTTTCTGGGGAAGTAACACATAAGCTGAAATCTAAAGGGTGTAAATACGTCAGCCACACGAAGAAGCTAGGGAAGAGGATTCTAGCAGAGGATTTGGAAAACGTGAAGTTCTCTAGGCAGCAAAGGGCATTGTTCAAGGAACAGTCTGAAGGCCAGTGTGAATGGAAAAGAGTGAACCAGGCAAAAATGTAAGTGATGATGGCAAGATGGGAAGAAGTGAGGCCATGCAGTGGCTGAGAGACTGTGTGTGGTGTGGGCTGTGGATATTTTTCTAACAGCAGTAGGGACCTGTTGAAGGATTTCAAATAGTGGTGGTGTGCAGCGGGTAACGTGATCTGATTTATGTTTTTCAAAGGTAGTTGGCTGTATGAAATGGCTTAGAAAGGGCAAGGATGGACTGGAAAGACACGTTGAGGGCTAGCATAGACTAGGGGAGAGATGACAGTGGTTTGGACTAGGGTGAAGGGACAGTTGGAATGGAGAGAAGTGCATTGATCTGTAAAATATTTTGGAGGTAAAGTTGACAGGACTAGAGATGGTTTAGCTGTAGGAAATGAGAAAAAGATTGGAATCAAAGATAGCTTCTAGGTGTTTTTAGCCACTTAGGGATGAGAATATCATTCACTAAGATAGAAAAGGCTGAAGGAAGAACCAATTTGGAGAAAGGGTGACAAGAATTTAGACTGAACACCTTAATACTGAGAATCTGTTAGATATCTAAGAGGTGATGCAAAGGAGACAGATGGATGAGACTGGAGCTCAGGGGGATGTGTGAGTTGAAGATCTACTCTGAAATCTTTAGCTAGCAGATAACATCTAGAGCCAGGGGACCAGGTGAGATCACCTACAAAGAAAGTAGAAATAGAAAAAAAAAATACCTTGAGTGTGCTAAGGTCCTCCAAGAGTTAAAAATCAAGAGGAAAACAAAGGGTAGCCAGCAAAGACTTATGCTAATATGCTAATATTATTTGGAGTTTCCCTGAATGATGACTAGGCTAGAGGTAGAGGAAACAAAGAACCCCACAGGGACAGAAGTGCTGTGTCTCTAGCACTTAGTGTACCTAGCACATGAAAGGCAGCCATCCATATTGAATGAGTAAGTGAAATTTTCTGAAACTCTTCAATATTTTCTGGCATATGTCTAGGTATGGAGTTAAGAGGTAAACTTTTGCTTTGCATTGGCTACTTTTTAGTGGACTGACACCACAGAACTTCCCAGCCTACTTTATGATTTTTTGGCCTATCTTTAATAGAATTTAAAGAATTTGTTACTGACCAGTAGAGCCATTCCTTAGGTTTGAATTTGAAACAGATCAGAATTGCCAGCTTATGTTTTCTGACCTATTCAAGATAAAATCACTCTGTAAATAAGTAATTAAAAAACAAATAAGTAAACGAGCTTCTCTAGAAAACCCAAACAACCCTTGGAATTCCTTTTTTACTGCCAAAGAGATCAATCTTTTACTAAGTTCCAGATGGGTTATGAGCCATTTTTCAATCTACTGATTCCAGAATCACATGACTGGATCAGAAACTCTCATTAGTCAAACTACTCTGTGTGGTTTGATGATGAAGCCTTATTTAGAAGGAAAAGAAGAATAAAAGTGTTCTGTGGGACTAAGTCTCAGATAGGTTAAGCAACTTGCACATGGTCTCAAGTATTTAAACTCAGTGCTAAAGGACCCCAAAGCCCATTGCTGTGGCCTGAATGTTTATGTCCCCCTCGAATTTATATGTTAAAATCCTAACTGTCAATGTGATGATATTAGGAGGTGGGGTCTTTCGGAGGTGATGGGGTCATGAAGGTAGAATTTTCACAAATGGGACTAGTGACCTTATAAAAGAGATCCCAGAGAGCTCTGTCGTCCCTTCCACCATGTGAGGTCACAGCAAGAAGTCCCCGTCTATGAACCGTCTATGAAGTGGGCCCTCACCAGGCGCTGAATCTGCTGACCTCTTGATCTTGAACTTGCCAGCCCCCAGAACTGTGAGAAATAAATTTCTGATGTCTATAATCTACCCAGTTCATGACATTTTGTTACAGCAGCCCAGATGGACTAAGACATCCAAATTCTTTCTCTAATCCTTTGCTGACCCCAAGAAGTTTCACTGAGATGGGGTTTGGAAGGTGGCTAAGATAATTCGATTTACTGATTTTAAAGGCATATGTCATTTTCTAAAATAACAAAATCTCAATAAGATGGAGAAAAATCAAGTGGCAATTGAAGCTCTTCTGAGCTATTTTGGCTGTGGTATTTTCTGAATGTATTTAACATGAATGAATTTGTCTTCTTTTGCAAGGAAGAATACAAAGTTCTATACCAGAGTCGATTGTTGATGGCACATACTTTTAGACGATGCTCACTGGCACTTATTTTTATAACTATGTGGCTGTTGATTAAAGCAAAAATAGGTAAGATATTTCTGTAAGTCACTCCGTGGAAGAATTTGTGGTTTAAATTCTCAGTTACAGATGAAGTATGTATTTATGGTAAATGTTCTGGTAGTTGGTCTTTTGTAGTCAATCTCTGTCATTTAAGTGGATAAGTCTGGTTCTGTCTATAGTAGTTATTTAATTTAATTTCTACTAATGATTAATATAAGGGTCCAATTATTTTATTTCTTCCTAAGAAAGTGGCTTGGTAACCCAGTTAGGCATCACAAATACATGTTTTACATTTCAGCACATTTTTCTTTTTTTTTTTTTGTTTTCTTCTTTTTATTATACTTTAAGTTCTGGGGTACATGTGCAGAATGTGCAGGTTTGTTACATAGGTATACACGTGCCATGGTGGTTTGCTGCACCCATCAACCCGTCACCTACATTAGGTATTTCTCCTAATGCCATCCCTCCCCCAGCCCCCACCCCCTGACAGGCCCTGGCTTGTGATGCCCACCCCCACCCCCGTGTCCTTGTGTTCTCCTTGTTCAACTCCCACTTAAGAGTGAGAACATGCGGTGTTTGGTTTTCTGTTCTTGTGTTGGTTTGTTTAGTACTTTTTTTTTCCTGCCTCCCACCCTCCACAAGTTGTTGTTTTTTTTTCTGAGACAGGGTCTGGCTCTGTTGCCCAGGCTGGAGTGCAGTAGCACAATGTTTGCAATGCTTTTTCAATACTCTTTTAAAACTGTCTTTTTTTTCCTTGGTACAAGTATTTAAACAAAAATTATAAATCATAAATGGTGATGGAAACAAATGTGTTTTTTTCTGGGAAGGCTTTAGCAGTCTGGTAAATAATTTGCATATGAGAGAGGCTGGTTTTTCTCAAAACTGTGTTCCTGAATGTTCTTCCAATCCTGCTTTCTAACCACTTTCCTGGTTATAGTTCTGATTATAGTATTACTGTTATGAGAAGGATGCATATTTTCATTCAAATACAGTTAGACTTCAATATGTTTACCTTCTGTTCTCATTGTACATCACTATTATAACCAGAGACATGTAGGTTAACTATATTTGCATGATCTGATGGGGTTAATTTTACCCTGTTTTGGGGAATTACATAAACTCTTCATTTTGAAATGGGTTTATTATCACCAGCTAAATATTGCATTTGTATCTTATTGCAGATGAGTGCAAGAGAGGCGATGTGACTGTGAAGCCTTCCCGTGTAATTTTACTTGGATCCACTGTCAATATTTCATGTTCTTTGAAGCCCAGACAAGGCTGCTCGCCCTATTCCAGACGTAACAAGTTAATCCTGTACAAGTTTGACAGAAGAATCAATTTTCACCACGGCCACTCCCTCAATGCTCAAGTCACAGGTCTTCCCCTCGGTACAACCTTGTTTGTCTGCAAACTGGCCTGTATCAATAGTGATGAAATTCAAATATGTGGAGCAGAGATCTTAGTTGGTGGTGAGCATTCCATTTTGAATTTTTAAAACTTGGTGATCTTTTGGTATTTTTGATCTTTTGGTATTTGATGTTAAGCAGAAACCCAAATACAGGTCAATGTTCTTTCTTTTCCCACCACATTGAAGTATTTTATTTTGATACTGACATGAAAGCTTCAGTGTGAGTTCAGAAATTGGAATCTTATTTGGCAAGTCTCTCTCTCTCTCTCTCTCTCTCTGTCTCTCTCTCTCCATCAGAACCATTTATCTGTTGTCCTTAACTCCAGTGGCAGAAAAAATGGATCTCTGCAGTTGGGTCTTTATGCCTTTTTGACTTACGAGAATATGTTTAAAGCTACAGCCTCCTAAAAAGAAAGAAGAGATGTCTTTTTAAACTTATGCAGCCCAGGATGACTACACAGAGTTGAGCAGCACCTCTTGCCCTACCTAACTTAATGCCTCCCAAAATAGTTCTTCCATCCATGCTCACCTAGACCACTGGTTCTCATACTTAGCAGAATGTAAAATAAAACATTGATCACACTTACTATCTTTTCCTCAGTTCTCCAGAAAACTGACTCCAGCGAAATAAAAAGAAAAGTAAAGAAAAAACCTGACCTGCTAACAATTCATGAGAAGAGGGTGTGGGGCAGAGGAGTTACACAGCCCCAGGGAGGCAAGAGGGAAGGAGTGAGCCAGGAAAGGAAGAAAGGCAAATACCAGGTAGTAACATTACTGAACCGGCCACAGCTTCAACAGAAAATACAGCTGGTTGTTTATACTCTTCGGAACATTCCCAGAAAGAGCATATAGAAATCTCATGAGAAGAGAAAGAAAGAAGAACTTAACTATGTCCCACTGGCCGAAGTCCACCTGACAGGGGATCAGTTTCCCACACTGCTGGCTTGCATTGCTGGTCCCTTCAGGCAGCTGCTGGGGGATTAGAACTAACCTGTCAGAGTTGACACCTGCAGCATGAGCCACAGGGCACAGGATGAACCAGCAGCCAGCAGCACACCTACCTGCAGTTTGCAACCTGTGGCCCACAGCCTTGCAGGTCCAACCAGGCAAGCCCGTGAGCAAGCATGGGCCCTGAGGGATTCCATGGCACCCTGTGCCTCAGTGGTTCCAAGGAAGCTTTGGGGTGGCAGACAAAAGGCATGAAGAGACTAGGAAGAATTGCTCTAGCAGGCTGGCTGACCAAGTCTCATAGACATGGTCTCTGTCATAAAGGTAGTGATATAGAGCTCAATGAGACTCTGTCCAGGAAAGATGGAAACCTCTTCTCTGTGACCATTAAGGATATATAGATGTACAGTTGGTACCAGGCAGTTTTCCTGGAGGGCCCCCAGAAGCATTGAGCCGAAGACCAAGCAAATGACCAAGCAGATCATTGGTAGGAAGGAGGTATAAACTAGGCCAAATACTCACCTTCCAGCTCAGGGCCTCCTGTTCATACCACTGTGAGTCATGTACTCAGCATTGACAGCCTGTGGTATAGTAGAAGTAGCATGGACTTTGAATCTCAGCTCTGCCAGTAGCAGTGTACTTTACACAACTTAAATTATCTGAGCCTCAGTTTCTCCATCTGTGTTATGAAGATAATAACATCTACTTCATAAAATGGTCGTAGTAATTAGAAGACCTCTTATATGCAAAGTGCTTAATCCCATGCAAGGCCCATGGGAGGCATTTAGGTGATGGCTTTAGGTTTCTCAACAGCAACCTGGAATGTGGAAGGCAACAGAGTCCTGACTATAGACTCTTTTCAACTTAGAATTCTATCCTCAAAGTGTCAGTCAAATGTGAGGGTAGAATAAAGACATTTTAAACTATGCTCAAGATATTTCCTCCCATGCACCCTTTCCCAGGGAACTAATGAAGGCTATGCTCCACCAACCCAAGTCATTCGACAAGAAAGAAGAAAACATTAAATCTAAGAAACAAGAGAGCCAAAGGAAAAAAAGAAAGAACTTAGGAGACACTAAGGATGAGCGGTCCCAGAATGACAGCTAGGTACCAGGCATGGAGGCAACCTGTCTTATATTGGAAAATCCACAAAGCTCCAAGAGAGAAGTCCTTAAGCAGATGAAATGGATAGAAGTGCCAATACATTGCAGTATATTGAACAGTGATTGAGATAATTGGCTTGCAAGTTTGAAATTTTATTAACAAGAAAACTAAACAAATGGAAAAACAAGATAATTACTAATTCTAAGACTAAAAGTTATACAGAAAATGAAAAGTTAATATAGTATTCTATATGACTCAGTCATGACTAGTGTGTGTATATGCATAAGTATACACTGTATAAATACATATAAACATATCTAAATGTATATGTGTACATGGGTACATATGTGTACAAGGAAGAGATTTTCGTTTTTTTGTTTTTGTTTTTTTTTTTTTGAGATGGAGTCTCACGCTCTCGCCCAAGCTGGAGTGCAGTGGCACGATCTCTTCTCACTGCAACCTCTGCCACCTGGGCTCATGCAATACTTCTGCCTCAGTCTCCCAAGTAGCTGGGATTATAGGCATGCACCACCATGCCCAGCTAATTTTTATATTTTATTAGAGAGGGGGGTTTCACCATGTTGGCCAGACTGGTCTCCAATTCCTAATCTCAGTGATCCTCCCCTCTCAGCCTCCCAAGTTGCTGGGATTATAGACATGCATCACCATGTCTGGCTAATTTTTGTACTTTTAGTAGAGACAGGGTTTCACCATGTTACCCAGGCTCAAACTCCTGGGCTCAAGCTGTCTGCCCACCTCAGCCTCCCAAAGTGCTGGAATTACAGGCATGAGCCACTGTGCCTGGCCCAGGACTCTAACTTTTAAATATGAACTTGTAAGTTAAAATGACTCTCAGACCACCTGTGTGGAGTCCCTGAGAAAAAAGTAAACTATTGTAATAGTCCAGGAAGAAGTGATCAAGTCCTTATCTAGGGCAGTGGCAATGGGAACCAAACATGGGAACAGATAACTCAAAACCTGGTGGAAGTAGGATCCACTGAATTTGATGACTAACTGGATGTAGAAAATGAAGAGGAAATGTTGAGAAAGACTCTGATGTTTCCAGTCTGTATGCCTTAGAGGAAGCTGATGCCCCAGGCAGCTTCATAAAATAGAACAAGAATAGATGTTGAATCAGAGAGAACTGGCTCAAACAGCTGTACCAATTACTAGCTATGTGACCTTGAACATGTTATCTAACGTCTCTGAGCCTCAGCTTCTTCATCCATTCTATGAGGTTAATCTGAATGCATCCCTCTTGAGTCATTTATACAGATTAGATGGCGTCATGCACATAGTGTGCTTAGCACAGAGTGTGGCACCTAGTAAGAGCTCAAAGGTTTGTTGTTGGAATTCATTGGCAACATTCCTTATTCTACTTCCAGCAAGAGCCTCCAGTGTTTTTTGTTTGTTTGTTTGTTTATTTTCTTTTGAGACGGAGTCTCACTCTGTCACCCAGGCTGGAGTGCAGTGGCGCAATCTCAGCTCTGTGCAACCTCTACCTTTTGAGTTCAAGTGATTCTCATGCCTCAGCCTCCTCAGTAGCTGGAATTACAGCATGTGCCACCATGCCCAGCTAATTTTTGTATTTTAAGTAAAGAAGGGGTTGCACCATGTTGGCCAAGCTGGTCTCAAACTCCTAACCTCAAGTGATCTGTCCACCTCAGCCTCCCAAAGTCTTGGGATTACAGGCGTGAGCCACTGCATTCAGTGAGAAGAGACTTTTTTAAAGGAAAAGTTTATTATTCTATTGAAACTATATAAGCTAGATATCATTATACCCATTTTATAGATTCAACTGAAGCTCTGACTTGTCCAAGGTCACACAGTGGGCATTCCTGTGCCTATGTCTGTGGTGGATGCTAAGGACAAAAAAGACATTTATTTAATCAATTACAGATTTTTTTAGTGTAGACAATAGCTAGGACTTCTGTAGTATGCTCATTTTATCTAACCTAAAGGAAATATGTATCTACACGTGGGTCTGGGTATTAGGCTAAAATGGGATGCCTGAATATCTAAGTATTTCTCTGACCTCCATTTTGTCCAAGAAATTCCTAGTTTGGGTCCTGTCTTTCACTATAAAATAGCTTTATTTAAAAATACACACCTTACAATAGAAGGGACCATGCTTGCTTTGTACATCTTTGTGTTTCCACAGCTAGCACTGTGCTTGGCTTGTGGGAGGTACTCAATGTCTACATACATAAAAGAATTAATTTATAAATGCCTATAAAGTGCTCCAAGGGACACTGCAGAAATTAGATTTAGATGGTATAGCCCAGGAAGACATGAGTGAGGCGAGTGGGTATACGTTTCTTGACAGCAAATGTCTGGTGAAGAAAGCAAGTAAGTCTCTCATTTTTAAAGGTTTCTAATATTTGAATGGGCATCACTCCAAAGGAAGTTAATTGATTATTACCAGGGGTAATGGAGCTAGCACTGGATGTTCACGTGTCAGGGAAAATGGTAGAATATGGAGAAAAGGCTTGGACTTGAGTTACCCACAGCTGAGCTGGAGCCTTGAATCTGCCACTTCATAATTTTATAATCTTGGGTCAGATATTTCACCTCTCTCAAAAATAAAGATAATAATGGTATCTACCTTATGGGGTGCTATGCTGTCTAATTCAGAAAAACTGCACATAGCACTGGACTAGGCATATAGTAAGTATTTGATCCATATTTACTAGTATTATTACTGTTTCTAGGAGAAATTTTTGCCTTATTGGCAAACTGGGACTTGGACGAAATCTGAAAATGGCTTCTAGTTTACCTGGGTTTATGGCATGTGGGGGATATATTGTCATGTTGTTGGCAGATAATAACAATTTGGTTGAAATATCACCTGTGTGATATATAAGCTTTTTGTCTTTTCTTTTTAAAGTTGCTCCTGAACAGCCTCAAAATCTATCCTGCATACAGAAGGGAGAACAAGGGACTGTGGCCTGCACCTGGGAAAGAGGACAAGACACCCACCTATACACTGAGTATACTCTACAGTGAGTGAGAGGCTGTATTCTTGCAGCTGTTTTCTAGATCTTCTCTTAAATGACATTTAGAAATATCTATTATTTATTTATTTATTTAGATGGAGTCTCACTCTGTTGCCAGGCTACAGTGCAGTGGCACAATCTCAGCTCACTGCAACCTCCGTCTCCCAGGTTCAAGTGATTCTCCTGCCTCAGCCTCCCGAGTAGCTGGGATTACGGGAATCCGCCACCACGCCCAGCTAATTTTTGTATTTTTAGCAGAGACGGCGTTTCACCATGTTGGCCAGGATGGTCTCGATTTCTTGACCTCATGATCCGCCCTCCTCGGCCTCCCAAAGTGCTGGGATTACAGGCATGAGCCACGGCGCCTGGCCTGTCTGTTTTATTTTTACCGGAGAGAAGAAGCAATAGATACTTCTAGACAATTAGATACCTTTTTTAAAAGTTTCTATGTTTATAGTTAAAACTGCTTCATCCATCTACAGTATGAGAGACCTAATATCTTGGGTCTGAGTTCTAACTCAGCGTTCTCTTCAGTGCATTCCAGATCCAAGTTATGGCTGTTCTTTCCCACTCTAGTAGGGTTAAACTGGTTGCATAAGATCGCTTCTCTTTTTTGCAGCTGCAGACTCTTGGGGTCATGATACATAAATAAACTCTTCCTTGTGGTAGTTTTCCATTCGCTTGGAGAAGTTTCTTTTTAAAGCACCATTGGCTGACCTAAGAGTCCATGAGAAGAGAGAGTCTGGGAGATTCTGTTCCTTGGAGTAGATTTCGTGATCCCATTAAAGATCCAGCTGATTTGTGCTATTCCTGAGTGAGGAGGAGATGGAGGAAAGGAGGGGTTCTGTAGTACATTTACTTTTTCTAACCTACAGGAAATATCTATCGACATGCAGGTCTCAGTGTTAGGGTAAAATAGCCCAGGATTCTACTCTGGCCACTGCTGTACTAGGAACTGACAGTTCTGTGCCACAGATGTCAAGGTGGCCACGGTCCTTAGGATAATGTGTGGAACTGCCCTGGGGAGCCAAGATGACAGCAGGGTTTGGGGAATTTCAGCAGCGTAGGCGTGGTTACCTATCTTATCTACACGAACATGAAAGAACATCTCAGTTCTACTAAAAAAGGGAGTTGGGTGAAGTATAGTCTTATATGACCATATAATACAAATATTCCTGGTGTATATTACCAAGTCATAAGATTGACCTTTAAAAATTGTCTAGAATTCTAATATTTAAACATGTTGTTCTTTTCTACTGTAAGTAGAAAGTAGTACATAAAACATCTTGCTACACGTGGTTGTATTTTGTTTACAGGTTAAGTGGACCAAAAAATTTAACCTGGCAGAAGCAATGTAAAGATCATTATTGTGACTATTTGGACTTTGGAATCAACCTCACCCCTGAGTCACCTGAATCCAATTTCACAGCCAAGGTTACCGCTGTCAATAGTCTTGGAAGCTCCTCTTCATTTCCATCCACATTCACATTCTTGGACATAGGTACATTTTATTTCACTATTTCACTGGTTCTTTATAATTATTTTTTAAATCATTCAAATTTTTTTTATGGTTGTTTCAAGAAAGACAGAGATTGATGGAAATTGGCCAACAGGCATAGGCAAAAGATAGAAGTTACTTTCATGAAGGTCAAAGGGTGCATGATTCTAGAGCTGTATAATGATGGCTATACAAAGTGGGATGTTCAACATTATTCTCTCTGTTGGAGAAATTAGTCCCTGGATTCAAATCCCATGAAAGAATCAGCTACTAATGATACCACCTGACTGAGGAGAGGGTCCTGTGGGGTCATTCAAGATGCTCAGTGCAAGCCCTTCTTGGAGGAGGTGTCCTTTCACCCCCGTGGCTACTCTCATTGTTGTGAGATAGGCTACATGTGGGCCTGCTCGGTTAGAGCAGCGAGGTACAAACTATGAATAAAATTTCTCAAGCCACAGGTGCATCTTGCTCTGAGAATACTTACCTCCAACCCTGGAGCGAGCCAGTACATTCCTGAGCAAATGTAATTGGTCCAGTTGAATCAGAGGCCAATCTCAGGCATTCCAAGTTCTGACCATCCAGGCAGAATTGGGCTGCCTGAAGTTCCAACCTCACACTATGTGCTTCTCGCCTCTTTTTCCATGGCACTTCTTTGCGTACATACTGCTAACAATGAGTCTGATCATTGGCATTTACTATACACTTTTCCACCACATTTGTTCTCAGGCTTCCTCCCATTTTTTTTCATACACCATTGATCTCTAGGCTACCTTCTCGCCCCCTGTTCTTTTCCTCTGTCCCTTTGCTATGAATTTTCCTACCAACATTTCTTCTCCTCCTGAGGCAATCATCACTAGCCACCTCTGCTTCTCAGTCATTGGAACTCTTGAGTTTGGCACATTGGTTTTTAAAAAACCATTGGATTAAGTGGAGTTGAAACTTACCACTAATGTTGGTAGTAGTTATTTGGTAAAAATGAGATTTGATTAAGGGGGATTATTTTAAAGATTCAGAAGTGAATCCAGCTTTTAAAAAAATTCTTTCTTAAAGCCTGGAACTTTTCCCTTGTGTATTTTACCAAATTTGATGGTTGTGCATCTCAGAACTGAGTTTTGTCAAACTCTTTATAGCTCATGCCAGTACATAAGACAATTGCTGATCACGGATCCTGAACCACACTTTTTTGTTTGTCCTGGTTACTAGTGAGGCCTCTTCCTCCGTGGGACATTAGAATCAAATTTCAAAAGGCTTCCTCCGTGAGCAGATGCACCCTTTATTGGAGAGATGAGGGACTGGTACTGCTTAATCGACTCAGATATCGGCCCAGTAACAGCAGGCACTGGAATATGGTAATGATCTTTAGAGTGAAGGAAAAAACATTGAAGGGTTCTTAATATTGCTGCACAGACCTCTGTCTTTTCATACAGCAAAATATAGAGTTTAAGAATATTTATCCCAAAGTACACACTTGAGAACTATCAGAAAGTCACGTACGCCTCTGTTGATTAAGAAATATCTTGAATTTTGATCTCTAATTCTGAAATTTTTAAAGCTTTTGTAAACCAATATTAATTTTCTATAGTTTGTTTCTAACAGAGGATTCATTTCTCCTTATTATTTACCCCCGTCCTATTATTACTTTCTAGCATTTAAAAAAGATTGAAAAGAGAAATATTAAGAAATGTCCACAGAGATTTATATAGAATTTAATATTCCAAAGAAAAGGTCTACAATTTAATATAATATTAGGCATTACATGTTTTAAAATAAAATGTATGGGATTATGATTCTTTCCAGGATTGTTGTAAAATTCAATGGCTTATAATAACAAAGGATCAGTTCCACAGATAGCTGATATTCAAGAGAGTATAACTAATTAAAGCGTTTTTTTAAAAAAAGCCAGTTCTATGTTTGTGTTAAAACATTCATCACATTCTAATTGTAATCAAATAAAAAATAATCTCTAGTAGAAACTTCTCCAAGGTGTTTTGACACTTCATAGTTTTCAATCTTTACTTGTTTTTCAGCTGGTTTCAGGATCCCCCTCGAGAACCTACATAGATGGGTTCTTAGTCCCGGGAGATTTTATTTTATTTTTAATAAGAAGCTATATTTCAGATTAATATCATATCTATTCGGTAAGACAGTCATTGATATTTCTTCTCATTTAACGGTAGGTCTGAAAAACAAGTAGGATCAAACAGCCTGGGGTTTTTTCTCATTTTGTGTTAAAATTCTTTAAATTAGCAATCTGGTATTAATAGGCACTTTTAAAAAATGTCTGTTTCAAGGTTAATGTTACAGAGGCCAGAGGAAGACATGATTTGCTGGATCTGAAACCATTTACAGAATATGAATTTCAGATTTCCTCTAAGCTACATCTTTATAAGGGAAGTTGGAGTGATTGGAGTGAAACATTGAGAGCACAAACACCAGAAGAAGGTATGTGTCCAAAATATACATACATATCGGGGAGGAATAAAGGGGAGAGAGGGGGAAGATGTAACGATTTCCTTGGAATAGAATCTGTAAAGTACTGGTGCTGAATCAAAAAGTATGACTACATTAGTTAACAACTTAATTTTTATATTAACTTAAGTGCTGAAACTGTTCAAGGAAATAGGTTTTTATCGCTAGGACATTTTTAACATTGGGTGAGTTCTACTCCTGTTTGCTATCAGTCATGTTGGTTATAATGCTTGGTTGTAACTCTTATCTCTCTTACTATCTCAGTAACTTATTTCACAGAGCTATAACCAGTAATTAATCTCATTTCTTGTTAAAGCTTCATATATTTTATATTTTTGATTCGATGAAAAGTAATGTGGCTCAATAAGCTATATGAAAACTTGAAAGAAAGTAGACTCTGGAGACACATATTTCAAAATAAAATTTAGCATCCAGCAATCCTCTCTTTGTCCAAATATTATAATACTGTACTTCAAGCCTTTGGTATTTACTGCACAAATGAGCACCACCTGGCCACCCATAGCTATGAAAAGGATATCAAATGTGTTTTTCAGTCTGATGAATTTTTATTTTTTAGTAATTATTGGGAAGGGAATGTTATTGAAGTATAAGAAAATATTTTATTGAAGCAAAAATGCCTATGTAAACTTTATACCAATATTAAATCTTTGGAGAGACAAGAAATAGTCGTCTGAATATTAGTTTTTAAAAGCACTCATTTATGTTGGGCACCGTGGCTCACGCCTGTAATCCCAGCACTTTGGGAGGCTGAGGCGGGTGGATCATGAGGTCAGGAGTTCGAGACCAGCCTGGCCATCACGGTGAAATCCCATCTGTACTAAAAATACAAAAAATTAGCCCAGCATCGTGGCACATGCCTGTAATCCCACCTACTCAGGAGGCTAAGGCAGGAGAATCACTTAAACCTGGGAGGCAAAGGTTGCAATAAGCCAAGATTGTGCCACTGCAGTCCAGCCTGGGCAACGGATGAAGACTCCATCTCATAAATAAATAAATAAATAAATGCCCTCATTTAATGATATAGTAGAGAGCCTTTCATAATTTATATAAATGTGACTCAGAGGAAAACTTTTTGGCATATAATCCATTGTTCATTATCTGGAACTTTTGTAACATTAACGTGCAAAATCTAAATTCTTACTTGGGAAATTTATGGATGCATGTAAACTAGCCTCGTAATTAAGTTGCATTTATTTTCTGTGAGCTACTAATGGCTTTTGATAACTGATGATCCTTAGCAATCATACATCAATGACATTCAAGGAACTGAAGGATCTTTAGCAGAATGTAATACCTAATATGTGATTCGTAGAATAATCTTATATCTTCCTTATTTCTTGTATTAATTTCTTTTTTTTTTTTTGAGACGGAGTCTCGCTCTGTCGCCCAGGCTGGAGTGCAGTGGCCGGATCTCAGCTCACTGCAAGCTCCGCCTCCCGGGTTTACGCCATTCTCCTGCCTCAGCCTCCTGAGTAGCTGGGACTACAGGCGCCCGCCACCTTTCGCCCGGCTAGTTTTGTATTTTTTAGTAGAGCGAGGGTTTCACCGTGTTAAGCCAGGATCGTGCCAGTCTCCCTGACCTCGTGATCCGCCCGTCACCGGCCTCCCCTAAAGAGATGCTGGGATTACAGGCTTGAGCCACCAAGCCCGGCCTTTTTTTTTTTTTTTTTTGAGACAGAGTTTTGCTCACTGTAAGCCCCAGACTAGAATGCCGTGCTGATCTCGGCTCACCACAACCTCTACCTCCTGTGTTCCAGTGATTCTCCTGCCTCAGCCTCCCAAGGAGCTGGGATTACATGTGTGTGCCACCACGCCCGGCTAATTTTTGTTATTTTCAGTAGAGACGGGTTTCACCATGTTGGCCAGGCTGGTCTCTAACTTTTGACCTCAGGTGATCCACCTGCCTCGGTCTCCCAAAGTGCTGGGATTACAGAACATATATTAAAAGTTGTCTAAAAGTGAATTTATCCAACAAATGATAATTTATTAGCACTCATTTTATAATAAAATCTCTTAAATTAACGTTGAAACACTTGCCCTCTGGTTGTCACTTTTATAATCCAGAACTTACTTATAATATCCTTTTATTATACATAGTCGAAATAATTTTTTTAAAGACTATCTCATGAATTAGATTTTGTTTATATATGTGGTACAGAAAAAATTTTTGAAAATGGGCTATATTTTATGTCCCAGTTCAAGGTAGTAAATAGTCTGGGAAATATTTAAGTCACATCACATTAAGCTAAACTATAAACTAGGGAAACACTGGGCTTGTGAATTCTTGCCATTCTTATTCACATATGATAATGACCTCGTTAGAGATGTGTGAAAAGGTTTTTCTTTTCTTTTTAAAAGAGTGTTTGTCCTTTGAATTAAAATTCCTTCAAGGCAGCACAGTGGCTCTCATTTCCTATAAAATAAACCACCATCATAACAGTGAGTATAGCAACTCGTTATGGTTATGAACTCATGGATGATTGTGAATTGAACCTAGGAAGCTGGCTTATGCAGTCACTGAAGGTATTCATAAGGAGAGAAACCCATACTCTGAGATACACCGCCTTTACCAAGCTCTGTTGGCTTCCTTTCTATCTCTGAATCTCCCTTTTCTATGTTTGATTTTTCTGTGGGTTGTTGTAGGTCTTTTTTCTCTTTCTCTAGGCTGCTTGGTTTTCACCCCTTACCCGCTGTTTCTGTCATCAGTTTCTTTATGAAACACCAACTGATGTAAACCTAAAAGGTGTGAATTTTTTTTTTAACACGTCTTCCTTTTAACCCTTTCAATGTGTACTCATATGTAGCTTGACATTTAAAAAAAATTACTAGTAAGCTTTTTTTTTTTTTTTTAGGTACTCTCTAAAAGTGTGAATGATTCTGTAACAGAGCTCTTTTTTTTGCAGCCTTTGCTTCTCAAAATTGAGAGGAATGTAATGTCTGCGGGTGGATTGGGTGCAGTTGTTTATATCATTTGAACAGTGGGTGAGGGCTTCCTTTACTCCATAGGGCCCTTTTCTATGTCATTAAATTCAGATCCTATCACTGAAAAACACTTTTTAAATGACCGCAAAATAAGGGGTAGGAGGAAAGAAACTACTTTGCTGTGTTTAAGAGAATAGTCTTGAAATCAGCATCCATCAAAAGCAAGCCTGATAGTGACACTGGGAAGAAAGTAGCCACATTTTCCTTCTAGTGGGAAAACATTCTTGAATTTGGGCTCAAGGTGCCGAGACATGCCTGAGAATATGCACAGGTATTGAGGTAAGGTGATCTCTCACCACTTAGAACACCCAGGAAGAGATGCCAAAATACTGATGAATCAGCTGTTCCTTAATGCTCTCTTACCAATATGTGTCTCTGTGTGTTCATTCACCATTTAAAAAAGTCTTATTTGCAGTTTGTGATCTTGCTCAACTCCTTACAGCCAACAAAAGAAGCGTTGCATATTTATTCATACTTGGGGCGGGGAGCAGAGTGGTAAAGGAGAAACCTTTCCCCATCATGGTGACAGCAGGGGTGAGGGGTGAAGAATCCCTGAAGGGGGAGAAAATGAAGAGTTACCAGCTGCAGCCACCTCTTCCCACATTGAGAAGCTAGGAAATTCATGCACTCATTTGTAATTTTAAAATATTGCCAAGATAAGATAGGTGTGAACAATGAAATACTAGAGGCTATTTTAGATAGCAAACATTTGATAACAGTCAAGCGTGGAGGATTGGCAATTTTCTCTACAGGTTCAGATAGTAAATATTTTCAGCTTTGCGGATCATACGATCTGTCACAATTACTAAATGTGCTATTGTCACATGCAAGCAGCCACTGACAATACCTAAACAAACAGGCATGGCCGTGTTCCAAATAAACTTTATTTATGTATGCTGAAATTGGAATTTTGTGTAATCTTCACATGGCACTAAAAAGGATTCTTCTTTTGATATCTTTTCAACCAATATCAAAACCATTTGCTTACAGGATGTATTAAAACAGGCAGAGGGCCAGATTTGGCCCCATGGGCCATAGTTTGCTGATCCCTAAGCTAGCTATACTTGAAAGCATCATATTTGTGTCTTTTTGCCTGAGACTTGAGAATGAATGATTATTTTCTCTCTAAAGAGATTTATATCAGACACTTTCACTAACAGGAAAGTGTTATGTTTGAGATTCAGTAACAGTCCCTCAACCCTTCTCTCCTTCACTTGTTCTCCTCTAAGCTCAACACTTATCTTGGAAGGAAGGAATGACAATTCAGAACTCTTTTCAGGAAGTTATATGAAGAAGAGCAGAGATATCAAACAATCCTTTGTTGCTTTTGTTTTTAGGATCTGAGATAATACAGTGTATTTGCAAGGGGATGAAAAGGGTCCAGCAGAGAAAGAGAAATTAATGACACAGGGAAGGTGGGGATAATGGCTGGAGAGATGTCTTTGATAAAGCAAGAGGGAGTGGGGTCCAGAACTCTAGCTAAGGAGTTGGACCGTGATGGAAGTGGGGATGATTCATCCACCAGGACGTCAGTAGCAGTGCTGTGTTAGGGAATTGACTGGGGGAGTTTGAACGTTTTCATGGTGCAAAGAGGAGGGAATTTCCATCTGATTTCTTCCTTTTGCTTGGTGAAGTCTGAGGCAAGATCATCTCTTTTTCATATTGGTAGCTTCTTCCACTTTAACCCTACAGTTTTTTCCTTTACAGACAAAGTAGTTTCATCTGACTTCCACTTCTCATATTTGTATGTTTAGTCATTTGTACCCATTTCTTTTGAAATCACTTGAACATATTGGCCTTTGTCTTTTTTTTTTCTCATGTGCCTGTAATAGTTTTATCTGTATTTCGCTAGATAACATTGAGGTTAGAACTTTCAGTGATTCTGTGACAGTTGAATGTCAAAGATTCTCCTCACTATTAGCCCTTGTGTTGCTTTAAGCAGCATGATTTACACCTGGGTCATGAAATGTTACACTTTGAGACTCATGCAGATTCAACTAATGATTTCTCTCCTATGGAGGTATACACTACAGGTGGGCAACATTAACGTTTCAGTTTACTTGCAATTTACCTTGTGAAAAGAGTAGAATTCTAGAATTTGATTCTTAGCTCTGTAATAATCTGTTAGGTTGTGGATTTTTAATGAGTCAGTGAGTGTCGCCTTTAGATTTCTTACCAATATGTAATTAACTGAAGACATATACTGCTGTGGTACAAGTCAACTGGCTTTGACACTGAGCACACCCAGGTTTCCAAACCCTGATTCTGCAAATATCCAGATTATCTAGTTTGTGGAGTATTCAGATCTTGGTCAATGTAGTGAACTGTAATGGGAAAAGCAGAGTATTCAGGGAAAGCGAGACCTGGCTTCAGTCCTCAGCCTTGCCATTTACTAGACCCAAGTCTTTTGTAAATCATTTCACTTTTGCCAGCCTCCTTGTCCTCAAGTATAAAGCAGGTGTAATCATATGCACCCTTGCATTGTGTGAGGGTTAAATGAGATGATGTATATAAAGTGTCCAGATACCACCTGACAGTAGGTGGTTAGTGAATGTCACATCCCCTTTCCTTTGTTGCCTGTGCTTTTTCTCTTTTTGCATCTAAGCTAGCAGATAGAAGTCCCAGGTTTGATTCCTGGGCCACTCTTCATGTTCCTGGAGAATTAAGAGCATTTTCAAAATGTTTTACATAAGCATTTCTTACCTCTAAGTCCTCACTGCAAAGGTAAATACTATCACTACTGGAAAGGAGAGGAAAGAAAAGAAGTGAATGTTTAGAGAAAAAGCAAAAAAGAAAGTAGAGCAAGAGAGGCAGGAAAAGGAAGTGACAAAGGAAGAGGATAGAACAAAAAGAAGACCCACCTGACCGGGGATGGAAGTACCACAGAGAAACCATCAGCTTTCTCAGAGCCAGGCACCTGCACATTGCAGAGCCAAGGCTTTGGGATAAAACAGATTTGTGTTTAAAGCCTGGCATCTCTGATGATTAGTTCTGGGACCTTAAGCAAGTTCCTTAACCTTTCAGCACTTCCGTTTTCAAATGCGGGAAACCACAAGAGCTACTCTTGCTGAGCACTCACCACGTGTCAGCACGCTCCACTGAAATTCCCACTCTGCCCCGTGTGATGTGTGGAATTATCACCCTCATCGGACAGATGAGGGAGCTAGCCGAAGGATGTGGTTAGCATTTGTTCAAAGTCACAGAGTTGGGCTTACCCTGCAGACCTGGCTCTGAAGCTCACGCTGACTACTGCACTGAAGCTGCATCATGGGTTTGAGGAGGACAGGAGATGGAGCTGTGGATGGACCCACACAGCACCTGCCCTCTATGTGCGGGTACTTATGTTGCCTTTCTCTTTTGCTCTTCTCTTATCTCCTGTTATCCAGGTGGTGGGACTTAATTTTCTGGAAATTTCCGTCTGGTTAGATGGAACTTTCTAACCTAGAAAAAACCCCAGTGCAGCCTCCCCTCAAATACACTCTAAGTTTCACTGTTGAGGAAATTAGCTTGGTGCAGCTGAAGCCTGTTTTCAGGAGTTGTTGTTTCTATTGGTTCCACTCCTGGCTGTAAATCAAAACAAATCTAAGTGACTTGATGGTAGGGAAAACAAAATGACTTCACTCACTCATGTGAGCATGAACTCATGCACACACACACTCACACTCACACATACACACAGGAGTTGATTATTTAGTCTTTTTGCAATATGTTTGGTTGAAATTAAATTGGGCCATATTTGACCATTGTCTTACAGATTGGTGGTTATTTATTTAATCAGTTCAGCCTGTGTTTTGGCATTAAATAGATAATATCACATGATTTGTTCATTCATTATTTAACAATTATTAGGAGCCTATTATATTCTAAGTGCTGTGCTGGGTATGTGGCATATTAAATGAGATACGACTTCCCTTTAAGTAGATCATTGTCTAATGATCACAAACCAAATAATTATACTATAACATGATTAGTCTAGGAATGGAGATGAACACAAGGTTTGTCATTTATATTAGTGTATTTTTACAAACCAAAAAGTGTTTTTCTATATGAGTTATATCTTCTCTGTTGAGAATTCTTTCTGCATTCTAGTAAAAAAAAAAAAAAAAGAACCACATAAACTTTATTTTTATTTTTATTTTTTTGCTCTGTCTTATGGTGCTAAAGCCACATGTACTTTCCTTGGGTTATTTTAATAACACGTTTTAAGAGTAAGTTAAGGCTGGGTGCGGTGGCTCCTGCCTATGTAATCCTAGCACTTTGGGAGGCCAAGGTGGGTGGATTGCTTGAGCTCAGGAGTTCGAGACCAGCCTAGGCAAAATGATGAAATCCTGTCTGTACAAAAAATACAGAAATTAGCCAGGCCTGGTGGCGCCATCTGTAATCCCAACTATGCAAGAGGCTGAGGCAGGAAGATTGCTTGAGCCTAGGAGGTGGAGGTTGCAGTGAGCCGAGATCGTGCCACTGCATTCCAGCCTGGGCAACAGAGTGAGATCCTGTCTAAAAAAAAAAAAAAAAAAAAAAAGAGTAAGTTAAGAAACAAATTACTCACCATTTTTTTTAAAATTTGTTTTTAAGGTAACCTTGTTTTTCTAACTTTTTGGCCAAAGATACATATGTTCATTGTTAAACAAGAAAAAAAAAATACTGGGACACACACAAATAATTGCAGTTATCCTTTAATTCTACTCTTCCAGAATCGTTTGCTGAATGACCAGCTAACTTTCAAAGCTTTTCTACTGAGTAAATATATGAAAATACGTCTTTTTTTCTCCTTCCAAACAGAGCCTACTGGGATGTTAGATGTCTGGTACATGAAACGACACATTGACTACAGTAGACAACAGATTTCTCTTTTCTGGAAGGTAAGTTTTAAGTGTCAACTTAAAACTCAAGGGAATAATATTGGTTTCAAGGCAGAAAAAGACCTATTTGCATAGTGGCTTTTATATGAGGCTTCAATGACTTTGCTAGAGCTCATTTTCTCAGACATATTCATGACACACCACAGTGTCATGTGCCTTTGGTGGATAGGAGTGAGAGCTGAGTTCCTTCTTCCACACAGTCACATCATTTCAATCTGCTTCCTATGAGATCAAGGTCTCTTTCCATCCCTGGCATTTCCACCCTCTGACCCCAACTGAATCATCTCTTCTGACTGTTGTCGCCTTTCTGCCCACCCCCATCTCTCCTACATAAATATGTCCAGCAGTGACCATGTCACTTCACTGATTCACTCTTTGGGAAACAAAAGATGAAAAAGCTGTGGATGTGGATATTTAATAATGTTTTTTAGGTCATTGAAGAGGGAGAAGGAGGAAAGAAAGCTGCCCTACTTTAGGAATAGTAATAGTGGTAGAAAATAATACAAACAGGCCAGGTGCACTGGCTCACGCCTGTAATCCCAGCACTTTGGGAGGCCAAGGCAGGCAGGTCACTTGAGGTCAGCGGTTAGAGACCAGTCTGGCCAGCATGGCGAAACCCTGTCTCTACTGAAAATACAAAAATTAGCCGGGCATGGTGGCATGCACCTGTAATCCCAGTTACTGGGGAGGCTGAGGCATAAGAATCCCTTGAACTCGGGAGGCAGGGGTTGCAGTGAGCCGAGATCATGTCACTGCACTCGAGCCTGGGTGACAGAGCAAGACTCCATTTCAAAAAAAAAAAAAAGAAAATCATACAAACAGGAATAGAAAGCAGCCCTTCCTCAGGAATGGTAGTAAAACAGTAGTAAATTAGACAACTTTCCAGAAAACAGTGAAGCCTGACATTATCATAGAATGTGAAAGTTTCACAAAGCACTGAAAGCTGGCATTGCCATTTTATTTAATCCTCACAAAAACCCCCTGAGGTAAGTACTGGTATACCCACTTACCAGTAAATGAGAAAACAAATGAATGAATGAATGAAAAAATGAGTATCAGAGAGAGGAAAGAGAGGAAGTTCTTGCCCAAAGTCACCCAGCTACTAAGCACAGACCCGAGACTGAAACCTTATCCAGAACTGCTGCATCGTGACTCATCTTTGTTGAAGGGAAATGCTGTGCGATTCGAATTGAGCTACTGATTGGCATACTCATAAGAGGTTTCCAGGTGAACTGCACTCTTTATTTCTCAGAACTCACATCCTCTTCACTACAGCTCTTCCAATTAAGGATAGGAAGTTTTGGAATTATGAATCTGAATGAGCACAAAACCAGAAGAATAAGAATAACAATTATAAAGTCCTCTGATGGGGCTCACATGATGGGTTTTGATCACTGCACTCTTCTTTGGCTTTAAGAAATGAGTTATTTCTTCTTCTTTCTCCTCCCGGTCTCTCTCATACATACATAAAATGTCTGGTATAAGAGGAGACTACTATAAATAGCCTGGTGAATCATGATCAAGCTCTTCACTTTGAAACCAACACTGCAGCTCAAAATTTATTTTGAAATGAATCTACTTTTAATAGCAAGACAATTCTCAAAGCAGGACATTTAGAACAGTCATAATTTGTGAATATTATAGAAGAACCCAGCCCAATTTATTTCCTTTTCACGAGCAAGTGACTAGTTAAAACCAAAATTCCTCCTCTCATGTAAAGGTTTCTCCTCCAAAAATGTCCTCAACAGTGATCTGGAAAGATAATGCTACGTGTTAATCTATTCCATGCCTCTCAACTCAAGGGTTTCTCTCAGTAGAATGAGGGTAATGATACCAGTATCTGCAAAGCTGACAAGACCATTGTGGGGATCAGCAAATGAGAGGACACAAATGTAAAAATCATGAGGGCCACTAGTGTAAAATTCAACGGTGCTGCATGATGCATGTCTATCCTAACGGTGAAAGCTCCATGCCTGCGTGCTTCTCACTGTAACAGAGTTTATAGTGGACATCATCATGGTTCTCTGAAAACAGCACCAGAGTGAAGTCAAAATAAGTATGGGTTGGCCACGAGTGATGCTTGGTAAATGTGAGTATGCGATTTCTTCTCTGCTGCCTTGATTTTATTTCTATCTTCACAAGGTTTAGGTTCTGTAATGAGGTCTTAGAATTTGGAGGGACTTCAAAGCTCTTCTAGTTCAGCCTTACTTTCATTATAAACATGGTTCCTACTTCTGCCAGGACAGGCAGATGTCTCAGTGGGGACATTCTGGGACAGGAAGAATCTCACTTTGTAGTCTGCCCATGCCATGGTTGGACATCTCTTATTGTTTAGAAAATGCTTCCTTTTGTGTAGACAGAACTGTGGGCCCAAGAAGGATGCTTGGAGTTGTTACTGGCTTATAATAAGAAACCAAAAAGGGCCAGGCGCAGTGGCTCACACCCATAATCCCAGCACTTTGGGAGGTCGGGGTGGGCAGATCACTTAAGTCCAGGAGTTCGAGACCATCCTGACCAACATGGTGAAACCCTGTTTCTACCAAAATACAAAAAAATTAGCTGGGCGTGGTGATGCCCACCTGTAATCTCAGCTACTTGGGAGAATGAAGCAGGAGAATCTCTTGAACCTGGGAGGCAGAGGTTACAGTGAGCTGAGATCATGCCACAGTACTCCAGCCTGGGTGACAGAGCAAGACAAAGAAGGAAGGAAGGGAGGGAGGGAGGGAGGGAGGGAAGGAGGAAGGAAAGAGAGAAAGAAGAAAGAAAGAAGAAAGAAGGGAAAGAAAGAGAAAGAAAGAAAGAAAAAGAAAGAAAGAAAGAAAGAAAAGAGAAAGAAAAAAAGAAAGAAAGAAAGAAAGAAAGAAAGAAAGAAAGAAAGAAAGAAAGAAAGAGAGAGAGAAAGAAAGAGAGAGAAAAAGAAAGGGCAAAAAGGTAAGCACTAGAAGCTTCTATAACTTGATGTCAGATGGTGGTCATCACAAGCCAACCTCAAAATCTTCAGTGACTCTCTAGTCTAAGAGGCTCCCCAAGGAAAGTTGGATCCAGTCCTAAACTGTCACAGGTTAAGTCCTTTTCTGTCAAACCTGGGCTTCTTTAATGGCCCCGAACAGGCGACTCAACTAGGGGTGGGAATGGAAACACTGACCAGAGTTACTGAGCAGCCCTGCTTAGGACCACAGAACCACAGAGTTATAGACCTCTAGAGCCAAAGGGATTTAACTGTCATATAGTCTCACCCCACAGTTTAAAACATGGAAACTGAGGTTTCAAGAGGTGATGTCCAGTGAAGGGATTTCAGGTGATTTGAGTTCGCTCTTATCCCAGCCTCTAACAGGGATTCCTCATGCCACTCTCAGGCAGGCTTGGGAATTCAAGGGAATGCCATGGTACAAGGGACTCATCTAAGTGTTAGGCTAGAAGGAAAACTCTGCAGCCAGATCGCTTTGTGACAGGGCCCAAGTCATACCTCACTGGGGAAAGGGAGCAAGGGCGTGTGTGGTGGTTTTTTTTTTTTTTTTTTTCCTTTGAGCAACTCTGGGAAACCAAATGCAAGAAACACCCACCACTGCAAAGAAGGAAATTTCATGCATTGGCATCAAAGGAAGCCCCAAGTAAAACCCCACTTGTCTGTGAATAAAGTGAGAGCACATTTCTCTTGCATATGAAGAAATGTGAGATGGCCTTTCACTTTTGTAGGATGTTTACATTAGAGGAGAACAACTCCGTGCTGGTCAGGTGCAGCCCCTGGGGGTTGGGGTGGGAGTATGTGTGTGAGTGTGGGTGTGAATGCATGTGAGTGTAAGGATGTGTGTGAGTGTGTGGAAGGTGTGGGAGTGTGGGCATATGTGAGTAGGGTGTGAATGTGTAGGTATGTGAGTATGTGTGTATGAATGGGAGCATGTGTCAGTGTGTGAGGATGCTGGTGAAGGAGACCTTTGCTTTGTTATGGTTTGTCACTTCTTTGCCCATGCCTTAGTTTCTCCCGAAAGTACCATTTCCTCAAAAATATCTTGTGCTACTTTTTTAAATCATAGGTTTTTTTTTTTTTTTTTTTTTTTTTGAGACAGAGTCTCATTCTGTGCCCCAGGCTAAAGTGCGGTGGCACAGTCTCGGCTCACTACAGCCTTCACCTCCTGTGCTCAAGTGAGCCTCCCACCTCAGCCTCCCAAGTAGCTGAGACTACAGGCATGCATCACCACGCCCAGCTAATTTTTGTTTGTCACAGAGACAGGGTTTCACCGTGTTGCCCAGGCTGGTCATGAACTCCTGGGTTCAAGTAATCTGCCCACCTCAACCTCCCAAAATGCTGGGACTACAGGCGTGAGCCACCACACCTGGCCCATAGCTATTTTTGAGAGGAAAAATACTTTCAATGTTGAAGCCAAAAAGTAAAGCCTAATCTATGAAATGAAACAAAAACACCTGGGTATTGTTAAAACCATAAATGCAATAAAGGTAAAAAATGTTGCTTGATTACAAACAGCCCCAGGGTTGGATTAGGCCCCTTTACAAAAGGGGGCTTTTAGCAATCCTCTCCCTCAAACTTCCTTTCTCCTCTCCTTCTGTACTGTTTTACATTATATCCTTTCCTTAATTATCTCAATCCATGATTCCCATATACTTCTCTTCTAGTTAAAACAGCATGTATATTTTTAGAAGAAAACCACCTTTCATATATATATGAAAAAGATATGAGAACCAGGTAAAGCCACATTAGCCTTTCTAGTTTCCTCTCTTAATTTCTTTAGCGTCCTCTCGTTATCCTGATATCTTGTTTCAAAACAAACTTTTGAAATTCGTTTGAGGCCGTGAGTCTGGAAGAGAAATACTCATGTTAAGCTCATTCCTTCGCTCAAAGAAATATGTGAAAGCTCCTCTTTAGTATTAGACACTGTACTGCATAGCTGGGATGTGAAAGTGAACAAGACAAATCCAGTCCTCATGTCCTGGAGCTCAGAGTCCAGCAAGAGGACAGGAGTAGGAGCAGGATGCTGAGGACACTTGGGTGTTAGGGAGCAGTTCCAGGTTCAGCTGGAGGGATGATGGTTGAGCTCGCCTAGTGGAGCCGGGGAGTGGTGAGCAATGAAAGAGGGACGCCTCTATGGATTTGGCATGGAAAGGATTACTTTAGTGAGACACTGTTCCATGGAAATATCAGCGAGCCACAAATGTCAGCCACATGCATGATTTAAAAAATTTTATGTAGCCAAATTTTAAAATGTAAAAAGAAACAGGTGAAATTAATTTTAATTTTTTTTTTTTTTTTTGAGATAGAGTCTCCCTCTGTTGCTCAGGCTGGAGTGCAGTGGCGTGATTTTGGCTCACTGCAACCTCTACCCCCTGAGTTCAAGTGATTCTCGTGCCTCAGCCTCCCAGGTAGCTCGGATTACAGGTGTGTGCCACCATGCCTGGCTAATTTTTATATTTTTAGTAGAGATGAGATTTTGTCATGTTGACCAGACTGGTCTCAAACTCCTGACCTCAAGTGATCCTCCCTCCTCAGCCTCCCCAAGTGCTGGGATTACAGGCATGAGCAATGGCTCTCGGCCTAATAATACATTTTATCTAATCCAGTAGATCTAGAACATTGTCATTTCACCACGTAATCAGTTTTTTAAATTATTTAGATATTTTATAACCTTTTTATCCTACCAAGTCTTCAAAAACTGGTGTGTCTACTAAGTGCCAGTATGGGCACATTGTAAGACTTCACTCTGCAGACAGTAGCACATCTTGGCTCGGACTAGCCATGTTTCAAGGGCTCCGTGACTTCCTACAGCTAGGGGCTCCCTCCCATATTCAACAGCACAGCTCCTGTGTTTTGAGAGCAATACAGAGAGAGTTAAGAAAACTCAGGCCAGGCATGGTGGCTCATGCCTGTAATCTCAGCACTTTGGGAGGCCGAGGTGGGAGAATCACCTGAGCTCAGGAGTTTGAGACCAGCCAAACCTTGTCTCTACTAAAAATACAAAAATATTAGCCAGGCATGGTGGCATGTAGTTATAACTCCAGCTACTCAAGAGGCTGAGGCAGGAGAATCCCTTGAACCCGGGAAGCAGAGTTGCAGTGAGCCGAGATCATGCCACTGCACGGGGCTCACACTGCCTGGACGACAGTGTGAGACTCCATTTCAAAAAAAGAAAAGAAAAGAAAGAAAGAAAACTCTTGGTTCCAAAAGTGGGGAAAATATTTAGTGTTTTTTATTTGTTATACGAGGTAATTCATTTTGACAAACAGCTACCCTCAAACCACAGAATATGGAAAGAAAGAAGATAAGCAAGCCCCGTATACCAATTTACGGCACAGCCTTAGAGACACTGTTGTGCAAGGAACAGCTTATTAGTACATTCGCTTTGTCTCTTTCTCCTTGTATTTCTCTCTCATATGCAGAATATTCCAACCTATATCACATTGCACTGAAGTGATGAATTCTTTGGCCTCCTAATATGAAAAAGCCTTGTTAAAAGTGGAAAGTATTATTTGGGACCTGATTTATATTGATGTAGGACAAAGGTCTATTGTAAATCCCTAGTGAGGATTGGCTGCCAGGAGCTTGGGGCATTTAAATAATTATAGGAGCTATCCAATCTCAGAATCAATATTTAAATACAAAAGCAGCAGATGGTACAATTCAGATCGTTTTGTTGCAATATTCAACTCTATCTCCCCCTTCCCAATCCTGGCCCCTCACAGGCAGGCACAGCATTTCCAAAGATATTTTTGGAAAGAAAGGGCTGATTTTCCTTGCTTACTAGTCAAACATGTTATGCCAGCTGAAAGTAGGGAATTTTGATTGGATAGCAGAATGTGGCCAGTGCAAAAAATAAGAGAGTAGGCAGCCAACAATTAACAGAAGATAGAAAGAAGAGATGGGAAGGGCATTTTAAAGTTTTGCTTTCATGAAAGTTTCTCTTATTTTTCTGTTTTTCTAGCTGCCAAACAAGATAGAAATCATTATGCCAGGATCACCACCAAGAGGTCGGACTATCAGTTAAGTCAGTTCAGTATAGCAGAACACGGGGGAGTATCTAGGAAGGGCTAGCATGGTCCAGCAGTTAAGAGTTCACCTCTTGGTAGAGCTGTGTCACCTGGGTTTAAGTTCCAGCTTCACTACTTATTGGCTGGGTGTTCTTGGGCAAAGTGCTTAAACTCTCTGTTCCTTATTTTACTCATGAGTAAAGTGCAGATCATGTGAAGTTGTTGTGAAGATTAATGAAATCGTTGTGAAAAGTGTTAAGTTATTGTTATGAGGCAAACATTGTGCATGACATTGAGGGTGTTAGTGGGGAAATAGATCCTTAGATAGACAATTTCAATGGAGTGTTTTTTAAGTGTCCAGGTGAAAGTTGTCTTTTTTTTTTTTTTTTCTTTTTTTGAGACAGGTTCTCACTCTGTCACCCAGGTTGGAGTGCAGTGGTGCAATATTAGCTCACTGCAACCTCTGCCTCCTGGGTTCAAGCAATTCTCCCACCTCAGACTCTCGAGTGACTGTGATTATAGGCATGCACCATTATGCTCAGCTATTTTTTGTATTTTTAGTAGAAACAGGGTTTTACCATGGTGGGTGAACTAGTCTTGAACTCCTGACTTCAAGTGATTTACCCACCTCGGCCTCCCAAAGTGCTGGGATTACAGGTGTGAGCCACCGCACACGGCCGAGGGTTGTCTTTTGAATCACTTCTTCATTTGGACTGGGGTTGCAGAAGGCAGTCATGAGTTTTAAAATCAAGATGCCCACAAAAACTTACAAATTACGTGTATTTTGTAACCAACTGAATGGCATTGGTGAGACTTCCATATAGAACTGAAGAGTAAGCCAAGAGTCAAGATGACCTAGCTCTTCAGAGACTGGTAGAAGAGTCATGTAAGTATGTTAGCAAAAGTGCCAATCATGATATTTTTATGTTACTTTAGAGTAACTGAGAGAAGGGAAGTCGCCAAGAATCTTAACATGTGCCAAGCACTCTTTAAAACAGTTTACCTACCTTAACTCATTGAATGCTCCAATAAGCCTACATTGCACATGACAGTATCCTTATTTTATAAATAAGGGCATTGAGGCTCAAAGAGGGAAAATAATTTGCCCAAGGTCATATAGCTGCTATGTGGTAGAGCAAGAAAGCAAGATCTGCTCTAATAAGAAAAAAATCAAAGTCAGCAGTATTCCAAAGCCAGAATCAAAAGAAAGAAAAGCTGTGATTAATAGTGTTCAGATTCCCCCAGCTTTCTATGGTCTAGATTATAGGCCCTCTTCTTTGATATAGGCTAAGCGCTAACAGATTTTTTTCTTTATTATTTGCATCAGGGGAAGTTCAGAAGTAGAGCATTACTTTATGAGAAGTTCAGTAAGTTTTTTAAATCTTAAGAAGAAATGATTTACCAATTCATGGAGACACCCCTCCTTCAATAGATCTTTAATTAAAATAAAAACAGATGCATTGCATTCTGAAATGGGTCAGATTTTGTCCCGTCATGGATTACAATTACCATGTTTTTAATGCTGAAAGCTTTTTCAGGCAGCAGAACTCTTACAGTAGGTTTACTGAGAGAGCTGTTCACTCTTCAGTTCTCAGACAAAGCCAAGTCAGAAAGGCTTTCCATAATAAATTTAAATCATTTCCCACCGGACAGAGCAGAAAGAAAACTGGAGAGAGGCAATGGGACTGTGGTTCCTTTATAGCATACTCTTACCAATAGGAGAAGGTGACAATGACAGTAGGAACACTAGCCTGAGACCATTCTCAGCACTGCCAGAGAAGGTACGAGAGGTGGCAGGTCTTGGAGACACTCCCAGGGATGCCAGACACGTTCTGGATGCTGCACACCGCTCTCACATCCACCAGAGGGCACTCAAAAATCTCACATTACTTTTCTGTGGGGCTATTTGAAACAGTTCCTTAACTTCCCCAAGCTTCAACATCCTCAGAATCACAATGGAGAGTTACAAGGACCAAATGGGACATTAGACATAAAGCTCCTGGCTCATGGTATAGCCCAGTGAATGTTGGTCTTTCCTTTATCATTCACCCAAACCAGCAGCACCAGCATACAAATAAGTTGATCTGGGAAGAGTCGGCGGGCTCCTCTAGTCTGCAGTCCTTCTGAGCTCACAGCTTGTCTCCTGTGACTCACAACCTGCTAACTCTGGGAAAAAAGGGATTCTCGGTCTCCACCCTCCCCAAACTGATGAACTCATGCTGCCTGTTCGTGCTGCATGTCAGAATGTATCAAACATCACAATTAGAGAAGTTGCTTTGCAATTTTGGGCTGGAAGGGTAGCTGTGGATTTCAACTATGAAACGCAGCTGCCCACTCCTACCAGTTCATTGTCTCAGGCTTGTCTAAATAGGGAGCAGCACGTCATAACAGAGGGAACACTGGCCTAGACGTCGAGAGCTCTGGATTCTGCACCTACCTTCTTCGTCTGTCCATTGAATGGCCTTAAGCAAGTCACTTCATGTCCCTGGGCCCCTGCTTTCCCACTTATAAAATGAATCCTTGAATTAATTGTTAATCTGTAGATTCACTTAGTAATCTGTAGATTCACTTCCAGTTTGGTGTTTCCTTGATATTTCCTTCCATCAGGGCAAGGCATAATCCAGGAGTGATGGACTACATACACCATTTGTAAACTTTATGTTGCCCAAACAACAACAACAACAACAACAACAAAACCCTGAACTGATTATACTGTTTTCAGTTGCTTCAGGAGACTAAGTGGCTAAATATCTTCAATTCCTACTGGCTCATTGAAGTTTTTTGTTCCATGGACCCTGTTGGACCAGTTAGGCTTGTTTTTCATTTTGATTAAGGAGACCAATTACCTAAGAAAGGATAATCTTTATTCCAAAAATTGAGTTTGACATCTTGTATCAGCCTAACCCATGGGATACCATATTTACTTGTCCAACTACTTCCATCCCACTCCCACCTTTTCGTTGATACTTTCAACTCTAAAATACGGGATGTGAAGGGGAAAATGTAAGAGTCTGGGTCCATGCCCTCTGGAAATCTTCATGATCCGTCAGAGCCACACCCCTATTTACTAGACTGCTGTGATCAGCTAGATTTTCACAGCAGTCACTATGCATAGTCATTGGATCCAAGAAAACATTTCACCCCTTCCTTCAGCACTTTACTATTATATTAAATGAGATTTCTGGGATGTCTATGAAGGACAGTGGGAAGGAGATAAGAAGACTGGTTTACAATGTTAGGATGGGACTGAAGCCTCTTGGGTCCCTGACCAAAAAGAAGAGTTCTGTGAGCTCAGTTAACTCTTGGGAAGTACCTTAGGGTTGGAAAACTTGGGGTGTGAATGGAGGTAACAGTCCTATCTCTGGACTTGCAGAAGAGACAGATAGGGAAGGATGGAGTGAGAGATAGCTGAGGGGATGGTCTTCCCTGGCCAGTGTCTGCTTTAATTTATTGTTTTTCTCCTCTGACAAACAGCAAATTTAATAATAATAGTTTAGAACATCCTACTCTAAAAAGCATTTGCTTATTCTAATCCACACAACAGGCCTATTTTGAAATGCTGATTTTAGGGAAAGCAGAATGTCCACACAAAAGGGCCCACAGCAACATGACATCCATCTGGTACACTGACCATGGTTTAAGATTTAGTTTTGGACCTTTTGGATCCAGAAGGGTCACCAGAATGGACCTGCATTAACCAAGCTTCCAGAAATGGAAATATAAAAAGTAGATGCTCATGGACTAATTTCAGCAAGAAATGCAGCTGTGGGGCCAACCAGAAGGCTTGAGTCAGCAGGTTGGAACATTCTCTCCCAGTATGCTAATTGTTTCAGAAGCCAAATTATAATCAGAAGGCCAATTTGTTCACTTAAAGTGAAAAATACAAATTATAAGTGAACCAGATGTTCATGTTAGCCCAGCCTTTCCTGACAGATAAATGACAAAGGAAACCAAATTATTAGAAGAGTGCTTGGTGAGCAGGAACCCAAGCAAGGGGCATTTGCTGACTACAGTGTGTCTTTCAGCAAAGGCAGCCGGAGGCCCCCCACTCATGGAAGGGACAGCCTTGCAAAGAAAACTGTAGCACTTGAATCTGGGGAGCAAGCCTTCCTCTACTTGTATTAGGCATGGATGGGCACCGCCAGTGCTAGACTTGACAACTCTCCGTATTCTATGCTTCTGTTTCTCATGGTCCTTGTCAAAACAGGGTTATAATACAAATAATTAGTTATCTGCTTACTTTCTGGGATTGCTCCCAAATTATCTCAATTGGAATTTTTGCAGTTCCAAATGTTGTTAGTCACACGTTTATGAACAGTGTCTTAGTTTCCTAGCACAGATGGCTAATTCAATTCACTAAATGAAGATTTTACTAGTTTAGCTCTTGAAAATCTTCTGTTTGATGTCTTCAGCAGCAGTGCGCTTTCTGTAGAAAAGGTTATATGTGTGTGAGATTTACAGATTTAGAAATGGAGACTCAGGGAGGCTGAGTGCCTTGCCCTTGGGCTGTGTAAACAGTAGAGCTGGAACTCAAATCCAGATCTTCTGAGTTGAGATTCTACACTTGTTCTATTGGATGTGACCAAGTTGTCTGCTATTAGTAAGTTTCATTTTAAAGCAAAAAAGAAAATCAATGTGTTCTTAAGAATTATCCTTTAAAAACGTTAACTGATTTTTTATTTACTAAATGGCAGGGAGGGGAAGGTGGGTGTTGCATGAAAGTGTGTAGCGGGGAACATGAGATGATATGAATAAAAAGGTCCCTCAGCTGTAGCTGCCTGGTACATCTGTACCCATAAGGTCCAGGCACAGAGCCTCAGTGATCTTGTCTGGGAGGAAACAGTGAATAAATGTGTCTTGTTGCAGAATCTGAGTGTCTCAGAGGCAAGAGGAAAAATTCTCCACTATCAGGTGACCTTGCAGGAGCTGACAGGAGGGAAAGTTATGACACAGAACATCACAGGACACACCTCCTGGACCACAGTCATTTCTAGAACCGGAAATTGGGCTGTGGCTGTGTCTGCAGCAAATTCAAAAGGCAGTTCTCTGCCCACTCGTATTAACATAATGAACCTGTGTGAGGCAGGTAAGTTCTAATTTTTCTTTAACATTGCCTGTGGAAAACTGTGTCTTACTCATCTCTTATCTCCTGCAGGCCCAACCCAGGGCCTAAAATGAGTAGCCAGGAGTTCAGGCTTTGGAGTCAACAACTTTCAGAAGCTTTTTTTTTTTTTTTTCCAGTCAGCCTATGAGTAGCCTCGGACAAGTGAATGAACATCTCTGAGCTTCAATGTCCTCCTCTCTAAAATAGGAATTATATTGCCTGTCTCATAGGTCATTTTGAAACTAAATATTAATACATAGCAGGTATTTAATACGTTGTAGTTAAGGAAATACTAGTTACATTAAATTGAACACCAATATCTAACTAGCTTTTATAGAAGCAGGAGTAATATGTGTTAAGTTTAAGAAAACATTTTACACCTACAGTCAAAACCTATTTTAAAACCAAAGCTGGGGATGGTGGTGTGTACCTATGGTCCCAGCTACTTAGGAGTATGAAGTGGGAGGATTGCTTAAGCCCAGGAGTTCCACACCAGTCTGAGCCTCACAGTGAGACCCCTTTCATCAAAAACAGATAAATAAATACAACCAATAATATTGAAATTCTGACTCTAATGAAACTATAGTAAAATTTTGTTTTACCATAGCCCTTTATTGCATAAGTTTAGATACATATCCAATTACCTTTATCAGAAAATTCCCAACTAGATGTAGAGTCTCACATTTTATAGTCATATCCTCTGAAAATTAACTTCTCAGGATAAAAGCTCACAATTAGGCAAGGAAATTGATATTAATCCTATTTCTCAAGATCTGTATTATAAAAGAATTCCATGTCAAGTTCATTGGCCTAACTTCAAATAATGCCTAATAGAGTAAAACTCTGTAATTAGATCCTCTCCTAAAATTCAGTTTAATAATTTTATCTACCAGTGGGTTTAGCAATCTTCATTTTGAAAAAGTCTACCAAAATGCTATTATTTAATATACACTGTTAAATCTTGGTTATATATCTTTTCAGTCATATATCTGTACACATAGAAATAAAGTATTAGATACAGTAGTTAGATGACAATACAGGTAAGTATTAATGTAGATATACATGTAACCAGTATATATATATTATAGACATATAACCTTGGGTTGGTGTATGAGTTAGGAATTTCTCTTGGGATTAGGGTTGTTCTTACCAAAGGCCTGACTGTAGGAACTATTTATCCTCTCAAAAAAAGAGAAGTCCAAAGGTAGACAGCCTAGGGCTGGTGTGACAGCCTCATGATGCCATCAGGACTGTAGGCTCCTTCTTTCTGTTCCCTCTGCCAAGTTTGGCTTTCATCCTCATGATGGAAATAGTCCAAGATGGCTGCCAAGGCTCTAGCTATTTCCTTCTAGACAGCAGAAAAGGAAAAGAAGGGCTCAGCCCTTACTTTTAAGGAGCTTTACCCCAGGGTTCACAACAACACTTGCATTCATCAGCCCACTGGTCACCTGGTCACACCCAGCTGCAAAGGAGGCTCAAAAATATATTAAGGCAGCAATGTTCCCTTGCTAAAAAGATGAGGAGAAGGTGTTTGTACGCAACTGGTAATCTCTGTCTCATGTGGGGAAGACACCTAAGGCAGGAAGCTTGAAGGAAAAAAAAAATATTAACTATAGAAAAAAACACTTCAACTTTATGCATAGTAAAATAGATTTTTTAAAAGACACCATAAATAAAGTTTTAAAATACAAATAGCAATTTAAGAAAACTGTATGTCACCTTTTTAGCAGAGAGAGGGTTGATTTCTATATATCTATATATTTAAGTGTATATTTATATAACTTTTTCAAGTATAAAACTAGGGGATATGAACAGGCAACTCAAAAAGAAGTATAAAAGGGAGCAACAAAGATATGAAAATATGTTTAGCCTAACTAGCAATCAATGAGATACAAATTTTGAGAAAACCTGAAAAGCCAAATCAGACTGAGAAAGAGTAAGTAGAATGAACATATCCATGTTGGTGAGGGTGTGGGGAAGGTACTCTTGTACATGCTAGTGAGTGTGTAAATTGGTACAACTTACTGGGGAGCAACTTGGCAATACATAACAAACTTTAAATGTAAACTTGTATCTTTTGACCAGGACATTTTAGCCTTAGAAATGTATATCAGCATTTCATAGGGTAAGTGCTTAAAAATGTAAGCACAAAGATGTTTGCTGAAAAATTGTTCGAAATAGTGAAACACCATAAACAACCTAAATGTATAATAGTAAAGAATGGACTAGTTAAACTCATCATGACCCTCACCTGCCTTAATCCTACACCAACATTAAAGGGATGTTGCAGCTATGTTTTTTATTGACATGGACAGATACACATTAGAAGTGAAAAAGTAAGATTTTAAAAGTGTATATGAGATGATGCCATTTTAAATATATATTCACACCCAGTGCAGTGACTCGCACCTCTAATCCCAGCACTTTGGGTGGGCAAGGTGGGAGGATTGCTTGAGCCCAGAAGTTTGAGACCAGCCTGGCCAACATAAGGAAAAAGATACAAAAAATAAAAAGAAGAGCCAGCTGTGGTGGCTCACGCCAGTGGTTGCACTACTTGGGAGGATGAGGTGGAAGGATCTCTTGAGGCTAGGAGATTGAGATTGCAGTGAACTGTGATCGCGCCACTGCACTCCAGCCTGGGTGACAAAGTGAGACTCTGTCTCAAAAGTAAATAAATAAATAAACATTTACATCAGCATGTACTTTTTGAAGGGTAAAATAAAAAAAAAAATGTCTAGTTGAATATAGATGCAAATGTTAACAGAGATCATCTCTACATCTGGAATTACAAGTTATTTTTCTTCCCTTTTGCTTTTTATATTTAAAAATTTGTTCTTCAGTGGCTAAGTACTGCGTATGTAATTTTTAAAGTGAATTCTGTGGTTCTATTCTGCTGTTTTTAAAATGAAATATATCAGAATAACTTACTTCTTCAAACCTCACTGCAGATGGGTCTTGAGGTTTTAAACCTTATGAATTCTGTGGTCCCATCCCAGGTTCCTTAGTTAGATTTGGTGACAACTTCTCAAATGCCACATTCATCATGTTAGAGTTCATTTCTACTTTATTCATTCAACAGTCATTTTTGAGCATACACTATATAAGGCAGTTGGAATCCAGCATAGGTAAAAGATACAGTTGAGGTCCTCAACTTATATTTAGTCAAGGGGGAGGGTCAGACATATAAGCAAGTAAAGTGCAGTACAGTAGAATAAGCATGAGGTTAGAGGTATGCATGGGGGCTCTAGGAACAGAGAATAGCCAAAGCATGAGCTTGTAGAGGAGGCCAGGAGAGCTGGTGACATGCGTACCAAGTATGGAGAGACAAAGTGGTGCTAGTCAGGTGAGGGAGAGCAGGTGTGCAGGCATGAGGGTTTGTTTTAAAGTGAGAGCTGAGCAGGCATAGGACTTGAAAAGAAGAACCAGGGATAAGGAAGAAGTTGAAGACAACGGAGAGGGGGGGAATAATAAAGTCCCTGGGGAGATGGGAGATGATGAGGAGCCAGTGACCAAAAGAGGAAGAGGAACACTTCATCCTCTGAGAGTGGACAGAGGACCACTGATCACAGAATGATAAGAATGGGGTTGATGCAGAGATCATTTTGGGAGGGAAAGAAGGACATGAGGCAATTCTTGAGAGCTGAGCTATAGTTAAGAGGGTCTTAGAAGTGCTGGAATCTCAAAGGCCTCTTGCCTCTCCTAAGATCACACCCGAGCCATTCATACAAGTAGTTCTGTGTCCCAGAAGGACCTGGAGAACTGCATGGTCCTGTCTTTGAGGACTTTGTCTCACACATACCCTGAATGATCTGTAGAGGTAGAACATGACTCTGTGCCTTCTCCTCTTTCAGTATACATTCATATCGTTTACATATGTATCTTTCCTTCAAGAAAAGGATAAAATAATGCCCCAACATTAGTTAGGCTGATTTATGCTGATTTTGAGAGACCACAGACAAATCTGTTGTAAAAAGCACCTGCCACAGCATTGTATGTAAAGAGGCACAAGAGTGATTTTGTTAGCTTATGATAAAAGTTACATGCTAGCCAGGCATGGTGGCACATGACTGTTTTCTGAGCTACTTGGGAGGCTGAGGCAGGAGGAATGCTTGGGCCCAGGAGTTGGAGGCTGCCATGAGCCATGATTGTGTCACTGTACTTCAGCCTGGGCAACAGAGCAAGACATTATCTGAAAAAAAAAAAAAAAAAGCCAGGGCCAGGCGCAGTGGCTCACACCTGTAATCCCAGGACTTTGGGAGGCCGAGGCAGGTAGATCACTTGAGGCCAGGAGTTCAAAACCAGCCTAACCAATACAGTGAAACTCCGTCTCTACCAAAAAATACAAAACTAGCCAAGTGCGGTAGTATGCGCCTGTAGTCCCAGCTACTCAGGAGACTGAGGCAGGAGAATTGTTTGAATCCGGGAGGCGGAGGTTGCAGTAAGCCAAGATTATGCCACTGTAATCCAGCCTGGGCAATAGAGTGAGAGACCCTGTCTCAAAAAGAAAAAAAAAAAAAAAGGAATGTGTGCTAAACCTACCAGTCGACGAGTAAAATGTATTAAATATTTCAAAGACCTAGCCCTTCCACTCAAGACCTCTTGAAACTATAGGAAGAGTCAGAAGCCAGTACAGTCATAAACACAGGCTCACAGAGATGGCAGAGACTGGGGCCCTAGGAGGTGAAGTAACAACAAAGATCATACATCTAATAGTGGCAGAGCTACATGGAAAACCAGACCACCCTTGGGTGAGCACTTTTTCCAAATGCCTTCTGAACATTATAACTTCATACAGAAGCTCTCAGTGAAAATGGAGATGGGAAGAACGATTGAGGCTAAAGGAAAGGTGACAGGTAGAAGGTGAGTTGTTAGCAGACTTTTGAAGGAAAGAACATGTCCCAGCAAACATCATGAGAGAGGAAATTCTAGGTTGGTTCCTGGCAGGTGTGGTGACTCAGAGACCGAAGAACCCTAGGCAATGCCAAGGTGATTTGCTTAGCTAATTCCAGAGAAAGCAGTGGTTAGAAAGGCTTTTTGGCTTTTTTACCTCAATACTCGGCAAGGGATCTTACAAACCATAGTGTTCAATAAATACTTGCTGAATGAGTAAATTTTATTCTCAAAAAATGAAACAAAACAAAAAGCCCATAGCGTAACCAGGATATCAAATACCAAGGCAAGTGAAGACAAGGAACCATTGCTGGGAATTCCAGTTCCTGACAAGATAGCCAGTACACTGTCTACAGCCTCTACCACTAAACCTGGCCCTGAAGCTGCTGCAGCGAGATAGGATATGGATAGCTGAGTTCCCCCTAGTGGGGAATAGTGATGAAGCAGGGAGGACCAACTTGTTCTCTTGATTTCTTTCCCTTGTTACCCTGTTGTGATCGCTGCCCAGGCATCTCTATGATGGGGTAGGAAATTCTGGAGAGCGTGGCAGAGTCACCATCAAGGAAGCCCTGGAACTTCACTGGGGAAGGAGGAGCTCTGGGAGCAAAGAGTGCCTGTGAGCTGGCTGACCTTTCGGCAATTTTTTTTCCTGCCACCCATCCCATAGGCCTGGCAGTTTCAAACAAGAATAATAGCCCAATTCCCTCATGAAAAGCAGTGCCTACCACAGAGGTACTAGTTTGATTCTGGAGGTACATGTATGCTTAAGGGGTGCCTGGGAACAAAGAGCTCAGGTTGTATCACTGCAGGGTCTCTGACCTGGAGCTTTCCAAGCTGAAAAGCCTCTCCTCCCTACCCTAAACATACATGGAGGACCATGAGCTACAGCCGTTCTTTGACTCCTCTCCCCATAAAAAAACAAAATCCAAGGTTGTTGACCAATCAAAGAAAATAAAACACGATCCCAAAAGAAAAAATCAAGACAAATGTGAAGACCACAAGCCCTGGGAATGACAGGCAACAAAGCAGTATCATAGGAAACAGAACTAATGCAACAGATAGTAGAAAAGATTAGAATAAATGTGAAAAGCATCCTTAGAAAGATAAGAGAGAATACCGAAACATGGATCAGAAACAGGTAGTTATGAAGAAAACCCAAACAGAGACAGTATGGAATGTTTAGGGTTTTTTTAAGGGATATTAAACAGATTGCTTATTCACTCTTAAATACGGCACGTTTTAGGCCAAGCGTGGTGGCTCATGCCTGTGGCACTTTGGGAGGCCGAAACAGGGAGATCACTTGAAGTCAGGAATTTAAGACCAGCCTGGCCAACATGGCAAAACCCCTGTCTCTACTTAAACAAAAAAAAAAAGAAAAAGAAAAAAAAGAAAAATTAGCTGGATGTGATGGCGCACACCTGTAATCCCAGCTACTCGGGAGGCTGAGGCACAGGAATTGCTTGAAACTGGGAAGTGGAGGTTGCAGTGAGCTGAGACCATGCCACTTCACTCCAGCTTGGGTGACAGAGTGAGATTCTGTCTCAAAAAAAAAGAAAGAAAAGAAAAAAATAAAAAGCACATTTTATTAGAATAACCTCAAAGGGCCATTAAAGAAAATGATTTCAGTATTGTATAGCAACAAATAATAGAATCTAGCAAAAGTGTTTTTTTTTTTAAACCTTTGAAGTTTCTAATATACTTTGTCTATTTAGAAAACAAACACATTTAGTTGTTTCCATCTCTTAAACTTCAGTTGCATTGCATTCTTCAAACATCTTTTTATATTAGGGCTTAATGTGGTTTGAACATTTTGCTAGAATAGTATTCTACTTTTGTCTGAGTGGTCAATTACATCTATCTTTTCCAGCATACAAACTCCAATATATTTAAGAGAATGCAAGAAAAGTTTAGTTATTGAAACAACTAACTCAGCTGATGGGATGAATAACAGAGAGGATTGATCTGAAGATTAAATTAGCGAGATGAAGAGTAGGGGTGAAATTCTTCCAGAAGGTGTAAAAAAATGTGTAATGCAATTGAAAGATTAGAAAAATTAAAACATTGAAAGAGCAGAAATAGATATTATATCAACCATCTAAAAGGAGTCAGAGTAGAGGGAAAAAATAGAGGGGAACAAATATTTAAAGACTAGTGATCAAGAATATTACAGAGTGAAAGAAAGACATAAGATCTCAAGTGGAAAGAACTCAGAGTGCTAAACCCAACATAATTTTTTTTTTTCATTTTATCATAAAGTGTGAGGACTTTAAAGCCAAAGAAAAAAGTATAACAATATTTAGGGAGAAAAAAGCAAATCACCTACTAAGGAACAAGAATCAAAAGGACACTAGATATGTCGGTGTCTAAATATAAAATACATATAAAAATACAATAATATAATATCTTCAAATGGAAGAAAGGAAAGAACTTTAAATCCAGAAATGTTTCTCCAGCTAAACTATCATTTAAAAATGAGAGAGAACTGGCTGGGCACAGCGGCTCACACCTGTAATCCCAGCACTTTGGGAGGTCAAGGCGGGTGGATCACCTGAGGTCAGGAGTTCGAGACCAGCTTGGCCAACCTGGTGAAACCCTGTCTCTACTAAAAATACAAAAATTAGCTGGGGATGGTGGTGGGGGCCTGTAATCCCAGCTACTTGGGAGGCTGAGGCAGGAGAATCACTTGAAGCCAGGAGACAGAGGTTGCAGTGAGCCGAGATTGCACCACTGCACTCCAGCCTGGGCAACAAGAGCGAAATTCCATCTCAAAAAAAAAAAAAATAATAATTGAAATTAAAGTTTAAAAAATTAAAAAGAGAGACAACTTAAGTAATAAATTCAGAGGAACAAGATATAAGGATAAAAGAGAGAGAGAGAAGATGCAAATAAAACGCCAAGCAAAACAAGAGGGAAAGAATATTTTCCCCTAGTAAAAGTAAACTTTCAAACCTAGGTGAAATAAACTTATCGTTAAATATTGTAAAAGCTAAAAAATTGGCACAAAATTTTTTTTTAAATTTTAAGTAATAACTATTAAAGAGGTTGAAATAAGAATAAAAAACTTAGCCCAGATGCAGTGGCTCATGCCCATAATCCCAGCACTTTGGGAGGCCAAGGCAGGCAGATCACTTGAAGCCAGGAGTTCCAGACCAGCCTGGCCAACATCGTGAAACCCCGTCTCCACAAAAATACAAAAATTAGCTAGGCATGGTGGTGCACACCTGTAGTTCCAGTTACTTGGGAGGCTGAGGCACGAAAATGGCTTGAGCCCAGGAGGCAGATGTTGCAGTGAGCCGAGATTATGCCACTGAACTCCAGCCTAGGTGACAAAGCAAGACTCTGTCTCAAAAAGGAGAAAAAAAAAAGAATAAAAAACTCATTTACATACAACATGCCCTCCAAAAAAGCCCCAGCCCCAAATTGTTTTACAACTGAATTCTGAATTCAATGTTACTTCAAGTGGCTATGGAAAATATAAAATAAAGAAAGCTGTCTAACCTGTTTCCTAAGACTAATTTAACTTTGGTATTAAAACCAGATAAAGGTAACACAAGGAAAGTTATTGCCTAAATCACTTATGAACATTGACATATAACTTGATGAATGAGAGATGTGGATTCAACACATTTATTAAAAATTAGTGGAGGCCGCACACGCAGTGGCTCACAACTGTAATCCCAGCACTTTGGGAGACTGAGTTGGGTGGATCACTTGCGGTTAGGAGTTCAACACCAGCCTGGCCGACATGGTGAAACCCTGTATCTACTAAAAATAGAAAAATTAGCTGGGCATCGTGGCATGTGCCTGTAATCCCAGCTACTCTGGAGGCTGAGACAGGCGAATCACTTGAATCTGGGAGGTGGCAGTTGCAGTGAGCCGAGATCGTGTGATTGCACTCCAGCCTGGGCAACAGAGCATCTCAGAAAAAACAAAAAACAAACAAACAAAAAAAAAAACCTAGTGGTGATACTTTCAGTTTCCAGTCTAGCATCTAAGGCACTTTGGAGGTCATCATTCTGTCATAATAACAAGTAAAAACTCAACAAACTGGAAAATCAATACTTCTTCTTTGACCTATGAGAGAAGCGAGGCTATGTGGCAAGCCACTGCCCTGAAAATTGAAGAGACAGACAGGTAAATACAGAGAATCACAAATTACCATAGCAAAAATCCCCAAGCAGAAAACTTCATGGGAACCAGTGCTGAGGTAGGAAAACCTGAACTGTATGTAACTCACAAATTGCTGGAGGCTCAGAACGGACAAATCTGAGAGTTAAAATCTCCACTGGGGATCAGTCATAGGAGGTCCTCACAGTTTTGTGAGTTTTACCTTAAGGAGCTTGACCAGGGGCTGGGTGCGGTGGCTCACACCCGTAATCCCAACACTTTGGGAGGCTGAGGCAGGCGGATCACTAGAGGTCAGGAGTTCGAAACCAGCCTGGCCAACATGGTGAAACCCCATCTCTACTAAAAATGCAAATTAGCCAGCGTGGTAGTGCATGCCTGTGATCCCAGCTGCTTGGGAGGCTGAGGCAGGATAATCACTTGAACTCGGGAGGCAGAGGTTGCAGTGAGCTGAGATGGTGCCACTGAACTCCAGCCTGGGTGACAGAGCGAGACTGTCTCAGGAGCAAAAATAAATAAATAAATAAATAAATGGAGCTTGACCAGGTTCTCGCAGTGAATATCAGAAAAATCTCCCATGTTTCTCTCAGTGGGAGGGAAAAAGGAACCTTTATAAAATACATCAGAGTTGGCCAGGTGCAGTGGCTCATGCCTTGCAATTCCAGCACTTTGGGAGGCCAAGGCGGGCAGATCACTTGAGGTCAGGAGTTTTGAGACCAGCCTGGCCAACACGACAAAACCCTGTCTCTACTAAAAATAAAATTAGCCAGGCGTGGTGGTGCGTGCCTGTAATCCCAGCTACTTGGAAGGCTAAGGCAGGAGAATCACTTGAATCCAGGAGGCGGAGGTTGCAGTGAACCAAGATCACTCTACTGCACTCCAGCCTGGGTGACAGAGTGAAACTCCACCTCAAAAAAAAAAAAAATACACCAGAGTATTCTGTTCTTAACAAGCCCTGCCCTCCAAGGAAACTGTTTTAACAGGGCGGAACTATTGGAGTTTTATCAGAACCTAACCAACCTGGTGGGAGGAACATATCTAATTCCATCCTAGTCTGGCCTTCTATGTGGAGGGAAAGGAAATACTAATCCCCTCTATTCTTCTAGGTGGGAGAAGGAAAATACCCAACTCCAGCCCACTGTAGCCATCCTATCCCACTTAAGGGGGGAATACTGATAAGCACTGGCAAGTTCCCAGTCCAGAAGCACAGGCTCACAAAAAGACAGGGATGTAATCACAGGGTTATAGAATGCTTCCTCTCCCCCGACACCTTTCTACCACATTACTAAAAGCCCATTTACTGCATATTCTTTTACTCAGTAAATCGTATCCACTTTTCAACAAAAAATTATAAGGCATACTAAAAGGCAAAAAACAAACAAACAACAACAAAACAGCAGTTTGTTGAGACACAGCAAGCATCAGAACCATACTTGCATATGGAAGGGATGTTGGAATTATCAGACCAGGAATTTAAAACAACTATGATTAATATGCTAAGGGTTCTAACAGTTAAAGTAGAAAACCTGCAAAAACCGATGGGCAGGGTAATCAGAGAGATTAGAATTCTAAGAAAGAATCAAAAAAGAAATGCTAGAGATCAAAAACAGTGTAACAAATGAAGAATGTCTTTGATGGGTAATTTGTAAAATAGACATATCTGGGAGAGGAGTTTTTGAGCTTCAAGATACGTCAATAGAAACCGCTAAAACTGAAAAGCAAAGAGAACAAAGACTAAAAAAACATAACAGCATATACAAAATCTGTGGAACAACTACAAAAGATGTAACATACACATAATGGAAATACCAGAAGGTAAAAAAAAAAAGAAAAGGGTAAAAGAAATACTTGAAACAATAATGAATGACAATTTCTCAAATTAATGTCAGACACCAAACCACAGACCCAGGAACCTTAAAAGACACCAAACAGAGTAAATGGCACCCTCCACCCACAACAAATACTATACCTACATACATCATTCAAACTGCAGAAAATCAAAGATAAAGAAAAAACTCTTGAAAGAAGCCACAGGAAAAAGAAAACTTATGTATATAAGACCAAAGATAAGAATTACATCTAACTTCTTCAAAGAAAACATGCAGGCCGGGCGCGGTGGCTGACACATGTAATCCCAGCACTTTAGGAGGCTGAGGTGGGTGGATCACCTGAGGTTAGGAGTTCAAGACCAGCCTGGCCTCTTCAAAGAAAACATGCAGGCCGGGCGCGGTGGCTGACACGTGTAATCCCAGCACTTTAGGAGGCCGAGGTGGGTAGATCACCTGAGGTTAGGAGTTCAAGACCAGCCTGGCCAACATGGTGAAACCCTGTCTCTACTGAAAATACAAAAATTAGCTGGGCATAGTGGCGTGTGCCTGTAATCCCAGCTACTTGGGAGGCTGATGCAAGGGAATCGCTTGGACCTGGGAGGCAGAGGTTGCAGTGAGCCGAAATCACGCCACTGTACTCCCGCCTGGGTAACAAAGTTAGACTCCATCTCAAAAAAGAAAAGGAAAAAAAAAAAAAAAAGAAAGAAAGAAACCATGCAAGCAAGAAGAGAGTAGAGTAAAATATTTAAAGTATCGAGAGAAAAAAAGCCCACCAACCTAGCAGTCTATACCCTGTGAAATTATCCTTCAAAAGTGAAGGAGAAATAAGGACTTCCCAGATAAAGGTTGAATAAATTTGTTGCCAGTAGACCTGCCTAGCAAAAAATGTGAAATGAAGTTTTTCAAAGAGAAGGAAAATGAGATAGGTCAGAAACTTGGAACTATATAGAAGAAGGAAGAACATCAAAGAAGAAATAAGTGAAGGTAAAATACAAACTTTAATTACTCTTTTTTTTTTTTTTCTTGTGACAGAGTCTCGCTCTGTCACCATGCTGGAGTGCAGTGGCATGATCTTGGCTCACTGCAACTTCCAACTCCCTGGTTCAAGCAATTCTCCTGCCTCAGCCTCCCAAGTAGCTGGGATTACAGGTACGTGCCACCACACCCAGCTAATTTTTGTATCTTTAGTAGAAACGGGGTTTCACTATGTTGGCCAGGATGGTTTCGATCTCCTGACCTTGTGATCTACCCACCTCGGCCTCCCAAAGTGCTGGGATTACAGGCGTAAGCCACTGCGCCCAGCCGATTATTCTTATTCTTTTTTTTTTTTTTTTTGAGACAGAATTTCCTTCTTGTTGCCCAGGCTGGAGTTCAGTGGTGATCTCGGCTCACCACAACCTCTGCCTTCCAGGTTCAAGTGATTCTCCTGCCTCAGCCTCTCTAGTAGCTGGGATTACAGGCATGTGCCACCACGCCCACCTAATTTTGTATTTCTAGTAGAGACGGGGTTTCTCCATGTTGGTCAGGCTGGTCTCGAACTCCCAACTTCAGGTGATTCACCTTCCTCAGCCTCCCAAAGTGCTGGGATTACATCCATGAGCCACCGTGCTTGGCCAATTATTCTTATTCTTAATCGACTTAACAGCAGTTTATTCAAAACAACAATAGTAAAATGTATTTGATTACATATGTTTGTGTATTATAAATGCTTATGCATGCTTATATATAAGTGAAATGAATGATAGCAATGAATCCCAGTAAGGGATAAGAGGGAGGACTTTGGATTATTTTGCTATTTAAGGTATTTCTGCTACTCATGAAGCAGTATATTGTTATTTGAAAGGGAACTTAAATTAGTTGTAAATGTATATTGCAAACAGTAGGGCAAACACTAAAAACCATTTTAAAAGAAATGTAACTGATATGCTAAAAAGGGGCAGAAAATGAAATCATATAAACTGATCAATTAAAACCACAAATGGCAGAAAAAGAATGACAAAACAAGGGATAGATGACAAAGGCAACAAATAGAAAATAGTAACACATGTAGTACATATTACTCCAACTCCATCAAGTTATTTTGAACATCACTGGACTAAAAACAGCAATTACAAAACAGTCAAAGTGGATAAAAAACAAGACTCAACTATAGTTGTCTATAAGAAACCAACTTTAAATATATAGACATATAGACTGGCACAATAGCTCACGCCTGTAATCCCAGCACTTTGGAAGGCTGAGGCAGGCGGATCACTTGAGGTCAGGAGTTCAAGACCAGCCTGGCCAACATAGTGAAACTCTGTCTCTCCTAAAAATACAAAAATTAGCCGGGCGTGGTGGTGCACGCCTATCATCTCAGCTACTTGGGAGGATGAGGCAGGAGAATCGCTTGAACCCAGGGGGTGGAGGCTGCAGTGAGCCGAGATCACACCACTGCACTCCAGCCTGTGAGACAGAAGGAGACTCCGTCTCATAATAAATAAATAAATTTTAAAATAGACACATATAGAGCAAATGTAAACAGATAGAGAAAGATATGCCATGTTAACATTAGCCAAAAAGCTGGAGTAGCTATATTAATTTCAGACAGAACGGACTTCGAAGCAGAGAAAGTTATCAGTGGCAACTGGGAGCATTACTTAATGATAAAGGAGTCTATTCTCAAAGAAAGCATAACAATCTTTAATGTGTGTGGACTTAACGACAATCAAAATGCATGAGCCAAAAACTGATAGCACTGCAAGGAGAAATGGATGAATCCACTATCATAGTCAGACTTCAAGACCACTGTGTCAGAAATGGACAGATGCTGCAGACAGGACAAAGACTGCAGACAGAAAATCATTAAAGACATAGTTGAACTCAACAGCATCCTCAATCAACTAAACATAATTGACATCTGTAGCCAAATTCATCTAACAACAGCATAATAGACATTCTTCTCATGCTTATATGGAACATTCACCAAGATAGACCATATTCTGGGCCATAAAATACACTTTAACAAATTTAAAAAAATAGATATCATGCACTGTCTGCTCCCAGACCACAGGGGAAATAAACTAGAAATCGTAACAGAAAGATAGCTGGAAAATCCCAAAATAGAGATTAAACAACAACTTCTAAATAAAACATTGGTCAAAGAATAAGAGATCAGTTTCTCAAGAGAAATTTTGAAATAGTTTGAACTAATTGAAAATAAAAATAAAACATCAAAATTTATGGAATGCAGCAAAATCAGTGCTTAGAGGAAAATTTATAACATTGAATGAATACATTAGAAAAGAAGAGAGGTCTAAAATCAATAATCGAAGCTTTTGCCTTAGGAAACTAAAAAAATAATGGATCAAATAACCCCAAAGTAAGCAAGTAGTAATAATAATAAAAATCAGAGCAGAAATAAATGAAATTCAAAACTGGAATAAAGACATAAATTAATGAAACCAAAAGCTGATTCTTTAAAAAGATCAATAAAATTTATAAAATTTCTAGCCAGGTTAACTAAGAAAAAGAGAGAAAGAGGATGAAAATTACCAATATCATAAATAAAAAGGGGCTCTCATCACTGATCCCATGTTATCAAAAGGATAATCATCAAATACTATGAACAACTCTGTGCCCACAAATTTGATAATCTAGATGAAATGGACCAATTCATTGAAAGACACAATCTGCCAAAACTAACACAAGAGGAAATAGACAATTTGAATAGGTCTATACCTATTAATGAAATTGAATCAATAATGAATAACCTTCCAAAGCAGAAGGAACTAGCCTCAGATGAGTTCACTGGTGAATTCTACCATATGTTTAAGGAAAAGAAATCATACTAATTATCTACAATCTCTTCCAGGAGATAAAACCAGAGAAAACACTTCCAAACTCATTCTATTAGGCCAAATACCAAAACCAAAAATATTACAAGAAAAAAAAAATGGCAGACCAGTATCTCACATGAACATAGATGCAAAAATCCTCAACAAAATATTAGCAAATCAAATCCAACAATATATGAAAAAAAATTATCCTCCATGACCAGTGTAGTGGGATTTACTCCAGGTATGCAAATCTGGTTCAATATTTAAAAATCAGTTAATGTGACTGAGCATGGTGGCTCATGCCTGTAATCCCAGCACCTTAGGCGGCCGAGGTGGGAGGACCGCGTGAGCCCAGGAGTTTGAGACCAGTCTGGGCAACATAGCCAGACCTTGTCACTACTTTTTTTTTAAATTAAAAAAAAAGAAAAAATCAAATAATGCAATTCATTATATAACAGGCTAAAGAAGAAAATCAGATGATCACATCAATAGATGCAGAAAAGGCATTTGACAAAAACCAACATGCATTCATGATTAAAAACTTTTGGCAAACTAGGAAGAGAAGGGAATTTCATCTACTTGATAAAAAAAAATCTGCAAAAACCCTACAGTTAATATCATATTTAATGATGAGAAACTGGAAGTTTTTCCACTAAGATAAGGAACAAACCAAGGATGTACCCTCTCACCCACTGTATTGGTGAAACAATAGACAAATAAATCAATGATATAGAATAGATAATCAAGAAATAGGCCCACATAATTATATTCAAGTGATCTTTACAAATGAACAATGGTAATACAATGGAGCAAAGACAGTCTTTTCAGCAAATGGTGCTGGAACAACTGGACATTTATATGCAAAAATAAATGAATCATAGACCTTAACTCTTCACAATAAATTAACTCAAAGTGCATCATAGACTTAACTATAAAATGAAAAACTATATAACTTTCAGAAGATAACATAGGAGGAAATGTAGATGACATTGGGTATGGCAATGACTTTTTAGATACAAGACCAGGGACATGATCTATGAAAGAAAGAATTGGTATGCTGAACTTCATTAGAATTAAAAATGTCTGCTCTGTGATAGACACTATCAAGAGAGTGAGAAGACACAGACTACAGAAAATATTTGCAGAAGACATACTTTATAAAGCACTGTTATCCAAAATATACAAAGAACACTTAAAATTTAACAATAAGAAAAGGGACAACCAATCAAAAATGAGCAAAAGATGCAATTGATACCTCGCCAAAGAAGATGGCAAATAAGCATGTAAAATGATGACCAACATCATATGTTATTAGACAATTGCAAATTAAAGCAACAATGAGGTATCACTATACACCTACTAGAATGGCTAAAATCTAAAACACTGAGAACACAAAATGCTGGCAAGGATGTGGAGTAACAAAAACTCTCATTCAATGCTAATGGGCATGCAAATGGAAGAGCCACTTTGGAGAAATTGGCAGTTTCTTACAAAACTGAACATACTCTTACCATATGATCTAGCAATCACACTCTTTGGTATTTACCCAAAAGAGCTTAAAACGTATATCCACACAAAAACCTGCACATGAATGTTTACATGGTTTTGTCTACAATTGCCAAAACTTGGGGGAAAAAAAACCAAGATATTATTCAGTAGGTGAATAGATAAATAAATGGTGGTCCTTGTAGATAATTAAATATTACTTGGTGGTAAAAACAAATGAGTTCTCAAACCACGAAAAGATTTGGAGTACCCCTAAATGCATGTAACAAAGTGAAAGAAGCCAATCTGAAAAGGCTACATACCGGCTGTCCGCGGTGGCTCACGCCTGTAATCCCAGCACTTTGGGAGGCTGAGATGGGCGGATCACGAGGTCAGGAGATCGAGACCATCCTGGCTAACACAGTGAAATCCCGTCTCTACAAAAAATTAACCGGGCGTGGTGGTGGGCGCCTGTAGTCCCAGCTACTCGGGAGGCTGAAGCAGGAGAACAGCATGAACCCGGGAGGCGGAGCTTGCAGTGAGCTGAGATCTCGCCACTGCACTCCAGTCTGGGGGACAGAGGGAGACTCCGTCCCTCCGCAAAAAAAAAAAAAAAAAAAAAAAAAAAAGAGGCTACATACTGTATGATTCCAGATATATGATGTTGTGGAAAAGGCAGAACTATAGATAAAGGATTTAGTGGTTGCCAAGGGTGGAGGAAGGGAGAGATGAATACATGAAGCATAGAGAACTTTTAGGGCAGTAAAACCACTCTGTATGATACTATAATAGTGAATACATGTTATTATACATTTGCCGAAACCCATAGAATGTACAACATCAAGAATAAACCCTAATGTAAATGATGGACTTTGGTGATAATGATGTGTCAATGTAGGTTCATCGATTGTAACAAATGTTCCACTTTGATACAGGATTTTGATATTAGGAGAGGCTGTGCATATGTAGGGACAGAGGTATATGGGATATCTCTATACCTTCTGCTCAATTCTGTTTAGAACCTAAAACTGTTTCTAAAAAATAAAGTCTATTTTTCGAAAGTCTCAGTCAAAAAAGAAAACTACAGAATGATCAAGTAGGGTTGATCCCAAGAATACAAGGATGGGTCAATATCAGAAAAATGTATCCATGTAATTTATCATATTAGAACTGAAAGAGAGAAAAAAAAAGGATATGTTTTTACCAGATGTAAAAAAAAAAAAAAAAGTTAATAAAACTTTAATAAATGTATTTCATAAAAATAAAAACTCTGAAAACTATGAATAAAAGAAAACTTTTTAGCATTTTAAAGACTTTCTACCAAAAACATGCAGCATACATGATCTCAAGAAAACGATATAGGCATGTTCTCTTGAAAACTTGCAATAAGATAGGAACCAAAAAAGGAAATAAGGAATTTAATTCAAAGATTGTAAAGAGGATATGTTTTAAGTGTGTTGCTAATAAAATTATTTACATGAAACATTCAGCAAGGGTAGCAGACAAATTATTAGTTTAGTAGGTTTGCCAGAATAACGCACACAGATTAGCAGTAGAAAAAGTAGTGGAAAATAAAATGCCATTTAAAGAGCAAACCAAAAGTATTGGCCAGGTGTGGTGGCTCATACCTGTAATCCCAGCACTTTGGGAGCCAAGGTGGATGGATCACTTGAGGTCGGGAGTTCAAGACCAGCCTGGCCAACATGGTGAAACCCCATCTCTACTAAAAATACAAACAATTAGCCAGGCGTGGTGGCACACGCTTGTAATCCCAGCTACTCGGGAGGCTGAGGCAGGAGAATCGCTTGAACCCCAGAGGCAGAGGTTGCAGTGAGCCAAGATTGCACCACTGCATGCCAACCTAGGCAACAGAGGGAGACTCTGTCTCAAAATAAATAAATAAACAAAATAAAGAAGAGCAAAAAGGAAAGGACTTCACTGACTAAAGAGTCAGACATTACAAAGCCTGGTAACATGAACACTATTTTCTGGTAAAGTGGTCAACCCAGACACAGACCCATGATTATGTGAAACTTGGTATATGACAGGGATGAGATGCCAAATGTGATGACATAGGGAAAAATTGACTCACCAGGTGGAAAAGTAGTAAAATTTATTCTCCCCCATAAAAAAAAAACCCTTTTGTTGGATTTGAATTTAAAAACCTAAATGTGAAAGGTAAAACAAAACCAATAGGAGAAAATGTAGTAGAGTATCTTCATGACCCTAGAATAGAAGGATTTCATAAATAAGATGTAAAGTACACAAGCCATGGATAAATTTACCAAGATCAAAGTAGCTATATATGTATCATTAAGTTATCAGAGAGTTGACAGGCTAGGGTAAGATACTGTTGAAAACTGGTAAGTTAAGATTAAAATCTAGAATACAAAAAGCTGTCTGCAAATCAGAGAGAATGCAGGAAACCCAATGGAAATGAGTGAAGTATATGAATTGGCAGTTCACAGAAGAGAAAGTCAGATAACTAGTAATATATGAAAAGAAACTCAGCTTCATAAGAAATCAGAAAAATGGTGGGGTGCGATGGCCTACACCTTTAATCCCAGCACTTTGGGAGCCCGAGGCAGGTGGATCACCTGAGGTCAGGAGTTTGAGACCAGCCTGGCCAATATGGTGAAACCCCATCTCTACTAAAAATACAAAATTAGTTGGGTGTGGTGGCACACGCCTGTAGTCCCAGCTACTCGGGAGGCTGAGACAGGAGAATTGCTTGAACCTGGAAGGCGGAGGCCGCAGTGAGCTGAGATGGTGCCACTGCATTCCAGCCTGGGCAAGATAGAGCAAGACTCCATCTCAAAAAAAAAAAAAAAAAAATTCAGAAAAATGAAAATAAAACCACAATTAAATACCACGTTATATATACCAGATTGATAAAAATTAGAAAATCAGAAAATATTGGTGGAGAAATGAGAGCTTTCATGCTTTTCTTGCTGGAATGTCAACTGGCTATTTTAGAGATAAATCTGGCAGTATTTTGTAAAACAATACGTGAATTTGCTCTATAATCAAGGAATTCTATGCATATATATCCAGAAACACAGAAACATTCTTGCACAGGCACACAAGAGAACATGCAAGAGAATATTCATTGGCATCCTTGTTTGTGTTTGCAAACACTCCAAAAGAACTTCCTGCTTGTCACTCAAATATTGGACAAGTAAAGGGTTTAGGTAGCAGTCTGAAAAAAATGAGTCGGATTTACATAATAGCAAGCAGGATGTTTATGTTGCAGAAACATAATGTTGAGTGAAAAAAAGAAAAAACATTAGATTTATCTCCCAATACATGGTTTCATGAAAATTCAACACATATGCACAAAATAACACTAAATTTCAAGGATAGGAATTTGTCTAAATAAATATATGAAAGATGGATTAGAAAGATGCCTAATATATTCACAAAGATTAGGCACCTTTGAGGCTATAGAAATAGAAAAAGGAATGGAGCCAGGCATGTTGGCTCATGCCTGTAATCCAAGCACTTTGAGAGGTTGAGGCAGGAGGATCACTTGAGCCCAGGAGTTTGAGATCAGCACTTGGGCAATGTCTCCTCTCTAGACATAAATGACCAACTGGTTGACTAAAAAATCTAGCTGTGTGTACGTGAACATGCACTTGTGATCCCTAGGACTACTGCCAAAGAAGGCTAAGGTGGGAGTGATCACTTGAATCTGGGATGGTCTGAGAGCTGCAGTGATCTGGCCAGTGTAATAGACACCTTTGTTTATCATAGCACACTGCATGATAATACATGAGGCCATCCTTAACTGTGTGGGGAATTCATTTATTTTATGCAATGATATGCAAAGCAATCATTTTCAGTAAGAGTCGGTATGGCCATTGTATAAATGAAGAAACCAGGAAATCCTTCATTCCCAATTCTGCTACTTATTGTGTAGTAATAAATCCAGAATTATCTATATGACAATTGGTATTTCTAATCCTCAGTTTCCTAATCTGTCAGTGGTTAGAATCAAGCGAGAGGACGCATTTGAAAATACATTAAAATGATTGGGCAGAACTTAGTTAATGTCATTGTTAAGCATAAATTCAGCACTTAATTGAATCAGTGGTTTAAAGTTCTGGCTCTGCAGCCATACTACCTGGGTTTGAGTCTTGGCTCTGTCTGTGTGATCTAGGGCAAGTTACTTAACCCCTTTGTGCCTCAGTTTCCTCATCTGAAAAATTAGGATAATAATATTACCTACCTCGTTGGGTTATTGTGGAGACTAGCTGAATTACTTCATGGAAAACGTTTTGAATAGTGTCTAATACATTTTAAGGGCTCAGTAATTTCGCTGTCATCAATATTACTAGTATTACATGAGACAAAGCTAATATTTTAAGGTTTTCAAGCTCTAAATCCTATAATGTCTCTATAACAATCATTACACCTTTCTAGGAGGATATACACACCCTGCTTAAGGTGACAAGATTTATACAAATGAAATAAATAGCACACTGCATGATTATACATGAGTCCATCCTTAACTGCATACCTCTTTAACAGTCTTGCTGCTCAGAGTTCTAGCAGGTTAATTTTTCATCACTACCCTTAAATAGAATGCTGCCTACATAACCCAGTAAGCATCCAAAGGAAGATGACCAAGTTATTAGGAGCTTGGAACTTCTAATCTGGAAACCATTTAGCCTGGAAAAGAGAATTCTAGATGGGCATGGGAATGGGACGGCTTGATGGCTGTTGCTGGTTTTGACTTTACACACACAAGAGTATGTTTTCCTTTGTTGCTCTGGGGAGAAAAACTAAAGTCCTGTGTGGAAATTATAAAAGAAGTAGCTATCAGCTCAATTTTGAAAAAGAAGTTTCCTGCCTTTGATGGTCTCTAATGGGACAATCGATTACCTCTCAAGGTAGTGTGTTCCCTGTCCCTAGAGTTTTTGCAGTAGAACCAGTTTTCTTTCAGGGCTGTTATGCCCATCAAATCAGGTGAAAGTGAATAGAAAAAGCATTTACCAAACTTTAAGCTGCTATGAAATTGTAAACATTATTATAAGCTGTATTAGGACTTATCCCTGTGGGATAGTTTGAACTATATGGCAAGAGAGATGTTTTCCATACTTAGTGAAATAAGTGTCTTTATGCACTTTAGAAATAATATTCATTTGAATAAAATCAATATACTAGGCTGGGCACGGTGGCTCACGCTTGTAATCCCAACACTTTGGGAAGCGGAGGTGGGCAGATCCCCTGAGGTCAGGAGTTCGAGACCAGCCTGGCCAACATGGCGAAACTCCATCTCTACTACAAATACAAAAATTAGTTGGGCGTGGTGGTGGGCGCCTGGAATCCCAGCTACTCAGGAGGTTAAGGCAGAATAATTGCTTGAACCCGGGAAATGGAGATTGCAGTGAGCCGAGATTATGCCATTGCACTCCAGCCTGGGTGACAGAGTGAGACTCCATCAAAAAAAAAAAAAAAAAATCCATATACTAATGAATAAAATGACTTTATTAAAGTTGTTCTCCTGCTTGGAAACACTTGGTTAGGTATTAATTTGTGTTGATGTTACAGTCTGGAAATAAACACTTAAATATTATTTTAACAATTCATGGTTATTATTAATTCAAAATGGCCCCCCCAGTCAGTAAAATCACTCACTGTTACTGATTTTCACCAGCCTTTTCCCAGCATCTGGCTGGGGCAGATTTGGGCATTTTGGAGTGGGCCAGAATACAGCCCAGCTCTTGATTTATAGGTGGGTGGAGGCTAGGCTAGAGACTAGTGCTGTCCTGTCTGGGTGAAAATGCTTCTGACCATATAGAGCCACTCCTTTTACAAATACATAACATCATGGTGTCTAGAAAACCTTCCCTGCGCCTAGAGTTGTTGGGGGCCCTCTTCCGCCCTCTTTTGCCTTCTTCCTCGTTACCAGTCATTTAATGTTTGCCTTCTCCCACACTTACGAGGTGAAATTAGCTTTCTGCAGAAAAACCACCGAAGTGATGGTTTATAAACATGGGGGCAGGGACTTTGCTGAAGGGTACTCGGTATGTATGTATGTGTGTGAGTGGGGGGAAATGAGTCTGGAAATTGCAGCCAGACTCTAGAAAGGAAATAAAAGTCTTAGGAGTATGGGCTTCATCCACTGAAGGTTTTGAGGTGGGGAGCAGATATTGTTAGGGAGTATTCATACAAGAATCAGCCAGTAAAATAGGAGTTCTTGAGGCCAGAACTGGGGAACAAGCTTGCTACGAGGGCTCTACTCTTGGTGGAAAGGGAAATGTCAGCTGAGTTCCGGAGCCATTGTCTTCTCTCCTCTACTAAAGGTGAGCCATTCACAAAAATAAACTACAGCTTCTAATGCAGCAGTTTTCAAGGCCTCTGTCCTGAATTCACATTTTGGATGGCAAAATACAAGGGAACTGTCTGCCTAATGAGCTTATCTGGAACTCCCATGCCTCCATAAGGCAGTGGTTGGTTGGCCCCTTTCATGACTAGGGGCAGAACAGCCAGGCACTGGGGCCTGAAAGCTACTCACTGGCCCCTCCCACATGAAATATGATTTCATATTCCATGTTGCCCTTTGGGCTTCTTGGTGTCAATCCCACCCATGAGGAGTCTTTGGATTACCATACTAAGCTGACTGTGTCCTTTTCTCCACTTCACTTAGTTCATGAACTCAAATTGGAATTTAACCATGGCATGTGTTCTGATCTTGTCATGGTCTCTTCTGACAGCACTGGTTGTGCAACTGAGTTTTATGTGCTATTTGCTGGAATATTTAATGGGCAATGGATTTTCATATAAAACACACATAATTTAATAAACTATTCTATGATATAAAATTATTCTTCCTGGAAAAAAAAAAGTTAAACCCTAATCAACTGTCAGCGTAGGGGACCCTGGCTACCTATCGGCTGGGCATTAATCAATACTGGAGAGGGTCCTTACTTTGCCTCCCTGATACTATAGTTACCTAGTAGGAGTTATCTCTTTTGCTTTTAAATGTTCATTTGAAATGTAAAAGTATATCAGGAGAGGTATCTATGAAAGGGGCCTTCGTTCACAAGCAGTAGAAATCTGAGATTCATGGAAACAAGGAATTCTGGCGAGGAAGAAAGACTTGCCAATAGGCTTCATGACTGACAGAAAATTGAAAGCGTGGTGGTTTAAAAGCCAGGAAGGAGCATTAACAATTCCCAAGTACCTTTTAAATCTTCCAGGCTGGGAAGCAACTGAAATCTAACTGGAACATAGAGGGAGAGGAGATGGGGTAACAAGGGGTTGGATTGCAACCAGAGCACCCTGGTTAGTTATGCCTCAGTGTATCATCTGCCCTGTCAGATCTTGGTAAGCATTACGGAATTAGAAAAGCCATTCAGGTTCTATGCCTGCAAAATTCCAGCCTCACTTTCCTGTAAACTGCAAATGTTTTATTTGTAGAAATCAAAAGGTTTTTTTTTCTTGAAGGTAAGTTGTTTGGTTTGTTTCAAAAGCAGTCGGGTGTGTGTGTGTGTGTGTGTATGTGTGTGGGTGGGGTTATATTTAAATCTGTGTTGGAACTCAAATAGCTTTTGTCTCCTTCTTAATCATGGTGATATCGTTTGTTTATATGGAAAGAAACTCAGGTTCGTTGGTTGGTTGGTTGATCTCATCCTTTGAAGTTGGGAGCAGTCACTTCCAGAAGCCAACGTCATGGTAAATCAGATGCTGAGAATTTGTAACATAGGTCATCAGTCCAGACTGTGCTTGAACCATCTTTAAACTAGGAAAAGGCAAGAAACACCTTGAAAGCATTTGTATCAAATAATAAAAAGGCTGCCTTTAGTGACTCACCAGTAATGGCACGGCTGTTAAGGGAATTCCCTTTTCCTTGCAGAGAACATAAAACCCTACACCTGTTATGAAATCCGTGTGTATGCACTCTCAGAGGATCAAGGAGGATGCAGCTCCATCCTGGGTAACTCTAAGCACAAAGGTGAGTCTTGGAACCTTTTGCCAAATTTTGCTTTAATGATTTGGATTTGGAGGGTGACAGAAGCCTCCTGTGCCCTACTTTACAGCACCACTGAGTGGCCCCCATATTAATGCCATCACAGAGGAAAAGGGGAGCATTTTAATTTCATGGAACAGCATTCCAGTCCAGGAGCAAATGGGCTGCCTCCTCCATTACAGGATATACTGGAAGGAACGGGACTCCAACTCCCAGCCTCAGCTCTGTGGTATGTGTGAGAACCAAATGCAGTGAGTGGGGCCTTCTTGTTTGGATGTCAGGAAAACACAAGGAGGTGTGCGTGCATATCTACACACATATGCTAGCACAATGCCTGGCACATAGTAAGTACTCCATAAATACTTGTAAAGTTAACTGAATGAATAATTAGAAAAGACATCTAAACACACAAACAGAAAGTTATTGAATATGCGTTATGTGCCAAGCAAATTGCTAAGGATACAGAAATGAAGTAAATGGACTATTGACTTATTTGTTTTTTTTGAGACAATGCCTCACTCCGTTGCCCAGGCTGAGTGCAGTGGTGCGATCACAGCTCACTGCAGCCTTGACCTCCCTGGGCTCAAGCAATCCTTCTGCCTCAGCCTCCTAAGTAGTGGGAACTACAGGTACGTGCCACCATGTCCAGCTAATTTTTAATTTTTTTTTTTGTAGAGACAGAGTCTCCCTGTGTTGTCCAGGCTGGTCTACCAACTCCTGGGCTCAAGCAATTTGCCTACCTCGGCCTCCCAAAGTGCTGGGATTACAGGCGTGGGCCATAGCGCCCTGCCAATCCTGTATAGGCTTTGAGGTTCACAAGAAATGCATTTGGAGAACTTTTAAATCCCAACATTTGCAATTACTATTACAGCATATTATTTTCTTCTTAAAATGGATAAAATATGATGCAGTTTAAGTAACACTTTATGGCCCAAAATTATTCTATAAGTATAAAACTAAAGCAATTAAAATAAACTCTAGCTAGAGTGTTGTCTCAAATGATGTCATGGATCACTCATTCATGTATAGTTCCAAGTCACTTGCCACACTTGATGTTCCAATCTTTGATTTATTCGGAGTTTTTGTTTTTCTTGACTTGACCTTCTCTTTATTTTGTAAGAAGCTAGCTTTCAGGAACATTTATCATAAAGAAGGAACATTTGTATTTCTTTATGAGAGTTAGTAGGTCCAAGAAGAATGCAACAAAGCCACCCTGAGATGCAGCTGCCAGAGAGCTGCCTGCAGGGGTGATTTTCACCTGGGAAGCTTGAGGAGTTGTTCTTCTCTCTTGACTTTAAGAGGTCCACAGTGTGACTTTAAAAGCTGGTTAATTTTTATTATATAAATAATACTAAAACATAAAAATAACTCAGAAAGACATAAAAAGAAAATTCGTCTTCCCTTCACACTTAGGCTGTTAACAGTCCCTTGTGTATTCCTCCAGAAAAAAAAACAATTGATGCATATACAAGAAAATAGTTGAGATCTTTTTCAGTATTCTGATCTACACCTTGCTTTTACCTCTCAAAAATACATGCTAGAGACCCTTCTACATCTGTCTATGTGAACTTACGTCATTCTTTTTTATCAGCTCTGTAGTGTGCCATCATAAGGGCTTATGGTCATTTGTTGAATGAATTCACCATTGATAAACAGAACATATCACTGATCAGAACTTCTTCCCCCGGACTTGTCCCAGAGTAAGTCCATTCTGAAATGCACCCCAAGAGGTAAGGAATCAATTGATCTCTTCTGGAGGCATCTGGAATTCCTCATGTGAAATTTGCCCCCCAAATAACTTTCCTTTTGGCAGAGTTTAAACTGAGATACCTGTTTGCAACCACGAAGATCAACATGGTCTGTTGATTCTTTTATTATTATTATTATTATTTATTATTATTATTATTTTTGATACAGAGTCTTGCTCTGTTGCCTAGGCTAGAGTGCAATGGCATGATCTCAGCTCATTGCAACCTCTACCTCCCGGGTTCAAGTGATTCTCCTGCCTCAGCCTCCTGAGTAGCTGGGATTACAGACATGCACCACCATGCCCTGCTAATTTTTGTATTTTTAGTAGAGGAGGGGTTTCACCATGTTGGCCAGGCTGGTCTTGAACGCCTAACCTCTGGTGATCCACCTGCCTTGGCCTCCCACAGTGCTGAGATTACAGGTGTAAGCCACTGAGCCCAACCTCTTTTTTTTTTTTTTTTTAACAGTAAGCCATCTACTTTAATAGTAAAAGTCTCTTGAGTCTGTTAATTCTTAACACTGCTCTTGTGGATGTTGAAGAAAATGCCTTCCTTATTTTGTCATAAATCTGATGACTCTAAAGCCTGCATAAGGGTATTTAAAAATAAGCTAAAAGGGGAGGGAGAGTGCAGATTCACAGTCCTATTTTATACTAGTTTAGGTTAAATTTCCATTTAATTCAGTAAGTATCTGTTGATGGATAAGACCTAGTCCCTATCTTCGACAAGCTCACAGTCTATAAGGGAGATAGAAAAGTACACAGAAGGAGGCTGGGCATGGTGGCTCACACCTGTAATCACAGCACTTTGGGAGGCCCAGGTGGGCAGATCGTTTGAGCCCAATAGGTCAAGACCAACCTGGGCAACAGGGTGAAACTCTGTCTCTACCAAAATTACAAAAAATTAGCCAGGCATGATGGTGTGCACCTGCAGTCCCAGCTACTCGGGAGGCTGAGGCGTGAGGATCACTGAGCGGCAGAGGTTGCAGTAAGCTGAAATCGCACCACTGCATTCCAGCCTGGGCGACAGAGCTGGACTCTGTCTCAAAGAGTGAAAAGAAAAAAAAGGAAAAGTACACAAAAGGGATGTAACTGTCATAATCAAGGACTGACAACTACCTATTGCATTTGGCAACCAGATATCATTGGTGAATTCACAAGGGCACTTTCTAGAGAGTGGTAGGAGGTAGTAGGTTAGGGAGGAGGGAGAAGGGAGAAAGGCAAAGCAGGAAGGTGTTCTGCTTTGATGGCCCCATCTTACAGGTGTTTCAGCACCATTGACCAGGCAGCAGTATTAACGGCACATGTGGAGCACAGTAAGGGCAAAAAATGAGGGACCTGCCTTGGCAGAGGAGGTAAGGTGTAGAGCCAGGGAGGGGCCCAGGTATCTGGATTGTAGTGAGTTATATGGGTGGCTCTGTGCACAGCCACTTCTCTGGAAGCTTGTCCATATTGCCATGTGCACCAGTAGAGCCATGGCCAGCACATTTTTCTACTAGAGAACACATTATACTTTGCTACTACCTAGTAGTCTTTGCCAACAGTCTCTAAGCATCTTAAGGGAAGAAGCCATGGCAATTTGCTCAGCATTATCTCCTCATGCCTAGAATATAGCCAGACACATGGTAGGTGCTTCATAAAAATAAACAGCTGAATATCACTCTACCCTTTGTTAAATCCAATGTAGATCGTTAGACAAAAACTTGTTTCCAGTAGCAGTGCAGCTGTTTTGTCTAGTACCACTTGACCTTCCTATCTAAAGCCTTTCCAATGACTGGCAACTATCACATCTTCCTACACTGGTGCCTTTATCATTGAACCACCCTGAGTCTAAGTTTTCAGACCGCCAAGGATTGAATGGCCTCTTTTATCTCTGCCAGAGATCACAGCCCAGAGGGAGCAGGACCAGTATTTCCTGCTTGACTTCTCAACTTCTTTCTCCTATTATACCACTCAGCCTATTTTGCCAACCAAACTGCTGACACCATCATCTTCCTCACTGCCTCTTCCCATGGAGTTTCTATTTTTGTTCTTCTAATATGTGTGCATATGTGTGTGTGTGTGCGGATAAACTTTATTGGCCCAGCAACCCATACAAATCCCTTCCCTTCTGTTCCAATGTCTCATTTCACTCCCAGAGTTAAGGATGCCCTCACACAGTTGGACAGTTGATTCCCTGACGCTTGCTGATGTTTTGCTACAACAGGAGGAACAGAAGGTCCCTCTAAAATTAATTTTTTAATCCCCTACTTCAGGACTAGAGAAAGGGCTTTTTGAGCTCATTCATATAGCTTAAGTCTATGCAAACAATTTCACCAGGCTAGAGGAGACTTGAGCATTTTCCACAAGGACTTTTCTCAACAGGATGTAAAATATACAAATTCTCTGATAGTCATGGTGAATAAATTATCTGCATGGGCTTCAACCCCTTTGGGTGGAGTAGAGGTAATATTATAGGACTTCATCTTGCTGATTACCCATAGTAAGCAGGGATGGGATAATGGAAGGGGTCTCTTTTCCCCATTAGATAGTGGACTCTTTGAGGCCGATTCTATGCTTTTGTATTGTCAGTGCCTTCTCCAGTGTAGGCACTCATATTTATGACTGTTGAAATAAATTCAGCATGCAAGACATCTCTGACTTGCCCTGGAGTTTGTGAGCCAGTATATGTTGAGGTTGCAGTGAGCCGAGATTGTGCCATTGCACTCCAGCCTGGGTGACAGAGCGAGACTCCGTCTTAAAAAAGAAAAAAAAAAAACTATTAAAATTTGTCTCAGTATTTTTTTTTTTTTTTTTTTTTTTTTAGTTGACACAGGCTACTTCTACCAAAGTGCTGGCCTTGACTCTGCCATCCTCCCCAGCTTTTGAAAAGTCACTCCAAAATCCACACCCAACAGGCCACTGGAGAAGATTGTCTGTTTACTAAAGGCTACCCACACTCATGTTTCTTAGATTAAAAAAACAACATCAGTGCTTGTTTACTCAATGTGTTTACTCAAAACACAAAATCTTCCCTACAGAGAAAACTGCAGGGGTGTTGAGAACATCAAGGCACTGGTAATCTAGGTTTACAGTTGCCAAATAAATCTAATCTAAGTATTGTTGCTCTAGTTTTTAATGATTTTATGTCATACTGAAGAAGATCCTCATATTATACCCTATAAGCTCAGGGCCCAGAGCCTACAAATGGAAAAGTGCAAAATCAAAGTTTAAAAGTGTTAAGTGAGGCCAGCTGCTGTGGCTCATGCCTATAATTCCAGCACTTTGGGAGGCTGAGGTGGGCAGATCACAAGGCCAGGAGTTTGAGACCAGCCTGACCAGCATGGTGAAACCCCATCCCTACTAAAAATACAAAACTTAGCCAGGCATGGTGGCACATGCCTATAATCCCAGTTACTCAGGAGGCTGAGGCTGAAGAATTGCTTGAACCCGGGAGGTGGAGGTTGCAGTGAGCCATGATCGTGTCACTGTACTCTAGCCTGGGTGACAGAGCGAGATTCTGTCTCAAAAAAAAAAAAAAAAAAAATGTTAAGCGAATGTCTGTTTCATTAATTGTTAAACTTACATAGGCCAGGTGTGTGGGCTCATGCCTGTAATCCCAGCACTTTGGGAGGCTGAGGTGGGCAGATCACTTGAGGCCAGGATTTTAAGATCAGCCTGGCCAACATGGTGAAACCCCATCTCTACTAAAAATACAAAAATTAGCCAGGCATGGTGGCACACACCTGTAGTCCCAACTACTCGGGAGACTGAGGCAGGAGAATTGCTTGAACCTAGGAGGCAGAGGTTACAGTGAGCCGAGATCATGCCATTGCACTCTAGCCTGGGTGACAGAGCAAGACTCCATCTCAAAAAAATACAAAATACAAAATTTCATAACTGGCCGGACGCAATGGCTCACACTTGTAATCCAGCATTTTGGGAGACTGAGGCAGGCAGATTACTTGAGGCCAGGAGTTTGAGACCAGCCTGGCCAACATGGTGAAACCCCATCACTACTAAAAATACAAAAATTAGCTGGATATGGTGGCACACACCTGTTGTCCCAGCTACTTGGGGAGCTGAGGCAGGAGAATTGCTTGAACCCAGGAGGCGGAGGTTGCAGTGAGCTGAGATCGTGTCACTGCTCTCCAGCCTGGCAACAGAGAGTGACCCTGTCTCAAAAAAAAAAAAAAAAAAAAGATTCCATAGCCTTGAAAACAATTTGTACATTTAACATTTCACCTCCAGAACTCCCAAATAAGCCTGATAAATACTAGAAATATTATCATCATTGGAAATAAAGGGAGCTAACTACAGCTAAATATTTTCAAAAGCAAAACAACAAAAATTTATTCAAAAGATTTTACCACAAAACACAAAAAAGATAAAAGAAAATCAGAAAAAGAAAGTAAAAATAAAAATTTTACTACAAAAGAACTAATTTGTTTGATATGCTGTGGAGTGAGATATCCATAAATGACAATGTCTAGGGCCTCTTAAGGTATTAAGTACTGAGGAATTTGGACTATTTTAAAATAGCAAAATGCTTTTTCCTTCCAAATTAAATGAAGCAGTAAAGAGTAAAAATGAGTAGAAGCCTACATTAAAAGCCATATCCTTTAATACGTGCCTTTCTTCATCTTTATCTTCCTTTCAGAAATTCCCTACAGAGTCTCCCAAAATTCACATCCAATAAACAGCCTGCAGCCCCGAGTGACATATGTCCTGTGGATGACAGCTTTGACAGCTGCTGGCGAAAGTTCCCAAGGAAATGAGAGGGAATTTTGTCTGCAAGGTGAGAGACAATGTTAAGGATAATGAGTCCACCCTGGATTCTTGCACAGGCATGCACTTCTATTACATTTGGTATAGAGATAACCAGATTTTCTTTAATTCACTAATAACTTTCTTGCTGTCACTTTACACTTGTTTCTCCTAAATAGAATGCTTTACCACTCTACTATCTTCTTGGAGACAGTGTCTACTCATGTTTCAAAATTCATCAGAAATGCTTCCTCCTTCAGGAAGCCTTCCCAAATGCTCCTTACATAATGCACTTACATTTAATTCTTACTCAAAACTCTGAATCCACTAGGCAAGGACTGATATCTGTTTACCTCTGTCTTCAAGGCCTAGCATGGTGCCCAGCACACAGTACTTGCTTACTAAGTATCTGTTCCACAAATGATGAGAATTACATCAACAATAATAATAGCAGCTATTGCATATACAACAGTCATTCTGTTAAGCACTTTGCATACTACATTAATTTGCTAGGGCTGCTGCAACGAATCACCACAAACTGAGTTGCCTAATCAATAGAAATCTATTGTCTCACAGTTTTAGAGTCTAGAAGTCCAAGATCAAGGTGTCAGCAGGGTTGATTCCTTCGGAGGACTATGAGAGAGAATCTATTCCAGGCCTCTCTCCTCTTTTCCAGTAATTTGCAGGCAGTCATTAATATTACTTGGCTTGTAGGTCTCTTCTTTCATCTGGCATTCTCCATGTGTCCAAATTGTCTCCTTCTTATAAGGACACCAGTCATATTGGATTAGGGGCCCACTCTACTCCAGTATGACCTCATCTTAACTAATCATATATGCAATGATCCTAATTTCAAATGAGGTCACATTCTCAGGCTGGGGGTTTAGGACTTCAACATATAAATTTGAGGATCACACAGTTCAACCTATAACACATACTTTTGCTAATATTTCCTTACCAAAATTACATGGTTATACCTACTTCATCCTACCAGACACTCAATATGAAATGAATTTTTAAAACTGAAGGATTATCATGCCTTTTCTTAAGTGAGGGGACTAAGGTACAAAAAGATTACCCAAGGTCATGGAAGTGGTCAGTGGCAGAACTACAAATCAAACTCAGATTTGAGTTGCTTAAATTAAGTTAAATTTGAGTCTGATGAGTAAGTGACCCAGCTAGCATGGGCTTCCCTCCACTAGCTAAGTTACACTGTTCTCTCTAGCAATGCTCATTTGCATCTACTCTAAGCATCTTGCTTTGTGACATGAAGCATCAAGTTGATCATTCAAGAGACTTTCTTGTTCTATGCCAGGAAACTCTCCACTGGGAAATTGACAAGACTTCTTCTCATATCCTGAGCACTCTCATGAAAGTTAACTTGCAGCCGGGCATGGTGACTCGTGCCTGTAATCCCAGCACTTTGGGAGGCCGAGGTGGGCGGATCACAAGGTCAGGAGATCCAGACCATCCTGGCTAACACAGTGAAACCCCATCTCTACGAAAAAAAATACAAAAAAATTAGCCGGGCGTGGTGGCGGGTGCCTGTAGTCCCAGCTACTTGGGAGGCAGGAGGATGGCGTGAACCCAGGAGGCGGAGCTTGCAGTGAGCTGAGATGGCAGCCACTGCACTCCAGCCTGGGTGACAGAGTGAGACTATGTCTCAAAAAAAAAAAGATCAAAAGAAAGTTAACTTGCTCGATTAATGTAGATTAAGGACTCAGACAAAAATTAGCTGGGAGCGGTGGTGCACTCCTGTAATCCCAGCTACTCGGGAGGCTGAGGCAAGAGAATCGCTTGAACCCAGGAGGCAGAGGTTGCAGGGAGCTGAGATCGCACCACTGCACTCCAGCCTGGGTGACAGAGCGAGACTCTGTCTCAAAAATAAAATAAAATAATAAAAAAAAGGACTCAGCATCTTGCTACTGGTTTTACTCCAAACTTGCTCCATCTGCCCAGAAAGGAAAGCAGATGCTGAAGAAATGTGAGATTTGACCAAGTGTTGTGGCTCCCACCTATAATCCTAGCACTTTGGGAGGCCAAGGTGGGAGGATTGATTGAACACAGGAGTTCCACACCAGCCTGGGCAACATAACAAGACCCATCTCAATTAAAAAAGAAAGGAAGGCCAGATCCTCCTGATTGTATGGGGTAGAAAAAAGGTTGCCTCCATTAACTTCCCTATTCAGCCCTGTTGATACTTCTCATGGGCCCTAACAGGTCTCTGGCCTCTAGCTCCTCCTGCTCACTCTCCCTCCCAGCCTGTTTGTCATTCAATCAGAAGAGAAGTCTTTCTGCAAGACTCCAGATGCTGGCATTACTTCTCTCGTTGTAACTCATCAGTGGTTCCCCAAGGGCCCCTTCCAGCTAGAACTCAGACTCCATACTTGCCAGGTTCACATGGTCCTGTTTACCCATCTAGTTTGATCCTTTGCCACACACTTCAGCATTCATTATGGAGCAAGACCAGACTTCCTGTAGTTGCCTGAAAGTACTGGCTGTTCCCTCCTTCCATGACTTTCCACAGTTTTTTTTTGTTTGTTTTTGTTTTTTTCTGGTCTGGTCTTCCTTTGTTAGCTTATCCATTTAGCTGACTCCTATTCATCCTCCAACTCTACATTTTTTATTTTTTTTGAGACAGTGTCTCACTCTATTGTCCAGGTTGGAGTATAGTGGCATGATCATAGCTCACTGCAGCCTCCAAATCCTGGGCTCAAGTGATTCTCATGCCTCAGCCTCACAAGTAGTTGAGACTGTGGGCTTCTGCCACCATGCCCAGCTAATCAACTCTAAACTTTTGACATTGTGCCTTTTGCAAAACCTTCCTCTGCTACTTGTGAACCAGTTTTCCATGCCGTTCTCTGCTACACCTCTCTGGATATTGCATACACCCCTGTTTTCATACATATCCCATGTGAATTAGTCCATTATCACACTGCTATAAGGACATACCTGAGACTGGATAATTTATAGAGGAAAGAGGTTTAATTCACAGTTCCACAGGGCTGGGGAAGCCTCAGGAAACTTATAATCATGGCAGAAGGGAAAGCAAATATGTCCTTCTTCACAAGGTGCCAGTAGAGAGAAGAATGAGAGCCAAGTGGGGGAAAGCCCCTTAGAAAACTGTCAGATTCTTGTGAGAACTCACTCACTATCACGAGAACAGCATGGAGATAACTGCCCCCATGATTGAATTACCTCCCAGAAAGTCCCTCCCACCACACGTAGGGATCATGGGAACTACAGTTCAAGATAAGATTTGGGTGGGGACACAGCCAAACCATATCATTCCACCCCGACCCCTCCCAAATCTCATTTCCTCACATTTCAAAACACAATCACGCCTTTCCAACAGTCCCCTGAAGTCTTAGGTCATTCCAGTAATAGTCCAAAAGTCCAAGTCCAAAGTCTCATCTGAAACAAAGCAAGTCTCTTCCACCTATGAGCCTATAAAATCAAAAACAAGCTAGTTACTTCCTAGATACAAAGGGGGTACAGGCATTGGGAAAATACACCCCTTCCAAATGGGAGAAATTGGCCAAAACAAAGGGGCTACAGGGCCCCATGCAAGTCCAAAAGCCAATAGGGCAATCATTAAATCTTAAAGCTCCAAAATGATCTCCTGCCCAGACCCACTTATGACTAGTGTTACATTATTGGAATGCTAAGCATGTGGGAGTTATTTATATCCTACTGCTCAAGGTCATCACCAAGGTCAGATTTTTCACTCATGCAATAATTCAAAAAATTGCAACTTCAGGCATAAATAGGTTAACCCCATGTCTCACATCAGGTTATGCTGATGCAAGAGGTGGGCTCCCACAGCCTTGGGCAGCTCTGCCACTATGGCTTTGCAGAGTACAGCCCCCTTCTGACTGCCTTCATGGCTGGCATTGAGTGTCTGCAGCTTTTCCAGGTGTATGGTGCAAGCTGTCAGTGGATCTACCATTCTAGGGTCTGGAGGACAGTGGCCCTCTTTTCACAGCTCCACTAGGCAGTGCCCAGTGGGGACTCTGTGTAGGGGCTTGCACCCCACATTTCTCTTCCACACTGCTGTAGCAGAGGTTCTCCATGAGGGCTCTGCTCCTGCAGCAAACTTCTGCCTGGGCATCCAGGCACTTCCATACATCCTGTGAATTCTAGGCAAAGTTCTCCAAGCCTGAATTCTTGACCTCTGCGCACCCACAGGCCCAACACCATATGGAAGCTGCCAAGACCTGGGGCTTGCACCCTATGAAGCAACAGCCTGAGCTGTATGTTGGCCCCTTTTAGCCACAGCTGGAGTGGCTGGGATGCAGAGCACCAAGTTCCAAGGCTGCACATAGAAGTGGGGGCCCTGGACCCAGCCCTGAAAACCATTTTTCCCTCCTAGGCCTCCAGGCCTGTGATGGGAGGGGCTGTCATGAAGGTTCCTGACATGCTCGGAAGACATTTTCCCCATTGTCTTGGTAATTAACATTTGGCTCCTCATTACCTATGCAAATTTCTGCTGCCAGCTTGACTTTCTCCTCAGAAAACAGGGTTTTCTTTTCTATTGCATCATCAGGCTGCAAATTTTTCAAACTTTTATGTTCTGCTTCCTCTTGAATGTTTTGCTGCTTAGAAATTTCTTCTGCCAGATATCCTAGATCGTCTCTCTCAAGTTCAAAGTTCCAAAGATCTCTGGGCCAGGTACAAAATGCCACCAGTCTGTTTGCATAGCAAGAGTAGCCTTTACTCCAGTTCCCAACAAGTTCCTCATCTCCATCTGAGACCACCTCAGCCTCAATTTCATTGTTCATATCACTACCAGCATTTTGGTCAAAGCCATTCGACAAGTCTCTAGGAAGTTCCAAACTTTCCCACATCTTCCTGTCTTCTGAGCCCTCCAAGTCTCTAGGAAATTCCAAACTTTCCCACGTTTTCCTGTCTTCTTTGGAGCCCTCCAAACTGTTCCAACCTCTGCCTTCATTCATTTCCAAAGCTGCTTCCACATCCTCAGGTATCTTTACAGCAGTGCCCCACTCTCTATGGTACCAATTTACTTACTATATTAGTCTGTTCTCATGCTGCTATAAGGACATACCTGAGACTGGGTAATTTATAAAGGAAAGAGGTTTAATTGACTCATAATTCAGCATGACTAGGGAGGCCTCAGGAAACTTACATCATGGTTGAAGGGAAAGCAAACACATCCTTCTTCATAAGGCAGCAGGAGAGAGAAGAATGAGAGCAAAGCAGGGGTAAAGCCCCTTATGAAACCATCAGATTCTTGCAAGAACTCCCTCATAGCATGAGAACAGTAGCATGGGGTAACTGCCCCCATGATTCAATTACCTCCCAGTGGGTCCCTCCCACCACATGTGGGGATGATGGGAATTACAATTCAAGATGAGATTTGGGTGGGCACACAGCCAAACCATATCACTATGGCATCATGGCTTATTGTTTACATGTTCACACATCTGTATCCTATACTATATTCATGACTTCTTTAGACAGCAGAGCCATGTCCTATTTATCTTTGCATCCCAGCACCTAACAGAGCCTGTTACATGGTTACTACTCAGCAAGTGCTGGATGAATTAATGGACAATTCCAGTAAGTAGTAAAATGCCGTAGTTCTTTTCATAGGAAGGAATAGGCACAATTTCAAATATTTCAAAAATTTCACAATCACCCTAGCTAGATAAAGGCTTATGCCATACTTTGCTAAAATTAATAGCTACTGTTTCTTGAGGACCTTCTATATTCAGACACACTGCCATGTGCTTTAAATATACCATCTCTGATCTTCATAACAACCAGCAAGGTACATGTCACCATTCACATTTTATAGATCAAGAAACTGAAGTCCAGGCCGGGCATGGTGGCTCACGCCTGTAATCCCAGTACTTTGGGAGGCTGCGGTGGGCAGATCATGAGGTCAGGAGTTCAAGACCCACCTGGCCAATATGGTGAAACCCCGTCTCTACTAAAAATACAAAAATTATCCAGGGGTGGTGGCATGCGCCTGTAGTTCCAGCTACTTGGGAAGCTGACACAGGAGAATCACTTGAACCCGGGAGGCAGAGGTTGCAGTGAGCCAAGATGGCACCATTGCACTCCAGCCTGGGAGACACAGTGAGACTCCATCTCAAAAAAAAAAAAGAAAGAAATTGAAGTCCACAGATTACACATCTGCTAGCAGCACAGCCAGGACTAAGACAGGGCTCCCAATTCACAACTGTGCTTTGCATTCCGTGCCTCCTTTCTTTCTGCCCCTGTGAGTGGGAGGAGCCCTGTAGGGCCAGAGCTCCTCTTAGAACCATAGAATTGGTCCCCTTAGGGTCCCATTTCCCACACCGCGTAGACAAAAATGAATTTACCTTGTTCCTGAGCACAGCTGTCCCGGAGCTGTGGGTAAGGCCCAGAGGGCTCATATACCAATCAAGATTTTGAAATGTTCATTGATGATAACTCACTCAGTCACAGGATTTCCTAACTTTTCAGGTAAAGCCAATTGGATGGCGTTTGTGGCACCAAGCATTTGCATTGCTATCATCATGGTGGGCATTTTCTCAACGCATTACTTCCAGCAAAAGTGAGTTGGTTACATCTACCAGTTGGGTAAATGAGGCTTTTGAAAAAATGATAATAGCTGTTGCTGCCATGGGTCAGGGAAATGGACACTCTCACACATTCCTAGTGAGAGACTAAACTTATTTCACCACTTTGGGTGACAGTATGTGTCAAATCCTTAAAAATATACCTTTTGATCTAATAATCTCTAACTAGAAATGTATCTCATATATATATATATATACACTTTATTTTTCAAAAAAATTTTTTTGAGACAGAATCGCCCAGGCTGAAGTCCTGTGGTGTGATTTTGGCTCACTGCAACCTCCGCCTCCCAGGTTCAAGCAATTGTCCTGCCTCAGCCTCCCGAGTAGCTGGGATTACAGGTGCCCACCACCACACCCAGCTAATTTTTATATTTTTTATTAGAGACAGGGTTTCATCATGTTGGCCAGGCTGTTCCCGAACTCCTGACCTCAAGTGATCCGCCTGCCTCAGCCTCCCAAAGTACTGGGATTACAGGCATGAGCCACTGTGCCAAGCCTATTCTATTATAGATGTCTGCAGATATTTAGTGGAAAATATGTTCACTGAAATAATTTTCAGAAAAGAAAAATATTTGAGATAACCTAAATGCCCAATGATAAGGGATTGGGTAACTAAATCATGATATATCTTGTACTATAACATATTATGTGTCCATGAAAGATGATGTAGAAATTAAATGATATGGCAGGCCAGGCGCAGTGGCTCACGCCTGTAATCCCAGCACTTTGGGAGGCCAAGGCGGGCGGATCACAAGGTCAGGAGATGGAGACCATCTTGGCCAACACGGTGAAACCCCGGCTCTACTAAAAATACAAAAATTAGCTGGGTGTGGTGGCACGCGCCTGTAGTCCCAGCTGAGACTTGGGAGGCTAAGGCAGGAGAATCACTTGAACCCGGGAGGCAGAGATTGCAGTGAACCGAGATCGCGCCACTGCACTCCACCCTGGCAACAGAGCAAGACTGTCTCTAAAAAAAAAAAAGAAATTAAATGGTATGAGCAATATTTACCATGTTCCATTTAAAAGGCAGCCTGCCAAACAATATGTACTTTCATTTCTTAAAAATAGTGCATACACACAGATGCAAATGTAAGATATATCAGTTAGCATTAAATTTGGTTATATATAATATAAAAGTCAAAATAACATGACTGAGGCTGGGTGCAGTGGCTCATGCCTGTAATTTCAGCACTTCAGGAGGCTGAGGCGGTCAGATCACCTCAGGTCAGGAGTTCGAGACCAGTCTGGACAACATGGTGAAACTCTCTCTACTGAAAATAAAAAAATTAGCCAGCTCTGGTGGTGCACAACTGTAGTCCCTGGTATTCAGGAGGCTGAGGCACGAGAATCGCTTGAACCTGGGAGGCAGAGGTGGTAGTAAGTTAAGATTGTGCCACTGCACTCCAGCCTAAAACAGCAATAACAACCACAAAAAAAAAAAAAAAAAAAAACAAAAAAAAAAAACAAAAAAAAAAACCACCGTGGTCTTTCCTTTGAGGTAGAGCTGCAAGAAAAGAAAACAAAACTATGGTCCTTTAGCCCAGTGCATTGTCGTCCTAATAAATCTGGGTCCTCTTCTTCAGAAGGAGGGGAAAATGAATATTGGGTGGCAATTACTGTCTGCCTCAAGGATATAAACCATAATATTTTTGTTTTGTTTTGTTTTCAGACGGAGTCTTGCTCTGTCACCCAGGCTGGAGTGCAGTGGCATGATCTTGGCTCACTGCAGCCTCTGCTTCCTGGGTTCAAGATATACTCCTGCCTCAGCCTCCCGAGTAGCTGGGACTACAGGTGCCCACCACCATGCCCAGCTAATTTTTGTATTTTTGGTAGAGACAGGGTTTCGCCATGTTGGCCAGGCTGGTCTCAAACTCCTGAACTCGTGATCCACCCACCTCGGCCTCCCAAAGTGCTGGGATTACAGGTGTGAGCCACTGTGCCCAGCCTAAACCACAATATTAATGGTGTTTATATCTGGGGATAAAATTGTAGGTGACTTTAGTTTTTCTTGTTTAACTATATTTTCTAGAATTTCCTTAGTAAACATGTATTATTTTTCAAAGAAAATATTTTTAATGAGTTGGTTTTTCAATACAAAGTTTTCTTCAAATGCTGTGTAAAGTTAGAGAAAAGGTCAAAATAAAACTAACTCAAAGTCATTTTACCAGCCATTGAACTTGTCTAACAGGCTGTACATTTATTGAAGATCTAATGTGTGACAGATACTTCAAAGCAAAGCTCTCTTTGGGTAGACTTTGAAAAAGTTTAATTCAAAAGGAGTCAACTAGGATCACATGCATCCTCTTCATGGAAATTGTGAAGATCAGTTACAGTGCAGGCTAAACTGCCTTAAAAAAAAAAAAAAAAAGAGGACCCAAAGTACAGTGGCTTAAATAATACTTTATTTATCTTCCATATAATGGCCCTGAGGTAAGGTATCCAGATTGGTGGGCAGCTGTGCTCCATAGTTATTTGGCGACACAGTTTTCTTCCATCTTTTTGGCATACCATCCCTTGGGCATTGTCCTCATCTGCATGATCTCTATGAGATCACAGACACTTCTGCTCATATTTCTCTGGAGAAAACCTAGTCACATGGCCACATCTCTTACTTCAAAAGGTTAGACAAATTGTAAAGCATACTTTAAAAAAAAAAAAAAATCAAAGCTTATCAAAGCCAAGTCTTTCAAAATGTTTCATATTGTTCATGAACTTAAAAAAAAAAAATAAGTCACATACATTTATAAGAAATTTATTAGGATTTTTCCTTCTACATCATAAAAGACCTATATTTCCTCTTATTGCCAAACACAACCACTGTTAATAGATATTTCAGATATTTCCCTAAAATACTTTTTTCTTGGCATTTTTAACATGGTTATGTTCAAGCTATTTATACCATTTTTGAATCCTGTCTTTTTTTCAACTGTTCACATAATTAACCTGTCACTACAAACTCTTTGTAAATATTGTAATTAGCTAAATAGTAAGGGTAGGGAACATGTCATCTTCAATGCTCGGCAGTTAGCATTATGCTGGTCACATATTAGGGGTTCAATGAATATTTGTTGAATGAATGCATAGCTAGATAGTGATAGATTGCTAAATATTAGGTTGATCAAAAGTTCCATGGTTTATTTAGCAAACCGCAAGTGACTGTGTTGTAATTTCACAGAAAACTACTGTAGCCTTGGACGATAAATAAATCATCTTTGTCTTTCAGTGTTTATATTTTATTTGCATACAAAAGCAGCCTTACACTGAAGGTACTGCACTGAGAACCTGTGTTTCCATGCCACTGTGTGCACACCTAAGAAAATGTCACTGTTTTCTTTATCTATAGGTTATCTGTTTTCCTAGCGGCCCTCAGACCTCAGTGGTGTAGCAGAGAAATTCCAGATCCAGCAAATAGCACTTGCGTTAAGAAATATCCCATTGCAGAGGTAAGGTATAATTCCTCTGTGGTCAGTCAGTGGGGTTCTAGTGATCACCACATCTAAGTTTTCCATTGTAGTTATGAGGAAGCCTAGATGCTGAGATCCTATGATTGAGCTTAAGTTATTCATGCTAAGCTACCACTGAGTCATCACTCTCACTTTTCTTCCTGAACTTAAGAGAAATCATGCACAGGAATCTTCTGAAGTTTATGATCATAAGATTAAACCCCCCTAGCTTTTTATTCCTCAGTATGCCTCACATTCCCCTTCTCACCAAACTGCTCTCCTGTTCTCACCTAACTTATTTCAAAAGAAGAAAGCAAGCTTTTTTTGTTTTGTTTTGTTTTTTGGCCATTTGTTGAGTACTAGCCTGAGCATTGAGTCATCCAAAATTCAAGAGAATTGAAGATTTTGATTTTTCCTGTCTAAGCATAGAAAAGATAAATGGAACCCATACTATTTTGGTTTGGTTAAGAAGCCAGTACATCATTCCATTGTGCAAAGAAAAGGTTTTAAAGGAGAGGTTGATCAGCTGGCAGATGAGAGAGGGGAGAGTAAAGAGAGTGAAGGGAACTGCTGCAGCCCAGGAAAAGAGGTGAGAAAGCTCACAGTGGGCAAGATGGGCCATCCCTGGTGGAGGGTCTGGAAGTTGAAAGCATCTGAATATGAAGACTACATTTAAGGGGAGAAATAGGAGAGAGAAGTGGCAAGCCAATATTCCTCCCATCGCCTGGGGCTTTGACAGCTCCAGGCTTCCTTTCCAAGACTTTACAACATTTCTCGGGCAAGATGCTTCTCTCCAACTACCAAGTATGTTCTGTCATCCACACCCTTCCTCAGGCCAGAAGCCAGTGGTCCATAGTCCCAACCTCTGCTCAAAAAAAAAAAAAAAAAAAAGAGTGGATCCCAGCCACAGCTTCCTCAGGAATTTAAGTCACTACAGTTTAGTGCCTTTGAAATCAAGCCCGGAGGCCACCCCTGCCTCTGCCACTTACTATGTGTGTGACTCTTGGGCAACTTGCCCAGCTATCTGAGCCCAAGTTTCACCTTCAGCAAAACAATGCCATTCTGCTTACTCACCGGAGACAAATGTGCTGATGCCACGTGCCACATGGGTCATATAAGACAAAGATCATTCACTTTCTTCCCAAGAAGACCCATAATTTAAGTCTCTTCTGAGGGATTTCATCCCTATTAAGTTATAATAGCAAAAATAGTGACAGTAACAGCAGTTTGTGTGTGTGTATATACATATATATACACATATATATATTTATATATATATACACATATATATTTTTATATATATACATATATATTATATATATACATATATATATATATATATACACAAACTGCTGTTATCACTATTTTAGATATATAATGTACAGGTTATATATTTATATATTTTATATATTCTGTCATATAATAATTATATAATTATATTACACATTATTATAATTTAGATATATTACCTTATATGTACCAGGAACTTTTGAAAACATTTTCATATGTTAACATTTAACCCATAAACATCTTTATGAGGTCGTATGATTTTTTTTTTTTTTTTTTTGAGACGGAGTCTTGCTCTGTTGCCTAGAGCAACAGAGTGCAGTGGTGCAATCTCGGCTCACTGCAAGCTCTGCCTTCCGGGTTCACGTCATTCTCCTGCCTCAGCTTCCCGAGTAGCTGGGACTACAGGCGCCCGCCACCACGCCTGGCTAAATTTTTTTTTTGTATTTTTAGTAGAGATGGGTTTTCACCATGTTAGCCAGGATGGTCTCGATCTCCTGACCTCGTGATCCGCCCGCCTCGGCCTCCCAAAGTGCTGGGATTATAGGCGTGAGCCACCATGCCTGGCATGAGGTTGTATGATTATTATCTTCATTTTCCACATGAGGAAACTGAGGCACAGAGGACTAACTTGCCCAATGTTAGTCAGCGAGTAAATGGTGGATCCTGGACTCATATCCAAGTAGGATGTGCTGCTCATCATTGCATTATACATTTTAAAGGATCTTTAAACACGGGATGAGGAGAGTGTTTCTAGCAGTCTACACCTCTGAGCTGAAGAGATTTATTAGAGAAAGTAAGACAGAAGGAAGGTGATAGAAATTGGTATACATATGCCCAAAGTTGTGTAGCATAAGCGCGTTCATTGAAGCATTATAAATAGAAGCAAAAACTTGGGCAGAATGTAAAAGTGCACCAGGGACAAATTAAACATTTTGGGTACATCTGTACAATAGGGTATTAGGCAAATACTTAAAAAATGAGATAGATCTATATGTGCCTAAAGATCTCCAAGATACTTAAAAGTAAAAAGAGCAATATTTATCACAATTGTCTAAAGTGGGTTCATTTATATAAAAATGAGGGTGATTTTATATACACTCATACATCTGCAGCATGGGCACAGGATATTTCTGGAAGCCCACTATGATACATATGAAACAGAGAATGGTGGTTGCCTCCAGGGAGAGGGTGGAGAGTATGAGAGCCACTTAATTTTCATTACATAGTCCCTTTGAACTTTTAGATATCTTTTTTTTCTTTTTTGACACAGAGTCTTGCTCTGTTGCCCAAGCTGAAATGCAATGGTATGATCTCGGCTCAGTGCAACCTACGCCTCCCAGGTCCAAGCGATTCTCCTGCCTCAGCCTCCCAAGTAGCTGGGATTACAGGCACCTGCCACCACGCCCAGCTAATTTTTGTATTTTTAGTAGAGATGGGGTTTCACCATGTTGGCCAGGCTGGTCTTGAACTCCTGACCTCAAGTGATCCACCCGCCTCAGTCTCCCAAAGTGTTGGGATTACAGGCATGAGCCACCACACCTGGCCTAGAATGTCTTAAGAACACTATGTGCATATAATTTTTTTGCAAAAATAACCAGTGAATTAGAAAATTTTTTAAATTAAGCAGCTTAAATATGGCCTCCAGGATGAAGGCCTTGAGATGGCCTTAGAACCCCATGTGGCTTGACCCTTGAAGGAGGTGGACTGTTTTTAGAAAGCAAACTGCTCTCTGGGTGCTAGGCAGAGGCAGACAACAGAAACACAATAGTGTGTCCTCCCCTTCTAGCAAATGTGCTTTGAGCTCTCAGGCCTTCCCTCCCCTACTGTTTCTTAAGATATGGCTACAAAACCATGTGCCCTAAAGCTCTGAAGGAAAAGGCCAAATCATAAAGGGGATTGCTGGAGTGTTATCCAACTTGTAAAAGCTTAAAATAGTGTCCATGAGGTTCCTGAACTGATAGTGGTTTAAGAGGCCTGCCCCCGAGGACTTGGCAGCCAGAGGGCCCGCTTTGTAAAAGCCATGAGAAGCGGCCTCTCAGTGTTGCTGTTGCTCTCCTGACAGCAGAGCAAACACCTCACCTTGTGAAAACGACAAGCCATTTCCACACAGGGTGTACTCTCTCCCACATCTGTGGTAGCAGCACTTTGGCAGCTCAGCTTCCCAGAGCTGCCAGCTGTGTTCCGAGCCAGACCAACATGCCAGGGCCAGTTTGGGTAGTGATCAGAAAAGAGCAGCTTCCCTAAAGTGAAACACATACACACATCCTCTAGCTTGGCAGGGCCCTTTGTGGAAATCTGTTCTGAGACACTGCCATTGTTCACTTTCCTGACACTTGCCATGTCCAAGGCAAGGGAGGGGATGTCAGAAGAAGATCCAGACCAAACCCCTCTTGCGCAACTTGTCATTGGACAAATCGGAGAACTGAGGCCCTAGAGAGGCCTCAGTAGACCACTGTAGACTGGTTTTCCCCAGGATATGGTGTCAGAGTTGGGACTAGTCCCCAGGGTGTGCCTTGTCCCATGGCTATTTTTTGTCATCCTACTCCTCCTGTAAGACATGGTCCCTGTGCACACATAGCTTACAGACATTTAAAAAAAGTGACAGCACAAAACATCACATGCCAAGAACCTAACGGTGGTTTCTTCATTGAATAGGCATCCAGGGGAAGGAACAGTCACCAGGGGCCTCATGGAAGGAGAAGGCACCAAGCATGGGACAGTGGGAGGCACACACAAGCAGGGTGAAGGCTGGCGGTGGAAGCAAAAGTGTGTGGGGCACTGAGAGAAGGGCGTGATTAGTAAGACTGGGACAGTGGCTGAAAGAGCAGCTTCTGAAGAGAAAGACAGGGAGGTGGAGGAAGGGCAGGAACCAATTGCCAGGCCAATGCTGGAATCTTGACTGTACATGGAAGCCAAGTCAGTAGAGGCTCTGGACCTCTGCTTGGGAAAGATCAGACAACCAGTGTGTAGGATTGTTTCTAGGAGGCAAAGAGACCCCAATTAAAGCCCAGTTTTTAAAAAGTGTTAATAGGAAAGTGCCAAGGACTTGGACTCAGGAATTGGCAGCAAGTTCGGAAAGGAAAGAGATAGGACATTGAAGAGCTGGTCACTGGCAGAATGCTAAGAGAAAATAAGTGAGATAATTAATTAATTTTAAAAAGTATAAGCTAATTTTGTCTGTTACAAACACAATTAGCTAAAGGCAAAAAAAAGATGAAAATTTCTTCTAAAAATGTTACTCCAAAGTTGTCTTTCTTAAAAGCAGATCTGACAAGGAATACTACCTTGCCTGAAACCTTTCAGTAGTTCTCTCAAGGCACAAACACCCTTGCGTCACTTAAAAGGCCCTGTGTGATGTGACCGCCTCCTATTTCTGAAGTCTCGGGTTACCAGTCATAAGAAATAACTAGCAGGTTCCAAAATACACCAGTCCTCCTTGCCAGCACCTCCCTACCTGGAAAATACCACACGTCTCTCAGGACTCAGCTCTTGTGTCCCTTCATCACCTGTTTAGTGTGACCCTAAAGGCTTCATTGCCTCTTCCCCAAGACAGAAGCAGTCTCAGCCTTTCCTTTGCATATCCAGTGACCTCTGTCCTTGAGGAAAAGCAGATAGTACAGCTTGGTTCACATTAGAAATGGGGCTAGGCGTGGTGGCTCATGCCTGTAATCCCAGCACTTTGGGAGGCCGAGGTGGGCAGATCACTTGAGGTCAGGAGTTTGAGACCAGCCTGGCCAACATGGTGAAACCCTGTCTCTACCAAAAATATACAATTAGCCAGGCGTGGTGGCACACACCTATAATCCCAGCCACTCGGGAGGCTGAGGCAAGAGAATTGCTTGAACCTGGGAGGTGGAGGTTACAGGGAGCCAAGATTGGGCCACTGAGCTCGAGCCTGGGTGACAGAAGGAGACTTGGTCTCAAAAAAAAAAAAAAAAAAAGAAGACAGAAAGAAAGAGAGAGAGAGAAAGAGAGACAGAGAAAGAAAGAAAAGAAAAGAAAAGAGAAAAGAGAGAGACAGGTTGAAGGTTGAGCAGGGTAGTGAATCACTCACTGGCTGGGGGTTGAGAGGAGTCTCCAGCTCCTGCCCCTCTGCCTCCCCAACAATGTTAACTATTTCTCTTACCTCGCAAACTCCAGTGCCCACCATGTTGCAGCCAGGGCTGAGGAGACAGTGCAGGTTGTGAGGCCTTTGGGAAACCTGGAGAAATAGGTTGTTAAGGTCGCTTCTACAGCAGTGTGAGCCTCTTCCTCCTCCTTTTGCTCAGGAGAAGACACAGCTGCCCTTGGACAGGCTCCTGATAGACTGGTCCATGCCTGAAGATCCTGAACCCCTGGTCATCAGTGAAGTCCTTCATCAAGTGACCCCAATTGTCAGACGTCCCCACTGCTCCAACTGGCCACAAAGGGGAAAAGGAATCCAAGGTCACCAGGCCTCAGAGAAAGACATGATGCACAGTGCCTCAAGCCCACCACCTCCAAGAGCTCTCCCAGCTGAGAGCAGACAACTGGTGGATCTGTACAAGGTGCTGGAGAGCAGGGGTTCCTACCCAAAGCCAGAAAACCCAGCCAGTCCCTGGACGGTGCTCTCAGCGGGCAACCTTCCCACCCACGATGGCTACTTACCCTCCAACATAGATGACCTCCCCTCACATGAGGTGCCTCTCACTGACTCTCTGGAAGAACTGGAGCCTCAGCACATCTCCCTTTCTGTTTTCCCCTCAAGTTCTCTTCACCCACTCACCTTCTCCTATGGTGATAAGCTGACTCTGGATCAGTTAAAGATGAGGTGTGACTCCCTCATGCTCTGAGTGGTGAGGCTTGGAGCTTTAAAGTCAGTGTGCCCCCAACCAGCACAGCCTGTCCCAATTCCCCCGGCCCCTGCTCCAGCGGCTGTCATCTCTGGGTACTGCCATCAGTCTGGCTGCAGCTAGAGGACAGTCAAGCCAGCTCTGGGGGAGTCTTAGGAACTGGGAGTTGGTCTTCACCCAGATGCCTCATCTTGCCTTTCCCAGGGCCTTAAGATGACATCCTTCACTGTGTGGACCTAGACACTGTGAATTCCTAGTAAATTTCTTGGTATGCTGGCCAGAAAGGGAAATGAGGAGGAGAGTAGAAACCACAGCTCTTAGTAGTGGCATACAGTCTAGAGGACCATTCATGCAATGACTATTTCTAAAGCACCCGCTACACAGCAGGCTGTACGCAACAGATCAGTACTGTTCGACAGAACTTCCTGAGATGATGGAAATGTTACCTCTGCACTCACTGTCCAATACATTAGACACTAGGCACATTGGCTGTTAATCACTTGGAATGTGTTTAGCCTGACTGAGGAATTCAATTTTGATTGTAAATTTAAATCACCACGCATGGCTACTGGCTACTGTATTGGAGAGCACAGCTCTAGATGGCTCCTAGATTATTAAGAGCCTTCAAAACAAATCAACGTAGTTCTACAGGTGAAGACATAAAAGACACTGGTAAACACCAATGTAAAAGGGCCCCCAAGGTGATCATGACTGGTCTTATTTGTAGAAGTCTAAGAATGTACCTTTTTCCAGCTGGGTGCGGTGGCTCACGCCTGTAATCCCAGCCGAGCCAGGCGGATCACAAGGTCAGGAGATCAAGACCATCCTGGTTAACATGGTGAAACCCTGTCTCCACTAAAAATACAAAAAAAAAAAAAAAAAAAATTAGGGCATGATGGCAGGTACCTGTAGTCCCAGCTACTCAGGAGGCTGAGGCAGGAGAATGGCATGAACCCGGGAGGTGGGGCTTGCAGTGAGCCGAGATCCCGCCACTGCACTCCAGCCTGAGCAACAGAGCAAGACTCTGTTTTTGTTTTTTTTTTTTTTAAAAAAAAAAAAAAGAATGTGCCTTTTTCCTAGTTTTGCTGGTTTATTGTTTTATTTTGGCTTCATCCTCTTCCAGCAAATCAAGGGCATCTGGATAGTGAAGACCTACCGTAAACTCACCATAGTACCATAGTACCTTGGGCAACCCAGCCTCCCCCTCTGAATGTCGGGTGTCTTGTAAAGGGCTGGTCCAAAGGCTCTCTGACCCCTTGTTTCCTCTTTTTGTTGCAGCAGGCCCTGCCTTTAGGACCAGGGCTGTCTCAGGGTCTAAGACCCCAGACTCCAAGGTTGTCCTCAGAAGTTGTCTGTCCCCTGTTCCCAAAGGCACAGCTTTCAATTCCCGAGAAGATTCTGAGCTGGTCCTCTGCCAGCTCAAGTTCAGCCTGGAAGATAACTCTCTTTTCCACAGCATGGACTTGGAACATGATCCATGTTTTGCTCTTTAAAACTGTGGCCCCTGGCTTGCCACCCTCCCTGGCCCATTGCTGCCTCTGTCTCTTCACCTTAGGCAGTTTTGCCTAACTAGTGGAGAAAAGTCTTGGTCTAAACTGCTAATAGTGCTCTTCCCTAAAGAACAAGATAAAAGATCCAAAAAACTTTTCCTTAAATTCCTGTCAAGCCTGGGGTCTACCCCCTACCCCTTCCCACATGAACATTGGAACTGAGATGGTTTCTCCATCATCCTCTGGATTTTCATTTAACAAAGTACTTGTTGCAAATGTGTACTTCTTCCCTAATGTGCGGAACTAGAAACTTCTCCATACATACCCCAGTCCTGTAGAAATAACTGTTCTTGGGCTTTAGGTTTTCCAGATTTCCCTCAGAGCTCTAGAAATTGAGTGATGGACAGTTGCTCTGCTTCTTCGGGTTGAAACTCTTGATATGTCCTTGTTTCCTGCAATTCCAAACTTAACACCTATAGTTTTCTCAGGCTTTTTTTGAAAAGTTCCTTCCTTTCTATTTCTATTCCACTCTATTTAGCTATTATTGTGCGGCACCCCCAGTGGTTCCTTTCCTCTCAGCATCACTGTAGCTTGCTGCACCCAGGACATGCCCTTGACTGGCACAAACCGTGACAGATAAGGCCACCTCCTCAGAAGCAGAACAACCTATTATCTTTTGGCAATGGGAGCTAACTTCACTGTTTTCTTACAATACCCGGTTTTTCCTATCTTTGGTTTCTTTTTGATTACCTCTCATCCATCTCAGTCACTCTTCTCCTCCCCTCCCTTGTGTCTACAATACCCCATTTTACCAAGTCTCCCATTTAACCTCCCCATCCTTTTCTTTCCCTTAAAGTCTCATATGATACTGCAGTCTTCATTTGTCTTCCCCAAAAAAAAAAAAATTTTTTTTTTAAAGAATCCTTCCTTGACTCTTAAAGACTCCTAGGGATGCTGAGGCCTCCTCAGCATGATTTCCATATACTTACTTTCTCTGTTGGACTACAGACAACTTGAAAGCAGGAACTTTGGCAATGTTTCCCAGCACCAGCATCATGCCTGGTCTATAGTAGCTACCAATAAAAAAGTAAGCATCGTAAACCCAAAAGTATCTGAGAAAGGTCTCAATTAATTTAAAAAGTTTTTGTTTTGCCAAATAACACATGACACAGCCTCAGAAGGTCCGGAGGACATGTGCCCAAAGTGGTTAAGGCACAGCTTGGTTTTACACATTTTAGGGAGACATAAGACATCAATCAACATATGTGAGATGTACATTGGTTGGGTCTGGAAAGGCAGGATAACTCAAAGTGGGGGCTTCCAGGTCATAGGTAAGTAAGAGACAAAAGGTTGCATTCTTTTGGGGTTTTGATCAACCTTTTACTAAAAACATAATTTACATGTGAGAAGGAGGTAGCTCAGGTGAACAGAGGGATGACTCTGAGTTCTGTCTATTCTTTATCCCACGCCTGTGAAGATCAGCTATGGTGAAATTCAACAGAACTGTTTTAGAGTAAAGATCTTGAAGTCCTCGTAGGCAAATTGTGAGGAAAGTATGCAGTTTTTTGCGGGGAGGAGGGGAATAAAATGGGAGGCAGGTTTGCCTGATGCAGTTCCCAGCTTGGCTTTTCCCTTTGGCTTAGACTGATTTTCTTTTCGCAGCAGCATCACCTGCCACTGCTTTGTCTTATTCTTTCTATTCCAGAAGCCAGCTCATCTGTGCCCATTTCCTCCTTATTGGAACAATTGTTTGCATTCATTCATTTTCCTTCCCAAACCCCATTCTCTCCCATTTGTTGACAGCACCACTGTGATGCATGGAGGGGTGTTTCTGGTTTTAAAGACGTATTTGAGCATGTCTTTGGCAGCTCAGTCTGCCAGATACGGTGTCCTCTTTCCATGAATGACAGAGGATGGGTAACTCTGTTCTGCCATTGCCCCAAGTGGTTTTCACAATCTGCCCTTCTCCCCGCTGCCTCCCACCACTAGTAAAAACCCCAAACCAAGTTGCTGGGTTCACCAGGTCTAGGTGATACTCACCAACATACAGCCAGGCTTTCATTCCTCAGGAAAATTGTCAGTAATTTTGTGGTCTTATAATGATATATATTGGTTTCCATCCACAGTTGCTGGCTCATGATGTCAGAGGTGTTTGAACCACAGTGACTCCATCTTGAATAGAGGCTGGGTAAAATAAGGCTGAGACCTACTGGGCTGCATTCCCAGGAGATTAGGCATTCTTAGTCACAGGATGAGATAGGTTGGCATAAGGTAAAAGTCACAAAGGCCCTGCTGATAAAAGAGGTTGTGGTAAAGAAGCCAGACAAAACCCACCAAAACCAAGATGGTGACGAAAGTGACCTCTGGTCATCCTCACTGCTCATTATATGCTAATTATAATGCATTAGCATGCTAACAGACGCTCCCTCCACAACAGTTTACAAATGCCATGGCAACATCAGAAAGTTACCCTATAGGTTCTAAAAAGAGGAGAAACTCACAGCTCTGGGAATTGCCCACCCCTTTCCTGGAAAACTCATGAATAATTCACCTCTTGTTTAGCATATAATCAAGAAATAACTCAGGTCATGCATGGTGACTCACGCATTTTGGGAGGCAGAGGTGGGTGGATCACCTGAGGTGTCAGGAGTTCCACATCAGCCTGGCTAACATGGTGAAACCCCATCACTACTAAAAATTCAAAATTAGCCAGGCATAGTGGCATGTGCCTGTAGACAGGAGAATCGCTTAGAACCGGGAGGCGGAGGTTGCAGTGAGCCGAGATTGCACCATTGCACTCCAGCCTGGTCAACAGAGTGAGACTCTGTTTCAAAACAACAACAACAAAAACTGTAAGTATACTCAATTGAGCAGCCCATGCCGCTGCTCTATGGAGTAGCCATTCTTTTATTTCTTTACTTTCTTAATAAACTTACTTTCACTTTATGGATTCACCTCAAATTCTTTCTTGCTCAAAATCCAAGAATCCCCTCTTGGTGTCTGGATGGGGACTCCTGTCCCATAACAGTAACTCCCATAGCCCTCCTTAGTTTTTTGCTATGTTGGGTGTGTCAGGCCTCAGGGGCTGGCCTCTGACCTTCTCCTACCCTCCTTTCACTCTAACATTCCCCTGCATTTCCAATTGTGGGTCTTAAGACCCTCCCATGAGACAGTCCTACCCATACTCTGGGAGAAGGAATGCTGATGTCATGAAGCTTCCATAAAAACCCAAGAGGGCCAGGCACGGTTGGCTCACACCTGTAATCCCAGCACTTTGGGAGGCCGAGGTAGGTGGATGACTCCAGGCCAGGAGTTTGAGACCAGCCTGGCTAATATGGCGAAAATCCCATTTCCACTAAAAATACAAAAATTAACCAAGCATGGTGGCACATGCCTATAATCTCGGTTACTTGGAAGGCTGGGGCAAGAGAGTCGCTTGAACTCAGGAGGCAGAGGCTGCAGTGAGCCAAGATCATGCCACTGCACTCCAGCCTGGGCGACAGGGCAAGACTGTCTTAAAAAACAACAACAAAAAGCAAAACCCAAGAGGACTGGATTCAGAGAGAATCCAGATAGCTGAACATGTGGAGATTCCTGAAAGGCGGTGCATGGAAGTTCCATGCCCCTTCCCCCATTCCTTGCACTATGTATCTCTTTATCTGTATCCTTTGGAATAAACCAATAAAGGTTGTTTCCCTGAGTTCTGTGAGCTGCTCCAGTAAATTAAACCCAAAGAGGGGGCTGTGGGAACCTCAACTTGAAGCTGATCGGTCAGAAGTTCCAGGGGCTGGACTTACAACTGGTAGGGATGGAGCAGTCGGGGACTGAGCCTGGAACTTGTGGGATCTGACACTATCTCTGGATTCCCAATACCCAGAATAGTGTTGGCACTGAATTAGAGGACAATAAGATGACGTCCACTGCTTGGTATGTGGGGAAACACCTCCCGACGTCCACTATCTGGTCACAGACGTTGCTTCTGTATTTAGTTGTGGTCTTGAGAGTAAAGCCCAGCTAATTTTTGTATTTTTTGTAGAGATACGGTTTCGGAGTGTTGTTCAGGCTGGTCTCAAACCTCTAAACTCAAGTGATTTGCCTGCCTCGGCCTCCTCAAGTCCTGGGATTCCAGGTGTGAGCCACCATGCCTAGCCCTTCAGTTCATTCTTAATGAATTCATGGAAATCGTCACCATCAACTGTGAGATCTTCACCATGAATATCTTTGAAGGACCCCTCTTTCCCTGAAGCCAGAGATTTTATTTTCTGAGTTTCTATCTACCTTATAGGCAAGAGGAAAATTAAACTAGTGTTAGTTTTTTTCTCTTCCTTCTTCTCTTCACATTGTCCCAATTTTTCAGCTTCCATTAATAGCCTTTCAGCTTCAGCATGAATTCACCAATCCCCTGAGACTTGTGAAAGCAATGCCAAACTAGACACATTCTATTATAGTCAGCTCCCCGTGTACGATTCTTGGTTTTTCTCCACCAGGTTCTACTCTTTTTAGTCATCTAATGCAGTTGTTACCTGTCCCAATAGCACCACTCAAGCCCTCCAAAGGAGGCATGTTTTCCTCTTCCTAACTTGCAGGACTCATGGAAGTTCACATTATCTACCTTTAGGCTGTTAGGTCAACCCTCATGAGTAAAGCACCTCTCAAGAGATAGGAGAGTCTTCCTCCCACCCTAGAAAAAGATAAGCAATTCAATCAATCTGCTGGCTGATGGAAACAAATTGGATCATTACATTACAGCCTAATTAGAATGAATTTCCAAAATAGATTAAAATTAAAGTCTTGCAAAACTCTCTCTCTCTCTCTGTCGCTCTCACACACACACGCAAATACTTGCAACAGGTCAGGCATGGTGGCTCATGACTGTAATCCCAGGACTTTGGGAGGCCGAGATGGGCGGATCACTTGAGATCAGGAGTTCGAGACCAGTCTGGCCAACATGGAGAAACCCTGTCTCTACTTAAAAAAAAAAAAATTAGCTGGGCATGGTGGTGAGCGCCTGTAATCCCAGCTACTCAGGAGGCTGAGGCATAAGAATCACTTGAACCTGGGAGGTGGAGGTTGCAGTGAGCCAAGATTGTACCACTGCACTCCATCCTGGGCAATAGAGTAAGACTCTATCTCAAAAAAATAAAATAAAATAAAATAGAAATGAAAATAAAAATAAATAAAAATCAGGAGTGTAAGTTGGCCCCTTTGTGGAGGGCAGATGGGCAATATTCAATAAAATCTGAATAAGCAACTCCACTCCTACACTATAGCGCAAGGAACAGTATAATTATATTAAATTGAATATAGGATTCCTCAACAGCATTTGATTTTATAAAATGGTGAGGGGCAGGAAGTGAGGGGGAAAAGCCTTAAATTCCCTTTGGTAGAGACCTGGTTAAATCATGACATATCTGTACAATGAAACACTGAATTTCAAGGAATCTAAGACTCCACCAGTTTTAAGACATCTCATTAGTTTATGTTCTAAGTAGAAAAAAATGCCAATAAAACTATAATATGCCACTGATATCTATGATGCACAATTTTTTTTAACATATTAATATGCCTGAAATTTGGGATGTATCTTAGAATTTATAAAAAGCATTCTGTGCAGTTTTTGTTTTGTTTTTAGTATAAGAAAGACTGGGTGCAGTGGCTCATGCCTATATTCCCAGCTCTTCAGGTGGCCAGGGCCGGAGGATCACTTAAAGCCAGTTCAAGATCAGCCTAGGCAACAACATAGCAAGACCCCATTTTTGTAATTTTTTTTTTTTTTTTAGCTGGGTATGGTGCCTTATGCCTGTAGTCCCAGCTACCTGGGAGGCGGAGGCAGGAGGATCACTTGGGCAAGAGTGAGACCGTCTCTTTTTTTTTTTTTTTGAGACATAACCTTGCTCCGTCGCCCAGGCTAGAGTACAGTGGCATGATCTTGGCTTACTGCAACCTCCACTTGCCGGGTTCAAGCGATTCTCCTGACTCAGCCTCCCGAGTAACTGGGATTACAGATGCCCGCGACCATGCCCGGCTAATTTTTGTATTTTTAGTAGGGACGGGGTTTCACCATGTTGGCCAGGCTGGCCTCGAACTCCTGACCTCGTGATTCACCCGCCTCGGCCTCTCAAAGTGCTGGGATTAAAGGAGTGAGCCACTATGCCCGGCATACCCTGTCTCTTTAAAAAAAAAAAAAAAAAAGCATATCAATATTTGACATGGAAATGGTGATTTACAAAAGGCTGAATATTTGTAATGACATCTGGAAAAAAATAAAAAGGAAAGAAAGGCTGAATAGAATCATTTCACTTTTGTAAATCAATGCAAAAAATCGTAAAGACTATACATCAAAATGCTAACCGTGGTTATCTCTAGCCATAGTTTTTAATTAAAGTTTTGCATTCTTTTAATCACACCTATTCACTACTCTTGTAATTGGATACTCAATAAAATATTACCAATTTCTTTTCAAAGACCTGGGACACTGGGTCTAGAAACAGATACTGCTGACTACTTTCTTTGTGGCCCTGGCCCATGTTTCTTTTGCCCTCTGCCTTCTGTGTTTGGCACTCGCATTGACCCTTAGTGCTACTGTCAGACCAAGAAAAGGCAAAGCACATGATACAATCAAGTGATGTGGGGATGGGAGCGTTAAGGTAGTAGTTAAGGTAATGTCTTTGAAATCCAATTTATGTATAGGCCAGGCGTGGTGGCTCACACCTGTAATCCCACCACTTTGGGAGGCCAAGGCAGGTGGATCACTTGAGGTCAGGAGTTCGAGACTAGCTTGGCCAACACAGTGAAACCCCATCTCTATTAAAAATAATAATAATAAAAAATTAGCTGCGTGTAGTGGCACATGCCTGTAATCCCAACTACTCAGGAGGCTGAGACAGGAGAATCACTTGAACCCGGGAGGCAGAGGTTGCAGTGAGCCACGAACGTGCCACTGCACTCCAGCCTGGATGACAGAATGAGACTCTGTCTCGAAATAAATAAAAATACAATAAGCCAATTTTCGCCAATTCCTATTCTAATAGGAATTGTTAATTATAATCAGTAACACTACTTAGTGCACAGAGTTTTTAAGGACTGTAAATCAGTTCTTACCACCTCACAGATGAGGAAACAGATACAAAGGTTAAATAACAATGGAATTCACACAACTAATACCTTACACCAGTCTAGTTTCAAAGCATAACTTTTAAATACTCTCGAATTCCATTCTATGCAAATACTGTACAAGTTTACATCAATTGGGATCTCACTGTAGTTGACTGTAACTGAGATTCTGTACAAATCTTTGAAATCTCCAAAAAACCTTTGAAATAAACTCAGACCAAAAAAAAGTTATTTTTACGAGGCAACCCAAAACTGGTGTTTCCATACTTCTGAAGTTCTAGTTCATTCTTGTTTCTTCAGAAATCAACCTAAAAAACCAGATAAATTTAAAAACAAATTGACACTAGGACAAATCTGGCACTCTTGAATTTGCTAACTTACCTACCCAACTAATCTAAATCCTATAAGGCACAGGTAGGCCACGAAAAAGGAAGTACCACTCCCTGAAAAGAACTATTTGAAGTAAACTGGTAAATGGAGTATTTTAAGTCATTAATAAAAACATTCTCTTTTGAACAGAAAGTAACCAGAAAATATGCTCTTCCCTCTTCTTTAACTGAAATATCTAGAACTCCACCCAATTTACTTGACTTTTTGTAAAAATAAAAGCTATTTCTTAAACAAAAAGGAATTAAGGCTGTATTTAACTCAATTTTGTTGCTGAGCTGTTGAAACACAAGTAAGTGCCTTTCCTTCATTCTGTGGTAATTGGCTCCATACTTTGCTAGTGGTCACTTCTTTACAAGTGTCAAAACTATTCTAAAGTTGGCTCCTCTGAGACTTCCATCACCTCACTAAGATACAAACCTATCATATGCTGCCAAAGGGTCCCTTTAGGTCAATTCAGGCCTCTTTTCAAGTTCCACAACTTTAAGGAATTCTTCCATCAAGAGACTTTGGCAGTGCCTATGCAAGACTATGACAGGTGAGGTTCAAGATACCTTCCAATTTCAGGTGTTTTACCACCTATAGGTAATAAGACCCAAAGAAACACTTCAAGTAACGGCAGAACACCCACTCACCCTCAGGGCATTTTCACTAGTTAGAAAAACTGTAAAAACACTTACAAAATTGGATGAAAATTATTAACACAGAGCATTTCCTTCTTTTTACAACACTTGTTTCCGAAGTTTTTTTTTTTTTCCAACTCTCATACTTAAATTGACTGGATTCCTTTGCCTTCCTGTAAACACTTCAGTCTCTTTAATTTACAGCCTCTAATCTGTCTTTGGCAGAGTAGCTTTCAGAGTAGCTGTAGAGATGGCTTAAAAAGAATTACACCCACTTTTAACCTGCTTGTGAGATTAAAATAATTTGCAAGGATAATCAGTAAGTCATTTCATCAGCTACAGCTGCAATCTTCAAGTCAAAATTTTTCATCTAAAAATCTGCAGTTATTTTTAAGGTTTAATAACCCTAAGTAGCAAGAGATTGATGACTTTGAAAAAAGGAAACATCCATGCTCTCCCGTAACTGAGAAGTGCTGGTTAAATTCTTCAATGAACGATTTATTGAAAGTTTTCTCTTAATAAACTGTCAATTTCCTCCTGAAGAGAACCTCTCCTGTTGTTTGTATTTTCACTTAGAAGTACTCAGCATACAAAGTATTTCTTAATTCAACATGACTTCCAGCTCTAGCATTTGACTGGAATGCTAGAGAGGTCAGTCCAATTGTTAATACTGGATTGTGTATCAACAAAATCTACTGAATTTTGTTGATATACTGTGACTAAGTGCCGCTCCATCTTCAACGTATACTGTTATGAACAAAATACAGAGGTCTGAAGCACACACAATATCCCTGCCACATGTATTGATTTGCCTGTGAATAGTGACCAATGAACATCTGCCTTAAGAAAAGCTTTATCCAATCCAGGCTTCCCATACATTTTTCAGAAGATCCTGATTTAGGCTTTAGCACCTAAGTAAAGGCTTGGCAAATATGCAAGAAATATACTACAAAGCTTAGAACACAAAATCAAATTAAAACCAAATTATCTGTAGTTGTTAATGAAAAGTTCTTTTTATTAAAAAAGTGGAAGTTTCATTAGAAATTCTGAATATTGATCAGGTTTGGTGGCTAATGCCTATAATCCCAGCACTTTGGGAGGTTGAAATGGGTGGATCACCTAAAGCCAGGAATTCCAGAGCAGCCTGGCTAACATGCTGAAACCCCCGCTTTACCAAAAATACAAAAATTATCTGGGCATGGTAGTGCACGCCTTTAGTCCCAGCTACTTGGGAGGCTGAAAGATGAGAACTGCTTGAACCCAGGAGGCAGAGGTTGCAATGAGCCAAGATCATGCCACTGCACTCTAGCCTGGGCAACAGAGCGAGACCCTGTCTCAAAAAACAAAACAGCCAGGCTCGGTGGCTCATGCCTGTAATCCCAGCACTTTGGGAGGTCGAGGCAGGTGGATCACCTGAGGTCAGGAGTTCGAGACCAGCCTGGCCAACATAGTGAAACCCCGTCTCTACTAAAAATACAAAAAATTAGCTGGGCGTGGTGGCGGGCGCCTGTAATCCTAGCTACTCAGAAGGCTGAGTCAGGAGAATGGCTTGAACCCGGGAGGCGGAGGATGCAGTGAGCCGAGATAGCGCCACTGCACTCCAGCCTGGGCAACACAGTGAGATTCGTCTCAAAAACAAACACAAAATTCTGAATTTTCAGGGTAAGTACACAAATCAATTGTCTTATCTCTAAATAAAGATGTGTTTAGCTCACCAATCATGAAGGCCTAAACATGTTGTCATGTAATGGGAAAAATACAAAATCCACACATTTTCAGCCCATTTATTTCCAAAAGAACCCCAGCAGTCAGAGCACTCTGACAATGTCTAAACACGTGCTTACCTTAGTACTCTCAGAGTGCAGCTGCCATATGACGCAACATTTCTTTGTGGGTTACGTGTAACACAAAGAATTCAATATGCAAAGTTCCCAAAATAAAACAAAAATTTACTTGGACGTTATTCATTGGCTAATAGAACATTTTAGTCCCAATCCAAAAAAAATTCTAGGAAAATGTCAAGAACCAAGTTAACCAAGACCACTTTAAACAGAATCTTCATTCTAGGTATATGAAAACTGTTTCTTTAAATTAGGGATCTTTTTGGTCCTAAAATCTAGAACTGAATCAGCTACAACTGCAAACAAGGTGATTAGTGCAAAGCAATACAACTGTCCAAAGATAAGCTACTTCCCATTTTCCCTACTCAGTAACGCATTATTAAAATCCTTAATATTAGCCCTTCAATTTCCATGCATCTACCCAGTAACACCTAAAGCAACTATTTAAGGAATAAAGCCACACAAGGTCAGAGTAATTGAGCACCTAGTATGAACCAATTATCTAGATTTCTAAAAGTCCATAATGAATCAGAACTCAGATAAGTTACCACCATTTATCTTTTATATATATACTTTCTTGCATATACAAGTCTCAGGAAGAGTAATGTCATACAAGAGCACTAGGAATTGCCACATACTCCCAAATGGGCAGCAAAAGGAACAAACATTACTGATTTAAAACAGTACATACATACTAACTCAAAAAAATAATTTGGCAAATCATTTTCTAACTTGTGTGGGTAATTTTTTCCCTTCCATTTAGAAGTGAACAACTGGCTACCAGTTTAGTACAGAAGTAATCAATAGCACAAAAGCTAAATTCTGTCCAAATGGGCATTCTAACCTCTTAAAAAAAAAAGGGGGGGGGGGCCACTTTCCAGGAGCCATTAAGTTCTGCCCCAGTCCAACCTATGGAGTTTACCTATATAAAATGTTCATAATTCTCATCTCATGGAAAAATCTCTTTGCACAACACAAAGGACTTACACAAAGGGATCTGAAAATGTCACTAAATGTGAAATACTAAACTATAATCATGGTATTTCTGTAACACATTATACACCCCTTAACAGCTTTCAGAATATATTTTATGTTGCTGGCTACATATTCAGAAAATAACATGTTTTACTAACAAGTTTTATCTTGCCCTTACTTTGACTAGAGATGTAAAGTATGCTTTAAAATTACTTCTAATTTCACAGCTTCCTGTCAGGTAGACCACTTAATTTGAACCTAGAACTAAACTTCTATTTTTGAGACACAGCGTATCACCCAGGCTGGAGTGCAGTGCTACAATCTTGGATCAATGCAACCTCTACCTTCTGGGTTCAAGTGATTCTTGGGTGTGGTGGTGCACACCTGTTATCCCAGCTACTTGGGAGGCTGAAGCAGAATTGCTTGAACCCAGGAGGTGGAGGCTGCAGTGACCTGAGATCATGCCACTGCACCCCAGCCTGGGTGACAGAGCCAGACTATTTCAAAAAAACAAACTCTAGTAACCTGAAAGTGACAGTTCTGGGGTCAGCAAACACTTCTGTGAAGGGTGGTATCTTATGCTGGGCTGCCTACATTTTTTTGTGGGTTTTTTTTTTTTTTTTAATCCTATACAAGCCTAAAAAACCATTTTTAACCCAGGAATGCACCAAACCAAACCAAACAGGTCACAGGCTGAACTTTGCTGACCCCTGGCTTACATATAGCATTTGATTTAAATGGCATTCATTTCCAATGTTCATTATTTTCATCTGTGACCAAAATCTTCATGGTTTTAGCAAGTTATAGTCTAACCATTTCCTAAACTTAAGCTTCTCATGTTTAGATTACAACCATGCTTTCTCTATATTCTTGAAATTACCGACTTCCTCAGCCTGATTTATTTCAATCACTTCACATAACCCCCAAATTTGAACTTAAAAGTCAAGCAAGATTAAGTGGTAATCCCAGGGCACAGCTTGGGCCAAATAACAACCCAAATTTCTGGGAAGCTGCCACTTACTATTAATCTCAACCTGACAATTATCTTGCAAATGACATTGATCAATCATTTAATTACTATGATCCAGTTCAAATACGTATCATTTTACTGCCTTGTCACCAGTTATGCCATAGAAAGCACAGTAAATAATGAACTTTCTGGGCTTTTCTTAGTCAACCTGAAGATCTGGCTTGTACATGTTCAGACTTGCTAAAATTTTACATATTTATCTCAGTGTAATCCAAACATCTGGGTTATAATCTATTTTCTAAGTGTTTACTTTCTTAAGAAAGTAGAATTACATGCACCTGAGACCTCTGGAATTTGCTATACCATTGGACTAGATGTCCACTAACATACCTGAACAATCTTACCTTGAAAGTCAACATCGATTAGGTTCTATCAACTTCCTATTTCTCATTCCTTTGAACCTTCTAATACCTGCCGTTTCCTTCCATATGATGGTACTTTCCTAGACATGTTAGGTTGGTACAAAAGTAATTGCACCAATCTAGTATTTTCAAAATCCAATACACACTGAGGCTTTGTATGCAACCCCCTATTTTTCTATTTCAGTGCAACCATCTCTGGCAACTAGAAAAATAACAAAATTAGAATGAATACTTAGTATCTTCCTTTTAAACCCACACCAAAAACAAGCCCCAAATATATTAACAATCCTGGAAATGAAGTGTCCTACTTCCATCCAAAAAATAAGAGTAAAGGAACTGACTAGATGTATATGGTGTCACTTTTTAAAATTCTTGCATAACTCCACAGGTCTCAAAACAGCTAATAAATCATTTCATCTCAAGCTGTAAAAATGCCTTAAAAATGTCAGCTCTGGTATTACTTCCATTTAAACGCATCAAGATAGAAGTTCACTGAAACATCAACTGCCACTATTACTTTAGGAATCTGTATCTGTTTAGGAATTTTTCCCCTAGACTATTATAGCCAGTTTATCAATAAAAAGTAGCATTCAGTATGCTTAACTTTCATTATCAAAAAAGTGATCTGCTAAGAAGTAACAATTAGATTAAATCCAAGAAGTCCTTGGATTTTGTATCTTACAAGAATTCAACTTTCCCAATTAAGTCACTAGTCATTAAGATAAGTACCCTTCCCAAATGTGATTCAACAGCCTGGTTTTTAGCAAATAAAAACCCCGTATGAAATTCAATTTAAAAATTGTAAGCACAAAGGGGTGTGCACACAGGTCAGAAACCAGGAAACACATGACAATAAACATGATCCTATTTGATTGTTTTTATGACTTTTAAGAAGTGAGCATGAAAATAAATCTTTATTTTCAGTTATTACCCACCAGTAAGAGAAAGTTAGGTTCACAGTTTTAGCTCTTGACACAAAGTGAACTAGGAGGCAAATTTATATCCATCAGATACAACTAATGGACCAACTTTTTAAGTTCAGGCTATCTTGAAAGCTTGCAACATACCAGATATTGCTATGTCGTCTCTCACGACAGCAATGGATGACACTGAGTAGAAGTTGTGTTTTGAATAGCAGGTGTTTTCTATAGCATGTTGCTAGAAATCAAGATTTATAAACATGGTACATGTTTGGAAATGAGTTAGATACTTGAAAAGTCTAAACACACTGATTTATGAGTGCGTATGTTGCCGTCTCAAAAGGGGTCAACAGTTCATATGGACTAAATTAATCTCAGGGTAGCACGTATGTTTGTAAATATAAAATTATATTAGACAATAGCACCAGTGCAGAACATGCTCAGCATCATAAGATCCAAAACACCAGCACAAGTTTATCCATCATTAAAAACAATTACCTCCTTCCTAAAATGTCAGAATAGTAGGTAACTGAGATTAATAAATCTAATCCAAATAAGTAACTCTTATAACATAAAATTTCTCTTTTAGAAGTATATGTGAGAACCAATCAGCTAAATATAACTGTTTAAGACTGAAGATGTCCAATACTTTTAAAATTGGACATTACCATATACAGGTAGAACATTTCTAAAAATGACGTGACAAATGATTCTTAAAACTTTTTAAAAAATTCCTTCAGTTTATCAATAAATGTGGCAGAATAAAAGACAATCCTAGAAAACTTTATTCATCATTCTATGTGTGTTTTAATAAGTAGTGATGCTCCCATTATAGGAATCCATTATTAACCTAATTTTCTAATGGAGGAAGAGAGAAAAGATAATTACCACTTTCTGTGGAATACTCAACTTAGGACCAAATAATAGCAATCTAGGAAATAGTAAAGATTTTTGGTTTATATTTCATGGATAGTGCTGCTGTTCCAGCCTTATAAAGTAAAGCTGGTCTGCTTCCCAAATTCCAAAAATTAAAATACTCCCCACCTCACCCTACCAACCAGTGCCCTTTGGTTTTTGTTTCAGAACAAGGAAGGGTTAAATGGTTGCTGATCATGGATGCACCATTTTGATTTTGTGACCTTTCACACACAGAAATCATACCAAATGGCCAGACACTTATTTTACAGAACAGTTTAAATATTACACATTGGCCAAATCAACTTATTCCACCCACCCTGGTGGAGGGGGAGAAAAAACCCATACCTATAAAACTACTTCACTTGACAGGATGTGTCTACCAACAATAAGTAGCTTAAACAACTTTCACCAATTAAGATGTCTAGTTTAGATTTTAAAATGGGAAAGTCACACATTTAAAAAGTAAATATAGTTGAAAATGTAAATCAGTTATAATCTGAACCTAATGAACCATGCAAGGAGCAAGGGTTAATAAACCAATGTGCTTTGAATTTGTTCAAGTACTGATATTTCTGTATATAAAGATTTAGCATATATATATAACAGCTATCATGAGAAGTGAAAAAAGATTTTTCCCCAAAAATGAAAATATTAAAACTAAGTTAAAATACATATAGTTAGTATTCCACACAGCATAAAATTTGACAAATCAAAGTTTAACATGTCCCAGTTGACCATGTGTGAATATGCAAAGCAGGTATTAAAACCAATATGTCCAATATTTAAAACCAGTTTGTAATTGGGGGAACTTCTAAATCCTTAATTAAAAAACACAAATGAAGTGAAAGCTTTAAACTGGTACACACTGTTCACACCTATATTTCAAGTTTGGAAATGCATATTTGCAAGCAGCAATACAAAAGTATTCATGAAGAATGCATAATCTCTGAAAATTATGAAAACATCCCTGCTACCAATACATTTCTAAATACAAAACTGACTACCATATTTGTTACTTCTGTGTAGCGAGAGAAGTTCATTTTTAAAACAGATAAAATTCAGTCTTTAGGTGTGAATGGTATGAATGACAGTCTTTTTTTTTTTTTTTAAATTTCTTAGTCGTTTGGAATCCTTAAGCATGCAAAAGCTTTGAACAGAAGGGTTCACAAAGGAACCAGGGTTGTCTTATGGCATCCAGTTAAGCCAGAGCTGGGAATGCCTCTGGGTCATCCACATCAGGAGCAGAAGCACTTGACTGAAAAAGAAAAACCAAAATTAACCACAGTTCTCTATTCTTCAAAATTACATTGTTAGCTAGTGTCTACATTAAGATAGAACTCTAAAAAAATTTTACTGTTGGCCAGGCACAGTGGCTCAAACCTGTAATCCTTGTACTTTGGGAGGCCAAGGCGGGTGGATGACCTGAGGTCAGGAGTTTGAGACCAGCTTGGCCAACATGGTGAAATGCTGTCTCTACTAAAAATACAAAATATTAGCTGGGCGTGGTGGCAGGCACCTGTGATCCCAGCTACTCGGGAGGCTGAGGCAGGAGAATAGCTTGAATCTGGGAGGCGAGGGTTGCAGTGAGCTGAGATCCGGCCACTGCACTCCAGCCTGGGCAACAGAGTGAGACTCCCATCTCAAAACAAAACAAAACAAAAAAACAAAAACAAAAACAACAACAACAAAAAAACCCACAAAAAAACCTACTGTTAAAACTCTAGGTAAAATGTATCAAGACAAAATTATGGATCAGAAAAAAACTACATATATTTGCAATGAGCCCTGTCCTAAATTTCTATCAAGAACTACTTTCATTCCAGAGTAATAGTATGGGTTGTTTTCTTTTTCTCTTTTTTTTTTGGAGACAGTCTTACATTCTGTTGCCCAAGCTGGAGTGCAGTAGCATGATCTCAGTTCACTGCAACCTCCACCTCCTGGGTTCAAGGGATTCTTGTGCCTCAGCCTCCCAAGTAGCTGGGTTACAGGGCTGTGCCACCATACCCGGCTAATGAGACAGGGTTTCACAATGTTGGCCAGGCTGGTCTCAAATTCCCAACCTCAGGTGATCTGTTCACCCAGGCCTCCCAAAGTACTGGGATTACAGGCATGAGCCAATGTGCCCAGCCCAGTTGTTTTATTTTTTCCAGTAAACCATACGAATAGATTCACAAGCAATTATGTATGTGAATTTGCATTGTTGTTCAGAATTCTTATACTTTTTCCACTTGCTAAATAAGAATGGCATCAATGTGAAAGCATGCTAAGAAACGAATATTTAAGTAGCAATAATCAACAAGGTTAGAAGTCCAAAAACAGGGCCAGGCGTGGTGGCTCAAGCCTGTAATCCCAGCATCTGGGAGGCTGAGACGGGCTGATCAATGGTGTCAGGAGATCAGGACCATCCCATAACATGGTGAAACCCTGCCTCTACTAAAAAATAAACTAGCCGCAGGTGGCGGGCGCCTGTAGTTCCAGCTACCTCGGGAGGCTGAGCAAGAGAATGGCGTGAACCCGGAGCGCTGAGCTTGCAGTGAGCTGGAGATTCTGCCACTGCAATCCAGCCTGGGCGACAGAGCGACTCCATCTCAAAAAGTCCAAAAAAAGGAGTCCAAATTGCTCTTTATAGCCTAAAGTATAAATAACAGAACTAAAAAAAAAAAGTATGGGAAAAGCCCATAAACACAACCACTTTAAAAAAAAAAGACTGGTCTTGGAAGAACAAAGTATCATTACACTGGCAGTGATAAGTTACCCTTATAATAATCAAAAATAGACTCAATCAAGCAGGTGGGTCCCCAAATTTGTAAGATGTTGAGAATTTAGGAGGACATTATGATTGTTTCCAAGCATCAGATCTGAGTTCATATCTATCAATTACTTGGGATTCATCAAAATATTTCTCTAAGAACTTGTTTTGTGCCATATACTGTTCAAGGCATCGGAGGGATTATAGAAAGTAAGACAAAAATGAATCCCAGCTCTCTCAGAAGAGTCTAGTAAAAGAAAAAAGCATCAACAATCATGAGTGTCGCAAGAGGAATTATACAAGGAACACAATGGTTATTAAGCGGAGACTTAAAAAGCAGTTAGGAATTATCAAAGTGAACAGATTGCTTTTCAGGTAAGCCTTAGCAAAGGTCAAGAGTTAACCCGATTCACTACACCAGATTTTCTTGTCTGGAAAATGAGAATGTCATCATAGTTAACAAGAATTAAATGACATTAAGTACATAAAATGCCTAGCCCAGCACCATGACCAGCACCTAGTAAGAATTCAAAAGGTGGTAACTTAACACTACTTACAGCACTATAAAAAAAGACATTTAAGTGCTTTAAACAAAAATATAACCTAACACATGGTTTCTTTTTTTTTTGAGACGGAGTCTCGTGCTGTCGCCCAGGCTGGAATGCAGTGGCCAGATCTCAGCTCACTGCAAGCTCCGCCTCCTGGGTTTACGCCATTCTCCTGCCTCAGCCTCCCGAGTAGCTGGGACTACAGGCGCTCGCCACCTCGCCCGGCTAGTTTTTTGTATTTTTCAGTAGAGACGGGGTTTCACCGTGTTAGCCAGGATGGTCTCAATCTCCTGACCTCGTGATCCGCCCGTCTCGGCCTCCCAAAGTGCTGGGATTACAGGCTTGAGCCACCGCGCCCGGCCAACACGTGGTTTCTTAAAGACACTGCTACTACTTCTATTTCTTATGTTCCCAGAAGGACCCAGCCAGTGACTTCTAAGAGGTCCTTAAATTACATAAAAGGAAAACAAAGTCTTAAATTACCTTGTCGGTCCTGCTGCCACGGTTTGGGCGCCCACCACGCCCACGTCCACCTCGTCCTCCCCTGCCACCACGTCCTGGGCGGCCAAGGTCTCCAAAATTGATCTCCAGCTGAGACGTTATATCATTTGCTGGCTTCCGGAAATGATGGTCCATAACCGAATCTTCAGCATGAGCCTAAAAACATAAGTGAAGATGACTGGGTTATTAGTAGAAAAGTAACGTCGCAAAATTTCTAAATAATGAGCTTTCTTCTAAAAAGACCAAAAATCCAAACTGTACTTTCTGTGAACAAATGTCTCAATGTCTCCACAGGTAACAAGCTAGGGCTCAGCTATAGTGATCTTGGAGGAATAATTTCCTTCACTTTTCTCTATCTCAAAATTGCAGGTAATATCAGCGGTCCTCAACTAAAGACATATATGCTATCACAATCAACCCAAATGATTATGGCCCATCCCAGACCTACTGAATCATAATCTTTAGCAGTGAAATCTGGACAAGTACATTTTAAATATGCCCTTCAGATCAGGACTCCAATGTGAATCCTTGATGAAGACCTCTGGAGAGGTGACATATAAGGCTACTACTATCATTGAAGTTAAAAAGAACACGCAAGTTAAAAAGAAAACCTCTGTTCTACACTCTTTCAACTATAACTAGGGTAATGACCTTATTCCATACAAACTTTTCAGAAGCATCTTCTGTTAATATACAACCATTATGTTTTTCCACACAAATATGGAGAGCTACAAATTCAAGTGAAACACTACACACTTTACATAAGGGGAATCTTGTAAAGCTATGCACAAATAAATCCACAGCTTAAATGTGTCACAGGAATCTTTTTTTTTTTTTTTTTTTGAGACAGGGTCTCACTCTGTCACCAAGCTGGAGTGCAGTGGCGCAATCTGGGTTCATTGCAACCTCCACCTCCCAGGCTCAAGTGATCCTCCCACCTCAGCCTCCCAAGTAGCTGGGACTACAGGCACATGCCACGATGTCTGGCTAATTTTTTTGTATTTTTTTATAGACAGGTTTTCGCAGTGTTGCTCAGGCTGGTCTCAAACTCCTGGGCTCAAGTGATCCGCTGGTGTTGGCCCTCCAAAGTGCTGGGACTACCGGCATGAGCCACCATGCCCAGCTAGAAACTTCTTAAAAATGAAGTCATGTTTGTGAAATCCAGATCCTTTCTATTTGTGTTTAAGATACATGACCCAGTCTGGGAGGAAAAAAGCAAAAAGCCAGACAGTTCTACACTGCTCCATGCCTGATGTCTTCTTCCATGCTTGGGATGGGTTTTAATCTTCCAGTTGAAAACTGTGCCTATGGGACTTTAAAGTACAGCTTTCTTTTTCTAAATACGTGTAAGAAATCCTCTTTTCTAAAGGAATACAGAACATTTTCTTCTTTCATTAGAACTTGTACTATTACAATTCCATTAGATTCAACTTAAAATATTACAACTGTTAATAACTAGCCTTTAAAGTACAAATAAATTTTTGTGTTTTCATCCCTTACATCAACTCATACTAGCATTAAAGGTCAATCCTTTGTACCCACACTAACACAATGTAAGGCAATAGAAGGCTCTAATACGAATTTTAAAGGAGCCTAGAAACATAAAAACAAATTCCCAAAAACACCAGCAAATTAAGATGAATTATATATACTAATTGTGTGATTTTTAAATGTTTGCTCTTTCAAACCAATGCTTTCAATTAATTGCAAACCACCTATCAAAAATATTCAGAAAAAAATAAAACCAACCAACCATATAACAATAAAAAGTAAGGCCAAGGGCAGTGGCTGAAACTTGTAATCCCACACTCTGGAAGGCATAGGAAGGAGGGCTGCCTGAGTCCAGGAGCTGGCACAGGCATGTAGTTCCAGCTACTCAGGAGGCTGAGCTAGAAGGATCGCTTGAGCACATGGAGGTTGAGGCTGCAGTAAGCTGTGACCATGCTACTGCATTCCAGCCTACATGACAGACCAAGACCTTGTCTCAAAATAAAGTGTATGGGGGAGTGCTCACTTTGGCAGCACACATACTAAAAGTGGAATGATGCAAAGATTATTAGCATGATCCCCACAAGGATGACAAGCAAAACTGTAAATTGTTCTATTTTTTAATTTAAAAAATAGAAACAATAAAAAATAAAGTATTTGGGAAAATGTGTTTAGGCTATATGCAGATACCATGCCATTTTATATAATGGACTTGAGCATCTGAAAATTTCAGTATGTCTGGGTCCTGGAACGAATCCCCTGCAGATACAAAGAAACTGTACTGGGATAAATTTGGGGCAGGGGGTTGAGGGGAACCTTTTATTTTCTTTTGAGACAGTCTTGCTCTGTCAACTAGACTGGAATGCAGTGATGCAATCTTGGCTCACCCCAACCTCTGCTTCCTGGGCTCAAGCGATCCTCTCCTGCCTCAGCCTCCTAGGTAGCTGAGGCCACAGGTGCATGCAACCACATCCAGATAATTTTTATAGTTTTTGTAGAAACAGGGTTTTGCCATGCTGCCCAGGCTGGTCTCAAACTTTCAACTCAAATATCTGCTCGCCTCAGCCTCCCAAAGTGCTGGGATTACAGGTGTAAGCCACTGTGCCCAGCCTCCTTCTTTCTAGAGAGCTCAGAGAATGAGCAGCAGAAAACAGAAACTCTGAGCTCTGTCAATAACATGGTAACACAGTTCTCCATTTGTAAAGTTTCTTCCTTCCTCTTAACTACCTCACATTTGTCATGAGAATGAAGATATGTACAAGTTAAAGAGCTTTTTAAAAAAAATTTTTTGAGAAAGAGTCTTGCTCTGTTGCCCAGGCTGGAGTGCAGTGGTGTAACCTCAGCTCACTGCAACCTCCGCCTCCTGTGTTCAAGTGATTCTCTTGCCTCAGCCTCCTGAGTAGCTGGGATTACAGGCATGCGCCACCACACCTGGCTAATTTTGTATCTTTAGTAGAGATGGGGTTTCTCCACGTTGGTCAGACTGGTCTTGAAATCCCGACCTCAGGTGATCCGCCCACCTCAGTCTCCCAAAGTGCTGGGATTACAGGTGTGAGTCACTGAGCCTGGCCAAAACCAAGTGTTCTAATGCAGTTTTTTTTCTACAGGACTTAAAAAAAGATAATTTCCTCATTTACTATTCATATGGAGTAAATGTTAAAAATCATCTCTAAACCTAAAAAAAACTTTAAATCTTTTTAACCTCCATTTTATTTTACAATGTTTCCAAGTTTGTCTTATAGCCATTTTGCAGTTTAAAAAATTAAGCGTATCGGCTGGGCATGGTGGCACACGCCTATAATCCCAGCACTTTGGGAGGCTGAGACAGGTGGATCACTTGAGGCCAGGAGTTTGAAACGAGCCTGGCCAGCATGGTGAAACCTCATCTCTACTAAAAATACAAACATTACCCGGGCGTGGTGGCGAATGTCCATAATCCCAGTTACTGGGGAGGTTGAGACACAAGAATTGTTTGAATTCGAGAGGCGGGAGGTTGTGGTGAGCAGAGACAGTACCACTGCATTCCAGCCTGGGCGAAAGAGTCAGACTGTGTCTCAAAAAAAATAAAAATAACTAATACCTTATTAAATGGGTTTGCCCTCACAATATTTTAATTTAACTTTACCTTAGGATGATAAAACTTGCAGTCTGGATTTCTGGCACAGCCCAATTTATGATATGAATAAATCAAACACAAATGTCAAAAGGTTAAAGGAAGCTGATAGAGAAAAAAAATTTAGGAGAAGAAATAATATAGTTTGGCTTTAAAAACTCATACAAGCCCTAACAGGGAGCAGCACTGAAATATTCCTCTAAGAACACACCCCAAAGCTTAAACGGAAGCTACCAATTCAAAAGCCATCAATGTGACTTTTTCCAATACAGCTGACCCTTGAACAACTTGGGTTTGAACATTCTGCCTCTGTCAGCCTTGAAACAAGCCCAACCCCTCTTCTTCCTATCCAAAATAAAGACCTTTGTGACGATCCAGTTCCACTTAATGAACAGTAAATATATTTTCTCAACATTTTAACTTACTTTACTATAAAAATACAGTATATAATATGCAACATACAAAATGCGTTAACTGGTTATCAATAAGACTTTCAGTCAACAGGTTATTAGTAGTTAAGTTTTGGCAGAGTCAAAGGTTACATGTGCACTGATCTGCAGGGTCAGTGCCCCTAGCAACCTCACATTGTTCAACAAGTCAACTGTATTTTCACTAGTTTCCATGTTTCTTAAGTAAAACCCACATATTCTTTGGTTTTTAAAGCCATCATTCGTTAGACAAGATGCATATTACCATTTACTGAGTGTCCTGGCCATTACATATGATATAGGCAGACAGTTTCAAAAGCTGAATTCCAAATGAAGTCACTTACATTTTAGGTTATATGAAAATGTCAAGATTTCAACCTAACACCATAATACCAAAGTCCTTTAATGATTTCCAGTTTGGCAAGATTTCAAAAACACAATCACAACTTTGAAAAGAACTATCATATTTCTGAACACTAATAATTACACAATACACCACTAACAGCTTTTTAGGAAAAAGCATCTCTACCACATAAAACATAATTATGAACTGATCGAAGGACTTTCTTAGAATATGTAATACAGTTTATTTTCCTTATAAAGCAAATTATCTGCCCCAAATGATCCTATGTAAAGCTTTTTTAATAGACAAATCACCCATGTGAAATTTTAAAACAAAAATTATAAATACAATTCAAGTCACATCTGAACATTTTCAAACACGACAAAACTTAATTTTACCTCTTCACTCTTTGATTTATGAAGAACAAATCCCTTCTTCCACTGCCCATCAGCACCTTCATTTGGTTTTCGGATATTAAATTCTACTTTTGCCCGGTCCTTATTTTGAATAGCCTTCCACTCATCCAAAGTCATCTCTTTTGGACCCTCCTCTTTTACCTCTTCAACTTCATTCTCCCTGTGAAAAGGTTTTCAAGTTTTATACCTGGTAGAGAGCTGATATAATTTACATCAAAGTATTTCAAATTTATGATTTTAATTAAGAAAGTGAACCTTGTAATCTTTTAGAGAAAGATTATCCAAGGATGAGGGTATCCATATATTGTAGCTAAAGCAGCAGGTAGGACCAGAGATTCCAGTGTTTTGCTGACTATATACAAGTAAGGGATACTCAGATTCATCCTCACTTAGACTCTTAAGTGTTATCAGTAATACAGCCTGGGAGACAGAGCACACCCAGTACTAAAAGATGCATTTCTGCAATTACTGGCTGGGCACGGCCAGTGGCTCCATGCCTATAATCCCAGCACTTTGGGAGGCCCAAGGCTGGGCAGATCATGAGATCAGGAGATCCCAGGACCATCCTAGCTAACACAGTGAGACCCCATCTCTACAAAATACAAAATTAAGCCCAAGAGGCGTGAAGTGGCAGGCACCTAGTCCCAGCTCACTCAGGAGAATTTTCAAGAGGCGGGAGAATGGCGTGAACCAGGAGGCAGGCCTCATGACCAAGATCCACCGCCACTGCCTCCATCCCACAGGCTCAGAAATGAGGACTCCGTCTCAAAAGATAAAACCAAGCAGTACCTTGACTAGAAACTACATGCGGCGTGGCTCAAGCCTGTAATCCCAGCAGCACTTTGGGAGGCCAGAAATGGTGAGATCCACAAAGTCAGGAGATCAGAGACTATCCTGGCATTCTTGCAAACCCATCTCTACTAAAATACAAAAACTAGCAGAAGCATATAATCCCAGCTACTTAGGAGGAGGCTGAGAAGTGAGGAGAATACGTACGTAAAGACAGAAGGCCACAGTAAGCCGGATGGCCACTGCACTCCAGCCCTGGGGAGACCTGATGAGACTCCGTCTCAAAAAACTGCATTGCCAGGTGAGAATCCTCCAGCCTATCTTACTTTAGAGCTGCATTTTAGTTTCCTGAATTCCCAAAATCATTAATTCACCAATGCTTTTGAGAGTGAAATCCTCTTGGCCAAGAGGATGCTCTGTGTGCCCAACCAGGAGTTCAAATTTTGGGAACCTCAGGGAACTGTTCCCCTCCTATACTTTATTTACAGGCAGCTAGCTTGCTTATAGCAAATGGAAACAATGGCCATGTTTCCTAGATCCCTAAAAGTCCATATACTCCTCCAATTTCGAGCCAACCTATATAGAGAGTAGGATTCACTGCTTCATCACAGACTATCCACAGAGCACACTGGTTTCCATTTATTTAACACTTTCGACCATTTATTTCCTCGATATGAATTCTCCAGTCTATAGCTGTAGAATCGATCCAGCACCCTCTTTTTACAGAAACAAAGCACTGGCCTAAGGATCCATTATTTTAGTATAATCTCAATTTGCAATTGTCATCAAACAAGTCATTTGCTATTTGGGAAGCCCTTCTTTCCAAAGATAGCAGGTGATTCAGTTAGCTTTAGAGCTCAAATATCTCCCTGGATGCTGCCCTTTACCATTTGACAAATCCTATCTTAAAACTTCCTCCAGTTATATCTATGCTGCAAAAAACAAAAAACAACTCTACAGCAAGTTTACACTGAATTGGGTACTGAGTCCACCCAGTCATTTTACAGATGAGAAATCCAAGAATATAAAAAAAGTCCTGGTTACCCATGTTATAACACAGCCAGGAATGTAACTTAGCATACCTTTTATCATATCATGGAGGCATGACACCCACCTTTCAGGAATTACTGCAAAGATTAAATAAAAACCAAACAGAAGCTCTGGAAGCTATATATAAGCTAGTTAATCAGTCAGCCAATGTTGTGTTTCTTAAATTTATACTTCCATATGCTATGCCCAGATTCTTCCCTACTCTGGAGTAAGATTAGAGACAGTTCTAATGTGATGGATAATTATTTTCTTTAAACCAAACACCTTCAATTTCATTCCTGGGTACTCAGCTAAGGATTTGCTACCGATATGCTATCAGCACATTAGTACCTTCTGGTAAAGTTATAGTATTTGCAGATCACTCTGAGTGATTCAACATGGGCTCTATTAAACAGTTGTGGTTGGACGCCGTGGCTCACACCTGTAATCCCAGCATTTTGGGAGGCCAAGGCAGGAGCATCACTTGAGGCCAGGAGTTCAAGACCAGCCTGGCCAACATGGTGTAACCGTGTCTCTACTGAAAATACAAAAATTAGCCGGGCATGCTGGAGCATACCTATTGTCCCAGGTAATCGGGAGACTGAGGCAGGGGAATCGCCTGAACCTCAGAATAGCCAAAATCGCACCACTGCACTCTAGCATGGGAGACAGGAGACTGTGTCTCAAAGAAACAAACAAAAATGTTGACCACTGTGAGAAACTGTTGCATAGGGTTCATTTGTTAAGGCACCAATCACAATTTCATTGTTTATCAGGCAAAAGTATGACTCCATTATAGTTTTGCATAAATTTTTACTACCAAGTTCAAAACATCACCCAATACTAGGTACTTTTATCTACTCCTCCAATAGTATATCATTTTTCCTTATCCCAACAAATCCATGGAATATGATACTCCCAACATTAACAGTGTTTCACCATAAGAGCAATTCTTCCTGAAGAAAAGAAAAAATTCAAGGCCAGGCACAGTGACTCACGCCTGTAATCCCAGCACTTTGGGATGCTGAGGTGTGCGGATCACCTGAGATCGGGAGTTGGAGATCAGCCTGACCAACATGGAGAAATCCCATCTCTACTAAAAATACAAAATTAGCCGGGCATAGTGGCACATGCCTGTAATCCCAGCTACTCAGGAGCTGAGGCAGGAGAATCACTTGAACCCAGGAGGCAGAGGATGCAGTGAGCCGAGATCACGCCATTGCACTCCAGCCTGGGCAACAAGTGAAACTCCGTCTCAAAAAAAAAAAAAAAAAAAAAAAAAGAGCAAGTTTAGAAAGCATCTGCCCCTCCCAACCCCAAACTAACTTGAATACGCTTCTGGTTAGGAATCACTGTCCTAAACAACCTGTAATCCAAGACTTTAAACCACAATAACAAATAACTGACAAAATAAACATAATTTTAGGCCAGGCATGTGGCGCGCGCCCATAATCCCAGCACTCTGATCAGGAATTCGAGACCAGCCTGGCCATTATGGTGAAACCGTCTCTACTAGAAATATAAAAAATTAGCCAGGTGTGGTGATGCACGCCTGTAATCCCAGTTACTCGGAAGACTGAAGTAGAAGAATCGCTTGAACCCAGGAGGCAGAGGTTGCAGTGAGCCGAGATAACGCCACTGCACTTCAGCCTGGGTGACAGAGCGAGACTGTCTCGAAAAAGAAAAAACAAAACAAAACAAAAACACGTAATTTTAAAAGCTAGTGAAGGGCCAGACGTGGTGGCTCACTCCTGTAATCCCAGCACTCTGGGAGGCCAAGGAGGGCAGATCACCTGAGGTCAAGAGTTCAAGACCAGCCTGTCCAGTTGGCCAAGACACTGAAACCCCTCTCTACTAAAAAATATAGAATATTAGCCAGGCATTTAAAAAAAAAAGTTAGTGAAGGGTTGGACAAGGTGGCTCACGCCTGTAATCCCAGCACTTTGGCAGGCCAAGGTGGGTGGCTTGCCTGAACTCACGAGTTGAAGACCTGCCTGGGCAAAATGGTGAAACTCTCCTCTACTAAAAATACAAAAATTAGCCAGGCCTGGTGGCAGGCACCTGTAGTCCCAGCTACTCAGGTGGCTGAGGTGGAAGGATTGTTTGAGCCCAGGAAGCGGAGGGTACAGTGAGCCAAGATCACTCCACTGCATTCCAGCCTGGGCAACAGAATGAGACCTGGTCTCAAAAAAGAAAAAAATGCTCGTGAATAACATACTCTGATCTTTGCTCTCTTCACACATTTAAAAACAGGCCAGTAATGCTATGTTCCAAATTCTACGTTGGAAGTAACTTCAAGACAGAACTAATCTTAAAATGGCCACATTTTCTACTTTTAACTATCTCAAAGTAAAATTTGTACGGTTGTATGACAATGGTAAAATGACTAATCAAACAGAAATAACCACATTAAAATATTCTATTTTTCAAAGCATTAGAGTCAAATATATACACCTAAAGCACTCTTTTAAGGGCTGGGTGCAGCGGCTCATGCCTGTAATCCCAGCACTTTGGAAGGCCAAGGCAGGAGGAACGCTTGAGCCCAGGAATTCCAGACCTGCCTAGGCAATATAGTGAGACCCTGTCTCTTACCAAAAAAAGAAAAAAAAAAAAAAGCATTCTTTTAAATGCTCTTTGAGGGATGAGGATACAATACGTCTCCCTTGTCAAAAACAAAAAGCCATCAAGCAACAGCATTAAATCTATGGGTTATCTCATTGGTCAAAATCCAGTGCTTTCAATTCTGGGTCATTACTATTACACGCAAAACCACTTACTTATTTTCAGTGTCTGCCACTGGATGATGTTCTTCACCTTCAGGTGTTTCCTCAGTCACATTTGATTGATCCAAGTCACTGTAATTATAAGATATTTGTTTCTGAATGTATTTGGGAGACTCTCTAAGGAAAGAAAGAAAAAGAAAGGCATCTAGGTCCATTTACATGTAGCTGAAGAGTTCTTCATACAAAAATACCGTAAGCCCTCACATTCTCTAACTCCTTTCCTACTAAATATACTCCCCAGAAGACCTTGAAAAGGAAATAATATAAACTATTTAGTTCATATACTTCATACTTAAAAAGTAACAGAACAAGGCAGCTAATTATAAAACCAAGCTTCACTCGTTTAACAAATTTTGTAATGACAACAAAGTCAAAAACTAGAATAGGAACTATTAAGGACACTAAGATAATCAGAATACCCAAATAACCTTATTGTGGGGTTTCAGGAAAAGCTACAAATATATATGGGGGAAAAATGAGTAACAAATATATTGAAGTATAGAAAAACCAGTCATTCAATACACTACAACCCAAATTCATCCCATAGGACATTATCTTACAGTAGCTCTCAGAGGAGAGCATTCATTATCTCAGAGACAAGTAAAATTTGACAGAGGTATGGATTAACCCCTAGTTAGGTACAGAATTTTTTTAAAAATCAGAATACCAACGTTAATTCGTCTTTGACAGTTCCCCAGTTGTGAGATCCGCTACCTCCACGTTTGTCCTCGTGCTTCAGGCCACTGTAATGTGAAAAAGAACTAACAAAACTGAGTTAACATAATACTCTTTAGTTCTAGAAATTCAAAGTTTGTTTATTAGATTAAAATATTAAAATAAACTAAAAACCAGTAAGACTTACGATCTATCACTTCCACTATGCCTATCAAATTCACGTTTGCCACGAGAATCAAATCCATCTCCTCGGCCCATTCCACGTCCACGGCCCCCTCGACCTCTTCCAAGACCACCACGACCTCGAATAGGTCGGTCAATAATCGGTCTATAATATAAACAAATTATACTTCCACGGTTTCCAGAATGAGGAAAATCCATCCAAAAACCCAAAAATACAGAACATGTTTACCAGCTCAAAAACCAATAAATACACATGCTTCAGAAAATTCAAAATAGTCTATTTCTAAACATAAAGGAAGCCAGAACAAGAAAGCCTCCCAGAACAAGAAAACTATTTTAGCACTCTAAAACATTACTACCAATGCATATACTTTTCCACTGTTATTCATTACACATATAATCCAGTCCATCACTATTTACCAATACACTTAAAAATTAAACACATTTAATAAACCAACAGTATTTTCCTTCTAACTCTGTATCGGGAGACAGCAAGAAAAAAAAAGTGGTTATCAATTCAATAAAGTGCTTTCATTACAAGAGACCTAAGTTTGAACCATCACCCAAAGGTCTAAAACATAACAATGCACACATACAGATGTTTCTGTCAAAAACTAATAGAAACAATTAGCCAGACTGCTACCTGGTAATTATTCCCAATTTATAGCTTAACATTAAGCGGTGACTCTATAAAGTAACAAAATATGAAGACTTTTTTGGTTCACGCCTGTAATCCCAATATTGCAGGAGGATAGCTTGAGCAGAGGAGCTCAAGACCCATCCATGCAATATAGATAGTGAGACCTCAGCTCTACAAAAAAATTAGCAGAGTGTGGTGGTGTGATCTTGTAGTCCGAGCTACTCAGGAGGAGGTTGAGATGAGAGGATTGCTTGAGCCCAGGAAGCAGAGACTGTAGTGAGCTACGCTTGCATCACTGCACTCCAAGCCTAGGAGTTAGACCAAGACCCTGGCTCAAAAACAAAAAAAAAACAACTTACCGATCAACTGAAAATTCGCCTCCTTCACCCTTTTCTTCAATTGGCTTTTCGAATCTTCGTTCACGAGGTGGTCGCCTTTCTGGTCTTCTATCAATTATTTTCCCTTCACCCTGAAGTTGTTGATCAGGTCTTCTTCCAACTCGTCTTATTCCTAAAAGGATAGATAACCTGCATAAGCAAACTATTTTTGCAATACAAAAAGTTTAGGCCTGGACTGTCAAAAGCTGCTTCTCTTCCAATCCACTACCATTTCCTGTTGGAAAAAAGTAAACACTGGGCAACTCTAATGTGTAACAAAGTACCTTAGGGAAACTGCCATTTAAAGACAATAAACCTTCCAATCCATACCACAGACCAAATACATAAATAAATAAAATACAGACAATAAACTTGTTTTAAACTTCTATTTAGTTTGCCAAGTTATTCTCCCCGTCATAAGCATTTTCTGTAACTGACTTGGAAATCATTTGGGCAACCATTATTCCCGTCACTTTTCAAGATATCAGTCTCTTAATAAAAAGTTTTAAATTTAAAAAATGTTAGGCAAGTGATACTTTTGGCTTTTAAAATACCAAAGAAAATACCAGCAGCCATTCATAATAACCAAGCAAATCAACACACTCACTAGATATGGCCCCTCACAAAAGTGAGGGCCACACTTTGTTATCCTATCTAATCTGAAAAAACAAAAAAGCAATTAAGACTCATAATTCTATGGAATCACAAATCTGAAAGGAAAATATGGCATTTAGGATTATTAGAGAACATCACCTCAGTTTAAAACAGCCATTTAACCAGAAAGTGTCATCTTTTAGTCTCCTTAACTGCAGGCACACAAAAAGGGCCATCTTCCCCTATTAAACAGTTTAAAAATTTATAGCACGTAAGTGTATATATGTTTGTACACACTCCCACATCTCTAAGTACTTCCAAGTTAGGAAACAGTTACTTATTATGCATGGAGACAGTCCTCTAAAAAATTTGCCCTAACAACTATCTTTATTGTCAAATAATCTTTAAAAACCAAATCCACACACATAAGACCCCTTTTTAAGCAGTATGTAAGAAATAAGAAACTTGTGACACTAAGTGATAGCTGAAGCATTTACTAATTTCCCCCTTTATTGCTTTTCCTGTAATGTTTGAAACCCCACAAAGGCAACCAATTTAAATTATTGGTGCCCTTAAGGATCAATAGATGGATGATTAAATTAATGACTTTAAGATTGTTGGTATGCTCTAATTCCCAATTTCTGACAAAGTCATAAAGCAGCTGAGGAATTGGTTTTACAAGATTTTAAGCTGCTTCACTTTGGTTCTAAGAAAGTAGAACACCATCAGGACACACCCAATTGTTCAACTGCCTGTAACTGGAGCCAAACAGTAACTATCAGTCTCTTCAATAGAATTTTGAAGTTCATTCCCTGCAAATACAAGACAGACTACAAATGTTAGACCTTACACCAAGGTATTTAAATAAATGTCATCAGTAATAAAGTGTACTGGGGTGGAGTTAAGGAGCCAGTCCTTGCAATAATATCCAAGCCACACACACCCAAGTGAACAATAGTTGGCGTCCCCACCCAATATCAATATTAAGCTTACAGAATCTTAGAAACTTAGATTAAACTCACCTAATGAAAAAGACTGACATTTAAAAATGCAAGCTTCTTTTGATATACTTATGTATAACCTGCAAGCTCATTAACTGCACTAGTTTCAGGCATCCATTCTGTTTTAGAAAATCCCTGGTCTACACTCTCAATGACATTCTGCTATCAATTCTCAAGTTCTTCAAATGGGCAAGAGAAGCTACAAAATTAATTCATAAAACATAAACATTAAATATCTGTCTAAAGTATGTCAAGCATTATGTCACAATGTGTTGTCAAAACCACAGAACACAATCAGGTTAACCTTCCTACTATCTGCAGGGATTTTGTTTACAGATATATTCCCAGTAAATAGGACAGTAGAATCTCAAAACGGGTATTGTCCATTCAACACTTTTCCTGTATTTACATGCTTGTATTTTATGCAACTTAATAAGAGTGCTCTGAAATACTGACCTAAGGAAAATGTTGATTGCTAATATGGAATAGTTTTCCCATGGAAAGACTTATTGAATGGTGAACTTAAGTCTTAGTTCTAACTTCATGAAATCATTCCCCACATTTGTCACTTAAAATACTTTTCAGGTAAGAGCTTATTTCTTAGATGGGCTTCATGATCAAAATAACTCAGGCATTTAAACATGCTTCATGTTTTGAACATTCAAAATGAGTGAATACATCTACCTGGTACACATTATTCGTCAGACTCAACTTTTTTGTTTACTTTCTTAAGCTTAAGCATAGTTTAAATAATTACACAACTCAGCGTTACTTAACATACGAATTAAATGATTTATTTAGGTGTGTTAGATTGCCATAAAGCTTAATTGGCTGAAGAGATACTTGGCCTAAGTGATGTACATGCTTTCTAATACTCCAACTGTGTTTCTCCTCAACCTATAATTTTACCACAAGAATTATTTTCTTTCATTCACCACCTAGGACCGATGTTCTTCATTCTAAGCCTCATAAAAGTCCTCAAAAAAAAAAAACACACACACACAAAAAAACCCAATAAACCTCCTAAAACAAATCCCACCACGAGGAAATTGTTTTGATTTTCAAAATTAGTTGAATGTCACAGAAGTCAACAAAAGCTAATGAGAACTCCTTTCAGAGAAGCACGTGGCAGGAAGGGGTAATTTCAACTTGCAACATATAAATACAGCTTTAAGGATTCACACCTTAGGTCGGACACCTGCTTGCTATTGATCATGCACGTTCTTATCTTCGAACTACTTGCTCTTTTTCATCCGTAACAAACTGGTAATGAGAATGCAAAAATCAAGACAATCCTGTGAAGCTCACAGCGCCCTGGAAGCAACTATTAACCGCCAGTGAAACTCTGACCATGCTTCACGCACATGTGGAGGGGGAAAAAAAAAGCTGCAGACTCTAAAGAGCTCTGCTGCGACTAACGCTGTGACAGCCTCTGCACTCACTTTACCCACGAGGCCCAGACTCCACCATGTGAAAGACTCAATTTGGGGAGTCGAGAGAGAGGATTGTGACTCGAGGACTTTCCTCGGGACGTCCTGCGATCACCAGTCTTCATTCATAATTCCCGCTTCTGCTTAGTCGAGTGTGGTCAAACTCCTCCATCTCCCAACAGCTCAACTCACCCCAGCAAGTTCTGAGAAAGTCCTAACAGTTGAGAGGTAGAGGAGAAACAATAAAGCACACGCGGCACCCCAACCTGCGGCTGACTCCACACGTCCGATGGCCTGGAACGACCCCCTGCTTTTCGGCGGGGATACTCCGCGCCGTCGTGGGACAAGATGGCAGGACAGGAGCCTGAAACAACAGCACCTCAAAGGAGCAGCTCTGCGCAGTAAGCAGCGATGGACCCCGAGCCCCTCCGTAACTACGGCAAGCGTCGGTGAGCGGCCGGCTTCCCCGCACCTCAGTCCATGCGCTCACCCGCCAAGGAATCCGGCGGGAAGGCAACAGCCTCCCAGGACCCCGAGCGCGCTCGAGGAGCAGCTCATCTCCGACCACGCTCCTCTGCTCACAACCTAAGGCGGGAAGGGGGTGGCTCCGAGAGCCTCGCCGGCGGTGGCTTGAACTTGGGGCTACCACGCTCCTGGCACCTTCGCAGGACCTGGCTTTTGTCGCGTGAAGAAACGTGAGGAAATAGGCGGCAAAGTCTCCCGCGGACCCTCGGAGCTCCAGAAACAAGTGGCAGCCGGCAGCCCTCTCGCTCCTTCCCTCCATCCCAGTCTCCCCCACATTCTGCCCCTGCTTTACCTTCTTTCTTAAGCGCCACGGGCGGCTGCGTCTCCTCTTTCTTGTCAACCACGCCAACGCTGGGGGGCAGCGGGTTCTTGCGGTCTTTCTGGGACTCCTTGCGCAGCTGTTTGCCTGCCGCGTTGGAGTTGGTCTGGGCCGCGGCCTGAGCTGCGCTCTTGGCCCCGGGGCCCCCAACGCCGCCCCCGCCGGCTTCTTTTTTCTTGTTCTCCGCTGCCTTCAGCACCTCGAAGGGGTCCGATTCGTCGTCAAATAACTGGTCGAATCGGTTGGTGACCACGCAGCCGAAGCCTTCCTGTAAGTGCCCAGGCATGATGGTGGCTCGGCGGCGCGTTCCTCCACGGATTGCAGCGGGCCGCGCCGAGCCAAGAGCGCCTGCTTCAGCTCTTCCCACAAGATGGCCGGGCCGAGAGAGGGGGGCCGTCTTCTCTTCCGGCGCCAGGCACACATCCGGGAGCGGCCAGCGCCGCAAGGCACTGTGGGGTGTGTAGGCCAGAGTCGTTTCTCCTGAGGCGACTCCCTGCGTTGGGACTACAATTCCCAGGATGCACCGCGCGACAACTCTTCGCGCGCGCCCGAGAGGCGGGACCCCAAGAAGGGAGTGAAGCGTGCGAGCTGAAGGAGGGGAAGCGTGGTGGTGGGCGGAGTCCTGCCACCTGCTCTGGTCGCCCTTAAACTCTCTAGGTCTTCAGCTACCCTGAAACCAGAAAAACGTGACGGCGTAGCTGACTCGCGAAAGTGCTCTTTGGTTTCACTCACGCTCCCTCGGGCTCAGGCTAACTTTCCCCACCGCTCCGGGAAGGGTCAAGGTGACTCCCAGACCTTACATCTGAGACGCACAAACTTCCGGGGGAGGGGGTGTTGCTGAGACGCCGCGCCGGCAGCGAGTAGGCTGGACCCTGTCTGTGCCAAGTCCGAGCAGCTCAGTCGCTGGAGTGCCCTTCTGTCAGGCTCCACGGTGAATCGAGGCTCTTCTGTCTAATGTGAGGTGGAATACGTTTCCTCTCGCGGGGACGTGAACTAGGGTAGCAGAACTAACCAAAAAGACAAGTGAAACTATCACATGGGAGCGTGGCGCGTCTTTCCCGGGCTTCTCACCGTGTGGCGGCCGGTGTCGTAGGAGTGGTTAACTCCTGACTGTGCAGCGCTAGACGCGGGGCAAGCCGCCAGGAAGCACTGTTTACAGAAACGCTGTTAAAATCATTCCAATTAATTGTCCGTTCGTGTCCGGCAAGTCAGGGCTTAGGTGGCTGTGGTGTTAGTCACATGCGCTCAATAAATACCATTTTAGAGCATTTCGAGTGCGTGTGTGCTAGGAGTTGCGGTGAGGGGTGGGAAATATTGAAGTCAATACTTAATAATAACAAAGCATTGATACTAGTTGAGAATATTAAAGTTCATTAAAAGAATACAGTTTGAATGCATATTTAAGCACATTTGGTAGCACCGTGTTTAAATATATCATAATTTTTAAATCCTTTTCCATTAACACAAAATAGCAAATGCATCTATTTGGCAGGAGCTATGAATAACCTTGAACTCAACATTGTGTTAGGCAAATAGTTGCCTCTTTTCACAAATGCTGAAACCACTTCAGAGATGAAATGATTTACCAAATTCACACCTCTGTAAGTGCTAGTGACAGGTATTAGCCTAGCCTTCTACCTCCACTAGGAGACCGGACATCAGCTCTTTAATTCAGACTCTGCCCTGATAGAAAGCTGTCCAATGTTTAAGTTTCAGATATGATTTAAACATGGTTGTGTGTCAGGGTATGTAACATGGCGGAATGTAATCATCAATTTCCGAGCAGATTTTAAATCAATTCCTTAGCAGGGAAAATAGAAGACACGAGTCATATTACATACATGTGGCAGCAAACCTCCTGGTTTTCTTATTTCTCAATCCTCCCCTACTCTTCAGAGCCACTTACTTCCCTGCTGCCTCAGTCCTACCCACCCCAACCTCAAACACACCCCCTATCTCATCCTCTCTTTCACAGGCTCTGGCTCTGTGGCACCTACCAAGACAAGGAGCTTTTGACCATACTCTTCCCACCTTTTCGAAATAGCTCAAGTGCAATGTAGAAGATCTCCACATTTTGACAGATCCTCTCTCTTCACGGGCTGTTGCATCTTTGAGACTATCTGCATCTTTGAGACATCTGTGAAAGCTCCTCTTCTTACCTCTTTCTGGCCACGGCCACAGTAACGATATTCATAGCCAAAATGTGATGTTTTAGTATGTGCTTGGTGCACTTTACGTATGTGATCTCCTTTAAACCTTACATCAGCTCTATAAGAAAGTTATTACTCCATACCCCCCCCCCAAAAAAAGGTTATTACTTCTGTTTTAAGATGAAGAAAATGAAAACAAAGAGCTTAAGTAAGTTAACTACTCCTGCCGCAATCTGGGGGCTGGAGCAGGCCTGTTGTTAGTCATTTTTTTCCTCCATTACAGATTTCTGGTTTGCTCAGACAGATCTTCGTGACCACCAAGCATTATTACAATAAGAATATTTGAAAATAAGCTACACTTAGAGAAATTTTCGGCTATGAATTTATGAGGTTCATTTATGCTCCTCAGAGAATTTACCTATTAAGATTACATAAAAATGTTATGAATAAGCATTTGAAGAAAAGGGGAGAATCTTTTATATTTCTGAAAAGTTTTAAAGTCCATTTTTAAAGTATACAAATAAAGCTCAAGATGGTCTTTTACATCTCTTAATCGTTATTTTATAACTAGTTATTTTCAGTTTCCTTTATTCTACAAAGTTGAAATATTAATTTCTTAATATTAAATATTAAAATATCTAAAAGTTCTTGCTACTCTCACTAGGAAAACATCAGCCAAATAATCCTCAAGGGAAGAGAAATTTCCCGGCAGACACTAGTATTCAAATTAAAGGCATGATTTATAAAAGCGACAAGTGTCAGACGGTATCACTGATTAGACATGTGGCCTAAAATGTCATCTCTCTGTAGCAATATTTGAATCACATCTTCTTCTCTGAAAAATACTCATGAAACTTAACAGTCTTATCTACAACAAGCCTCTCTGAAGGGTTTTCTAGCAATAAATGCTGAAAACCATGATTAAATACCCAATGTAGTTGCCTGATGTTAACGAAATGGAGAAACAATATTATATCTCCTTCCTTCCTGCCTTCATTTACTTTCAGGATGCTAATGCAGTATTCAGTTCTCAGCCACATTACAACTTGCTTTCATCCATTTCTTCATAATCTCAACCCCCTGTTATTGTTGCTATAAATAATAGTAATAATTAACAATTGCTGTACTACATTTTTTTCTACCCATGTTCAGGTGATTCTCCTGCCTCAGCATCCGGATTAGCTGGGATTACAGGCGTGTGCCACCACGCCCGGCTAACTTTTTGTATTTTTAGTGGAGACAGGGTTTCACCATGTTGGCCAGGCTGGTCTTGAACTCCTGACCTCAAGTGATCACCCGTCTTGGCCTCCCAAAGTGTTGGAATTACAGGCATGAGCCACTGCACCGGGTCTACTTACTACCATTTGCACATTTATTATGCAGTAGACACTGCTAAGTATTAAATATTAAATAGCTTACATGCATTATTTCATTTAATTTTCAGAATAACATTATGAAGTAAAAAGTAGTATTACCTCTATCCCCCTTTTATAGATAGGGAACCTGAGGTTAAGTGCCCCTCCCAAATTCACATTGACTGAAAGAGTCTGGCAGTCTGATCTTACAGCCTGGGCACCCAGTGGTAACAAGGAAGAGGAAAAAGTCCTTCATCTTTACATTGCTACCACGTGTAGCAAAAGCAAACTATTCTAACAGTTTGGGGACACTGGATATAGGTATCACATCAATGTAAATAGACTAATTTTTAGTGTATTCAATATATAATGTATTTTTAAAACAAAACCAGTAAAGGTGGTTCTTGTGAAGAAAAGGACAAATCCCCTATGTCTGAAACTGGAATGCTAAGTATAATATTGCAAGTCTAGGCTTGTGCTAAAGTTAGACTATCAGAGCTAAAAATAGAAATATTATACTCCTTCTTTTGCCACCTCAAACTCGCTTTGAAGGTTGAACTTCTTGAGTTTAAACTTCCTTTTTTTTTCCTGTGTTACCAAAAAAAGAACAAAACAAAAACAAAAGGAGAAAAATAGTTATATTGAGATATAATTCATGTGCTATATAATTCAGCCACCTAAAGGATACCAGTTAATGGTTTTTAGTATATTCACAGAGTTGTGCAGCCATTACCGCTATCTAATTTTAGAGCATTTTTATCACCCCTGAAAGAAAACTACCCATTAGCAGTCATTCCTTATTCCTTCTATCCCCAGCCCTAGGCAACCACTAATTTACTTTCTGTCTCATAGATTTGCCTATTCTGGACATTTCATATAAGTGGAATCTTACAATGTGTGATCTTTTATAACTGGCTTCTTTCATTTATCACAATGTTTTCAAGGTTCATGCGTATTGTACCATATATCACTACTTCATTTTTTTTTTTTGTAACTGAATAATATTCTACTGTATAAATAGACTAAATTTTATTTATCCATTCATCAGTTGATGGAAATTTGGGTGGTTTCCACCTTTTGTCTGTCATGGATAATACTGTTATGAATATTTGTTTGCAGAGTTTGGGTGGACATATGTTTTCGATTCTCTTGGAATGGAATTGTTGGGGTCATATGGTAACTCTACGTTTAACATTTTGAGGAACTGCCAAACTATTTTCCAAAAAGGCTGCACAATTTAACAGTCCCACCGACAATTATGTGAGTTCCAAGTTCTCCAAATCCTCACTAATGTTTGTTATTGTCTGTCTTTATTATAACCATTCTACCAGGTGTGAAGTGGTTCTCCTTGTGGTTTTTTTAATTGCGTTCCCCTAATGGCTAATGATGTTGGGCATCTTTTTACATGTTTAGTAGCCATTTTTGTATCTTCTTTGGCGAAGTGTCTGTTCAGATCCTTTACCTTTTTAAAAACTGGTATACTTCTCTATTTTATCATCACATTTTAAGAGTTCTGCATATATTCTAGATGCAAGTTTCTTATCAGATATATGATTTGCAAATTTTTTTTTCCCATTCTGGGGATTGACTTTTCACTTTCTTTTTTTTTGTTTTTCTCTTTTTAATTCTTTTTTTCTTTTGTTTTTCCCCCATAGCCAACATCATAAGACTTTTTACTTTATTGATAATATCCTTTGGGGCATGAAAGTTTTTAATTTGATGTGATCTTTATGATAAAATCCAATTTATCTTTTTTTTTTTTTTTTTTTGGTCATTTTTGCTTCTATTATCTTTTTTTGTTTTGTTTTTTGTGTTTGTTTGTTTTTGAGATAGAGTCTCACTCTGTCACCCAGGCTGGAGTGCAGTGGCTGATGAAGGCTCACTGTAGCCTTGAACTTCTGGGATCAAGTGACCCTCCCTCCTCAGCCTCCCGAGTAGCTAGGACTACAGGTGCACGCCAGCACATCCGCCTAATTTTTTTGCGTTTTTTTGTAGAGACGGGGTTTCACCATGTTGCCCAGGCTGGTTTCAAACTCCTGAGCTCAAGCGATTTGTCCACCTCAGCCTCCCAAAGTGTTGGGATTACAGGTGTGAGCCACTGCACCCAGTCCTCTATTGTCATATCTAACAAGCTTTTTCCTAATCTAAGGTCACAAAGACTTACTTCTATGTTTTCTTCTAAAAGTTTTAGGAAAAAATAAAAATTAAAAATAGTTTTAGGCCTTACAGCTGGGCCTTAATCTATTCAAAATTAATTTTGTGGGCCGGGCATGGTGGCTCACGCCTGTAATCCCAGCACTTTGGGAGGCCGAAGCAGGCGGATCACAAGGTCAGGAGATCGAGACTATCCTGGCTAACACGATGAGACCTCGTCTCTACTAAAAATACAAAAAAATTAGCCGGGCATGGTGGCAGGCGCCTGTAGTCCCAGCTACTTGGGAGGCTGAGGCAGGAGAATGGTGTGAACCCAGGAAGCGGAGCTTGCAGTGAGCCAAGATGGCGCGTGCCACTGCACTGCAGCCTGGGTGACAGAGGGAGACTTCGTCTCAAAAGAAAAAAAAAAGAAAAACAGTTTGTGTTCAGTATATTCCTCTTCTTTTTAATTTAAATTAATTTTTAATAGTAAAACCAAAAAGAAAAACTTCAAAAGAAATAAAAGAGATAGTTATTCATCTTATGCCTCTTTTTAAAACATTTTATTTTACACATTACAACAGAGCTCAAGTTTTTAAATTTAAATACATCCAATGACATTCTGAATGTAGAAAATATATTTCACACTTACTACTATTTATCCACCTTGATAATAAACATGTAATTCAATATCTATTTATTGAACATCCACCAGTGTGTTGAGCACTGTTCTGAGCCCTGAGGATTCTGTGGTAAACAAAACATGCAACCCCTCAGTTTTCATGGAGTTTACAAGCTGGCAGAGAGAAGCAAAGAGTAAGGAAGTAAATAAATATAAGTAAACAAGATCATTTTCAGAGTCATAAATACTAGAGAATGTGCTGTGAAGAGGGAACAACTTTTTTGGATTGTATGGTCAGAAACCATTAGAGGTGAGTGAGGCCTAAATCATGACAAGAAACCAGCCTTGCGAAGATTTGAAGAAACAGTAAGCAAGAGAGCATGATAGGAAATAGCTTACAGGTTCCAAGACTGAAAACAAAACCAAACCCAAAGAACTCTGTATGTCCATAGCCAAATGAGCATGAAGTAGGGGAGTGGGCTATAAAACAGAACCTGTGGTGAATGCAAAAGTAGTTAAGTCTGTGTGTGCTTTCGAGTTGCTTCTCGTTTTCCTTTTAAAGAAAGATCCTGGCTGGGCATGGTGGCGCACGCTTGTAATCCCAGCACTTTGGGAGGCTGAGATGGGTGGATCACCTGAGGTCAGGAGTTCGAGACCACCCCGACTAATGCGGTAAAACCCCATCTCTACTAAATACAAAAAAAATTAGCAAAGCGTGGTGGAGGGCACCTGTAATCCCAGCTACTCGGGAGGCTGAGGCAGGAGAATTGCTTGAACCCGGGAGGCAGAGGTTGTGGTTAGCCAAGATCGTGCCATTGCACTCCAGCCTGGGCAACAAGAGTGAAACTCCGTCTCAATAAACAAATAAAGAAGAATCCTTCAACTAACACGGTAATAAAGTTTCAAATTTCCTTTCAACCAATGAACTATTCTGTAAGCAAAATTCTCATGTTATTGTGAGAGGCCAGATCAACCCATTCTTGAAGCTCTGACCTGATACCTTAGGTACTGAGAGGGCAAAGGCATTTCTGTTTGATCCAATGGGAGCTCAAACATTGCTTTTTTTCTTTTTTCATAGAGAAAACGTCTTGCTACATTGCCCAGGCTGGTCTCGAAGTCCTGGGCTTAAGTGATCCTTCTGCCTCAGCCTTCTTCTGACTTCAAACATTGCTTTTTTTACTAAGAAAATAGTTTCCTCTCCATACTGTTTTTTGGCTTCTGTGAAGTGGATTAGAAGGAATAACAAATAGTGTTGACAGAAGCCTTCTTCATGGTAATGACATTATTTAGTAGGAGCTACCACAGAGCTGAGACAAAACATGTCCAGGTGGTGTCCCTAGAACTGAAAAATTGAAAGAGATAATTCTAAGCACAATACTCAGCCATACTAAGCACCTAATAAATGGTAGCCATTATCTCAGTAGCTTTGACTAATCCCCAGAGATATTGCTCTTGATTGCTGGCTTGAATCTCAGGTTTTTACTGCTTCCAGAGGAAACAAATGGTAAGCTTAACAGAGATGGAGTCTCCAGGACTGGTATCCACAGTGAAGATTATCTGTAGAAATTTTGGAGTAAATTGTGTGTGTACGCAGAGATCCCAGGTCGAACAGAGATACAGGAGTGAGGGTCACAAGATCCTGCTGTCCAGTACCACCACTAGGAGTTTCTCCCTTTAGTGCCAGCTTTGTAGAGAATAGGTTTGAGTTTATGAAGGATATTCCTTGGTATATTTTAATGTGGGATCTCTGACTTCCTAGAAATTGCATGCAAAATTTGTGCATATTTCCAGAGTAGAAGTTACTTTCATCATGAAAAGGATCTAAGAGCAAACCAACAGAGACAGAAAGTAGATAGGGGTTATCTAGGACTGTGGAGGGACCATGAGGAAGAACAGCTAGTGATTGCTAATGGTTTCTTTTAGGGTTGATGAAAATGTTCTAAAATTATATTGTAGTGATGGTTGCACAACATTGTGAATATATTAAAAAGCGTTGAATTGTAAAGTTTAAGTGGGTAAATTATATGGTATGTGAATTATATCTCAAAGGTTTTTTTTTTCTTAAATAAAAGCGTGTAAGACATTCAAAAGACTAAGAACCACTGCTGTATAGTATTAACCTCTAACCATGTTCTATTTTCTTTTCTTTTTTTTTTTTTTTTTTTGAGACAGAATCTCACTCTTTCCCCCAGGCTGGAGTGCAGTGGCACGATCTTGGCTCACTGCAACCTATGCCTCCCAGGTTCAAGCGATTCTCATGCCTCAGCCTCCCAAGTAGCTGGGATTACAGGCACCCGTCACCATGCCTGGCTAATTTTAGTATTTTTAATAGAGACAGGGTTTTGCCATGTTGCCTAGGTGGCTCTTGAACTCCTGGCCTTAAGTAATCCACCCGCCTCAGCCTCCTGAAATACTAGGATTAGAGGCGTGAGCCACCACGCCTGGTCCATTTTCTATTTTCTAATCCCACAACACTTACAACTATCACGTACTAATTGTTTACTATGTGCTAGGCACTATACTAGGCAGTCTACACGTGTTATTAATATATTACTAATCCTAACAAACTATGATGAAAGTTTATTAGCCATACTAATCCTGAAACCAACAAATAGTAGAGACTGGATTTGAATTCAATTGCAAGGAGCTCCAAAAACTCATGTGTTTTCCATTATGCTATCAGTACTTCTCAAACTTTTCTAACAAAGTACCCATAGTGGCTAGAAGGATACAACCTGTGAAAGCAGTGTAAGATACTACTGTGCTTCCACTCTGGTCTAATCAGTCATCACATTCTAATAATTCTTCTTTCTCTTATCTCTTAAACTTCTCCATTCCAATGGCCAGCAAACCACTGCAGGCCTTTATTTCTCACCAGGGGTTACTGTAACTGGAGCTCTGACTCCAGCATTCCTCTGGTCTGGATTATCTGATCACATCTTTGCTAGAGGTAAAGCATTCCATGGCTCCCATTACATAAGGATCAAGTCCAAAATCCTCTACAAAGCGCCGCAGGCCTTTGACAAGCTGGTGCCATTTTCTTTCCAGCCTCCTCATTCTCTTCCTACCCTTGCCCCGTGCACCCTAACCCTCAAGCCATACAGGACTACTTGCTCTACCTCTTCCTGCTTCTGCATGTGCCCCGTGCACAGGCACATGCTCCATGCCCTTTACATACATTATAATTCACATTCTGTTCTAATAATTCATGTGGCAAATTTCTTCTCATCCATCAGGTCTTACCTTGGGCTCCCTTCCTCTGAGATGTCTCCTGATTCCTAAACCTCACAGCCCACAAATACTCTGACATAACCCACTTCCATCCTAGTTGCAGAATTTATCACACTACGTTGTCATTGTTTGTTCCTCTATTTACCTCTTCTAGTAGTTTGTACATATTTGTAGTGGGGTGTTTTGTTTAGCTGTTATACTCCTAGGGCCTAGTGCTTAGCACATAAAAGTATCTATTGAAGGAATGAATATCCAGTACTTCCTACTGGATTATGAGTCCTTTTGTTTCCCCATGCTTAGTATACTTTTATTTCCTAAATATCTGTTTGATGATACCTCATGCTTATTGAACATTTACTATGTGCTAGGCAGTGTTTTAAGTGTTTCGTATGGATTAACTCATTTAAAACAATAATACCTATGTGAGGTTAGTGTCATCATTAATCCATGTTATGCATGGGATCTGAGGCACAGAAAGGTTAAACAACAAGCTGTATGAACTTGAGCAAGTAATTGGCAAAACCACAATTCAAAGGAAGCAGTCTGGTTCCAGTGTCTGCTCTCCTAACATTATGCCCTATTGCCTGTGTGTCTGTAAGTGCTTGTCAAATGAAGAAATGAATAAATAGAATCCTTTCCTACTTTGACAGAAGTAGAAGTCCTGAGACCATTTATGGAAGGAGGAAACAAGATGTATTAGGAACTGGAATGCACTTCATTTCTCATAGGAGTAATGTCATGGATATTCTTGGCAATGGTTGAAAATGTGAGTTGGCTGATCATTCTGGGAGGTGGCAGAGCCTGACTTTGATCTGGGGGCTGTATGAACCTGTTTCTATGTGTTGCTATGGAATAAAGGCTCTCCCATCAAACCATCACCCTACTTCATAGCCATGGGACCTAGGGCACATTTCTTAGCCTCTATAAGCCTCAGTTTTCTTAACTGTTGAATGGGAATATAGTTATTAGGGATCTCTTAGGACTAAGGATTCAATGAGTTAACACATGTACAACACTTAAAACAGGGCAGGGCATGCAGTTAAGTGCTCAAAAAATAAGGAGGAAAAAGTTTTTCCCCTTGGGAAGCGGCACCAGATCCAAATGATCATGTCAGTGGTTTATGAATAGCTGCCAGCACCTTTTCCAAATGAGTAGAAGCAGGAAGAGAAAGTATCCAAATTTAAACCACTTCTGCTACTTTTCCACAAGGTTGGGAATTCAACATTAGGAAAGACAAGGCCATTGTAAATGTTTGCTAAAAGGAAATGTTGGGGACAACACAAACAATAACTTTAGGGATTCTCCACAGCTCCTGCAGAGTGTCTGATCATGTATTTATACTTAGAGAACACCTCTCTTTTGAGGAATCTAAGTAGCTTTCTAAATTAGACAGAACCTTTCTAGCTCAAGAGCGTTCTAAATTCTGTGAACAATTTCAAGAGCCTGTTTCCACCTTTCTCTCAATCATCTTTTTCCCTCCTTTCCCTCCAGCTACAAACTTTCCCTCACAAACAACTTTTTAAAATGCTCTGGTAAAATCCTTGAGTTCCTTTTTGTTTGAGAGGAAAACGGTTAAGGATGAAAGTGAAACAGAAAAAAAAAAAAAAACCTCAGTCACTTGGCTGCCTGCCAGGAAAAATGCCAAATGTCAGAGGCTTTGCTGAAAGCTACCCAGACATAGGCTGGAGGGACTGACTCACCACTAGGTAACTCTCCAGGGAAATTCACACCAACAGCCTGAAAACTGGATGGTTTCAGGAACTTTGTGCCAATGAGATCCTATAGCCAGAGTTAATGGTAAAGTATTAGGGCCTTAAGCACCCAAATCAGTCACTAAGCAAGAACCTGGGATTTCAGGTTACATGCAGAGGATTCAAAAATCTGAAGGCCATATCTCAGGATGGAGAGGCCTTCAGATTTTGGAAAGCCGTATCTCAGGATGGAGAAAGCACAGGCCCAGGGGCCAGAGAGGCCTCAGTTTGGATCCTGGCCCGCTACTTAAACCACCTTGGCGATTTTGTACAAATTGCTTATTCTCACCAAACTACTATTTCTTCAGCTTTAAAATTAAGAATAAAACAGTGCCCACCTCACAGAGTTGTGGTGAGAATCAAGTCAAAAGTTATTAACACATTTAAATACCCCGCTCAGCATGTGTTAGTTACCACTACTACTAGCTTTGCCAACTCTCAACATTTATGGGTGGAAATCAATGCCTCATATTATAGCTCCTAGTATAGAGGCTTCTAGACTATGTCGGTGTGAGTTTATTCTCATTATGTCTATGCTCATAAGTCTCCCCAGAGAATCTGGATGTGTTTGATAACTTGACCATGAATTTCCAGGGCAAAATAAACCTAAAACGAACTGTACTTACCTTGTACAGTTCTCTTTCCTTGCCTTCACTTGTATTTCCCATGTACAGTCCCTTTTAGGTTTCTTTTGCCCTAGAAATCAAGAATCAAGAACAAGTGGTATACTTATTAATATCATAGCACCTATTATCTTTTGAGCACCTGATACATTATTCTACTTTTTTTTTTTTTTTTTTTGAGACTGAGTTTTGCTCTTGTTGCCCAGGCTGGAGTGAAATGACACGATCTCGGCTCACTGAAACCTCCGCCTACTGGGTTCAAGGGATTTTCCTGCGTCTGCCTCCTGAGTAGCTGGGATTACAGGCATGTGCCATCACACCTGGCTAATTTTTGTGTTTTTAGTAGGGATGGGGTTTTACCACATTGGCCAGACTGGTCTCAAACTCCTGACCTCAAGTGATCCGTCTGCCTCAGCCTCCCAAAGTGCTGGGATTATAGGCATGAGACACCACGTCCAGCCCACTATTCCTACTTAATCATCACAATGGCCCATATGGGAGTATCATTAATCCTACGAAATAAATAAGGAAATGGAGGCTCTCAGAGGCTCTTACCTACCTAGTAAATGGTAAAACTGAGATTTATCTCTAGGATTATGAAACTCCAAACTTTCTTTTCTTTTATCTCCACTATAAGGTCTCAGAGCTGAAATCTTGAAGATTTAGCAGTGTAATCTAGAAAAGCTCAATATTTTTACTGAACATGAACCTGTAACAAGGGCTCAAAGAGCCATTTGTTTTAGTACCCCCTGACACTACATTGAGATCAGAGTCCTCCTTAAGCACACTTCTCATAGGCACATACTTGATTTGAAGACCTATCTTTAATCCTACTAGAAATAAGTCAAAAGATAGGGCTGATACACTGAAGCTGTCTTATTCATTCACACATGGTAATGAACGCCTACCAATAGGGTAGGGCTTGCAGGGAAACCTGAAAGAGGCAGAGCACCCAATCAAAGCAATGATGTGCTCCAAATATCCCTGCAGCAGAATGTATTTTCCAAAGATGAACACAGATATGTCTCAGCCCACATGCTCTTCTGCAATGTGATCTTGCAACTCCCCCATTCAGAGGTGGAGTCTATAAGTATGTGAGGCAATACATATATTAATTAGCTCAATTTAACCTTACCTCTGTGTATACCTATTTCAAAACAACATGTTTGTATGTGATTAAAACATATAGTTTTTATTTGTCAATTAAAAAAAAAAGAGGCCCTGTGCAGTGACTCACGCCTGTAATCCCAGCACTTTGGGAGGCCAGGGTGGGTGGATCACCTGAGGTCAGGAGTTTGAGACCAGCCTGGCTAACATGGTGAAACCCTGTCTCTACTAAAAATACAAAAATTAGCCAGGCGTGGTGGAAGGCACCTATAATCCCAGCTGCTCAGGAGGCTGAGGCAGAAGAATCACTTGAACCTGCAAAGTGGAGATTGTAGTGAGCTGAGATCATGCCATAGCACTCCAGCCTGGGCAACAGAGCAAGACTCCACCTCAAAAAAATTAAAAATAAATAAATAAATAAATAAAAGAGGTGAAGTCTCTGCTGCTCTTAATCTCTTGCTTGAATCTATGCTGCTCTTAATCTCTTGCTTGACCAATAGAATGTGTTGCAAGGGATGCTCTGGGTCTCCTGAAGTAGAGTAATAGGAAGTATGTTCATGCTTGGATCTCTTGGGACACTTGCTTTTGAGATACTCGCTTTGAGAAGCTCAGGCCAAACAGAGAAGTTAGATGTGGGGACTGCAGGTGACAGCCTTAGTGTAACTCTGCATCGACAACCAGCATCACGTGCCAGCCTGTGAGTGACGTATCTTGGATGTACAGTCCAGCCAAGCCTTCAGATGACTGCAGCCTCAGCAAGAACTAGCTCCATAACTTGCAGGGCCCAGTGCAAAACAAAAAAATTTGGGGCTCCATGTTCAAAAAATAAGATTGGATGGGAGTGGGTGAGGCCACTGCAGGCCATGCCCATGTCCCTGCTCCCAGGTAATAATTATTTTTAAACATTTAAATTAAAAACAAAACCAAGCAACAACAACCAAATAACTAAAAGTATTAAGGATTCAAGACAGTAGCAGCACAGCATTAAACCAAGCATGAGGCCCCTTCTAAGCAAGGGGCCTTATGTGACTACACAGGTTACATGTCACAAAGCAACCCTGGCTCTTTGTGTAGATGTTGACTGCAACAAGTCAAAAGACCCTAAATAAGAACTTCTGGGCCTTGCTCTGTGGCTCACGCCTATAAATCCCAGCACTTTGGGAGGCCGACGCAGGGGGAATCACCTGAGGTCAGGAGTTTGAAAGCAACCAGGTGAAACCCCATCTCTACTAAAAGTACAAAAATTAGCTGGGCCTGGTGGCAGGTGCCTGTAATCCCAGCTACTCAGGAGGCTGAGGCAGGAGAATCGCTTGAATCTGGGAGGCGGAGGTTGCAGTGAGCCGAGATCGTGCCAATGCACTCCAGCACGGGTGACAGAGCAAGACTCCGTCTCAAAATAAATAAATAAAAAGAAAAAATAAAAAGAACTTCTCGGTCAACCTATGGAACCATGAGAGACAATTATAAACTATTATTTAATACAATAAGTTTTGGGGTGATTTGTTACGCCGCAATAGATAATCACAACATTGCTACAAGACAGATGCATGTAGTCCTAACCAGAAAAATGCTAAAGGCAGTGAGTCTATGAAGGACCCTCTGCTCAGATACATACAATGAGGTTGATTTTACACAATGAAACACATAAATCCCAGATCTAGAAGTAAGACCTTCCTGGAATCAGAGAGATTCCCATTTGGGCAGACCCTAGGAGAAGAAGGCACGCTGTATACCTTCCTCAGAAACAGCTACGGATGAGACATTACCATTAAAAATAAAAGTCAAGAGGCCGGGCGTGGTGGCTCAAGCCTGTAATCCCAGCACTTTAGGAGGCCGAGACAGGCGGATCACGAGGTCAGGAGATCGAGACCATCCTGGCTAACATGGTGAAAGCCCGTTTCTACTGAAAAATACAAAAAAAAACTAGCCGGGCGAGGTGGCGGGCGTCTGTGGTCCCAGCTACTCGGGAGGCTGAGGCAGGAGAATGGCGTAAACCCAGGAGGCAGAGCTTGCAGTGAGCTGAGATCCGGCCACTGCACTCCAGCCTGGGCGACAGAGCAAGACTCCGTCTCAAAAAAAAATAAAAAAATAAAAAATAAAAATAAATAAAAATAAAAATAAAAGTCAAACAGAGTATGAATAAAGTTGTACTCTGCATTAGATTTTCTGGTGCAATAGAAAGAAGTTAAAAATGTGGGAGCGCGCCTGGTATGGTGGCTCATGCCTGTAACCCCAGCACTTCGGGAGGCCTGGGGTCAGGAGTTCAAGACTAGCTTGGCCAACATGGCGAAACCCTGTTTCTACTAAAAATACAAAAATTAGCCAGGCGTGGTATCAGGTGCCTATAATCCCAGCTACTCGGGAGGCTGAGGCAGGAGAATCACTTGAACCCAGCGGGTGGAGGTTGCAGTGAGCTGAGATTGTGCCACTTCACTCCAGCCTGGGTGAAAGTGCAAAACTCTAGCTCAAAAAATAAATAAATAAATAAATAAAAATAAATAAATAAAAGTGGGAGTGCGCCAGGTGCAGTGGTTCACGCCTGTAACCCCAGCACTTTGGGAGGCTGAGGCAGGCAGATCACCTAAGGTCAGGAGTTCGAGACCAGCCTGGGCGACATGGTGAAAACCCATCTCTACTAAAAATACAAAAAAATTACCCAGGCTTGGTGGCGTATGCCTGTGGTCCCAGCTACTTGGGAGGCTGAGGCAGGAGAATCGCTTGAACCTGGGAGGCGGAGGTTGCAGTGAGCCAAGATTGTGCCACAGCACTCCAGCCTGGGCGACAGAGTAAAACTCCGTCTCAAAAAAAAAAAAAAAAGTGAACAGCTGGGCATGATTGAGTGTGCTTATAGCCCCCGTTACTCAAGAGGCTGAGGCAGGAGGATGGCTTGAATCCAGAGTTTAAAGCTGTAGTGCACCACGATCACCTCCATGAATAGCCACTGTATTCCAGTCCGGGCAACATAGTGAGACCCCATATCTAAAAGAACAGAAAAAAAAAATGAGGGAGTAAACTACTTTGGTTATCACTCTGAGGCATCAAGGAGGCCATCCTGTGGATGCATAAATAGTCTGATTCTCTAAAAGGTGAAGATGTTGGAATCTACAAACTACAGCTTAGTTACTTCAATGTACATCTTGAGCTAAATTCTGGAACAGCATGTTGAGGGAATAGTTTTTGAATTACTAAAAGAGGAAGAATTTATTACTAGGATCCCACATGGTTTCATTAGGAATAAATTATGGTAGACAAAGTAGGTATTCAAGAAATACTTGCTCCACAAATTAAACATACTTTTTTCTTTAATGGAGTCACTGCACATTTCATAAAGAATTAATGACATTTAGCATAGCATTTCATGAATTCCTTGAGAAAAAGCGAGAGAGAGATAGGTCACAGGATAGTAAAGTTAGGTGATTTATAATTGATTCAACAGTCAGTTGCCAATGCTTTGTAAGAGTCAGAAGACACAGACTACCCGGTCTATCTAGCATAATGGACTAGAGTATGGATTTTGATCTTTGCTATTTGTTAGGGGTAAGAACTTGGGCAAGTTATATAACCTCTCTCTATCACAAATCATATAGGGTAGGCATGAAGTAGTTAAATGGAAAACCTGAGGTCAGTTGGCTATGTTCAGCCCCCAGAGAATTAGGGCAGGTGGTTTCTCTGCCAGGGAGACAATTACAGTGAAAGGCAGGAAATAACCAGAGGAAAAGGTTTTTGAGTAAGAGGAGAGTCTTCCGGGCAGCACTTGGCCCAGGAGATAGCCTGTTTTTCAACAGACTCTAGGCACTGAGGTCCTAACAGCCTGATCTTGAGGGCAGAGAAGAGCCACTGGCTTCTAGAGCCTTTGGAAGGATTTTCACTGGAGGGAGAATCCTGGCTCCCGATATATGTGGGTCTGATTTATTATTGTTAGGTCCAGACCCAAAACATAAGAATAATATAAATTCAGCAACAGAAATATGTCATACAGGGGAAGCCCATGCTTGAAGGACCAAACCTGGGGTACCCTCAGAATGTGAGAGTTCTGTGCAGTTGGCAGATCAGCATTAAAACAGGAAAGCAAACAATCCAGCGACAGCCAGGAGGCTTGATCCAGGACTGTCAGGAGAGCCCTGTGGCCTGGGCTTCCCATCCAAAGCCCTCCTATTACACTTCTTTTTTTCCTTATCGTACACAATGGTTGCTATCTTTAATTGTTTTTGTTTTTGTTTTGTTTTGTTTTTTGAGATAGAGTTTTGCTCTTGTTGCCTGGGCTGGAGTGCAATGGCATAATCTCAGCAAACTGCAACCTCCACCTCCTGCATTCAAGTGATTCTCCTGCCTCAACCTCCTGAGTAGCTGGGATTACAGGCATGTGCCACTATGCCCGGCTAATTCTGTACTTTTAGTAGAGATGGGGTTTGGCCATGTTGTTCAGGCTGGTCTCAAACTCCTGACCTCAGGTGATACACCTGCCTCAGCTTCCCAAAGTGTTGGGATTACAGGCGTGAGCTTCCACACCTGGCCCTTTTAATTGTCTTTTCTCACCTAAAGTGATACAATGGATTCTTCCACTGCAACTAATATTTGCAGAGAACCTCTTATGTGCAAAGATAATGTGTAGGCACCATAGGAGATTTAAGGGTGACATTGGGAAATGGTAAACAGTAAACAAAAGGATCATAGTCCATATATTGGGGTGGCAAATATTCTGTAGAAAGAAACTAACACATCACTTGGTGAGTCTTAAAAATAAAGTACAGATAATCTTGAGAATACCTATGGCCTTTTTTTTGAGCTGGAGTCTCACTCTGCCGCCCAGGCTGGAGTGCTGTGGCAAGATCTCGGCTCACTGCAACCTTCTCCTCCTGGGGTTCAAGCAATTCTCCTGCCTCAGCCTCCCGAGTGGCTGGGATTACAGGCATGCACCACCACGCCCAGCTAATTTTTGGATTTTCAGTAGAGACGAGGTTTTACCATGTTGGCCAGGCTGGTCTTGCACTCCTGGGCTCAAATGATCTGCCCGCCTTGACTTCCCAAAGGGCTGGGATTACAGGCATGAACCACCGTGCCCGCCCACTTACGGACTTTCCAAGGGCTCTTCAGCATGGATAACTTTAGGAATCTAATTCCAGTTTGTATGCTCCATTTGTATTCTTTGCTAAAATTATTTTAACTAAGAACCCACTGATAAATGAGGTGATAGGGATTCTCAGTCTCCACTTTCCCTTATACAATCTCCCTTCTCCCACTTTATAAAACACAGACAAACTCTCAGCCATCTCCACGCATCCCGTGGTAGTCAAAGGGGGTACTTCTTGGGTTTTCTTGATGTTATTTTCAAATAAGGTTATATATTTGTCCTAGACATATACTTACAGAATTGAAAGAAAGTCATGTTCATTATGCAATTTTAAACTTGTGTTTCATTACTGGACCCCACCACTGTAATGTGTTACCAATTAATGTTTTCTTTTTCTTTTTTTTTTTTTTTTTTTTTGAGCCGGAGTCTCACTCTGTCGCCCAGGCTGGAGTGCAGTGGTGTGATCTTGGCTCACTGCCTCCTGGGTTCAAGTGATTCTCCTGCTTCGGCCTCCCGAGTAGCTGGGAATACAGGCGTGCGCCACCACGCCTGGCTAATTTTTGTATTTTTAGTAGAGATGGGGTTTCAGCACGTTGCCCAGGCTGGTCTCGAACTCCTGACCTCAAGTGATCCATCTACCCTGGCCTCCCAAAGTGCTGGGATTATAGGCATGAGCCACCGCACCCAGCCACCAAGATTTTCAAAATCCATACATGGCCTGGGCTTCTCTCAGCCTCTAAGACAAGGTAGGGAAAGCCAGGCTCAGAATCATGACAGGGAAAATAGATGATTTAGGCCAAGACACCACAGGTGCTACTCCCTGGCTGAGTTTCTCCAGAATCAGATATGTGACATGGGGATGCTGGCCCCAGCCTTATGAGTAACAGTTTGTGTATGTTCCTTCTCTATTGACATTAGTTTTCTCCCTTTAAACAGGGGACAATGTTGGACTTACTGCTCTGAGATAGTTTCTATCTTTAACACTTTAATGCAGCTGTTAATACCTGAGATGAGAGAAAGGTGATCCTCAATTCCTTATCTAAAATCTTTGGAGGCAGAGGTTATCAGAATTCAGAATTTTTCAGATTTAGGAAAGATAATATGTGCATGTGAAGTAGAGTATGTAACACTCCAATAAAGCAGACTTATAATCATAATCAAATGTAATTTCTGCAGTGAAATTTAGAATACTCATAATAAGTAGTAAAAAAAGAATATATATAGCCACATGACACATGAGCTCAGTTCAGGTTTTGCTACTAAATGAATTCAGGTTATGTTAGGTCTTGCCACAGAATGAGTTACAAAACAAAATGAAACAAAAACCCACCAACTTTCAACTTTTGAAACTTTTCAAAGATTTCTGAGTTATGCAGTTAACCCTAGTGCCACTCTAAATGTATGCTTTCTATTAAATAACATTTATGAGGCCAGGTGCAGTGGCACATGCCTGTAATCCCAGCACTTTGGGAGGCCGAGGCAGGTGGATCACCTAAGATCAGGAGTTTGATACTAGCCTGGCCAACACGGCAAAACCCAGTCTCTGCTAAAAATACAAAAATTAACTGGGCGTGGTGGCTTGTGCCTGTAATCCCAGGTACTCGGGAGGCTGAGGCTGGAGAATCAATTGAACCCGGGAGGCGGAGGTTGCCGTGAGCCAAGATAGCACCACTGCACTCCAGCCTGGGTGACAGAGTGAGACTCCATCTCGAGAAAAAATTTAAAAAAAAAAAATTCATGCATATCTACACACAGGTTGAGAATTCCTAATTTGAAAATCCAAAATCTAAAAGGTCCCAAAATCTGAAACTTTTTGAGTGCTGACATAATGCCATGTGGTGGCTGAGATAGTGACACCTTTGCTTTCTGATGGTTCAATGTACACAAACTTTGTCTTGTACAAAATTATTAAAAATATTGTATAAAATTACCTTCAGGCAATATGTATAAGGTAGATATGAAATATAAATAAATTTCAGGCCAGGCGTGGTGGCTCTTGCCTGTAATCCCAGCACTTTGGGAGGCAGAGGCAGGTGGACCATGAGGTCAGGAGTTCAAGACCAACCTGGCCAACATGTTGAAACCCGGTCTCTACTAAAAATACAAAAATTCACCAGCCGTGGTGGCGGGCACCTGTAATCCCGGCTACTGCAGAGACTGAGGCAGGAGAATTGCTTGAAACCTGAGGCAGAGGTTGCAGTGAGCCGAGATTGTGCCACCGCACTCCAGCCTGCGTGAAACAGCAAAACTCGGTCTCAAAATAAATAAATAAATTAATTAATTTCATGTTTAGACTTGGGTCCCATGTCCAAAATACCTCATTATGCACACGCAAATATTCCAAAATCTGAAAATATCAGAAATCCAAAATACTTCTTCTGGTCTCAAGCATTTCAGACAAGGGATACTCAACCGTTATATTTCAATTAATATTTACGAAGTGTAAATTGTTCCTGTTAGAGTGTGCGCTGTCCTTTACTTCTTCATTAGTGATCATTTTGTTTGTTTGTTTCTTTGTCCTATAAGTCCCAAGGTAAGAGAAGTTCTTCAGATATAGAAAAAGAAAGATAACAAGTAATTGCAAAACTAGTTTTCCATATACAAGAATACCACATTATTTTTAAATACCAAAACACCAGTGTACTTGTTGATGTATTTTTTTTTAACCTGAAATGGAATCATTCATTTTTTGAAATGTATTCAAGGAATTATATGCTGCACTAAAATCTCAAGCTGAACAAAGGTGTATTTTAAAAAAATGTTCTGACCACATCGCTTCCCTGTTTAAAAACTCTTCCAAGATTTGTTAGCTTTGTTTTAAATTTCCATTTTCTAGGTTTCCAGAGAGGTTTGGCAGCTTTTCTTACATTGATTAGGTATTTGTATTTCTCTCTAAGTCTGTTTCTGTTAGAGGGAGTCCTTTAAGAATGCAGGATGGTGGGGTAGCATAGAGAGAGTGGGAGATAGGTGGAGGGTGGACAGAAAGAGAATATGTATAGTGGTAGAGGGGTTGTGGGTGGGTGGAATTAGGAAAGGAGTTGGGGAAAAGGTAGAGAATTAGGAGGAAATGTCAGGTCTAATTCCTGTCCTTCCCCGGGAGCCTAACCACCTTTCCTGTCTTAGGCTGCCTTCTCTCAATACTCCTGCCCTTTTGTTTTCCAGAGTCAGATCCATTTTCTCACGGCCCAAATCTGCTACAGTCCTAGGATAATTTATTTTAATCAAGACCTTCTTCTCTAAGCATAGGCTTTCTACCTGGAGAGAATAAAGCCTCAGGGATAGAGAATGCCCAGTCCTGGACCCTGGTCTTTTCCTATGTATGAGAGCATCTGAGGACAAGGTGTGGAAGACGGCAGTGACATAGCTCACCCATGTACGGAGATAGCAATCTTGTCATTTTGCTCTGGTGTTGCGATCCTGCAATCTTGACTACCATCATATTTAAGACCTGGCATTTGTCAGCAATATCCTAGTAGAACAAACAGAATCCCAGTAGGAAAATCCCAATGGGTTTACCCAATAGGCAAATCCAGTAGTCTCTTTTACTATCTTCTGTAATCTACACGGGTAAAGAGCATGAGGTTTGAAGTCAGGCTAAGACAAGTTGGAATAGATATTTAATCTCTTTGAGACTTTGTTTTCTCATCTATAAAATTTAAAATAGCTGCTGCTAGTAAATCGATGAGTAGTGCAGATAAAGAATGTAGCATGCCTAATGCAGTGGAGATGTGTATTAAATAATAAATGTGATTTCCCTCTTTCTCCTTATAGGAACTTGTGGCACCAGCAAACTGATGGAGAGGTTACGGAAGTTAGAAAAGAGAGGGGAGACACCTGAGGCTCTTGAAATTACAGGTCTTCTTAGCTAAACCCGAAAATAAAATTGACTGAGGTACCTTTTCTAGATGTGAAAGATGTTAGAAGGAGAGAAAAGTGCCATTTACTAGAATCTAATTATTTCCTCCAGTTTATCTGATGCTTTAGACACAACACTTGCCTATATTTCATTTCTATTGCTTTCATGATTCTTCTGATAGACACATCCCACAGCAATAAATTATCACCTTTGTGTTCTTCCCTGAAGGCAGTGGGGCATGAGATCAGTGGTTGGTGATCAGGCCATAATCAGAAACCTTCCCTTCCCGGCTTTGCTACCTATCATGTGACCATTTTTGATCATCAATAAATGGTATAATCACACCTAATTCACAGGGCCATTAATTCACTCACGAATATTTGTATTTTTTGAGGACCCAGTTTATGCCAGGCACTGTGTTATATGATGGGGATAGCCAGTTAACCAAACAAAATTCTACTTGTATAGACCTCACATTTCAATGGAAGAGACAGAGAATAAGCCAAGAAATGTAAATATGTCAGATGGTGACTATTGCTATGGGGGTAGGGGGGAAGCCAGGAAAAAGGAAAGGAAGTGAGGGAGTAGGTTACTTTTTTATAGAGAGTGATCTGAAAAGCCTCCTCTTTGAGTAGAGACTAAGGAATGTGAGAGAGTGGAGAGTGTTCCAGGTTGTTATGAGATTTAAATGCGATAACACAGGTAAACTCTTAGCATAGTACCTGGAATACACTGGGTGCTCTATCAGTGCTAGTTGTCAATATTAACATAGAAAGTATGGCATTACAGATAAGGCTTTAAGTAGGTGAAAATCTTTCTGGTTCCATCTAAGATACTCCTAAGGGACTCTGAATCATTTTGAAAAAGAAGGGTGATGGGTCAGGAGACTTTGTAGGCACGTATTTTGTTGCCAGCTATAAAACACCAGTTCTATGAACAAGAATACTTCTGTGGGAGTGGGATGTTTTAATCCAGTAGAAAATGGAGTGGAAAAAAGATGATCCATAGTGGAGTGTTTAGGTTCACATTCTCTGTAACAAATATTCCCAACTCTGAAGTTGGCATGTGCATTGAACTATTCCCCTTCATCAACAATAATAATGGTGATGATGACATTAATTATGCCGTTTATAGGTTTGTAAATGCTTTCTTCCAAAGACCTCAAGTATTTTATGGACATGACCTAATTCACCCTTACAACTTGCTCAAAGACAGGTCTAGTCTCATTTACTAGATGAGGAAACTGAAGTGTAAAGAAGCTAAGTAACTCCTTCAAGGTCAAACAATTACCTCAGCAGCTTCAATCTGGATCCCAGACTTTAATTTTCAGATCATCCCCCTCTCTGCCTGCCTCTTTGTCTCTCTGGATCTCAGAAATGACAAGATGGATGCAAGGAAAGACACCCATGATATCAGATGTCAAAATGCCCACTCCCTGCTTATTGCATAGTCAGTGAGCAGTAAATGCTGGTTTTGTTTGTTTGTTTGTTTATTTAAAAAAAAAGCTCTTTAAGAAGGGCCTTCTTTATTTTTTTAATTAAAATTTTTTTTTTTGTAAAGACAGAGACAGGGTTTCACCATGTTGCCTAGGCTGGTCTCGAACTCCTAGGCTCAAGTAATCTGCCCACCTCAGCCTCCCAAAGTGCTGGGATTACAGGCATAAGCCACCACACCTGGCCAAGAAGGGCCTTCTTTACTGCTCCCAAAATATTAACTAGCACACCTTTCTGCTCTCTGATAGCCATCTCATGCCTATGCATCAAGATGCTATAAATAAATACAAATCTTGGTTGGTGAGAAAGGTCTAGTTTGGAAATATACATACACTGAAACCAATTCCTGCATGGAGTTGGGAAACAGAGATATTTGCTTTTTCCTTGTGAAAAGTCAACAGGAGCATAGCAAGGGAACTCATTTTTGCTGATCACCTTCTCTAGGCTAGGCTTTTTTCATAATTTATATGCAGGAAAAATGATTAACCTTTGTAAATTAGGAAACACGGTATCCAAAAAGTTAAGTAATTTATCTAATGCCACATAGATAGCAAGTGGCAAAGCTGAGATTCAACCTTACAGCTCTCTGACATTTAAATTTCAACATCTTCCAAAAGTCCAAATAGGCCAGGCGCGGTGGCTCACACCTGTAATCCCAGCACTTTGGGAGGCCGAGGCGGGTGGATCACGAGGTCAGGAGATCGAGACCATCCTGGCGAACACGGTGAAACCCCGTCTCTACTAAAAATACAAAAAAATTAGAAAAAAATTAGCCAGGCATGGTGGCGGGTGCCTGTAGTCCCAGCTACTCGGGAGGCTGAGGCAGGAGAATGGCGTGAACCCGGGAGGCGGAGCTTGCAGTGAGCCAAGATCGCGCCACTGCACTCCAGCCTGGGTGACAGAGCGAGACTCCATCTCAACAACAACAACAACAACAACAACAACAACAACAAAAAGTCCAAATAGCCAATTCGTACAGCTTTACTCAAAATACATGCAGTCTGATGATCCAGTGTGAGTCATTTATGATCCATTTCCTTTTTTACATAAAATGTTAGCTAGGGGCTGAGCACGGTGGCTCACTCCTGTAATCCCAGCACTTTGGGAGGCCGAGGCAGGTGGATCACGAGATCAGGAGTTCAAGACCAGCCAGGCCAAGATGGTGAAACCCCCATCTCTACTAAAAATACAAAAATTAGCCAGGCGTGGTGGCAGGTGCCTATAATCCCAGCTACTCGGGAGGCTGAGGCAGAGAATTGCTTGAACCCGGGAGGCGGAGGTTGCAGTGAGCCGAGATCACGCCACTGCACTCCAGCCTGGGTGACAGAGCGAGACTCTGTCTCAAAAAAAAAAAAAAAAAAAAAAAAGCAAGAGAATAAAATAATCAGGTAAAATTTTTGAGTAATTCAATTTTGCTATTTTTATGCCTTCCTCTTAAAACTTTAACAAATTGGCATATGCAGCTAACATTTGGAATTTGGGAAGCTCCATTTGAATTTTAATTAGTCTTCCCTTTCCTCACTAGCATGGATAATTGATAGCTTTTTAGGTAAACATTTCATTACATTTCCTTTTCCTATGGAGTTGACAGCCTGGATTTCATAGACAGCCACCTCTGAAGACCTGAGGAAGATTAGAAATCTGGGCCTCCATGACATCAAGACCTTTTCAAGTGAACTGCTCTTTTTAAATACTAAAGACCTTGGAAAGAACTTCACCTATGATTCAATCACTTATATCGTTCAAACTAGTAAAAAGATGATACCAGTAGATATGTTACGTATATTTAATATTGTTACCAAAAGCAAACACTAAACAGCTTATACAAAGAGATACACTCAAAAGCACTATAGATTAATCAAAATGGAATGATCAAAAATGTTCAAGTAGCTCATGGGAAGGTATAAAAAAGAAAACAGAGAAAACAGAAATGACAACAGACAGAACAAACAGAAAACAAAGATAAAAATGACAAACTTAAGACCTAACATGTTATGTTAAGTGTAAATGATCTACATACACCAATCAAATAACAGAGACTGGAAAACTGAATTAAAAATCGTGATTCAACTAAGTGTTGTCTATAAAAAACTTACTTCAAGCCTGGGCAACATAGTGAGACCTCATCTCTACCAAAAAAGAAAAACAACAACAACAAAACAAATTAGCTGGGCATGTTAGCACAAAACAAAAACAAAGCTTACTTCAAATATAATGATAGAGAAAGGTTGAAAGTAAAAAGATAGAAAAAATGTTATCATGTAAATATTAATCCAAAGAAAGAGTGGGCCATAATAATATCAGATAAAGTAGACTGCAGCATGAAAAAAGTTATTAAAGAGAGAGAGAGAGGGATAATGTATAATGATAAAAGGAACACTACACCAAGAAGATTACATCAAGAAGACATAACCATCCTAAATGTGTGTGCACCAAACAACAGGGCTATAAGATATGTGAAGCAAAAACTGACAAAACTGAGAATAGAAATAGACAAATTAACAATTATAATTGGAGACTTCAGTACACCTCTTTCAACAACCAATATAACAAGTAGACAAAAAATTAACAAGGACTCAACAATATCATCTATCAACAGGATCTAACTGATGTTTATAGACTATTCCACCCCATAACAACAGAGTAAACAAACTTTTCAGTTGTCCATGGATCATAGATACAGATAGACCATATCCTGGGCCATAAAACCTTTTTTTTTTTTTTTTTTGAGACGGAGTCTCACTCTGTCTCCCAGGCTGGAGTGTAGTGGCGCCATCTCGGCTCACTGCAAGCTCCACCTCCTAGGTTCACACCATTCTCCTGCCTCAGCCTCCCTAGTAGCTGGGACTACAGGTGCCCGCCACCACGCCCGGCTAATGTTTTGTGTTTTTAGTAGAGATGGTGTTTCACCGTGTTAGCCAGGATGGTCTCGATCTCCTGACCTCATGATCCATTGGGTCATAAAACTTTAACAAATTTAAAAGAAATGAAAATATACAGAATGTGTTCTCTAATCACAATGAAATAAAATTAGAATAACAAAAAGATAACAGAAACATCTCCAAACACTTGAAAGCAAAACCACATCCATATAAATAATTCCTGGGTCAAAAAAGAAGTCTTAAGAGAAATTTTTAAAAATTCATTGAAATAAATGAAAGTGCAGCATGTCAAACTTTGCAGGATACAACTAAAGCAGTACTTGGAGGTATACCTCTGTCCTCTGAATCCTCCGGCATTTTTTATGTTCCTTTTGCAAAATACTAAACTTTCTTTTTCAAAACCATTATTTGTACATCTTTCTTCTTCCTTAGATTGTGGCTGGAAACTATCTTCCTTATTTTTCTATTCTAGCATCTGGCTCAGTGCTCAGTAAAAGTTATTTGAATAAATGAATTACTGGACAGAGCAAGCTACTTAGCTAAATGGAATTGAGGCCAAACCAGTTCCTGCATGAAGTTGGGAAGTGTTTTTGGTGATCTTATGCAAGGTGCCTGGGCCGTTACACAATGGGGGCCACTGCACAGGCACAGTTCTGAGCAACTGCCTCATTTGTCTCACAGAAGAGCCTCCCTGGATGCATAGCTGCCAAAAGTAGCATTTGCCAATAAACAATGAAAGTAGAGAAAATTCAACGTACGCAATTCCATATCTCTGTCCAGTTTGGCAAAGATAACTTCTTTAGTTAATTAAATCAGTTCTGGCCGCTGGCCTCTGGCCTCCTCTTATTCCCCTGCCTCAACTCTCCCAACTTTTCCCATGCATCTCTCCTTCCCCTGCTCTATTCATAGAACCATAAAACCTCAATTCAGAAGGACAATAAATGTCATCTAGTGTGGCTTCCCACTTAAAATCTAAATACCCTATATTTAGTATGGGGTTGAGCTGTAAGTTTTTCTCAGAACCAACTCAACTTGACCATGTGCAGTAGGCTCATGCCTGTAATCCCAGCACTTTGGGAGGCTGAGGTGGGCCTGGAGGAGTACAAGACCAGTGTGGGCAACATAGCGAGACCCTCTCTCTACAAAAAATACAAAATTAGCCAGGTGAGGTGGTGCACACCTGTAGTTCCAGCTACTCGAGAGGCTAAGAGGCAGGAGAATTGTTTGAGCCCAGGGGTTCAAGGCTGCAGTGAGCCATGATCACACCACTGCACTCCAGCCTGGGCGACAGAACAAGACCCTATCTCAAAGACAAAACCAAAACCTAACATACAAACAAAGAATGGACTCAAAATCCTGTGAGAAGAGCATTAGTATGACTCAAAATATAAGGCATAAGTTTAGTAACTGAGGAGGTAAACAAAGAGAGAATCTGTGAATCCCCCAAAACAAGCATTTCTACTAAACACATAAAGGCAAATATATTTTTGGAAACGTAGGTATAGTCAAAAGTTGGAAACACATTTCTAAATGGGAGAGGGAGAAAATCTGTCAATAGTCTTACATAAGGCTGATTTTATTCCTAAAGTACAATAAAATCTTGACAATATATTTCCAAGATTCTGTAGATGTGTTTAAATCTTGTTCTTTTCCTTCACAACTGATAATGCAGTCAATTGGCCGACATATCCAATATCCTGTGTAGTTATATTTCTCAATGGGAGTAAGTAAATGGCTCTCTTATTTTTATACACGTGTCTCTCGTGAGTTTGGTAAATTAGTCTCTTGGTGTTTTTTGTCTCTTGGTGTACTTGTAATTTAATGTGTGAGCCCACAAAGAGGATAACCCAGGAATCTGGTGACTATGTTCAAGTGATGCCAGCCTTTGGTAAACTTTCTAGATGGTCAGCCAGCTTGCCTTGCCCAAGTAACATACGACTTTACGCCAGGCCTCTCTATTCAGATGATCACATTCTAACAATAGGTCACACTGCTTGTACCTGGCTCCTGTTAGAGAGAACTCAGTATTCATGAAATTACTTTCAGTCTTTGGCTGGTGCCTTTAGAAATGCTAAAACTTGCTATTTCCTTTTCTTCTCATTGATCCTCATTCCACTCCTTGGAGCTATGGTGAGAAAATTTAAGCTTTAGTTAAGACAATGTTAAAAACCTAAAATGACAAACTAAATGAAATAAAGAACCATGTAGCAGCAACAATATCTCTGCACTTTTATTTTTCTTTTTTGATAATTAAAAAGCAAGGAAAGTACAGATACAGCAATCATCACCCCCATCAAAGACCTCACCAGAGAGACTCAAAGTCTGGGGGAGCCAGAGCTGCAAGTCAGCGGCAATTACCCTCCCACTGTGAAGTCAGCAGGACCCATGGCTGACTTAACCTCACCAGCCTCACTCAAGGTGCATAGCAACCAGCATTATTACAGTCTACTTAATAGTGTGTGCTACCTGCCAGGACTGTGCATTAAGAAAAGGAAAGACCAGTGGGACCTGTTTGTCAGGCCCTAAAACTAGAATTTTCCTGGTTATACACACTACAAAATGAGTGTCAGCAACATTAAATAGTGGCAAGAGTGATGGGATCAAAAGTTTAACTCGTGGTCTGCTCTCATTATTAGATGATGTGGCAACCAAGTAGGCTGACAAAGTCATATTTCTAACTTAGAAACAGTCTACCTCTTACTTTAGCTTTAAGGTGTATATTTGGCTTAAGTTAGAGCTCTAAGAATTTTCTTGAAGCTGATTTTGAATTTATTAGAGAGTGTTTACACCTTGAGATGGTGATGGGTGACTTCATAGAAAATGTGGACTCCAGAGCTGAAATGTTCCAAGCAGCTGATTGGAGGCGATGGTTGAAAACTTTCATTTCCTCCAATAGGTGAGTCAGTAACTTCTACATTTGAACTTTCTCCTTGCCTCTCAGCTTCTAAATCCTGTTGAGATGCTGAAGTGGTCTGAGCTTGGAATATTAAACAGCACATCTGTGAGGCCAACTGTAGGCTTTTAGTCATTTGTAATTGTGACTCCTGGATGATAATAATTGATACAAAATGACCAGCAAGCCTAACAGACTAGATAGCTTTCCTAGATCTATCCTTTGGCATGTGGCCTCTAGGTTATTTCATGAGACACCTTCCCAGTCACCCAGGCTAAAAGATTGGGGCTAATTTTCTTCACCTTCCTCTTCCCCTAACATCCCATTGGTTCTATTTAGAAACATATTTGTATTTGCCACCTCCTTTCTGTAACCACTGTCAGTGCTCTTTACCTTTCCCATCAGTTCAAGAGCCCCTAAGCTAAAAGCCACATTGAACTATTAGCAGTTGTTACCTCTGGGTGAAAAATTAGCAAGCACTTTTACAGTTTTAGCTATATATTATATAGCTATAATTATATAGCTAAAAATGTAAAAGATAGGCCGGCATGGTGGCTCATGCCTACAATCCCAGCACTTTGGGAGGCCAAGGCGGGTGGATCACTTGAGTTCGAGAACTGCCTGGCCAACATGGTGAAACCCAGTCTCTACTAAAAATACAAAAAGTAGCCAGGCGTGGTGGCACGCGTCTGTTATTCCAGCTACTTGGGAGGCTGAGGCATGAGAATTGCTTGAACCCGGGAGGTGGAGGTTTCAGTGAGCTGAGATCGCGCCACTGCAGCCTGGGTGACAGAGAGAGACTCCATCTCAAAAACAAAACAAAACAAAACAAAACAAACCCAAAATGTAAAAGACTATATACATTATAGTCTTTTAAGCTTTTAACTAGTATAAACATGCTTTGAGAATCAGAAAAAAAATTTTTAATTATAAAAGGACATAGTAGAGCAATGTGTTATTCCAAGAGGCCTGTTTGATATGATAGGACAAGGATGGGATAGGCACATTTGAGAAAAAACACATTTCTGTAAGTTTTTCACATGTCACATAACCCAGAACCAAACGTTAGTTCCTGTAGTGGCTAACGCAGCACAACTGTCTTCTATAAATAGTCAGAAAAACTCAGTCTGGATTCTTATACAATATCATCTGACAGACGTGATGGAAAAGGCATGTTACTAGAGGGCTGGGAGAAAGAGGAGTGAAGGAATGAGGGAAAGAGAAAGTCTTAAACCATTCCTAATATGAACTGATTTTTAGATCCTCAGTGTTAGACATGTGTGATAGGAACTGCCTTTATCCGAGACCTGCTGTTGAGACTCACTGGCTTACCATCACTGAGGAGCACCAGCAGCCCTCCCTGATTCACCTCTTTTTGCACATATCACAGGTGCTATTTATGGAGCTGCCTGGGCAAGCTGCCTGGCCTCAGGGTCCAGCCCCAAGGAGGCCCTGTGTGCTTGGCGACAGGCTCTACTAAGGTTGGACAATTTTCACAACTAGCCAACAGCTGCTACTGGGTTTTAAGAAAAAATGCTAACAGGGTAAGGGAGAGGACAACACAGAAACTCCTGTGAAAAAAAGTTTTCATCTATCCTCCTCACTTCCTATTGGATCCAGGCTGGAAATGGACCACACCCACTTCTCATGAGCCCAAAGCCTGCAGGCTCAGAGGACCTGAGCCGGTAGTCTTTGGGCTGCGAGTCAGTCTCCTCTTGGCTCATCTTCCCTGCAATTACTGCTTGTGGGGACTCTGGGATTAGGCCACAGCTTGTGTTTGCTTCTGTGGTCAAATGAGTTGCTGAGGCATGGGAGAAGGTACTAGAAGCATTTACCAAACATTCCTTCATTAATGAGTACCTGCCTCAGCAAGAGCACCTGGATTGTATTTATAAAGAGCAAGGAACTAAGAAAACAAGACACGCTCAATAAATGTCTGTTAAATGACTAGCAGAACATGGTGGTTAATAGCATAGGCTCTGGAGATGGCCTCACTGGGATTCAAGTCCTACTTAACCGTATGACCTTGGTAAAGTTGAAGCTTTATTTTATTATTATTTTTTTTTGAGACAGAGTCTCGCTCTGTCGCCCAGGCTGGAGTGCAGTGGTGCGATCTCAGCTCACTGCAAGCTCTGACTCCCGGGTTCATGCCATTCTCCTGCCTCAGCATCCCGAGTAGCTGGGACTACAGGAGCCCACCACCACGCCCGGCTACTTTTTTCGTATTTTTAGTAGAGACGGGGTTTCATCGTGTTAACCAGGATGGTCGCGATCTCCTGACTTTGTGATCCGCCCACCTCGGCCTCCGGAAGTGCTGGGATTACAGGTGTGAGCCACCGCACCCCCCGCCGTAAAGTTGAAATTTTCTAAGTAAGAACACCTGGTTTTTTGTTCAGACTCGAGTTTAATGACCGAGTATGCAAGTCGTTGAACTTCTCTAAGTCTCAGTTTTCTCATTCATGAAGTGGGATAATTATACCTGCCTTGTCTACCTTACAAAGTTGCCAGTGAGATCAAATGAGACAGTGTCATAAAAGCCTTTTATAAGTTAGAATATCCTATACAAATGCAAGCTATTATTAAGGGTAATTCTAGTGACTAGTGAATAACAAACTGGTGGAATCAACAATCCCATTGTCACCAACCTAAATCTTACAGAGCAATTTCCCAATTCCACCCACTCTACCTTCTAGGCACTTCCACCTACTTCCTCCTGTGACTTAAATAAATGACAAGAGAAAGAGAGAACCATGATAATTTTACTAATTAACTTTCTCAATCAGAGCCCTATGAAGATGTGTCCCAAAGACAAGAGGAATGTGTAGCAGAGTGTTTACTATTTCTTTTAGGTCAGCTCTTTATTCCCCCACATATTTTTCACTTTGTTTGTCTCAGTGCTCTGAGACTGAGCTCATCTTCACCTTGTCTTCTGGGCATACATCAGCAGGTAAGGGTTCTGGTCTCTGTTTTGCCACAGCTGGCTATGTTAGCATGCATGAGTTACATTCTCTTTAGGCCCTCATTTTCTCCCATCTGCAAGACAGGGATTAAAGTAAATTACCCAGTGGTCTTTTTCAGTCCTATGGGTCTATAATTCTTTTAGAAGTGGGTTCCCTGACCCATTGACCCACTCCGAACAACTTTCCTTTTTTTTTTTTTTTTTGGTAGAGACAGGATCTTACTATGTTGCCCAGGCTGATGTCAAACTCCTGGGCTCAAGCACTTCTCCCACCTTGGCCTCCCAAAGTGCTGGGATTACAGATGTGAGCTACCATGCCTGGCCTAGACAACTTTCTTCAACGTTTTTGGTAGTGGGCATGTGTAATTTGTGCTGGGGGAAGATTTTAGTGCAAAAGAGAAAGTCACAAACACAATAATAACAGAAAGTGTCCGCTAAACTAAGGTTCTCTCCAAATCTTCTTCTTCCTATCCCCCACTCCTTTTTTTTTTTTTTTTGAGATGGAGTCTCACTGTGTCACCCAGGTGGGAGTGCAGTGGCTCACTGCAACCGCCTCCTGGGTTTAAGCGATTCTCCTGCCTCAGACTCTGGAGTAGTTGGGATTACAGGTGCACGCCACCATGCCCAGCTAATTTTTGTATTTATAGTAGAGACGGGGTTTCACCATGTTGGCCAGGCTGGTCTTGAACTCCTGACCTCATGATCCACCAACTTCGGCCTCCCAAAGTGCTGGGATTACAGGCCTGAGCTACTGCACCCAGCCTCCCGTCCCCTTCTGAAGCTCTTCCCTAGAGTGGGTTAAAAAGAGAAGGCCCCTTTTTAAAGAGGTAAAAGCCACACTTGGGAAGTTGGAGTAGATTTGAATTGTGAAACTGGATTAGATCCTTAGCCCATTTATATATATATATTTTTTGCAATTTTGGGCAAGCTAATTAGCTTGAGTCTTGGTTTCCTCATCTTTAAAATGGGGCTAACATGTGCCTTATTTACTTTATAGGCTTGTTGTTAGGAGTAAATGAAACATAATGTAAAAGCACTTTGTCGTCTTTATTTGCAATACAACAGAGATTGATTCTGGCATCTGAGGGCATAACTGGGAACTTAGATCTATGCAGACTGAAAACCAAAAATAGAATCACCATTGCACAGAGCCTAGAATAAAAGCATTACTAGCTGCCTACCCATCCTTCCCTCTCCACAGTAAATTTTTCCCAGGACCTTTGCATTGAGCTACTTGCTGAATGTTCTCATTCTCAGATGATTCAGACCTGCTTTCTTTAAAATGCCTCATATGTCTAACACATAACTACCACTGTATTTAGAAACCTCTGAAGAGAGCCACGGAATCTGGAACTGCTTCCCGCAGCCAAACTCTATAGGTACACGACACAACTGCCAGCTGCCTTTCATTGCAAATAGCTTGATCTAATTGCACTGACAGCGACAGGGTGAATGTAGGCCAGCAGCAGGGGTACATATTGGCTGAATGTAAGCCAGCTCATATACTTGAAGAGGACTAGCTAGGACAAGTCACTTCACCACTTAGCATAATTACCTTTAATGGGTTTAGGGTTGTCTGCCTGGAGGAAGAGAACAACTTATGAGATTCTATGAACCTATTTTCCTCTTCCCACTCGACACTCTCTCACCTGAGTGATCTCATTTATTCGCAACCTTTTCTGATGACTTCTATATCTCTACCCCAAATTTAGATGTCTCATCTCTGGTCTAAGCTACCGTCTGCCCAGCGCTCGTCTTACTCGGATGTCCCACTGTCACCTCTAACTCAACAGGTTCCAGGTGGATGTCCTCATCCACATATCCACAAACCAGCTTCTGCCCTCCTTCTGGTACTTTCTTTCCATTGATCTCTATCTTAGTGAATGACACTTCATCCACCCAGTTGTCTAAACAAAGGGATGGCCCTTGAAATCTCCCTCCTACAGTCCATCTTTCATCAAGCCTTAGCAATTGTACTTCCTAAATATCTCCGGAATTCATCTACTTCTCTCCCTCCCCACTGTCATTAGCTAAATTCAGGGTGTGATTATCTTTTACCTGAATTATTGCAAGAGCCTTCCAACTGGTTTTCTCACTCCTACTCCAGCTCTCCCCTCACCAATTCATGTTCCACAACAGGGATGTTCTGGAGTTTGCAAGTCTGATCATGCCACAGATTTCCTTGCTCAAATGTTTAAATAGCTTCCCAGTGCTTAGGGAAGAAAACTCAAGTTCCTTAACATGGCCTTCCAGGCCCAGCGTGAGGTGCCAAGCTTACTTCTCCAGCCTCACTTCTCATCACTCCATCCCTTTCATCCATGTTCTGGTCCAGTGGCTCTCACCCTGGCTGCACATTAAAGTCACCTGGGAAGCTTTTAAAACATACCCAAGGCTGGGCTCTCTCCAAGACCAATGAAACCAGAACCTCTGGCTGTGGAGCCCTAACAGGCTGCTTCTGAGTTCCAGCAGAGCAACGCCCACTCTCTCATCTTTTATCCTTTGCAAACACTCTTGGCTTTGACTGAGATACTTTCCCTTGACCTCGCTTCCCCTCCTGCCACCTGGCTGACTCATTCATCCGTCAAGCCTCAACTGGGGCATCACGTTGTCCTCCAAGAAGCCCTCCACCAGCCCGGTGCTTCGGGTCTGGGTTAGGTGCCTCCCACAAGTGCTTCCAGAGAGATTGCTCTGCACTTTGCCTGCTGGCAGTAGGATATAGGATGCTATACCATCCTTGCCTGAATGCTCTGCTGGACTGGAAACTCTATGAAAGCAGGGCTGGGCCTGCCTTGCTTCCCCCTGAACCCCCAGCATCTGGCACAGTGTCTGGCACATAGTGTGTGCTCACAGTGTTTATGGAAATCACTAGTTAGTTTTAGAGAGTGACCCTGGTTACTCCGGACTTGCCAGTCCTTTGTAGTAGCAAGGTCTCTGATCATATCCATTTCTGAGTTCCTTTATTCACTCATCTGTACATTCTCTTAACAAAATTTGAGAATCTGGTATGCGATCGGTACTAATCATTTCAAAATAAAATGGGACTTTTTCAAGTTAAAAATTCTCACAATTGGGACCTGAGATATATCTGAGGCAAAGCAAGGAAAGGATCTCACAATTTCAGTTTGCCTTGGTCACAGAACCACAGCCAAAGACCTAGGCAGCTTCCTGTTTGTGCTCGCCTTACTCTTCTTCCTTACAGGGAACCAGGCCAGAAATGACAATCATTTCCAAGGACTGCCTCTCCGGATGCTTGAGACCTTGAATAAGAATGACTGAAAAATTGAAGGGATTATAGTAAGCCCTGAGTTGATGATGAAAACAGACAAACACTGGCTTCTTAAGCAGTCAATAAGAGAAAACACAGGTGCACATCATCCCAACCCACCCTGCTCAGGGAGCCTCTATCCCCACCAACAGCTTTAGAGGCCCACCTGGGGACACGAGACAGCCAGAGCCCTGGAACGATAGTGAGGTTAGTGTGTACGATTCCCAGGGAGCCTGGAAACTCCTCAGCTCTTCTCCAACCTGCACATAACTGGTTTTACGCTTCAGAACTCTGTACCATCACCAAGAAGAGCTGGTGAGATCCCAGCTTCACCTTATATAAGTGAAGCAAAGAGAGTAAAACTAACCAAATGAGAGTGAAAGGGGAGAGGGAGAAGAAAGGGTAGGAGGCAGAGGCAAGAAGAAACCTAAATCATAATAGTGGTAGTAGTAAGATTGGTTAACACTTAGTGAGCACTTACAATGTGCCAAGCACATCCTTATAAAAAGACCTCAAACTCTGATCACTGCTGTGGATACCACCCTGTGTTGTTAGCCATGATGCCAAAATCTGTGCAGGGAATCAAGTCAAGAGAAAGCTAATGGCTTGGAGATGTGGGGGAAATTGAGCAAATGAATTGTCTACTTTCATAGAGGTGGGGTAAAGGAGGCTTGGAAAAGAAGGAGATTTTGAAGAACTGAGAAATTCCAAGCTGGAGATGGTTGAATGAGAGTCCCAGATTATGATGATGAAGACTGGAATATGACTATGCTGTACCTGGATGGCTACACTATGCTGTGTGGAAGGAAAATGGAAGTTATCAAATGTCACCGAAGTGGAAGATGAAGCCATCAAAGATGGTTGGGTTGGTGGGGAGAATAGGAAGATAAAAATTTCATTCTTCTTGGCCGGGAATGGTGGCATACACCTGTAATCCTAGCATTTTGGGAAGCCAAGGCAGGTGGATCACTTGAGGCCAGAAGTTCAAGACTGGCCAGGCCAACATGGCGAAACTCTGTCTCTACAAAAACATAAAAAATTAGCCAGGCATGGTGGCACACACCTGTAATCCTAGCTACTCAGGAGGCTGAGACAGGAGAATCGCTTGAACCCAGGAGACAGAGGTTGCAGTGAGCCGAGATCGCACCACTGCACTCCAGCAGAGTTTCATTTTTCTTGTCACTTTGAGCTCTGCTGTGTGATAGGAAATACACTAGACTCTGTGGATACAGAGGTGGACAGGACAAATAGGGCCCTGTGATCATAGAGCTTATGTTTTGTAGGAGTGACAATCATCAATAAACAAGTATGCAAGAAAGATGCCAGATAGTGTTAAGTGCCGGTAAGTGACAGAGTGGGCACTGCAGATTGGGTGGTTCAGGAAGGGCTCCTTGAGAATGTGACATTTAAGTGGGATACCAAAGGCAAGAAGAAGTTAGCCATGCAAAAATCAGGGAGAAGAGCATTTCAAACCCAGAAAACAGCTGGTACAAAGGCCCTAAGGGGGAACAAGTCTGGCAGGAAGAAGAACAAGGCCAGGGTAGTTGGAATGTAATGAATAGCCAGGGAGTGGTATGGGATGAGGTCTGAGAGGCAGGCAAGGACTGGATCATTTAAGACCTTATTGTCCACAGTTTGTCGTGTGGATTTTAATCTAGGGACAGTGGGGAGCTGTGAAGAGTTTTCACTAGAGGAGGGATGATCTGGGGTGTGTGTGTGTGTGTGTGTGTGTGTGTGTGTGTGTGTGTGTGTTTATAAAAGTTATCTTAACTGTGGAGTGGCAATGGATTAGAGAAGAGAAATAGGATCCCCAGAAGAAACAAACTGTCTTTCACAAGCCATTGTTGGGTTGAGTTGGGTTTTATTTTCTCAGATCTTGAAGTAGAATGCATTTCCAAGGGTCAATTCCCAAGGTCAAGAGTAATCAGAGGCTTGGTGCAGTGGCTCACGCCTGTAATCCCAGCACTTTGGGAGGCCGAGGCGAGGAGATCGCCTGAGGTCAGGAGTTCGAGACCAGACTGGCCAACATGGCGAAACCCTATCTCTACTAAAAACACAAAAATTAGCCAGGCATGTTGGTGGGTGCCTTTAATCCCAGCTACTCAGGAGGTTGAGGCAGGAGAATTGCTTGCACCCAGGAGGCAGAGGTTGCAGCAGGCTGAGATCACGCCACTGCACTCTAGCCTGGGAGACAGAGTGAGACTCCACCTCAAAAAAAAAAAAAAAAAAAAAAGAGTAATCCAAGGAGTCTGTCTGTTCCCTGTGGTTGTTTTTGAGGAAGTCAGAGAGGCACAGACCAAACCTCTTATTATGGAGTGCAGGGTATGTGTGTGTTTTCCTTTCCACTGAAAAATAGACAACAAGAGAAGAAACATGTTTATTTCAATCTCTCTCTGAAGAGGGTGTGCCACCGGCTACCCCCTCTCCCAAGATACCTGAAGACCCTTACCTGGCATCTTTATCTTTCCAATAATTTAACAATTTAAGCCCTGCCTAATTTTCTAAGCTGATTTCCTGAGGGCTCTGACTTGGGAGGCCCCTTTCCTGTCATAGGAACCAGCGGACTGACTTCGTTTTCCTTTCTTGCTGCATTGCTAGAGCCATGGAGGTGAGAGTCCCTTTCCTGACTCCGCACCACTCTCTCCCCAGGCTGCTGACTGTCCCTCTGGGGCCTCTATTCCTCCTGCTCTTTGGTGTCCTGACTCATTTTCACCAGATTTCATCTGAACAGCATGTAGGGGTGAGGGAAGGGATAACTGGGCCAGGGCAGCCCACAGAGATGTCTTTGCACCCCAGGCAGCCACTGCCCTGGCTTTCCAAGCCTGGGGCAGCGGGTAGGCTGTGCCTGATTCCAGCCAGGGTTCCATAAATAAACTGCCATGAAGTTGCCAGCAAAAATGTGGATGATTCAGAGCAGGGAACCAGTCTTTCCTGACTCTTCCTTTAGTTCTGGTTGCCATGAGACTGCACCAAAGGCCTTTGTACAAAAATGGTTCATGCAGAGTGAGGAAGAGTATGTACCTGGCTCTGTATTCGGATCTGCAGGCCCATCCTATGGGATGCTTCCAGTCTTACTACAGAGAAGGGATTGTTGTCTTCATTAGAGGAAACTATGTGGGGTTTAGTAACCCAAATGTCTAAAGTAATAGAGATGAGATTCTAATCCTGGCAGTCAGGGCCCAAAGCCTCAAGGGGCTTAACCGTGACTTGGCCTTAAACCTTTCTATCTCCCCGGCCATGAACGCGATCTCAACGTAACCTGATGTAGTGTATTTTCAGTATGACGATTACAATGTCTCACCCTAGACTCAACTATCCATGCTGAGATTCTTTCTCAGTGTGGGGCCTGGGAATGTGTGGAGGAGGTTCTGTTTAATGACATCAAATCCAAAGTTCTGAATTATTCCCAAACAACCTGGTTTTCCCAATTAATGAACTTTTAAGTGCCACACATGAAAGTGTGAAAGTTTGGAATTAGAGACATAATGTTGTCAGTCCTTAACTGTTCTTTCCAGATTATTTTACATCAAATATGTATTTATTTTTTCTATTAGGAACAAAGAAAGGAAGGGTAAAAGAGGAAAAGTGGAGAATGATGGGATGGGGGAAAACAAAGGAAAATAAATTGTTTAGATTTGTCTCTGGCCATCCACGCTAATAAGCTTCCTGTGCAGAGGATTTCACTGCAGTTACATAGGCTAGGGCTAGACTCGAATTCAGATCTGGCTGAAGGAGGAAGCCCTCATATCTGCAGTGTGTGGTCAACACGCCTGACCAGAGACAGAGCTCAACAAAGATTGGTGGCTGAATCAAGGGATCCAGGATACATAAGGAGTGTCAATATCTGGCCAGTTTGTATAACATGAGGTTAAGAGTCCCACACGTTTATTTCCTTCTGAAGTGTGAGATCATTTTTAGTGGAACTCAGATTTTAGAGACTTGAGAAGAAAACTGATGTTATGATTCAGTGCAGTTCCTGAGGAAACACATGGAATTTTTTGGCCATATATTCTCAGCTTTTTGGTTCATTTGGCATATCTCCATGCTAAATTTAAAAGTAAATGTCAAACACGATTATTATGTATGTGGAAATTCACCTCCCAGGGACTTATGTTCCTCATCTGGAAAACGAGGGGGCGGACCAGATGCTCCCTAAAGGGCTTTCTAGCATTTCTGTTCTCTGGTTTATGTATTTTGAGCATTGCATTTCACTTTTTGTTTACTACAAACTGAAAAGAGTGAAAAAGGATAATATCCAGCCCCCAATTCCCAATCATGGTGCAGACCTACAAATTGGATGTCTGAGGCTTTTATTACCTTGGACCAAATAAAAAGAGTAGATCAGCATTCTGAGAAGATGCCTGGATTGTGGCCTTCAGATAAATCCCAAGCCCAGGCATTTGTAACAAATACCCTATCTCACAGAAGAAAGGATTATTCCATGCCTGTTAAGTGTGTATAAAAAGGAATGAAGGCCGGGCAGGCACAGTGGTTCACGCCTGTAATCCTGGCACTTTGGGAGGCTGAGGTGGGTGGATCACAAAGTCAGGAGTTGGAGACCAGCCTGACCAACATGGTGAAACACCGTCTCTACTAAAAATACAAAAATTAGCCAGGTGTGGTGGTGCACACTTGTAATCCCAGCTACTCAGGAGGCTGAGGCAGGAGAATCACTTGAACCCAGGGGCTGGAGGTTGCAGTGAGCTGAGATCACACCATTGCACTCCAGCCTGTACAACAGAGCGAGATTCCGTCTCAAAAAAAAAAAAAAAAAAAAGGAATGGGCCGGGCGTGGTGGCTCATGCCTGTAATCCCAGCACTTTGGGAGGCGGAGGTAGATGGATCACCTGAGGTCGGGAGTTCAAGACCAGCCTGGTCAACATGGTGAAACACTGTCTCTACTAAAAATACAAAAATTAGCTGGGCATGGTGGCAGGCACCTGTAATCCCAGCTACTCAGGAGGCTGAGGGAGGAGAATGCTTGAACCCAGGCTGGGGAGGTTTCAGTGAGCTGAGATCGAACCACTGCACTCCAGCCTGGGCAACAGAGCGAGACTCCATCTTAAAAAAAAAAAAAAAAAAAAAAAAAAAAAGGAATGAAAATGAGGTACTAAACCAAGACCAACTATGGCATTCAGGTAGTTCTGTGTTTTCACCCAGAATGTGTGTGTTGTTTTTTGTGTTTTTTTGTGTGTGTTTAATTAATTTATTATTTGAGACAGGATCATACTCTGTCACCCAAGCTGGAGAGCAGCAGCATGATCCTAGCTCACTGCAGCCTTGACCTCTGGGAGCTCAATCTCCCACCTCAGCCTCCCAAGTAGCTAAAACTACAGGTGGATGATACCAGACTCAGCTAATTTTAGAGTATTTTTTGTAGACATGAGGTTTTGCTATGTTGCTCAGGCTGGTTTCAAACTCCTGGAATCGAGGAATTCTACTGCTTCAACTTCCCAAAGTGCCGGGATTACAGGTGTGAGCCATCGCGCCTGGCCAATTATTATTATTTTTAAAGCAAATAATCTATAAATGACATTTACTTAGGTCTCCTTTATTTTAAAAGTCATTTAACTTTGCAAATAAACTCTCCAATGCTCAAGTATGTATAAGGTGGTATTTAATTGCAGAGTAATGTAGTGGTTGAGAGAAGAAGTCTTAGATATCTGCTCTGCCACTTAACTAGCTATGTAAAGTTGAGCAAGTTGCTTAACTCTCTGGCTCTTTTTTTTTTTTTTTTTTTTTGATACGGAGTCTAGCTCTGTCACCAGGCTGGAGTTCAGTGGCGCGATCTCGGCTCACTGCAACCTTCGCCTCCTAGGTTCAAGCGATTCTCCTGCCTCGGCCTCCCAAGTAGCTGGGGTTATAGGCACGCGCTGCCACAACCAGCTAATTTTTGTATTTTTAGTAGAGATGGGGTTTCACTTTGTTGGCCAAGATGGTCTTGATCTCCTGACCTCATGATCCGCCCACCTCAGCCTCCCAAAGTGCTGGGATTATAGGCGTGAGCCACTGCGCCCCAAGGCCAACTCTCTATCAATGAAATGAAGATACTAATAGTTCACTCTTTCCTTCCCATCTTCTTCTCTTACTCCTTCCTTTCCTTCAACAAATACTTTTTGAGCAATGTGCAACTGAAGACTCTGGAAAGAAATACAGCAGTGAACAAAGACAGCCAGAGTTCTTTTCCTTTTCTTTGTTTTGTTTTTGAGACGGAGTCTCGCTCTGTTGCCCAGGCTGGAGTGCAGTGGCACAATCTCTAAGCGTAGAGTCCAGGTAGGGAAGACAGCAGGTCCAAGGACTCTAAGGTGGGTGGTATGCTTGTAGTGAATGTTTGAGGAAGAGTGAGAAGTCTGAGGTGGCTGGAACATTTTAGCCCATGTAAAACCTTTAGATTTTACTCCAAAGGAGCTGAGAAGCCATTGGAGGGTTTGAGCAGAAGAGTAATAACATGATCTAGTATATGTGGAACAGGATCTGCTTTCCAGGTTGTTTTAATATGTGATTTGACAATATGTTTAAAGACTGACTTCTCAGGTGTGTGATGAGATTGGCATGAGTTTATGAAGCAGGGCATATGAAGTCCTTGGCCCAGTGCCTGGTCAGTGGACTGCACTCAAGAGGTAGCTCTTATGATTAGGCTGTTAGTGAAGTTGATAGACCATCAATAAAGTTCTGCACTGATGTTAATAGAGCATCTGCCTGGGGGCCAAGGAAATGAGGACAGAAAAACCAACATTTCTTGAGCACTTATTCTGTGCCAGGCTTGCACCTATTTAGCGTAGATGCAATATAGATCAAAACAATACACTTTGAGGGAGGGAAAACAATGGCAGCTGACCCCAAAATAGCTCCTCTACTGTACCAATTTTGTCATGGTACCCAGACCTAGTCACAATTTTGGGCTGAGGTCATTATCTAGAATAGTAACATCAGGCCCTCTTCAACCACTTTTACCTTGAAGTGATTTCATGGATCAGATTAATTAACTAGTCACCCCAATGGCTCTGGAGTCTGATGGCCTAGGGTCAAAGTCTGGCTCAACCACTAACCAACTGTGTGGCTTTGGGTAAGGTATTTAACCTCTCTGTGCCTCAAGTTTTCCACCTGTACCTTAGGGATGAGAGTGGTAACTATCTCTCAAGGTTTATGTGAGCTAAAGCCAGACAATGCATGTAAATTCTTTATCAGGCATAAATGTTATTTGTAAAGTTGAGTTAATTAATGTCAACAATAAGAACTTCGAAGATCACAGGACTGATAATTTTCTAAGAGAAAGCAAAAGACCAAATATATTATGGTGCACAGAACAAGGCAGGTGCCAAGTAGAAGCCATAAGTACCTTGGAGAGGAAGGGAAAGCCTTTCTCTCTCTCTCTCTCTCTCTCTCCCTCTTTTGCCCATGCTGGAGTGAAATGGCATAATCTCAGTTCACTGCAAACTCCATCCCCCAGGTTCAAACAATTCTCCAGCCTCAGCCTCCAAAGTAGCTGGGATTATAGGCACCTGCCATCATTCCCAGCTAATTTTTGTATTTTTAGTAGAGACAGGGTTTCACCATGTTAGCCAGGCTGGTCTTGAACTCCTGACCTCAAGTGATCCGCCCACCTCAGCCTCCCAAAATTCTGGGATTACAGGTGTGAGCCACCCCACCCGGCCGGAAAAGCCTTTAAGTCTAGGGCAAAGGGACAGAGACAGAAAGGATGCTGGAAGAGTTTAAAGACATGTTCAGTCTGCTTCTCAATTTTGCCAGAAACCCTTTCTGTCAAAATAGTGTATTCATAGTTAGGCACCTGGGTATGGTATAAGGTCTCTGATTCTCTGAAGGAAGATGGACTCCATCTATGCTCTGTAGCTCTACCTTGCTTTAAGACAATCTTTGATGAAAGGCTAGGATAGAATAACTGATGCTAAGAGGGCCTATAGAACTCATCAGTTCAACCCTGTCATTGAGGAGATGAGGACCTCTCTGCCCCAGAGAAATTAAAAGATTTGCTCATGGTCACACTGACAGTTAATGACACAGCAGGGATCAAACCCAGCCTGCCTTATTTCCTAAACCACTGTAAGTTCCATCCTCCCTTTCTGCTTCTGCCTAAAAGATAAATTAATAGGTAGAGATTTGCTAGTCAAAAAAAAGTAGCAATAAAAATCTCTTTTATTTATTTATTATTTGTTTATTTAGCGACAGAGTCTCACTCTGTCGTCCAGGCTGGAGTGCAATGGTGCAATCTTGGCTTACTGCAACCTCCGCCTCTCAGGTTCAAGTGATTCTCCTGCCTCAGCCTCCCAAGTAGCTAAGATTACAGGTGACTGCCATCATGCCTGGCTAATTTTTGTATTTTCAGTAGAGGCAGGGTTTCACAATGTTGGCCAGGCTGGTCTCGAACTCCTGGCCTCAAGTAATCCACCCACCTCACCCTCGCAAAGGGTTGGGATTACAGGCATGAGCCATGGTGCCTGACCCTCTTTTACTTATTTATTTATTTATTTGGTTAGAGACAGGGTCTCACTCTGTTACCCAGGCTGGAGTGCAGTGGCATGATCATAGCTCACTGTAGCTTTGAAATCCTGGGCTCAAGCAATCCTCCTGCCTCAGCCTCCCTTGGAGCTGGGACTACAGATGTGCACCATTACACCTGGTAATTATTTTATCTTCAGTAGAGACAGCATCTTGCTTTGTTGCCCAGGCTGGTCTATGAACTCCTGGCCTCAAGTCATCCTTCCACCTTGGCCTCCCAAAGTGTTGAGATTACAGGTGTAAGCCACCACTCCTGACCTAAAATCTCTTTTCAATGGTCAGTTGTCCTAGAGCAGAGCTGCCGATGAGAAATATCAAGTGAACGATTGGGCACTGTGGCTCACACCTGTAATCCCAGCACTTTGGGAAGCCGAGGCAGGTGGATCACTTGAGGTCAGGAGTTTGAGACCAGGTTGGCCAACATGGTGAAACCCCATCTCTACTAAAAATAAAAAAATTAGCTGGGCATAGTGGTTCATGCTTGTAGTCCCAGCTACACAGGAGGCTGAAGCAGGAGAATCACTTGAACCCAGGAGGCAGAGGTTGCAGTGAATCAAGAGGGTGCCTCTGCACTCCAACCTGGATGACAGAGCGAGACTCTGCCTCAAAGGAAAAAAAACAAAGAGAAAAGAAATATCAATGAGAAAAAGAGAAAAGAAATAAGAATGAGTCACATAGCCACATATGTAATTTAAAATTTTATAGTAGACACATTTTAAAATGTAAAAAAAGGTAAAATTAATTTTAATATGTTAACTCAGCATATCCAAAATATCATTCCAATATAAAAAGATTATTGAGATATTTTACATTCTTTTGCTGTGAAGTCTTCAAAATCTGGTATATATTTTACACTTACAGAACTTGGCAATTTGGACTGGCAGCATTTCAAATGCTCAATAGCAACAGGTGGCTAGTGGGTACCACACTGGGCAGTCCAGCCCTAAAGCATTTAGATGCTCTAGATTTAACTGACTTCGTTTTTTTTTTTTTCTTTTTTTTTGAGACGGAGTCTTGCTCTGTTTCCCAGGCTGGAGTGCAGTGGCGCTATCTCAGCTCACTGCAACCTCCGCCTCCCAGGTTCAAGTAATTCTCCTGTCTCAGTCTCCTGAGTAACTGAGATTACAGGTGTGTACCACCACGCCTGGCTAATTTTTGTATTTTTTTAGTAGAGACGGGGGTTTCACCATGTTGGCCAGGCTGGTCTCAAACTCCTGACCTCAAATGATCCACCCACCTCAGCCTCCCAAAGTGCTAGGATTACAGGCGTGAGCCACCACGCCTGGCCTCTTAATATGTTTTAATTTTGGTGTAATAGGTATAAAATAGGTATAATACAGTGTAGTTTTTCTCTTACAGTTTAATTTTTATAAAATTTGACTTAAACTCATATTTCTAAGATCATTTATGTTACATAAAATCAGGAACACATATCTGTGATTCTATTTGTCATTTAGTCATTTCATCATTCATTCAGCAAAAACATTTATTAGCCTTTCTTCCTATGTGCCAGGCACTGGGGACATAGAAGTGGGCATGAAAGATAATGTTCTTACTCTTATAGAACTGCAATTCTAGAGAGAAAGAGAGATAATAAACAAGTCAACCAATAAAGAAGCAGGAGAAGTTTAGATAGGGAGAAGTGGTGAGAAGATCAGAAAGCCAAGCCATGTAATCAGAATAAACTGGGGAAAGAAGGGCCTCCTATTTTAGTATGAATGGTCCAAAGAGGTGTTATTTGAGCTGAGCCTAAATGAAATACTGCAAGGTGAACAGTGGGAACAATTGTTTAAAAAACAAAAACATAAACATAAAACCTGAAACATGTTTTGAAAAAAACCCGACTTAAGCGTTTGCAAGTTTTCACAGTGGAGGAACTTTCCATCAGTACGCCGCAGGGTGATGAAGTCTAGGGAGCCAAAACTGAGATGGGCCAGGTAAGGAGTTCAAACAAAGGGGCAAGCAAAACATAAATGTGGGGGAGGACACAATCAGAAAATTCACAGAGTAAGAAACTGGAAAGCAAATTAGTGAGGGAAATGTTTGCTAATCAAGTTAGCAAGGACTTAAAAACAATACTAAATCTCTTGCAATTATGGCAAAAAGGAGAAAAAGAGCTTTTATGTATATTGCCACAGGCATTGTAAATCAATAAAACCCTTTGAGAAAGCAATTTGCTGTCACATATTAAGCACCTTCAAACTTATTCCCTTCGACTTGATAGTTCCATTTCTAGATTCTTATATACTCATTTATAGGTTTTTCTAGGTTTTATTGATTTATTTGAAAAAATTGGCCAGATGTGGTGTCTCATGCCTGTAATCCCAGCACTTTAGGAGGTCAAGGGAGAAGGATCACTTGAGACCAGGAGTTTGAGACCAGCCTGGGCAACATAGTGAGACACCATCTCTGCAAAAGATTAAAAATTAGCCAGATGTGGTGGTGTGTGCTTGTAGTCATAGCTACTTGGGAGGCTGAGCCAGGAGGATCGCCTGAGCCCAGGAGTTCAAGGTTACAGTGAGCTATGATCACATCACTGCACTCCAGCCTGAGTGACAGAGGGAAATACTGTCTCTTAAAAAACAGAAAAAAAAATAATTATAGATGTAAAGTCTTCATGGAATTTTTTTTTTTTTTTTTTTTGACGGAGTCTTGCTCTGTTGCCCAGGCTGGAGTGCAGTGGTGCAATCTCGGCTCACTGCAAGCTCCGCCTCCCGGGTTCACGCCATTCTCCTGCCTCAGCCTCCCGAGTAGCTGGGACTACAGGCGCCCGCCGCTGCGCCCGGCTAATTTTTTCTATTTTTAGTAGAGACGGGGTTTCACCATGGTCTCGATCTCCTGACCTTGTGATCCACCCGCCTCGGCCTCCCAAAGTGCTGGGATTACAGGCGTGAGCCACCGCGCCCGGCCTTCATGGAATTTATTATAGCAGCCCCAAATTAGAAAGATTACAATATCTTCAAATCAACGGCATAGTTTTTAGTCATTAAAAAACACATCCATATTCACATGCGAAAGAATGACATTGGACCCCTTTCTCACACCATACACAAAGATTAACTTGAAATGGATCATAGACCAAAACGTAAGAACTAAAACTATAAACCTCTCAAAAGAAATACAGGAGTCACTGGGGGCAGTGGCTCATGCCTGTAATCCCAGCACTCTGGGAGGCCAAGGCAGGAGCTCAGGAGTTTGTGACCAGTCTGGGCAACATGGCATAAACCCTGTCATTATGAAAAATGCAAAAAGTTAGCTGGGCATAGTGCCATGTGCCTGTAGTCCCAGCTACTTGGGAGGCTGAGATGAGAGGATTGCCTAAGCCTGGGAGGCAGAGGTTACAGTGAGCTGAGATCACACCACTGCATTCCAGCTTGGGCGACAGAGTAAGCCCCTCCAAAAAAAAAAAAAAAAGGAAATACAGGAGTAAATGTTTGTGACCTTGGGTTAGGCAAAGTCTTTTAGGTATGACACCAAAAGCATAAGCAACAAGAGAAAAAAAAGTACACAAACTGTATTTCATCAAAGTTAAAAGTTTTTGTGCTTCAAAGGACACCATAAAACAATGAAAAGACAGTCTACGGAATGGGAAAAAATATTGACAAATTGCTTATCTAATAAGGAACCTGTACCCAGATTTTACATATATGTATAAAATATGTATTTTATAAATAGAAAGAGTACACTCTAAAATAATGATAAAAAGTATAGTATAGGCCGGGTGCCATGGCTCACATCTGTAATCCCAGCACTTTGGGAGGCTGAGAGGGTAGATCACTTGAGCCAGGGGAGTTCGAGACCAGCCTGGCCAACATCATGAAACCCTGTCTCTACAAAAAAATAGAAAAGAAAATTTAGCCCAGCATGATGGAACATGCCTGTAGTCCCAGCTACTTGGGAGGCTGAGGTGGGGGGATGGTTGGAGCCCAGGAGGCAGAGGTTGCAGTAAGCCGAGATTGAGCCATTTTACTGCAGCCTAAGTGACAGAATGAGACTCTGTTGCAAAAAAAAAAAAAAAAAAAAGCATAATAAATACATAAACCAGTAACATAGTTGCTTATTACTAGGTATTATGCACTGTACAAATTGTATGTGCTGTACTTTTATAGAACTGGCAGCACAATAGGTTTGTTTACACCAATATTACCACAAATACCTGAGTAATGTGTTGCAATATGACATTATGACTGCTACAGTGGCACTAGATGAATTTTTCAGCTCCATTCAGCTCTGGAATTGTTCAGTTCCCTTAGAATCTTATGGGATTACCATCATATATGTGGTTTGTTGTTGACTAAGACATCATTATGTGGCACGACTGTAATTCCATGGATATGAAATGTCTAGAGTAGGCAGATCTATGAGATGGAAGATAGATTAGTGGTAACCTGGGACTGGGGGTAGGGCAGGACGGGAGTGGAGCGTGGCTGCTAGTGGGTATGAGGTTTCTTTGTAGGGTTACAAAAATGTTCTAAAATTGATAGTGGTGATGGTCACACAATTCTGTGTTTATCCTAAAAACCATTACATTATATACTTTAAATGCATGAATTATATGATATGGGAATTACATCATAATAAAACTTACAAATATGTTTGTGTAGAGCATATACTAATGGGAGAAATGTTCATAAAGTGTATGCATGATTTGGAATTATGTATTGTAAACTATGATTATACTTATTTGGAAAAGAGATGAAAAGTTCTGACATAAATTCTGACAAGAACCCCACCAAAGTGTTAATGCAGGTTGCTTTTGGGTGGTGAACTAGGGTTGATGTTTTTTCCCTTTGTTGAGCAGGTCTTACTTTTATCATGGAGGAAATTGATTTTTAAGGAAACAAATGAGGAGGCCTATTTCCAAAGCAGTTCTTGGGTGTAATCCTCGTTAAATATGGTCAAACAGTAAAAAACTGAAGAGTTGCAACTGTCATCCTGCAGAAAACAAAGTCTGATTGAGATAAAAAATGATGTTTTCCACGCTGCCTCTTACCTCCTGTTCCTCCGCCACTCAGACCCATAAAAGAAAATGATTCAGAAAGTCCTGAGCAAGTAAAACCTGGAAATCCGCGTGCTTCCATCTGGCAGCCTCACACCCTGGAGGGGAGGCCCAGTCCACTGCTACCGTGACTCCAACAGTGAGAGTGGAGTGAGGGAGGCCCATGTCCCCACTGGAGCCACGAGTTATAGCCTGGGCCAGATATAAGTTCTTTTTTTTTTTTTTTCCTTGAATTTTTTTTTTTTTTTTTTTTTCCTTGACCACACACCATGTACTTATCTCTACTGAGAAAACCAGCTTTTCCTTCTTACCTCCCAAGAGGAGGAGCCAGTGCTGAGCTCAGGTCCCTGGCTGGGGTTACACCTCCCAGCTGGCCTCTGTCCAGGCCAGCCAGTTGTCCATCTCTATCTTAGAGGAACAGCTTTGACAAAGTCCTTGGCCCTGTTTGGAAATCTTCTTTCCCTTGCTCTTCCAAACAAAATTAATTTGAAGCAGTTGGGTTAATCTGACGTTTTCCCTCTGAGGAGCATGTGTGCATTTGAGGGGCTGGGGGGGACGGAGCTCTTCTAGAGACAGCCCTGAGGCCACTCTCCTGGAGCCCACATCCCTCCCTAATATTGATCATCCGAAGTGCATTCAGAGGTGCACCCAGGATGGAGAGGGGTTTGGAGCCTGCACTCTGGGGGAATGGTGAAGGATCTGAAGCTGCTTAGCTTGGAGAAAAAAGAAAGCAGGGAGCTCCTGAGAGTTGTCTCAATGAGCTGTTAACATGGAAAGGTTTATTTTGGAATGTCTCACAGAAAAACCGGGACCACTATGGAGAAGTTGCAACAAAGAAAGCTGCCTTAACATCAGAATTTTTTTTTTTTTAAAGACTGACTCATTCTGTCACCCAGGCTAGGGGGTGGTGGCTTGATCTCAGCTGTCTGCAACCTCTGCCTCCTGGGCTCAAGCGATCCTCTCACCTCAGCCTCCTGAGTAGCTGGGACTACAGGCACTCACCACCACACCTGGCTAAATTTTTGTAGAGATGGTTTTGCCATGTTGCCAAGGCTGGTCTTGAACTCCTGGACTCAAGGGATCCTCCCACCTCAGCTTCTCAAAGTGCTGGTGTGAGCTTGGCCAGGAAGAAATTTTAATAGCTAGAATTTTCTAGCATGCAACAGTCTCCATAGTTGAGGAGGTGAGTTCCATCCCAGGAAGGCCATGTAAGAAGTTTATGGCAGGCATTAGTAACTTGAGAGTACAAAATATTTTTCAACAATTATGTGGTTCTTATTATGTGCCAGGCATTGTACTAAGTACTTTTTATATACTACCAATTCCTGGAATACTATCAATAAGCTTCTGAAACAAATATATTATTATCTCCAGTTTACAGATGAGGAAATGTAAGGCCCAGTTGGGCTTGCTGGCATATGCCTGTAATCCCACCTACTTGGGAAGCTGAGGTGGGAGGATCACTTGAGCTTAGGAGTTTGAGGCCAGCCTAGGCAACATAGCAGGACTCCATCTCTAAAAAAAAAACATAAACAAAAGGCTCAAAGAGGTTCAGTAAGTGGTCCAGGTCCACACTGTGACTCAAACCAAGGTAGTCTGGCTCCAAAATCCATGCTTTTAACTACTGTAGTGAGGTCACATTTATATTAATACACCAAGATATGATCGTAGGCCCCTCCATGTCAAATTATAGGGCTTTATGCTGTGATCTGGATATGCTGCAGTCATTTCCAGGATTCCTCATGGAGCGCTTTTCAATTCCTGTAATGCAGTGTATAGTACAGATTCCTTTCTTGCACCGTGGCTTTCTTCTTAGTGATGTGTCTGCTGTCACCACTGTTCAAGCAGCCTCACTGCTGCCTCTGCCAATTATACTCATTGTGAAGACCCCAACCTCTGTGCTAAGGGAACTTCCTCGCAATGTGCCCTTGGTTCCTAGGACTCAGGATGCCCATGTGTTGCTGGGTTCCAAGCAGAACTGTGGAGAATGATCCCTCCCCAAACAATGCTTTTGGCCAGAGCCCACCATCTATCTTTTCTTTTCTTTTCCTTTTTTTCTTCTCTTTTCTTCTCTTCTCTTTTCTTTTCTTTTCTTTTCTTTTCTTTTCTTTTCTTTGAGAAAAGAGTCTCTGTTGCCCAAACTGGAGTACAGTGACACAATCATGGTTCACTGCAGCCTCAATCTCCTGGGCTCAAGTGATCCTTCCACCTCAGCCACCAAAGTAACTGTGACTACAGGCATGTGCCACCAAACTCAGCTAATTTTTAAATTTTTTTGTACAGACAGGGTTTTGCCACGTTTCCTAGGCTGGTCTCAAACTCCTGAGCTCAAGTGATCTGTCTGCCTCAACCTTCCAAAGTGCTGGGATTACAGGCATGAACCACTGCACCTGACCTACCATTTTTCAACAACAAGATATCTTCATCCCTACTGGTCTTCATCCCTCTGGTTACAGAATTTCAAAGACAGTCTTACTTTGGAATTGGGTCATATGACATACTATCCCCCTCTGGCACCTTGATTTCTCTCTCAACTGTCTCCTGTTACCTGGACAACCAAAATAACTTATAAAACCTCATTTCTCCCATTCACAAAACACAGAGCCTCCATGTGCCAGGCAAAGATACCCTCTGTAAAAATGTTGCCCAGCATCTCCCTAGTCCCTGCCCAGCCACAAAAGACCTGTGATTTTTGTGAGCAGATACAGGAAGACTATTGGTCAGGAATGCTGGGAAACGGGTGCTACATCAGGCTGGAAACTAGAAAGAATGATAAAGTTTATTCAGTTCTAAAATGTGAGAACCCTGTGTTCCAAACAGTTTGATAGGAATGGACTTGCTTTAGGGGATGTTGGCTTCAATAGCTTCTATTGGGTTGTAAGGGAACAGTATACTGTGTTTCTAGGTAAAGTTTTGATTTTGTTTTTTGTTTTGTTGTGTTGTTTTTTAAAGCAATTTCTGGAGTTTATTTATGGAAAGTAAAGTAACTGCAGAGCAATTGATGGCTGTATCCAATAAGCTATTTCCTTGAGAGAGAATTCCAGAGATGAGTTTACTGTGTTTGTACCCTAGTCTCTGTCATGCTCTTCAGGAGAGCAAAGGTAATAAGACCTCATTTAATTTTCTGATGTTTCCATATTAACCAGGTGATTTTCTTATTGTCTTTTGTGATTACTGTAAGAGTTTTGGAACATTCAGATTCTCTGGGGTTGTGTGGTCACATTTGAATGAAATAGAAGAGAGATAGGGACAAGAGTGAGGCACATCTCACTATGGTTATAAAGAAAGGGTGAGATAGCCAGCCTCAAAATGGCCTTCAGTAATCTTTGTCTCCTGGTATCATGTCTTACATAGTGTCTGTCCCTATTGAATTCATGTTTGTCTGTATGACCAGTAAAATATGGCAAAAGTGACAGTGTATGACTAGGCTAGAATGCAGCTTCCACTTTGATCTCTTGGGTCATTTGCTCTGGGGGGAGCCAGCCACCATACTGGGAGAGACACTCAAGCAGCTCTGTGGAGAGGCCCATGTTGGGAGGAACTGAGGCCTCCTTCCAATAGCAAGCACCAATTTGTCAGCCAAGCAAGTAAACCACCTTGAGACTAGATTCTCCAGCCCCAATTGAGCCTTCAGAAGACTGGTTGACTACGACCTCAAAAGAGATCCTCAGCTAAAACGGCCCACTCAGATTCCTTCTGCCATACAGAAACTGTGATAGAAGCTGTTGATTTAAGCTGCTAAGTGTTGAGATAATTTGTAACACAGCAATTGATAACCAATGCAAAGAGCAAGTGTGATTATATCAAGAGCTCTTTAGCATGAGCACCCATGTACACTAAATCCTTGGGAAACCAGAAGGGCAGCTCCCTTGTCCTGTTGGCAAAGCAAGACCCATAGGCCAAATATGGCCTTCCATTGACCACACCTGGCCATGCCATTTGTTTACATATTGTGTATGGCTGACTTCCTGTTATAATGACAGAGTTGAGTAGTTGTGACAGTGACTGGAGGGCTCACAAAGCTGAAAATATTTACTTTTCAACCCTTTACAGAAAAAGCTTGCCAATTCCTGTGCTGCAGGAATTTATAGTCTAATGGGGGAAATGTCTCTCTCACACACATGCAGATATATATATTCTCCCCACCCAAGAACCTGAGGGCAGGCATGCAACTTCATCTGCCAGGAGAGTCCTCTCTACCTTCATCTGGCTAACTTTTCGTCATCCTTCAACAGATATCACCTTCTTCAAGCCCACCTACCTCTCCTCCTTTAAAGCTGGCTTGAATAGCACCTCTTTCCCTCTTCATTATCCCTCTACCTAGGCAAATTCTAAGATTAATTTTTTATACCTCTTTTATAACTCTAACCAATCACATAATAGAGTTTTGTTTAATATCTTTTTTTCCTATTGGCCTATGTGCTCTTTAAAGGCAAGGACTGTATATTATTCAGTTTACAACCCCAGAGTAATACACCTTTATTATTGATCACCGATACTTATTGAATGTTTATTATTGGCCAGATAATTTGCTGACACTAGGATACACAGGGAAAAAGACCAAGTCCTTGTGCTCATGTTATTCTAGCATGGAAATGAAAAGCAAACTAGTATTAGCATACAATGTGATGGACGCATGTTCAAGCTTCATTATGAGTATATTTGCTATAACCATATTAACATTTGCAAAAGAAATTGGTTTTCAAAAGTTTCATAGCATTGACTATGTGTCAGACAGTACAAAGCACTTACATGTATTATAATTTACTTAATCTTTACATATCCCTATAAGACAGGACAATTATTTTCATTCTGTAGAATAATATAGAACCCAGTGAGGTCAAGTAACTTGCCTGGGGTCACAAGCTAAAAAAAGTGTTGAATTAATTTCAGAGCAACTGTTGACTAAATTTATTCCAACTCTTAGAAAGAACGTAAGTCCAAGGAGTTGGGATTATATTCTACTTTCCTCTTTGAACATTAAGTGGATGATTTCTGTCAACATGGAAATGCCTACTCCAGAGGCTTTCTGATGGCTTGGACTGTGCTTGGCATCTTATTTCTAGGGATTGCCTTCTGGGAGACTCCACTGTTTTAATGATCATGTAAGCCTGGTTTCCTCATTGAATTGTACCATCTGTCACTTTGAAATCATCCTGAGTTTTCAGTTTTACTTTCCCAGGGCTCGATGGGGGTAGAGGGTTTTGGAGGAGAACACATTCAAACAGCAAAGTTGCTCCCTGCCCCCAACCGTGTTTCAGTATTTTTCTTGGCAAGGTCAATAGAAGCATGGATTGTTTACAGCTGGGATGTTGGGACGAGGCCCTGGTGCCTTCTTTTTGTCATTTCTTGTTTCCAGCTGTGATCTCAGCTGTGGATTAATTTGTCTGAACCAGCCAGGCACAGTGGCTCACGCCTGTAATCCCAGCAATTTGGGAGGCCGAGGCGGGTGGATCACTTGAGGTCAGGAGTTTGAGACCAGCCTGGCCGACCTGGTGAAACCCCATCTCTACTAAAAATCCAAAAATTCGCCGGGCATGGTGGCATGTGCCTGTAATCCCAGCTATGTGGGAGGCTGAGGCAGGAGAATTGCTTGAACCCGGGAGGTGGAGGTTGCAGTGAGCCAAGATTGCACCACTGCATTCCAGGCTGGGTGACAGAGTAAGATTCTGTCACAAACAAACAAACAAACAAACAAAACAAAAAATTGAACCTTGGGTGTTATTCAATGGATTGAGTTAAAGAGACTTTGTGTACGGTGGTTACTGATGCTGGTGCTGGCCTGAAAAAAAGCCATTGCTCCCTGTAGTATGAATCACCTCATTCCATTCTATTTTCCTTTCTAGGAATGAAGACTTCGGAGCTCCAAAGCTAGTGCATTTTAAAAACCCTTAAGTGGGTGTTTTGAGCCACTCATCTACTCTTCCGCTCTTGTGCTTGCTGCAGCCTTCCTCCCAAAAGATGTGAGTGCTTTTGGCAAAGCTGGGGCTGAGAGGTGGCAGAAGTTCCCTGCTGAAGACAGTGATATGTCTCTTGCCTTAGGTCAGCAGTTTCCTTCAAAGGGAAAGGTGTAGGGTGAAGTGCGGAGGTGTAAGTGTCACGGTGGGCGGGAGAGGGAAAGGCCAGCATAATCCATTTGTGTTTTTCAACTATTTGCCCATGCATTCAACAAACACTGACTGAGCCAATTACATGCCACACCTTGGTTACAATCAGGCCCTGGAGATTACAATAGTGAAGAAGACAGACATGGTTCCTGCCTGCCCTCTGGGAGCAGTAGGGAAGACTGAAAAGAAACAGAGACAGTAAATAATTACAAGTATGGTAAGTGCTGATAGGAAATAAAGAATTGGCTAGTACAGAGAAGACTCAAGAGTGGAGGATGGCACAGGACATTTACTTTGGAATAATCAGAGAGGGCCTCTCTGAGGATGTTAAGGATTGGACTTGAAGGACTGGACTATAAGGATAGAGAAGACAAGGGAGAATTCTAAGCAGAGGAAAATGAACTGTGTAAAACTGAAGTCAGCTCAGGCAAACTGAAATAAACTAACCATGCTCTGGGGGAGCCTCCAGGTCCCTATCTGGACTGCTTTCCCCAGAAAGAATCCTCCTGCCCCAGGCCCAGTGCTTCCTGGTGCTTCCCTTTGTTTGATCCCAACATGCTCCAGTGAGAGTTTGAGAACTCATTCTGTCGGGATCTGCAATTCATCCCCGGTATCATCCTTCAGCTGTGTCTCTGAGACAAGCTAGCACATGTTTATCAAGAAAGGAGGACACGGCCGGGCGCGGTGGCTCATGCCTGTAATCCCAGCACTTTGGGAGGCTGAGGTGGTCAGATCACTTGAAGTCAGGAGTTTGAGACCAGCCTAGGCAACATGGTGAAACCCCGTCTCTACTAAAAATACAAAAATTAGCCAGGCATGGTGGCGCATGCCTGTAATCCCTGCTACTGGGGAGGATGAGCCAGGAGAATTGCTTGAACCCGGGAGGCGGAGATTGCAGTGAGCTGAGATGGCACCACTGCTCACCTACCTGGGTAACAGAGCAAGACTCTGTCTCAAAAAAAAAAAAAAAAGAAAAAGAAAAAGAAAGAAAAAAGGAGGACACTGTGGGACTTGGGGACCCTACCCTTTTATTTTAGGGCAAGCAGGCCTTGGTAAAGCTTACTGTTACAAATTCTTTAGCTTTCCTGGAGCCAGACTGCTTAGGTTAGAGTCCTAGCTCTGACACTTGGAAGCTATAACTTTGGACATGTTACTTAACTGCTCTGTACCTCAGTTTTTTATCTGTAAAACAGGCCTTTAAAAAAACATCTACCTCACAGGATTATTATGAGAATTTGATAAGTCAATGTTAGTTAAGTGCTAGAGCTAAGTACCTATCACATAAACATTCAACACATGTGTTGCCGTCATTATCACATGTAAACTACTGTACACCCCACTGATACCTCAGATGGCAGTAAAAGTGGTGGTGTACACTCCCCGGGCAGGGTTCCCCCTGAAGTCAAGGTACAGCCTGGATTATATACTTTAATTCAGAAGCCATTTTTATAACAGGCTTGGTTGGACACTTTACTTACATCATTACCTTTGATCTTCCCAACAAACTTAAGAAGCAGGAATTATTACTGCCATTTTATAGATGTAGTAACTCAGGTTTAAAGAGATCAACTGACTTACCCAACCCCATGAAGCTACTACTATTCCTAGGCCCATCCCTGAGATTCTGATCCAGTAGGTTAAGGTAAGTACCAGGAATCTACATTGCAATTTCCACCCCTACTCCTTCCTCCTGCTTCCAAGTTATTTTTCTTTTTCTTTTTCTTTCTCTTTTTTAAAAAATAGATATGGGGCTGGGCATGGTGGCTCATGCCTGTAATCCCAGTAATTTGGGAGGCTGAGGCAGGCAGATTACCTGAGGTCAGGAGTTCAAGACCAGCCTGCCTAAAATGGTGAAGCCCCGTCTCTACTAAAAATACACACAGTAGTTGGGCATGGTGGTGGAAGCCTGTAATCCCAGCTACTTGGGAGGCTGAGGCAGGAAAATCACTTGAACCTGGGAGGCAGAGGTTGCCGTGTGCCAAGATCACGCCACTGCACTCCAGCTTGGGCAACAGAGTGAAACTGTGTCTCAAAAACAAACAAACAAACAAAACAGAGATGGGTTCTCACTATGTTGCACAGGCTGGTCTCAAACTCCTGTTCTTAAGCAATCCTTCTGCCTTGGCCTCTCAAAGTGCTAGGATTACAGGTGTGAGCTATGGCGCCTGGCTCCACTTCTCAACTCTGAAGAGAGTGACCCCTTTACTATACGCTGGATAACTTTGGCCTAGATGATCTCTAAGACTGTCTCTGTCTGCAAAGTCTGTAAAGATGAGAGAAAGTCCATGCAGTGGACACTTTAGTGAGGAAGACAGTTAATGTAAACATAAAAACATGTTTTTAATAAGTGAACTAACCCGGTTCACATCATTGGTTCCTTGATACAGTCATTCTCTAACAAGCAAAGTGGGGCTGAAAGTATGCTGAACTGACATAAGGTGTGCTGAGCTTTGACAGGTTCACTTCACCTTCACAGAGTACCTTGGACCTTTCACAGATACATATTCTGTTCATCCTCTCGGAGGTATCCAAGAACCAGACCTCGTCTTCAAGCGACCACCACTAGAGATAGCCTTTCCAGGGGCTACCAGCTTTAAACTCTACAAAGCCTATGACATCATTTGGAATCAAAGTGGAAAAGTCACGGTAATAGCAGTTGTAATCAAATCATTTACGAATCTTTTGGTGACACATGTCAGAAAATTCAACCCCAAAATGACATGACCTAAACTGGGCACAATGGCTCACGCCTGTAATACCAGCATTTTGGGAGGCTGAGGTGGGCGGATCACTTGAGGTTAGGAATTCGAGACCAGCCTGGGCAACATGGCAAAACCCTGTCTCTACCAAAAATACCAAAATATACAGCCAGGCGTGGTGGTGTGTGCCTGTAGTCCCAGCTACTCTGGAGGCTGAGGTGGGAGGATCACTTGAACCTGGAGGCAGAGGTTGCAGTGAGCCGAGATTATGCCACTGCACTCCAGCCTGGGTGATGGAGTGAGAGTTTTTCCCAAAAAAGAAAAAAAAAAGAGGCTGGCACGGTGGCTTGCGTCTGTAATCCCAGCTACTCAGGAGGCTGGGCCATGAAAGTCACTTGAACCTGGGAGGCAGAGGTTGCAGTGAGCCAAGATTGTGCCACTGCACTGTAGCCTGGGTGACAGAGTGGGACTCCATCTCAAACAAACAAACAAAAAAACAAAACAAAACAAAAAAAACACTGGAGGCTCTTGCTGAACATTGAATAAAGGGATGTTGCCAATAAATTTCAACAACAAACTGAGCTGTTACTACCTGCCACACTCTGTGCTAAGCACACTACTTGCATGATCCCATTTAATCTGTATAAATTACTTAAGAGGGATGCATTCAGATTAACCTCATATAATGGATGAAGAAGCTGAGGCTCAGAGACGTTAGGTAACATGTCCAAGGTCACATAGCTAGTAAGTGGTAGAGCTGTTTGAGCCAGTTCTCTCTGATTCAGCATCTATTCTTGTTCCATTTTATGAAGCTGCCTGGGGCATCAGCTTCCTCTAAGGCATACAGACTGGAAACATCAGAGTCTTTCTCAACATTTCCTCTTCATTTTCTACAGCCAGTTAGTCATCAAATTCAGTGGATTCTACTTCCACCAGGTTTGAGCGATCTGTTTGAACCCATGGTTGGTTCCCATTGCCACTGCCCTAGATAAGGACTTGATCACTTCTCCCTGGACTATTACAATAGTTTACTCTTTTCTCAGAGACTCCACACAGGTGGTCTGAGAGTTGTTTAACTCACAAGCTCATATTAAAAGTTAGAGTTCTGGGCCAGGCACAGTGGCTCATGCCTGTAATTCCAACACTTTGGGAGGCCGAGGCGGGCAGACAGCTTGAGCCCAGGAGTTTGAGACCAGCCTGGGAAACATGGTGAAACCCCACCTCTACTGAAAATACAAAAATTAGCCAGGTGTGGTGGCACGTGCTTGTAGTCCCAGCTACTTGGGAGGTTGAGGTGGGAGGATCCTTTGAACCAGGGAGTTCGAGGCTGCAATGAGCTGTGATCGCGCCACTGTACTCCAGCCTGGATGACAGGGCAAGACCCTGTCTCCCAAGAAAAAAAAAAAAAAATTAAAAAATTAAAATTAAATTAAATTAAAAATAAAAAATTTTAAAAAGTTAGCATCTTATGAAAATCTGTATTGTTTGGCTTTTCCTGAAAAATAGAAAAATCTGGTAACACTGAACCCATAATCTACATGGCAGCATTGGCTGGAATTGAGCAGCAGCTGCCCACTGATGAGAAGGTATGTGTGGTTCCATGGGCCAGGTACCTATTGCATCTTTGTTCCTTGCCTGCCCTCTGTAGGCATCTGAGTGTGCAAACCTGGTACTTAGTCTCTCTCCATTTAAATCCATCCTCCTGTGGCCACTACAGTTATCTTCCTAAACCATGATCTTAGTATTCTGAGTATTTCATACTCAATTTTCAGATCATATTTATTTATTTGTAGAGACAAGATCTTGCTCTGTCCCAGGCTAGAGTGCAGTGGTGTGATCATAGCTCACTGAAGCCTCAAACTCCTGGGCTTACCCAATCCTCCCACTTCAGTCTCCCAAGTAGCTAGGACTACAGGTGTGTGCCACCATGCCCAGCTAAGTTTTTAATTCCTTGGAGAGACAGGGTCTCATTATGTTGCCCAGACTGGTCTCAAACTCCTGGCCTCAAGCAATCCTCTTACCTTGGCCTCCCAGAATGAAAGAATTACAGGTGTGAGCCACCATGCCCAGCCACAATCTTCACATTTCATAGTTTCTCACTGACTACAGATTCATTACACACTTGGTCCCAATCTACTTTACCAGGCCTATCTCCAACTGTGCCCATATGTCCTCTACTTCAGCCACACCCTTCTAGAATCTGCTCAACACTCCTCCTCCCACAGGGTTTGCTCAAGCCTCATTCTCTGGGCCTCTAATGTGCTTTCTTGGTCCGCTCTGTGCCTCCTCACATCCACTCTTTGAATGATGCCCACATGACTTTCAATGACCAGTTTGATTGCTACCTCTTCCAAGAAGTCTTGGGTCTTTTCGATTTATTTATTTATTTGTCTATTTTTAAATTTGAGACAAGGTCCCACTCTGTCACACAGGCTGGAGTGCAGTGGTGAGATCACGGCTCACTGCAACCTCTGCCTCCTGGGTTCGAGTGATCCTCCCACCTCAGCCTCTGGAGTAGCTGGAACGACAGGCACATGCCACCACACCCAGCTAAATTTTTTTGCGTTTTTGGTAGAGACAGGATTTTGCCATGTTGCCCAGGCTGGTCTCAAACTCCTGAGCTGGGATTACAGGTGTGAGCCACTGCACCCATGCCATGTTTTGTGAATGTTACCACATCTGGGAAAAAAGAGTGAGCTAATGTCTTATCAGGCACACAAAGCAAGGCATGGGGTTGGGGTTTGATAGGAGGTGGGGAGGAGATTTCCGGTAAAGAAAGCAAGGTTGGGAAACAGTGAGCTAGCTCAGAAAAGCTGGTGTTATAAAGTGCTTGAGGTTGCTGGGGACAAGGCCTGGGTCGCAGAGCAGCCAACCAAGGTTCCAGAGGCAGATGGGAAGCATATGGCCTTAGAGTCCTTCCTAGCAGCTCAGACTCTGTCCTGCAGGGAATGGGGCACTGGTAACAACTTTCAGGAGGCCTGCAATGTGCTACGAGTGTGCTTTCTTTTTCTTTTTCTTTCTTCTTCTGTTGAGATAGAGTCTCACTCTGTCACCCACAGGCTGGAGTGCAGTGGCATGATGATGGCTCACTGCAGCATTGACCTCCTGGGCTCAAGTGATCCTCTCACCTCAGCCTCCCGACTAGCTGGGAGCACAAGTATGTGTCAGTGTGTCCAACTATTTTTTGTTGTTTGTAGAGATGGAGTCTTGCTATGTTGCCCAGACTGGTCTTGAACTCCTGGGCTCAAGGGATCCTCCCACTTTGGCCTCCCAAAGTGCTGAATCACCATGCCCGGCTCAAGTGTGCTTTTTAAGAAAGATCAAGCCTTCCAGTGGAATTTAATTAAAAAAGAAAGAAAGATCAAGCTTATCCCCTTATGCAGGAGGGTAAAATTAGCAGAAATGTGGAGACAATAAGGAAATCATTTTAACAATCCAGGTGAGAGTTAGCAAGGAGCTGAGAATGTGACCATCATCACATGCTAGAGAGCAGGCTATCTATGTCATTTTTGTTTGTTAATTTCATTCATTCATTTAAAAATTATTTTAATGAATAAAAGCAGGTTTCCATTTTGTGCCAGGCTCATTATTTGCTGGTGCTGAGGACACAGCTGTGAACAACACAGGCATTGCAATGGCCCTTCTAGAGCAGACAGTGTGGCCAGGAAGGCAGACAATAAACTCATGACGATACAATTGATGAATTACAATTGTGAGAGGTGTTATTAAAAGACCAAGTCAAGGTGCTAGCTTCTGCTGTGATTTGCACACTGCCCTGCAGTCAGACAGCCCTAGGTTCAAAGCCTGGTTTCTCTGCCACTCAGGGGAGAGGCCTAGAGCTAATTTCCCAGGCTCTTCCAGCCTCAGTTGCCTCATCTGAAAAAGTGGGTAGCAACAGCATGCACCCACAGGTTGGCTAAGAAAGATTAAGCCTACCACCGTAGATGGAACTGTCCACGAGTGCCTCACAGGCAGCAGAAGTTCAAGAGGGGTTAATTGACTCTTCCACAAGGTGGGCATGATAAATCCTGGTTGGATAGAATCATGTAATTAATCTTGAACCCATCCGTCCCTGGCAATGTGACTGAAGGTCTTGCAGCATGCTGATCTGAAGCATATAAAGTAGCCAGTTTCTGCCAGGCGCAGTGGCTCATGCCTGTAATCCCAGCACTTTGAGAGGCTGAGGTGGGCAGATCACTTGAGGTCAGGAGTTTGAGACCAACCAACCCAGCACATGGTGAAATCCCATCTCCACTAAAAATACAAAAATCTGCCAGGCATGATGGTGCGTGCCTGTAGTCCCAGTTACTAGGGAGGCTGAAGCAGAAGAATCGCTCGAACCCAGGAGGAGGAGGTTGCAGTGAACCGAGATGGTGCCACTGCATTCCAGCCTGGGAAACAAAGTGAGACTCCATCTTAAATACATACATACATACATACATACATAAAGTAGCCAGTTGATCTGTGAATAAGCCCTTTAGAAAAGCTCATTTTTGAGAACAGTAGGTCTGCTTCAACATTGTGAAAAGTGCTACCCTCCCTCTGTTGCACCCTCAATCCCCAAACAAGGCTTCTGCCAGGCATGTAGGAAACAGCCCTGGGTTTTGGTTTCTCCCAATGGTTCTTCCCCTAAGGGAATGACATTTCCTGGCATATTAAAAAATATCCTTTTTGCAGGGCACGGTGGCTCACACCTGTAATCCCAGCACTTTGGGAGGCTGAGGTGGGTGGATTGCCTGAGGTCAGGAGTTTAAGACCAGCCTGGCCAACATGGTGAAACCCCATTTCTACTAAAATTACAAAACTAGTCGGGCGTGGTGGTGCATGCCTGTAATTTCAGCTACTCCGGAAGCTGAGACAGGAGAATCCCTTGAACCAGGGAGGCGGAGGTTGCAGTGAGCCAAGATGGCACCATTGCACTGCTGCCTGGGAGACAGAGCAAGACTCTGTCTCAAAAAAAAAAAAAAAAAAAAAATCCTTTTTTGACCTTCAGGGCCAATGTGTCTATATTCTTTATAACTCCAGTGGAATTTATATCTGCCAAGGTCTTTCTCTTAGAAGGTTCAGGCCTAGTCATAAACACCCTTAACCACTTCTATCTTCATCCAACAAGCATAGATTGAATATTTGATTGACATGTGCCAGTCACTGTGCCATGTGCTGGGATTGTAATAAAGAAAATAATGAGACCCACCCCAGCCTCAAAGGCATCCTAACCTTGTGGGATGTTAGAAAGATAAGTGAATCAGTGCTATCTTTGTTTTAAGGGCTAGAATCAAAATTTCACAGGCCATAGGGTGAGTGCACAGAGGCAAACCAAGCCATTTTGCCTGGGGGAACATTCCAGGCTGTCAGACCAGGAATGTTGTCTGTCCAGACCAGGCTTTGGTGTCTAGCTCTCGATCTGCTCCTTGATGATAATAACTGTTACTTATTGACCACCATGATGCCCAAGTCCGTTATTTATGAATCAGAAGATTTCACATTGAAAGTTTGAAAACAATTACAAGATAAGAAAAAGAGCTCTAGGTTGGGTGTGGTGGCTCACGCCTGTAATCCCGACACTTTGGGAGGCCGAGACGTGGATGGGAGGGTGGATGGCTTGAGGCTAGGAATTCAAAACCAGTCTGGCCAACATGGTGTAACCCTGTCTTTACTAAAAATGCAAAAATCAGCCAGGCGTGGTGGCACAGGCCTGTAATCCCAGCTACTTGGGAGACTGAGGCACGAGAATTGCTTGAACCAGGAGGTGGAGGTTGCAGTGAGCTGAGATCATGCCATTGCACTCCAGCCTGGGCGACAGAGCAAGACTCCATCTCAAAAAAACAAAAATAAAACAAAAAATTTAAAAATAAAAATACTAGCTATATAAGCTATAAAAGATGACAGGATATTGCATGTTTATAAAAAATTGAAGGAAAGGCTGGAGGAGTGGGCTCTAGGCTGGGTCCCTACAAATGGTACCAGAACAACACCCAGATCAGCTGGCCAAAATGGTATTCCAGCTGCTGACTCCAGACTCCTACGACCTTAACCACAATCCGGGATCAGGCAGCCACCATTATGGAACTACTTTACTTAATTTAATCATCATGATAATTCCACGAGGAGTGTGTTACATGAAGTAGTATATGGACAGCATTTAAAAGAGAGCCTGAATTATGGTAACTGCTTCATACATGTTGCCTATTACTGTTATTATCTCCATTCTACAGTGGATGCAACTTAAGTCAGGTGATGCAACCTCAAAATCCCATAGAGTCCAAGCATATGTTTTAGGCAAATTCCTAGGAGGCCCAAAGAGCAGTTTGGGTTTACATCACTGGCGGAGTGGATAGGTAAAAAGTGGTACCTTCACACAATGGGATATTGTCTGGCAGACAGAAGCAACAGATTAACAACATACAAAGTGCTAATGAGAGTAGGAAGACTTGATCCAGGGCTTCTCAGCTCCAACAGATGGATGCCCCGTGGGAATGTAGACTATGACAGATATAGTAGAATGACTTGCTTAGCATCTCTCCCTCCTTCTTCCTGGTGCCTTCCTGAACTGTAGAGGCTAGAAAGGTAAAATCCACCTTTCTCAGCCTCCTTTACTGTTTCTGGCTATGATTAGAACCCATCATTCAGACATATTTTCAGAAGAGTCAAAGTTAGAGTCGAGTTAAATGGGAATAAAGGTGGGGTCACCCAGGTCACCTGTGTTGTTAGTGTAGGTCTGGCTAATGCAGAACCAGCACTGACAATGGCATCTGCCTGATCCTGGATCGTGGTTAAGGTGGAAGGAGCCTGGAGTCAGCAGCTGGGATACCAGCTTGGCCAGCTGCTCTAGATGTTGTTCTGGTGCCATCCCTAGGGGCCCAGCCTAGAACCCACTCCTCCGGTCTTTCCACCAATTTTACAAACAGGCAATACCCTGTCATTGTTTATAGCTTAACATAGCTACAGCTATTTTTCTTATCTTGTAATTTTTTTCAAAAATTCGATGTGAAATCTTCAGATTTGTAAATATAGACTCGGACAAGATACTAACCTTTCTGAGCCTCGGTTTCCTCACCTATAAAATGGTTGTATGGGCCAGGTGCAGTGGCTTACACCTGTAATCCCAGCACTTTGGGAGGCCGAGTTGGGCAGATCGCCTGAGGTCAGGCATTTGAGACCAGCCTGGCCAACATGGTGAAACTCCATCTCTACTAAAAATGCAAAAATTAGCGAGGTATGGTGGCCTGCACCTGTAGTCCCACCTACTCAGGAGCCTGAGGCAGAAGAATCACTTAAACTGGGAAGATGGAGTTTGCAGTGAGCAGAGATTGCACCATAGCACTCCAGACTGCCTCAACAACAACAACAACAACAACAACAACAACGACAACAACAAAGGTTGTATGAAATCATTTCCCATAGGCAGTGGGGAACAATCTGTGGAATATCATTTGCAAGCACCTGTCATATAGCAACTGCTCAAGAATGGAAAACTCTAGTATAAAAACCATGGGTTTTGGCTGGGCATGGTTGTTCATGGCTGTAATCCCAGCACTTTGGGAGGCCGAGGCAGGTGGATCACCTGAGGTCGGGAGTTTGAGATCAGCCTGACCAACATGGAGAAACCCTGTTTCTACTAAAAATACAAAATTAGCCGGGTGTGGTGGCACATGCCTGTAATCCCAGCTACTCGGGGAGGCTGAGGCAGGAGAATCGCTTGAATCTGGGAAGTGGAGGTTGCAGTGAGCCGAGATCGCGTCGTTGTACTCCAGCCTGGGAAACAAGAGCGAGGCTCCATCTCAAGAAACAAACAACAACAACAAACAACCATGGGTTTTGTAGGAACTGGGTTCAAATAGTGGCAATGCAGCCTGCCAGCTCTGTAATGACTTAAAACTTTCTGAGGCCCTGGGAGATGTAGCTGATAAAATATCAACTACTGAATCGTCTTTGGTTTGCATGTTTGTTTTGGTGAGGGTTAGAGAACTAACTTACAGAAAGATGCCCAGCACAGTGCTTGTCTGACACATGGTAGTCTCTTCTCAAATGTTAATTCTCTTTCTTATCTCCTCTTCTCTCCAATTATTTAATGTGTTTGTTCATGATGAGGATGGTTAGAAAGAAACTAATTAGGTATACAGTTATAAAGCATGTAATTACTCTTCCTAATAAGAGACTGACACCTTTTTTTTCCCCTCTCTTCATAATAAGGGAAATAAACCTGCACCTGCCATTTCACTGTGGGTGTCTGGGTGCCCTGGTGACTGTTCTGTTCACACCTATTTCCTGCCACTAACCGTCCTTTCTTCTGCCACTGGAGCCGTGACCTTGCTCTGTTTCGCAAGATAGGACCGTTGCTCTGGGCCTCTGGGGATTGCCAAGTGAGACAGGAGTGGACTGGGGCAGGGGATGCCCTCTGAGAGCCCGGGGAAAGTGCCAATAAAATGGAAAAGCGGAAGGGATGACGCTGGGCATTATAGTTGGTTAGTTTGCTGAGAGGGCTCTACAGGAGGCTGTTGTTATCTATGCAAGGGTGTGGTCAGGTGAATTGCAGATGGGAGAGAGTTGGAACTATTTAAGACCTGACAGAAAAGGGGGAAAAGTGGTTACTTTAGGATTAGACTTTAGCCTCTCTCTTGCTGTGACAGACTTCTTCGCAAGAAGAGTAACCCATGGAATCCATTGAGAAACATTTGTGGGCTGGGTGCAGTGGCTCATGCCTATAATCCCAGCACTTTTGAGGAACCAAGGCAGAAGGATCACTTGAGCCCAGGAGTTTCAGAGCAGCCTGGGGAACATGGTGAAATGCTGTCTCTACAAAAAATAGCCAGGTGTGGTGGCATGCACCTGTAGTCCCAACTGCTTGGGAGGCTGAGATGGGAGGATGATTTGAGCCCCAGAGTTGGAGGTCACAGTGAGCCGATTTCGCACTACTGCACTTCAGCTTGGACATCAGAGCATAGGCCCTGTCTCAAAAAAAAAGAGAAGCATTTGTGAAAGCCATCAATAAACACTTACATTGAGTACTGCTCATTGTGTGCTCCTGTAAGCACTAGAGGGAAGGACAGTGGGGTTTTTTAGTTTTGTTTTTTTTTGTTTGTTTTTTTTTTTGAGATGGAGTCTAGCTCTGTTGCCAGGCGGGAGTGCAGTGGTGCGATCTCGGCTCACTGCAACCTCCGCCTCCCGGGTTCCAAAGATTCTCCTGCTTCAGCCTCCCGAGTAGCTGAGATTACAGGTGGCCACCACCACGCCCAGCTAATTTTTGTATTTTTAATAGAGACAGGGTTTCACCATATTGGCCAGGATGGTCTCGATCTGTTAACCTCATGATCTGTCCACCTTGGCCTCCCAAAGTGTTGGGATTACAGGCATGAGCCACCGCGCCCAGCTGTTTTGTCTTGTTTTTAATCCCTACTAGAGCTTACCAATGGTGACTGGCACATAATGACCAGCACACAATCTGTGATTTATTGTTAATGTAGGCAAGGCATCTTGTGGAAGACTAGTCCACTCGGCAAACATTTGTTGAGTGCCCACTAATTTCCTGCCAGGCACCCTGCTGGAGTCTGAGGATATGAAGATAAATAAGTCTCTGCACGATAGAGGCAGAGACAGGCATTCAGCTAACAGTAACTGAGTACCTGCTCTGTCCACTCACCTGCCAGGCTCTTGGGATATAATAGGAAGTAAGACCCAGTCTCTGCTCTTAAAGATCTTATAGGCTGTTGGGGGTGGGAAGGACTTGTCAGATGGACAGGCTATTATAATATGATGGGCTTCAGGCAAGGGTGGGTAGAAGCTCCAGGTGCTATAGAAGATCTGGTAGGTCCCTTTATCCAGAATACCAGGGCAGTGTGGTAGGGGGAAGCTACCTAGCATGAAGTATGGGTTAGGAGAGGGGAGTGGAAATTATCCAGGTGGCAAGAAACAGGTTGTGTGTGTGTGTGTGTGTGTGTGTGTGTGTGTGTGTGTGTGTGTTTCTGTCACTGAGCATGAGGAGAGGACATTCCAGGCATAGAAAGCTGCACTGGCATAAGAAAGGGCCCGGACGCCTGAGACAGAAGGGTTGGTTCAGCACAGCTGGAGGGTAGGGTATGAGACTGGTTAGGAGTGGTGGAAAGTGAAATTTGAAGCAAGTTGGGACTGGATTTTGCAAAAACTTGTTTTTCATGCCAAGTTATAAACTTGGACTTCATTCTGAGGGCAATGGAGAAATAGAGGTATTTTTAAAATTAGACTTTTTTTTTTTTTTTCTTTGAGAGAGAGTCTCACTCTGTTGCCCAGGCTGGAGTGCAGTGGCTTGATCTTGGCTCACTGCAATCACAATCTCCATCTCCCAGGTGCAAGTGATTCCCCTGCCTCAGCCTCCCAAGTAACTGGGACTACAGGCATGTGCCACCATGCCTTGCTAATTTTTGTATTTTTAGTAGAGATGGGGTTTCACCATGTTGGCCAGGCTGGCCTTGAGCTCCTGACCTCAAATGATCCGCCCACCTTGGCCTCCCAAAGTGCTGGGATTACAGGCGTAAGCCACCTTGCCTGGCCTTAAGTTAGATTTAATTCATTAATTTCACAAATATGTATGGAGTGTTAACTATGTATGTATTTGCTATTGGACTAGGTTCTGGGAATTTGATGGTATGTAAAACAGTCCTTGCCCATATTGAGTTCATTATCTAATAGGAGAGAAATAGGTTAAACAAACTAATTTTTTTGTAAGAAGAATTTTTTTTAACAGCATCTTTCTTTTCCCATCCTTTTTAAGATATAGAAACCTTTCTTCTGTGTCCTTTACAAAGAGTTTTATCTTGGTTCCTAATAAAAGCATATTTATTTCATCCACATGGCCTTAGTCTTGAGGACAGGAGTTTGTCGTCGTCTTTTTTTTTTTTTTTTTTTTTTTTTGAGATGCAGTCTCACTCTGTCGCCCAGGTTAGAGTGCAGTGACCTGATCTCAGCTCACTGCAAGCTCTGCCTCCCTGGCTCATGCCACTCTCCTGCCTCAGCCTCCCGGGTAGCTGGGACTATAGGCTCACACTGCCATGCCTGGCTAATTTTTTTGTATTTTTAGAAGAAACGGGGTTTCACCGTGTTAGCCAGGATGGTCTCGATCTCCTGACCTCGTGATCTGCCCGCCTTGGCCTCCCAGAGTGCTGGGATTACAGGCGTGAACCACCACACCCAGCCATGTTCTTCATTTTTTTAGCCATGAATGTATTAAGGTAATGTTTACATAATTCAAAATCAATTAAAAAATCATCACGTACTAAACAATCACCCAAAACAAATATCTAGTTATGAAGTATGATGGGTGCTGTGAAGAGGACTCTAAGTCACCTGGTGGTAAATGCCATAATAAAGACTAATAATAATAGTCACAGGCACTTGGCAAGTGATCACTGTGCAGCTGTCATCATGTTTCAAGCAGATTATCTCATTTAATCTTCAAAGCAATTGGATGAATATTATCTCCGTGTAGGGACATCTGTCTGACTGCTAAACTTGTATGGCTCATGGCGAGTGGATTTTGACTTTCATCTTTTGGCATTAATGACTGTGTTAGACTGAACAATGTCCCTCCACTCTGTCCCCCACCCAGTTCCACATCCTAATTCCTGGAGCCTCTGATATGTTATAATACATAGCAAATGGACTTTGAAGATGTAATTAAGTTGAGGACCTTGAGATGGGATTATCCTGGATTAGTAAAGTGGGTCCAGTGTAATCACAGGGGTCCTTATAAGAGGAAGGCAGTCGAGTCAGAGAAAGAGAGAGAGGTGAGGATGGAAGGGAAGCAGAGGTTGGAGTGATGCACTTTGCATATGGAAGAAGGGGCCATATGCTAAGAAATGCAGGAGGACTCTAGAAGCTGGAAAAGATAAGGAAATTGATTCTCCCCTAGAGCTTCCATACGAAATATAGCTCTGCCAACACCTTGACTGTAGCCCCCAAGAACCACGTCCATCTTCTGACCTCCAGAACGATAAGATGAATTTGTGATGTAAAGCCATTAAGTTTGTGGCATTTTGTTACGGTGGCAATAAGAAACTGACAAAGCAACATTTTTGGGGACCCTATCTGGCAACAGCTGGATGAAAAGCACCACATCAGAATACCAGGCTTTGTGTAGGAATGCAAACTGTTTGAGAAGATTGTAAAAGATCCCCAGGCTGGGCGCGATCGCTCATGCCTGTAATCCCAGCACTTTGGCAGGCTGAGGTGGGTGGATCATCTGAGGTCAGGAGTTCGAGAACAGCCTGGCCAACATGGTTAAACCCCGTCTCTACTAAAGATACAAAAATTAGCCAGGTGTGGTGGTGCACACCCGTAATCCTAGCTATGCGGGAGGCTGAGGCAGAAGAATTGCTTGTACCTGGGGGGTGGAGGTTGCAGTGAGTTAAGATCATGCCACTGCACTCCAGCCTGGGCAAAAGAGCAAGACTCTGGCAAAAAAATAAAATAAAATAAAATAAAATAAATAAATCTCCAGCAAGGGGCATGAGTCTGAAAGCAAAAGGAGAATGGGAGGAGATGGGACAGAGGGTGTTGCAAGCGAAGGGACAAGTGGAACCAAACCCATCAGGCCCATGAGGCCCACCTATGGGGCTGAGTGTGAAGGAAGCCTGGAAGTTTGGGCTACAATCAGATCATGGAGCCTGACCTTCAGGCATGTGAGCCTCATTTACCAGGCACTAAAGAATCATTTGAGGGTTTTGGGGAGAATAGTAACTTAATCATGTCATATTTTATAAAAATTATAGTATCTTCACAATTGGAGGTGGTGGGATGACAGGGGCAAGGAAACCAGTTTTGAGACTTTTGCTGAAGCCTGCCTGATATAATCCAAGTCTGAAGCAGGCTGGTGGCAGTGAGAAGGGAGGGGGGAGTCTCCCTTCTATAAATCACACTAAGATAAAAGTTCTTTTTTTGTTGTTGTTTTTGTTTTCTTTTGAGACAAAGTCTTTCTCTGTTGCCTAGGCTGGAGTGCAGTGGTGCGATCTTGGCTTACTGCAACCTCTGCCTCCCAGGTTCAAGCAGTTCTCCTGCCTCATACTCCCAGGTAGCTGGGATTACAGGGGCCTGCCACCAAGCCCAGTTAATTTTTATATTTTTAGTAGAGACAGGGTTTCACCATGTTGACCAGGGTGGTCTTGAACTCCTGATCTCCAATGATTTGCCCATCTCAGCCTCTCAAAGTGCTGGGTTTATAGGGGTAAGACACCATGCCTGACTGAAAGTTTTTTTGTTGTTGCTAAGACAGAGTCTCACTCTGTCTCCCAGGCTGAAGTGCAGTGCTATGATCATGGCTCACTGCAGCTTCAACTTCCCGGGCTCAAGGAATCCTCCCGCCTAGGTCTACCAAAGTGCTGGGATTAGAGGTGTGAGCCATCATGCCTAGCCTAGATAGACGTACTTGTACACAGCAGTTCTTCAAGTATTTCCTTGGGTGGTGTCCTTGAGATACTTTCAGGGAATTCTCAAGATTTAACTGTTTTTTATTCTTATTCTCTCAGAGTGCATAGTGGAGTTTTTCAGAGGTTACATGACTTGTGAAATCGATAGGGACTCACTGCAAAAGGAAAATTCAGGTCTTTTCTTTCTTTCTTTTTTTTTTGAGACGGAGTCTCGCTCTGTAGCCCAGGCTGGAGTGCAGTGATGCAATCTCGGCTCACTGCAACCTTCGCCTCCCAGGTTCAAGCAATTCTCCTGCCTCAGCCTCTTGAGTAGCTGGGATTACAGGCACGTGCCACCACGCCCGGCTAATTTCGTATTTTTAGTAGAGATGGGGTTTCACCATATTGGTCAGGCTGGTCTCGAATTCCTGACCTCGTGATCCACCCGCCTCGGCCTCCCAAAGTGCTGGGATTACAGGCCTGAGCCACCGCACCTGGCTTAGGTCTTTTCTGTTAAGCCACACATTAAAGGGTTTTGTAAAAAATGCATTTTTGGGGGGGTTTTGGAATTTTTTTTTTTTTTGCAAAAATACTATTTATGCTAATATTTAATTCTTTATTGTTGCTATTTTTAAATGGGTATATGTTTTAAACATTTCTCATTATTAATTTCTAATATGGTAAATATAGATAGATATAACCCATATAAGCAATAGCTCTTTGGGATCCTCAATAACAACTTTTTTAAGAGTATAAAAGAGTCATGAGACCAAAAAGTGTGATACCTGCTGTTGGACATAAGCGCATTCACCTGCTGCATGGCGTCAGGGCCGAAGGCTTTTTCCCCATGCCCCACGAAAAGCGATCAGTCCGCCATCCTCACTCGCCCTGGAGGCCACGCAGCCGTGGCGCGTCATAGGCTCAAGCTCCCTGGCCTGTGCTCAGAGCGCCCTCTACAGACCGAGAGTGGTTCCCACACCATTCTTGCCTGAATCCTTTAGCCCAGTGGGAGTTGGAAGTTCGCGGCTGCCTGGCGCCTGGGAACAGGCGATAGGCAGCATCTACAAGCTTCATTTTCCCAGGTGGGGGCTGCGGAATGGGGAAGCATCGTGCTGCAGTGACGAAACCACTAAACTGACCTGAATCTTGGTCCTGGCTCAGTCCACAACTAGGGTGGGGTCCCCTGACCTCTCTGGGTTTCAATTATTCAGGAGGAAACAACCCACAATGACCTATCCACAAAGATCCTTCTGGTTCCAGCAGTCTATGGTTCTAGGTGCTAACTGTCCCCACGTCTTACCGAGAGAAGGGGCTTAGTTCCCTGGCTACTGCCTTTCAGAGCTATCTTTGCTTTCAAAGTTTAGCTCAATAAGACTCTGACTTCAGGATGGGTCTTTGCAGTTGTGGAGCTCACTCATTCTGTTCTTTAGCAAGTGCATTTTAAAACACCTTCTCTACACTTCATCCATTTATCAAGCAAACCATAAGAAGCTGACAGTGGCTCAAGTTCTGGGCCAATATATGCATTTTCTTATTTGAGCCACACCACAACCCTATTACCATTATTCCCGCTTTACCGAGAAAAAAACTGAGGCCCAAGGAACTTAGGTAACTTGCCAAAATCCCGGAGCAACTGTATAGCAGAACAGGAATTCAAAACCAAGCAGTCTGGCTCCACACCCACAACACTATACCTAGCCCAGATAATAAGAGTTTGCATTTTTGAAGGTTTGCTGTGTCCCTGGGGATTTACATACATTATCTCATTCAATACAGCAATTTTACGAAGTAGGTATTATTATCTCAGGTTTTTTTTTTTTTTGTTTGACAAAGTCTAGCTCTGTCGCCCAGGTTGGAGTGCAGTGGCTCGAGCTTGGCTCATTGCAACCTCCACCTCCCAGGTTCAAGCGATTCTTCTACCTCAGCCTCCTGAGTAGCTGGGACTACAGGCACCCATCATCACACCCAGCTAATTTTTTGTATTTTTAGTACAGACAGGGTTTCACCATGTTGACCAGGCTGGTCTCGAACTCCTGACCTTGTGATCCACCCACCTCAGCCTCCCAAAGTGCTGGGATTACAGGCGTGAGCCACCGCACCCAGCCTATTATCTTGGTTTACAAGGAGGACACTTATTCTCACCCAGCTACTGAGTAGAATACTGATTTGAGATTTGACCTCTGGGACTGCAAAGCCTCTGCTGTTCATTATTATTCAGCACCATCTCTGTGCCAGGAAAAGATGAAGAACACCAATTGAGTCTTCAAGAAGCTTATATTATAATCTCCTTGTGAAATAATAATGGTGACTGACATTTACTGAGAACTGTTCTAAGCTTTTACTTAATGAACTCATTGAACTCATTGAATCCTCACAATAACCCAGTGAGACACAGATAATTACTATCCCAATTTGCAAATGAAGAAATCAAGGTACAAGGTGGGTGGGGTGCTAAGTAAATCGCCTGAAATCCTACATTTGGTAAATGTTAGAGTTGGGATTCAAACCCAGGAAGTCTGGCTCTAATATTTGAGTTTTTAACCACTACATTATACAAGAGCAAATAGTTCCTACAGAGACACAGAGGCCATTGACCAGCTGAAAGAAGCTGTCTTCAACAGCTGAAAGAAGCAAGCCTGGTCTGCAGAAAGATCTCAATGTGGGAAGGAAAGTGTCCACCCCTCAGCCCCATTCCTTTTCAGTCCCAGTGTTCCAGCTGTCTATGAGACTGATATATTTGAAAATTATTCCTTCTCAGCTGGGCATGGTGGCTCATGCCTGTAATCCCAATTCTTTAGGAGGTCGAGGTGGGTGGATTGCTTGTGCCAAGTAGTTCAGGCTGAGCAACATGGCAAAACCCTGTCTGCACAAAAAAATACAAAAAATTAGCCAAGTATGGTAGCACACACTTGTAGTCCTAGCTACTCAGGAGTCTGAGGTGGGAGGATCACTTCAGCCCAGGAGGTCAAGGCTGCAGTGAGCCATGATTGTGCCACTGCATGCTAGTGTGGACAGCAGAGCAAGACCCTCTCTCAAAAAAAAAAAAAAAAAAAAAAAAGAAAAGAAAATTGTGCTTTCTCAAGTCTACGTACTAAAAGTAGAATTCAACACATTTCCCCCAATAGTTCTCTAAATGCCTCTTCCTTTCCAATAATGTCATCATTCTCTCACACTAACAGGACTCAACTCTGATTGATACTTTGTTGGTGCTGAAAGATTCTGAGATGTTGTCCTGTCCAGCATCAGCAAGAAAGGGTGATATGATCAATTCATTAACATTTCTGTCATTGTAATAGAGGGAAATGGCAGCTTTGCTATGAGTCTGCTATTTCTGAAGTGGGTTTTGTCCTAAGAAGTGTTAAGGAACTGGGTTCTGAGAACATGTGCTGACAGGTGCCAATATGAGTGAGCAGCCAGTGAGGGCCATAGCTGAGAACATGGCTGTTCTTGAGGCAGGTGCTGAGTCAAAGTAGCCAGGCTTAGAGAAAATTCCAGATCAGAGGAATCAGCTTGGGGCACTAAACTAAGCTTATCAAGCTGGGGGAAGATGGCAGGGCCAAAGAGGAAAGACAGATCTGATGATTTCTTGGTCAGAAAGCCATGGCAGAAAAGCCTCAAGTCCGAGGATGAGATAAGGCAAGGTCCAACCAGGTGCATTAACTGGGATTTTTCTTGAGCAGTTGAGTTCTGTTCTCAAGAAATACAAAGCAATGGTGTCCTTTAACTGGGTAGGTTAGGGCTCTGGAATAAGCTCTCATGTGAGTGAAATCATCCAGGCATAGTGAGTAGAAGAAAAGAGGTCAGTTGGGACTTACATTTGCAAGTAGCAGTCCCATGTTGAGTGAACCTGAACACAATGGGAAACTTGAAATGAGGATGGAGCTGTGACTGTCCTTTGGAAGCCAAGGGTGGGAATGTCATGGGCCATTAAAAGGCCAGGCAACTGAAACTTCATGCCAGGGATTCTCACTGTCTCCTGTCTCTGCTTTTCTACTCTTGGTATGCTTTGTTCTATTCTCTCCCTGACAGCTTCCTTCACTTCTTAGCCTAACTTGCTAGAATGAGGCTACCTCTGGCTCCCAGCTTCTCTTGCCATAGTTCCACCCAAAGAGCTTAACAAGATGTTGGGTCATAGTGCCTAAGTTTAGGGAGCAAGAATCTGACTGGCCCATCTTTGGTCAGTTGTCCACCCTGGGTCAATCTGCTAAGGCCAGGAAGGCAGTACCAACATAACCTGTTAAAGGCTCATTCTTATGGATGTGGGAGAAGGAGAAGGATATTCCCAGGAAGAGGGATTAAGAGTTGGCCTGTGGGCCAGGAAAATACCCTAAATGTTATCTATTACAGAATCTAAAGATGGAGAACTGGAAAACACCAACATTGATTGGCTGTCAGAGAGCAGAACCAGGGAAAAAGACAAAGAATGTTTCTCCAGGGAATCAGGAAGAAAACTAAGAGAAAAAATCATGGGTACTAAGAGAAAAGAGTTTATTTAAAGAAGAGAGGAGACATAAATGGTCAAATATTATGGAGCAGTCAAAAAGAATGGACGGTATGAGAGACAATTTGATTATAGCAAGTTTGTGCAAACTTTTTAGAAAACACATTAAGAAGAAAGTTGATGAGGATATCAGGTTTCTATGGGTTAAAAAATGAGGTTGGTTGTATTTTTATAGGTAGATATAAAAATGTTAGTTTGAGTTGTGCTGTCAACTTTGGAAAAAGAATTCACCTATGCTATGTTAAGCTGGCATTATTCAGAATTTAACATAGGCCTAGAAACAGTAAACTTTTTTCTCTCATCTTTACTGGGGTAATACACTGTATTAAATATGTAAGATCTTATCTACACAGTTTAGATTACAGAAACTAAGACATAACCTCAAAATAATGTTAAAAAGGGGGAGAAAAATCATTGAAAAGACCAAGAAACACATGAAAATGTGCTTAACCTTGTAACCACAGAAGTGTGACTAAAAACCACAAGATAACACAATTACATACCCATCAGATTCACCAAAATTAAAAAGTCTGAAAATTCCAAGAGTAGCAAAATATGAAACAATGGGGACAATTCTCAAAAACTGCCTGTGGGATAACAAATCGACACAGCCAAAAAGTTGCCAATTCAGGCCAGGCATGGTGGCTTACTCCTGTAATCCTAGCACTTTGGGAGGATTGCTTGAGCCCAGAGTTAAGAGACAAGCCTTGACAAGATGGCGAGATCCTATCTCTACAAAAAAATTAGCTGGGCACAGTGGTGCACACATGTAGTCCCAGCTTCGTAGGAGGCTGAGGTAGGAGAATTCCATGAGCCCAGGAATTCAAGATGGTGGTGAACTACCACCATGCCATTGGCCCTCCAGCCTGGGTAACAGACCTCATCCCATCTCAAAAAAAAAAAATAAGTTGCCAATTCACCTTACATTTGAGAGGTTGCCATTTGCATAGAACACATGGGGTCATGGCAACCCCCTTCAATTGTGCAACGAGGTGGCCTACTTTGGAAAACTGCTTGGGAGTTTTTAGGGAAGTTGGAGATTCACATATCTTATTATATGGTAGTTTTGCTCTTGTATATATAGCTAGAGTAATGTGTATATATGTGCACAGGATGATTACTTGTAACAGACCTGTCATGGATTGAAGGAGTCTGAGTTGCACCTTGATCTTGGACTCCCCAGCCTCCAGAACTGTGAGAAATAAATGCCTTTTGTTGAAGCAATCCAGTCTATGGTATTTCGTTATAGTAGCCTGAATTAAGATAAGACCCAAACTGTACACAGTCCCGTGTCCATCAAAAATAAGATGGAAAAGCAAAACTACTGTGCATTCATAATGGGATACCAGGCTACAAAGAACATGCAACATGGATACACCTCACAGATGTCCTGTTCAAGGAAAGACACAAGACACGTAAGAATACAACAGCGTATCTCCTGTCAAATGAAGTCCAATAGCAGGCAAAGCTCCATTCTATGTTGTAGCATAACTGCTGCAGGGAAAGTGAAAAACAAATGAAAAGCATTTAAAAGTCAGGATGGTGGTTACCCAGTTGGCGATGGAGCTTGAGGTGAGAGTGGGGCTCACCAAGGCTCCTTGAGTGCCGGAATGTTCTGTTTCTTGGCCTAGGGAGTGGTCATATGAGCCTTTGCTTTATAACTTCTCACTAAACTATACTTATATTTTATGCACTCTTCTGTGATATTTTTAAATTAAAGAATAAAAAGGGAGTGAGGGCTAAAGTGGGGATTTACAAGTAAAGATGTTATATTGAGCATATATATTTTATTTTTTGCTCTCTTCCAGAACCCAGCTAAAAGTATTGTGTGTGTGTGTGTGTGTGTGTGTGTGTGTGTGTATTTTCTGTGGACTCATGAAACCTGGAGAGCAAGAGAGGAGAACATAAATGAATGAGTGGCAAACCTCTCAACAGGCTCAGGGAAACAGAATACTAAGCTGTCAAAGAAAACAGCTGAGAACCGACCTTATTTTCACCACAGAATCTTGAAAAGGCTCAGGAATTTGTGGTAGCTGGAGTCTTCAGAAATAGGGTTAAGCAGCTATTAATATAGGGAGGATTTGTTGACAGCCCCCAGGTTCCTTCCCTCACCCAGGACTGCTGAACGACTTGGAGGACTGTTGATTCCTTCCCCAAACAGAGGATTGGAGGTTTATTCTCCAGAGAAAACAAAATTCAGGGTTTCCAGATTGGGAGACACCAGGTGCAGGTGAGGATGGGAGCTCCCTAACAAGCACAGGAGAATTGTTCAAATGGAATGCTGAGGCCCTCACCCCACACAACTCAGTTTCTAGAAAGCTGGCCGCCAGGGCTTTACCATCTACATCTGTCAACAGGAAGAGTGTATTCTGGGGACTATGTGCAGCCCAAGTTGAAAGAACTAAAGATACTGAAATGAGAAGGTTCCTATCAAATGACCCAGGCACATCACTTGATCATGAAGCCAGTCACAAAGCCACACCCAGAACTTCCAATTAGTTTTGTATTTTCTTTTTCTTTTCCTTCCTTCCTTCCTTCCTTCCTTCCTTCCTTCCTTCCTTCCTTCCTTTCTCTCTCTCTCTCTCTCTCTCTCCTCTCTCTCTCTCTCTTTCTTTCTTAAGACATAGTCTTGTTCTGTCACCCAGGTTGGAGTGCAGTGACACCATCTCAGCTCACTACAACCTCCGCCTCCCGGGTTCAAGCGATTCTCCTGTCTCAGCCTCCCGAGTAGTTGGGACTACAGATGCCCACCATCACACGTGGCTAAGTTTTTGTATTTTTAGTAGAGACGGGGTTTCACTGTGTTAGCCAGGATGGTCTCAATCTCCTGACCTCGTGATCCACCCGCCTCAGTCTCCCAAAGTGCTGGGATTCCAGGCATGAGCCACCGTGCCTAGGCTAGTTTTGTATTTTCTTAGTCTCTCAATCTCTCTCTCTCTCAAAAAGTGTGTACACTCTTTCTTTCTTTAAAAACGCTTTATATGGAAGACTTCAAACATAAACAGAAGTAGAGACTGACTAGTAAGAGAACCCCTGCATGCACCGATTGCCCAGCCTCAATGAGGATCAACCCTTGGCCTACCTGCTGCTTCTACTCTCTCATCTAAAATATAGCCCTTGGCCGGGCGCGGTGGCTCAAGCCTGTAATCCCAGCACTTTGGGAGGCCGAGACGGGCGGATCACGAGGTCAGGAGATCGAGACCATCCTGGCTAACACAGTGAAACCTCGTCTCTACTAAAAATACAAAAAAACTTAGCCGGGCGAGGTCGCAGGCGCCTGTAGTCCCAGCTACTCGGGAGGCTGAGGCAGGAGAATGGCGTGAACCCGGGAGGCGGAGCTTGCAGTGAGCTGAGATCCGGCCACTGCACTCCAGCCTGGGTGACAGAGCGAGACTCCGTCTCAAAAAAAAAAAAAATAAATAAATAAATAAATAAAATAAAATAAAATAAAATAAATATAGCCCTTAGGCTGGGTGCAGTGGTTCACACCTGTAATCCCAGCACTTTGGGAGCCTGAGGTGGGATGATCACTTGAGGCCAGGAGTTCAAAACCAGCCGGGAAAACATAGTGAGACCCTCTATCGCTATTATAAATAAATAAATAAATAAATAAATAAATATTCAGCCCTCACTCCAGGCTACTTTGAACCAAATCCCAGGCCTCATATAATTTTATCTGTAAATATTTCACTATGAATCTCTAAAAGGCAACGACTACTCATTTAAAATATAATCACAATACCAGGATCAACCTAACAAAGGTCTTAATATCATCAAGTATCTAGTGAATATTCATGTTTCCTTGATTTCTCTATAAACATTTTTTTTCCTTATAGTTGTTAACTTGAATTGGGATAAAAGAAGATTTACAAATTGTTTAATATGCCTTCTGATTATTCTTAAATCTCTAAACTGTCACATTTATTTATTTTTATATTTATTTATTTGTTTATTTATTTTTGAGACAGAGGCTCTTTCTGTCACCCAGGCTGGAGTCCAATGGTACGATCTCAGCTCACTGCAACTTTTGCCTCCCAGGCTTAAGTGATCCTCCTACCTCAGCCTCCCAAGTAGCTGGAACCACAGGTGTGTGCCGCTATGCTTGGGTAATTTTTGTATTTTTTGTAGAGACGGGGTTTCTCCATGTTGCCCAGGCTAGTCTCGAACTACTGAGCTCAAGCGATCCACCCGCCTCAGCCTCCCAAAGTGTTAAAACTACAAGCATGAGCCACCGTGCCTGGCCTATTTGTTTTAATTTTTAATTTTTTTCATAGCAGGATTTCAGGCACCTTTATTCATAGCAGATATTTTTGGCCAGCGAACCTGCCTTTGAGATCATTCCATTACTTAAAGGAGGCCAACCCTTGCCTAGGTTACGACTCTCCTACAAATGCAGTCGACCACATCATTTCCATTTGCCATGTATGAGGCTTGAAAACATACTACATGCAGGTTTCAGCTGGTCTGGTCACAGCCCAGTGTGTGCGGGGAATTCGAGGGTAAACCCTAGAGCACAACCCATTGGCCTCATCAAAGAGGCTCTGTAGATGGGCAACCACAGTGGTGAACTCATTTTATTACAGAGGGATTTTACTCCTTTATGTCCCCCATGTAATTTGCAAACACGACAAATTATTTCTTAATATTATTATAAATTTGCAATATAAACACCAAGACTGGTGATATGGGAAACTTAAAATTCATGTTTTTTGATTTTTCAAGTTTTTGTTGTATAAAGGCACTTTCTGGTGACAATCACATGGACCACCTTCCAGGTCATCAATATTGGCCTCTAGGCTTACCACTCCTGACACTGCATTTTTTTTTTTTTTTTTTTTTTGAGACGGAGTCTCGCTCTGTCGCCCAGGCTGGAGTGCAGTGGCTGGATCTCAGCTCACTGCAAGCTCCGCCTCCCGGGTTCACGCCATTCTCCTGCCTCAGCCTCCAGAGTAGCTGGGACTACAGGCGCCCGCCACCTCGCCCGGCTAGTTTTTTGTATTTTTTAGTAGAGACGGGGTTTCACCGGGTTAGCCAGGATGGCCTCGATCTCCTGACCTTGTGATCCGCCCGTCTCGGCCTCCCAAAGTGCTAGGATTACAGGCTTGAGCCACCGCGCCCGGCGACACTGCATTTTTGAGTGGCAAGAGTTAAGAGTTATTATCCCTGTCTTCTATAATCAATGATAAAATTGTTACTCTGTAAGAATTTAGATAAGAAACAGTTTAAGTAAAATAGTATTTCTGAAAAACTCAAGTCTACCACAAGTCATTTATCATATTTCTAGCCAAGTAACTGGCATAGACTTAATATGGTCTCTTTCCTTATCTCTTTCTTTTCCAATCAGTAGCTAAATGGAGTAACTGAGTTTTAAAATCCTGCCAGATTTTTTATGGTAACTGATGTGGTTTGTCTGTGTCCCCACCCAAATTTCAACTTGAATTGTATCTCCCAGAATTCCCATATGTTGTGGGAGGCAACCAGGGGGAGGTAATTGAATCATGGAGGCCAGTCTTTCCCCTGCTTTTCTCGTGATAGTAAGTCTCATGTGATCTGATGGGTTTATTGGGGGTTCTGCTTTTGCTTCTTCGTCATTTTTCTCTTGCCACCTACATGTAAGAAGTGCTTTTGCCTCCCGTCATGATTCTGAGGCCTCCCCAGCCATGTGGAACTGTAAGTCTAATTAAATCTCTTTTTGTTCCCAGTTTCAGGTATGTCTTTATCAGCAGTGTGAAAACGAACTAATACAGTAACCATTGTAGATGAACCATGTAGGGGCCTCCTGAAGTATCAGAATCTCTCTCTCTCTCTTTTTTTTTTTTGTTTTTTGTTTTTTGAGACAGAGTTTTGCTCTGTCACTCAGGCTGGAGTGCAGTGGTGTGATTGGCTTACTGCAACCTCCGCCTCCTGGGTTCGAGTGATTCTCCTGCCTCAGCCTCCAATGTAGCTGGGATTACAGGCATGCACCACCATGCCCAACTAATTTTTGTATTTTTAATAGAGATGGGGTTTCTCCATGTTGGCCAGGCTGGTCTTGAACTCCTAACCTTAAGTGATTCACCCACCTCGGCCTCCCAAAGTGCTGGGATTACAGGTGTGAGCCACCATACCTAACCATGAAGCATTAGAATCTCATGCAAAACTCTAACAAATGCCTCGTTACAGTAAGCTATTATGTTATTTTCTGTACTGTAAAAGTTCTAACACAAGAAAGTGTCAGTGGTTGCTTTTAATTGATTTTAGCATATGATCTCAGGGACTTAGACATAAGTCTAAATTCTATTCTGCGTTTTGGCAACAGAGCAATGACAGATATTTCTGAATACACAATTTTTAGGTGTTTTTAGCCATTTGAAAAGTATTGCCAACACACTACTTGGGGTTAGTGCAACAGCCACTTTGTGCTGAGAATTAAAGAACCCTAAACTTTACAAATATCTTATGTCACCAAGACTAACTATAATCGAAAGATTTACTATTTTTCTAACAAAAAATTACACAGCAACTTTTATCAAACAGCAACTGCTACAAAATGAATGGCAAGAAAAAAATAGGACTTCACAAAAATACACGAAAAAATTTGACAATTTTATGCAGAAAATGCCAAAGCTTTAGTGTTTATTTATTTATGTTTTTTTCTTTTTTCTTTTTTGAGATGGAGTCTTCCTCTGTTGCCCAGGTTGGAGTGCAGTGGCGTGACCTTGGCTCACTGCAGCCTCCATCTCTTGGGTTCAAGTGATTCTCTGCCTCAGCCTCCCGAGTAGCTGGGATTACAGAAGTGTGCAATCACATCCAGCTAATTTTTGTATTTTTACTAGGGATGGGGTTTCACTATTTTGGCCAGGCTGGTCTCAAACTCCTGACCTGAAGTGATCCACCCGCCTTGGCCTTCCCAAGTGCTGGGATTACAGGCACGAACCACTGTGCCTGGCCAGTTTTAGTGTTTAATAATTAATAGCACAACCGTCCAAGGTGGACGGGGGTCAGGAGCACCAATTTCCGATGCATTCAAAAATCCACGTATCACTTTTTATTTTTTGAGATGGAGTTTTGCTCTTGTTGCCCAAGCTGGAGTGCAATGGCACAATCTCGGCTCACTGCAACCTCCATCTCCTGGGTTCAAGTGATTCTCCTGCCTCAGCCTCCTGAGTAGCTGGGATTACAGGTGCGTGCCCCCATGCCCAGCTAACTTTTTGTATTTTTAGTAGAGATAGGGTTTCACCATGTTGGCCAGACTGGTCTCGATCTCCTGACCTTAGGTGATCTGCCCACGTCGGCCTCCCAAAGTTCTGGGATTACAGGTGTGAGTCACCATGCCTTGCCTACATATAACTTTTGAAGCCCCCAGAACTTAACTACTCATAGCCTATTGTTGACTGGAAGCCTTACTGATAACATAAACTGTCAATAAACACATATTTTGTATGTTATATATATATTATGTACTCTATCCTTACAAAAAAGTAAGCTAGGGAAAAGAAAATGTCATTAAGAAAATCATAAGAGAGAGAAAATATATTCACTGTTCAACAAGTTTAAGTGTATCATCATAAAGGTCTTCATCCTCGTTGTCTTCACCTTGAGTAGACTGAGGAGGAAGAGAAGAAAGGAATTGTCTTGCTGTCTCGGGGATGGCAGAGGGAAAGGAAAATCTGCGTATAAGTGAACCCCTGCAGTTCAAACGCCTGTTGTTCAAGAGTTCACTGTATTTCCATCATGGGGCATGTAAGTTACCTTTGTCCTGTTTTTGTGATAGTAATACAGGAATACGGGAGATTATCAATGATTAATAAACAAATAATTATAATAAATAAATTAATAAATTAATAAATAATGGCCAGGCGTGGTAGCTCATGCCTGTGATCCCACCGTTTTGGGAGGCTAAGGCAGGCGGATCACAAGGTCAGGAGTTTGAGACCAGCTGGCTAATATGGTGAAACCCCATCTCTACTAATAATACAAAAACCAAAATTAGCCAGGCCTGGTAGTGGGTGCCTATAGTCCCAGCTACTTGGGAGGCTGAGGCAGGAGAATCACTTGAACCCGGGAGGCAGAGGTTGCAGTGAGCCGAGATCATGCCACTGCACTCCAGCTTGGGTGACAGAGCGAGACTCTGTCCCAAAAAAAAAAAAAAAGAAATTAATAAATAATTTCTCAGTGGAATTTTCCTTTCATAAAAAGCAACCCCAAACCATTTCTTCTCTAACAGAAAGCAGCCTGAACGATATGCAAACTAGGAGCTTTTATTTATTTATTTATTTTCTTAAAAAAACTTTTTTTATGTTTTGAGATGGAGTCTCGTTCTGTAGCCAGGCTGAAGTGCAGTGGTGCAATGTTGGCTCACTGCAATGTCCGCCTTCCAGGTTCAAGTGATTCTCCTGCCTCAGCCTCCCAAGTAACTGGGACTACAGGAGTGCAACACCACGCCCAGCTAATTATGCCCAGCTAATTTTTTTTTTTTTTTTGAGACGGAGTCTCACTCTGTCGCCCAGGCCAGAGTGTAGTGGCACAATCTCAGCTCCCTACAACCTCTGCCTCCCAGGTTCAAGCGATTCTCCTGCCTCAGTCTCCTGAGTAGCTGGGATTACAGATGTCTGCTGCCATGCTTGGCTAATTTTTGTATTTTAGTAGAGACAGGATTTCGCCATGTTGCCCAGACTGGTCTTGAACTCCTGACCTCAGGAGATCCTCCTGCCTTGGCCTCCCAAAGTGCTGGGATTACAGGCATCAGCCACCATGCCAGGCCAGGAACTTTTTTTTTTTCCACAGAGTTTCTCTCTTGTTGCCCAGGCTGGAGTGCAATGGTGGGATCTCAGCTCACTGCAACCTCAGCTTCATGGGTTCAAGCAATTCTCCTACCTCAGCCTCCCAAGTAGCGGGGATTACAGGCATGCACCACCATTCCCAGCTAATTTTGTACTTTTAGTAGAGAGGGGGTTTCACCATGTTGGTCAGGCTGGTCTCGGATTTCTGACCTCAGGTGATTCACCTGCCTCGGCTTCCCAAAGTGCTTGGATTATAGGTGTGAGCTACCATGCCTGGTCTGGCCAGGAGCTTTTATAAGTAAATGCCAGCAGCTGTACTTGGGAGCCAGGTTACATTCAATATGGTGATTCCTGCTCTCTTTTCCTTGTCACAATGTGTGCCTGTGTCATGGCGCCTCTAGGTAAAACCACATGTGCAGGTATCATGGCGGCCAGGTAGAAGCCGCATCTGCATGATAAAATGTTGCGGGAAGTCAGGGACCCCGAATGGAGGGACCAGCTGGAGCTGCAGCAGAACATAAATTGTGAAGATTTCATGGACATTTATCAGTTTCCAAATAATACTTTTATAATTTCTTATGCCTGTCTTTACTTTAATCTCTTAATCCTGTTATCTTCATAAGCTGAGGATGTACATCACCTCAGGACCACTGTGATAATTGTGTTAACTGTACAAATTGATTATAAAACATGTGTATTTGAATATGAAATCAGTGCACCTTGAAAAAGAACAGAATAACAGTGATTTTTAGGGAACAAGGGAAGACAACCATAAGGTCTGACTGCTTGCGGGGTCGGGCAAAAAGATCCATGTTTTTCTTCTTGCAGAGAGCCTATAAATGGATGTGCAACTAGGAGAGATATCACTAAATTCTTTTCCTAGCAAGGAATATTAATATTATTACCCTGAGAAGGGAATGCATTACTTGGGGAGGTCTATAAATGGCCACTCTGGGAATGTCTGTCTTATGTGGTTGAGATAAGGACTGGTCTCCTGCAGTACCCTCAGGCTTACTAGGGTTGGGAAAACTCCATCCTGGTAAATTTGTGGTCAAACCGGTTCTCTGCTCTCGAACCCTGTTTTCTGTTGTATAAGATGTTTATCAAGACAACACGGGCACTCTGAACATAGACCCTTGTCAGTAGTTCTACTTTTGCACTTTGCCTTGTGATCTTTGTTGGACCCTTATCAGTAGTTCTGCTTTTGCTCTTTGTCCTGTTCCTTCAGAAGCATGTGATCTTTGTTAGACCTTTACTAGTAGTTTTGCTTTTTGCCTTTTGAAGCATGTGATCTTTGTACCTACTCCCTGTTCTTACACTCCCTCCTCTTTTGAAACCCTTAATAAAAACTTGCTGGTCTGAGACTCAGGTAGGCATCATGGTCCGACTGATATGTGATGTCAGCCCCGGCTGCCCAGTTGTAAAATTCCTCTCTTTGTACTGTCTCTCTTTATTTCTCAGCCGGCCGACACTTATGGAAAGTAGAAAGACCCTGCATTGAAATATTGGGGGTGGGTTCCCCCAATAATAAAAGACTAGGGTCTGAGGGCCAGTCTTTTCCCGGGCTGTGTAAATGGCATTCCTGGTCAAGCCAATCCCCTGGGCCCTATGTACATCAATCACTGCCTCCTCAAGCCTCTGTACAAAACTGATTGCATTCTGCCACAACCCGGAGACCTTCTCTTGGGTGACCCGCTTTCTCAGCATGAGGAAGCCTTTGCTCTTTCTCTTTTTTTCTCTCTCTATTAAACTTTCCTTTCCTAAACCCACTCGTTGTGTGTGTTTGTGTCCTGAGTTCTTTCGGTGTGAGAGGAAGAACCAGGGTATATACCCCAGACTATGGAGTCATTTCATTAGCAGCCACTGATAATCATTGAATAGATTTATTAATTCATTAGGCATTATGAAATAATGGTATTTCATTAAGTCTAACAAAAATATTTTCATTGGTCTTCCTTTACTAGCTGAATCACTTAAGCAGTCTTCATGTTGCTGCCTCTTTAGCTGTTTTGGTTGCCTGAAGCTTTCTCTAACAGATCCTCAGAAATGGTCCCTGGAAATAGTGTTTCCCAAATCCTCGTTTGTTTGCCAAAGTGTGTTTGCTGCCTTAATACTTGAATATCAGCTGAGCTGGATTTAAAATTCTTGGCTCACATTTTGAGTATTCTAAGTGTTACTCCATTGATTTCTGGCATGAAACACTCATGTTGAAAGTCTGGTGACATTCTAATTTTCTTTTTCTTTAAAAATACTATTTTTTGGCCTGTTTGCACAATACTTTTCTTTTCTTTTTCTCTAAAATCCAATAGTTTCAGAATGGAACTATTGTGGGCTGATTTTTCCCAATATATGCAATGTGTCTGTTCAAAATGTAGTTTTAAATTTTTTTAATTTTAATTTTTAATTTGAAGGAAGTTTTTTTGAACTTCAGTTTGTAGTAAAAAAACAGAAAAAGCACCAGACTCCTCTTTTTGAGAGGAAGCTATTTTTTCTCATGCAATCCTAAGAGTTGTAAGTGGACAGATTCCTCTCAGGTCTAAGACTCTGCTCTCTTTTGTAGGGCGTTATCAGATCTTTTTCGCTTTTGGGAGTACCGGAGATAGCTTGGTACTGTGAAAGCTTTTGACCTTAGTGTGTGTGTGATGGCTGAAGTTTTGATGACTGGTGAGAGCTACAGTGTTAGGGGTAGCTGATAGCAGTTTGCAGTTAATGTTTATTACTACAGGAGGCTACCTGCTTCTTTGGACTTTTTAAGAAAAGTGTGGTTTGGGCCCTGAGGATTGCATGCTTTCTTGGCCTTGTCCTTTAGTGGGCTCCACTCTAAAGCCAGTAATCTAATTAGGAAACAGCCAATTTGAAGACTACCTATGAAACAAAATCAGTGTTTGAAACTCTGTGGAAGAAATTTACATCTTTAAAGGTAATCTCCATTTGTAAGGGCATTTCTGTCTTTGACTTAAATCACTAGGAACTTTATCTCTGGGAAAGACAATGGCTTACAGTTTATGTAACAAACCTTGATTTTGTGTAGATCTAAGTTCTGTGCCTTTGAGGTGTAAATTTTCTTTCTTTTGCCTGAGTCCTCTCTTTGAAGATGCAAATTTGGAGTTGCCTCTCTAACAATTGTTTAGGGAGTGGAACAGGTATGCAAGACATTACTAGCCTAAAGTGAGGAAGAAACTGAAAACTGGCAAATGAAAAATCTTTTCTTAAAAATTATTTTTATTCACTCTTTGAGACAGGATCTCACTCTGTTCCTCAGACTGGAGTGTAGTGGTGCAATCACAGCTCACTGCAGCCTCAACCTCCTGGGCTTAAGTGATCCTCCCACCTCAGACTCCCAAGAAGCTAGGATGACAGGTGTGTGCCACACCTGTAAAAAATTATCATGTGGTCAAAAATTACTAAGCCCAGCTAATTAAAAAAAAAAAAAAACAACTTTTTGTAGAGAGAGATCTCACTGTGTTGCCCAGGCTGGGTGAAAAATCTTTTTTACTTTTGGTTTTTTTTGAGACAGAGTCTTGCTGTGTCCCAGGCTGGAATACAGCGGCGCAATCTTGGCTCATTGCAACCCCTGTCTACTGGATTCAAGCAGTTCTCCTGCCTCATCCTTTTGAGTAGCTGGGATTACAGGTGGGCACTACCACGCCTGCCTAATTTTTTTATTTTTAGTAGAGACAGGTTTCACTATGTTGGCCAGGCTGGTCTCTAACTCCTGACCTCGTGATCCTGTGGCCTCAGCCTCCCAAAGTGCTGGGATTACAGGCAGGAGCCCCCGTACCGGGCTGAAAAATCTTATAAATTTATAAGATGCTTCTGTCTGTGTGTCTGTTATGTTTATTCGAGTCATGTGTATGTGATATTTGACTACCAAATTATATGAAAGAGCTCTAATCAATTGGACTAAAGAAAAATTAAGCACTTAAATCAACTATTAATCAGAAAAATAGATACTAGCTCAAATGCTTTTCAGTTTATGTGACTTTAGTAATCTTTAGTAAATAAAACTAGTTTCAAAATTCTCTTCGGTAATTTAAAACCTTAAAGTCATGTTTTGTTAAAGTAAGTAATCCTAGGGTTTTCCTAGAAATAGTCTTACTAAGAGTTAGAACAGTAGTTAATATATGTAATTGGAACTGCTAGATACAGGAGAAACTATTCTACATAGAAAGTATATAAAGAAAGGAAGATGTGTTTTTGGTAATGGTAAAAGTTAAAAAAAAAGATGTAGGTTTTGCTTAAAGGAAAAGTAATTGTGTCTATTTTGGGGCTATTTAAAGACTGTTTCAAAATGAAGGAAAACAATAATGCAGATGAAAATAAATGGAGAGAAAGAGGAAGGACAAAAAAGTGGGGAATGAGGAACCTTTGATTCCTAGCTGGCCATGTAGTCACCCATGGTATGGAGCTGTAGCTGTGCTGCATTCAGCTACTAAAAATAAAATTTGCCTGTGAAATTTAGAGATGGCTCAAACTCCTGGGAAGTTGGTTCATTAGATGCATAAGGAGATGCAAACCAATAAGCATGAAGCAAAATATTCACTCTCTTGGTTATTTTTATCAGTAATAGCGAAAATGAAAGTTGAAAAGTTTAAACAGGCTTTATGTAAGGTACCTTTGACTTCTTTACCTAAATGTTTTTTGATAATGAATATTATATCTGACTAGGGGATGTTTTCCCTACCTACTACTGTGAAACAGAAGGCATGTATATCTGCGCTTTGAGCAATGTTAATTGGGCACACTAAATGGGAACAGGTAACATTGTCTGAGCCCACAGAGTATAGAGTAGAAGCTGGAGTGCTGGTAGGGACAAATTCTCCACTTGATTGCCCTTTGTGGAGCCCATACTAGGGCTCATGGCAAAAGCCTGTGAACCCTTACCAATGACGACTACTGGGACTTTGGACTGAGAATGTCCACTTGAGGGGCATTTACCACCTTGGTATGGGATGTTAACTGAAGCTACCCCCATGCTAATGGAAATAACAGGGCCCAAAAGAGTTCCATGATAAAATGGAAATGGTTTACATAGTATTGAAAATGACATTGCAAAATTGTAACTGAGACAGTGAAAGAGATTTGGCCTAACCAACTCCATCTTGCTTCTGACCTCCAAGCTGTCCTTGTTCATTCCTGGGCATAGGCTGAACTAACTTTGGGAGGAACTTAGTTTATAGTTTAAAATAAAGACAATAACAGCCCTTTCCCAAAGCAAACTTCCTTCTTGCCTGGGGACTAGACTGCCTTTGCAGGATTAACAAATTAGCTACACAATTAGAAATTATGGTTTAGGAGTCATGCAGCTGGAGAATACAAGATTTTGACCCTCCCTAAACTGCTCCTAAGATCAGTGCTTGAGATATTTTGCAGCCTCTGCACTTGATGCATCAGCCTGGCACCACCCAGATTGATAAATTGGCTCCTCTGATCTTGTGCCCCCCGCCACCAGAAACTGACTCAATGCAAGAGGACAGCTTCAATTCCCTACGACTTCATTTCCTACTTAACTAATCAGCACTAATGGCTCACTGGCTCCCCGCTACCCACCAAGTTGTCCTTAAAAACTCTGCTCCCCAAATGCTTGGGGAGACTGGTTTGAGTAATAATAAAACCCTGGTCTCCTGCACAGCTGGCTCAGCATGAATTACTCTTTCTCTATTGCAATTCCCCTGTCTTAAGACATTGGTTCTTTCCAGGCAGTGGCCAAGGCAAACCCATTGGATGGTTACAGGATCATGCTACCTTAGGAGTACAAGGAGGAGGTACTCATAGGCAGGGAGCTTCTCTTTTTTATTTTTACCTCGGACCGACACTGGAACTGTGTGAGAAGCTACTAAACAGCTCTGGGCTGATTGACAAAGAGCTGCTTGTGCTGGGGATAGCAATTCCAAGGTGAACAAATGAAATCTTGTTTGGATGACTACTACTATGATTGAAGAAAAGTGAAAAAAAAAAAAAGTTTTCTTTTGAGCTATTTATAGCTTATGATGATTGAGTAAAGTGTATTTTTTTTGTGAGCAAAATTTACCTTTCTCTATACCTGAATTCTCCAAAATTTGAAAACTATTTGTGAGTATTCTTATTTTATTGGCAATATAGTTATTTGCATAAGTTCAGTAAGAATCTGTTTCTTTTGTAACAGGACACAATTGGAGATGCTGGTCATTTTACCACTGCTTTGACTGTGATGGCTTATCTTCAGATATGACCAGACTGAGAAATTGAGGTTGGCTTTATAAAGCCAATAAAAAGCCCCTTAGAGACCAAGCATGGTGGCTCACACCCAGCACTTTGGGAGGCCAAGGTGGGCGGATCACATGAGGTCGGGAGTTTGAGACCAGCCTGGCCAACATGGTGAAACTCTGTTTCCACTAAAAACAAAAATTGGCTGGGCGCAGTGGCAGGCACCTGTAACCCCAGCTACTTGGGAGGCTGAGGCAAGAAGAGTGCAACGGCTGGCTTTGCTGCTGTTTCTCTGGCTAAGCCCACTGAACCTGGGTGGGGAACAGCGATGCAGTGAGCGGGACCATACCCCACTGCACTCCAGCATGGGAGTGACCAAGAGTGAAGCATGCATCTCACAAAAAAAAAAAAGGCACTCAAAACGGCCTCACCAAGCTTGAGACACTGCAAGGTTTCTGATTATAGTAAGAAAAGAATATCACTTTCTATCAGGCCCAGGAACCTTAAGATATTCTGGGACTTTCTCTCTACTCTGTGAAAAGAGAGTAATTCCTACAAGTATTTGCCAAAATCTAATGGCAAGCCCTTGTCTTGGCTTCTGACCGTGAGGCTTCTAAAAAGTCAAATCCAAAATTCCTTATAAAAGCTTCACCAAAGCCAACTTAAAAGGAGGCTATATGGCTGATCACTATTATTGCTACAGTTTATGTAAGGAACCAAACCAAGTATAATGACACCAACATTTATTTTATTTATTTATTTTTTTGGAGATGGAGTTTTGCTCTGTTGCCCAGGCTGGAGTGCGGCTTGGTGAGCTCACTGAAACCTCTGCCTCTTGGCTTCAAGTAATTCTCCTGACTCAGCCTCCCGAGTAGCTGGGATTACAGGCACATGCCACCACACCCAGCTAATTTTTGTATTTTTAGTAGAAACTGGGTTTCACCATGTTGGCCAGGCTGGTTTCAAACTCCTGACCTCAAATGATCCACCTGCCTCCAGCCTCCCAAAGTGCGGATTGCAGGATGTGAACCGCACCTGGCCCAATATTTATTTTGCAAATAAATTTGACCTACTATGATTTATTCTTGGTGGAAATGGGGGTGCTGGAGAGATAAAAATTTAGATTCTAGCCCTGACCATTGTTTTGAGTTTTTAAATTATGTGCCTACAATTTGGACTAATCCTGAATTATTTCCCAGCTACACAAGAAATCTCTAAAAGGCGAGGCCCATGGTGTCAAGCCTGTAATCCCAGCACTTTGGGAGGCGGGCAGGCGGATCACAAAGGTCAGGAGATCCGAGACCATCCTGGCTAACATAGGTGAAACCCGTCTCTACTTTAAAATACAAAAACTAGCCGGCGTGAGTAGTGACCTGTAGTCCCAGCTACTCGGGAGGCTGAGGCAGGAGAATTAAGTGAACCTGGGGCCCGAACTTGCAGTGAGAGCCAGTCACCCTGCACTCCAGCCTGGGTGACACAGCCTTGAGCTCAAAGAATCAGGTTTTTAATTTGCTTTTTACAATTTATTTAGTTATTTGGAGGGGTGTGTGTGTATGTGTTAATTTTCTTCATGAGGCTGGGCACAGTGGCTCACGCCTGTAATCCCAGCACTTTGGGAGGCTGAGGCAGGTGGATCACGAGGTCAGGAGTTCAAGACCAGCCTGGCCAGCATAGTGAAACCCCACCTCTACTAAAATACAAGTGTAGGGCATGGTGGAGTGCTTGCATAGTTCCAGTTACCGGGGATGCTGAGGCAGGAGAATCACTTGAATCTGGAGCAGAGGTTGCAGTGAGCGAGATCATGCCACTGCATTTCCAGCCGACAACAGACCCGACCTCTGTCTCAAAAAATTTTTTCTTCATGATGCTTTTAGTTGGCTCCTTAGTGGAATAGGTTTTTCATTTTTGTTGTTCTGGAATAAAAATTCTCACTCTTGTTTTTTTTTTTTTTCTGAGACAGAGTCTCACTTTGCTGCCCAGGCTGGAGTATATACAGTGGTGTGATCTCTGCTCACTGCAGCCTCTGCCTCCTGGATTCAAGCCATTCTCCTGCCTCAGCCTCTCAAGTAGCTGGGATTACAGGTGTATACCACCACGCCTGGCTACAAATTCTGCTTTTTATTAAATTTTTTATTTTTATTTTTATTGTTTAGTGACAGAGTCTTGCTTAGTTGCCCAGGCTGGAGTGCAATGTTGCAATTATAGCTCACTGTGGCCTAAAACTCCTGGGCTCAAGTGATCCTCTTGCCCCAGTCTCCCGAGTATTCAGGACTACAGGGTGTGCACCACCATGCTTGTCTAATTTTGTTATGTTTTAAATTTTTTGTAGAGACATTCTTGCTTTGTAGCCCAGGCTGGTATCAAAACTTCTGACTTCAAGCAATTCTCCCTTCTTGGCCTCCCCAAGTGCTAGGATTACAGTTGTGAGCCACTGTGCCTGGCCTACAAATTCTCTTTTGATTGTGATTCTTGTGTGCATTACATTTCTTTTTGAGACAGAGTCTCTCTGTTTCCCAGGCTGGAGGGCAGTGGCATGATCTTGACTTACAGCAACCTCTAGCAACCTCCACCTTCTGGGCTCAAGGTTCCTCCCACCTCAGCTTCCCAATAGCTGGGATTACAGGTGTGTGCCACCATGTCCAGCTAATTTTTGTGTATTTTATAGAGATGGCATTTTTGTTATGTTGCTCAGGTTGATCTCAAACCCCTGACTTCAAGTGATCTGCCCACCTTGGTGAGCCACCACTCCCAGCCTTATATTTCTACTGTCTGTCACCCAGGCTGGAGTGCAGTGGCACCATCTTGGCTCACTGCAGCCTCTACCTCCCAGGCTCAAGTGATTCTCCTGCCTCAGCCTCCCCAGTAACTGGGATTACAGGTGCCCACCACCACGCCTGGCTAATTTTTGTATTTTTAGTAGAGATGGGGTTTCACCATGTTGGCCAGGTTGGTCTCAAACTCCTGACCTCAGGTGATCCACCCACCTCTGCCTCCCAAAGTGCCGGGATTACAGGCATGTGCCACCGCACCTGGCCCAAATTATTAATTGTATGTATCTCTCATTGTTCTACTTCTTCCAAGAAAACTGAAGTCAGTGGAAAATTTGTTGATTGTGAGACGATTCAACAACTTGTGGAATCTATTCCTAAAGCCCACTGGGGGCCCATCTGTTTTCCATTGCCAAGGCACTGCCGTATACCGTATCAAGCACCCTCCCTAAAGGCTCAGGGGCCATAGTGAAAGAGGACACATGGATTGTAAGAGCCAGATTATGGGGGTGGAGGGTAGAGGCTGAAGCAAGTCCATCTTGGATGCTAACCCACCATGTTAGCTTCTGATTAACCCCAATTCCAGGAAGGCTGCTGAGATTTCCAGTTTATGGGTTGTTCCTTGTGTAAGAGCACGAACTTACCGCAAATCCTGCCCTTAGGGCAAATTCCTACCTATTCCCGCAGAAGCATGTGTGTCATTCCGCTACGGTTGATAACACCTGAGTCTAAGGGGTAATGGCATGGGGACCCACCAGCTTGTCTGCCACCGTCTGGGGTAGGTTTGCATAAACACACCTGCCCACTGCCAAACAGTTCCTCTTCCTTGCTCTCCTCCCACCTTTTACTCTGACCCCCTTTCTTTCTATCTCTCCTTCCTTTTTTCTTTCTTTTTGTTTTTGAGATGGAGTCTCAATCTTGCCCAGGCTGCAGTGCAGAGGCACAATCTTGGCTCACTGCAACCTCCAGCCCCTGGGCTCTAGCAATCCTTCCACCTCAGCCTCCCAAATAGCTGGGACCACTGATGCCAGCAACCATGACCAGCTAAATTTTTGTATTTTTGGTAGAGACGGCATTTCGCTATGTTGCCCAGACTGATCTTGAACTCCCAAGCTCAAGTGATCCACCCCTCTCAGCTTCCCAAAGTGCTGAGATTACAAGCATGAGCCACCATGCCCGCGCACCTGAGAGAAATCTTCTTTTCTATGGCCTCATTGTTCCTATCTTGCTCAGTTTGGATTTCATGCCCAGGCTTTTCTCCTCAGGGTGGAGCTTTGTTCTAGAAAGATGGTTTGGTTTGGTTTGTTTGAGAGTTCACAGGGCCCAGACCTCTAGGCCACTTCAGCGTGGCCAGAGGTTTCTCTAGTTTCCATGTGACCACCTTTCTTCTCAATGCCAGCTTTGCTGCTGTTCTCCAGTGGCCCATTGAACTTTCCAGTGAGTTCCTTTGGTGATTTGGGGTCCTTCAGTTCTTACGGATATCACGAATCCCTTTACCTTCCGTCTTCTTGACGCTGTGTGGACCATGCAATTATTGGTAGCTTGTTTCCACTCACTCAAATTTTGGAGCTCAAGGAGAATCTGATTGCTAGGATTTGTTGCAGTTGTTGGCCATGGGTTTTGGTTTTGCTAACCTAGCTGTTGTGAATGTTTTAGTGGTAGGATGCAAGGAGGTTCAAAACTGCTCTTCTACCTGGTTGCACAACTTGGTAAATTTACTAAAAATTGTTCAATTGTGCACTGAATATGGGTAAATATCTATATATATATATTTAATAATAAAACAGACACAGGTTCTCACTATGTGGTCCAGGCTGGGCTTGAACTCCTGGGCTAAAGCTATCATCCTGCCTCGGCCTCCCAAAGTGCTAGGATGACAGGCATGAACCACCTGCTGCACACAGCCGTTTTTCTGTTCTTAAGACAGTTATGCCTATGGTTAGAGGATCACTGCACTTGCTGACGAAGTGGTCACCTGCAGGAACAGCTCCACCAGGCAGCATCTTTTTGCAGGGCCAGCAAGACTGGTCACCACTGTTTACCCCACCAATCAGTTCTAGAAGCAAGTAGATCCAGAGACACCACTACTGAGTTTCTTCATGGCCAAGACTTCTGCTTTTCTAGCACTGGGTGGATGATAGGAAACCACACACATTCCTTTTGGTAAAACAGTGAGCCCACATCTGAAGAATGGCAAGTATTGAATAGGGCAAACTGAGTTAGAAAACCTGGAATTAAATTACAGCCAGGTAGATTGTGGTCATATCATCAGGGATATGAAATCCAGGACTGATGGTTAAGCACAGGCAACTAGAGTAAGACAGGTTCAATTTAGAATGCTATCTCCATCATTTATTAGCTATGTGGTGTTAGGCAAATTTCTTACCCTCTCTGAGCCTCATTTTCCTTGCCTGTTGTTTAGTACTAAGGGTTAAATGAGATAACATATACAAAGGATTTAGTGTAATAACAGGCATTAGCAAGCATTGGTTAATGCTGGGCTGGGTCTCCAAGTTTGTGGGCTCCTCCTTAGAACTCCCTGCTGAGAAAGACAATTATCCATTTTTGCAGTTTGACCTCCCCTTGTCTGAGGTCAGGGTGACAGATTTGCTTCTGGTCTTTTGTAGCTTTACAAGACGTAGGAGAGCCAACATAGAGTTGGTGCAAATTAGAATTTCAGGAAAGTGTCTGCAGGGGGCAGAATTGCAACAGAAAAATAACTATCACTAATGTTTGACACAATCACAGGCATTAGCTATTGTCACTGAAACGATTATCCAGTGGAAGGAAAACAAACAAAAAACCCTGCACCCTGTGATCGAATGTTTCATAGAAACCATTGCTGACTGGGTGGATACAGTTCTGTGCTGTGGATACACACCTTTTGTTTCCTACCTAGGCAGGGATCCTGGATGGGGTGAGGCCATCTGAGCTGCAGGCTTGGGAAGCAAACCAGAAAGGGCAAGGAGGCAGCTTGAGGGCCTCTTTGGGCTGGGCGTGTTTGGAAGCTGCTGTCTCTGCGGGGTTGTTTTGATCTACCAGGCACAGAACGTTTGAGTGCTCTTTGCAAAACCCTTTTTCGGGACTCATTGATGATGAAATGCCACTCCACAGAGGCGATGAACAAAGGAACGCAGCTGGACATCTGGATGGGACACATGCCAGGCTCCTCCACCCCAACATGTCCTCAACGACATTCATCACTTGTCTCCCAAACTGGTTCCTCCTCCAGTTCAGTGAATTACGTCACCATGACTTAGTCACCATGCTGAAAATCTGGGTGTCCTCTCTCCTCCTCCCTCTCCCTCTCTGCCTGCTTTCCTCTCTCCATGTGGCATTCATAGAGTCTAGCTGACTAACCCAGAGGCACCTTAGTGCTCACACCTCTCCAACTAAGTGCAGACCATTCCTCTCAACTTGACCGTGGCAATGGTCTAAGTAAACACCTGCCTCTAGCCACAGCCATGTGCACCTCACCATTTCCTTGCAGTACTCCCTGGCCATCTTTCTTTATTCTTCCGGAGAAAGGGCCTTGCTCTGTAGCTCAGGCTAGAGTGAAGTGGTGTGATCAGAGCTCACTGTAACCTTGAACTCCTGGGCTTAAGCGATCCTGCTGCCCCAGCTTCCTGAGTAGCTAGGGCCTCAGGTACACACCACCCCTCCTGGCTAATTTTTAAATTTTTTGTAGAGATGGAGTTTTGCTAGGCTGCCCAGGTTCTATCTTTCTAAAACTAGACACACACCCCACTAAAATTTTAGTGACATTACTACCAAAGAAAGGAGAGCACACATACTAGGAAACATAGCTGTCTTTGTCATGTGCAGTATGAGCCAGGCACTGTGCTGAACAATACACATAAATCTCTCAATCATCAAGATTACATGTAAAACTCTAGGTCATGTAAAACTAGGTCATGTAAAACTCTAGGTCAATACCATTTCCTTTTCCTTTCCTTCAGTAAATCTTTTCTCAGCTACAACTTCCTCCTTCAGGGATGCCAGAGATTTTTGCTCAGTGACTGGAGACATTCCCTTGTGGAAAACATTATTATGTTCTATTTAATGTATAAGAAAACAGAGGCTCAGAGAGGTTAAGCAAGTTGCCTAATGTCACGCAGTAAGGGAAAAAGTCTTAATGTTATCTCAGGTTATCTGACTTCCCAGGCTTCCTGTTTAACCACTTACGCTAAACTAAGGATGAGTAATAAGGTCCTTGCATCTCAGGAACATGGGCCAGTAGGAGAGGTGGATCTAAACGAGTAACGTTAGTGGGGTATGACAGATATTCTGGAGAGCTGAGGGAGAAGTGGGCCACTTGTTTTCCTTACCTTTTCTCCACACTGCACAGCTTGGCTTTTACATTGCATCAGTATAGTCTTCACAATTTTGAGGTCTAAATATTTTAAAATATTAGAAGGCCGGGAGTGGTGGCTCATGCCTGTAATCCCAGTACTTTGGGAGGCAGAGGCAGGAGGATCACTTGAGCTTAGAAGTTTGAGACCAGCCTGGCCAACATGGTGAAATCTCGTCTCTACAAAAAATACAAAAATTAGCTGAGTGTGGTGGTGCATGCCTGTAGTCCTAGCTACTCAGGAGGCTGAGGTGGGAGGATGGCTTGAGCCCTGAGGCAGTGGTGGTAGTGAGCCAAGATCATGCCACTGGATTCCAGTCTAGGGGACAGAGTGAGACCCTGACTCAAAAAAAAAAAAAAAAAAAAAAATTGGAAAATACTGTACAGTTGGAGAATGGCCCCAGCGGAATGATTGCTCTCCACATAGCTCTGCTCCCGTGCCCCGCAAATTGTGCCCCCACTCAGTGTAGAAACTTTTACTCCTGCTATTAGAGTCATGATTCATGAAGCTTCTTAAAAAAGAAAGAATGGAAGGAAGGAAGGAAGGGGAGAAAGAAAGAAAAAAAGAAAGAAAGAAAGAAAGAGAGAGAGAGAAAGAAAGAAGGAAGGAAAGAGAGAGAGAGAAAGAAAGAAAGAAAAAGAAAGAGAGAAAGAGAGGAAGAGAGGGAGGGAGGGAGGGAGGGAAAAAAGGAAAGAATCGTGAGCAGATTCTGATAAGCTCTGATCTTTGATCTTGGGCCGTTGGTGAGTATGACATCTTTTATGTCAAGAGACAAAACCCTGTTTCTCCCTTTGTGGGGTTACAGCACAAGTCTGACAGCTCGCAAAAATGAACCTTCACAGATCTAGCCATCAATTCTTCTCTCTCAGAAAAATGCAGTTGCTACTAAATGGGCCCTGAACCTCATTTCCATGGGGAGCACTGTATGAGTGTGCGCCCGAAACTAGTGTCCTTCTCCCTCCGTCCCTCCTCTCTTCTTCCCTTTCCCCTCTCTCCCTCTCTTACCTTCTCTTTTCCTTCCTTCTCAACTGTGTATTAAGGATCTATTTCTGCCAGGTACAGTGCTGGGAGCTGGGATACAGGGACAAATAAGACACAGATCCTGTCCCTAAAGAGGTAATGTTCCCATTATAGAAGAGAAGAACGTGCACTTTGGGGCCTGAGTGTGTCAATCAAAATTCCAGTTCCACTACTTGCCAGCTGTGTGATCTTGACAAGTTCTTTAACCTCTCTGGGTCTCAGTTTCCTCATGTGTGAGATAGTCTAACACAGGAATCTGCCTCAGAGTTGTTGTGTGGCTTACAATGAGAGGATGAGAGGATTATATATGTCATGCACCTAGAATGGTGCCAGGCACATGAAAATGAAAATACTACATAGGCATTTATTATTATTTGCATACTGTATAGTACAGTCCTGAAAGCTGCATTCTGATCATTTGTATTCTCCGAAGATAAATCACACAGCATGGCACATAGTAACTTCTCAATCCATAAAATGGTAATTTGAATGGAAAATTCTGGAATTATTTTAGGTAAGCTGTTACTTTGTTCCTCCTTGCTAAAGTGTGAAGAATACACAAAACTGATCTGTTAAGGGAATTTTATGAGTATGACATCTTTTGTGTCGAGACAAAACGATGATAAAAACCTAGTAGTGAAGACAGGCTGAAAGGTTTAACTATTGCCATCTAAGTTGACCTGGAATGAATTCTCTACCCTGGGACCCTGGTGGTAAGTTATGAATTAAACTGGACAAGACAATCCTAGGCCTGCTGACTCTAACTGAGGATTAGCAATGTGCAATAGAGTTCAGCACTCCAACTTTTCTTTTCTTTTTTCTTTTTTTTTGCTTGTTTTTTGTATTTTTTGAGACAGGGTCTCACTCTGTTGCCCAGGCTGGATTGCAGTGGCATGATCATGGCACACTGCAGCCTTCATCTCCTGGACTCAACCTCCTGAGTAGCTGGGATCACAGGTGGATGCCACCATGCCTGGCTAATTTATTATTATTATTTGCAGAGACAGGGTCTTGCTAGGCTGCCCAGGCTGGTCTTGAACTCCTGGTCTCAAGTGATCCTCCTGCCTCGGTGTCCCAAAGTGCTGGGATTACAGGCATAAGCCACTGCATCCAGCCAGCACTTCAGTTTTTAGCAAAGGAAAAAGAAAGAACAAATTTCAACCAAGCTTCACCATCCTCACAATACACAGCATGTGTGTGAGAGTGGGGTGGTAGTGTGGGCCGGGGGTGTGCTGGGACCATGAATCTGAAGCATCAGTTCAGGAAGCCAATATTTTAAACTATTCTTGGATTGAGTTTTTTCCCCCCATTTCTCTTATTCAGAACATTTATATTTATTTATTTATTTAAAGTGAAAGCAAGTTTATTAAGAAAGTAAAGGAATAAAAAGAATGACTACTCCATAGGCAGAGCAGCCCAGACCATTTCTTTTAAAGGTGCTGTTAGGAATAATTATTACTCTCTTGGGGACTTTCTTTTTATAAAGTTAAGTAATCACATGTGTGTTTGAAGTAGGTCAACAAAGAGGAAGTGTCTGGCTTTGCTTTCTAAGCAACTCTGCCTGTATTGTCATCTACATAACTTCTTAATTAAAAGTCTCTTCCAAGTTCACAAATAAGAACTGCCCCCCTGCTGCCTGAAAGCGGTGATTTACACTAACAAATGTCTCAAAAAGGCATGTCACAAACATGGGTAGACAAAAAGATTATTCATGTTCATATGATTTAAAGCAGGGGTGTCCAATCTTTTGGCTTTCTCGGGCCACATTGGAAGAAGAATTGTCTCGGGCCACACATAAAATACACTAATACTAACAATAGCTGATGAGCTAAAAAAAAAAAAAAAAAAAAACAAATTGCAAAATAATCTAATAATGTTTTAAGAAAGTTTACAAATCTGTGTTAGGCTGCATTCAAAGCTGTCCTGGGCCGTGTTGATTTAAAGCTTTGATTCGAGTGTTTCTACAAAGACAAGTGGGACTGGAACAGCCAATATTATTTCAAAAGTCATGATATTACTCAGGGCTTGGTAGGGCTCAGGTAACTTAGCTGAATCAAAAATTGAAACAGAATGATGCCATGGGTGAACCAGGCAGACTCATGAATGTGACCTTCTTTGGAAAAAGGATCTTCGTAGATACAATTAACCTGGGGCTTACCCCAAGTCCAGCTGCATCAATTACTCATTGTGTCTCTTGGGCAAGTTTCTTTTCCAAGCCTCAGTTTCTTCGTCTACAAATTGGAGCAAATAATAAAACTCTACAGTCTTCAAATCCAAAAGTTTTGGAAACGGATATTCTATTCTTAACTACTTTGGTGATGAAATCTAATCGACCTGAACTAATTTGTTCATAAAACCCTTTCACGTGGCTTTTTATAGTCTGTGTTTATTTTGTTTAATGTTAATTTACCTGTTTTGCTACACAATTATTAAAGTATTAGTTTAATAATTGAAGCAGTCCCAGACCCTGCTGGGGGTGGCACATAATATATTATACTTGTAACTTTTTTTTTTCTCAAAAATCTAGAAAGTTTTGAGTTCCAAAACACACCTGGCCCCAAAGATTTCAGATAACAAATTGTTGACCAATACCTTCCTCATAGGATCATGACAACAGCATGAAACAACGCAAGTAGAATTTCTGGAATACCCTATGTTAATGCCATTTCCCTTCCTCTTTTTCCTGAATTGTCTTTTCTAAGGCACTAAATTCTTCCTTCAAGCAGCAGCCAGAGATCTTTGCTCAATGGCTGGTAAGGTTTTTCTATATTTTTGGCATCTGTATCTATTTGCCCAACTTGCCTCCTAGTCTGTAAACTCCTTCAGGGTAGGGATTGTGTTCCAGTGATTAGCGGCACACAAGCTGCCAAAAGTTTAACAGATATTTAAGAAATAGGCCAGGCGTGGTGGTTTATGCCTGTAATCCCAGCTACTCGGGAGGCTGAGGCATGGGGAATTGCTTGAACCCAGGAGGCAGAGGTTGTGGTGAGCAGAGATGGCACCATTGCACTCCAGCCTGGGCAACAAGAGTGAAACTCCATCTCAATAAATAAATAAATAAATGCAGCAATTATTTATTAGGTTTCTGGTGGGACTCATAGTCTTCTGATCACATTTTGGGTAGGGATGCACCATGGAAGGGGGATTTACTACAGATGTACAAGAAAAGTTCTGGAGTCTTGGGGAAGCCAGCAGAAGAGCACAGCCACGGGAGGCAATGATAGGGACTCCTTGCATCCAGGTTTTCCTGGCACTGTCCCACTTTAAACCTGTTGTCACAGGACAATCATTGACTCCTGTATTAGTCTGTTCTCACGCTGATAATAAGACATAACTGAAGCCAGGTGATTTGTAAAGAAAACAGGTGTTTTTGTTTTTGTTTTGAAACAGAGTCTCACTCTGTTGCCCAGGCTGGAGTGCAGTGGTACAATCTTGACTCACTGCAACCTCCGCCTCCTGGGTTCAAGCAATTCTCATGCCTCAGCCTCTGAGTAGCTGGGATTACAGGTGTGCACCGCCATGCCTAGCTAATTTTTGTAATTTTAGTTGAGGCAGGATTTCACCATGTTGGCCAGGCCGGTCTCGAACTCCTGGCCTCAAGTGATCCACCCACCTTGGCCTCCCAAAGCAGTGGGATTACAGGTGTGAGCCACTGCGCCTAGCTAGAAAGAGGTTAAATTAACTCACAGTTCAGCATGGCTTGGGAGGCCTCAAGAAACTTACAATCATGGTGGAAGGGGAAGCAAACACATCCTTCTTCACATGGCAGCAGCAAGGAGACGTGTCAAGCAAAAGGGGGAAAAATCCCTTATAAAACCATCAGATCTCATGAGAACTCACTCACCATCATGAGAACAGCAGCATGGGAGTAGCCGCCCCCTTGATTCAATTACCTGCCACTGGGTTCCTCCCATGACAGGTCTGCATTGTGGGAACTATAATTCAAGATGAGATTTGGGTGGGGACATAGCCAAACTATATCAACCCCCGTTTTTTCTCTTGCATTCTCAAATGTGTCTTCATTTGGATAAATCATGTGGACACCCTGCACAAGGAGCACCAGGGGGCAGTCTCAGGGTGCAAGGAGTTATTTTGTGTGCAGAGTGGAAGAGGAGGGGGATTCACTAAAAGGAGAGAAGAGGGTGCCTAAAAAGGCAGGCTTGAGGGATGGAGGAGACAGAAGTGAGGCTAGCAACAACCTAGATCCCCTTAGCAATGAGAAACAGCATAGTCTTTAGAGTCAATAGACACGAGGTCACATGCCAGCTGTATAACTTATTGACTGTACAACATACTGTAGTGGGTTAAATTGTGGCCCCTAAAAAGATACACCTATGTCTTAGCTCTAGGAACTTATGAATGTGACTCTTGGAAAAAGAGTCTTTGTAGATGTAATTAACTTAAGGCTCTCAAGAGGAGATCACCCTGGATTATCCTGGTGGGTCCTAAATCCAGTGACAAATATCCTTATAAGAGAAACACGGAGGAGAGACCCGGAGAGGAGGAGAAGCCCGCATGAAGATGGAGCAGAGACTGCAGTTATTCAGCCAAGTCAAAGAATGCCTGGAGCCACCAGAAGCCGGAAGAGGCAAAGAAGGATCCTCCCCTAGAGCATTTGGAGGAGCATGGCCCTGCCACACCTTGATTTCAAACCTCTGGCCTCCATAACTATGAAATAAATTCTTGTTGTTTTAAGCCACCAAGTTTGTGGCAACTTCTTACAGCAACCTTAGGAAACTAACACACAGAGTGTGAACTTCCTAAACATTGTGACCCTCAGTTACCTTATCTGAAAATGGGACTAAAACTTGGACCTGCCTTTTAGGGTTGCTTTAAGGAGTAATAGAAATTATACATGGGAATTACATGGCACCAGCTTGGTCCTTAACAGATGGAAACTGTCATGATGGCTGATGAAGAGCAGTAATGAGATACTGAATTTGTCCAGCAGATGGCAGAAGATGGATTTGCAAACAAGAGGACTTCATAAGGTTTGCTGCCCAGCAATGCAGCACCAGGCCTAAAGTAGCTTTCCTAGCTCACAAACTGATGAGGATTAACCCTCACCAACTCAAGTGAGCTCTCAGCTCTGTAGAAACTAAACTACTTCTGTTTTCCTTTGACCATTGTACACCACAGAGACGGCCACTGGAGAACATAGAGTGTAGTGCAACAGAAAATACCTGGGTTCTAGGCTCAGCTCTATCACCTAACTAGGATTCAGTTTGCTCATCTGTAAAGTAGTGACAAGATGAAATACCAAGTGCAACATAATTAAAGGACTGTTGTGATACCAAAATAACATAATGTGTGAAAGTGCTATAAAAACAAGATGCTATAAAGCACAGAAGGGACCCAGGAGAGATTAATTCATGGAGAACTTCTTCGTTTTTTTGAGACAGAGTCTTGCTCTGTTGCTCAGGCTGGAGTGCAGTGGTGCAATCTCAGCTGACTGCAATGTCTGCCTCCTGGGTTCAAGTGATTCTTGTGACTCAGCCTCCTGAGTAGATGGGACTACGGGTGCATGCCACCAAGCCTGGGTTTTTTTTTGTATTTTTAGTAGAGATGGGGTTTCACCACATTGGCCAGTTCTCAAACTCCTGACCTCAAGAGATCCATCCGCCTTGGCCTCCCAAAATGCTGGGATTACAGGCATGAGCCACTGTGCCTGTCCTAATTAATGGATAACTTCTGCAAGAATCCAGGGTCACAGTTGATTTGTTTATTCACTTATTCACTCAGCAAACATTTCTTTGTGCCAGGCATTGTGCTAGGTCCAGGGAATACTGCTTACATTGGAGAAGTTCGCATTCTAGTTTGGGTGGACAAACGTGATAAAGATGTGTACAGGGCGTAATTTTCTCTCGGCTGCCAGGGTAACATTCTAACTCCATGTTTTGGTTTAAGAAACACATTCGATTTTATGTAAAATATTGTATATTTTCTCTTTTTAAATTTCTTTTCCCTATTTACAATAAGGCTTTCTTGCAAAATTAAGAAATATGTTTGAATGAGCAGTCTCCTTGGTAAAACATTTATATTTCCTTCTTAATTTATTTGTAAAATTCTACTCTTAAATACTACTATTTATGGTTAAGTGAGAAAAGAAAATTGCAGGACAGAATGCACAGAAAGATCTATTTATCTATCTATATAAAAGCTGGAAGAATATACTCCTACACTGTTGACAGTGGCTACCTCTAGGGAAAGGGTGAAGCGATATTTGAAAAAATGGGGCTTTTACATTTCTTCTTTTCTTTTCTCTTTCTTTCTTTCTTTCTTTCTTTCTTTCTTGTTTGTTTTTTGAGACAGAGTTTCATTCTTGTTGCTTGGGTTGGAGTGCAATGGTACCATCTCAGCTCACTGCAACCTCCACCTCCCGGGTTCAAGCAATTCTCCTGCCTCAGCCTCCCGAGTAGCTGGGATTATAGGCATGTGCCACCACGCCCAGCTAATTTTGTATTTTTAGTAGAGATGGGGTTTCTCCATGTTGGTCAGGCTGGTCTCGAACTTCTGACCTCAGGTGATCCGCCTGTCTTAGCCTCCCAAAGTGCTGGGATTATAGGCTTGAACCACTGTGCCTGGCCTTACCTTTTATTTTCTATACTCCTATATCACTTGCATTTTTTTTTAAAACAAGCACACACTTCCTTTCCCATTAAAAAAAAGAACAATATTTTTCATGACCCTGTCCCAGACAACTCTTCTGTACTCACATGGCTAACTCAAACACTGTGATGTACACTGATGAGGGAGCTAGTTGTCTCCCTTTTTGAAAGAAAATTATAAGGAAGGGGAAAGTCCATATTTATTCTCCTTTGTACTCTTGTAGAGGTCATCTAATAGGAAGTGTTCCAAGCTGCTTTAAAGCCCTTCTCCTCTTTAAAGTGGTTTACAAACATTAGCTCAGCACCCTTCAGGGCCTCATAGTGAGACGGTCTCATATAAGAGGCTGGTGAGTCATAAGGAAGTGGCAGCTGTGGATGCCATGCCAGTGGTCCTAATAACACTCCTAACATGTGTCTCTGGCTGTACTATGCTCAAAGGGTTTTCTCCTGCATTATCTGGTATAACCCTTCTATGACCCTTGGGAGGTTAGGTCAGTACTGCTACTCCTATATTATATAACAGATGGAGGAATCTATAATATAGGTTCTGGAAAGTGAAATGACAAGCCCAAGATGGGGAAGCCAGTCAGCAGGAGGGTTTCACGTCACTTATGTGTCAATTACTGCACAGCACAAAAGAGAGGATCACTAATGTCAAACCTCGTATGACATAACTTTGGCACTGGGGAGGTAGGAGAGGGAGAAGAGCAAACAGTCTTTCTGCCTAATCTTCCCCTTTTTTTCTTTCCTCCCTTCTTCCTTTCTCCTCATTCCCTCTCTGCTTCTACTTCATTGGGAAAAGAAGAGGTGAGGAAGAGGACCCTGTTAGAGAAGTAAACAGATCATCACAATTCAGCAGCCAAGTTTTATGCAAATTTAAAGTACACCACAGATTTGAAGGAATGTGCCAAAATATATTAATCAAGTCTCATTTCTGTGCAAATATTGAAGAAACGAGAAGCTTCTCATACTGTAAATTAGTTAAGAGTTGCTCGAGTTCAATACAGGAAGGCTGAGTGGCTTGCAGGCGGTGTTCACACTTTTGCCACACGGGGACGCCACCACCGTTGGTAACCGGACACACCGGCCACTCCGCCAGGGTGGAACATGTGAGCATTGCGTAATATAAAGTTTCACTCACCCTCATCACTCAGTTTGAAATGACCATTAACACAGTTTTCTCTCCCATCAAACTAAATTCCTCAAAGGCAAGCTTAGACTTACTCTTTTAAACCCCATCTCTTAGACCAGTGTCTGGCATATAGTAACTTATCATTAAGATTTTTTTCTCTTAAAAGTTTTTTTTTTTTTTTTTTTTGACAGAGTCTTACTGTGTTGCCCAGGCTGGAATGCAGTGGCGCGACCTCAGCTCACTGCAACTTCCGCTTCCTGGGCTCAAGTGATTCTTGTGCCTCAGCCTCCAGAGTAGCTGGGATTACAGGCGTGTGCCATCATACCTAGCTAATTTTTGTATCTTTAGAAGAGACGGGGTTTTGCCATGTTGCCCAGGCTCATTTCAGACTCCTGTACTCAAGTGATCTTCCTGCCTCAGCCTCCCAACGTGCTGGGATTACAGGGGTGATCCACTGTGCCCAGCCTTAAAAAGTATTCTTAACACAGAAAATTTCAACGTATCCCAAAGTACAGAGTATAATACAACGAATTCCCTTGTACTCATTTTCCATCTTCAACAACTACCAACTTATGATCAATCATCTGTCCTCTATACTCCCTATTTCTTAGAATTAAATACATAAATGTAAATATTTTGGTGTAAGACATTGTAAAAAAGAAAAGAAAAGAAATGTACTTGCTAGGCCTCTCTCACTGACTTTAAAGTACCTGGGTGGGTGGCGGTGGGCAGAGTGGAGAGAAGGAGCATTTTTCTAGAGGTAGGAGCCTTTTGTGGAACAATTTCCTGTAATAGGAAAAATTGAGAAGGGTAAGAGGAAGGAATAATGATTATTATGTGCCAAGTATTGTGCATTATTGTTTAATTTCATCTTTCTGGGAGATACAGGTATGACATACCCATTTTAAAGATAAGGCTCACAGATGTTGAGTGCTGTATCTTCAGCAAAGCTGGGACTGGAACTCAGCTGTGTGTGGCTTCAAGGTCTGTATTCTCCACCCTCTGATATAACGAACCTGCAATGCATATCAAACCAAATCCACCCATGGTCTGAGGCTCTCCCTCCCGCCCGTGTACCTAAATCCAGCTTTATTCACAGGGCCTTGGGGGACAAGCCCCTGAGGGTTACTCCAACCCTTTGGAGAAGGAAGGGTTTCCATGCCTAGAGTGTCAAAGGGGAATTCAGTTTCTTATTAAACAGAGCTCATTTCCTCCTGTTGCTTGTCCTAAGCAAATGACTGCCTGAAGTCCCAAAGAATTTGTAAGTAAATTTGTAGGTCAAGAGTAGTGGCTCCTGCCTGTAATCTCAACACTTTGGGAGGCTGAGGCAGGAGGATTGCTTTTGTCAAGGAGTTTGAGACAAGCCTGAAAAACACAGCAAGACCTGTCTCTACAAAAAAAAAAAAAAAAAAATAGCTAGGCGTGGTGACACACACCTGTAGTCCCAGCTGCTTGGGAGGCTGAAGCGTGAGAATTGCTTGAGCCCGGGAGTTTGAGGCTGCAGTGAGCCATGATCATGCCACCGCACTCATCCTGGGTGACAGAGTGAGACCAAGTCTCAAAATAAATAAATAAATAAATAAAAAATTGTAAGGGGTTAAACAATAAAACACACATACACTGGTTAGGATAAGCCATTTGTGGGAAAAATCTAAGAGATTGTATTTATGTGTGTTCTTGAATAGATTAGACTGGGTTTGATTGCGACTCTAAGGAAGTAAACCAAGCCCCAATTACTTTTAGGGAAAGGAGACCCCATTGTAAGAGAAGGAAGCTGATCAGCCATGGCAGCTTGGAAAATGACAAGTCTCAGGGGCAAATGCTGGCAAGGTCTGTCCATTCAGTGTCCAGGCAAGAAGAAAGCTTGGCAAGCAGACCTGAGCAAAGAAGTCTGCCAGGCAAAGCAACCCCTCTAGTGGGTAAGAGCGCCTTGAGCAATTCAGCTGAGAGATAGGTCTTCTATTCAACCTTTGCCACAATTCCTTGCTCGCTCTTCTGGATAATTTGGCTTCTTGGGTATTCGTTTTTCAACAGGGAAAGAACAAAGTGCTCTGGCTTGTATGAACTTCCAGTACTCTCGAAAGTTGATTTTCTCATTATAAATGAATAAATTGGCTTTCTGGTTATAACTTGGCTTCTCCAGTGATTTGCCTCCAGGGAGAGAATGGACTGATCTCCCTACTAGAGTGTGCTGTCTGCTTGCCAGCTTAACTACTCTTTGTAAGCGAATAAATGGGCCTTCTGTAGTTTATATATCAGCCTCTCAGGGGTGCCTGCTTAACGCCTGGTTTCCTGGGAAAGAAGGACCAGGTGAGAAGTGCCAACAAACAGGTCTCCTGGCCTGCAAGAGAGCAGGCCCCTTAAGTGGAGAATTCATCAAGGCAATGAATGCGGTCTCCTGGGGTCTCTTGGGAGAGAGCTGGTGTCTGAACCACAGTGACACGTGGCCTTAACACAAGGAATTGAACCTTCATGCCCCAAAGGAAGCAAGTTTGGATCCTTTCACCCCTAAGCAGGTTATTCCAGCTCAGTGAGGAGAATCCCTACTTTATTCCCATTGGCATGAGATGAAGAGGTTCTCGGAAGCAAAACTTTGCCATGTCGCTCCTTCCTTTAAAACCCCTTGACAGCCTCTTATTACTTAGAGTATAAAGTCCAAACTCCTTGTCAAGACTTGCCTTTATGACAGGAAAAATAAAAAAATTATTGCTACATGATTTCATCAAATCAAATCCCCTTATAACTGTAAGGTGTTTTATTATGTGAAGTGCTACATAATGCTGTTGATGAAACTATGATATCCCATTGATCATAAAACACATCCAATTTCAGAGACTAAAATGTGAAAAATATTGAAATCTGAAAGTCACTAAAATATGGTATTTAAAATGAAAGCTTCCCTTTTAGCAGAGAGATACAATTCATTTTAAAGAAAAATAATTCTGGCTGGGTGTGGTGGCTCACACCTGTAAATCCCAGCACTTTGGGAGGCTGAGGTGGGCAGATCCCTTGAGGTCAGGAGTTTGAGACCACCTGGGCCAACATGGCAAAATCCCATCTCTACTAAAATTACAAAAATTAGCCTGGCGTGGTGGTGGGCCCCTGTAATTCCAGCTACTCAGGAGGCTGAGGCAGGAGAATAGCTTGAACTTGGGAGGTGGAGGTTGCAGTGAGCCGAGATTGTACCACTGCACTCCAGTCTGGGTGATAGAGCAAGACTCCATATCAAAAAAAAAAAAAAAAAAATTCTGTTGTTTAGGAAAACACTGTGATGGATTTTATATTTTTGAGAAGGTATGGCTTATATGCTTAGGCTTGGATAAGTGAGAACAAGTGAGAGAGACAGAGAGAAAGAGAGAGAGAGAGAGAGGAATTGCTCTATACAGTAAGGAACTAGAGCTTTCCTTGCTGCCAGAACAGTGGGGATGGGGAGATATGAGGAAGGCCTAGATTCAGAGTAGTATTCTCTAGAATTACCTGGGAGTTTTCAAATGCATGCCCAGCTGGCCCCACTTTCATAGATTCAGACTAAAATGATTTGAGGTGAGTACTGGGAATTGGTCTTTTATTTTATTTATTTATTTATTTATTTATTTATTTATTTATTTATTTATTTTTTGAGACAGCATCTGGCTCTTGTTGCCCAGGCTAGAGTGCAATGGTGTGATCTTGGCTCACCACAACCTCCGCCTCCTGGGTTGGGTTCTCCTGCCTCAGCCTCCCGACTAGCTAGGATTACAGGCATGCGCCACCATTCTCAGCTAATTTTGTATTTTTAGTAGAGACAGGGATTTCTCCATGTTGGTCAGACTGGTCTCGAACTCCCGACCTCAGGTGATCCGCTCTCCTCGGCCTCCCAAACTGCTGGGATTACAGGTGTGAGCCACCGCACCTGACCCGGGAATTGGTCTTTCTAAAAGTTTCTAGGAGATTGTAACTGGTGAGACAGAGGAGGTGGTGGTCACAGGTCCTTAAGAAGATAAAGCTGGCTGGTAAGAACCTTCCTATGGTGGAGGTGGCCTATGCACGTTGGGGTCACCACGGTCAGTGTTTCATCATAAATGGTTTTCTGTCTGTGCTGTGGCATTCTTTGGCTCTCTCAAGCCTGCAGTGTGAGCTGGCCATCCCAGCACTTGGATGTTACTGGTGTTTTGGGGAATGGAGGAAGTGAGCTGCTGCCCAGCAAGGAAGATGCAGAGGACAGACTTCAGGGGCTGATTGCAGCAGCAGAGCTGAGAGCAGCGAGGGACAGAGGACCAGGGCCACAGAGTCCAGAGCCAGGAGAGCACCGCCTCGCCCTACCCCCAGAACCACACCAAATCCTCAGGGATACTGGGCTTCCCACTGTTAGTGGCATGGCTACTTCAGCTTTTCCATTCGAATATTGAATGAAAGGATCATGCCCAAGGGCTTGAGGAACTGGGGACATTCAGAACCAACTCTGGTTTCATCATGTGTTTCATGATCTGGTTCCTGCCCACGTATCCCACTCCCTCCACACCTATGGCCTCACCCTCACCTCTATCCTGGGCTGCTTGAAATACCTATTTACCCTTAAAGACTCAGCCCAAGGTTTACCCACTCTGAGAAACCTTTTCTTCCCCTCCCCTGTCCTTCACCCCGCCTGGAGTGGATGATTTCCTCCTGCTGCTCTGATGGATCACCTGCAGGCCTCCCAGCATGCCTCCGTTCTGGGCTGAATTGTGTCCCCCCAAAAGATAAGTTGGAATCCTAACCTCTGGCGCCTTATGTGACCTTATCTGGAGATAAGGTCTTTATAAATGTCCTTATACAAAGGGAAAAATTTAGGCACAGAGACACACATGTACAGGGAGCAGGCCATGTGAAGATTAGAGTTGATGTTGCCACAAGCCAAGGAACTACCAGAAGTAGGGGAGAGGTCTGGAGCAGATCCCTCTCCAGCTCCACCAGAGCGGAGGAGTAGAGTACACCAAGAGAATAATTAACAGGGGAATCTGGCTAATTCCAGAAAGCTTTTCAAGGAAAGTGACATTTGAGCTGAGCAGAGAGGAATGGCCCTGCTGACACCTTGGTCTTGAACTTCTAGCTTGCAGAATGGTGAGATAGTAAAATTCTGTTTTTCTAAGCCATTCAGTTTGTGGTACTCTGTTATGGCAGGCCTAGCAAATTTATATGGCCTCTGACATGTCAGTGACTTCATGTTTTTAGGTCTGTTACCTCCACCAAGCTGTAAACCCCTCAAAAGCAGAGACTGCCTTACTCACTTTTGCACTTCATCTAACAACGCCTAAATATTTGTTGAATGAATCAATGATTACAGTTCATTCCCAGTTTCCTGAATCTACTCTCAGAAACAGTACATGGTGGTAGAAAATGCCTGGTGCTTAGCTGGCTGCTGTTACCAGCTCTGCTGCCATCTGTCGATGACTGTCATCAATAACCACAGCAATGACAATGACCCCAGTTTCAGCTAGCATTCGGTGGACATCAAACTATATGAGAATGCATTTATTCAGTCTGTCACTCAACAACCATTGAGTGGTGCTCGCTTTGGCAGCACACATACTAAAATTAGAATGATACAGAGAAGATTAGCATGGCCCCTGCACAAGGATGACAGGCAAATTCGTGAAGTGTTTTATATTTTTAAGACTTGTGCACAAATATCACAAGCAGCTTTATTTGAAATCGCAAAAACCTGGAAACAACCCAAATGTCTAACAACAGGTTAGTGGATAAACAAGTTGTGGTATACTGGTATATCCATACAGTGGAATAATTCTTAGCAATGAAAAGGAATGAATTGTCCATATAGGCATCAATGTAGATCAACTCAAAATAATTATAAATGAAATAATCTAGGTAAAAAATGAGTACATATTATATGATTCCATTTATATAAAATTCTAGAAAATGTAGGCTAATATATAATGACAGGAGCAAATTGATCATTATAGCCTAAAAATGGGGAGAAGCAGAGGGATAGGAGAAAGGGATTACCAAGGGGTATAAGGAAACTCATGAGGGAGGTGGATATATTCAATATCTTGATTCTGGTGATGGTTTCAAATTGTACACTTTAAATATGTTCAGTTTATTATATGTCAATTATCTTCAACAAAGCTATTATAAAATTAAAAAAAAAAAACCCATTGAGTGACCTGTATGGGTCAGATTCTGTGCTAGGAACTGAGAATAGAATGCTAACCAAAACCAGCCTGGTCCCAGCCTTCATGGAGTTTATAAACTAACAGGAGAGACGGATCAAGTAGTTATATAATTACAATGATAGTAAATACTAAAAGGAGAAGTAGAGTACAACAAGAGAATAATTAACAGGGAACCTGGCTACCCCAGAAAGCTTGTCAGAAAACGTGATGTTTGAACTGAGCAGAGAGGGATTTGTAGAAATAAGCGAGGCAAAAAGGTAAGTGAGCATGTTCCCAGTAGAGGACACAGCATGTGTGAAACCTGTTCATTCAGCAATCATCTACTGAGAACTTACGGCATAGGCAATTGTTCTAGGTCCTGCATTCAGCAGGGAAAACAATTAATAAAGATCTCAGCTGTTGTGAAGGTCACCTTCCAGAAGCCGGAAGGAGGTGAGCAGGAAGAATGGGGGAAAGAAGAAAGTGTGGCAGGTGTCTTCCACGATATGAAATTGAAAAGTCCTGACCTGCTGAATCTGTCTTTTTTTTTGAGACAGAGTCTTGCTCTGTCACCAAGGCTGGAGTACAGTGGCATGATCTTGGCTCACTGCAACCTCCGCGTCCCGAGTTCAAGTGATTCTCATGCCTCAACCTCCCAAGTAGCTTGGATTACAGATGTGCACCACCACACCTGGAGAATTTTTGTATTTTTAGAAGAGATGGGGTTTTGTCACGTTGTCCAGGCTGGTCTCGAACCCCTGACCTCAAGTGATCCACCTGTCTCAGCCTCCCAAAGTGCTGGGATTACAGGCATGAACCCCCATGCCTGGCCCCACTGAATCTTTCTTTTTCTTTCTTTTCTTTTCTTTTTTTTTTTTTTGAGACGGAGTTCCACTCTGTTGCCCAGGCTGGAGTACAATGGCATGATCTCGGCTCACTGCAACCTCTGCCTCCCAGGTTCAAGTGATTCTCCTGCCTCAGCCTCCTGAGTAGCTGGGATTACAGGCGCGCACTACCATGCCCGGCTAATTTTTGTATTTTTAGTAGAGACGGGGTTTCACCACGTTGGTCAGGCTGGTCTCGAACTCCTGACCTCATGACCCTCCCGCTTCAGACTCTCAAAGTGCTGGGATTACAGGTGTGAGCCACTACACCCGGCAGAATCTGTCTTTCATACCTAGAACAGTGCCTGGCATACTGCAAGAGCTTAATAAATTATTTGCTGCAAATGAACGAGAGTCATCAGGTGGGGTGGGGCTGGGGTGTGTGTGGTGATTCTGATACAATCTGAGTTAACTGCCACAAAACTAAAAAAGTGCTTTAGAGCTTAAAGAGGCTTTTAACATTCACAGCACTATTTTTCACTGCTATTAAATGGTGCAGTCGGTCTCAGTAATCCTAAGAACTCTTCTGATAATAAAATGTTCTCAGCCTGTGAGTGATCCAGTTTTAAGGCCAGCTTCACAGCTGTTGGCATTCTTCACCCAAGTCAGATTTTATGGTTCTTAAGTGGCAGGGTTGACTGTGCTGAGGCACCTCGGACGGAAGAGACTGTGTCCTTCCCGTTCTGGTGGTTGTCTCCTTTGCTTAGGTCATCATGACCTCCAGTCTGGGCTATTAAATGAGGAAAGAGCTACAGTCCAACTTATACTGTTTAGGAAAACATTTTGATAGACTTTTGGTTGATAGAGGCAGTTTCCATCTCGCTCTCCTTTTTTTTTTTTTTTTTTTTTTTTGAGACAGAGTCTTGCTCTGTCACCTAGGCTAGAGTGTAGTAGCATGATCTTGGCTCATTGTAGCCTCAGCCTCCTGAGCTCAAGCGATCCTCTCACCTCAGTCTCCTGAGTAGCTGGAACTACAGGTGTGCCCCATCATGCCCAGCAAATTTTTGTATTTTTCTTTTTCTTTTTTTTTTTTTTTTGTGAGACGGAGTCTCACTCTGTTGCCTGGGCTGGAGTGCAGTGGCTGGATCTCAGCTCACTGCAAGCTCCGCCTCCCGGGTTTACGCCATTCTCCTGCCTCAGCCTCCCAAGTAGCTGGGACTACAGGCGTCCGCCACCTCGCCCGGCTAGTTTTTTGTATTTTTTAGTAGAGACGGGGTTTCACCGTGTTAGCCAGGATGGTCTCGATCTCCTGACCTCGTGATCCGCCCGTCTCGGCCTCCCAAAGTGCTGGGATTACAGGCTTGAGCCACCGCGCCTGGCCCACAATTTTTGTATTTTTCATAGAGACACGGTCTCACTATGTTGCCCAGGCTGGTCTTGAACTCCTGAGCACAAGTGATCCACCTGCTTTGGTCTCACAAAGTGTTGGGATCATAGGCATGAGCCACCGCACCCCTCGTATTTTTTAAAATTTATTTTTAATGTATCTGTTGCCCAGGCTGGAGTGCAGTGGTACAATCTCGGCTGACCACAACCTCTGCCACCCGGGTTCAAGCGATTCTCCTGCCTCAGCCTCCCAAGTAGCTAGGATTACAGGCATGTGCCCACACTCAGCTAGTTTTTATATTTTTAGTAGAGATGGGGTTTCACCATTTGAACAGGCTGATCTCAAAACTCCTGACCTCAGGTGATCCACCCTCCTTGGCCTCCCAAAGTGCTGGGATTATAGGCATGAGTCAACGTGCCCAGCCTGTATTTTTTTTTTTTTAACAATAAAATGTTCATTGCAGAAAATAATTTAAAATAAATGAAGTCAAATGAAAAATGAAAGTCATCCATAATCCCAGCAACCAGAAGTAACCAGTGTTTATATTTGTGTGTATTTCTTGCAGGCTTTGTCTCTGCAAATATACCTGGTGTAAGTATGTATATGTATGTTTATAAAAATGAGATTCTATAATACATATCAATTTGCAATGACTTAAATAAGCTTCAGATTTTATTATAAGCATCTTTCTATGTCACTAGATCTTTATTAACATCACTATTTTAAATTCTGGCCTGGCCTGGTATTACAGCCTCCTGTATTTTCCGTTTCTAATTTCTCCCTACCCTGTGGCCAAAGTAGTCCTCCTGAAGCATAACCTGGATCATGTTACTCTCCTGTTGAAACCCTTTCAAATGTTTTCCACTCCCCATTTTCTACAGATAAAGTCCAAATTACTTGACCAGGCTGGGGACACTGGCTCCCTCCTGTAATCTCAGCACTTAAGTAGGCCAAGGTGAGTGGATCACTTGAGCTGAGGAGTTCGAGACCAGTCTGGGAAACATAGCGAAACCCCTTCTCTATTTAAAACAAAATGAAACAAAAAATAAAAGCGAGCAAATAAATTACTTCACCTGAAATTCTAGACCCTCCATGATATGACTCTGCCCCAACCTGCTTTTCCATGTTATCTTCCTTTACTTTCCCAGCTGTATCTGATACTCTAGGGAGAGCCTGATGCTTCCCAAGGACCTTGACACCTTTTCCCACCTCTGCTCAAGGTGTCCCTTCCATTTAGAATGCTGTCTCCTGCTACTCCCCAGCTACAGGAACCCCAGGCCACCTCATAGGTCTTGCTCAGATGCCACCTTCTTCAGATGGTCTTGTTTCTCTCCAGTAAGTGCACTAGGAACAGAGGTAAGTGCTTTTTTTTTTTTCTTTTTCTTTTCCAGGAAAAAAGATAATTTGCCACATCTCTGTCATTGCTTAAGACATACTTTGTTCTTTGGATGTGCGTGTGCATATACATGCACACAGACACACACATCACATTACACATATTATGATAAATTGTGCAAAGGAGGAGGAATTATGGGGAAGACTTAGAATTTGGGACTTCACTCCCACTAATGCTTTTCTCATTTACAAAAATTGTTTTTATACATCTACCTATCCATATAGATATAAACTTAGATCTATATATGAGCATATATATGTATCTATGTGTGTATAGATACACATATAAAGATTTTAGCAATTTATTTTCTATAGGTTGCCACTTTTAAGGTACAAGTTAATCTTCTTACAACTTTTATGAGTTTCAGTTGACCACACATTTTAATAGAGAGCTTTCAGGGAAAAGATACCTGAGTCATGCCCGGTGTAAACCTATCAACCTCAGTTCAGAATCTGGCTCTCCTTGGTTTTCTGCTATTAGATTGACAAACACCTCTTAATAAATCTCCTGAGCTTACGTAATTTAGTTTGGGGACTGTGAGACTCAACAACTGGATGAGATGCTAGATGGTTTGCTGGTTGTGGGCAGCTCATATTGAACCAACTCAATTTCCTGGGTTAGCTCTTCAATGCACGCATTGGCATTCAAAGCCCAGACTCCCTTTAATGTCTGAGAAATTCAATTTCCTCAGCTTTTGAAGTCAACTCTGTGGGTGTACAGCATTTCAAAGCTGCAAAAACAGCAAAGAAGAGGCCAGGAGGGACATTTTACCCAGGAGAAGTTCAGAGTTCCCGTAGTGTTCCTCATGGCTATTGACTGATTTAAGGGTTATCAGAGTAGAAACATTCAATTCTCCCTCCCCCTGAGGCTGCCTTGCCAAGTTGCTTGGCTGACCTTCATCCATTGCTGATCCCATAAGCTTCAAGCTCCACATAGAAGAATCACTGCTGGCCATGAGGGATCATCTCCATGCTCTCCCTCAGCCTTTGTTCTTGTTGACAATAGTGTCATGAAGAATTTTTCTGGACTCTAGCTCCTGTCAGATTTAATTTTCTCTTTTTACTCTAGTGTCTCCCTGAGTGATCTCATCCACTCTCACGGCTTTCAATGCCACCTATATGGTGATCCCTCCCACATTTATATCTCCACATCGGATCTGTCTTCGAAGCCCAGATCCATGGGTCCAACCACCTACTTGTCATTGCCGTCTGGATATTGGCCTGGCATCACAAACTCGACATGTTCAAAAGAAATTCATGGCCTGGCGAGGTGGCTCATGCCTGTAATCCCAGCACTTTGGGAGGCTGAGGTGGGTGGATCACTTGTTGACCAGTCTGGCTAACATGGTGAAACCCCATTTCTACTAAAAAATACAAAAATTAGCCAGGCATGATCGGGGTGGGCACCTGTAATCCCAGCTACTAAGGAGGCTGAGGTATGAGAATGGCTTGAACCTGGGAGGTGGAGGTTATGGTGAGCCAAGATTGCACCAGTGCACTCCAGCCTGGGCAACAGAGGCTTTGTCTCAAAAAAATAAAATAAAATAAAATAAAAAAATCCAGCCGGAGCGACAGAGTGAGACTCCGTCTCAAAAACAAAACAAAACTGGAATTCACTGCCTTCTAAACTCGTTCCTCTCCTAGGATTTCCTATCCAGAGGATAACGCCACCTGCTGCCTCGATACCCAAGGAAGACATTGGGAGGTGTCATCCACACCTCCTCTCCCTTTCACCTCCTCTGCACTCCCTCCTACTGCCTCACTGAGTAGTCATCAAGTTCTGCCAGTTCAGTGCCTCCTGAAGAGTTCTACCTATGTACATTGCTCTGCAGTTTCACCACCAGCACCCTAGTCCAAGACCCCGGAGTCTCCTGCCTAGACTACTACATAAGCCTTCTAACTGGATCCACCACAACCATTTTTTATGGAGGGGGTGGTGGTTAACACCATACTTGCTCTATTTAGTTAACAACCAGTTAAACAGACTGCCAGAGAATATCACCAGGATGTGCTGGTTCTCAGCTCTAAATTTGGAAAGCTGGCTTTACACACCCCAATTGGGCAAGTCTGATGGGTAGTTTTGCTAGAAGAATTCCCTACTTGACTTCTCCAAGCCAGAGACAGGTCCTGTAAGAAGTCTTCTGAGGAATTATTTTCTCAATATTCTAAAATCTAGTTTTTAAATATTGTCTCAATGGCACCAAGTGAGAGTGACGTAAGTGTCCGGCATTCCATGAGGCGGAGCATGCCAACTAGAGTTTGGTGGGCTTTAGGCACCCAGACATACATGCTGGCCCACATATTCACCCTGCCCTGTCCCCAACACTGTGACCTACAAGTATCTCTTTCCAAGGCTGTTTCCATGACTGCTGCTCCTTCTCCTCCTCCTCCTCCTCCTCTTCCTCCTCTTCCTGTTCCTCCTCCTCCTCTCTTTCTCTCTCTTTTCCTTATAGCTAGGGTATAATTGCTATATAAAACCCTGTACATATTTAAAATATATAATTTGATGCACAGGGCATATGCATACGTCCATGTCCCTGAGTAGCTGTGACTACAGGTGCCCACCACCACGCCCAGATAATTTTTTTTTTTTTTTCGAGACGGAGTTTCACTCTTGTTGCCCAGGCTGGAGTGCAATGGCACGATCTTGACTCACTGCAACCTCCACCTCCCGGGTTCAAATGATTCTTCTGCCTCAGCTTCCTGCGTAGCTGGGATTACAGGCATGCTCCACCACACCTGGCTAATTTTGTATTTTTAGTAGAGATGGGGTTTCTCCATATTGGTCAGGCAGGTCTTGAACTCTCAACCTCAGGTCATCTGCCCGCCTCGGCCTCCCAAAGTGCTGGGATAACAGGCATAAGCCACCACTCCCAGCCATAATTTTTGTAGTTTTAGTAGAGACAGAGTTTTGCCATATTGGCCAGGCTGATTTCGAGCTCCTGACCTCATGTGATCTGCCTGCCTCGGCCCTACATCCATTCTTGCTGTTCTCTAATCTGTTACATATAGCAGCCAGAGAGGATTTTTAAAAACACAAATCTGATTTTGTCATTCACTCTTCTGCTTAAACACTATCAATGATTTACCATTTCCTTCCTCCCTTCCTTCCTTCCTTCTTTCCTTCCTTCCTTCCTTCCTTCCTTCCTCCCTCCCTCCCTCCCTCCCTTCCTTCCTTCCTTCCTTCCTTCGAGATGGAGTCTCGCTCTGTCACCCAGGCTAGAGTGCAATGGTGTGATCCTGGCTCACTGCAACCTCCACCTCCCAGGTTCAAGCGATTCTCCTGCCTCAGCCTCCTGAGTAGCTGGGATTACAGGCATGTGCCACCACGCCCAGCTAATTTTTGTATTTTTAGTAGAGACGGGGTTTTACCCATGTTAGTCAGGCTGGTCTTGAACTCCTGACCTCGTGATCCACCTGTCTCCGCCTCCCAAAGTGCTGGGATTACAGGCCTGAGCCACTGCACCGGGCCTGTGATTTCTTTTATTTAAACAATCCAAATCCTTCGTCATGGCTCATAGTGCCCTGCACAACTTGGGCACATGCTCCTCAGCAGCAGCGTCAACTGGTGTCACTGGGCATCACCCAGTGTCACCCAGCATCAACCCACCCCCTTTCTTTGTCCTCTGTGCTCTTGCTGCACAAACCTCCAGTTGCTTAGATTCATGGACAGACACAGCCTTTCCCTGTTGTCATAGCAGTTGTTTACTGTTTGGCTAATTTCTATTCATCTTTTAGAGGTTTCAGCTTAAATATCCCTTCCATCGGAAAACCTTCTGCAGCCACACCGGCACCGACCACACATAGGCTTAGCACCATGCTTCTTTTCTGTTCTGCTGATCACTGTGGCTGTCATTTGATCAATAATTTGCTTGATACTGGTTTCCTCTACGAGTATCTTAAGCTTCATGATGTTTGGAACAGTATCGTCTTATTCAATGATGTATGCATTTGTTAAATGGATAAAACATATTCTAAATCTAGATCTTTCTGATATAGTAGAGCAAATGGATAATTTTTGTTGGTGTCATTTCCGTTTTCAGTGGCTGTAGCTTTGCTCATTGTTTGCCTGTTGATCAGTTTCACTTTTTTCATAGAATGCACTATGAGCATTTGCTGTAGCCAGAGCATTTGCTATGTGCTAGGTATTGGAAATCAAAGTTGAATAAGACTTTGACCCTGCCCAGAAGGAGTTTACCAACCAGCAGGATAGTTTATATTTTCATGGAAGGACGCAGACAATGGGAAAATTGGAGGTTTTCATGGAAGTGAGATCACTTACACTTGTTATATTCAATGATATCATTCATGTAGGAGTAGGTAGGGCATCAGAGAAAGGGTTATGGGCCCTCTTGGTTGAGCCAGTGTGGCTGTGGCCAGGTTCATTGAAGTCAGAGTACAGCCCCGGGTCAGGAGGGCTGAGTTGACTCACCAGGAAAGAGCACAATCAGGAGTCAGGCCAGGTCAGGTGAGCAGGCTGAGCTCACCGGCAGGGGAAGCAGGCACGGTGCACGTGGCTGTGCAGACTCAGTTTGTCAAATACTGGGCTGTCCCCAGTGGTATCTCCCTGGACACCACAAAATCCACTTGCATCAGAAGCCCTCTGTGTCTGGGCTTATGACTTGCCAGCAAGGGCTGAGTCAACGTCTTCAGGCCAAAGATTGAGCAAATGGCCCTGTATTCAGGGAGAGCAGAGTTTGAACCTGGTACCACTTGGAGCTATGGGATCATGAGACAGAGTTATGTCAGCTTTCCGAGGCCCAGTTTCCTCTTTAGCAAAATGAAACAGGAATATCTGTGACTCACTGGGGAGATGAAATAATGTACAGTAAGTGCCTCTGTATAGTTGATATTCATTAGTTATTTCTTTCCTTGTAGGTGTGGGTTCTGCTTTACAAGACCTTTTATTCCCTTTCTTCACTGCTCTATCCTCTCACCCACTCCCCTCCCCTACCACATACTTTCTCCAGTCTTGAAGAAACCTCCAGTTGTGGTTGATAAGTGGGCTCTTCCTGTGCTATGGAGGAGTACCTGGAACCTAGCAGGCACTCAACACATACTTGTGATAAATGGTCAGATGGGTGGAGAAATGAGCAAATCCTCCATTTAAAGGCTTCTACTGCCACTATAGTAACCATGTGTAGTGGTGCAATCTCAGCTCACTTGCAGCCTTAACCTCCCAGGCTCAAGTGAGCCTCCTGCCTCAGCCTCCTGAGTAGCTGGGACTACAGGTGCACACCACTACACCTGGCTAATATTTTCTATTTTTTGTAGAGATGGGGTCTCCCCCTATGTTGCCCAGGCTGGTTTGAGAAAGCCTTTTAATTTCTAACTTGACTCTGCCATAGACAGCAGACAACCTGTGACCACTAACTCCTTCAGGGATTATTCTGTGGCCAAGTCGCATTGCCCAAGTTCACACCCCTTCCTGGGATAACCTATAGTCAGTGAATGATCAATGCCAGAGTATAAATGTCTGGTCATCGTCACCTAACTCCAAGAACTCTAGAAGGTCATTCTAACTCCTGGAATTTCCCTGGGCTCAGCCTAGGCTGTCTGCTTTTGGCTTGAGTCCCCGCTCTGCATCTTTGTCTCCCTTCCTCTCCTTCTTCAAGTGTTGATCCCTAGGTCGTTCCCTAATAAATATTTTGTACCTTAAAATCTGTCTCAGTGTCCACTTTCTGGGGGATGAACTGGTAACATATTGGCTCACCTAACTAAAAGGGCCAAAGGCTATCAGGCACAGTTGGGTATAAAGCTAAGCTAAAGGCAGGCCATAGTGGCTGACACTTGTAATCTAAACACTTTGAGAGTTCAAGGTGGGAGGATCATTTGAGGCCAGGAGCAACATAGTGAGACCCCCCGTCTCTACAAAATAAGCCAAGCGTGGTGGTGCATGCCTGTAGTCCCAGCTACTCGGGAGGCTGAGGTGGGAGGATTGCTTGAGTCCAGGAGTTCAAGGCTGCAGTGAGCCATGACTGCACCACTGCACTCCAGTATCCTGGGTGAGATGATCCCTTTCCTCACAACCTTATCATCTAGTAGAGAAGAGATACCTTACACAAATAAAGGCAGATTCATTACAGTAAGTATGATTATATAGTAGACTGATATGGTTTGACTGTGTCCCCATCCAAATCTCAACTTGAATTATATCTCCCAGAATTCCCACATGTTGTGGGAGGAACCCAGAGGGAGGTCATTGAATCATGGGGGTTGGTCTTTCCCATGCTATTCTCATGATAGTTAATAAGTCTCACGAGATCTGACAGGTTTATTTGGGGTTTCCACTTTTGCTTCTTCCTCATTTTCTCTTGCTGCCATGCTATAAGAAGTGCCTCTCACCTCCCGCCATGATTCTGAGGCCTCCCCAGCCATTTGGAACTATAAGTGCAATTAAATCTTTTATTCTTCTCAGTCTTGGGTACGTCTTTATTGGCAGCATGAAAACAGGGATGCTAAGAAAAAGAAAGAATGGGCCGGGGCACTGTGGTTCACACCTATAATCCCAGCACTTTGGGAGGCTGAGGTGGGCGGACCACCTGAGGCCAGGAGTTTGAGACCAGCCTGGCCAACATGGCGAAACCCCATCTCTACTAAAAATACAAAAATTAGCTGGGTGTGGTGAGGGGCACCTGTAATCCCAGCTACTTGGGAGGCTGAGGCTGGAGAATCATTTGAACCCAGGAGGCAGAGGTTGCAGTGAGCTGAGATCGTGCCATTGCACTCCAGCCTGGGCAACGAATGCGAAACTCCATCTAAAAAACAAAAAAAGAAAAGATGGGATGAGAGTTTCTAGTTTGGGGCTTGGCCACAGAGTCTAAGGAAGCCTCCCTGAGCAGGGTAAGCTGGTTTTATAGAATGAGTAAAAAGGAGCCTGCCTAGGCAGAGGGGACCACATATAGTAGGAAGGAGTTTGATGTGTTGGAGCAACTGAAAGACCAGGGTGGCTGGACACTAATGTAACACAATTTTGTTGTAGGAAAGAGCTTTGTTTTGTGGGCTCCTTCCTTTCTTTGCCTGAACCTATCACCCTAGATGCTGCTGCCTATTGGATGCTCGAGCACCTGCTCTCCCGAGTGTGTGTGTGCATTCTCTCTCTCTCTCTGGCTTTTTCTCTACTCAGACCTGCTGCTTTCATCACATCCACACTGGCCTCTTTGCTCCTTCAAAACCAGTCTATTCTGTGCCCCTCTGGATTTCTTTAATGAATCCCAAAAATGAAAGGCAATGCATGCGCCTTCTGGGATCATCTGGCTCCTAAGGACCTTTGACGCAACTACTTGGCTGCAGGTGTGTGGAAGGATTAAGCAGAGAGGAAACAACAGAGGCGGAGGCCCTGACAAGTGGAGAAAGGAGAGCCTTTGCTGAAATGCCACGCCAAAGGGGGTGAGGTGCAGGAGCCAGGTCCTGGCATAAGGGAGATGGACCAGCACCAGGAAACAGGTCAAACCAGAGGCCCAATTATTGGCATGCCGGAAGGCAGAGGCAGCCGGAAGGCAGAGGCAGCCAGAAGATGGCTGATCTGTCGCCAGGATGCTTTACAGTCCTGCCCTGTCTCCACTTGGGAGCTGCAGCGCAAGGCGCAGGGTCTGCATGTGTGAGGAATGCGGAGAATGGCGGGCATCGGGGAAGGCCCAGTGTGGGGAGGGAAGGGAGGGTGGCAGGCACACAGGAGAAGGAGAGATTTCTGGAGCCAGGAACCACACCTGTCTACATCTTTCAAAGCTGTATCACCTTTTCAATTTAAGCAGTTTCATTTCCACTGAGATTAAAAGTGTGAGCAATTAGATAAATTGTGCCTAATTTTCTACTCCCTGAGGAAGTGTGAGGGAATAACCCTGAACGTCATCCCACCCATCAAACATCCTGGCCATAATTGCCTTCTGTATGTCTTTCTTAAGAGTTTTGGAATGTGTGTAAGTGTGTGTGTGTGTGTGTGTGTGTGTGTGTGTAGAGTGATAGAGAGAGGGAGTTTATTTATATATACTTATATTTTTACTGCAAATATATTTTTATGTTTTACCTTGCAAGCATAGTTCAATGACCTTTGCTCCCCATGCTATTTTAGGCAGGAAAATACCTCCTTCCTCTGTGCAGCAGGGGTAAGCGGTGGGACATCTGTTTACTTTGTGCTGGTCCGTTCTTCTGCCAGGAGCTCTCCCTGCCTTTCCAGGCTCTCTCACCCCAGGAACTTGGCAACTCCTGTCTATCCTTCAACTTTCAGCCTAAATACCACATTCTCCAGGAAGCCTTCTGACTTCCTGGGTTCCTCCTTGGGTGCCCACGTTGGCCTGGTGTCTGTAGTTGCCATTCGCTCAAGCACAGCATTTACTACACTGCTGTAATCACTATTTGCTGTCTCTCTCTTCTACCAGACCTGTGTTTCTGAGATTGACTTGTAACCCATTGATGAGCTGTGAAATCAAATGCCATGACCAGCATTTCTGGTTTTGTATTATTTATTTTGGGATCTTCTTCTAGGTTATATTTAAATATTAATAAAATCATGTTTGCTATTTAATTTTATGTTTTTACTTAGTCATATATGAGTGAGTGTTGTCTCATGAAACTTTTGTTTCCGTTTTGTGTGTGTGTGTGTGTGTGTGTGTGTGCAGCAGTGAAGAAGACAGACATAGGCCCAGATATTTTGAAGGATATGGTGTGAGGCAGTGTTTTTTTGAGCTGTGAACTACAGTAAGAAATACTTTTTTTTTTTTTTTTTTTTTTTTTTTTTGAGACAGAGTCTCTCTCTGTTGCCCAGGCTGGAGTGCAGTGGCATTATCTCGGCTCACTGCAACCTCCACCTCCTGGGTTCAAGCGATTCTCATGCCTCAGCCTCCCGGGTAGCTGGGATTATAGGCATTAACTACCACACCTGGCTAATTTTGTATTTTTAGTAGAGACGGGGTTTCACCGTGTTGGCCAGGCTGGTCTTGAACTCCTGACCTCAGATGATTCCCCCTCCTCAGCCTCCCAAAGTGCTGGGATTACAGGCATGAGCCACTGCACCAGACCGGAAAAAGATTTAATATAGCAGTGTATACATAGGCTCATACATATAGTTTCTAGGGCATTTTCATATGTGCTGTTTTATTATGATATGTACAACTCATGTGAGGTAGATATTATTAACTAATTTTAGATATAATACCATGGAGAACAAGCAATTAAGTGACCTATCAAAGGTCATATAACTCCTAAACATTGATACCTAGGGCCTGAATCCAGGGATTTTGATGAGTACTCATTATCACACACATATCTTTATACACCTGCACCCAGACAGTCAAAGTGTGATGAGCTCTAATATCTAATCAACATATGTAGAAATCATGATTTGTTATATGTAATAGTGTTCAAAAATCTAACTGTGCAACTATGGAATGAAGAGCTATGTAATAGTAGCAGAACTTTCAGAGGGAAAGCCACTGAGGGAGTTTGGCAAATAGTATACTTATTATAAGCCAGCTTTTGTGTCCATCAAGAAAAAGCTCATTATTTTGATTTTGGACTCCCTTAATAGAAGTAGAATATCTGGAAAGAGGAAAGTAATTATTTTATACTCTTCTGAGAGCGCTGTATTTTATTCCGGGCAGCACATGTGCAGACTCATGGGAAAGAATAGGCTGTGCTTAGAAAAACATTACCCTGAGAGGCAGGAGGGCTCAGGCCCTGCCATATTGAAATAGACAGAGGAGTGGGGGTGAAGCGAATACGCTGCAGGTGGGGTAGAACGGAGGTCATCCCATACTTGAAGAGCTGTGCTGCGGAAGACGGCGTCAGCTTTGTCTCACACAGCCCCAGTGGAAACAGCAAGGAGAGCAGTCGCTACCTGGGAAAATGGTGGTGGACGTCTGTGGTGTTTGCTGCTTCCCTTTCTTCCATCACAGAGCCCACGTGTTGCTCAGGCAGCAGCCCTCCCTTACTCTTGACCCCTGTGGTCTGTCTTGGGGATCTGAAGACTGTGGCCTCAGCTAATCACCACATTTCATCCTCTCTGGACACAATGATTAGTCCAAGAATCAGCCGATCACTCACATTAGCTTAATGGAAAGTACATTTTGAACTTTATAAAATTGCTGGTAAAAAGTTTTTTCCCCCAGTTGGATTTGGGACTGCATGGATACTTGGGGTGGCTGGAGACAGCCTGCCTAAGAGTGAAGACTTCACCCTAAAGAGTGAAGTCCACACAAAGGAGAGCCGAACCCAGAGCAGGTGACACTGTGCCCTGACTCTCATCCCGAGCCCGTGGAACTAGCCCGAAAGCCCCTAGATCTTTCAGCTGGGAGGCCCAATATGTGGCAGGTTTGCGCCTTCGAAAGGGTGCAGGATATTGCTTAGGGAATGCCTTAGGTATCAAGACTTGAGGAAGAACAGAAGATGCAGAGGGAGGACAGAAGGCAACTGCAGACCTGAAGACAGCCTCAGCCACACCCAGAGAAGCCCTGGAGCTAGAGCAGCCTTCCAGAGTTATCGGAGTTGGGGGAGATGACCAGGCATTTATACTCCTGTGTTGATCATTCATTGGCTGTGGATTGGCCCTGGAAGGGCGGCTACAATGAAGCAATCCCTGAAGGAGTGGACAGTTAAAGGTCGTCTGCTGGGAGCTCTCTGGCAGCCGATGATAAAAAGCGCTTTACTGGAGGGAGATCTGTGTGGCACATCAAGGGTGTGCTGCATAATACCTTCTTACTTACTTGTTAATTTATCTTTTGCCAAACACAGTTCAGGGGTTTTTTGCCACTGACAACTGAAGGAATAGTGACACACATGATAAGGAACCATTTTCTAAAATTCAGAGCTGTAACCTCACATACGTACCTTGGGAGGTAGTGAGCTCCCCATCATCAGAGGTATCCAAGCAGAGCATGGCAGACCACTTTGGAAGGGAAATTTTCATGCACTGGAGGGAAACTCGAGCTAGATGACCTTGCAGTCTAAGATCCCTTGACTCCAGGTCCAGAAACTCTGATCGCTTCTACTGGACTGAAACGTGGACATCACATGGACAGCCAGAGCATCCCAGATCAAGTCCTATTCCTCCCAGCCAACTTCCCTTGACTCTAAACTGAGGACAGAGGAGAGGAATGAGGAAGGAGTTTGCTAAGGAAAGAAAGGGTAGATACTTTTCTTGTCTTTATAAGGCATGTGAAAGGAGTATTTCAGCTGACTCTACCACAGGCAGGGAGTTCTCACCTGCCACACCCACAAGAGGCAAGTTAGGCTCAGTTAATGGTATCTTGGAACCTCCTCAGTAGAATTTTCTTCCGTTTCTGCCCACGTCTGAGTGTCTTCATATGTCTCCTCTCGAGTCTGGCTTCTCGTGTCACTGTGTCTCTTTGTGAGTCAGCCTTCATCGCTGCTTGTTAGGCTTTTTGTGCTTTGATGCCAAGAGCCTCAGTCTCACACGCCCCTCTGGCCGTCCCTGCCTGGGACACCAAGTTGAAGTTCCCCACCCTGTGTCTGGGTCCTCACTCCCTCGCTCCAGGCATCCAGCTCACGCCTGTCTGGTGGATCTTCTAGTCTCTGCTTTGGCTCTCTCTGACTGTGGGTGGTTTTCTCCAGCCACATGATCTCAGCCTCAGCCCAGTGCCTGCCACCTTGGAGCAGGGAGAAGAGCAGGCAGTTTGCACGTAGTGTGAGGAAAAGGCCCTGGATTCAGTGTCTGGAAAACCTAAGTTTGAGCCCCATTAGGCTCTGCCACTCACATGGATCAGTCACTTGGAATCTTGGAACTTCAATTTCTTTATCTATAAAGTGGGGAGAATACCCGTCCTGCCTCCCAAAGTTGTGGTGGAAATAATCATAGTCTAGGCTACTGTTGGTTGAAATGTGACCCCAAGCCAGGTGTTCTGCTAAGGACCTCAGTCACACGTCGTCTGTCCTTCCTGATCCTCCCAACACAACCCTTTCAAGATGGTAGTTGCATCCTAATTTTACAGATAAGGAAATGGAGACTCAGGGAGCTTAAAAAATTTACTTAAGGTCACACAGCACAGCTAAAATTTGAACCCAGCTCTCCCAACTATGAAGCTCTCGCCATTGGCTGGGTGCGGTGGTTCACACCTGTAATCCCAGCACTTTTGGAGGCCGAGGCGGGTGGATCACAAGGGCAAGAGATCAAGACCATCTTGGCCAACATGGTGAAACCCCGTCTCTACTGAAAATACAAAAATTAGCCGACGTGGTTGCAAGCGCCTGTAGTCCCAGCTACTTGGGAGGCTGAGGCAGGAGAATCACTAGAACCCGGGAGGCAGAGGTTGCAATGAGCCGAGATTTTGTCACTGCACTCCAGCCTGGTGACAGAGCGAGACTCCCTCTCAAAACAAACAAACAAAAACAAAAACCCAAAAACTCTCACCATTTATGGATTTCACTGTAAGAGGAGAAACACAGAAAGAACATGCTTTATAATGGTGAGAAATCTTTTCTGCACACCAGTATTTATGACTTTTTTTTTTTTTTTGAAAGTCTGCCCAGGCTGGAGTGCAGTGGCATGATCACCGTTTGCTGCAACCTCGAGCTCCTGGACTCAAGGATCCTCTCACCTCAGCCTCTTGAATAGCTGGGACTATAGGCACGCACAAGTACACCTGGATAACTTTTAAACTTTTTTGAAGAGATGGGGGTCTCACTATGTTGACTGGGTTGGTTTTGAAATCCTGGGCTCAAGCAATCCTCCCACCTCAGCCTTCCAACGTGTTGCGATTACAGGCATGAGCCACCGCACCTGGCCTTATTGCTATTTTTGAATCATCCATGAGTCTCTCCGGGTATCAAAGGCATAAGAACTGTTAGATAGGGATGGTGCTGGCGCGTTGGTGGGTCAATTGCAGAGAACCCTGTCGAGTTAACAGTCCTTCCCATCTCTAGTTTCTTCAGCCTCAGGAAGTATGCAGCTAGCAAATGTGAAGCAAATAAGACTTCCTGTTACTTAAGATGAACTGGAACACTAGAACCAGGAACTTGATTCTGAGATCAACTTTGAAGTAACAAAGCTTGGCTGGGGTCAAAATGACCAGCATCATTGCACCATACAAATAAGCCAGCAGTATCTGCAGCCCTCATCCTGTGGTATGGCCTCTGCAGGCACCCAGGCTGAGGCCCACTTGCAGGGGCAGGAGCCCTTGAACCGCTGCATACTGGCACAGCCCCCCACCTATGAACAGAAACAGATGCTGGCAGAATGTTTGTTTCTGCTCATCCAAACAATGCACTCAAACCTGGTTGGAAAGATGGTAAGAATGCTGCCAGAGACTAACACCTCTGAGCTGCTGCGGATGCTGGAACCCCCCAAGTTTCTCCGGTTGACGCTGGATGAGCTAGGGGGTTCTACAGGCTCATCATGGCAAGAACTAAGCTGCCCAGGAGGTGGGTGCCGTTGCTACTGTTACCTCTTAGACAAGAAAAACTGACCACAAAGCCAAATAACCCCTTGAGGAATTTACCTCAAGACTTGAAGACTCCCTAGCTTGTCCTATGAACCTTAACGTCAAGAACCACAGATTGCCACTATGATAGGCCGTTTTGTTGCAAAAGGTCAGTTATGAAGCTGTAGACTTTTTCAATTATATGAATGTGTTTTCTGGGCTCTGCTACAGCCCAGACAGTGTTCACTTCTTTTTTATTGTGGATTTTGATATTTACCTACCAAGATATTGGTTTTATTGTATGTCCCCAAGCCTTAAGTTTCTCCATAAAGGAAAAAGAATCTCCAGGGGAAAAAAAGCCTCTTAGCAGGTACTGGTGGTCATAAAACACCCAGACAACACCAGACGGTGGCGCCAGAGAGGCAGGCGGGTGGCACGAGGGCTGCATGGAGCTGGAGGCTCCTGAGTCTTCTGTTTCATTTGCTGGCAGCTTCTGTGTGCCTCAGGTGCCAGCAGCCTGGCTACTCTTGTTTCTCACAGTGTGCTGAGATGTTATGGGGTTTGTCCCTAGCGGGTCACCCAGAGTCCATCAGGAAGTGAGAGCAACTCCCTTCTGCTGCAGTGAGAGATGCACATTCCCTTTGGGGAGACACTCTAGGTCACCACAAATGGGCCACTGAAGTACCTGGCACTGGCCACTGTCACTGGCCCCAGCTGCAGTGCTGCTTGCTGTTCACGGATTTGTCTTTTTCTGTATTATTTATAGCAAACATGGAGGGCTCACGCTGGCCTAGGCGGAATCTAAGTGCTTTTACATGTGACCACGCAAAACTTTCTAACATGGCATACCAGAGCTGCAGGTGACATATGTGCCTCAATTTTTCATCACCTTACCACTGACTATGAGCAGATTCATCCGTTTATGCCACTATCATTTGTTTTGTGAATTATGTTAATACCTAATGCAAATACTATTTTCTAGTCAAGTGCGGTGCCTCACACCTGTAATCCCAGCGTTTTGGGAGGCCGAGGCAAGCAGATCGCCTGAGGCTAGGAGTTTGAGACCAGCCTGGCCACATAGTGAAACTCTATCTTTACTAAACATACGAAAAGATGGGACACACCTGTAATCCCAGCTACTCGGGAGGCTGAGGCTCGAGAATCACTTGAACCTGAGAGGCGGAGGTTGCAGTGAGCTGAGATGGTGCCACTGCACTCCAGCCTGGGTGACAGAGCGAGACTCTGTCTCAAAAACAAAACAAACAAACAAAAAACAAAAAATACCATGTATTTTCCCTGGGTGCCATGGCATGAAAAGTTGGGAAACACTGCCCTGATTGAATCTTCACAACAGCTTAGGGGTAGTTCTTCCTAATATCTCCATTTTACATATGAGAAAACAGAGGCTCCAAGGGGTTGCTTGACTGGACCAAGACCACATAGCTAATAAGCAGTCGAGCCAGGACTGGAACCCAGATGGCCTATGTCTAGAGTTTCCATGCTCTTGACCCTAGACCAGAAGCTCTCAACCCTGGCTATATATTAGAATCTGAGGAACTCAAACAAACAAACAAACAAACAAATCCAAAGTCAAGAAATTGTCACAGCCAAGGGAAGCCTAAGGAGACCTGATGACTAAATGTAATGTGGAAAAGAAGAAAGACATTAAAAGAAAAATGAAGAATTCTAAATAAAACATAGACTTTAGTTAATAATAATAATACATCAATATTGATCCATTAAATGTAACAAATGTACCACATTGATCTTAACAATAAGAGAAATGAGGGGTGGAATATACAGGAATTATACTCTGTACTATCTTTGTAATAATTCTGTAGATCTAGAAGTCATCTAAGTAAAAAGTTTAATCTTAAAAAAAAAACAAGAGAAAAATATCTGAGGGTCCTACCTCATAACAATTAAATCGGAATCACTGGAGGTGAGATTCAAGTATCAGAATTTTTTAAAAACCTCCCCAGGAAATTAAAATGTTCATCTGGGGCCAGTCGCGGTGGCTCACACATGTAATCCCAGCACTTTGGGAGGCGTAGGCGGGTGGATCACCCGAGGTCAGGAGTTCGAGACCAGCCTGGTCGAGATGGTGAAACTCTGTCTCTACTAAAAATACAAAAATTAGCCAGGCATGGTGGCGGATACCTGTAATCCCAGCTCTTCAGGAGGCTGAGGCAGGAGAATCACTTGAACCCAGGAAGAGGATGTTGCAGTCAGCTGAGATCACGCCATTGCACTCCAGACTAGGTGACAAGAGTGAGACTCCATCTCCCCCACCCCACAAAAAAAATGTTCATCCAAGATGGAGAACCCCTGCATTGCCTCCTGACATAGACTCTAAGCACTTTGAGTTCAGGGAGCTTGCTTATTCCTTTTCATACCCCAAGCACCTAGCAGAGTGCCTGATACAGGTAAGGCACTCAGTATATGTTTAATGAATAAGTGACTGACTCACTGAATGAATGAATGAATATTTCAGCCTCTCCTCAATTCAAACCTGAGTTAATAAACTCTGAAGAGATTACATGAAAACATGTGATGTCAGGCAGCAAGCCTATCATGTCTGTCATTGGCTACTGACTATTGTGTGCCAGCTGCTAGGTGCTGGTCATGGCTAGGAGTAGGCGAGGAGGTGATGCCTGTCCTCAAGACATATTCTATAAGGGGAGGTTAGGCCCTGTGTGGGCAGGGAGTAAGCAGGCAGGGTGTGGAATCAAATGGTCTAGGTTCAAAACCCTGTTCCTGCATTTAGTAGCTGTGTGGTCCTGGGTGGTTCTCTAACCACACTGGAAACTATGGGAGATATGAAAATAAAGCAGAAACAGACAACGCTGCTGTGTGAAGTAGAAACCCAAGAGAAGAAATTGGTTAAACGTGGCATATGACGAGTTTTGCTTTCATTGTTTTGCTCTCTACAAGATTTATTTCCTGCCGTGAAAACTCCACCCATGCCCTAGTTGGAAATCACCGGTGAAAAGGACGGGAAACTGGGCTGTCCTGACGTGAGCAACTGGGATCCCACTAGGTCACGAGCTTGGGAAAGGAGGAAGAAGGAGACGTTGTGTCTGGAGTCATGAGGAAGTGGGTTCCTCCTGGACCTGCTGGATTCTTCCAGGGCCAGAGCCCCCTTTGGGTGTGGGAGGTTAGCCAGATGATTGTTGCTAATGCTCACGGGCCCACAGGGGGCTGACTTGGCCCCAGCAAGTAAAGCACTTTTTTAAGTTGCCTAAGTTGCCCTGAGCACATCCCTTCTCTGGTCCTTAGTTCCCCTTATCCTTAAAATAAAGAAGCTGTACCCAAGGTGCTGCAGGGTTTCGTCAGCCCTTACCCAGAATGTGAGATTCTGGGACAACACAGAAAAGTAAAGCACTTTTCTAAGTGCTTGCCTTGCTGCAGATCGTTCAGTGTCCACAACCTCTGCATGAAGTCATCATTCTCTTTTTATGGCTCCCATTTTATTGGTGATGACACTGAGGCCTAAAGTTAAAGAACTCATCCAAGGTCACACAGCTAGTAAGTGGCAGGACCAGGATTCAACACAGGTCGTCTGGCTCAGAGTGTATGCACTTAAACACTACCTAACTTCCCCCTGGCAAGGGGGATACGGCCTGGTTTTGCAGATACGGCACTTAACCTTCCTGATCTGTAACATGGAAATCATAAGAGGGCTGTTGTGAGGACTAAATGAGATAATGTATGTAGCCATTTTCTTCCTTTTCCTTCCTTTTTAGGCTTTCCTTCCTCCCTTTCCCCCATCCACCTGTTCCCCTGTTTAAGTTTCTTATTTCACCTTTGTTTTTCAAAGCTAGTGAAGAAAGCGAAGAGCTTCCAGGTCTTGATTTACTCCTCTAATGGCGCAAAAACAAGGGATGAGGTATTTTTAATAATTACGTGTATATGCATACACACTGAGTGTGTGTGTGTGAGTGTGTGTGTGTGAGTGCGTGTGTGTGTGTGAGAGAGAGAGAGACAGAGAGAGAGAGAGAACTGGCTGAGGGAATCAGGACAGGCTGCACTGGAGGCCAGACTCTTCATTGAGGCAGAGTGTACCAGCCAACAACATGGCAAAGGCTTTATAGAAGGGAGCAGAAGGAGCATATGCCAAGAAGTGGTTTGTCAAATGCCCCTGAGAGAAGGCCTGGTGAACTACCACATGGAAATGAAATGAATGTGGACCAGACCCCCTACCCAGTGATCTCCTGTGATCATCCTGACAACTTACATTATTATGTTCATTTCATAAGGAAATTAAGTCACTTGCCCTAAGGCACACAGTTAGGGAATGGAGGTACCAGGATATGGCTAGTGCCACAGAGTCTTCCATCCTGAATATGTAAAGGTGGGGGGTGGGTGCGGCATGCAATGTGGAAAGAGGGGCCAAGAAACCAGGAAGACTGAGTTTAAATGCTAAATGTCCTTTGTAGCCCACAGGACTGTTTTGAATTTAAATGAGATAACGCATTTTTAAATGCTTTAACAGTAAAGTGCTATACAAATGGAAGATAATATCAGAACACAGGGAGTACAGTTGTGTCTACCTAAGTTTCTGAAGAGCATCCAGTGCAACAGCACAAACCATGAGGCATACAGGCTCCTTTAAATTAGGGGGTAGTGGAAAGCCCATGAACTTCAGCATCTGACAGGTCTAGGTTCTACTAGTTGCTTTACTTTACCACTCTCTAGCAGTGTTGCCCTGAGCACGTCCCTTCTCTGGACCTTAGTTCCCCTTATCCTTAAAATAGAGAAGCTATACCCAAGGTGCTGCAGGGTCTCGTCAGCCCTTACCCAGAACGTGAGATTCTGGGACAACACAGCTGGGTTCAGATCTACCTTCAAGTTGGCCTGCAATGGCCCCAAAGATAGTCAGCCAATCTCAGGAAAGAAAACATTATTGTAATTTGATTTTAAAACCTTGGTTGTTCTATTTATTGTAAGGGTAGCATATGCAAACTTTCAGAAAACACTAGAAGAATAGTCGTTAAAAAAACCTTGAGGTTGCAGAAAAATACAAAGATGCATATAAAGTTCATCTAGACCTAGACACTTAACTTGTTGGTGTATGTCACTGCAAATTTTTGATTAAACAAAATCAATGTATAGAAGTCAGTATTTAAAATCTTGATACTTTTGTATAATCTTCTTTCATTAGTTAAACATAAAGGATACTGTCTACAAATAGAAACTGTCTTTTAAAAAATTCTGATTGGATTCAGTTAACTAATCAAAAAATATTGGAAAATTAGTTGAGCATTTTGATGTCACTATCAGTTGTCTAATTGTTACTAAATCTGCCAAATAAAAGTGAAAAGCCCATTAGATTATGTAACTATTCTTAAAACTCTTTACTGCCTTTAAAAAAATCAGTCAAACACAAATCTGGTTAATTAAACTTGACTTAGCATCTTTAGCTTTAAGAGATACTGTTGCTAATCTCAACACCTACATTTTGCTTTACAAAAAGCTCACTCTCTATACAACACTCGATTTGTTAAGAAAAATTGACACAGGCAGCACTTTGGGGAGGGAATGTCTGATGCATCAAACCAGCAGAGCCAAGCTATCATTGACTGTCTGGAGCCTTCTGTCAGGAGCGGGAATTCAACAGCTGTGTTCCCTTCATGCCGTAAATGATCCAGGTCATTCAATCAGATTAATCCAGCTGGGGAAGAAGTCATTGGTGTGTGCAGGCTTGGCTGGGGTTAAGTAATGTGACAAGAGTTGCATGAGGCATTTGATTACTCAAGCTCTCATTCTTAGCCCCACATGTATCAGTCAGGAGTAGCCAGGGTCTGCTGTGATAACAACCCCAATCTCAGTGGCTTAACATAATAAACATTTATTTCTCACCTTATGCTATCATTGATAGACAGGTGGACTCTGTTCATTCTAGTCACTTAGGAACCCAGGCAGATAGAGGCCTCATTTCAACACATGCTTCCAAGAAATGTGGCAAATTCTTAAAGCTTCTGCATGGAAGTGCTGTGTGCAACTTTTTCTTTCCTCTTTCTTTTTTTTTTTTAGATGGAGTCTCACTCTATTGCCCAGGCTGGAGTGCAGTGGCATGAGCTTGGCTCACTGCAACCTCTGCTTCCCAGGTTCAAGCAATTCTCCTGTCTCAGCCTCCTGAGTAGGTGGGAGTACAGGTGCACACCACCACGCCTGGCTAATTTTTATATTTTTAGTGGGGATGGAGTTTCATCACATTGGTCAGGCTGGTCTCGAGCTCTTGACCTCAGGTGATCCACCCGCCTTGGCCTCCCAAATTGCTGGGATTACAGGTGTGAGCCACCGTGCCCAGCTGCTATAAGCAACTTTCACTCACATTTTCCTGGACAAAGCAAGTGATACGACTACACCTAACTCCACTGGGGGTGGGGAAGTAGAATGCTGCCATATGATTGTCATTTTGCCACCAAACCAACTATGTGACCTTGGGCTCTGTCAGCTTCAGCTTTGATATCTATAAAATGGGGGGTTACCTGGCCTCTATATTCATTTATCATTTATTCATTCAATGAGTGAATACAGTTTCTGGTTAGGAGAGCAAATTCTGGAGCCAGCTTACCTGGGGTCAGTCTCAACTAAGTCACATACTACCTGTATAACCTTAGGCAAGTTGTTCAATATCTTCTGGAGCTCAGTTTACTTATCTGTAAAATGGGGATGATAATAGTACTCATCTCACAGAGTTGTTGTGCAGGTATAATGCATATATTATATAAGATATATAGAACAGGCAAAGTCCTTAGAACAATTCCATGTGGTAAGTGCTGTGCACATGGTAATTTTAATATTCATATTCATGCATCCATTTAGCCATTTATTCCATGAATATTTGTTGATAATCTTTCCTGGTTATCTTTGAAGGCTCTTATGAAGACTAAAGGAAAAAAACAGATGCAAACTCCCTTTGCAAATGATAGGTTGCCCACAGGGAGGCATAATAAGAGGCAGCATTTTTACAGGACTTGGATTTATTTTTACTACCATTTACTGAGCACATAGTATGTGTTAGACTCTGTACCAGATGCTTTTATAACAACCCTATGAGGTAGTTTTATAGATGGGGAAACTGGGACATCAAGAGGTTAGGTCCCACAGATGGTGAATGGTAGGGCCTTGCAGGATGCAGACCCAGGATATGGTCAGCCTTGCATGAAAACCTTTGCTCTTTCCCTGGTGCCACGCTATGGAGAATCATCTGCTCATCATTTAGCTTGTTGGTTTTTCTACCAAATCGAAGTTCCTCGAAGGCAGATGATGTTCTCCTTAATTCTTGGTGTTATTTTGCTGCCCAGTACCACACCAGTGACACCATGAGGTGGCCATTTACAAAGAGGAGGAAGCCAGGCACGTTAGCTCATGTCTGTAATCCCAGCACTTTGGAAGGCTGAGGCAGGCAGATCGCTTGAGTCTGGGAGTTGGAGATCAGTCTGGGCAACATAGCGAAACACCATCTCTATAAAAATACAAAAATTACCTGGGTGTGGTCGTGCACACCTGTGGTCCCAGCTACTTGGGAGGCTGAGGTGAGAGGATCAGTTGAGCCCAGGAGATGGAGCCTGCAGGGAGCTGAGATGGTGGCACTGCACTCCAGCCTGGATGACAGAGCAAGACCCTGTCTTAAAAAAAAACAAATGGAGAAGGGGAGAGATGTAAGCCAAATACCAGAGTCTTGGGTTTAAATCTTGCCTCTCCCCTACCTGGCTGATAACTTTTGGGATGTCATTTCTCCTCTCGAGGTTTTTGGTTTTTTGGTTTTTCTTGAGACAGAGTCTCACTCTGTCACCTAGGCTGGAGTGGATCTCAGCTCACTGCAGCCTCTGCCTCCTGGGTTCAAGCAATTCTCCTGCCTTAGCCTCCCGAGTAGCTGTGATTACAGCTGCCCACTACTCCACCCAGCTAATTTTTGTATTTTTAGTAGAGATGGCGTTTCACCATGTTGGCTAGGCTGGTCTTGAACTCCTGACCTCAAGCGATCCCCCCGCCTTGGCCTCCCAAAGTGCTGGGATTACAGGCGTGAGCCACTTCACTTGGCCTCTCCTCTTGAGGTTTTAATTTCTTCAACTGTTAAATCAGTTCCACAGCCCTTTCTGTCCATAAACCCTTCATGATTCTTACTCTTTGAACACTTACAGCTTATGAGATATTTGTTGTTTTGATAAGAAAGCATGACCACACTTAAAAGGCTACTTATTATCAATTTTAGGCCATTTAGCTTGTCTCTGACATACTTCAAAGTCAGAGAAGAAAAGATATTATCTGACAGTACACATCTTTCTTCACCTGAGCACAAATTTTCCATTTTGCCTCCGGCTCTGCAAGAAAAGGAGGGGGAGTGGGGAGGGGAAGGGGAAACACAGCCAAACTATGGAGCCCATGGGCCCCAGTGCAACGTGTCCTGGGGAAACTTCCCAAAGTCAAGGCCCTTGTTGGGTAAGAAGGCAGACCCAGCCTGACCTCTGCAGGAAAATTCCCCTTGAGACTATGTTGCGGGGTCACAAGCTTCCAGCTTGCCAAGGCAAAACACATATGCTGCAGACACAATGGGCTTGGAGTAAACCAGTCCTTCCTGCAGATACCAGCCTGCAGAAAACACATTTTGGGAGCCTCTGGCCAGGGGAACTCAGTACGTGCCACTCAGCCCGGGAGCAGTCAAAGATGCCATGGCAAATAGACTCGCTCAGCTGGGGAGCTGTGAAGACGTGGCCACACTCATTGCTACCCCAGAAGCTGCAAGCTCCACTCAGTTTTTTCCATCCCTCCCTCATATGATAATAGCTGCCACTCTTAAGCACCTACTTGGTGTGGTGACTGTGCTCAGCACTGTGTAGACATTAATTCTTTTAATCTCATAGCTGCTTCCTGAAGTAGGTACTGTTCTCCTCCACATTCTGCAGAGAGGACCCCGAAGCCCAGGAAGGTTGCATGACTGGCTATGGTCACACTGCTAGTAAGTGCAAGGTCAGGATCCTAACCCATGACCTGTACTCCAAATCCACTTCTAAGGTTTGTAATAAACGAGAAGCTGTGGTAGAAGGAGACACCGATGCTTTCAGACCTAGCTTCTGTCTCCCCAGGGACAGTGCTCATTCTGCCTCTCCCGTCCACAAGAAGGTTCTGAGGATGCTGGGGCCGCCTGGAACTTCCTATCCTGGTTGGACCAAGACCTGTGCAGAACAACTTGGCTTCCGGGGAACTTCAGCAGCCCTGGTTTTCCATGGGCTGAGTCATTGTAGCTTAGCCCAACGTTCTTAGCTGGAACAGTAGCTTAGCCCAACGTTCTTAGCTGGAAGAGTCATAGGAAAGTGTCTGGAAACTCCCCCGTGTCTTATCGGCAAAGAATTTATTGAAGACAATTTAGCCACATTCCTCAGCTTTCTCAGACCTCACCTTGCCCTGGGAGAATGAGAAAGGCCAGAAAGACATAAGGGTGGAAATGAGCCATGGAATTAGGAAGCGCTTTTCATGCCAGTGCAGGGAACTGGCAGCGTCTGCAAATGCACCACTGACAACAGCCGGTCTGTGAGGGCCCAAGGACAATGACCCTGGGCCCAAAGAAGCCTGGGCCCCTGACAATGACCCTGGGCCCAATGACCCTGGGCCCCTGCTGTATGCCATCCTATGTCATCCATCTACCTTGACTAGTGCCAAATGCTTAATGTGTGCAAGGAACTGAGTTAGGCACCGATAGAGCCCAGTGGTTGAGTTTCTTAGGCAGATCTGGACTCAAAGTTTACATCTGTTGTTTATTGGCTATGTGACCTCAGGCAGGTTATTTAATCTCTCTGAGTCTTATTTTCCCGTCTGTCATTTATCAAAACTTATGAGTTGTGCTGAGGTTTAAATGAGAAATATATATGCTCAGCTTAGTGTGTGACATACCACAAGTTGTCAAGTCATAGTAGCTTTTATTAAGTATCAAACAATCATGTCACAGCTTAATGAATTCAAACCTGATATGTGTTAGGAGCTGTGCTTGGCTCTGGAGGGTGGTGGAAAGACAGCTACAATCCTTGCCTTCAAGGAGCTCACAGGACAGTGAATTCGCACATTATTACTAGGAAGGAAATGTGTCCAGAGAGATATAGAAAGGGTATGAAGAGAACAGAGGCTGCAGACCCATGGGAAGGGTAAGCACAAGTTCCTGGAGAAGGTGATGTCTGAGCTAGTACCAAAGCAGGGTGGGAATTTGCCAGCTGAAGGGGAAGGGGCTAGGAGGTCAGGGCAGCCAGAGGGGGCAACTTGCACAAAAGCTTATGCATTACTCAGTGCATGGTGTGAACTGGACGGGGAATGGCTGAGGGTGAAAGGACTCCAGGCTTGACGGAGAAGAGCTGGGTTCCAAAGGGCTAGCCTTCCCTTTCCAGCTGGTAACCATTTGTGTGTCTTATTATTCCTTGGAGACTTAATTTCCTTATCAGTAAAATAGAGCCGCCCCTAACTACTTAACAGGGCGAGCTCCGTTAGAAAATGCTACAGTGTTTGCACAGCGACGGGCATGTTTGTGGCTGAGTCTCTTGCACCTCAGAGCACAGTCCCTGGTGCAGCCAGTACTTTGGGGTGCTCAAAAAGACATCATACTAGCTTTCTTAGTGGAGTACTCACCATGGGCCAGGCACTGCGATAAACCGTATGAATCTTATTCAGTTAGATAAGCTAAGCATGATCATTACTCCTCTCCAGGCATGTCCAGAACTTAGGGGGTTCCCAGCAATCAGAATATTCTGGGCAAACCTGGAGGAGTTGGTCACCCAACAAACGGGCATAGGAATAGGCCCAAGGCCAGTGGCTGAGCTGGAATTTGAACCCAGTCCTGTTTGCACACAGCACCCGAGTTCTTAACCACTGCACTATTACTTAAACCCATAAATGGCATTCTTTCAAAACAGAGTAATTGCTGAACCGATTCATTCCTAAACAGACCAATTAATCTTCCCTGTCTTTAAACTAATTCCCCTTCCGCACAATGGGACCAGCATTCCGTCTTAAGCTTATGACATTCATATTTAGAATACTTGAAATATTGTCCTGTGAATAAACTGTAAACAGAGAGCAGAGCAGAGGGAAGGAGAGGAAGGGAGGGGGAATGGGACGCGGCTGCAGCCGCCAGCACCTGTCCTACCGGGACCAGAGCCGAGTGCAGTCTCAGCCTCTCTGCCCCCATCACCCACTCCTGTCCGGAGCCGGGACATCAGTTCCAAATATTTGGCAGGCCCACCCCATAAGCCCTGCAGTTGAGTAGCAGCTGTGAAATGGGAGTTTGGGAGGGCCATTGAGCTGAGCAGGCAGCAGAAGCCATCAGGACCTTTGATTTCTTTTCCAAAGCACATTTTAAACCAGTAGTATGCTGGTACGGGGCTGGTGGCCCGCAGTGAGGGATGAACTGACGCCTGCTCGGCGACAGGCAGGCATATGACACAAGGGTAAAGTATTATTTACTTTCTGGGAACAGGTGCTGCCCAGGACTCCCAGTCCTCTCTTGCGTGACTTCTCCCCTATCCACATGGCCCGGCCCTTCTCAGAGGCTGCTCCTTCCCTCACCCTGCACAGCCCCGGCCCTGGGAACTGCTTCCTTCTCAGCCCTTAGAAACATGTGGCTCACAGGCACCCAGCCCATGCCAGTGGGGGGTTGGGTCCCACCTGGGACATGTGCCTGCTGGAATCAGCTCGTTTTACGTAAGCTCTTGGAACAGATGCCAGGTGATAACAACTTTTCGGCCCCAGTTAACCTGCAACCACCCTGACTGTGCCCACGCAGATGCAACAGAAAGTCGTGGAAGAGCGAGAAAGAAAGTTCCTGCACGCCAGTGTCTTTGCATACTGCCAGACTCATTCTGGAAAAATGTCCTAGACTCTGATCCACTATCAGCTTTTGTAATAGAAGGGAAACAACCAACTCTGCAGGCGAAATCCACCTACCACCAGCTGGTCTTTCCTCCTCTGATTACGTGTTGTTTCCCTAAATCTCTGGTTGGCAAACGTGAAAGAGAAAAGGTCTGTGCTCGTCTGTTGATTCACAACACAATACAGATGGTAGTTAAGACATTTCTTTGCATAGCTTGATTAAGGACAAACAGAGAAGGGGGAGTGAGCAAAGGACCTGGAGGTCTTGCTTGGCTCATGAACTGATCTCAGGCTGCTTTTACCCCATGCCTCTCTTGCTGAACCCCATGAAACTCCACACCCCTCTTTCTGAACCTCAGAACACATTGGCGCCAGCTGTGAAGCAGCTCCTGAGCCCAGGGATGCAGAGAGGAAAGAGTGCTCCCCACCTGGCAGTGGTGGGAAAAGAAATACAAATCATCATAGCACATGGTCCTGGGTCATAGGCCATGAGTGAAAGAAGCTACATGCTGTAGGTTTAGAAGAGGACAAGATTGCCTGCGGTTGAGGAGCTCAGAAGAAGATGGCCACTTAGCTGCCTGGTTTAGAGCCTCATTCACTCTCGACCACAGTAAACTGCATCTTCACTAGCACCTTGTTTCTGAGCTTGCCCCACTTTAATCCACCTTGAATTCTGCTGCCAGAGAGGTTTTTCTAACTTGAAAATTGGACATAGTTTCATTCATTCAAAATCTTTCACTGGCTACCTTCACTCCAGCATAAAGAATGGCTCATTATCATCTAGCTCCTACCTCCCTCCCCAGCCTCGTCTTTTTTCTTTTTTTTTTTTTTTTTTAATTTATTTTTAGATGGAATCTTGCTTTGTCACCCAGGCTGGAGTGCAGTAGCACGATCTCGGCTCACTGCAACCTCTGCCTCCCGGGTTCAAGCGATTCTTCTGCCTTAGTCTCTCGAGTAGCTGGGATTACAGGCACGAGCCACCATGCCCGGTTAATTTTTGTATTTTTAGTAGAGATGGGGTTTCACCATATTGGCCAGGCTGGTCTTGAACTCCTGACCTCATGATACCCCCACCTTGGCCTCCCAAAGTGCTGGGATTACAGTCATGAACCACTGTGCATGGCCAGCCTCGTCTCTTAAACTCATCTTTTCCCACAATTTTTACTCTAGTGATGCTGGACTTGACTTCATTTTCCCTTTCTTAGATTGGATTCATGATGAACTCTTATGCATCTTTCAAAACCCACCTTCCATATGATTGCCTTACAGTATTAATTACGTTGTCTTCTGCGCTCTGTATCTTGTTCTGTTCTTGTTATAATTACTTGGATTATAGTGGTTTATTTTCCTGTTTATGTTTGCCAAAAAACTGGAGCTGCCTAGTGTGAGGGTTGTGCATATATCAAGGATGTATCCCTGGTACCTAGCATAGTGTCTGGCACTTCGTCATGCTCAACAAATGTTGGTACTCTCCCTTTCCACCAAAGGAAATGTGACATCCTACTGGGGGCTGGACATACCTAATGTCCTCAGTGGCCACCTCTTCCATTCTAGGCCCTTCTCCTGTAGTCCTCATGCCACACACCCCCTTACAAAGCCTGTATTTCCTCCACCCTCAACAACCCACCTCACCCTCCACCCCAACAAAAAAGGCCTGATCTCAGGGGAAGATAATTTAAGCCCTTCTAGTGATTAATTTTATCTGTGTTGTCTCCAGCTTGCAACCCATCCCTCATTATAGAAGCATTACTAGACTTCTTCATCGGTGGGCCAGAGATGGGGGCCAAAAAAAGAGACAAGACTGATCACAGTTCATCTTTTTGTGTCTTTCATGTATTTGCTCCTTCGTTCTCACAACAACTCTGCAAACAAGGTAGTTTTACCTCCATTGGACAGATTAAGACCCTGGGGCTTGGAGACAGCAAGTGACTGTCCCAAGATCACTCAGCTGATAAGTGATGGAGCCAGATTCCAGCCTAGACTGTCTGACTGCAAAGGGCTTGCACCTTTCACTGTAACGCGGGTGGGCGTCTGTGAAGTTGGGGGTGGGGTGATGTTTCCAAGCTACCCTCCACACAAAAAGTGGAAAGTCACTGTCCTAATTATTTCTCCACCCTAAAGGTCCCACGGTAAAATCCCATTTCTTCCAAGAGGCCCTGCCTTCTTTATCCAGCCCAGACTGATCTTGTTTTCTGACCTCCCGTTCATTTCTCAACCATATACTGACCCTCCACTCTGTACCAGTCTTAGGTACACATTGTGATGGGCCCATGAGATACAAAATCCGGTAGACCCTGGTCCTGCCCCCAGGTCCCTGTGGTGTGCTGGGGAGAGGGAGTTGAGTGACCCGAGCAAGTCCGATGTCCTGCTGGGGGCCTGGGCCTACTCCAAAACAGGCACATCTGTCATGTAGGTCCCCTCTGTGGCCTTAAATTGGATTTTCAGTACTACGTTTTATTTTCTCATGGATTCCATTGCAACTCACATTTGTTATCAGGAATAGGGATTAAGCCCTGCTGGCCTATGGGTGCCTCGGTTCTGTCATCTGTGAAGTGGTATATTGGCCCCAACTGTTCAGTCCTCATTCAGGAGCCCCCACAGTGAACTCTTCCTCTAGCCTCATCACCCAGCGCCACTCTCCTCACGACTCACACTTCCCGGGACTGGACTGAAGACTCTGTTCCCACAAACATGTCCTTCTCTCACCCTCCTGCCCCCGGTCTCCACCCGCCACGGCCCCACTCATCCTTCTTGACTCATCACAGAGTCCACCTCCATCAAGCCTCTCCTTATTTCCCTAACCAGATGTAATCTCTGACTCCCAACCCTTCCTTGCAGAGTTCAAGTTTCCAGCAGGCAAGAGCATGTTTCATGGGCAATTTTCCAAAGCGTGCAAATACAGCAGTTCCTAAACTCTGAGGCATAGTAGAAAATACAGCTAACTAGGATTGGCTCTGTAATCCTGATTTCCAGCCTCCTCTCTAGTTGATCCTTGTGTAACATACAAAGAATTAAAACTTTTGTTTGTTTTCATTGATCACTAAGCAAACACAGAAAAATATAAAGAAGGTCTAAATTATCCATTTCTACCACCAAGTGATAACCACTACTGTTATTTTGGTATAGAATCTTCTTCTTGTCTATGCATGTAACACAGATGGAAATAAACATACTGTCAATATTGTTTTGTAATCTTTTTCACTTAATATTTAATGGACATTGTCATTGGTAGAACTTGTTTCTATAGAAGAGTTTTCTTTAAAACGGTTATTGGCTGGGTGCAGTGGTTCATGCTTATAATCTTGGCACTTTCGGAAGCCAGAATGGGAGGATCATTTGATCCCAGGAGTTTGAGACCACCCTGGGCAACACAGCAAGACCCTGTATCTACTAAAATAAAAAATTAGCCAGGCATGGTGGCACTCACCTATATAGTCCTAGCTAATTGGGAGGCTGATGTGGGAGAATCGCTTGATTCTCCAGTCCAGGAGGTCGAGGCTGTGGTGAGCTATGATTGCACAATTGCACTCCGGCCTGGGTGATGGAGTGCAAAAAAAAATTATAAAAAATTATTGAGGTATAATTTACACACAACAAATACACCCATATTAAGTGTACAGTTTGATGACTTTTGGCAACTGTGTGCACTCAGGCAACCACCACCACAATTAAGATTTAGAACACTTTCACCATTCTGGAAGTTTCCTGAAAACCCTTTGAAATCAATTCCTCCTACACCTAGGCCCAGATAACCACTGATCTCCTTCTCTAGCCTGACTTTAATAATTCCATTATATTTCATCCTATGGTATGCCCTTATTTGTTTGGCCGTTTCCCAGTTGTTGGACATAAGAATGGTGTTAGTTTCTTCCCTGTAATAAATTACAATCCAATGAACAGTCTTTGGTCACATCTCTGACTCTTTCCTTGGGATAAATGCCCAGACCTGGAATTATTAGATTAAAGAGTAGGCATACTTTTAAGGTTGATGATAAATATTTGTGTGAGTCATTCTTAATTCCCCTGAGTCTGTTTCCTCGTTTGTAAAACAGGGATTAAAAATTCCAACCTCAAGGAGTTGTGAGGATTATATGACGTAGGATACAAGACACTTTGAATTACCAGCAAACCAATGCACAAATACCTGGGGAGCCGACTAGGAGGAAGAGCCTCTCAGGCAGATGGATCTCAGTTTAAATCCTAACTCTGCCTCTTTTCTAACTGCTGACCTTGAGTAACCTATGTAGTCTTAGCAAACCTCAATTTTCACATTGTCAAATGCGAATAACATATTCCATTCTCAGAGGGTTGTTATGAAGGTAAAGTGCAATACTCCAGGTAAGGAGTTTGGAATAATTCCTAGCTTACAGCTGCTCAACAATTTGCAGTTGTTTGTTTCAGTCAAGGTTTTTGGTTACAAATAAATAGACATTAACTCTGTTTAACTTAAGGAGAATAGGCATTTCTTGGAAGGATAACAGGTAGCTCATGGAATCAACAGGAAGACTGGAGAACCAGGCGTGGAACATGGGCAGAACAAAGGTAGACTGGGCAGCTAAGACACAGCCCAGGCCTTGTCCCAGGAACTGTCTGCTTAGGGCCTGGTGCTGGCACTGCTGCCACTGAAGGCTTGCTGCTGAGGCTGCCACCAAACACTCAAGTCGTTTGACTGGGATCATCCCAGGCCACCCCCGTGTCTTTGTATCAGTTGCTCCGTATTTAAAGCTCCAGATAGAGGCATCCAAATGACTGAGCCCAGCATGTGGGCCAGGGAATCCTTAAAAAAATCATTTCCAGGTAACGGATAAAAAGACGCCTGCTTTCTTCCAACTTCTATAGCGGGAAGCGGGTCCCCGCCTCTTCCCAAAACCCACAAAATGAGAGGATTTCCTAAAATAGGAAGTGGGCTCAGACACTAGGTAGCTGAAAATGATGAGAGTCCACTTCATTATTACTTTTAATATTATGATGACTAAATAAATATTTGATGAATTGCATTTATTCTGTAAATGTGCTAAATGCTATAGGGTGAACATTTTAAAGAAACTTTTTGATAAATGCTTTGATAAAATATAGCAAGGTTGCACATTTGAATGGTGTCATATTGGGTTTTCTTTCTCTGAGAACAGGCAGGCTTGCACAGCCTTCTAATGATTTTAAAGTGTGTGTGTGTGTGTTTGTGTGTGTGTGTGTGTTGAAGTGGGCATGAAGAGGACAGAGAAAGTGAAATCTGTGATTTACTGAAAATGTACACTCTTGATCAAATTCACAAATCCCATTGTTTATTTCCTGTTGGTTTGGTTTAGTTTTTCACTAAAACAAGAGAAGTCTACTAAGTAAGATGAGGTACACAGCCCCGTTGGCCAGAGTTAAGGGTAACCTGAGGGCTGGTGGAGAATCAATTGAACACAGTTAACAGCTGATTCTTGCTATTTATCTTTCTGTTATTTATTTAAGCTATGATTTATTGAGCACTTAATGGGCATTACTTTATTTAATTCTCACAATTACACTGTGATGGGCGAACTGAAGCTCAGAGGATAAATACTTCTTTCAAGGTCACATGGCGAGGGAGTTAAAAAGTTTGGGATGTGAAGCCAGGTCTGCCTCCCTTTGAATTCAGTGCATTTAGCTACAAGTGCAGCAAAGCAAATAGTATGCACATGACTAGGGTTAGCTGGGGATAGGGCCACTGTGTAAAGGGACATGTTGGCCTGGTAGATGTCACACTGGGGCAAAAAGTGGGAGGTGACTTCTCTGTGAGGTGAGTTCTCCAACAATCCTTCTGTTCAAGCATCTCAGACAGTTCCCAGCACCCCAAACCAAGGAGGTAGACTAGTCATTTACAGAACAGATTTTCAAAAACGTGTTTTTCCTTAAAAACTCCTTTACTATAAAAGGTTTAATGAATGTACACCCAGGTTAAATAAAATCTGAAGTTTTCCACTTATTTTTGCCTCTCCTCCCTGTCCTTCTGGGCAATTAATGATGTCAGTTTTAATGCATTCTTGTGGAGTTCTTCGCATGCATTCAGAATTATAAGTGACTATTTGTTAAGGTAGCTTTCAGGAACAGAAAAAACAAAAAATGAAAGTAAGTATTTACATATCCTTTTATGAATAACATAATTGTATCATACTATGTGCATTAGTCTATCATTTACTTTGTTCACTTAGCAATACATCGTGAAGATCTTTCCATGATGGCACATGTAGCTTTACCTCAGTTTAAGTTTTCCATAGTTGATCATTGGGTGAATATACAATATTCATAGTTGTAAATATATAGTTTACTTAATACTATATATTACTAAAGATGTGGATTATTTCCTCTTTTTTTTTCTTTTATAAACAATGATGCAATGATCTGCAAGTGATTTTACTGCTACTGAAAATATATTCAAACTGTTAGCATTTATAAATGCAACCTATCTCGTTGATTGGTAGGTTGACCTCAAGGAGAAGATTGCAGATTTAACTCAGCTTGGACCCTCCTCTGAGAAGCCATCCCTGATGGGCCCCATTTACTTAAGATCGTCACTTCTTCCTTGTACTCCCTTTGCATTCTGCACACACTTTAATCATTGATCTTATCACTCTGAAGTGTCATTATTTATACACTTGTGTTTTTTTCTGCCAGATTGTGAATTCCATGAAAGCAGGGACTGTGCTTCCTGAGTGTCTAGCCAAGCACCTGCCACATGGTAAGATCGATAAATATTTGTTAAATTAAGCTGATTATATGTGCCCCCTCACAAGTTTTAAAGGCGTGGTTTCCCTCTCTCTGTCTCTCTCTTTCTCCTATACCAAGTCACACATATAATAAACATACAATGTATATACTCCCACAGAGAAACTAAACTATCCTGTAAAATGGTTGAATTTACCATTGATTAGGAAAGACATGAATGGAGTCTTTTTTTCTCTGTCTAAAGGAGTTGTTGTTTACTCTCTGTATTAGTTTCCCAGGGCTGCTCTAACCAAGTACCACAAACTGGGTGGCTTAAACAGTAGAAACTTATTGTTTCATAGTTCTGGAGACTGGAAGTCTGAAATCAAGTAGCAAGCTTGGTTCCCTCTGATGGCTGTGAGGGAGGGATCTGTGAAGGATCCAGCCTCTCTTGGTGGCTTGTAGGGGGCCTTCTTCTCCCTGTGTCTCTTTCCTCTCTTCCTGTCTGTCCAAATTTCCTCTCTTGTAAGGACACCAGTCACAGTAGATTAGGGTCCATCCTAATGACCTCATTTTAACTTGATTACCTTTATAAAGATACTTTCTCTAATATCATTCTGAGGCACTGAGGAACTTCAACATAGGAATATTTTGAGGGGGTCACAATTCATCCCAATAACACTGTCCTTCTGAAAATTGTTTTAAAATCACATCAAAGAACCGCCGATCAGCAGGAGTCTCCTAGGACTATAAAAACAAAAAAGAAATGTTTTTGGGTATGTGATTGACAGTTGACCAAGGCTGGTGAAACATTTCCTTCCCAGTCAGAAGTCCGAGGGTCACTCCTGTCCCCATCCTGGGCCCAGCATCTGGAACTCAAGTTCTCTCTGCCCTTGGAAGTAGAAGGTGCTCTACTCACTGCTAATTACACTGCCTGCCATTCCCTGAGGCCTTTAAAATATTTCTCTGATGATATGAAATCTGAGCTCCTGACTGATAAAAGCTCTGAGTTTCACAAGAGCTTGGTTCTCCAGGTACTTTTTCAGATCAGGCTAATATCTATGTGTCATCTATTCAGCCTCATTTAGGATGAAGCTCTATGATGAGGCCTAACTTTGGGTGTAAGGGGGACTTCTGCCCTAGGAGTGGGCATGGGCCCTTCCTTGGAGGTCCTACACTCCCTGGGATTCTCTGATCCCGCTCCAATGCAGATGTAATTGTCTCTCTATTCAACTGTCTCTGCCACCGGCCAACCTCTGTCTTGCTCACTGTGTCCCCTTAACAGCTGACACTGGGACAGCTGATCTTTCTGGACTAGTCAGCAAATCCCAACTCCTTGTGCCAGAAACCTGCCTCCTGAGACACAGCGTGGCTTTGGCAAACTGGGCCAACTGGGGCGGGGGAGGGGAGCCCAGGGTATAGAAAGGGAGTCAGGGGAACGGCTGCATATGAGGGAGTGTGATTGGGAGTCTGAGGAGGAGAAGCTGGTGGAAATGGACACAAAAGTCTTCCAGAAAGGGTCAGTGGACTCATTCGTTCTTTCATCCATTCATTCAACAACTATTTTTCAAGCACCTGCTATGTGGCAGACACTATACTGGGCACTAGGAATGATGTAGTGAATAAAACGAAATGCCTGTCTTCATGAGCTTACATTTTAGTGTGGATGGGAACAAAAATCAAATAAATTAATGCACAAATCCTATGTCTAGCATGACACTATAAGTGTTTTACGATGAAACCCGAAGCAGGGCAAGGGTGTGCTCTTTTAGATAAGTCTAAAGGGAAGGCTCAGAAGAAATATTTTAGCAAAGACCTAAATGAAGTGATGGGGAAGCCATGTGAATACCTGGGGAAGAGCATGCTGGCCCATGGGAAGAAAAGCACAAAGGCTCTGAGACAAGTGTGGGCTGGCATCTCAGAGTCACAGAAGGAATCCAGTAAGGGGGAGACAAAGTCAGCAGCCCATGAGAGCTGCGCAAAAAGCTAACTCTCCTAGGTTCATTTTCGTTTGGTTTGTTTGTTTTGCTGAAATGTATTGAAATCTTACTATGTATCAGATTCTAAGGACTTTAGATATATTCGCTCATTTATTTCTTTAAAAAACACTATGAGATAGGTATTATTATCATCCCTATTCTATTTTATTTTTAAAAATTAATTAATTTATTTTTTTGAGAAGGAGTCTAGCTCTGTCACTTAAGCTGGAGTGCAGTGGTGTGATCTCGGCTCACCACAACCTCCATCTCCGGGGTTCAAGCAATTCTCCTGACGCAGCTTCCTGAATAGCTGGGGTTACAGGCCTGCATCACCACACCCAGCTAATTTTTTTTTGTATTTTTAGTACAAACGGGGTTTCACCATATTGCCCAGGCTGGTCTCGAACTTCTGACCTTGTGATCTGCCCACCTCGGCCTCCTAAAGTGCTGGGATTACAGGCATGAGCCACCACACCTGGCCTATCATCCCTATTTTATAAATGAAGAAATTGAAGCACAGATCAATTAAACAGCTTGCCCAAGCATAAGGCTCATAAGTGATTGGGCCTAGATGCCCACCCCAGGCACACTCATAACCACTATACTGTCCTTAGATTTGAGCCTTAACCTTGTTAGAGCAGCTGTCACCCCATCGCTCCCTCATCTGTGTTTCCGGGAGGAGCTCTTTTTTTCAAGGAGCTGCCAGTACCCATTCATTCACTCAACAAAGGTTTGTTAAGCTCCACTATGTGCACACAACGGTGCTGGGTCCATGGGAGAAAGAAGTGAGGAAGACAGAGGAGTGGTCAAGAAGACAGGTAAAGATCCACAGAGGAGGTAAACGCAGGATGCTGTGAGGACCATATCCATACTTGGGTAGGTCAGGAGTCACAGAAGTCTTTCTAGAGAAAGGTGATCTGCAGCCAGGTCATCCAATGCCCTGGGGCACAGGGCATGAATCAACCCTTTTCCCACCTCCTTTCTCACTGGGAGAACCTTGTGTGCAGCAAACCCCACAGCTGTCTGTATGTCCTACCAGTGCATACCACTTGCCAACAAATCCACTCTTCATTGTCCACAAATCACCAATTACTATTATTCTCCTTTCTAAAACATGTCTGCTTTCCTCCTACCCTCACACCCGTCCCTACCCACTGCTGGGATTGCAGGTGTTAGAGCAGCTAAGAAGTGGCTCCTCTCTCCAAAGAAGAGTGCTGGAGAACTGCAGCAGCTTTGAGGGATGTGTGTCAGGCTTTACTCCCTGGCTGAGAGAGGAGTTTGGATGCAGTAGCAACCCCCATGAAGTCCCAGCATGAGTGCAGCTGTGGCAGAGTGATGAAGGGTTGCAGAAGGCCATGCCTACTCATCAAACCAGTCCTAAAAGGGAGAAAAGCAGGAAGGAAGGAACCATGAGGCCTTGGAAGCACAAGAAAGGGAAAACCAACAGCTGGGCTCAGGAGAACCCCCGCAGCCTGGCCAGCCCTGAGGCCTTCTCTGCCAATAATAAATCTAGGGGTGCCGCAGCCCACAAACTCTGGCCCTTACTTTCTTCCTCAGAGGGGAAAAGGAAAGGTGAGGAAGTGGGTAGCTCTTAGAAGACTGTTTTGGTTTCTAAGTAAAAAAGAGTCGTTTTTGATGTCTGCCCAGAGATAGAGCCAGGTCCCAGGGGGCTGAATTTTGTGGTTCCAGTAAAAGGAGCGATGTTGACATGGAATTCTTGGATTGGCCTCATTTCATTAAAAATAAGCAGTCAAACCAAATGGGAAATGGAATTCAGCAGAGAAGCATGTGCTGACTCCCCCTCACCATCCCATCCTGCCCCACAAACTTGCCTTTCAATGCCAATCAGCACACAACTTAGGTTTCCTAACCAATGTTCTAGCATCAGGGATTTTGCTGGCAGGTCCTTGAGCTCACAGGACGTGCAGTTTGCTCCCAATGGGCTGTTTCTTAGCAGGGTCAGCCTGTGCCCATGACCTTGTCACTTCTCAAACTTCCTGTCCTTTAGTAGGCGAAAAAAAGTACAAGGCAAAGAGATGATTGGAACCAGACCAGCTGTCCTAAGAAGGTGTCCCAGAATCTGTAGATCTCTGTAGTTTTGGACTTGTAGTTCCTGCCTTCTTTGTCCTAGAGTGGGGCCTTAGGTGATCACTTTTCATAGCCTGCTTCTATGGTTAAAAGTCAGGCCAGGTTCCTGTGCATCAATCATTGAAGATGGAAGATGGATTTCCACCTACCAGCTCTGTGAGTTTAGACAACTTGCTTAACCTCTCTGTGTCTTGATTCCCTTGGCTGTCAAATGGAGACAAAATGCCTCTATTAGGTTTCTAAAAGGATTAAATAAGAACATATATATAAAATGGTGAAGACATGCTGTCCATACACATAAGCACTCTATAAATTGTAATGGTAATTATTGTTTTATTATTAATATCATATTAGCCAATGTATTAGCCAAGCTTCTTTTGATTATAAAGAGCTAAAATAAGAACTAAAATCTAGCTCAAGAGAAAGGTAGTGATGGGAAAGGCAAGGTAGTAGATTATTATAAGGGTACAAATTACCTCATGGGATAGGGGACAGGAGATGAAGTTGAGTTTCAGGTGACTTGGAATCAGGAACTGAAAACCTGGCACTAAGACTCTTTATTCTCTATCCTAGTGTGTCTTCTAGACCAGTGCTGTCCGATAGAACCATCTGCAATGATGGAAATATTCTGTATCTGCAGAGAGGAACTGAGTTTAACATTTCTAACAATTTAAGTAAATTAACTTAATGTAAACAAATTAACTTAAATTGATCAATTAATTAAAATTGTTATTTAAATAAAATAATTTTTTTTTTTTTATTATGAGGCTACTGTATTGCCCAGCCCAGTTCCAGACCTTTCTCCTCCCTCCTTCTCTCGCCCCACCCCAGCTTCCTCTGCATCCTCATTGGCACAAAGCCTACCACAATTATGAGCTCTGCCTTTACTGCCTCACTTCTCAGACCAGGGCTCACTATCAACTCCAGTGCCTCTTGTTTTGGGTTCCAAAACCTAGGATAGTAATTTGACTTCATTCATCTTCTCATGCCAGGCAGCAAATTAAAGGCCACTCTATGTAGGGAACTCTTTAGGGTCAGGGCTTCACTCCCAGACCATCAGGTCATGGAGTTTTGTCCTGTCTCTACAAGGGCTGGGTGGGGATTCCCCCCAGGAGGGGCTGAGTGGGGCAGGCAGCTCTGGTACACTGTGCTTTTCATCTCAGGATGGCAGTCATCCAGTGGTTGGCATCGATGGCTTGCTGGTTCAGGAACTGGACCGCTAAGGATAGGAAGTGTGACCATGCCTTTCCCGGCTTCTACAATGATTCAGGCCCTGTTTATGACGAAAGTCCAAAGATCTTTTGTTAACTGGTGAACCTTGGAGGAAGCTGACTGAGCATGGACAGCAGGCTGCCCAGGGTGCTCCATGGAGCCACATCTGAGCCTGTGGGTGCTCCTGTGACAGCTCGATGATGACAAACTGAAGAAAACACCATGTTTGAAAAAAATGTTTTTGTTTTCCTCCAGACTCCTGGAGGCACCAAGATGACACAGCTTAATATTGGTGAGACAGAACAATGGCAAGCTTGGGGACCTCTGTGTCACTGTCAGCTGTTGGCTTCACCTTGTTGATTGAGCTTGACAAGCCTTCTCGCTCAAGCAACTGCCTAGTGCCGGCAAACAGCTGGTATGTCTCGTCTTTGTTTTTAGGCCTTTTAATTGGTCTGATTCTTTGAATAAATGGAATCAATGGGTTATTTAACTTATTAATCAAGCATCAAACATTATTAAAGGGACAGCTACATGCCCCAAACTGTGCTTGGCTTTGTGGACAGATATAAAAATAAGATCCTTATTGAAAACTGAGGGTAGTAATTCCCACCTCTCATGGTCGTCATGAAGATGTGAAGACTGATTATAGAGCCAGAGAAGGAGGGAAGTGGGGTTTCTCATCCCTGCTCCCACTCCTGCCTGCTTTCCCACCCCGTATATGCTCTTTACACAGCAGCAGATTGATTGGTTGCATAAATACTCCATAAGGTCACTTTCCTGCTAAAATCCCTCTAATGACTCCCCGTTGTACATAGAATAAAATCCATGCAAGATGGATGCAAGACCCCAACCCACCTCCATGACCCCAATTCCTGTAACTCTTTCCCTGTCTCACCCCACCATGGACACACTGGCCTCTGAGCACTCCACTCCTTTGCACCAAGCTCAGGCTTACCTTGGGCCTTTGCACTGACAGTTCTCTCCTGTTGGAATATTCTTTTCCTAGATGTTTTACACGGTTGGCTTTTCTTGCTATTCGTTACACATCCTCAGAGAGTGCTTTCTTGATCATCCAATTGAAAGTATCTTTCCTGCCACTTTCAATCATTCTCACCTTACTTTATTTTCATTCTGGAGCTTACCATTCACTACCTGACATTCTCTGGGGGGTGGTGGTAGTTGTTTGCTCACTTTCCATCTTCCCCAATTAGAATAACCTCTTTAAAAAAATCATTAAAGCAGGACTTCATCTTACAGTTTTGCAACTCCTAGAACTGCACAAAGCACACATAGGTCCCAGTTATTGTTTCATGAATACATGATTGACTTAATGAGAAGACTGACTGATGGCTCAGAGCAGCAGTTTTGCAAAGATCTAGGGTTGCACATTGTGTTTAAATGTATGGCCTAGATTTTTGTGTTTGAACAAAATAAAGGATTAGTCCTCTAATATTCCTGAGTGCAGGTTTGGACCTTTCTGGGCCTAAATTTCCTCTGCTATAACGTGGTGGATTACCCTGTCACCAACTGAATGTGGCTACTCAGAAATATGCCTGATTCACTTTTGAAAAATGCTTTGGAAAGACTAATTCTGGACGGAGTACAAAGCCAGAGACAGCCTTAGACTCGTGCTCAAACATCCAGTTGCTTCCTGAACTTCAGCATTTGGATGCTTTGCAGGCTCCTCCTACAGAGTGTGTCTGAAACTCAGCTCCACGTCTTCCCCGCTCCACCCTAGACCCATTCCTCCTCCCTTGTTTCCTGTTCCCATGAGTGGCACAGTCACCCTTCCAGGGTAATGGCCAGAAACATAGGCCTGATTCTCAATACCCATTTCTCTCTCTAACTTCATGCTGAATCAGTTGATTCCACCTCCTGCCATTTGAATCCATCCAATTCTGTACTTTTCTCTCCATCCCCCTACTCTTACCATTGTCCAGGCCCCTTTTATTTCTTGCTTAGGTTATCGACACAGCTTCCTTACTAGTAACCTTGCCTGCATTCTTTCTAATTTCCAATCTATTCTCCATACTACAAATACCATTTAATTAAAAATCAAATCACAACATCTTTTCTTCAGTGGTTCCCCAAGGCCCCTGAGTGAAAGTCAAAACTCCTTAACGTGGGTTATGAGGTCTTAACATTGCTTACTTCATCCATCTCACTTCTTGCAACTTCCCTCTTCCACTTCATCCTTATCTTCTTTAAAAAAAAATTTTTAAGAGATGGAGTCTCACCCTGTTGCTTAGGCTAGAGTGCAGTGGTGGAATCATAGCTCATTGCAGCCTTGAACATCTGGACTCAAAGGATCCTTCAGCCTTAGCCTGCTGATTAACTGGGACTACAGGTGCACACAACCACACCTGGCTAATTTTCAATTTATTTTTTTGTACACAAGGGGTCTCAATATGTTGCCCATGCTGATCTTGAACTCCTGGCCTCAAACAATCCTCCTTCCTTGGCATTTTAAAGTGTTAGAATTACAGGCATGAGTCACCCCACCTGGCCCCATTCTCAACTTTTTTTTTTCTTTCCCAAATGCTATGTGTCTTTTTTATTGTCAGCACTGTTATTCATGCTGTTCTCTCTGTCCAGATCCAGAACGTTCTTGCCTGTCCCTTTGCCAGATGCCTAACAATTCCTTCATTCTTGCACAGGTGTCAGGATTTCAGGTCTCCAGCTCTGAGGCAAGTTTCCCTTCTCAGCAAACCACAAATAATTGCTGACACTAGTGGTACTACTACAACTATTAATAAAATTAAGAGTGGTATTAGACTATAAGATAGCCACCTGGGGTTTAAGCAAAACAGAAGTGTATTTCTTTCTCATAAAATAGACTGGAGGTTGGGGACTATTTGGGAGGTCATTTCTCCTTTTTCTTTCCTCCAGTTTCACCATCCTTTGGGAGTGGCCTTGCCACCATGGTCCCAGATGGCTCACTACCACATCTAACATTCCAGCCATCCATCCCATACAATGGAAGAAACGGAAGTAAAGAGAGCAAGCCCTTTTTCCTTGCTCCTGGAGATAAAACAATCTATAATTATAACACAGAAGGGTAACAGGGCAACTTGCCAATATTCATAGAGCACTGACTATGTGCCTTTTCTAATTCAACCCTCTCAATTACCCTATGGGGATAAATACTGTTATTATCCCCACTCCCATTTTCAAGCAGATGATGTTTTATCAACAAGCTGACTTTGCAGATCTGAGAAATAATATGAAGGGCTGACCAGCCTGGGTGGACCATGTGGTAGCAATTCTTTCTCAGAAAGGTTTCATGTGATGTGCACATGACTTTTATGTTTGTTAATAAACACAGCAAGGAATTCCAGCACTCCGTGTTCTTTTATAGCTATTATTTCAAATTTGGTGGTATGATGATCTAAATTATATGTGCATGTAGTTAAAGAGTCAAAAAGTTCTACATACTTTGGTTCAAATGTCAGTGATTACCTCCCTGTTCCCCACAGCTTCCCCAAACCTCCGCAGTGCAGTTTCCCATGGTCCAGAGACAACCACCTCCAACATTTTTGCTGATTCATTTTGTTATTCACCTCGTATCATGCTTATATTGCTACTTTGTGATTTCTTAGTTTAGGTGTTATCTTTTGGCTTTGCACTGTGAAAGATGAGGATTTAGCTCTGCCATCAACCGCCTACACCATGTGCAACATACAAATACACTTTCCCCTCTTCTCCATCTAATATAGATGTAACTCAGTTTCAGCCAGAGCAGTATTTTTATAGCTGGTCATCTAGTACACTAGACTTGTTACTTTTCTCACACATTATTTTGCTTGTTTTCTTTGGAATTATTTTCTTATTTTTAAAGTTTGCGACCAGGCACAGTGGCTTACACCTCTAATCCCAGCACTCTGGTGGGGGGCCTGCTTGAGTCCAGGAGTTCGAGACTAGCCTGGGCAGCATACAACAACAACAACAACAACAACAACAACAACAACAAAAGCTAACCAGGCACGGTGGTGCGTGCCTGTAGTCCTAGTTATTCGAGAAGTTGAGGCAGGAGGATACCTTGAGCCCAGGAATTCAAGGCTGCAGTGGGCTGTGATCCTGCCACTACACTCCAGCCTGGACAACAGAACAAGATCCTGTGTCAGAAAAATAAATAAATAAATAAATAAATAAATAAATAAATAAAGTTGCTTCATTTTCTGTGTACTTATCTCTAAGTAAGCCTGAAACCTGTCCACCGTGACAGAAATACTTTCCCAACATTTCCAAATACATTTGGTATTCTGTCAATTTCATCTTTTTGAGGCAATCTCTCTGGGGGCCTTCTAGCTAGCTTGGATCTAGACAGGTGGCCTCTATGCTGGGTGCTCAGCTGTCACCCCGGAATCTCCGCACCATTGTCCTGGGCGTTCCCTGGGCCTCTCTCTTAGGTTGGAGTGCCTTACTGCTGGGTCTCATGCTTTCCTCTTTCTTGGAATACCTTTTCATTTTGGAGCATAAGAGGACAAGGGAGGGTTTTGTTTGTTTTGAGCCCATGGCACATGTTTAACTTACCATCTTTAATAGGAATTCTTAGCCTTATGTCAGAGATGAAGCAATTGAAGTTTAGGATTATTAAGCAACTAGCAAGTTGTCGAGTTGGCCTAGTAGGATATTTCTTGGGTCAGAGCTTCTGTCACACTGTTTTCTTATCTATCTTCTCTGTTGAGCCATGAGGTCTCTTAAGGCAAGGACCAACCCCTCTGTTCCCTTTTGTATCGCTAGCAGCAGGCTGTCCTAGGCGCTCAGCTAAGGTTTCTTGAGTGGAATGTGTTGGGTCTGATTTTGGGGGAGATTGTTTATTCCATCCTAATGGAATAAAAATCCCAACATTTTGTTTTTAACCTGCCAAACCCAAATTATCTGTACTTGTTGTAATTATATCCCACCGCGCCCCCTGCCCTCTGCTGTTTTGTGCTTGTTGTCATCTTAGAACACAGATAGACATCAGCCTGCACCTGAAGTGGCTCACAACATTTCCATGGGAAGGTCTCGCCTTCGTTCCTAAACCACAACATACACTTCCAATGTTTATTTTTGTGAGACACACAATAGAATAATCACAAAATATTTTTTTTCCCTAAAGAACAACTTACTCAAGTTCTTTGAGTAAGGCAATGCTATATTTATGACTTTTTTTTCCTGTTTTTAGGATACCTCATGGAAACTTGACAGAACAAAGGATTTATTTTTTATTAGGTTAAATCCACATCTTGGGTACTGTTTGCTTGCTGCCCATTAAGTCTGAACATCTCAATTTGAAAAAAACCCACTCTGATGAATAAAAACAACCTGAAACAGATCCCTTTAGTGGGGTGACTCTGTATTATGTTAAAACATAATGTGACAAACACGGCTGCAGCGCCCTCCCAGAACCCAAACCTACCAAGCTAAAAATAGCCCTTGGTCTTTCCCTGTAACTCAAAAACAGGAACAGCATAACTTGTTTGCCTCATTATGTGTTCTGCACAGGGATCCAGCCCTCTCACGTCCTGGCTCTTACACACTTTCACAAATTCTAATCTGCACATTACAAATCCAACAGGCCTCACGGTAGGAAGTGAATTCTGCACAAACACAACTGCCCTAGGTCCTTAAACAATACACTGTTCACCCAGGGCCTCACAGGAGGGAATAATAACTTTAACCACCACTTAGGGGAGGCCTCTCTTAATATTTGCCTGGTTCTATGGGCATGAAGATAGGCATGCTATGTGTGTTAACCTTTTCCATCCTTACCATCCATGAGGGTAAATCTTATTAGTATCCCTATTTTATAGATGAAGGACATGAAGGCTCAGGAGAAAAAAGAACTTGCCCACACTCACCCAAGACAGTGCAGGAGTGGTGGCCAAACCCAGCTGGCTTTCACATTAATGAGCATCACACCAAACTACCTCACCTGTACTCCCATAACGCCATGGCCAGGTGAGCTGGAGCTCCACCTAGAAGTGGAGGGAGATGGGCTGGGCATAGTGGCTCACACCTGTAATCCCAGCACTTTGGGAGGCAGAGGCGGGTGGACCACCTGAAGTCAGGAGTTTGAGATCAGCCTGGTCAACATGGCAAAACCCCATCTCTACTAAAAATACAAAAGTTAGCCAGGCGTGGTGACACATGCCTATAGTCCCAGCCACTCGAGAGGCTGAGGCAGGGGAATTGCTTGAACCCGGGAGGCGGAGGTTGTAGTGAGCCGAACCCCCGCGATTGCACCCGAGCCTGGTGATGGAGTGGCACTCTGTCTTTAAAAAAAAAAAAAGTAGAGGAAGATGAAGGAATGTTTAACTACTATTGGCCCATGAGAATAAAGGCGGAAGCTATAGATGCTCAGAGTTGGGAGGGATTATATAGATCGTCTATCCTTGGCTATCTTTCTTTCTGCAGCAGATCTGACAAGTTCCCACCCAATTCCTTGGGAAAATCATCGGCTTTGGATTCTTGACCCTCTGTGGAGGGAGAGGGAGGGCAAGTGGAAGTGGAGTGAGCCAGTAGAAAGGAAAACAGTGCTGCAGGACAGAGAAGGAGATTCTTACAGAAGTGCTCCCCAGGAGAAGGCAAGATGGGAGAAAGGAGCTGGCCTGAGAGGGGAGCAGGCTCGTGCCCTCTGTAGAAACAGGAGGAAAGGCCCAGCATGTGGGCATAGGCTGAGTTAAGTTGGAAGTTTTGTTAGTAAGATGAAGTGGTTGTTTCTCTTTTTCTCAGGGAACTGCAGGTGAAGGCCATCAGCTACAAGTGAGGAAAGGAGAGGAGATACAGGAAGCTTGAGAAGAGAGAGGGTGTGAAGAGTTTTAGAAGTGAAGATACTGAGAAAGTGTTTGTCCATCAGTGGCTTGAGATTTGTGTCCATACATGTCAAAGGATCCCATCATCATGATCAGTGGATTCTGCAAAAACATGCAGCTGCTTGGGTGCAAACATGATAGCTGGAAAGCTGGAGCTTGGCATGTGAGGTTGTTGGACAGAGTTTGCAGGGCAGTGGTTGTAAGATAGAATCATGACTCTAAGCTGGGTTGAGAGTGAGGTGTCTGATGAAAAGTGGTAGCGCTGATAATAATTGAAGATCTCTATGAGATCTGCATACGTACTGCACTGGAGGACCAGCAAAAGTGAGCTGGGAGTAGAGGCTGGTATACTTGAGGTTGCAATTTCAGAGGTGGCGCATTTAGTGTGGTTTACAATGTGGAAGGGCATGACTAAGGAAGAAGTTAGCTAGGTGGGCGGGGGAAAAGGTCATCAGTATGAGCTGGCTGAAGAACAAGCAGCCGAGATATTGGATGGATAAGCCATCCGAATGTTGAAGGAACCAAGAATGGTGGCAATTGAAGGAAATGAGATGATGGTAAAGTCATTCATGAAAGGAGTGATACAGGGTGGGCAGGAGATGGCAGCAACTCAGAGGCGCAAAGTCCAGTGACATACACTTCAAAGGAAGAGGGGTTGAAGAAGGGAACAAATGGCTTGAAAGTGGCAATCAGAGGTCAGGCACACACCTGTCCCATCTCCAGGTACATGGGCAGGGTATGAGAAGAACAAAAAGCCAACCTGCTGTTAAGTAGCTGCAATGGAAGTTTTAGGACAAATCCAGACACTAGACGGGGTAAGAGGTGAGGGAAATATTCTGAGAAGGGATTAAGAATAGAGAAGAGGAGGAGGCTGCTGAGAGGCTGGGCACTGCGGGGGCGATTGGTTCAGATTACCAGATGTGCAGAGCCACCAAGGGGCTAAGGTTGGGGTGATGCCAGATGACTTGGGATGGGAACTTGACCTTCTGGAGGTGACTGAGGTGAACAGGGAGGTGGGACAGGATGGGATTAGTGCTGATGATATCATGAGAATCTGGTTTTGTAGCAGGAAGTTTAATAACATCTGTTTATTTCACTTCTCTGATTGCAACCCTTTACTCGCTTCTCATTGCCCTTTGGATCAAGTTCAGACTCCTCAGCACTATCAACAAAGCCAAGCATAGTCTGGTCCTTCCTACCTCCCCAGCCTCACCTCTGAGTCTGCCACAGCATTGAACTGAACCCAATTGCAAGTTTTTCTTGCTCTCTTAGTGTTTCAGGCAATACAGCATAGTGGTTAAGCACAATGATTCTGGTTCCAGATAATCTGGGTTTGAAACCTGGCTTTATCACTTTCTCACTATATGACCTGGGGCAAGTTATCTGACTACTCTGAATCTGAGTGCTTTCATTTGCAAGATGGGGTAAATAATAGGACCTACATTAGAGAGTGGTATACTTGCAAAAGCACTTAGATCTGTCTATCTGTCATGTGGGTTAGTTGTAATAGTCATTCCCTCCACATGCCATCCTCTTAGCAGGGAATACGCATAACATTTTTGCTGTCCCTCTCCACTTCTCCCTCTACCTACTTACTCAAGGGTCACCTGAGACATCCCTTCCTGAAAGTTTTCCTTGGTCTCCTAGAGGGGACACAGGCTCCACCACTGCACTCCTGTAGCTGCCTATTCCCCCATAATACCACTGTGTCCTTGTTGGATGCACCCTTCCAGGTTATTTATCACTCTTCTCAGGGCCTACCATTCTTCCCGGCATACAGTAGGTCCTCATAAATGTTTGTCGAAATGTTATCAGATCTGCTACACAAAAGATACCCAAGAATAGACAACCTTCACAATCCCTCTCAACTCAGAGACTCTATAGTTTGTCAAATGATAGAATCAATGGATGACTCCTCCAGAGACAGAGACAGTGGGTCCCAGGCTGAAGGGGTGTGGGGCTCTGCAGACATTTGTGGAGCACAAACAATGTCATCTCAGCCCAGATCTGCCTCAGCACACAGTAGGCCAACCCTCTATCTATACACAGAGCTTGTTTCTGTAGGGAGACTTTCATAGCTTCTATTGCTCTTTTTTAAAAAATTGAGTGTTAATTTGGGAGTAAAAAAGTTCTACCCTGAAAAAATCTGCAAATCATTGGTCTACCACATGCTCTCTGAACTCCCTTCCAGCTCAAAAAGTTGCAGTCAACTCAGCAACACTCAACCTTTGCATATGAGGACCCTGAGGGATAGAATTATTCCTTTGGGATCTATTGATTCAGATATTGACAAAAGTTTTTATGAAGTCAGTAGCACAAGCCAAATGAATTTTATTCATCTATAAGCATGCAGAACATGGTGTATGCATATTGCTTATGAGAAACATTTTTTCAGCCCACAGGCAATTCTTGGTGTGCATGTGGACTCAGGGCCTGCCTGCCATACTGAGACCACCAAGGGCAATGTTCCCTGGGTTGGAAACCTGAAACCAGGCCTATCCCTAGTTTCTAAAGACTCTGTTTTCCAAGGGGGTTGTATTAGTCTGTTCCCATGCTGCTAATAAAGACATACCTGAGACTGGGTAATTTATAAAGTAAAGAGGTTTAAAGGGCTCACAGTTCCACATGGTTGAGGAGCCCTCACAATCATGGCGGAAGGCAAAGGAGAAGCAAAGACACATCTTACATGGTGGCAGGCAAGAGAGCTTGTGTAGGGAAACTCCCATTGATAAAACCATCAGATCTCGTGAAACTTACTCACTATCATGAGAAGAGTATGGGAAAAACCGCCCCTCTGATTCAACTTTCTCCACCTAGCCCTGCCCTTGACATGTGGGGATTATTACAATTCAAGGTGAGATTTGGGTGGGGACACAGAGCCAAATCATATCAAGAGGGAATAAAGGCCCATGGCTAGTTCCAGAGGCCTGGCCGTGAGAATGATGGCTGCCTCTCAAATTTTGGCTCAGATTGAACAACTCACCCTGACCTCTGATGCTGCAGGGTTGCTGCCCAACACCCTTGCAATGGCTTGTTTCAACAGATGTGGAAGGGACCAGAACCACTGCAGCCTGACTGCAGACAAGCACTGTCTGAGCTAGGGTCAGCTTTCTGTTATGGCAGAGAGAGAGCTTGAAGAGAAAGCATAAACTAAGAAGCAGCCTCTGGGATGAAAAAGTCTAGCGGTCTCTTACTGACAGGCCTAAACCAATCTGTTGGTTTAACAAATGTCAGCTTCTCTTGATCGATATCAGTAGCCTCCAGTGATCAGAGGTAGATGGGGTGAGGTGGGGGCCATACATCCTGTCCCGTTAACCTTGCTACCTAGAGGTATGTTGTTATGAAGTCAGGTCTCAGACCAAATTCTGCCAGTCTTGTATTTTTTGGCAAGTTAGCACAAAAACCACAATCAATTCTTTTAAGTGTGGGAAGAAGGGAGTCCCACAGGCACCCTGCAGGAAATATTCACTCCAAGAGAGACCAACCGACCAGGTACCCAGGTCAGCATGAAAGTCCTGCGGGAAGAGGGAAGCATGGAACTCAGGGGGCTTAGGACCTTGAGGGTACAAGTCTGCTGAATTTTTTTAATGTTCATACCCTGTTGTGCAAAGAAGCTGAGCTGCGAAGGTTTTCTAGCTAAGCTACCTTCAGCGCTGCTCTTTCTCCAGCAACGAATACTTATTTTTGACATTCCTGATGCTAATTAATGAACTCCTAGTGTAGATTTTTATATTTGAAAAGCTTCAAGCAGTCTCCTCTAGAGTGTGGATTTCTGAGTAGGGTACTTTGAATATCACCTAACTACCTTGAGATTGTATATTAAAGTTACTATACACATTCATATTATACTTTTCCGAAATGCATATTTTTAAGCAAATTGTCACACAGGCAAAATGATGGAAACACAAAGATGAAAGGGACCTGAGAAAGTCTCTGGTCCAGCCAGGTTTTTTCATTCATTTATTCATCCGTTCATACAACAGTTTTGGAATACCTATATTATGCCAGGCACTGTTGCAGGTACTGGGATTCGAGTGGTGAACAGGAAATAAAAGTCCCTGCCATTCTGGAGTTTCCATTCCAGTGGGAAAGGCTGATAATAAATAAAGAAAATATAGATATATGATTTAATGGCTGGTGGTGATAGTTTCTATGAAGCAAAAGCAATGTCAGGGCTGACATAGCTCTGTTGAATAGAAATACAGTCATGCGTCACTTAACAACAGAGATACATTCTAAGAAATGTGTTGTTAGGTGATTTCATCATTGGGTGAACATCACTGAATATACTTTCACAAACCTATGTGGTGTAGCCTACTGTAGACCTAAGTCATATGGTGTAGCCTATTGCTCCTAGGCTACAAACCCGTACTGCATGTCACAGTACTGAATCCTGTAGGCCATTGGAACACAATGGTAACTATTTGTGTCTGCAAACAAATCTGAAAACAGAAAAGCTACAGTAAAAATAGAGTATAAGAGATAAAAAATGGTACACCTGTATAGGGTACTTACCATGAATGGCGATTACAGGACCAGAAATTGCTCTGGGTGAGTCAGTGAGTGAGTGGTGAGTGAATGTGAAGGCCTAGGACACTACTATATACTAGTGTAGACTTTACAAACACTGTACACTTAGGCTACACTAAATTTAAAAAAGCATATTTTTGTTTCTTTCATAATGAATTAACCTTAGCTTACTGTAACTTTTCTATTTTATAAACTTAATTTTTAAAAAACTTTTTGGCCCCTTGTAATAACACAGCTTAAAACAGAAACACATTGTATGGCTGTTCGAAAGTTTTTTTTTTTTTTTTTTGGCTTTGTATCATTATTCTATAGGCTTTTTTTTTCTATTTTAAACTTTTTTTGGGAACTTTTTAAACTTTATTTTTATTTATTTATTTATTTATTTATTTATTTATTGAGACGGAGGCTGGCATGTTGCCCAGACTGGAGTGCAGTCGCGCAATCTTGGCTCACTGTAACCTCTACCTCCTGGGTTAAGCGAGTCTCTTGCCTCAGCCTCTGGAGTAGCTGGGATTACAGGCACCCGCCATCACGCTCAGCTAATTTTTGTATTTTTTGTAGAGATGAGGTTTCACCATGTTGGCCAGGTTGGTCTTGAACTCCTGACCTCAAGTGATCCACCTGCCTCAGCCTCCCAAAGTGCTGGGATTGCAGGCATGAGCCATTGCAACTGGCCTACCTTTTCAACTTTTTAATTAACAACTGAGACATGAACACATGCATCAGCATAGGTGTACACAGGGTCAGGATCATCAGTATCACTCTTTTTCACCTTCCTATCTTGTCCCACTGGAAGGTCTTCAGGGGCATGGAACTGTCATCTCCTATGAGAACAATGCTTTTTTCTAGAATACTTACTGAAGAACCTGCCTGAGGCTATTTTACAGTTGATTTTAAAATAGATATAAATAGAACCAGTACACTCTGAAATAAGAATAGTATAGTGAGTACACAAATCAGTAACAGTCATTATTGTCATTATCAAGTGGGTTATGTATGCCGCAGAATTGTATCTGCTATACCTTTATAAATCCGGAAGCGCAGTAGGTTTGTTCATCCCAGCATCACCACAAACGTGTGAATAATGTGTTGCACTGCAACTGCAGGGGGTCACCAGGGTATATGTGGTGCTTTGTTGACCAAAATTTCATTATGTGGTGCACGACTGTGCAATGAAAGTCACTTATGTCAAATTGCCTAGCAGCCGTATTTAAAAGAGTACAGAGAAAGAGGTGAAATTAATTTTATTGATGTACTTTATTTAACCTAATACAGCATATCCAAAATATTATCATTTCATCATGTAATAAATATTAAAATTATTAATGAGATATTTTACATTCTTTTTTTTTGAAACAAAGTCTTTGAAATCCAGTGCGTGCCTTATCCTTACAGCACATCTCCATTTGGACTAACCACATTTTGAGTGCTCAGTAGGCACAGGTGGTTAGTGGCTACTATGTTGGATAATAGACGGTTAGTGAGTAAAAGGACAATGGTCATATTTTAGACAGGATGATCAAAGACTGTGTCTCTGAGGAAGGTGACATTTGAATGCAGGTCTGAACAAAGTAAAGGAGCAAGCTGTCTGGGTATCTGGAGAAGACAGACTACAAAGAACAAAGGCTGAGCGGTGGGAATAAGGTTGGCATGACAGAAAAATAGCAAGGTGGCTATTTGTGGCCTCGACTAGTTATCCCCTTTGCCCTTCTCCTTTCCTTTCCTTCTCCTTGGAATGCAGATGCAGAGCCTGGAGGTGCAGCAGCCATCTTTCAACCCTGAGGACAAGCAGATGCTCTGGAGTTAGACTGTCCCCATCCAATCCCGGGTCTGCTTTTCCTTGCTATTTCATTGCTTCTCAAACTATTAGTGGCAAAGAAGCAGTTGTTTTCCCCCAATCCACCGCAGATCAATACTTTTGTAAAATAAAATAAAGCAAGTTACTTAAAAAGAATGAAGTTTTAAGAAGAAATGAACACACGAAATACAAGGCCAACTTAAAAAAAGTTTATTCAACTGACATAAAATTACTCTATCAAATTGCTAGAAAACACTTATACTAAATTTCTGTACTCATTTTTTAGCAGACCACTGACAAGCAGTTATGTCCAAGGTCAAAGCTTCCAGGAGCACTAAGTTAGTTATATTACTGTAGGTTAGTTTTTTAACCCATCTAAGCCTCAGTATCCTAATTTGAGAAATAGGAATTAGTATCTCTTTCAGAAGCTTTTTTTGCTGTTGTTATGGATTAAATATACAAACCCCATGTGAAAGGTAGCCCAGCAATGTCATTAAATGTTAGCTATTACTAGTTATCACATACTTGTCTCCCCAATTGGCCGCAAGCCCCATAAGGACAAGGACAACTTTATAAACTCAATACTCTGTGGTGCCTGCACTGTAGATACGCAATAAATCATGGTGGAATTATTGAAACATGCTTTGAAATCCTTAGGTAAAGGTATTTGAAAATAACCTCTACAATTTTCATGTATTCATTCATTCATTTCCAATGTAGCATAATGAAAGGATAACAATTTTGGACAAGCCCTAATTTCAATTATGGTTTCTTCGACTCACTATTGGGCAAGCCACTTTACCTCTTTGAACTTCAGTTTTCACATCTCAAAAATAAATAATATTCATTCTATTGGGCTGTTGTAAAGACTAAATGAGATAATACATGCAAAATACCATGGTGTCCTTAAATGGAAGCTATTGTTCCTGTTCTGCAGAGAGGGCCTGTTCATGCAGATAGCTGTGCTGAGTGCTGACCAGGACAGAGCCTGGCATTTCTGGCTTGGTGAGCATTCCTGAACCTTTTATTGGCAGCACTGGAAGATTCCAGCAGCTGGGAGCAAACTAGCACCAGTGTCCAGCAGAGACATAAAAATTGGGGCCCCACCCCGTCAGGCCCTGTTCAGGCCCTGCCCTTCCTAGAGGTTAATTTTAAACCCCCCATGTGACTGTGGGTGGTGAGAGGTGTCTGCTTTGAAGTCAGCAGTTGCACCCAAAGTCCTTTCTGCTTTAAAAAAAAAAAAAAAACCAAACCTATCCCAACTTGGCCTGCCATTCTAAACAAAAAAAGTCTGACAGTGCTCACCACTTCTTTAGGGCCAGAGGTATAGAAACCCTCTCTAAGAATTCAAGGTCCTGAGGGAGAGTCTAAGGTACTTGGGCCACAACCCCTCAACTAATATAGCGTATGTGCCAAGCTCTATCTCATTTGAGCCTTACAACACTGCTTGGAGGTAGACTAATGTATGTGTCTTTCTATTAGTTTATTTTTAAAAATGTGTTAAAATGCATACAGCGTAAAATTTATCATTTAACCCTTTTTTTTTTTTTTTTTTTTTGAGACAGACTCTCTGTCACCCAAGCTGAAGTATAGTTTCGCCTCCTGGGTTCAAGTGATTCTCAAGCTTCAGCCTCCCAAGTAGCTAGGATTATAGGTACCCATTATTATATCTGGCTAATTTTTGTATTTTTAGTAGAGACAGGTTTCACCATGTTGACCAGGCTGGTCTTGAACTCCTTGCCTCAAGTGATCCATCCGCTTCGGCTTCCCAAACTGTTGGGATTACAGGCATGAGCCACTGTGCCTGGCCTATTTAAACATTTTTAAGTGCATAGTGCATTGTGAACTGTACATTCACTGTTGCCATCCATCTACCTCCAGAACTCTTTGCAGCTTAGAAAACAAATTCTAGACCTATTAAACAACAACTCCCCATTCCCCTCTTCCCCCAGCCCCTGACAACTACCGTTCTTCTTTCTGTCTCTATGAATTTGAGACCTCGTGTAAGTGGAGTCATGTAGTAATTGCACTTTGACTTATTTCACTTAGCTTAATGTCTTCGGTATTCACCCATGTTGTAGCATGTATCAGAATTTCCTTTTTTTTTTTTTAAAAGCTGTATACTATTCCATTGTGTGTCTGTATCACATTTTGTGTATCCATTCATTCATTGATACATACCTGGGTTGCTTCCACCTTTTGGCTATTGTAAATAATGCTGCTGTAAACATGGGTAAACAAAATTCTCTGAGACCCTGCTTTCAATTCCTTTGGGTAAATACCCAGAAGTAGAATTGCTGGATGATACAGTAATTCTTTTCATTTCTTTCTTTCTCTATTTTTATTTATTTATTTATTTATTTATTTTATTTTATTTTATTTTATTTTTTTGAAATGGAGTCTCACTCTGTCCCCCAGGCTGGAGCGCAGTGGTGCGATCTTGGCTCACTGCAACCTCCACCTCCCAAATTCAAGCGATTCTCATGCCTCAGCCTCCCAAGTAGCTGAGACTACAGGCATGCACCACCACTCCTGGCTAATTTTTGTACTGTATTAATAGAGACGGGGTTTTGCCATGCTGGTCTGGCTGGTCTCAAACTCTTGACCTCAGGTGATTGGCCCACCTTGTCTCCCAAAGAATTTACTTAGGAAAGTAATTCTTTCCTAAGTTTTACAGGCGTGATACAGAATTACTGCATGGGCCCAGTAATTCTTTCCTAAGTTTTTGAAGAACCACCATACTGTTTTCCATAGTGGCTGCACCATTTGTATTCCCACCAACAGCGTACAGAGTTTCCAATTTCTCTACATCCTTGCTGACACTTGTTATTTCCTGTTTTGTTTTTTGATACAGCCATACTAGTGGATGTGAGATGGTATCTCACGGTGGTTCTGACCGTATGGTTTATTCGTTTTTAATCACCATTTTGCAGAAGGTAAAACCAAGACTTAGAAATATGAGATAACCTAGCCAAGATCACTAGCTTAATGTGCAGAGAGACCAGCCTGCACTCTACTCTGTTCCTGGGGCAGTTCTAGATCTGAGCCGCTAAAGCCCATGGGCCTAGAATGTGGCCCGTGCTGTACCCAACCAACCTCTCCCCCATGTCTCCTGCCAGCCCACCCTCCACCTATCCCATTCTACAAACATCTGTGGAGGCAGCGGGGAGAAATGGGTAAGCCTGAGGACTCTGGAGCCTGACCACGTGCTCCGAGCAAGCGTGGCTCTGGGACTCACACTGGTTGTAGAATCAAGTCAAGTCAAGTCACAAACCTTGCTATGCCTCATATTCCTCATCTGCAAAAAGCGCTTGATAAGAGCACCTGACTTGTAGGGCAGCTGTGAGGAGTAGATGAAACATAGGTAAAGAGAATCCTTATCACAGTCACCTGCAGAGCTTTAGAGAATGCTGCCTGTCATGAGCCCCAGCAAAGAAGGTGACACTAGGCCTGGGAGGTTCAACCAGGAACCCAGCATAGAGTCAGAGTCCCTGTCCTCCTGCAGCTCCCAGCCCAGTGTGGGAGACAGACCTTAACTGAATATTTACAACAATCTGTGCTCAGCGGCAGTGGTGAGAAGTGCTGAGAAGTGCTGAGAGGGACTGGTCTTTCTTACAGTCTCTGGGAACAGGACAGCTTCTGCCCCTGTTTTTATTCCTGCCAGGCTTCCATTTACATAACAGGTAAAACAGCAACCCTGGGTCCTACATCATGGAACTGAAGGGAAAAGGTGAAAAGATTTGCTCCAGTATTTGCATTTTAAAATTCTAAACTCCTTGTTGGCTAATTTGGAGTGTTCTAAACTAATAATCACTTTTAATTCTTAAAGTAGAATTAACTGACTCTTTCTTCTAGACAAACATAACTGTGAGCAGTTTTTAAAATTATTTTCATTTAAAAAAAATACTTGAGTGGGAAGTCCTAGCCTGAGCAATCAGGCAACAGTAAGAAATAAAGCACATCCAAACTGGAAAAGAAGTCAAACTGTCTCTGCCAATGATATGGTCTTATACCTCGAAAACCCTGAAGACTCCTGAAAAAGACTCCTAGATTTGACAAATGAATTAAGTAGTGTCTCAGGTTACAAAATCAATGTACACAAATTGATAGCACTGCTATATGCCAGGAACGACCAAGGTGAGAATCAAATCAAGAACTCAATCCCATTTACAAAAGCTGCAACAAACAAACAAAAAAACAACTTTAGGAATATACTTAACCAAGGAAGTGAAAGAGCTCTACAAGGAGAACAACAAACCACTAATGAAAGAAATCATAGATGACACAAACAAATGGAGAAAATCCCATGCTAATGGATTGGAAGAATAAATATCATGAAAATGACCATACTGCCCAAAGTGATCTTCAGATTCAATACAATTCCTAACAAAATACCAATGTAATTTTTCACAGAATTAGAAATCATAATCCTAAAATTCATATGGAACCAAAAAAGAGCCAAAATAGCCAAAGCAACCCTAAGCAAACAAACAAACAAACAAAAAAACAAATCTGGAGGCATCACACTACCAGATTTCAAATTCTACTACAAGGCTATGGTAATCAAAACAGTATGGTACTGGTATAAAAGAAGACACACAGAGAACAGAATAGAGAATGCAGAAATAAAGCCAAATTCCTACAGCCAACTGATCTTCAACAAAGCAGACAAAACCATACCCTGGAAAAAGGGCACTCTATCCAACAAGGGGTGCTGAGAAAATTGGATAGCCACACACAGAAGAAAGAAACTAGATCCTTATCTCTTGCCATATACAAAAATTAACTCAAAGTGGATTAAAGGCTTAAATGAAAGACCTGTAACCATAAAAATTCTAGAAGGAGAAAACCTAGGAAAAACACTTCTGGACATTGGCCTAGGCAAAGAATTTATGACTAAGACCCCAACAGCAAATGCAATAAGACGAAAAATAAATAAATGGGACTTAATTAAAATAAAAAACTTCAGCGCAGCAAAATAAATAATCAACAGAGTAAATAGACAACCTACAGAATGGAAGAAAATATTTACAAACTATACATCTGACAAAGGACTAATATTCCGAATCTCTAAGGAACTCAAATCAGCAAGAAAAAAAATGAAGCATCCCATTAAAAAGTGGGCAAACAACCTGAACAGATATTTTTCAAAAGAAGATATACAAACGGCCAACATCACTAATTATCAGGGAAATGGAAATTCAAATCACCATGAGATACCACCTTACCCCATTTAGAATGGACATTATCAAAATTAAAAGAAAAATAGATGGTGCGGATGTGGTGTAAAGAGAATGCTTATACACTGTTGGTGGGGATGTAAATGTGTACAATCTCTACGGAAAAAAGTATAGAGACTTTTCAAAGAACTAAAAGTTGATCTACCATTTGTTTCAGCAATCCCATTACTGGGTATCTACCCAAACGAAAATAAGTCATTATATAAAAATGACACCTGCACTGGTATGTTTATTACAGCACAATTCACAGTTGCAAAGATATAGAATCAATCTAAGTGCCTATAAACCAATGAGTGGATACAGAAAATGTGGCATATCTACCATGGGATACTACTCAGCCATAAAAATAATGAAATAATGTCTTTTGCAGCAGCTTGGATGGAACTGAAGGCCATTATCCTAATCAAAATAACTCAGGAAGGGAAAACCAAATACTGCATGTTCTCACTTATGAGTGGGAGCTAAGGCATGGGTATGCAAAGGCATACAGAGCGGTATAATGGATATTGGAGACTCAGAAATGGGGAGGGTGGTAGGCAGGTGAGAGATTTTAAAAAATCACCTATTTGGTACAATGTACACTCCTTGGGTGACAGGTATACTGAAACTAAGACTTGACCACTTTACAATTCCTCCATGTAACCAAAAACCACTTGCACCCCTAAAACTATTGAAATAGAAATAAATAAAAATTAAAATACTAAAAAAATACTCAAGTGATGCCTTTGAAGAGTACAAACAAGACATTGAGGGGAGGATTTGAGGGTTTATGGAGATCATCGTCTGAATACACATCAGCTCTGTGAAGGCAGAATTGTGTCTGCGTGGCTCAACATTTTACACCCAGGGCATATATAATAATATGAGCATAATAAATAGTGCAATAAATAATTGCTGAATGAAGGGGCTCAGCCAACCAGTATTTCTAGCACCTATTACATACCAAGCGGTAGCATTATTGACTGACATAAAAACATCCACTTATTTGGGTACCATGTGTTCAGCACAAACAAATCTAAGCCATACAATTCCATGAGGTAGGAAGTATTATCCCCACGCGGGCAAATAAAGAACCTGAATTTCGAGACATTATTCAGTGTTTGGCCTCGGTTTTCATAACCAGTAAGTGGCAGAGTCAGCATTAGAACCTATGTCTGTCTCATGCCATCACCGAACTTGCTGGACTTCTCAACTCTGCTTGCTTCCTTGTGTATCATTAACCCCTATCCATGCAGATCAGCTTGTGCTGAGGAGAAAGGAATGAGCATTGTACCTTTTTCTTCTCTCAATCAGTTTGGAGAGGTGCACACATTTTTTTTTTTCCCCTCCACTCATAAAGAATCTCAGAATTCTAGGGCTGGAAGAAAATGTGGAAAATTCTTCTCTTGGTGCTGAAGGCTTGAGTGGAATTTGCAGAAGCCCCTTCCGGGAGCTCTAACTAGCTGTTTGGTAAGTGCAAGGGGGCAGAGTCTGCCCTTGCCTGCCTGTCTGCCTGCCTGTCTGCCTACCTGCCTTCCTGCCTGCCTGCCTGCCTGCGGTCATTGCTGGCCTTGCTAATTAGATCCCCTTTCATCTAAGGAGCTTCAAGAGCCTTTCTCCACTTAACTTGTTAATCTTCGCCCCATCCCTCTGATGTGGATGACAAGCTTAATTAGTCCTAGACAGAGACAACACAGAGCCAGGAGACAGCAGCAGAGCCAAAAGAAAAACAATGGATAGCTTATTCCTCCTCTCCTGGCTCATGGTCTCTCTTGCTGAAAAATGTGTTTTCAGCTTTGTTTTGAATTGGCTTCTGCCCTGTATTTTGGTAGCCCAATTCTAAAAATCAAGCCTAGTCAATTTGACTCTTAATGCACACATTTGGGTGTGCAAAAATATCGCATTGCTTTCTTTTTAGCTTTAAGTTCAGCTCAATCCAACATAAGCCCTCCATCTCTCTGGGCTGATGGGAGATTCGGTCTCAGCTGTCATTGGTGCTAACTGCATCTCACGCCCTTCAGAAGCAGTATCAGTTCTAGGGCCCATAAGCAGAGAAAAACTTCTCAGTGGTGGCTGCAGTCGTGGATCCCTGCTGGCAGTGGCTTGAATGCGCATCATGTATGCTTTGAGGTCCCAGTGCTCTATTGCATGAGAAGGTGAGTGTAGTCAGCCATGCCAGGTGTCCAATGGCCACTCTATGTGGTGCTGCCAGGAAAGGAGGCTTGAGTGCCCTTTTGACCCCTCAGATCACTATCACCTCTGTACCTCAGAGAATCTGCCTCTGCCACTTAAGGCTCTCTCCTCCACTCCAGGACACACTGCACTGTCTTCTTAATGAATTTTGGCTCCTACAAAAGCCAGGAAGAGAAATTGTCTCTCAGCTTCGGTTCAGTACAAGCCCCTGAGGCAGAGGAAACTGGAGGGGCCCAGCAATCCTCTTGAGATGTATGTAGAGAGAGGAGGGCAGAACCCCAGATCTGTCTTTTTTACTTTATGGCAGAGAAAACAGAACAAAACATCCCCTGAATTTTCCTACTATCAAAGCAGTGTCCCCAAAGAGGAAACAAGGAGTATTACTTTGCTACATTTGTCATCACAAAGTGCTACAGACTGGGTGGCTTAAACAACAGAAATTCATTTTCTTGCAGTTCTGGAGGCTAGGGGTCCAAGATCAAGGTGCTGGGAAAATTGGTTTCTCCTGAGGCCTCCTTGCAGATGACTGCCTTCTTCCTGTGTCCTCGCATGGCCTTTCTCTGTGCATGCGCATCCCTGGTGTCTCTTTTTTAATTTTGTTTTTGACACAGTGTCTCCCTCTGTTGCACAAGCTGGAGATCCTCCTGAGTAGTTAGGACTGCAGGTGTGTGCTGCCACACCTGGCTACTTTTTGTTGTTGTTGTTGATACAGGGTCTCACTATGTTGCCCAGGCTGGTCTTAAACTCCTGCCCTCAAGTGCTCCTCCCACCTCAGCCTCCCAAAGTGCTGGGATTTCAGGCATGAGCCACCATGCTCAGTCCCTTCCTCTTATAAGAACACCAGTCATACTGGGTTAGATCCCACCCAGAAGGCCTCATTTAACTAAACCACCTCTTTGACGATCTTTCTCCAAATATGGTTATATTCTATGGTCCTGGAGATCGGGATGAATTTAGGGTGATGGGGTGGACACAATTTAATCCATAACACAAGGGTTAACTGTATTAAAAAAAAAAAAAATCCCAGTCCACTCTCTTTGCCCTCTGTAAACTGCAGCCACCTCCTTTTAGGCTTTGGAGTCTACAGACCAGATTCAAGTTCCTGCTTCGACATTTCCTAGATGTCTGGCTTTAGGCAAGCTATTAAATATCTCCGGGCTACAGTGTCTCCATTCATAAAATGGTGCTAACAATAGTGTCTATCTCAGAAGGTGTTGAGAGAGTATTGCTGAAACACTGAGCACAGTGACTGAAACACAGGAAGTGCTGCATAAGGAAAGCTACCTCCCACCCACCCCAGCCCTGATTATATCTAACTCTGCCTTGAAGGCTGAGAACAGAGGCCCCTTTTCCTCAGAAGCCCTCCCTGAAGTTTCAGGCTTAGGCTGGGGGCATCACCTTGCTATTTTCCCAATCATAACACTTAACAAACTGGATTGTGAAGGTCAGCTTAATTGTCCCTTTCCTTAGTGCAAGAAAATATCCATGAGGCAAGTCACCAGTCTCGTTTGTCTGCCTCAGAGTTGACTGTCAGAGATGGGCAGGTTGGTTACTGTAGAAAAGACAAGAAAGCAGAGCTGGATGGATGTAGGAAAGTGAGGATACTTTAAAGCAGGGTCTCAGCCTATGCATTATTGACATTTGGGCCAGATAATTCTGTTGTAGGAGCTGCCCTGTGCATTGTAGGAGGGTTAGCAGCATCCATGCCTCTACCCACTAGGTGCCAGTAGCACCTGCCCCCCAGCTATGGCAACCAAAAATATCTTGATACCGACAAATGTTCCCTTGGGGACAAAATTGTCCCCGTTGAGAACCACTGGCTCAGAATGACTTAAGTCAGTGGTTCTCAAATGAGCATGCATTGGCGTCTCCTGCACTGGAGTCTCAGAAACACAAATTGCTGGGCCTCATCCCCAGAATTTCCAGCTCAATGTGTCTGGGGTGGGGCCTGATAACTTGCATTTCTAACGAGTTCCTGGGTGCTGGTTGGGTGCCAGTTGGGAACCACTGTCTTAAAGGCCAACAAAGCTTTATTCTCCATAACATTAAGTGAGTACTTTTTGGTCTCAGGCCAGAGTTGGCAGAGTAAAGAGAAATCCCACAGACTCGGGGTCCTGAGGAACACATTTACATGAGACTCCCCTGAGTCTGTAGGCATGGAGGAGATGGCAGGGAGGGAGGCAGGGGTCAGTCTGGAGTCAGGAACAGCCCCACTGGGCAAGGGCAAGGTGATGGGAGGAGCCCTAATCCCTATCCCTACCAGTCATACCCACAGAGAGTCCCAGCGTTCGACAACATTCATTCAATAAAGATTTGCCGAGCACAGCTAGGTGCCAGGTGCTCTTCCAGGCACCGGGATTCCATGAAGGACACAGTAGAAAAACATCGCTGCCTTCATGTAACTTGCTTTCTGATGTGGTGAGACAGGAAATAAGAATGCTAAATAAATTGTGTAACCTGTTAGAAAGCAATATGTTCTACGAAAAAAAAAATGAGAGTAGGTGAGATTGGAGGTGGGAGGGTGATTACAATTTTGAATAAGATGGCTAGCAGTGGTGTGATGGTAAATGCTGAACAACTGGCTTTCTGCGGGAAAAAGCCCTGATTTGTAGCAATGGCCAGTTTCAATGGTGGAAATATCCTTGCCATGGAAGATCAAAGCTATAAATTTTATTTATTTATTTAGAGACAGGGTCTTGCTCTGTTGCACTGGCTGGAGTGCAGTGGTGTGATCGTAGCTCACAGCGGCCTTAAACTCCTAGGTTCAAGTGATCCTCCCACGTCAGCCTCTACCTTGGCTGGGACTACAAGCACACATCACAGTACCTGGCTTATTTAAAACTATGAATTCAACATCATTAAATGGGAAATTGGGAGTGCACATTAGCACAGTATTATGTAGTATACCTAACCTACGGATGTAGTAGATGTAAATAACCTCAAGTATAGGTAATAGTAAAATGTAAAATAATTAGGCAATGAGGTGTTTCGAGTATTTTTAAAACCTGGGCTGCTAATACAATTTATTTAGTTATAAATTCACATAGTTTAGTTTTCACTAATGTCTGTGTTTACTAACCAGCTAGCAAATTTCCTGGAAATTTAACAATCAGCTCTTGGGAACTGGGACTAGCCAGCCCTGGTGTACCACTGGTGATTACCAAAGGCCTTGCTGAGAAAGGGACATCTGAACAGGAACCTGAAAGAGGTGAGGTGAAGGCGTAAGGCCTGGGGACATCTGGGGACCAGCACTCACTGGGAAAAGCACTTGCCTGGGAAAAGCAGCATCTCAGGCTGGTGTGTCCACATATCCATGCTCTTGTCCTTGCTGTGCCCTGAGCCTGGATAATCTGTCCTCCTGATATGCTTAGTGACAGCCATCAGGGCCAGACTTCCAGATGACTGAGAGCGTAGAATTCTTTATTTCTCCCAGGCCTCCTTACATCCTTTCTGGAAAAACAGGTGGCTATGAAGGTGGTATGAATAAATGAATGACCACAAGTAAACAATCAGTGTTCTTCTGTGATCCCATAGCACCTTGAGCCCAGTTGTTTTTAGCTCTTTACATTATTATCCTGTTCTTCTGTCCGTATCGGCCTCCCCCAGCACCCCATGGAGCCCGATGTCAGGCGCATGAAAACACCTGGCTCATAGCTGAAGTTCCATGAGGGCTTAGTTATTGAATGGGTCACCATGACCTCAACCTGGGCTGGTTTAAGGCATGAGTGGGTTTTAGTGATCGCCCTTCTGTTGGGTGAAGTCCACAGGCTGAGGCCCTTCTGCTGGAGCAGCCTCGTTAGCATGATGGCTCACCCCCTGGCCTGTGCAAGTGAGGCCAAGGAGAGTGTACCCAAGCAGGCCCCAGCCCCAGCCCTAGCTATTCACACACACCCACCACCTGTTGGGCCGTGGCTTGGGACTTCATTGAGGCTGCGTTACCTAACCCTTGCAGCAACCCAGCAGGTGGGGATCCTTATCCCCATGTTACCTATAAGGAAAATGGGGGGACAGAAAAATCACCCGGGTAGTAAGTGACAGAGCTTTCCCTTTGCTGTATAGGTTGGGGAAGAGCTGGCGGAATATTCTGTAGAATATTAACTGTAGTAATGCCAGGCAGCATGGGTACATGCTCATTAGAACTGCAGCCACGCTTGGGAGCACAGCAGAAGAAATTAGTGATTCCACTTGGGGCAGGTGGTCAGGGAGCTCTTGGACACCATAGAAACCACAGCCTGAGCTCTGACTTTTGGGTGGAAAAGGTGTGGGGGCTCTGGGCCCTCCCACTGGAAACCTAGGTGTTGGTGGGACCTCAGAAGTGAGGATTTTCATGAAGCTGGCTCAGGATCTGGCCCCAAGTGCCTTATTTATTTATTTATTTATTTATCCACCAAAACAAGCTGAGGTAATATTTTTAAAATGTTAACTTATTTCCTCTGGTGTTTTCCTGTTAATGCAGTATGCTGGTCTGAGTCCACACCTCAGTGGAAGGGGTGTCAAGGATGAAGGCACAAATAGTGCCCTGCCCCCTCTGTCTTTCTGGTTTTGCTTTCTAAAACTTTGTGTCCTCAGTGGAACAAAGAGGATTAGGATTAAGGTATCTCCAAAATGTCTGGGGAGAAACAGTAAAGGGAGACAGAAGGTTCCCCCCATCTAGTTGGGTTTGAGGAGGTAGAGGATGAAGTTAATGAGAGCAGGGTGGGCCAGTCTAACATGGGGAGTCCCCAGGCACTGCAGGTCCCGCAGAAAGTTTTGGGAAGCCCGAGGCAGGAGTGCTCTACCTCTTTCCTGGGAAGAACCCTGGGGGAAAGCAGGAAGACCCCATGAGGGAGTGGCTGCAGACCCAGAGGAGTCCTTTGCTCCAGCCTGGCATGGAGGGAGTCGAAGGATCCTCTGCCCTTGTGAGGCATAGAGATGATAGAGGGCCCTGCCAGACCTCAGGGACTGTTGGGACAGGAACAATGCCTGTGGGCACTGCTTCCTTAGGACCAGCAGGATACTGGGAGTCTCATCAGAAGCCTAGCTGGACCAGTGAACTAAGAACCAGCTCCCATGTCTCTGCCCTGAGTCCTGGCGTGGCATGACTCACTGAAATTTAGCCACAATCCCAGGAAAGAGGGTGAGAGAAACCTCAAATGGATGACATTTCAGTTTCTGTTACCATGGGAGTATAGTGGCTTCAAGTAAAAATTAGGTCAAGTTACAGAGTCATAAACTACAGAAAATATTTATCAAGCCCCTAAGACTTTAGGCACTGGGATTGGGAGTGGGGAAAATCAGTAAATTGGGGACCTGTCAGCGGTCCCTCTGTCTACGTTCCTGAATTAGAAGTTATGCCAGGGGTTGGCTTCTATAGGGGGTCCTCTGTATGCACGGTAGTACCACTGATGTGTGTTAGGCACTGACTTTATGCCAATCCTTGTACCAAGAACACCCTTCTTCCTGTTTTAGACAGGTTCTTGGGGCTAAAAGACCAAGCACTTTTTGCAATACCAAGTGGCTGTTTGGGGTTGAATTGTGTCCCCACAAAATATATGAAAGTCTTAACCCTGGTACCCGTGAATATGACCTAACATGGAAAAGCAGTCTTTGCAGATGATAAGATATGTTTGTTAGGGTGGGCCTAATGCAGTATGGCTGCATTCTTATAAAAGGGGGGAATTTGAAGATAGGGACAGACATGCATTCAGGGAGAATGCCATATGAAGACAAAGGCAGAGATCGGCGTGTTGCACCTACAAGCCAAAGATTGCCAGCAAACCACGAGAAGATAGGAGAGAGGCACGGGACAGATTCTCCCTCATAGCCTCAGAAGGAATGGACTCTGTCAAGACTCTGATCTCAGATTGCTGGCCTCCAGAACTGTGAGACAATAAACTTCTGAATGGCTTAAATAAATTTAAGCCACCCATCTGTGGTACTTTGTTATGGCAGCCTAGGATACTAATACAGTGGGTGACAATCCCACAAAGGGGAAAGATGACTTAAATACTCCTTCTCATCCACCAACACAACCCAATGGTCCTATAGGCACAACTACATCTAACAAATATTTTAGGTGTGTTTAAACATGGGCTAGTTATGAAGTAGAGGAAGAGATGGTTACCATGACAATAAATTTCTGAATGGCTGAAATAAATTTAAGCCACCAATCTGTGGTACTTGGTTACAGCAGCCGAGGATACTAATGCAGTGGGTGACCCCAGAGGCTTTGACTTAAGCCATGGAGTCGTGAGCCACAGAGCTAACCACTATACTGCTGTGCAGCTGGATTCTACGGAATAGAATGTCTCTTTTCTCTCTGCTCCATTAACCCTTCTTTACTTCTTCCCATATCCTTTGCACTATTTTTAATTGAAATCATCTCCATTCTTTCTTATCAAAGACCTCACTCAAGTACCCTGTGATCCTTCCTCTCTGGGTCACTGGGAGTTCCAGAAACACCCCTTGTACTCTCGGACCCCAGGAATGTAGCTTATGCTGCTCCCTGCCTGAAATGCTCTCTACCATCTGCCAGTGGCCATCTATTAAATCTGAATCATCCTTCAAGTCAGATTTACTGTCTCCCTCCTCTACCATCAACAGCATTAAAAAACTAAGTCTTTGCACACTCAGAATCGTTGTTGGGAATGGACATCGCTGACTTCTTAAGTGCCTTGGATATTTCTAGAAGGTCCCAGAGAGCAGGTGCTTTAAAACTTCCCCACATTCTAAGACAACTGAATCTGTGACTTTAACCTGGAGTTCTTCACCCCTTCTTTCTCTTCTGGTTTCTCAAATTTGCCTGCCCATGAAAAACAACTATCTTCAAATGACTCTATACTTGGCATGTATCTACCCCATTAACAGATTTTTTTTCAATCCAGGCAAGAAACCCTTATTCCACTTCCTTCCTAGCTCCTTCCTGTATTTTAACAAGGTTTTGTCATCTCCTTGTGCTAGCCTCAGCAGAGATGATTTGGCTGGATGAGCATTTTATTTTGGCATTTGAAGATGGTGTTGGTGGAGCCTTCCATCCGTATACTGTGAAAGAATACAAACAGAACTAAACCATCCAGTTTCAGGTCCTGGATCCTCTCCAGTTTCAGATGAAGGCAGAAACCCTGCTCCTCCAGAACTGCAGCGTGGCCAGTGCCCTGAGAGCAGACGAGTGGGGAGCCAGAACGACCGTGGCCGCCTCTGCGCAGTGGAACACTGGCCCTTGACAGCTGCAGGGGTCTGGAGGAGCTGCTGGCCTGGCGCTTTGCAGGGCTTGTGCTGAGAACTCTTCTCCTTTTTTGGAAAACAAATCAAACCCTGCAAGGAAACCTCAGGCTGGACAGATTTTCCTTGAGAAGAATCCACTCTGATGTATGCCTCTCCTTGGTGGCTTTCTGCCACAACCTTTGAAAGTTAAGGCTACTTTGTGCTGCTGTAGGCCACTTCTCTGAGGAGCCCCAGAGTCTCTGAATCTTACAAGTGCTGACTGAAAGAAGCCTGCACTTGCCTAACAAAGGGGAAAGATGACTGAAATACTCCTTCTCATCCACCAAGACGGCCCGGTGTTCCCACAGACGCAATTACATCTAACAAGTATTTTGGGTGTGTTTAAAGCATGGGCTAGTTATGAAGGAGAGGAAGGGATGGTGGGTGCCTTCTTGTTTGCTTTCAAAATTCTGTATTTGACAGGAATACTCTGTGCTGGTATAATGATGAGACTCTAGAGAACAGTAGTTTTTATAGGATAAAAGTTTAGTTCTGGCTGGGCGTGTTGGCTCACACCTATAATCCCAGCACTTTGGGAGGCCGAGGCGTGCCGATCATTTGAGTTTTGGAGTTCGAGACCAGCCTGGCCAACATGGTGGAACGCTGTCTCTACTAAAAATAGAAAAAAATTAGCTGGGCGTGGTGGCATGCGCCTATAGTCCCAGCTACTTGGGAGGCTGAGGCAGGAGAATCGCTTGAACCCAGGAGGCGGAGGTTGCAGTGAGCCAAGATCGCACCACTGCACTCCAGCCTGGGAGACAGAGTGAGACTCCATCTCAAAAAAAAAAAAAGGAAAAAAGTTTAATTCTGCTTCATGGACTAGCCCAGAGGTTGTCTGGTAGTCAGTAGTCTGATAGGATGGTCCTGCCACTCTCATTGTATCTTTCCCTGCTCAGGGTCTCACTCAAACCTCTGTATTCCAGTCAAAGGAAAGGGAGAAACAAAAGTTTTGCCCAAGGTTCTCACATCCCATTAGGCCAATACTAGTAGCATGGCCACCTCCAGTTGCAGGGATATTGGGAAATGTAGTCTCCAGTGGCATGCCTATGTGCCTAGCTAAAAATAAAAAAAATTATATCATTGAAGAACATAATGGACAAGTCCTAGTCTCTGCCACCCTTTCTTTCACTTATTCACCCACTCAAGGAATTACTGCGTGCCAGCCATATGTTTGGCACTGTTTTTACTCAGTTGCTGATAATCCGGCAATGTATATGAACACATGCCCAGCTAAAGTCACATTGTGCTGCATTCTCTAATAATTCAAACGCTGTGGGTCTTCAGGCAAGGAAGGGCTCATTCCCTTCTGGAGAGATGTGTCCATTTGTTTACAGATTTATTGAGCACTCTGGTCAGCAGCCTGAAGATGGTCCCCAGTGATCTCCACCTTCCAGAATTCACATCCTTGTGCAATCTCCTTTCCTTGAATGTGTGCTGGACCTAGTGACTCACTTCTAGCAACTGGAATACAACAAAAGTCACAGAATGTCACTTTTGAGATTAGGTTACAAGAGGACTGTGACTTCCACCTCACTCTTTCTCAGACTTCAGTCTGGGGAAATCCAGCTGCTTTGTTTTGAGTAACATTATGGAGAAATTTGTGTGGCAAGGAAATAGTATCTTCAGTCAACAGTCAGCAAGGATCCTAACATCTGCCAACACCACGTGACTGAGCTGGAAAGTCGATTTTCTGAGGACTGCCAACAGCCACCCGAGTGAGCTGGGAAACAGATGCCCCCCTGCTGTTGACCCTTGAGACTGTAGCCTGACAGACACCTTGATTACAGCCTTGTGAGAGATCTGCACCCCAATCACCCAACTAAGCTGCACCTGTTCCTGAATTTCGGACTCAGAAACTGTGAGATAATAAATATTGTGAATTTCAAAAGCTAAGTTTTGGGGTAATTTGTTATGCAGCAATAGATGACTGATACAAGTACCTACTATTTTCAGGTAGTATGTGAGGCCATTAAAATGTGAAAAATGAGTGATGCTTCATTTTGTCACTGTGTCTGGGGAGAGGGGAAGACAGCAATATATATACAAACATGGTGCTTATGATAGAAGGTGGTCATTGCAGTGATGGAGAGGTGCTGAGTGTGAAATAGGAGCACAAAGGAAGAGCTCCTTATCCAGAGGAGGAAAGGAGATGAGGAGAGACATCCTGGAGAACACAAACGTTTTCAGAGAAAATTGAGGGAGGGGTCATTCTGTGGAGAGGGGACAGAGTGACTAATGCCTGGAGGGGAAACAGTACAGAATCTGCTTGGGGATGGAGTGCTATCATTTGTGTGTACAACAAGAGGTAAAGGAAGATGAGGCTGGAGAAGTGACTAGAAACTAACCTAGTCTCATGCCAGCAATGTATTTCTATTTATTTATTTACTTTGAGATAAGGTCTCACTTTGTCACTCAGGCTAGAGTGCAGTGGCATGATCTCGGCTCACTGCAGCCTCTGCCTCCTGGCCTCAAGTGATCCTCCCACCTCAGACCCCAAGTAGCTGGGACTACAGGCGCCCACCACCATGCCTCGCTGATTTTTTTTTTTTTTTTTGTATTTTTTGTACAGATGGGGTTTTGCCATTTTGCACAGGCTGGTCTTGAACTCCTGAGCTCAAGTGATCAGCCCACCTTGGCCTCCCAAAGTGCTAGGATTACAGGCGTGGGCCAGCGTGCCTGACCCACTAATTTATTTTTAAATAATCAATATTATGAAATCCTGCCTTGAGTAAAAGGAGGTAAAAACAAAAGAGTTAATGAAGGCATATTCTCAACAGTCCAACACCTGAATTTTAAGGAGCCAGTTTCAATTACCTATAAAACACCAACAAGTGTAATTTGTTTCATTGTTTTTCTCATAAAATTTGAGCCAGGAACAGTTGACATATTTCCATTGAATAATTGTGGTTCCTATTGAGAAACCAGCTTAGACAAGCTGTTTGACGGATTTGCAACTGGAAAATTGACCCTTTCAGCTTCAGGTTCTCATGAGTCAATATTTTGAAAATCTGAGAAGTTTGGGAAGAATTGTATGTTTGCTGTTGTTGTTGTTGTTTGTTTGTTTGTTTTGAGACGAGATCTCACTTTGTCACCCAGGCTGCAGTCAATGGCGTGATTTCGGCTCACTGCAGCCTTGACCTCCTGGGCTCAAGCAATCCTCCCACCTCAGCCCCTCAAGTAGCTAGGACTACAGGTGAGTACCACCACACCCTGCTAATTTGTGTGTATGTGTATTTTTTGTAGAGACAGGGTTTTGCCATGTTGCTCAGGCTGGTCTCAAACTCCTGGCCTCGAGTGATCCTCCCTGCTCAGCCTGCCAAAGTGCTAGGATTCCAGGTGGCAGCCACCAAGCCTGACCTGGTTGATTATCTTTTTCTTTCTTTTCTCCCTTTCTCTCTCTTTCTCTCCCTCTCTCCCTCCTTCTTTCCCTCCTTCCTTCCTTTCTTCCTCTCTCTCTCCTCCCCTTTCTTTCAATTTTGCAGACTATCGAAGGCTCCAATAACATTTCTAGACTCTAAACCTCAGCTTTGCAAGGCATGAAGAAGAAACCAAAGCATTCCTCTCTCCCCTGAGAGAAGGATTAGCTCCAAAGATTTTTAAACTAGCTCTCAGGAGGTTCTCTGGATCATTACTGCTCACAAGTGCATCTAATGACTCAGTAGATAATGAGGTTATTTGAATGAAGACTACAACACTATGCTTATAGGTATGATTGGCCTAGAATAGGAGAAATTTTAAAAATTAACCTTAAACTTAAAATATTTTACAATATCACTTCAAAACGATTTTCTGTATCTAAAATCCTTATTTATTTATTTATTTATTTATTTATTTATTTATTTATTTTTTGGAACAGGGTCTCACTCTGTCACCCAGGCTGGATGGAGTACAGTGGTACGATCTCGGCTTACTGCAACCTCTGCCTCCTGGGTTCAAGTGATTCTCCTGCCTCAGCCTCCTGAGTAGCTTGGATTACAGGCACCTGCCACCACACCCAGCTAATTTTTATATTTTTAGTAGAGACGGGGTTTCACCATGTTAGCCAGGCTGATCTTGAACTCTGACCTCAAATGATCCACCCGCCTCAGCCTCCCAAAGTGCTGGGATTACAGATGTGAGCCACTAGGCCCAGCCTAAAATCCATAATTATTAATATGAAATAATGTTCAGGTGCCCCCTCGCCTGTGGTGCACACAGTTCCTTGAAGCTGGGGTCTGGACTTGTGTTCGTGCTTGTGGGAGCAGGGGTTTTGAGTAGACTCCTGGAAACAAAATATCACCTGCTGTGTTGGGTTTTGCTGGAGGCTGCATACTCCTCCTCCAAATGGAATTGGGCAGCCCTCTCATATGATGAAGTTATTTCTTCCTCTGTCTCCCATACATGAGTGTCTTGTGTTGCTATTACCCCCTGCAGGAATGATACTAAAATATTATCAACCAAAAGGACAAATGCATTGGCCAATCAGAATGGACATAGTGCTTGCTGGAGAAGCATCCTGGGGTCTCTCTTCTATGCCAGTTATTATCCATTTTGTAGGGAGATCTGGGGGCTCCAGAGGAGGGACTAGGTGACAAGGTGTTTCTCAGGGGCTCAGGGGCTCCTAGGGGGTTCAAATTTGTACAAGTTGAATAACGTTGTGGTTTTGTTTTTTGTTTTGAGACAGGGTCTCACTTTGTTGCCCAGGCTGGAGTGCAGTGGTGTGAACACTGTTCACTGCAGCCTTGACCTCCTGGGCTCAAGCGATCCTCCTGCCTCAGCCTCTTGAGTAGCTGGGACTATAGGTGTGCACCACTATGCCTAATTTTTGATTTTTTGATTTTTTTGTAGAGACAGGGTTTTGCCAACACCTGGGTTTAAGCGATCCACCCACCTCTGCCTCCCAAAGTGCTGGGATTACAGGTGATTAATGTTTTAATGTCTGTCTTCCCCACCAGACCGTGAGCAGCTTGAGGGTATGAGCTCTATTTTAGTAGTCTTGAGTATCTCTACTATCTAACACAACGTCAGCCCCTAGTAGGCACTTAGTAAATATTTACTGTGCAAAATGGAAATATGCCTGTTTAAACATTTGGTGTTTGTTGGGGACTCTGCCTTAAGCTAGCTACTGCCCTAGACAATTTGGGGGATGTAAACAGAATTAAGAGTTGGCATTTATTTTTGATGAGTTTTCAGTCTAGTTAGCAGACTCTAGTAGAAACTGTCTTGTTCATCTTCATTGCCCTGTGCCTGACGCAGTGCCTGGCACATAGCAAGCACTCAGTAAACATTTGTTGTAAATTCACGTGTCTGGGCTAGAAGGGTTGCTTCAGACTGGTCATTCTTTGTCTACCCCTCCAAATCTGCCAGCCCAGCAAACTCAGCTCCACAGAATTACTCCCAGTGATCCAACAAACTATTACGGTTAGCCAGGAACAAAAGCCACTAGGAAAATAATGCATCACTTTTCATCTGGATGTTTCCAAAGGAACTGAAGTATTAAAGTCACAGTTGTCCCAATCAGATCATCTTTTCAAAGGAATTACAGGGTTGTGAGCCAACAGCAACCACATACACCTTTGCAGTAATCAGAACCAGCGTTCTCAATGCTGAAAGCAAAATCAAGTAAACAAGGTTGTGTTGTGGACTTCCTTGACCCAGACTTTCAGGAAGGAGCTGACACACTGCCCAGACTCGCGCTCACCCACATCGCTCAGAAGCCAAACAAACTCGAGAAGCTCGTGTTTTCCCAGCTGTATGATGCACTCACTTCACCAAGTGACTGGCCAGAAAACAAGAAAAAGAAAAAAGAAAAATCCCTCGTTCAGACCAGTCAGGGGAAGAATTGCTTCAGCTGGCCTTTGCTTTTTATTTTCATGAAGTATCAAGAAATCTAAAAATGGAGGAAGTTAGATCTACGACTTTTAGTCACTTAAAAGGAAACAAAATATTATTTTTTCTTTTAGAGAGCTGATCGTGTTATTACGCTGCCTTAAAACTTCAGTGGCTTTCTATCTTATAATCTTCAAACCCCTTGGTATCACTTCCAGGTCTTTCATAACTTGTTTAAAACAATCTTTCTAGCCACATCTGCCTCCTTTCCTCCTTTCCTCCGCATCTACTCAAGAACTGAAAGCTGTTCTTGAGCTTTGCCAGGCTCCCATGGTCTTAAATACTGCATGTGCTTTCTTGCCTACATGCTTTTTTGTTCATGCTATTCCTTTTGCTTGGAATACCCTTCCTTGCCTTGATCACTAGGAGACAACTCATCCTTCAAGACGAGTTCAAATGGCACTGTTACTCATCCCAACAGCAGATTTAGCTTCTCCTTCATCTGTCTCCCCTTAGGACTACTTTGTATGTACCTCTTACTGCACTTGCTCTCTATGTCATTCATCCACTCATTCAACAACATTCATTGTCTTTGCACTTTGTACCAGATACTATGTGAGGTGTTGAGGATCCAAGTGTAAAAGTCCCTATCTAGTGGGGCATGCAGACAAGTAAATTGATTGTTATGAGACAGAATTGTGTTTTTGGTAAAGGTAAGCACAGGTTGCTTTGGAAAATCCGAGGAGGATCACATGCCGCAGTCTGATTGGAGGGAGAATCCAAAGGGCTTTTTGGAGGAGATGACACCGGAACAGTGTAAAGAACAAGGGGTTTTTGTGTCCATTCTTGGCAGAGCACTCCTGGAGAAAAGAGTTAATCATAGCTCATATCAAATCAAGTCATTTATTCTATACATGTTCACTGAACTCTTTGCTAGGAGACAAACACTCCCAGGAGCAGCTTAGGAACTAGGCAGAAGCAGTCAGGAGTGAGAGAAGTGGGTAAGACAAATATGAGAGGAAATCAAGGATGAGTCTCAGGTTTCTAGTTTAGGCGAATGGGTGGTAGTGGATTAGGGCTGGCATGTGCAGTTGGGCAGGTTGTGGACTCTCAGATGCAGAAGGAGGCACAAGTTCAATGAAGAAGAGCCTTACACTTGATCCCACCACTTAAGTACCACCACTTAATATATGATGTTGGAATGGACCACAGTTGATACAATTGTTTTGTTTTATTAAAAGCAAGCCTTGGCTAGGCGCAGTGGTTCACGCCTATAATCCCAGAATTTTGGGAGGCCAAAGCAGGTGGATCGTTTGAGGTCAGGAGTTTGAGACCAGTTTGGCCAACAAGGTGAGACTCCGTCAATACTAAAAATACAAAAATTAGTCAGACGTGGTGGTGCTCACCTGTAATCCCAGCTACTTAGAAGGCTGAGGTTGGAGAATTGCTTGAACCTGGGAGGCGGAGGTCGCAGTGAGCCAAGATCATGCCATTGCAATCCAGCCTGGGCATCAAAGCAAGACTCTGTTTCAAAACAACAACAACAACAAAAAAAAGGCAAGCCTATTCTTTCTTAAGTGAAACAAAACATCCACTTTCCTGCTATATTCACTTGACTCCTTAATTTTCACACATAAAAAATCTCTACTGTGAATCACTCAAGTCTTTTACACATCCCTCTGCCTTTAGACCATTTTGACACCTCTACCAGAGATTTTAGGATTTCCTGCTTAAAGGAAGCTTGAAAACTAGGTATAAAACTGAATACTCAGTTATTAATATTGTTAATAATGGGGTTATTGGTATAATAGTATTAAAAACATCCATTATTATTAAATTCATAACCAAAAATTGCCTTTAGTTTTTAGAATTATTTCAAGCTACAATTTAATCATCTCGCAATAGGGGTAATGCCTTTTTTTTTTGAGATGGGGTCTTGCTCTGTCTCCAAGGCTGGAGTGCAGTGGCATGATCTCTGCTCACTGCAACGTCTGCCTCCCAGGTTCAAGCAATTCTCCTGCCTCAGCCTCCAGAGTAGCTGAGATTACAGGCATGTACCAGCACACCCCTGCTAATTTTTGTATTTTCAGTAGAGACAGGTTTCACCATATTGGCCAGGCTGGTCTCTAAATCCTGACCTCAAGTGATCTACCCACCTGGGCCTCCCCAAGTGCTGAGATTACAGGCATAAGCAACCACATCCAGCCCAGTAATGCCTTTTTAACCCCACATTTTATTTTCCTTTTATTGTATTTTTTTCTTTTATATAGTGGAAGAAATCTCAGCAGGAATTTGATCACCAAAGATCCTTTACTAAAGCTAATCCTTTCAAAATAATTGAAATACATCCTAATGTACCCTAAATAATTTCCTCCTCAAAGTTTGGCTCTTTCTAAAACATGTCTTGGGTTGCCATTTGACTTCCTGTTACATTTAGACAGAAACATAAATCTTTTAGTAAATATACTGCTTTAAGATGTATCCAGGCCTCTCAAAATCAGCTCTTTATTATTCTTGATTGCTATTCTTTGCCTTTTCCATCCCTTTCTAGAACTGCAGGGCCCCAACATATGTATCTCATAAAAATAGAAAATATAGTCTACAAAAGACAGCTGGGGTGGAAAGTGTAGCGATCATTGCTTTGTCATTGCCTATTTTTTCTCTTCAGCCTCACTGGCAACATATTTAATTTGCTTTTTGTTATGAGCCCTATCCTCTTTTTTTTCTGTATTTTGTTCTTCAAATGTACTTCTCTTTGAAGCTGTTTATTATGGACTGTATTTTCTTTTTAAAAAACATTTCAACTTTTATTTTAGATCGGGGGTACATGTGCAGGTTTGTTACATGGTTATATTACATGATTCTGAGATTTGGGGTGTGATTGACCCCATCACCCAGATAGTGAGCATAGTACCCAGTAGGTAGTTTTTCAACACTTGACCTTCTCTCTCCCTTCCTCCATGGTGTATATGTGCCACATTTTCTTAATCCAGTCTATCACTGATGGACATTTGGGTTGGTTCCAAGTCTTTGCTATTGTGAATAGTGCCACAGTAAACATACCTGTGCATGTGTCTTTATAGCAGCATGATTTATACTCCTTTGGGTATATGCCCAGTAATGGGATGGCTGAGTCAAATGGTATTTCTAGTTCTAGATCCTTGAGGAATCGCCACACTGTCTTCCACAATGGTTGAACTAGTTTACAGTCCCACCAATAGCGTAAAAGCGTTTCTATTTCCCCACATCCTGTCCAGCACCTGTTGTTTCCTGACTTTTTAATGATCACCATTCTAACTGGTGTGAGATGGTATCTCATTGTGGTTTTGATTTGCATTTCTCTGATGGCCAGTGATGATGAGCATTTTTTCATGTGTCTGTTTGCTGCATAAACGTCTTCTTTTGAGAAGTGTCCATTCATATCCTTTGCCCACTTTTTGATGTGGTTGTTTGATTTTTTTCTTGTAAATTTGTTTAAGTTCTTTGTAGAGTCTGGATATTAGCCTTTTGTCAGATGGGTAGATTGTAAAAATGTTTTCCCATTCTGTAGGTTGCCTGTTCACTCTGATGGTAGTTTCTTTTGCTGTGCAGAGGCTCTTTAGTTTAATTAGATCCCATTTGTCAATTTTGGCTTTTGTTGCCATTGCTTTTGGTGTTTTAGTCATGAAGTCCTTGCCCATGCCTATGTCCTGAATGGTATTGCCTAGGTTTTCTTCTAGGGTTTTTATGGTTTTAGGTCTAACATTTAAGTCTTTAATCCATCTTGAATTAATTTTTGTATAAGGTGTAAGGAAGGGATCCAGTTTCAGCTTTCTACATATGGCTAGCCAGTTTTCCCAGCACCATTTATTAAATAGGGAATCCTTTCCCCATTTTGTGTTTTTGTCAGGTTTGTCAAAGATCAGATGGTTGTAGATGTGTGGTATTATTTCCGAGGGCTCTATTCTGTTCCATTGGTCTATATCTCTGTTTTGGTACCAGTACCATGCTGTTTTGGTTACTGTAGCCTTGAAGTATAGTTTGAAGTCAGGTAGCATGATGCCTCCAGCTTTGTTCTTTTGGCTTAGGATTGTCTTGGCAATGCAGGCTCTTTTTTGGTTCCATATGAATTTTAAAGTAGTTTTTTCCAATTTTGTGAAGAAAGTCATTGGTAGCTTGATGGGGATGGCATTGAATCTATAAATTACCTTGGGCGGTATGGCTATTTTCACAATATTGATTCTTCCTATCCATAAGCATGGAATGTTCTCCCATTTGTTTGTGTCCTCTTATTTTGTTGAGCAGTGGTTTGTAGTTCTCCTTGAAGAGTTCCTTCACGTCCCTTGTAAGTTGGATTCCTAGGTATTTTATTCTCTTTGTAGCAATTGTGAATGGGAGTTCACTCATGATTTGGCTCTCTGTTTGTCTGTTATCGGTGTATAGGAATGCTTGTGATTTTTGCACATTAATTTTGTATCCTGAGACTTTGCTGAAGTTGCTTATCAGCTTAAGGAGATTTTGGGCTGAGACAATGGGGTTTTCTAAGTATACAATCATGTCATCTGCAAACAGGGACAATTTGACTTCCTCTTTTCCTAATTGAATACCCTTTATTTCTTTCTTTTGCCTGATTGCCCCGGCCAGAACTTCTAACACTATGTTGAATAGGAGTGGTGAGAGAGGGTATCCCTGTCTTGTGTCAGTTTTCAAAGGGAATGCTTCTAGTTTTTTCCCATTCAGTATGATATTAGCTGTGGGTTTGTCATAAATAGTTCTTATTATTTTGGGATATGTCCCATCAATACCTAGTTTATTGAGAATTTTTAGCATAAAAGGCTGTTGAATTAAGGAGGTAACTTCTGACATATTATAAATAGTACCATTTAAAAATAAAGCTCTTATATTACTCTCTTGGCTGGGCATGGTGGCTCATGCCTGTAATCCCAGCACTTTGGGAGGCCAAGGTGGGGGGACCATTTGAGGTCAGGAGTTTGAGACCAGCTTGGCCACTATGGCAAAACCATGTCTCTACTAAAAATACAAAAATTAGCCAGGCGTGGTGGTCTGTGCCTGTAATCCCAGCTACTTGGGAGGCTGAAGCAGGAGAATTGCTTGAACCCAGGAGGCGGAGGTTGCAGTGAACTGAGATCGCACCACTGCACTCCAGCCTGGGTGGCACAATGAGACTCTGTCTCAAAAAATTAAAAAAAAAAAAAAAATAAAGCCCTTACATAACTCTCTTAAATGTCAAAGAATTCTTAATACCACAGCAATTTGATACCAACTAGAGTGATTTGATATCCATCATCTAGTTAAAATTATATAAACAAGCTCTTTAATATACATTTTCATCATTTTTCTCCATTTCACTTCTACACAGAAGTTCATTCTAAAATAATAATGTTCAAAAACCTTTTATTTATCATTCTATTATACTTTTCTACTTCTACAACAAAACAAAATAAATATGTAAGTTAAATGCTGCAAGTGTTTTAAATTTTTTCCGAATTTAGTTATGATTAGCACAGAATTAACCAATACAACAGAGAAATATTATAAATTTTTATGCATAATTGTTAAACATAAAAAGTTTTTATTAGAATTACATTTATTGATAAGCTGAGTAGCACTTTTTCTCAATTGCTTCTTGTATCCATGAATGAATTATTTATTGTTAGAATGAGACAGGGTGTAGTATCCATTCTATTTCTATTTGTTATCTTTATGGATAGAAACATTGAAAAACTGTGTTCACATAAGTAAGTAGGTAGGAATAGATTTCATAGCATTGAAACTTAAGTTTAAACTATTTCATAGATATTAGACAAAGATCACATAGTCATTTACCACAAAGATGTTTTAAATGATCTATTAGCTGACAATTCAGTTCTGATGTCCTTCAATTCTGTTGAAAGCAAAGAATTGAAAGCCACATGACTTGCAAATAGATTTATTTCTCAGTCATTAGAATCCAGTTAAATACTGATATTTGGAAGTGTCCTTTTTTTTTTTTTTTCTTTCTGAGACAGGGCGCCACTCTGTCACCCATGTTGGAGCACACTGGCACCATCACAGCTCAGTGCAACCTCTGCCTCCCAGGCTCAAGCCATCCTCACACCTCAGCCTCTCAAGTAGCTGGGACTACACGCGTGTGCCACCATGCCCAGCTAATTTTAATTTTTGTGGAGACGGGGTTTTGCCATGTTCCCTAGGCTGGTCTTGAACTCCTAGATTCAAGGGATCTGCCTACCTCAGGCCCCCAAAGTGCTGCGATTACAGACACAAGCCACCGTACCCAGCCTGGAGTTGTCCCTTTGTAGCACAGAGATTTCTCCACCTTGGAGCAATGCCCCAGGGTAAGTCTGGTCAGCAGTGAGGTGTGATTTTCTTTTGTAAGGTGGGAGAATGAACCTAATGAGGGAACAGGAAGGAGAGGAGGACCAGAAGAAAGAGTCCTCACACATACTAATTTTTGGAAAGTGTACTTATCATAGTTCAGGATCTGTAATTGATTCTTTAAAATCCTTTGGAAAGTCCTCAAATAGTATACCAATTCGAAAACCACTGTTACAAAGATTTCTGCCAAGTATCGTCATTTGTTAACTTGACAATAGAGCTTTTTTTATTTTTTTCTCAGAAGACCTATTAATATCGGTAAGAGCCAACATTCTTGGAATACTCCCTGGGAAATGCTACTTTAAAGATTTGATTAATAAATCTTAATTGGCTCCCCAATTAGATAATAAAATCTACAGCTGTGAGCCAGAGGGTGTTGAAGTTGTAGGAGAACATATATAATGATGATGATGATGACAATATTGATAGCTATTACTGATTACGTCAGTTTCGTATAGCAAAGACCGACCCTAACAAACACAAGTGAATACCAGCAATGAGGTACTTGTCTCACACAACAATAAACTCCTGGCCAGGTAGCCCTGGAGTAAAACAGTAGCTCAACAAGGTCATCAAGCACCCAGCTCTTTCTCTCCTGCCACGTCATCAACCTTAGCCGTGAACCTTGTGCTTGTTGCCTCATGACATCAAGAGGGCTGCTCTACCTCCAGCCTCACAGTTAAGTTCCAGGCAAGACGAGAGAGCGGGGCAGACAGAGAGAGAGAGGAGCAAGGACTTGTGGCTTAGAAGCTTTGCCTTTTTATTTGGAAAAGTCAAAGACAGGTACTTACATCTCATTGGCCATAGCTGAGTTTTCTGGCCACCCCCAGCTGCAGGGAAGCTGGGAGTTTGGGTATTTCCTCTTCGACACTTTCTAGTAGAAGAAAGCAAAGAAGCAGGTCTTTGAGAAGGAATTTTGAATGAACCAGTTTACAGGATCTGTCACATCCTTCTATTCTGAGCTAGACATTTTATACATATTACATTTATTATAACAATCCTATGTGATAGGTTTATTATCCCCATTTTTCAGACAAGGAAATTAAAACTCACTGAGGTAAAGTAACCTCACAAGGTACTATAACTGATTTGTGTGAAAAAACTGGGATTGGAACAGTTCTTCTGATACTAAAGTCTGTGCTTTCCATCTCTGACCACCGCATGGGCTGTTTTGCTCTACATCCTGATACATTCCATGTCCTTCATAGCGCAAGACCTAGAAAGTTCTGTTGGTTGCCGGGCACAGTGGCTCACGCCTGTAATCCCAGCACTTTGGGAGGCCGAGGCGGGCGGATCACGAGGTCAGGAGATCGAGACCATCCTGGCTAACACGGTGAAACCCCATCTCTACTAAAAATACAGAAAATTAGCCAGGTGTGGTGGCGGGTGCCTGTAGTCCCAGCTACTCGGAGGCTGAGGCAGGAGAATGGTGTGAACCCAGGAGGCGGAGCTTGCCGTGAGCCGAGATGGTGCCACTGCACTCCAGCCTGGGCGACAAAGCGAGACTCTGTCTCAAAAAAAAAAAAAAAACAAACCCGAAAGTTCTGTTGGAGTGCAGAGACTCCCAAAGCCTGTGCCAAGAGCAGAGGATTGGGGTGGGAAGGAGAGAATAAGAAAGACTCCCTCGGCCCCTCTTCCCCTCTCCCACATAACTTAATCTTGACAAGAGCCGGTCACAGGAGAGAAGGGCAGGGAAGGAAGCAGCAGCTCTTCGCTGGGAACAGGCCACTGGGGCTCCTTTTCTGATTCTGACCCTGGACTTTCAAGTCACCTGGACTCTGCAGGCCTCAGTCTTGCTCTTCAGAGTGTATTTCCATGATTTAAGACAAATTCCCAGGACGTATGCTTGGGAGACTGCGGATTTGTGGTCTTGTGGGAAGTGAGTGTGATCACTCCTGAGGCAGCGTCCCCGTGCTCCGGAAGCTGTACCTTAGAATCCACCTGGCGTGAGACACCTTTCTGGCCCCTCCCCTCCCCTCCCCTCCAAGCCCACCATGGACTCAGAGATAAATTCACTTCAGGGGCTCTGGGCTGTTGTGACCTAACAGGTCATGACTGATGAAGCAAGGGAGCCCCAGAAACTCCACGTGAGGGCACAGACCTCCAAAACTTTCTGGAATTCAACTGCTTCTCACAACTGTTAGTCTGGTCCAAGCCAGCATTGTCTTCCACTTAGATGACTGCAATGGCCTTCTGTTGGTTCTCCGTGCAGCCACTTTGACCTATAGTCTATCTGCCACAGAGCATCCAGGGTGATTATATGAATGCCTCGGACAGGCCATGATGTCCTCTGCCTCAACCCAATAGCAGCTCCCTTTTTCTTTCAAAGTAAAAGCCAAAGTTTTGACGAAGGGCTTCTAAGGCCATACCCAATCTGCATGCTGTTCCTCACCTTCCCTGCCCCTCCCCCCATACCTTTCTAACCTCACTTTCTACCTCTTTCACCCTCTAAGACATCTTCCTGCCTCAGGGCCTTTGCACAGATTATTCTTTCTGTTGAGATCATTCTTCTCTCAGAGATCCAAATGGCTCTCTCATCTCCTTCAAGGCTTTGCTCAAAATGCCACCTTCTCATTGAGGCCACACCAACTACCCTGATTTAAAAATTCCACCCCCTCCACTTCTTCCCCCAACATGACCAATCCTCCTTACCCTCCTCTGCTTTTTCCATGGCACTCATACCTTTCTAATACAGTATGTAACTGATTTATTTATTTAGCCTATAGACTGCTTCCTGCCATGTGGCAGAGACAATAACACTCACCAAATATTCCATGTGCTTCCTCACATTTGCTAGTTTTTTTTGTTGTAGGCGAGGCTGTGTGATTAGTCTTGAGAGAAAGCATTGTGAGTCACTTCCAAGCTGCAGTACTGACAAGCCCATGGGAAGTTCTTCGGTCTCACTTTCCTCTGCCATCACAACTAAGGAACCTCAGATGAAACCTCTTGGGCCCCTGAGTCACTGCCTGGAAGACAATTGCCTTGTAGAATCACAATGGATTTTGTGCAAAAGAGAAATAAATAAAGCATTGTTTTGTTAAGCCACTGATACTCTGCCCTTATTAATACAGTATAACTTAGACTTCCCTGACAAATAGACCCCATTAGAATATAGGGTCCATGAGACCAGGATTGTTGTCTGTTTTGTTCTCTGATATATTTTGAACACCTGGATCAGTGCCTGGCACATAATAATCCCTCAGTAGATTTGTTGAATAAATGAATAGACTCCTGGACACAGGCCAGCATCCCTGACCCAGTCCAGTTTCTAGCTTCCTCTGGTGTGTAACAAATTCCCAGGACCTATGCTTGAAAGCTCCTTATGAGTAGGGAATAAATTGCAGTCATCTTGTATTGTGCCCAGTTTCATAAGGCCTTGTCCATTGTTACTATTCAGTAAATAGGGACTGACTGACTGACAGAAATAACTCAGTGCTAGCCCAACTCTCTCCTGCAGTCGTCAGGTGGAAAGCTCTCAGCAGGAGAAGGAAGATGGCCAGTTCTAGTTCACGTACTCCTACAGTTTCAGCACAGAATATTGCTTCACCAAGAAAACTAAGGCTGTTTTGCCTGATCCCCTTCAGTGCCTCACTCTCTGACCTAAAATCTGGCCTCTCTCTGTACCTGTGCTCACACCTTCACTGCCCTCATCCTGTTCAAGGGCAGTCCTTGTGACTAAGCAGGGTACACTATTCTTTCCAGATTTCTACCTCCCATTCATACCTCAGGCCAATATTTTCTGATCTCTGACACTGCAGTTGTACTGAGCTTCCTCTTGGTGATGGCACCCAGGACCTCCTGACTGCCAAACGCAGTGGGACTTTTTTTTTTTTTTTAGTTGTGTGATGCACTGGAGATCTTCAGCTAATCTCCTTGTCACCTGCTACTACTTTGGCTCCCATGGCACCATCCTTTCCAGGTTCTGCTTACATCTCCTTGGCCATTCCTGTGCCTCTGTGGGGTCTTTTTCCTCTGCTCATTCCTTCAGGGTCCTCCAGGATGCTGTCCTCAGCTCACTGCTATGGGCACTTGACACAATTTCCTCATGGTTTCAACAACCTCCTGGATACTGATGATTGCCAAATCTTTGTCTCCAGCCCCAGTCTCTCTCCAGAACTTTAGCTGATTTACATATCTGCCACCTGGAGAGACCCACCTGGAGGTCCCATGACTTGGGTGTCTTTTATGTACCCTCTCATATCCTCTTGGCCTCATTTCTTTTTTTTTTTTTTTTTTGAGACGGAGTCTCGCTCTGTCGCCCAAGCTGGAGTGCAGTGGCGCGATCCTGGCTCACTGCAAGCTCTGCCTCCTGGGTTCACGCCATTCTCCTGCCTCAGCCTCCCGAGTAGCTGGAACTACAGGCGCCCGCCACCGCGCCCGGCTCATTTTTTGTATTTTTAGTAGAGACGGGGTTTCACCATGGTCTCGATCTCCTGACCTTGTGATCCGCCTGCCTCGGCCTCCCAAAGTGCTGGGATTACAGGCGTGAGCCACCGCGCCCGGCCCCTCTTGGCCTCATTTCTGAGTCCATTAGTGGCTCTGGCAAGTGGTCCTACCCTGGCTTTGACTCAGTTTACACTGACTAACTTTTTTCAACAATTGGCCTAGATCACGCTTTGTGCCTTGGGGCTTCTCGGATGCCCCTGGATGCCTAGTCATTCTGGTTGCCTGTGGACATGGCTAACACCTGGGCGTGTGCAACCCAGGTTGGGGGTGGGGGTTGGGGATAACACTTCTTGGGGAATCTGGATTACTGAAGTACAAGAATCAGTGGATAACTGCTTCTCCCTCTTATCTCTCAGGTGGACAGTCCTGAAATGCAGCATAAATGCTTCTTGGAGGCCCCAGGGGCCCAGCATCAGTGTCCCATGGCAGTGACTAATATGATACACATCTATTACTGGATTTCCATTTTTCCATTTTTCTTTATCCCACCCTCCCTGATCCCTCTCTCTGTTCTTGGGATCACTTCCCAGATAAATGACCCATGCATAAACCTTTGTCCCAGGCCTTCCTTTGAGGGAATCAAGGCTAAAATATCCTTTAGGCCCCTCTATCTCAATATGTCTAAAGCAGGACTCTTGGTCTTGCCCTCAATCGAACTCTTCTTCTTCTACTCTTACCCCAATCAGTCACCAAAGCTAAAAACTAGAGACTCATCTTTTCCCTCTTTCTCATCTCGATTTCAAGTCAATCCTGAATCTGCCCCTCTACTCCTTTCCTAAGACCACCTCACCTAAGCTGCTGCCTCCCCTCAGTTCTCTCTGCCTCTCCCCCAATCCTCTCAAATCCATCCTACACCCAATCGCCAGTGTGAAATATCTCAAGCGCAAATTTTTGCCACAGTATCCTTGACTTAAGCCCCTTCAAAGGCTCTGTTGGTAGGATAAAACCAAGCACCTTGTTATGACATGGGGCCTCCTGGGACCTGCCCTTTGCCCACCTCTTCAGAATCATGGCTGACCTGCTTATGCTTTCCAGCACCATTCCCATTGTGCACTCACCAGAGAGGAAGAAAATACTTATTTTGAAGAGACCTTTTATTTTGTCTGCTGCAGAGCATCCCAACAGCATAGCTGCTATGAAGACAATGTTGGAAGAGCTATTCTCCAGACTTTTACATTCACAGGGCCTTTCTGGAGTCATAGCTTCACAATACACAGATGACAGGACAGTCAGGATGAGGGTTGGAGAAAGTACTGGAGGTACAGTCAGCACACCTGGGTTCCAGGCCTGCTGTGACACTGGCTAGCTGTGAGACTGTGGGTAAATTTCCTGGTTTCTGTATTCACAAAGTGGGAAAATGCCATCTAATTGCCACAGGGTGTGTGATGAGCACATAAAAGTAATGATGATGATGATGGTGATGGCTAACATTTATTGAGCACTTACCAGCAAGGCAATGGCAATGAAGAAGGTACCTGGTAAGCAGGTCATAGCTCTGCTGCTAACTTAGTAATGTTTTCTCAGTAAGTCATTTCCTGTGTCTTGACTTCAGTCTCACCCTGCAAGCAGTCGAGTTGAACTAGTTCAGGGCTTTTGACTGAGAGGTCACTAATATCCTTGATAAGATAAGATAAAGTTCTGAGTTTATGAGCAGCTAGCACACTGAGCTATTGCTTGTCCTAAAGTGGGCTGAGCATACATCCCTTTTTAGCATCATTGGGATGCATACAGTGTGTTGAAGGTGACCTCACCAGCCCTTACATCAGCCTCCTTCCCCTGTGAAAAGAAATGATTGTGTCCTGAGCGAGAAAGTTAGAGATACTGAATCTCTTGCACTCTTTTTTTTTTTTTGTCCAGCACACAGTAACAATGAGGGTAATTCTGCCAAAAAAACAACTTTTCTTGGCATGCATTGTGCTGTTCAAATCCATGGAATTTATTGCCACATCATTGCCAAGCTGGACAAATTCTTATCAGAGCCCAGTCAAATCCAAGGACAACTCAAGGCCTGCCGTCTCTCTGCATGATGTCCAAGCTTCTCGTGTGGCCTCCTCACCCACCGTGGATTCTGCACACCTTCCTGAGGGCCTGGTAACAAGGAAGACGGACACTGGTACTCTGATCCTTCACCACTCAGCTCTAAAATGATGCCTTTGCTATAACTTTAGGGTTTTGTTTTGTTTGTTCATTTGTTTCCTCCCATCCTTCAATACCTTATTATTTCCCTGTATGAAGTGAAAATGTGATGGAGTAAATATATTGACTATTTTCTCTGTTCTGTTACTACCAAAGTCACACTCCCCATTTTGACTCATTTCTTTTCATATTTGATTATTTTCTGACTAGTTTCTGATCATATTTACATGATTTTCAATAACCTGCTGCTTCCTACATAATTGAGGTGGTCAGAATAAAAATCCCGAAGTGGGCATGAATTGGAAGACATTTATCCAGCCATGGTGAGGGGAGTGAAACTGCATCCATGGCAAAGAAGATACAAACTGGGCAGAGTGATTGTCCCTTTATTTCTCCAAAAGCCAGGGGTTTGTAGAAGAGCATTCCTGGGTGGGCTTTCCTGATGGGGAGAGCTAAGGGCAGAGAATCTAAGATAACACTTGGCCTTCATCCATTCCATGACACCTTACACCTTTGGCATCTATTTGGCTCTTGGTAGGATGGGGGAAATATGAGATGAAGAAAGAGGAGATTTGCCACCTCTGACTTCCCCTCATGACTCCCAGGTCACATTAGCACTAACACTAGTTATATTTTAAAGTGTCTTATTTGTTTATGTCACAAATAATGATTGAACGCACACTGTGTATATACCAGGCTCTGTACTAGACACTGGAGACACAATGCAAAGCAGCCATACTCCCAGCTCTGTGGAGTACTCACGATGTACTGCATGCAAAAAGACAATCGGATGTGGAAAGTGTCCAATGAGTTCTGTAGAATGTGGCCCATTAGATCTCTGATTTACAGCATTGTGGCTGGTATAATTAAATTATTTGAGCCATTATTTGTTAGTGTTGGTCTTCCATTTTCAATTAAAAATCCCATAAGGACTGTAAGTCCTAGCATAATGCCTAGCCTGTGAGGAAGAGCTCAATAAACATTTATGAAGAAGGAAAGAAGAGGAGAGGAGGGAAGAAAGGAGGGAGGGAAGGAGAAGGGATGAAATAGAAAGAAAAGAAAGAGAAATCAGTTGTAGTGGTTCGCCCCTGTAATCCCAGTGACTTGGGAGGCTGAGACAGGAGGATTGCTTGAGCCTAGGAGTTTGAGGTTGCAATGAGCCATGATTGCATCACTGCACTCTGGTTTGAGTAACAGAGTGAGACCCTGTGGAGAAAGAAAGGCAGGAAGAAAGTAAGAAATAAAGGAAAGAAAGAATGAGAAAGAAAACTAAAGAACGAAAGAATGAAAGAAAGAGAGAGAAAGAAAGGAAAGAAAAAGGAGAAAGAAAGAAGGAAAGAAAGAAAGAATGAAAGAAAGGAAGGAAGGAAGGAAGGAAGGAAGGAGGAAAGAAAGAGAAAGAAAGAAAGGAAAGAAAGGAAGGAAGGAAGGAAGAAAGAGAGAGAGAGAGACAGGAGAGGAGAGGGAAGGGAAGGAGAGGAAAGGAGAAAGGTAGATTAGTGTCCTGGAAGAAGGGTAAAAGGACACTGTGAATAAACTCTGGGCATGTAGAGGGAAGCTGGGTGCTGAGAAGGCAAGGAAATGGATCTAAGTGAGAGGAGGTCAAGGCGGCAGGCACTAGGTGTATAGGAAGGAAGTGGATGTTTCATCTGGGAAAATTCCATGGCAGAAAAAAGGCAGGTGGCTGTGCAGAGCCTGGGGACTTGTCACGAAGTTCACCCTCTGTCTGGCTGGGAGGTGTCCTGACTGCAGAGAGCCACACCTCTGGCTGAACCTGGGAATCCCTGACCTAGGGCTGATGCTGTGCCAGGTGGGGCAGAGAACTCTGGACTCTGGACTCAAACAGACCTGATTTGCCTTTAGCCTGTGCTGTCAATAACCTAAAGTTAGGTTTCTCTAAAGAGCTGTTGAGGTGATGAGCTGTGCTGGAAGAACCTGGCCAATGCCTTCTGGTGGAGGCCGGCCTGGGCTCTCTTCATAAAGATGCATTTTGTTTTAGCTAATTGATCCCCATGAACCATTGTTCTAGTTTACTGTTTCTCCTCCTTAGCTATATTCGCACTATAATTACACCTTTCTCACTATTTCTTAGAAGCCTTCTATTTCAAATAGAACTGTGGTCTTACCTATAAAAACCACATTTCCCAAACACGGATTGTGATTGATAGTCACAAGGGCACTTACAGGCAAAACTCTGGAAAAATGAACAGCACAGCTGGAGGGTATAGTATGTGCACGGCCTTGTGCTGAGTGCTTGCATTGCAATATTCCATCCAGTCTTTGCAGCAGCCCTGTGGGGCAGGGGCTATTGTTATCCCCAGTTGACAGGGAAGGAAATGAGACCCAAGCAGGCTTCAGTCACCTCTCTGCAGTCTCTCAACCACACATGATGGAAACAGGACCCACAAGCAGGGCTGACTCTCTCGGTCAGGCCTAGACACTCCAGCTCTAAGCCAGGCCAAGGTGATGCAGGCCCCAATGGCAATGAGCTGTGGTTTTAGAAGAAAAGTGGACAAACAGTTTCTACCCTAATTGTTACATCTATTTTAAAAATGTTTTTCTTTTATCTTGATAAGTGATGGTCATTTTTCATATACTATAAGTATGTAAAGTTTTATTTAATTAAGTTTGAAAGTGAACTTTTAAAAGAGAAGTGTTCTGTAATGGTGTAGTGGATATATGGATACGGGGAGAGTGAAGGTGAACACAGGTGATGATCTGGGGAAACTCAGGCCGCCCTCAGGGCTGATTTTGATCTTTGCTGTTGGACTCTGTGACACTGTCAGTCTGCCAACCCTCATGGGACGTGCCACTGGGGTTTGTTGCATCTTACTGGGCTTTGCCTAATTGGTCTTGCCTGTGTGGGTCTGTCTCATCTCTCGGGTCATGGCTGTGCCCCATCTTGACAGAATAAATATCAGAAACTAGGTAAAAGGTGATTTGGCAAATATCAGGAAACGAAATGTCTTCAGCTGCAATGGGCTCAGGACACACAAAGGCTTGCTGGGAAGCGACACAAAAGATGAGGATCCCCTCTGTCCTCTGCACAGGACCTGTGGCAAGTCAGGAGAGGCGTGTATACACAGAGAGAGGGTCTCTGGAGGGAAAAGGCTATTTATTTACCAGGAGGCTGCAGCCTCAGAGATTTCCTGCTGTCACAGTGAAGGCGACCTGCTTCAGGCCTGTGTAACTATCGTTCTGACCTTTACTCTTTCTGCAGGCATGAAGCCTCATACTTTCCAGGTACTCATTAAAATTGTTCTGAATTCACTCCCCTTGCCACTGCACTTGGGAGAGAACATTCTACGTAGAGGACCACAATTAGAGTTGACTAGGCACCCAGCTCTGTTCCTCCACTACTGAAAACTAGATATGCAGCAATCTACTTTCTAATGATTACTGGGAGTTTCTTTTGCATGACGCAGTTCTCCCAGGACCACTCCCTGAGTGAATGGATAATCAGGTCCCAAACCTGCAAGGCTTTATCCAGTTCTTGGATAAAACTACATAAACCTATCTCCTAAAGTATCCCTGCTGCCTCCTCACTCCCTACCCACCCCGTAGCTGACGAGGTGGAAAAACTATTTTTGTGCAGTCCACTCAAAAGCAAAAGTCCTCTTATGTTAAAGAGTGTTAAGTCGTAAGATTTAACAACAGGTCAATAATGCCAAATAACTTGGCTTATTGATATGAAAGTTGTGTGCCCCTTGTGTTTGTGTTCAAGGTAAGGAAAAGTTAATAGTCTGAGCAAATATTTTTGAGCAGATAATTTCTGCTGCTTTAATAAACAATATGTTTAAGGATGGGGGCTTTAGAATGACACTAATTGGGCCAGGCATGGTGGCTCATGCCTGTAATTCCAACACTTTGGGAGGCCAAGGTGGGAGCATTGCTTGAGCCCAGGAGTTCAAGACCAGCCTGGGCAACATAGTGAGAACTCATATCTAAAATAAAATATTAGCCCTGTGTGGTGGCACACGCCTGTGGTCTCAGCCGCTTGGGAGGCTGAGGAGAGAGGATATCTGGAGTCTAGGAGTTTGAGGCTACAGTGAGCTATGATTGCATCACTGCACTACAGCCTGGGCAACAGAGCAAGAACCTGTCTCAAGAAAAGAATCACACTAATTTCAGTTCAAGTTTCTGCTCTGCCAATTAGCTGTGGCAATTTGGGCAAGTTACTTTCCCTCTCTGAATCTGTTTCTTTATCTGGACATGGGAACACTGTCTCTGGGGTCCCATGGAGCAGAGATTCTGTTAGGCTCACTCTGGTAATGAGGTTTTGATAAGGCCTGATGAGGGTAGGCATCCCATGAAAGCTGAGAGTAGGAACCATTCTGAGGAGCAGGGCATGGGGGTCTTTCAGAGACTGGAACTGGGCCCCAGGGCAGGAATGTGTGGCTCTTTACTCTAGTGCTCACCACCTATGTGGCTATTAATACCACTCTCCAAGTGTTGGCCTACCCTTGGTCTGCTTTTCTTTCCTTCATGAAGTAGTTTCTCTCCCTCACCCCAGGTATCCTTTCTCTCCCTCACGGCTTCTGCTTACTCATGTCCATGACTTCCTCATGCCCTCAATGCACTCAAGCTCGTCATGGCCTCTCTGGCTTCTTATCTTTCAACTTCAGTTTCTACGGTGAAATAGAGGACAATAGATTTCCTCTATTTTCTCAACTTGAACTTTCTAAAAGCAAAAATTAATGAGAATAAAGCCTTTTGTTTTTTGATATCCTATGAACTGCTGGCTAGACAATGGTTGCAGTTGGGCCCAGGGCGCATCCCCGATGTAGTCAGAGGTGTGTGTGTGTGTGCACTAGTGTGTGTGTATGTTTGAGGACAGTCATATTGGGCAAATGAAAGCCACTGAGGGCAACCTGTTTGTTGAGTGCAGGTGATTGATGTGTAGTAGCCCCCCCCCAAAAAAAAGTCTCCTAAGGTTATAGTGAAGATGCAACGAGATAAAACTTGTAGGGGACCTAGCACAGAGCTAGGACACATAGGAAGTTCTAAAAAATAAAGTAGCTGCTATGTTATTCATCTTCTTATTATGCGATTGTTGTTATTATTATTCTAATCTACAATGAGTGCAGACTTGGTTCCAAAGGCACAGGGTAATTTTCAGGCTGCTAATAGAAGACACAGTGGGTAATTATTTTCTTCACACAACTAGGTCAACTTCACTAAAGACAGGGAGAGAGACGGGAAATAGAACCTCTCTATGTACAACATCAAGGAATTTAAAAAAAGGTCCTCAGAGCAAACAAACATTAAGAGTTCCTCTTCAAGTTACCCTTTAAAACCACAAATACGATCCTGTGAGCCTACCTAACTCTTTTAAGGACTTCTCTTTTTTCTTAAATAAAGGCACAAATTCTTCATAAGACCTTACGTACTCTGCACCCTCTCTCCCACCGTGCGCGCCACAGACACACACACAGACACACACACAGACACACACACAGACACACACACACACACACACACACACATATACTTCCCAGCTTCCCTGCACCACAAATACCTTGCTTGGGGAGCTGCAGTCACGTTGACCCGCTGGCACTTCTGGGACACCAGCACACCTTGTTCGTGTTGTACACAGGGCTCGACACCGCGCTGTTCGGCCTAGGACACTCTTCTCTGCCCTTCCCCAGCCCTTTTCCTAGTTAATGTCCACTCACCCTTTGTCTCTGTTCAAACAGCAGAGAAGTTTTCCCTAGCCCATGTTCTTTTATATAAGATACACACTCACAGAATCAAATGCATTTTCTTCAGCCCATTATTTTACTGTAATTTGTGTCTGCTTCTCTGACCAGACTGTCAACCTCCAGTCCCAAGACCTTGCAGGCACTCAGTAAATATCTTTTGATTAAATGAATCAGTGATGGTGTTGCTACCAAATGCAACTGCCTATCTCAGAAGCTAAGACAACACTGGAAGGTAAAAACATTCAATATTATACCATTATTAAAAGTTAAAAACACACATGCAAAGTTCACCAAATTTGACTCTGTTCTATGCTCAAAGGAAATTACAACACATTTTTAAAAACTGTTATTTTACAGGCCACATTCATTAGCCAGAATGCAATAAATTTAGAAATTAACAGGGAGCCAAAAAAAAAAATCTATACTCCTTAACTATAAAAACACACTTCTAAAGACCTCTTGGTTTAAAGAGGAAGTAAACCACTTAGAACTAGACCACAGTGAAAGTAGCACACATCAAAACTAATGGAATATGGCCAAAGCAATTTTCAGAAAAAAACTCTAGTCTTACATTTATTTATTAGAAATATAAAAAAGATTGAAAAGCAAAACAAAATAAAGCCAAGTAAATAGTAAGAAATAAATTAATATGGAAGCAGAAATTACTGAAACAGGAAAAAAACTTAGCAAAATTAATCAATAAAACCACAGATTTGCTTTGTTTTGAGGTAAAAATTATTTGGCTAGAATAGTTAATAAAAAGAAAAACCAGTATTACCTATTGCTTAATAGGCAATATCAGGCATGAAAAGGGATTTGTACATTATGCACAATTTTATAACAAGGAATTTGAGACCCAGATGAAAAGGATTTTCTAAGAAAATATAAATAACCAAACTTTGGGAAGAATAGAAAACATTAATAAACCATTACAGAAACTGAACTATTAGTTAAATGTGTACCTCCTTCCAGTCCATGCAAGGGCATCAGGCTCAAAAGGTTTATAGGCATGTTCTCCTAAAATATAGATGAACAAATAGTATGTTCATGATCTTACATGTACAGAAGGCCTCCTTAAGTCATAAAAACAAAGAAAAAGGTGAGCAAATTTGACACATCAAAACTAAAATCTTATCTATGACAAAAGACGTCATTAACAAAAGTTATGGTCTAGGAGAAAATATTTGCATTTGCAGATATATATGTGTATGTGCATATATACACACATACACATATGTGCGTACATACACATACATAATGCAAACACATATAACAGGCAAAAGAATGGTATCCTGGTGTTATTGTCTGAATTGTGTTCTCTCTTGAATTCATATATTGAAGCACAAACCCCCAATGTGATTATATTTAGAGACAGGGCTTTTAAGAGGTAATTAAGGTTAAATGAGATCATAAGGGTTGGATCCTAATCCAATAGGATTGGTAGCCTTTTTTAGAAAAAATTCATTTTTTGTAGAAATGGTGTATCCCTATGTTGCCCAGGCTGGTCTCAAACTCCTGGGCTCAAGCAATACTACCTCTTTGGCCTCTCAAAATGCTGGGATTACAGGTGTGAGCTACCATGTTCATGCAACTGGATGGCCTTCTAAGAAGAGGAAGAGACCTTCTTTCTCTCTCTCTCTCTCTCTTTCTCTCTCTGTCTCCCTCCCTCCCTCCTTGCACACACTAAGGAGAGGCCCTATGAGAACACAGCAAGAAGGCATTGTCTGCAACCCAAGTGACAAACCCTCACCAGACACTAACCCTTCTGGCATCTTGATTTTTGATTTCTAGCCTCCAGAACTGTGAGAAATTTTTGTTGTCTGGCTACCCAGTCTATCGTATTTTGTTATGGCAGCCCAGGCTGACTAAGACACCTGGATATATCAACCTAGAAGAAAAAAAAAGAAGAAAAGACAAAAAAAACAAAAACAAAAACAAAAATAAAAAACCTGATTTTAAAAAGTCAAAGATATGAACAGGATATTCACAGGATGGTTATGGTCAATAAACATAAGAAAAAATGCTTAGCAATACTAAAATACCTTTTTAACGACCATCAGATTGACAAACTCTGTAAACAATTTGCTCATCTCCAGAATTAGCAAGTGTGAGGAGTGATAGAATGTAAATTGGTAACAGTGACTTTCGAGGTAAATATGGGACTATTTTAAAATATAAAAATGTATGTAACCTAAAATCCCACAATTTTATTTCTCTATATCTATTCCTGGAAAGCAACAGACACATACAATATGCTCACCAAGGCATTATTTCTGAAAGCAAAAGCTTTGAAAGAATGAGGGCCTGGCACTGGCAGCGTGGTCAGACAGAGAGAGGCTGGACCCAGAGAGGCTGAGAGGAGAGCCATGGAGAATGCCAGTGGGTTACTGTATCTGGGTAGGGTTGCCCCAGAGAGAGGGCTCAGCATTGACTGCCTGGGTTAGGATAGCCAGGGAGCCACAGCCAGGCCACAGAGCAGCCATGGCACCCATAAAAGCTAAGCCGAGATTGAATGAGGCAAGAGCAGCACCCCGTCGCCCAAACCCAGAGAGGAAATGACTAGTTACCAGCCTTGGACTTCAGGTTCTCATGCCTGTAGAACAAGCAGCAAGCAGGCAGACAAGGGACATCACCCTGAAAACCAGAGAAGGGACAGGGCCCAAGGACTCTAGCTCTTCCATCTGTCCAGTAAGGAGCAATAGCCATGCCAGCCCCCTTAGACCCAGGAACCATCACAGGGAGGAAACCAGGAGGAAGAAAGGCTGTCAGAGACATACAGCATCTTATCCAAGAGACATGGTACACCATCTAAAAGAAATTGTTTAAATGATCATGTTAGACTACTGTTTAAATCAGGCTGACTCTTGAGCAGATTTTATTTCCTCCCACTCCCCAGGGGGTGATTTGGTGAGGAAGACCGAATCAGCAAAGAAAGATCATTTTTGTTTGAATATCTGAATTATGACGTGAGTGCATTATGTCATCCTAATAACCTCTGCTTTTTATTTTTCTTTCATGAAAGAAATTTCAAAGTTCGAAGAGAGAAGGCATTAATATTTCTCAAGATGCAAAATATGATTTTATAAAAACAAATTGCAGAAAGCTGTAGGATTTCAAAAGTGGATCCCAAAGATGGTCATGCCCTTTCAGTCCAAGAGCGACATCTCAGAAAGGAAGTGGGGCACAGGCACAAAGGCTGGAAAACCCTGAGGATTCCTGGGAAGCCAGCCCTGGTTTATGGCAGGGAGGGTAGGTATTCTTATACTGATTGCAATACTCTTTGTGGTGATGATTAGCGGTGTGTTGATCTTATTGAATAGAGAAAGAGAGGAGAATTTCAAAATGAACTTGAAAAACATCAACCTTGGAATAAAATAGAAATAATAATATAATAAGAATAATTTGAATCACGATTAGTGTACATCTTACATGCATTATTACATTTTATCTTCACTGTAACCTTACAAAGAAAGCTGTTATTATTATCTCCCATTTTACAGATGGGGAAACCGAGGCTTAGAGATGGGTTGTCTGCAAATATGGCCATGAATTCCTCCATCCCAGTATGCAAATGCCCCTCTTCCCACTGAGTGTTGGAGTCTGTTTCCCCTCCTGTTGAGCTTTGGCTGGCCTGTGGTGGCTTTCAACAAAAGAATGAATTGGAAGTGATGACATGCTTGTTCTGGCTTACATCTTAAGAACACTGGCAACTTCCATTTCTGCTCTCTTTGAAGCCAGTTGCCATGTCAGGAAGTCTGAATAACCTGTTAAGAGAGAAAGGCCACATGGACAAAGGCCACATGGAGAAAAGGATCCAATTTTTTATAAGAGACTAAGAAGGAAGAAGGAAAGACCCAGCCAGCCCCCAGCAATTTCAGCTACCCAAGACATGAAGTGTCAGACATGTGAGTGAGGCCTTCTTGGTCATTGGAACCCTAGCCAAGCTCACTGATGAACGCAGCCATGTGAGTGACCCCAGCTGACACAATGTGGAATACAAGAATCAACCCAGTACACCCACAGAATTCTAGTAAATAATAAAATAGCCATTGATCAGGCTACTACATTTGGGAGTGTTTCATTATGCAGCAATAAATATCCAAAACAAGAGATTAGAAGCTTGCCCATGGTCATACAACTGGTAAGTGGTAGAGCCAGGCCTTGAAGCCAGGTATTTCTGACCTCAGTGTCCAGGCTCTTAACAGCTGCATGGCCAAAGACTGTAAGTCATTAAAGACATGGAAATTATTAGCAGAGGTCTACTAAATCACGGGATATGAGAGCTGAGGAAAGAACAAGGACGAGAAGAAGGAACACACTGAGAATGGAGATGAACTTCCAGGAGCTTGAAACAAACCTTTTATTCCCATATTTATTGAGCATCTATAATGCTTGAGGCAATTTTGTAGGGGCTCTGGGAGATTCAGGTGCCATAGGGTAAATGATCTCAGGAAGATAGCAATCTAATTAGGGAAAACAAAAATGAATAAAAATCATACCATATAAAGTAAAATGGTAGAGTTACTATGGAACGCAGTTGAACAGTTTCTCAAAAAATTTTTGCCTTTAAAAGGAATGGGAAAAGCTGCAATTACTTTTGCACCAACCTAATATATGATCCAGCAATTCTCCTTTGAGCAAAAGAGTTGCTTGAACAAGTATCTCTACATTCATTTTCATAGCAGCATTATTCACAATAGCCAAAAAAGGTGCCAGCAACCCAAAGTCCATGGACAGATGAGTGGACAAACAATATGTGGTATGTGTAGACAATGGAACATTATCGAGTCTTTAAAAGGAAATTTCAGACACATGGGTGAACCTCGAGAACATTATCCTAAGGGAAATCAGTCAGTCACAAAGGACAAATCCTGTATGGTTCCATTTATAAAAAGTATCTAGAGTAGTCAAATTCATAGAGATAGAAAATAGAATCGCAGTTGCCAGGGGCTGGGAGGAGCGAGGAACGAGGAGTTAGTGTTTAAATGGTACCGACTTGCAGTTCAGGCAGATGAAGGAGTTCTGGAGATGGATGGTGGTGATAGTTGTACAACAATGTGAATACACTTAATGCCACTTAGTTGTACACTTAAAAATATGTATATTTTACCACGATAAAAGGCAATCAATTTTTAATTTTTTTTTTTTTTTTTTTTGAGACGGAGTTTCACTCTTGTTGCCTGGGCTGGAGTGCAGTGGTGTGATCTTGGCTCACTGCAACCTCCACCTCCTGGGTCCAAGTGATTCTCCTGCCTCAACCTCCTAAGTAGCTGGGATTACAGGTGTCTGCCACCATGCCTGGCTAATTTTTTTGTATTTTTAGTAGAAACGGGGTTTCACCGTGTTGGCCAGGCTGGTCACGAACTCCTGACCTTAGGTGATCCACCCACCTCGGCCTTGCAAAAAGTGCTGGGATTACAGGTGTCAACCACCGCACCCAGCCTAGACTTTAAATTATATATAAAACAAATGCTAGACAAGGCAGAGAGTTGTGAAGAGAAGAAAGCCAGGTAGGAAACAGTAGAGAGGGCTCATCACAGGCTCATCACGGGCCAGGCACTGAACTAGACTTCACCCATTCTTCGCTTCATCCAGGCTTCTCAATAACCCAGAAAAGTCAATGGTATTACCCCAAGTGATACAAGAAGTAAGTTTATGGATTTAATTGTCCACACAATGTGTCATAGGCAGTTACAAATTGGTTCAAAAGTTTTAGATAAAGTCAAGTGTGATAAATCCAGAATTGGTTATTTAAGGAACTATAGAAATGAGGAGTGGGGGAGGCTAGGTATTTTTTAAAAATTCAAATTAATTCCACAGAGGAAAATGGTGACTCTGCACCAATTTTCTTTTAAAAGTTTGTTATGGCTGGGCGCAGTGGCTCATGCCTGTAATCCTAGCACTTTGGGATGCCAAGGCAGGAGGATAGCTTGAGACTGGGAGTTCAAGTTCAACCTGGGCAACATGGCAAGACTCCTTCACTAAAATAATAATAATAAATAAAATGAATAAAAATTAAAAGTTTGTTTTTCCATATTTCAGGAATAGTGAACAATTAAACATTTTAAAACTGTAGAATATAAATAGGAAAATAAAGCGATATATAACCTCATCCCCAGAGGTAAATTGCTAATATTTTGGTATATATCCTTCTAGTCTTTTCTCTGCGTATCTGTATAGATATTTTTTCCAAACTGAAAAACACATGTAATGTGTATTTTTATATCCTCACTTTTAAATCTCTGCATATAAGGGAAATATTTTCTTACATTACTAAATAGTCTTTAAAACATGATTTGTAACGATTTGCCATCATAAAGTCAGGCCCAAATTTTACTAAACCACTCTTATTTAGAGAGTTTTCTTTTCTCTCTTAAATAACACTGCAATGACATCAATATACATACACCTTTAACCATAATCCCTGATTATTTCCTTAGAGAGGATTCCTAGAATCACACCAAGTGTTTTAGTGCACTGCCAGAGACAAAAAATTGGTCCACAGAGATCTCGTTTTTGAACCAGAATGGTGAGTATACTTATGTAAAGACACATCTTTGGGTTATGCTCTTAAAAATTATCTGTGCCTCTCTTTGTCTATGATAGTTCAGATAAATAAATATATAACTTATTATAGGTCAGCTACATAAGTAATTGTTATATAGTATAGACCAATAAATCAGCATGTATTATTTTTCTTGGCATCTCATATTGCCTGACACATAGCAGGTACCCAATACATATTTGGTGAATGAATGTCTATTGAATGAAATCCTGCAAAAATAAAGGCACTTTCAGCTTGAACATGAGGACCAAAAATTGGAAATGTGAAATTACAGTGCTTTCACTTCAGTGGATGATTCACAGGCCCAGCTGGTTTCGTGCATGTTTTATGAAGAGCAGTGCGAAGCGTAGTTCTGTAATTATTGCAATCTGGGGGAATGGTCTCAGCGGGTTTAGAGCAAATCTTTTGGTGTAGGGTCTAACAAAGCAACTGCTCTCTGAGCCAGGGGAGTGCTGGGTTTCTCTGGTGAGCAGCGTGGGTGGCCACTGGTTCTCGGCTTTCCTCCCATTGTGCTCAGACAGCCTATGTTTCTCTTGTCTGCTCTGTGTCACTAGAGCCCTGGGGATAGCAAGAAATCTGTCCAGAAGTGTAAAACCCCCCTTTTTATGAAACGAGAACTTTCAGAACAAGAACATTCAATGAGCTGACCGGCGATCTCAGAAAAGACACCCAGCAATGGCAAAATATAAAACAAAAGAGTCATCTGAGATTTGGCATCCTAAATCACTTACTTCTTTCTAACAAAGGGAGTTCCATTTTCTATAAGCTGCTGCCTTTACACACCCTCAACACAGATGTTTCTCCCTCTCCTCGGAGTTTGTAAAACTCACTCCATGAGGAAAGTTTCTGTGCTGCAGGTGAGTATAAGAGTGTGACCAGGAAGCACAATATGGGATACAGAAAACCACAAGGAATGGTGGAAAGGAAGATGACATGGAGAGAAAGGCAACCTGGGACTCAGTCTTGAGTCTTTCTGAGTGACCTTGGTCAAGTCACCAAAGCGTTCATTCAACAAACATTTGAGTGCTCAGTATATATTCCAGCAGTGCTGAAATATAACAAAAGCCACACATGTAATTTAGAATTTTCTAATAGCCACCTTGAAACAGAGTAAAAAGAAATAGGTAAAATTAATTTAAATAGTATATTTTCTTTAACCCAGTATATTTGAAATATTGTCATTTCATGATGTAGTCAATATAAGAAATTATTTAAGAGATTTATTTATATAGTTTTTACCATACTACATCTTTAAAATGCAGTATATGTTTTATACTTATGACACCTCTCAACTCAAACACTACATTTTCATCAGAAATAGTCAAGCTCTTTTAGGTTTCATACAGCTTACAATTGAGAAAGGAGATTCCCATACGTGAATTATTCCAAGCATACTTAAAAGTTTTTCAATAACAAAATCAGACTTTAAATTAAAATTAAAATACAATGAAAAATTCATTTCCTCCATCTCATTAACCACATTTCAAGTACTCAGTAGCCGTATGTGGCTAGTGGTTACTATACTGGATCACTCAGTTCTACAGCCCATTGAACCCTGCCCTCTAGATTTCAATCCAATGGGGAATTAAGACAAAAAAAAATCTAGTGACTACAATATAAGAAGCCTTTTTATCTAAAACTTATCTGGATGTGTCTAAAGACTTACCTATTCTTATCTTGAGACTAGAGGTCTGTAGGTTAATTTTTAGCCAGTTTAGTTCAAAGGAGTCATAAAAATGGTACCTAACTTAAAATATTTTAAAAACTTAACACATAAAGGTATGTCAATTCATCAATCTTATGTGACGTGACCAAGGGATTTTCTCTGAATAAGAATTTACTGATGAAATTTTGAGTTGCCTTCCTGGCATGTGTCAGATCCATTGTGCAGAAACAATAATTTTCAATAGGGGAAAAATTCCAAGTTGTAAATGAAGGCCAAGGTCAAGGCCTGGCTACTGCCGGTGGAGAAGCCATATGGGCACAAATCATTAATGGTAAATGTGGCAAACACTGTTCACTGTCTACTCATTCACCATCCTCACTTTCTTCTCTGCCAAACAGAACTCTGGTTTTATTCAGTTAGTAAATGGGGATCCCTTGATCTCATCAAAACTGTGCACAGTCTATCCAGCCCAGGGAAGAATCACGATTGAATTAAACTTTGCCAGTAATGGCCTAGGGGTAGGCATATGAGTTAGTTCTGGCCAGTGAGATTTCAGGGAAACCCTTTTGACAAAGACTTTCTCCTTAAGTGGAGAGAGTTCACAAGGAGAACATGTTTGGTCCTTGCCCCTTTCTTTATGTTTGAAATGCAGCTCTGTGAGGAGTTGCAGCTGCAATCTTAGGCCCATGGGGCCGTTAGCCTAAGACTACTTGACACAGCTTTTCTAAAGTTTGTTGTACATAATGAGAACTCAGTAAATCATCAGTAAGCATGAGAATTTGTCTTTTCCTTTACAATTTTATTGACTTACCCAGGTCGCTTTGAGGCCCATCTCTTCCATAAACCCTGTGTGATCCCTCCAGCCTGCAAGGGTACTCCCTCTTGCGGACCCATAGTACTTACTTAATTGATACTTAATCATATACTATCTTGAAACACTCTTCATTTCTTTATCCTAACTTGACTTTTTATGTGTCTAACTATGTTGAGGGCAGACCCCATGTATTCTTCTTTGTATCTTCTACGGCATCTAGCACCATCTAGTACTGGGCTGCTGTTCAAAAATATCTATAAAAGAAGTCAGTGAAAGAATGAAAGAGTAAAGACAGACATCCTCACTCTCTTGATCATGGAGTAGTATTTACCTTAAATAGCACTTAAGCCAGTTGCAAATTGATGGTCTAGGTTACAATTATTACATTGCATAGGTTCTTAGGTTCTACTTCAATATTTGATCCAATGTTTATCCCTTTTTAAAATTTTGGATTAAATTACCAATTTTGGATTCATGGTATTCTTAACCACTTTATTGATGCTCTAGTTTTTTCCCCCTATATTTCTTTTACTCAGATTGCAAAGAACTCATTCTAAATATCTTTCCACTCCTTCCTTGAAAATTCTCCCTTCTTACATTTCTGCCACCTAGGGACAAATGTACTTCAAATATTCCTTGGAACTCTATTCTACTATCCTCTCCACTTCCCAAATGTGGTAGTCTCTGAAGGCCTGGACAGAGAGGGAAGGCCTGACCACAGTGCCTATAGTTGGTTAGTTCAAAATGGAACCAAAGCTAGAGTGTGGCAGCCAAGAACTGCAGCAGCCTAAGTCCCCAAGGCATGCTGACGTACAAACATGGGAAGCCAAGGGCCTACGCCAGTTTCTAGAGGCAAACAGAAGGGATCAAAGGTCAGCAGCTCTGCAGAAGCTGGAGCAAAGTAGAAGCCAACTAGAAATGCAGCAAAAAACGTCCCAGGCACTTCCAAGAAGAGCCTTGGAAGGGCCTCACTCTCCATTATCAATCAGAAACCACATGGCACACAGAAGTGTTTCCTCTGCACGCACAAAGGGAAGAACGAGAGAATGCTTCCTAGTACATCTTCTTTTCCCAGGCTCACATCTTTTGTAGTTAAGTTTGTCTGGCTATTTTATGTATTAAACAAAGTTAATTCCCTCCATATCCTCTGAGGACTGGGCTGCTCCAGAGTCAGCTGGCCCCTTGCCTGGCTGCCTGCACATTTGCAACTGAAGAACACTGTCAGTTTGGACACCAAGGATGCCAGTAGGATGGTGGTTTCCCTAGGCTGCTTGCCTGCTGGAGAGCCTCTAACATGCCTGCAAGGAGGGGAAAACAGAGAGAGAGAAAAAGGCAATAAAATGTAGACAGCAAAATGCTAGTGTAAGAGGCTACTTAGAAAAGTAAACAGATCTATATCTAGTCCTAGAACAGCAGCAATGTCCAGAGGGCAGCCAAAAGCCCAGTGAAGCAAGTAAAAGATAACAGACCGCAAGCAGCAGGCAGCAACTGACAGAGTTCTCAGAGCAGGCAGGAGGCAGTCTGAGCAATTATACAGGGTAAAGCTGAGACCCACAAAGCAATGAAAAGAGATGGAACAATGCCAACAAAGGCTTGGGGGTAAAAGGAGCATCATGGGAAAATAGGAACAAAGCTTCATGTGAGCCATTAGATACCAGATAAAGAAAGTTCCAGATCGATAAGACATATTGGGTCATCTAAGAGGAAGGGAGGACGATGGGAATGGATTTTTCAGGACAAGTGTTTTAAAAACCTTGTTTTATTTAAAAAAAAAAAAAAGATGAGCTCAAAATGAGATCACTGGGGACTGTCACTTCAGTCCACAGCTGCCACAGTGCAGGAGGGAGGGCAAGGACTTCTAGAAGTGCAAAGTCACCCCATTGACTCATTGAGGGGACTCCCTGAGGTGTTAGACATCTGTTACTGGTGGCCCCGGATTGGGCTGCTGGCTGCAGTGTCAGGGAACAATGTGGCAGGACAAAGGGAGAATTCTGGTTTCTGAATGCAGCAAGGAAGATCTTGATCTATAAGGAAAGTGGCCAGTGGCTAGGAAGACAGTCCATCCAGGGATAGAGAGGCTCATGGCAAGGGCAGGCTCAGGGGAGGCAATTTGATTTGATGGAACACTTAATGTTATCTATGTAGGTGACAGTGACTCTCCTTGTTTTTACCAGGAAGTTTCTATGAGGGCATGGGTTTGTTTAGGTATGCAATACTCAGCACTCATTTGGCACTTAGCCTCCCTCTCCTCCCTTAACCTTCTGCCACATCCTCTGGCCCATTTCCAAACCTGGATCATTTCCATGATCCCTTTTTCCCTTATCCTGGGGCCCTGAGCCCTGGCCTATCACATGTCCACTATGAGGCCTGGACAGCCCAGAGCCTGCTAATGATTTTTTGCCCATTTCTAAGCCCACTTGCCATAAACTTTTTTAAGTGTCTGCTCTCAAGTGAGCTTGATTTTAATAAAAAGGAGTTCCTTCTATTTCCACCCCCTCTCCTCCAGCACACAAATGCCCCTGGCTCCTTTACTTGTCTTTAAACTTTGATCACCTCTCCTCCCATTATCTCCCAGTTGAATCCCTTTCAGCAAAAGGTGTCAATCTTCTCTTTCTCTTACCCCTGCTCTGGTCAGCAGATGACATCATCTCAACTTCATGTATTACATAATCTGACCTTTTCTCCTCTTCATAGTCCTCTGTTTCTCCCCTCTCTTCCTCACGCCTGCCTCCTCCAAGCCTTGCACTGTTGCATAGTCCCCCAAATCCCTCATCATCCCCTTGACTCTCTTCTCCTATACACAAAAGAAAGGTTTTCCGCTTTAGCTGTGTTTTAGATCACCTGAAGAGCCTTTAAAAAGTATTGAAATCCAAAAAGGATTGAAAAGAAGATCTTGGGGAAATATTCGTCCATCTGTGTCACAAGAGCATTATTCCCAATAGCCAAAAGATGGAAGCAACCCCAGTGTCCACAATGAATGGACCAACAAAATATGGTACGCCCATACAATGAATATTATTCAGCCTTACAAGGACAGGAAATTCTGACACACAGTACAACGTCGATGAATCTGAGGATGTTATGTTAAGGGAAATAAACTAGTCACAAAAGTACAAATACTGTATGATGCCACTTATGGCAGGTACCTAGAGTAGTCCAATTCAGAAGCTGAAAGTAGAATGGTGGTTGCCAAGGGTTGTCAGGGAGGGGAGAATGGGGAGTTATTGTTTAATGGGTACACAGTTTCAGTTTTGCAACATGAAAAATGTTCTGTGGATGAACGGTGGTGATGTTTGCATAATGTGAGTGTACTTAAGAACTCCACACTTAAAAATAGTTAAAATTAAAAACTAGCCAGGTGTGGGGGCACACGCCTGTGGTCCCAGCTTGGGGAACTGAGGCGGTACGATTGCTTGAGCCCAGGAGGTTAAGGCTGCAGTGAGCCATGATCATGCCACTGTACTCCAGCCTGGATGACAGAGCCAGACCATCTCAAACAAAACAAAACAAAACAAAACAAAACAAAACAAAACAAAACAAAGCTAGAATGGTAAATTTTATGTTGTATATATTTTACAATTTTAAGTAAATAAATAACTTTCTTTTAAGTATGGATGCCTGTTCTCCACTCCAGATCCCTTAAATCATAATCTCCAGAGTGGTGAATGTTTTCTATTCATCCAATTGACAGTGACTCTGTGCCACGCCCTGTGCTGGGGGTTGGGGGTACAGACATGAAGCACACAGCATCCCCTTGTTGAAGAGGTCACAGCCTAGGGAAGAGAGCAAACATTTTGCATACAGTTGGCAAGATGAGTGATGAGAGAGGAGTTCTCACCCTGGGATCAGAGGCTGGTGGGTGGACAGCACCTAAGGATTCCTGGAGGCAGCATTGTTACCTCCACTTCCTGGCAATCTCTCCTGTTTTCCCTCACTCCTTGCAATCTTGCAATCTGTCTGTTAAAATATTTGACTGGTTTAAATGCTCCACCCCATCCCCATGTATATATTAACCTTTATGTGGGTTTATAATGCGTTCCTAATTGCAAAACACTGTGGTGGCATATTCCATGTGGCAGAGATAATGCTATGGGTTTGCCCACTCTTGTGTTATTTTCCTCTTTCCTGGGCACGCAGGCACAGATATTTTCTCCACCCTCCCTCTTAGATTGAGGCTATGTGCCTCACAATGACGTGTGAGGAGAAGGGATGCAGGCCACTGCTAGGCCAGACCCTTAAAAACCCCCCATCCCCTGTCCTCTCCTCCCCTTCTTTGGCATCATTGCAGACTCTTGCTTTATAAGGACAAGCCTCGAGGTAGAGAAGGGTCTCATGACCAGAACTGGTCTTGCTGTGAGTGAAAAACAAACTTTTATTAGGTTAAACCACCTGAGAGTTTGGGGTTTTCTGTTGCAGCTGCTGGCTTTAAACACCCTAATAAGTTCTCCATCTCTGTTCCTTCATTCAATCATAACTTTATTTATGATTTTTCAAATGTTTAGCCCTGGTTGTCTTCCTGGCATGTAGCTGTGGGTATTCTCATTACCCTTATTTTCTCTTCAGAATCCAGCTGTGAATTGCCCTCCTGAAATGTGCTCGAAGTCTCGGCCACAGGGCTTCCGCTGATTTCCCCTTCCTCCATGATGTGCGGCATTCTCCTCCTTTCCTCACTTATGAAACAAAGGCATTTCCCAATAGTTTTACTCTGGGTTTCTCTCCCTCTCTAACACTATTGTGTCGGTTGAAGGAGGATCAGGAGGAGGTGGGGAGAGCCTCACACAGCGGGAGGATCCCTTGAAGCCAGGAGTTCGAGACCAGTCTGAGCAACATAGTAAGAACTCATCTCTAAAATTATTAGCCGGGCTTGGTGGCGCACCTGGAATCCCACCTGTAGGAGAGGGGAAAGGAGGACTGGCTAGGAAGAGTGCCAGGTTGCTGTGCACCTCTGAGCAAGTGTGGGCCAGGCTGCTGAGCTCCTGAGCAGAGTGCTTGTCAGAGGACTCCCATGTTGAGCAGGAATGACCTGGCTCTAGTACCTTTGCCATGCTCTGACGTTGGCTGGGAGCAGCCTGGGGAGTGTCGCCTCAGTAGGAATGTTGCAGTTGAACCCCAAAAGGGCAGCAGCTACAGGCTGTCAGCTACTACACTCCTCCCATTCTGGTTCTCTCTAAGGAGATCTGGGGGTGTACTCCCAGGCTGCCACATGTGTCCACTTGCCCTGCTTCTTTGTTGCACTTCTCCTGTGGGAGGCTCATTAGTTCCAGAGTATCTACTAACACTTGATATCCTGGGAGAGTTAAGTGTGAGATTCAGACCACGAGTAAGAGCGTACTTTGCATACGTGGCTCACTTCAATCTTTGCCTTCTCTGTGAAGCCATCCTCCCCTCACCCACCCATTCCATAACACTTGTGCACCCGCTACCATCTCTGCACTTGCCAAATTCTGGGTTTTGAAAAATATAAACCCCACTTTCCCCAATGATTTGTGAGCATATTTGTAAAATATGTAAACAAGTAAGTTGTGGTGGCCTGCACCTGTATCCCAACTACTGGGGAGGCTGAGGTGTGGGGATCCCTTGAACTCAGGAGTTTGAGGGTTTGGTGAGCAATGTTTACACCACTGCACTTCAGCCTGGGTGACAGAGCAGACCCTGTCTCAAAATAAATAAATAAATAAATAAATAAATAAATAAAAATTTAAAAAATGAAAAGAAAAAAAGGAGGCCAGGCACGTTGGCTCGTGCCTGTAATCTCAGCACTTTGGGAGGCTGAGACGAGGTGATCACTTGAGGTCAGGCAAGAGTTTGAGATTAGCCTGGCCAACATGGTGAAACCCCATCTCTACTAAAAATACAAAAATCTGTGGGGTGTGGTGGTGCATGCCTGTAATCCCAGCTACTTGTGAGGCTGAGGCAGGAGAATCGCTTGAACCCAGGAGGTGGAAGTTGCAGTGAGCCAAGATCGCACCACTGTGCTCAAGCCTGAGCGACAGAGTGAGACTCTGTCTGAAAAAAAAAAAAAAAGTAAACATATTTATCTTTGCATCCTTATAGCCTGATACTATGTGAGACATATAGTAGGAGCTCAACTGAATTGTGTGTTGAATAAATTTCAGTATTAGAAATAATTACTGGGCTTACCATGGAAAGTGTGGAAAACTGAATCAGCGGAGAGCAAAGGAGTTGCTTTCAAGTCCTAGCTCCAATGTTTAGAAGTTCTGTGAACTTGGGCAAGTTACTTAACATCTTTGACTCTCATTGTCTTGTCCATGAAAAAGGAAGTGACCTTAATGAAGTCCCCACTCTGAAGCAGGCATTTCACACATAACTCACGTAATAGGAGTGACCTGTCCATCCCAGTGATAAAGCTATTGTGAGGCTCAGCAAAACGTCAGATGGGAAAGCATCAGGCAAATGCTAAAGCTCTGTAAGGATGTAAGATAGGACATTTTTACCATCTCTGTACACACAAATCCCAAATCTTCATTTCTAGCCCAGCCTACGTCCTGAGTTCCAGGCTGGAATCCCAGATCAAAGCAAATGTCTTATTCTAGTATTTACTTCTTGCCACATCAGACCCTAACTCATTCTTTTGGGTCCCATCTTATGCTATTTCCCTATAAGACAGACCCTCTGCAGGGTTCAAAAAGGCCTAATTCTGTGAGCAAGCCTGCACCTGCCCAGACTCTGAGTTTTTGCTCACAATTGGTCTCTGTTTTGGGGAGACGTCATCTCTCTCTCTGCCTGCAGAAATTTTGCTATATTTAAAACCCAAACTCAGATCCTACCCCTACCAAAGTGCTGTCTCATTATTCCCACTCCTACAACAGCCACCAGTAGTACTATTAATACCACTACAATTACTAACATCTAGTTAAAAGACTGCCTGGGTTTGGATTCCTTAATTCTGCCATTTACTAGCTGTCTGACCTTGAGCAAATCAATTAACCTATGTGCATTTTAGTTTCCTCATCTGTAAAATAGGCATTAAAACCCTCCCATCTCACAGGGGTATTATGATGACCAAATGAAATAATACAGATAATATGTACTACAATGGTTTCTATTTGATAGGTGACAAAATGACTGTCTGCACCTCGAATGGAGCACTTAATTAACAAGATATCTCCATGTGACAGCGTTAATTTTATTAAGCTTTAACTACAGTTGGTTACTATGCTAGTCATTTTACCTGTTTTATCTCATTCATGTCTTACCATGATCTAAGTCCCTACTTTTTTTAAAAAAAGAAAACGGGCCAGGTGTGGTGGCTCACGTGTGTAATGCTAGCACTTTGGGAGGCCAAGGCAGGAGGATTACTTGAGCTCAGGCATTTGAGACCAGCTTGGGCAACATAATGAGACCTCATCTCTATTTTTAAAAAAATGAATAAATAAAAATAAAAATAAGAAACAAGAAAACTGAGGCACAGAAAGTAAAGCAATTCGCTCAAGGTCATGAATCTAGTTAATTTCTACAAACTTCAAATTTAACTCCAAATTCTGTACGTTGATACTACACCACACTGTCTCTTTATTATGTGTATGTCTTAACAACCAGATTGTTGATGGCAGGGCCTGTCTACACTTCTTGCTACTTGAGCCTGTCTCTCAAGCACCACAATAACTATTTGATAAATACATTTTCGTTGATTGATTAGTTCATGCCACATTTATTAAGTGTCTCAGTGGCAGGCAGACACAAAGGTAAAGCACAAGTTCTATCTAAGTAGGAAATACTATTATAGTATATTATATATTATAGTATGTATACACACATATGTATAACATATGTTATAGTACAGGATATCACAGAGTGGAAACACAGTAAAATGAGCAATCAATTGATCAATTCAGTACACATCAAATAGCACCATGTACATATGCCCAAAACAAAAACTACCCGAGAAAACACTGCTTAGCAATAGCCTACCTAGAAATATTAAATTAGCCAGCAAAACTTGCAGGTCTCCTGCGAGAAGGGTGAAGTCCTTTCTTACCCTTCTTGAATTGCAAAATGCTGTAAACAGATCTCCAGCAATGTTTTCGATGACCGATCCAGGGTAAGGAGACTGCCAGGAAGACAGCTGCCTCCTCTGCTGACTCTTACTCATTACCTACTGACGGAGCACTTCTCCACTCCAGACCACAGCCACAGGAGTAAATAACCCTCAGTCAACAGAGGCATTGAGTTGAGCTGAAGTGGGCACACTAGGTGGAAGGAAGGGCTGTTATTTACCTGGCACTAAGCATGTATTCTATGATGGGATCCTCACTGTACTCTCCGAATAGTCATTTCAAACACTTTCCTCAAACCTCCTACTCCTCCCCACTTCTACTGATGGCTTCAACTATACTTTATTGAGAAAATTAAAATCTTTAGAAGAAAATTGCTTCATCTTCCCACCACTGAGTTCCTAAGTTTAACTGAATCTGGGTCCATTTTTTCCTTCCTGCTTGTTACCATGCAGGAAGGGACCCTCCCACCAGCAAAGGCTGATCCCTTCACTTGTTCCAGAAGCCATCCTCTCTTCTCCCAGGGACTTTGCTCCTTTTTGGTTCCCTTTTTCTTCCATCATTATTCTCTCTCTCTCTCTTTCTCTCTCTCTCTCTCTTCCTCTCTCTCTCCCCATCTGTCTAGTAAGTCATTCTTATTGGCATAACATGGTCTAGCACCTCCTGTATTTAAAAACCAACAAAAGCCTTAACATCACATTCTTTCTTAGCTGCTACCTTGATTTTCTAAGGTTGTCTACATGTGTCCATATTTCTTCTCCCCATTTGCTCATTTCTCCTTATTATTTTACATTTTCATTGAACACACAGAAAAACTACATAACCATCACCAATATTCAAGGTTCTTACAGGCATCCCTCAGATTCCATCTCCCTACATCCCCTCCAAAGGTAACCACTATCCTAAATTTTGTTTTTTTTTTAATCATTCCCTTGATTTTTTTCTTAATCAGATTTGCTATCAAATAACTTATATGCAGTAAATTCACATAATTTAAAAGTACATGCTGGGCATGGTGGCACATGCCTGTAGTCCCAGCTACTTGGGAGACTGAGGTGTTTGAAGCCATCTGGGGCAACATAGTGAGACCCCATTTCTAAAAAAATACAATGCAATGAATTTTGCTAGATATATGTCATCATGTAATCACCACCATAGTCATGATCCAGAACATTTCTTTCATCCCAAAACATTTTCTCTTGCTTCTTTGCAGGTCAATTTTCTTTTTTCTTTTTTCTTTTTCTTTTTTTTTTTGAGATGGAGTCTTGCTCTGTCACCCAGGCTGGAGTGCAGTGGCATGACCTTGGCTCACTGCAAGCTCCGCCTCCTGGGTTCACACCATTCTCCTGCCTCAGCCTACAAAGTAGCCGGGACTACAGGCACCCACCACCGCACCCGGCTAATTTTTTGTATTTTTAGTAGAGACTGGGTTTCACCGTGTTAGCCAGGATGGTCTCGATCTCCTGACCTTGTGATCCGCCCGCCTTGGCCTCCCAAAGTGCTGGGATTACAGGCGTGAGCCACTGCGCCCGCCGCAAGTCAATTTTTATCCCCATCCTTGACCACTAGCAAACACTAATTTCTGCAACTAGTGTCTTACCTTTTTTAGGATTTTATATAAATGGAATCATATAGTATGTAGTCTTTTGTCCTTGACTTCCTTCAGTTAGCATAATGCTTTTGAGATTCATCTATGCTATTGTATGTAGTAATAGTTCATTCCTTGTGCTGAATACTATTACACTATATGGATATACTGCAATGTGTTTATCCATTTGCAGTTGAGAGACATTTGGGTTGTTTGCAGTTTTAGGTTATCATGACTAATGCTGCTTTGACTATTCAAGCACAGGTCTTTATGTGAACATATGCTTTCATGTCTCTTGGGTAAATACCCAGGGATGGGATTGTTGGGTGGTTTGGAAAGTGTATGTTTCACTTTATAAGAAATTACCAAGCTTTTTCCAAAGTGGTTGCACCATTTTTACATCTCCACCAGCAGTGTATGAGAGTTCGGGGTGCTCCTCATTAACATTTAGTATGATCAGTTTTCTTTTTTTTTTTGGTTTTTTAACTTTAGCCATCCTAGTTAGTATATAGTGATATCTCATTGTGGTTTTAATTTGCATTACTCTACTAACTAATAAATGTCGAACATCTTTTTATGTGTTTGTCATCCATATATTTTCTTTGATAAGGTATCTTTTCATATCTTTTGCTCATTTTTAAAATTAGATTTTTATCTTCTTGTTATTAAGTTGTAAGAGTTCTTTATATATTCTAGATACAAGTCTTATCAAATACTTGTTTTGCAAAGTATTCTCCCAGTCTGTGGTTTGCCTTTCCATTTTCTTAACAATGTCTTTCAAAGAACAAATGTTTAAAAATTTTAAAATACTATTTTTAAACATTTTTAAGTGTTATCAATTTTTTTCTTTTATGATTTTTTGTATCCCATCTTAAAAATCTTTGCCTATTTCAAAGTTATTGCAATAATCTGCTAAATTGTTTTTCCTGTAAGTGTAGTAGTTTTAGCTCTTATATTTAAGTCTATGATGCATTTCAAGTGAATTTTTGTGTATGGGATAAGTTAAGAGCCTATTGCTTTAACACCATTTATTGAAAAGATTATTATTTCCCCATTGAAATACCTTGGCACTTATGTTGAAAATCAATTGACCATATATGAGCAGGCCCATTTCTGTATCTCTACTCTTTTCAGTTAATCTTTATGTGTTTCTTTATGGCAATACCATACCATTTGTAGAGTAAGTCTTGGAGTCATGTAGAGTAAGTTTGTTTTACCTTTTCAAAATTATTTGACTATTTTAGGTCCTTTGTATTTCCATCTGAATAAGCTTGTCAATTTCTACAAAAAAAAAAAATAAATAAATTCTGCTTGGAGACTCTACTTTCTTTTTCTTTTTTTTTTTTTTTTGGTTGCCCTGCCTGCCCATATGTTCTGTTACAATATACAGATGACCCTCCATCTCTGTCGGTTCTGAATTCACAGACTGAACCAACTGTGGATCAAAACGATAGTTAAGTCTATGATGGTTGAGTCTTTAATGAACATGCACAGACTTTTTTTTTTCTTGTCACTATTCCCTGAACAACACAGTATAACAACTATTTACAGAGCATTCACATTGTATTAGGTATTTCAGGTAGTCTAGAGATGACTTAATACATAGAGGAGGATGTGCATAGGTTTGTGAAAATACTACACCATTTTATACCAAGGACTTGAGCATCTGCAGATTCTGGCATTCAGGGGGATCCTGGAACCCATCCTGCACCTGACACTGAGGAGTGATTGTATGTTGCGAAGCAACAGAGTGACGTTTTTAGATTCCATTTTCCCCAAACTCTCCAACAGCATCCCATTTTATTTAGAATGAAAGCAAAATACCTTCCAGTGGCATATGTTTAGTTTCTGTCACCTTTCTGACGTCATCTTCTCTTCTCATTGCTTTCTGTGGCCATCCCAGGGAGACTCTACTTTCTATAATGATGGCATGGAGAAGAGGTAGAGAAGTTTCTTTCCACAGCAAACAAGTATAAAACTGGACAAAATTATTAACAACAACCATTTTGGAGCACTGGTAAATGGCCAAAGTCAAGTAACAGTTTTAGAAGTTTCACTCATGAAAATTTCACCACACCAAATAAGAAGACTGAGTTTGTGGCCTCCGTTGTTCTGGACATGGCACAGGAGGCATTCCTATGCAAATATCCATGTTGAATAGCAAGAACCTACAGTTTTAATGGTTGGAGGTGGTTGTCTTGGTTTGAGAAGTGTGGCAGAACACCTAATATGGAAGAATTTTGTTAATAGACCTGAGAGAGCCATAGAAAGGCTGATATCATAAAATCTCCACATATCTCTGAATAAATGCTAAGCTATGTGTGCATCCCAAGAGCCCAGTTAAAATTAAAAGTCTGAAGAGACTTGAGAATCTGCCGTACCTTTAAATGTGCTCCTTGTCCAGGCGCAGTGGCTCGCTCTGTAATCCCAGCACTTTGGGAGGCTGAGGCGGGGGGATCACCTGAGGTCAGGAGTTCGAGACCAGCCTGACCAACATGGAGAAACCCCATCTCTACTAAAAAGACAAATTTAGCCAGGCATGATGGTGCATGCCTGTAATCCCAGCTACTTGGGCGGCTAAGGCAGGAGAATTGCTTGAACCTGGGAGGTGGAGATTGTGGTGAGCCATCGCACTCCAGCCTGGGCAACAAGAGCAAAACTCCGTCTCAAAAAAAATAAAAAATTAAAAAAAAAAATAAAATTTTTAAAAAAGTGCTCCTCAATTGATATACTCAGATGGCAGAAAGTGAAAGTCTTGCTGGCTTGAGGTGTCTTAGCATAGCCTCCACCCAACATATTGGTTTAAGAAGAAGAAAAAGAATCCAAAATTACTGAACATGTTATTTACAATTCTACTTTTTAACCCCCATCCCCAATATAGAGAAATAGAAAAGTATGACCCCTACTCAAGATATGAAAACCAGTCAATAAAAACTAATTCCAGGCTGGGTACAGTGGCTCAAACTTGTAATCCCAGGGCTTTGGGAGGCTGATGTAGGGGGACTCCTTAAGGCCAGGAGTTCATAACCACCCTGGGCAACAGAGTGAGACCTCATCTCTACCAAATATATATATATTTGGGCATGGTGGTACATGTTCTAGTAGTTCTATCTACTCCGGAGACTGAGGTGGGAGAATCTCTTCAGTGCAAGAGTTTGATGTTAGAGTGAGCTTGATTATGCCACTGCACTCCAGCCTGGGCATCAGAGTGAGAGTCTCTCCCCCACACTGCACCCACGCCCCCCACCCAAAAAAAAAACAAAACTGATTCCAAATGTCCCCTGATGTTGCAGCTAGCAAAAAATATTTCAAAGCAGCTGTTATAAATATGTCTTAGGAATTAAAAAATATATGTGTTCAAATAATTAAGGGAAAGTATGCTAATGATGAGTGAACAAATAGGAAATCTCACAAGAGAAACAAATTTGTTTAAAAAAAGATTCTAATGGAAATGCTAGAGCTGAAAATACTCTATTGAAATGAAATTTTTTGGATGAGCTCAACAGAAGATTTGATCTGTCCGAAGAAAGTCAGTGAGCTTAAAGATAGATTCACAGAAATTACACATCTGAAGAATATAGAAAAGATAGAAGAAAAATGAACAGGATCTCAGACACCTGTATGAGATCACTAGAAACAGTCTATCCTACATGAAACTGAAATCCCAGAAGGAGAGGAAAGCAAAAGAAGCAAAAAAATGTATTTGAATGAATAAAGGCTGAACATAATACAATTAATGGTTGACTTCTTCTTGAAAACAGTGGAAGCTAGAAAACATTGGAACGACATATTCAGGTGCAAAAAAAAAAGAAAAAACAACTGTCAACCAAGAATTCTATATCCAGATTATTCTTGAGGAATGAAGACAAAATAAAGACAATTTCAAATAAACAAAAATGAAGGAAACTTATTGCTAGCATATCTGTACCTACAAGAAATGCTAAAGGAAATCCATTAGGCTAAAAGAAAATGATACCAGATGGCAACTCAGAGACTCAAGAGGAAGTGTAAAGCACTGGAATTGGTACATATTTGCACAGATGTAAAAGATTTTACTGATTTATATATTTTTTCTTTTTATTCTCTTAATTTATTTGAAAGACATGACTCTTTAAAGCAAACTTTATAACACTGTACTCAAGGGTTCACAACATGTATAGATGTAATATGTATGACAATAATAACACAAAAGACAGAAATGTTACTATAACTATACTGGCAATAAGTTTCTATATTTTATTATTATTTATTGAGTTAGACTGGTATAAGTTAAAGATGCATATTGTATCTTTTTTTTTTTTTTTTGAGACAGAGTCTTGCTCTGTCACCAGGCTGGAGTACAATGGTGCGATCTTGGCTCACTGCAACCTCCACCTCCCAGGTTCAAGCGATTCCCCTGCCTCAGCCTCCCTAGTAGCCAGGACTACAGGTACATGCCACCACACCCAGCTAATATTTTGTATTTTAGTAGAGACAGGGTTCACCATGTTGGCCAGGATGGTCTCGATCTCCTGACCTCATGATCCACCTGCCTCAGCCTCCCAAAGTGCTGGGATTACAGGCATAAAACACCGTGCCCAGCCTATCTTTTTATTTTTATTACATATGAGCTATCGCTATGTTGCCCAGGCTGGAGTGCAATGGCTATTTACAGGCACAATCCTGCCGTTAATCAGCATCAGACCTTTGACTTGCTCTATTTTCAACTTGGGCTGATTCATTCCTCCTTAGATAACCTGGTGGTTCCCTCCTTCCAGGAAGTTCCCATATTGATGCTAAGCTTAGTACAGACACCTGATCAACATAGCCCACTACAGCCCCAAATTTCTGGGCTTAAACAATCCTCCCATCTCAACCTTCCAAGTAGCTAAGATTACAGGTGTGTGCCACCACACCCAGTCTCATATGGTATTTTTAGAGGAATTACTAAAAAATAAAGCAAACAAATATAGCTATCAAGTCAGAAGAGGAATTAAACTAGAATAAAAGAATAAATTTTTCATTATTCAGCTCCCACTATAAGTGAGAACACATGGTATTTGGTTTTCTGTTGCTCGGTGAGTTTGCTGAGGATAATGGCTTCCAGCTCCATCCATGTCCCTGCAAAGGACATGATCTCAATCCTTTTCATGGCTGCATAGTATTCCATGTGTATATGTACTACATTTTCTCTATCCAGTCTATCATTGACGGGCATTTGGGTTGATTCCATGTCTTTGTTATTGTGAATAGTGCTGCAATGAACATACATGTGCACACAGAGAGGGGAACGACACACACTGAGCCTGTTGGGAGGTGCAGTGCGGGGAGGGAGAGCATTAGGAAAAATAGCTAATGCATGCTGGGCTTAATACTTAGGTGATGGGTTAATAGGTGCAGCACACCACCATGGCACATGTTTACCTATGTAACAACCCTGCACGTTCTGCATGTGTACCCCAGAATTGAAAATTAAATAAATAAATTTTTAGCACAAAAAAGAGTAAAGGAGGAACACAGGAGCAACAAGAACAAAAAGATGAAGTGAATAGAAAAACATAGCAAAATGGCCTAACTTTTCTAGCACTTGATGGTTATATTTACTGTGAATATTTACTAAATATTCTAATCAAAAGTCTGATATTGTCAGACTGGATAAAAAAAGCAAGATTCAGTATTTGGTTTTTACTTGAGATGTGCTTTAAATTCAAAGTCACAAATCTCATCCAGTGAATTTCTTACTTTGGATAATATCTAGATGTTCCATTTGGGTCTTTTTCACATTTTCAAATTCTCTTCTCATTATGGCTATGTTTTCTTCTACCTTTTGAACATATGGAATTGTTTTAATATTCTTATGCACTAGTTTCATCATTGATATCATTTTTGCATCGGTTTCTGTGGATTGGTTTTTGTCTATGTTTTGGGATATTATTTTCCTGCTTCTTTGCATACCTCATGGTTATTTATTTTTTTCTCAGATACTGGGTCTTGTGAATTTATGATGCCGGTGGCTAGATTTTCTTACATTCTTTTAATGTTGTACTTCTTTTTTTCTGGTATGCAGTTATTTGGATAACAGTTGGATCCTTTCAAGCTTGCTTTTAAGCTTTGTGGGTTTGGGTCCACAGCAGCCTCTAGTAAGGTTTTATGCTGACTATTAAGATGTTTTACTTCTTAGTTTCCTACTGATGCGCCATATATCATGAGACCTGTTCACTCTGACTTGTGGAAGCAAGAATATTTCCCAGTGCTATATGAGGTCCAGGAATTGTTCTGCCTACTCCCTTCTGGTAGGTCTTTCCCTGACCTCAGGTTATTCTCTCTCACTCCCATTAATGCCTAGTGTTCCATTATTGGAACGCTAAGCATGTGGGAGTTATTTATATCCTACTGCTCAATGTCATCGTCAAGGTCTGATTTTTCAAATTCAAAAAATTGCAACCTCAAGTATAAGTGGGTTAAGTAGATCACTCTGCAGATCCCCGGAGCTCTCCTGTATAGCTCCTTCCTCTACAGTACTCTGCTCTGTAAATTGTGGCTGCCTTGTTCTCCCCTAACACCAATCTGCTTTCTTCATTACCACTGGATTTTGTTTGGGGTTTGGTTTTTCAGTGCTACTGCCTGAAAACTCCCTTCAGGAGGTAAGCTGGTGCAATTACAGAGCTCACCTGGTTTGTTTTCCTTCACTTACACGCTACAGTCCTGCTCTGCCTATTGTCCAATTTCCAAAAAACCACTGTTTCATGTATTTTTCTAGTTGTCAAGTTGTTAAGGCAGAAGAGTAAATTTGCTCTCTGTTCTAACATGTTGACCAGAAGCAGGAGTTTCAGTTCTTTTGCTTTTTAAAAATACTTTTACAATATTTTAAAATTTGGGGTATTTGAAGATTATTTTAAATGCACAGTAAATAATACTGTAAGTTGGGGTTGTTTTTTGATAATTTTTTCTCCATTCAAAGTACTATTTATTTATTTTTCTACAAATTTCTCCTTTAATAAGGGCTTGTTCATTTTGTAGGGAAAATGTCCCAAACATCAGGCTGTTCACAAAAATAACCCACAATATCAACTTTATAAAACAATCTTAAGACTGATTTTTTTTTTAGAGGATGCATTTGACATGCCAACTCTCATTCACAAAAATACACTGCTACTTTTGCGCTGCACTGCCCCACACAGCACACGTATGTGGGATATAACCCACATACTTCTAACTCAAAGCTGCCCTCCAGTGCTACTGAACTAAATGAGATTGCCTTTGCAGGTAGGGAAACAACTACTGAACTCATGTATGAATGAAAAGAACTGTACTCCTGCATAACAAGAGATTATTTTGGAGACAGTTGATAAAAACCATACATCCTTTTTATTGAACAGTTGTAAAGAGGTATCAAAATTAAAAGCAAAAATTACAGGGTAAGACTTAACAAAACTACTAGGAGCCTCAAAGGAAGTGATAACGAGACTAGGCTCAGAGCAATATGAATTAATGAACATGGGAAGGACAAGGATGGGGAGAACAGTGAGCATGTGCTGAAGATACTAGGGGAGAGAATCAGGTGAGGAATTTGATCTTAGACAGCCGCCTAGGTAAAGAGATAATGGGATAGGATTTCTAAACCCCATCATGTGCTTAAGAGTTGTTCTCAGCCAGGTGCGGTGGCTCACACCTGTAATCCAGCACTTTGGGAGGCCGAGGCAGGTGGATCACCTGAGGTCAGGAGTTCGAGATCAGCCTGGCCAACATGGCAAAAACCCATCTCTACTAAAAAAATACAAAAATTAGCTAGGCATGGTGGCACACGTCTGTAATCCCAGCTACTTGGGAGGCTGAGGCAGCAGAATTGCCTGAACCTGGGAGGCGGAGTTTGCAGTGAGCCGACATTGTGCCATTGCACTCCAACCTGGGTGACAGAGCAAGACTCTGTCTCAAAAAAGAAAAAAAAAAAAGTCATTTCTGCCATTGGCGCTGTCTCTGTCATCCTCCCCTTTCTCAGCCTCTTTTTAATCATCCTTGATTATCTCCAATGTGGGTCACCCCCACATTCAGTATCATCGTCATCCAGCAGGTCCTTCTCCTCAGCAGAGTCATCTGCAGCCCCTCAGACTCCTTCTTCACGTTAGTCTCATCTTACTTCATGGAGCTGCTGCTCTGCCCGTTCACATTCTTCAACTCTACTCCTTGTTGGCTCTCCTCCTTTTCAAATTTCTGCAGATTTTCCAGTAGAGAATCCACTTTTTGTTTTATCTGGGTCAATTCCTTCTTATAGCCTGAAGGTCATCTCCTTTCAATTTGGAAGATCCCCACTGCCCACTCTTAGAATTGAAACCACTTTTACCCCTTTGTGAGGTGTTTCCTGATACACGCTGGCGTTTTGAGGGCACTACAGCCCAAGCACTAGGAGGAGGAGGAGAAGCATGTGCTGGATCACTGTGCATCCTGTCATAACAATCCCTTTGAAAGTCACAGACCAAGTCAAAAGAGGAGCCGTACATCTCCGCTGCAGATCATCTCATGCCGGCTTTTCTTCAATTCACTTTCAGCTCTGCAGCCAGATTAGTATCTAAAACTTGGCTGGCAATCATTCTGCCATTCCCTCCTGCCACAGCAGCCTGGGTATTTCTCTCATGAACATAGTGAATGGAGGCAAAGCCCTTATGAACAGAGTCACCCACAATTTTGCCATACTTTGAAAAGATTGCTTCCACATCAGAATTCTTGACCACAAGCGTGTTGAGATTCCCAACGAATACTCTGGGGTTCATGGAGTGAGGATCTCACTTGTTGGTTACATTGCTAGCCATTGTGTTTGATGGAAAGTTTTCTCACAAAGCCAAAAACAGGAGTGGGAAGGGAGATTCTGTGTCTCCAACTCCAGGGTTCCATGTGGAGAAGTCAATTGCTGCTTGAGGTCAACAGCATGGCCACAATCACTCAGTATTCATCTCAAAGTATTACTTATAAGATTCATCTTCGTTGGTCTAACTACAATTCATTCATTTCACTGCTGTATAATCTTCCATTGTGCGAATACACCAAAACTTACTTATCCTTTCTTTTGTCCATGTTTGGATTATTTTAATTTTGTGCTATCATGAACAAAGAATAGTGCTATTAGGAGTATTTTATGTATGTCTCCTAGTAGGCATATGTAAGAATTTCTCTAGGTTGTATGCCAGGAGTGAAATTACTGGGTTTTAGGGTAGACAATGTCCATTTTTTAGGATAATGCCCCCCCTGCCCCGCCCCAGCCCTCCGCTTTTCATTTTTCAATCTACTAGGCTATTTTTACTTTCTCAACCTCTTCCTTTACTAGCTCAGGACCTTTGCACAAACAATTTCCTTTACTTGAAACACTTTTCTCACTTGCAACTTACAAAGCTTGTCTTTTGCATTCTTTAGATATCAGCCTAATATCATATCCACAGAGAGGCCTTCTCTGCTTACCCACCTGAAAGCAGATTGCCTCACTTTATTCTTCATCATAGCACCCAGCTCATTTACAGCTTGTCTCTCACCAGGCTATAAGGCTCAGGAGTGTAGGAACAATGGTTATCTTGTTGAACATTGTTTATCTAGTGCCTAGCTCAATGCCTGGGATGCAGTAGGCATTTAAGAATATGTTTTCTGGATGAATGAATACATAAGCAAACTAATAAAAGACATTATTATCTTCACTTTACAAATAAGGATATTGAAGTTCAGGAAGGGTTGTATAACATAGTGACATGATACAGATAGTAGCTGAAGAAGCCAGGATTTGAATATAGGGTCTGTTTTTCAAGGCTTTGGATAGCATAATTAAAGTAACAGAACTTTTCAATAGTTACAAAGGTGATCTCTCTGTTAGTTTCTGGAACCCCTTCAACATCTTGTGTTCCAGGACTTTGGGGAATTTCTTAAGCAGAAACTAACTAGAATTCATCCTTAGGCTATTGGGCATCTCTTACTGTAGCATGCTAAACATGGGTATTTTATAGACTGTTGCCATATTACAGTAGGGTTTCTATGCAAGATGGAGAAGGGGGAACACTTGGATATATTCCACAAATTAAACTTGAACTATTCCACAGACTTAGTATCAATCTTTTCTGTGCCTTAAACATAAACTAGAATGAGTTTCATGAGTTCCTTGAGTATAGAAATCACATCCGGCCGGGCGCGGTGGCTCAAGCCTGTAATCCCAGCACTTTGGGAGGCCGAGACGGGCGGATCACGAGGTCAGGAGATCGAGACCATCCTGGCTAACACGGTGAAACCCCGTCTCTACTAAAAAATACAAAAAACTAGCCGGGCGAAGTGGCGGGCGCCTGTGGTCCCAGCTACTCGGGAGGCTGAGGCAGGAGAATGGCGTGAACCTGGGAGGCGGAGCTTGCAGTGAGCTGAGATCCGGCCACCGCACTCCAGCCTGGGCGACAGAGCCAGACTCAGTCTCAAAAAAAAAAAAAAAAAAAAAAAAAAAAGAAATCACATCCTTACATCTTGGTGTCCCAGATGTCTAGCAGAGTATCTAACTTATAGTGGGGACTCAGCACCTATCAGATGAGTGAAAAGTAGCAGAAGCTGGATTATGAGGGGTGACACCATTTCACCTTAAAGGTAAAATAATGCAAATGAGATTATATGCACATGTATTTTATGTAATATAATAAAATATATACATAGATATATGAATGAAGTAAAATGAGATAATAGCATATTCTGAAGACTATTTCAGAAATGAGCATTATAAGTTATAGAAAAATTAAGTTACACAACAAACTAGAATATCCTGGGCATGAAGAGTATTAAAATCATGGAATTATTGGTAAAATTCTCCTATAAAGTAGAAATAAATACAACCAGCTACTACACACACACACATACACACAAACACACACTCCAAAAAGAATTCCAGCAAATGCAATTGTGGTAGAGAAATGAAAGCACAACTAAAATCTAAGTGATAGTATGTACCATTATGTTAGTTGTTATTATAGAAAGCTATGTGGCATTATCGCTAAAGACAGGGGGATGAGCATCAAACCTCAGTTCAAACCCAGCTCTGTCATTTAGTACTATAAGAATGTGGCAAATTACAACTCTGAGCTTCTGTTTTCTCAGCTGTAAAGTAAGGACGATAACACCTACTTCATACGTTTATCAGGAAGATCAAATGAGACAATACGAATGTTTAAAATTGTCATTGGCACATGTTAGGTGCTCAGGAAATGAGTGTATTACTATTGTCATCATTTTAATCATCAGTATCATCATCGTATTGGCAATTTGAGCAACACATTCTAATGGTCATCTCATGAAACTAGAGATCTATCATGTCTATGACAGTACAGAAAGTTTTTATTCTATGTACTTGCCATTGCCTCCTTTTTCTACTCAAACAATAGACCATTGTAAAGTACTTGACCAACTGGATTGATCTGTTGTGGTAACAGTTAATGCCAGATATGCCAGATACACTGGAAATATAAATATTAATCCTATTCCAGGTGAGGAATACTAAGTCTTCCTGATTATGGAGCCTAGAAGCTCTTGATTAACAATTAAAACAAACAAACAAACACAAAGTTTGAGAGTGGGAGAATTACTCTCTTGCGCAGTAGAGGATAGACCTGCAGCTGAATCCTTGAAGCCAGATATCTTTCTGAGCACCAGTTTCTTGATTTATAAACTGGGGACATACTCACCTGTTAAGGTTTCTGTGAGGACTAAATCATATAATGTCTGCTAAACTACCTAACAGAGCAACCAGGACAAAGTGATACTAAAAAATAAAAAACTAAACAACAACAACAACAAAAACAGTGGTCTACTCTTTCCTTCCCAAACTTTTTGAGTGTTCTAAAGACTTGGTAAATGGAAGCTAAAAAATCCTTTTTGAGAATAAGAGGCAGCTGGATGACAGTGGGAGATCTTGTTGGAGGACTTAGAAGGCTTCCTGTTTTTACAAAAGCATGAATTAAGAGAACAATAAATAATGGAGCAGCAAAGGAAGAGGAATTAATGAGTGCCCTCTCTTTGATTTTTCCTTGATTTCTACATCTTGTCTTCCTAATATACCTTCTTCTTAGGGTTGCATTGTAGCCTAGATGCTTTTAGAACAAAATGTTCAGGTAACACAACCATACAAATTAAGAATTGACTGTCAGAAGTAATGATAAAGATATCATACTGGCATACATCTTTATTGGTTATGCATTTTTGTAAGGACTAATAAGTTCTGTGAAGCTTCATTTTTTTCTTTCAACTCACAACTATTAAGGATCAACTATCTGTTAGGAACTGTGCTAGATGTTAGTAATACAGAAAAAAACACTGTCAGTTCAAGTTGTTTGCATTCCAAATTCTTTCCTCTTACTTCCAACTCCACAAATGTGACTGCAAGAAAGAATTTTTACACAAAGACAAAACTCTTTCATCCTGATGTATGACCATTGTTAGCCTTTATAATGACAGGAAGTCACAGGGGGATAATGCCAGAATGCTACAAAGACAAAGCAGATAGACCCATAAAGAAGAGGGAAGTAATTAATCGATGGGAAATAAATTTTTAGTTTCAGTATCTCCAGTGATTCTTTTAATCATTTCTAGTAAGTATCTGAAAAATCTGTTTTTAGTCTTTTTATTTATAAAAATTAAATCAGAAATATTAATTACTTCAGTTTTGGTTTTGGTACATAATAAGAACACAAGGTCGAGCATGGTGGTTCATGCCTATAATTCCAGCACTTTGGAAGGCCGAGGTGGGTGGATCACTTGTGGTCAGGAGTTCGAGACCAGCCTGGCCAACATAGTGAAACCCCATCTCTACTAAAAATACAAACAAATTAACCGGGTGTGGTGGTGCATGCCTGTAATCCCAGCTAATTTGGAGGCTGAGGCAGGAGAATTGCTTGAACCTAGGAGGTGAAGGTTGCAGCAGTGAGCTGAGATCATGCCACTGCACTCCAGCCTGGGCAACAGAGTGAGACTTCATCTCAAAAAAGAAAAAAAAAAAAAAAAAAAAGAGAGAGAGAACTAAACTAAAGTGTTGTTTGACTTGAGTATCTTGAGATACATAATTTTCTTACACATTGTTTACTAATCTCATGCATAGATCCCATTAAATTTTCTTACATTAAAATTCTCTTTGTTCCCTCTTTTGTAGTTATTTTAAATTAACTTTTCCTCACTGTATTATTTGCATTGTTTCATGCTACCCTAAGTCCCTTTGGAATCAAGGAAAAATAAACAGAAATCTATGCCTTTGGCCATTACACTAAATGTGTTGAGGAAACAACCTCGCTTTGTGCGTTCTTTCAGAAGCACAGATTCTCACAAATTCTTTTACCAGTAACAGTTAAAAGATAATGATGGTGATAACAAATGCCAAATTTATGGGGTTTCAATTTATTTTCTTAATAAGGATAAGTCTGGTTATTTATTTGCAATAGTAGCCCACATTTCAGAGCACTTTCCACCTAGTTACAAATAAAAGATTTATTAGTAATATTTACGAAAATATATTAATATATTTATATCTAAAAAACATTGCAATTCATTTATTCCACTCATTTTCTCACTATATGTAACCAGCAGGAGGGTTAAAGGTTCAAAAAGCCCCCTGGAAGTCTTCCTTTTGGGATAGCTCCAGCGCATAGCATGAAACAATATAGCTGCATAAATTATTAACACCACTTTAATCCTCCGATTAAAACTGCAGTGTGAAGCAGACTGTTTTCCTATGTAAGCCACACCACGGGAGCATGTTAAGCACCTTTAGATGTTATTCTAATTCTTCCAGCACTTAGCACAGAGCCTCTGAGCACTATAGGCTCCATTATACATGGTTTATTTGCTGGGTTCAGATCATTTGAGTGCTATTTGATACACTAAATCATTAATAGGTAAAGTGGGATTCATAGTCAGTTCAATTCAACATTTATGGAGCACCTACTATGTAATATGATCACATCACTCCCATGCTTAGAATCTTTCAGTAATTCCCTATAGCTTTCAGGATAAAATCCAAGCTTCTTAATACAGAATAAGAGACCCTCCCTAATCCATCATAATGGCAGATATATGACATACAGACTCCCACTCCCCTCTTCTGCCCCCACAACAAAGGGAAGCAATGTATCCCATCACTATTTCCCGCTGAGACTGGCCATAGCTTCAGAATCCTTCACAACACAATGTTCTAGACAACCACCACCAAAAGACCAGAGTGAAAATCTATTTGCTAGTCCTTTCTGATGATCTAGCATTCCAGAACTTCACCAAACACCGTTTGCTCCAGTCACATAGAATGACATGTAGTTCCCTAAACATGCAAGACTTTTCACACTTATGTACCTTTGCATATATTCTCTCTCCCTAGAATAATCTTCCTCCTTTTCCACGTTTAGGTAGCTCCCACTCATCCCGCATAATTCAGATGAAGCTTTAACTTCTCAGTCTGATCCCAATATCTTTCTTCTGCACTCTTGAAGTACTTGGCACTTAGCATTTTTTTTACTGGACCATGATTATTAGTGGTTCATCCCGCTCCTTGACTAAAGTTAAATTCTTTAAGAGTAAAGGATATGTCTTATTTTACCTTGTATCTCAGGAAGCCATCACAGAGCCTGGCATACAGTAGGTATTTAATAACTGTCTAAGAATAAATGTTCTAGTCACTCTACTAGGTTCCAGGAACACCATAAAGAATAATGCATAAGAACAGGTAACATTTATTCAACATTTATTATGAGCCAAGCACTGCTCTAAGCATTTTACATGTATTATCTTATTCAAACCTCACAGCACCCACCCTTCAAGGTAGATTCTGTGCTTGGAAGGACTATAATAGATGTATGTTCAATATAAAGCGGTAGCACAGAAGAGAGAGTGATTAATGTGGTAGGAGATGGAGGGACAAATGATCAGGGAAGCTTTCACTTAAGAAGTGGTATTTGCCAGGTGCGGTGGCTCACGCCTGTAATCCCAGCACTTTGGGAGGCCAAGGCAGGCAGATCACGAGGTCAGGAGTTCGAGACCATCCTGGCTAACACAGTGAAACCCCATTTCTACTAAAAATACAAAATAATTAGCTGGGTGTGATGGTAAGCGCCTGTAGTCCCAGCTACTCAGGAGGCCGAAGCAGGAGAATGGCATCAACCCAGGAGGCAGAGCTTGTAGTGAGCCGAGATAGGCCACTGCACTCCAACCTGGGCGACAGAGCAAGACTCTGTCTCAGAAACAAACAAACAAACAAACAAAAGAAGTGGTATTCAAATTAGGTTTGGAAGACAAAGAAGAGCACAGGAAATGGAATGAAGGGAAAGATAGACTAGGCAGACAGAGGAGTGAAACAATACACATAGGAGTGAACCAATATGATGTTTGGCCAGCAGGACTCAGTGCAAAATGAAGATGTAGGGAGAGGGAATATATGCAAAGGCATCTAAGTGAGATGGGGTTCCACTTGTTGACCAGGCTGTTCTCAAAATCCTGGTCTTAAGCAATCCTTCCATCTCAGCATCCCACAGTGCTGGGATTACAGGCATGAGCCATTGCGCCTGGCCAGCATGAAGACGTGGTTTCTTTCATGCAAGAATTAGTTCAAAATAGTTATAGCAGAGCATTAAATGAAACGGAGCCCTTCTAAACTCAGTGCCCTGTCAAACAGCATAGGTTGCACACCCATGAAGCCAGACCTGCTGGGTACCATAAATGCTTCAGTATTGCTGGAACAAGAAGTACATGGAGAATAAGTACTTTATGAGGCAGGAAATGACACCAGTGACATCAGCAAAGGCCAGATGCTATGCTATGCTAAGTAGCCTGGACTTTGTCCCATAGTTAACAAGAAGCCATAGAAGGGATCTCAGCATTGATGCAACCTGATTGCATTAATTTGTAAAAGGATACTCCTGGCAGCCTTATGGAAAGTAGACTGGAGGGTAAGAGAGGAAAACAAGGGAACAGCATGGCAGCAGTGGCCATCATGTGGGCCAGAGAGGCTCAAGCCTTGACCTTGGTCTTTTCAGTGGGGATATCCAAGAAAAGCAGTCTGAGAAATAAATAGAAGGTATGGCTTGTCAGCATTGACACTCAAGGTGCATATGAGGGAAAAGGAATAAATGAAAGGCGGAACCAAGGGTGTGGCATTCAGGAGAAAACTTTACCATTTTGCTTCAGCCTGCCAGACCAATTTAAAGTAGTGCATGATATAATTATTCAGCATCATTTATGTCAGTGACATTCCCAGCCTAGAGAAGGCTAATGCACAAACAGCAAGGAATGAAGCCGTTGTGCAGATTTCCATTTCTGTAACTTCCATAAGCAAAGACGCACATGAATAGTCTATTTATTTTTTTCTTGATCTATTTCCAAAGAACAGTGGCTTTGGGTCACTTGAGTTTTTCCTATGAAATAAAAAGAGATGATCCTTACACCCTTCCGATGGAATTTCTCAATTACCAAGCTATTCCCAAAGCTTCTTGAGTTCTCTTTGGTTTACTTGCAGTATTTGAATGTGATCTCCAATATAATAAGGATAAAATTAAATAACACGTTAGTTCTTTGGAGGTTCAAGCACCAATATTGGCTTCATTTATACAAAAACAGTAAACACCTACATCCTTGGAGGCTGACAGTAGTTCACACAACTAAATTACCTGTTCTTAACCCTCTAATGGTACATTTTTCTGTTCAGTTGTTGAAGATTCAGTCCATTTGTGGAAAGTGTCCTAATCATGCTAACTTCCCTTTCACCTCTTTGCTCATAAAACTTAGGGAATTAGAATATCAACATACACAAATTTAAATAGTCAAAGTATTGATCTACTTATGACTCATAATCCCCTTCATTAAATAACAATTTTTAAAAATGGGAATATAGTAGATTATTTTTCTGGTTTCAGGGATAACTGACACCTTTCAAACTTTTCTTTACTGTTCTAATTGTTCCTAAAGAAAACGGCAATCATTTAACAAAATGCTAACAATGGGGTAGCTTGATGTGGCTGAAAGATTATGAGCTTTCAAATCAGATGAATGAAAGTTGGTACAGGTGTGGACAAGTTATTTAACTTCTCTCACCTTCAGTTATCCTGGGTGTAAATTGGGATTTTTATCTACATTGTAAGGTTAACAGAAGACTGAGTGAGCTCAAGGTTGTCCCTAAGCAGATCTTCAATAAAGTCAGGTTCCTGGGTAGCCTGTGCGTGTCTTTGGTAAGCAAAACTAAATGATGCTTAATACCTTTATAACTTTTCCCTCAATTTTAACTGGTTGGTTGGCTTCTGAGGGTGAGTTCCTTCCCTTTAGGTATAACCAAGTGGGAAGATCCTTCATGATCTCAGCTTCAGAACATGAAGTTCCTAAGCTGAAATCAGCTCTCCCAGGGTCAGACCCTGAGACGGCAACACCAGCATTGGGAAATTCAGAATCTTCTTCTTACAAACAAGTGGGGAGCTCTTACATTTCCTTCTTTCCACAAAATGCTTTTAGCTCTCATATTTAGTGCTTCAGTAATTTCCTCAGAAGTCTCTCCCGATCTCCCTGACCTCCTCACTTGATCATATCCCCTGCTATACACTCTCATAGAAACCTGTAATTGTTTCTTTGTAGAACTTACCACAATTATAATTGAGCAATTCATTCTGAAGTTAGTTGTTTCAAGTACATCTCAATGTTAATTACACTGCAAATCTGTCTTGTTCAATACTGTAGACCTAGTACCTGGTGCACTCCCTTGCACCTACTAGGTGCTTAACAACTATGTATAACAAAATGAATGAATGGATGCTGGGCCCTTGTTAACTAATTTGGATAAACACATATATTATTCATACACATAATGATTTGGGTTACTTTGCTTGATTCACATGTGTAGTCTTCAAACTAAGGATTCATCTTCATATACAAGGACATTTGTGATTGGTAATCAGTGCAGAGACTTATCGAACTGCTTTGATCACAGTGGGAATGGATTTGTGCAGATCCAGGTACACTCCCCCTTAATAATTATTGTGTCCAATGGTATACACTTACAATTTGGTGAGACAAATGAAACTGGGCAAGTAAGGGTGGAACAGAGTTGAGAGAAACGCCTCTCAAATGCAATGAGGTGGTACCATTAAGCTTGTCTATAAAAGCTGAGTATACTTGAGAGTGATTTCCTGAGTCTAGAACTCTCAGCAATGCAGCCAAGCAGTGGGTGATGGGGAAAAGCAACTAATCCTGAGAAACTGCCATGTGGAAGACACTGAATCCACTGACATTGATGTATCTCCCAATTACAGTTGAAGAAATGGAGGTTGATAAATGTTAAGTAAACTTTTCAAGGTCACAGAGCTGGGATTCAAAATAAAGGCAACTTAATATGTAGAAAGTACAAAAAAATACTGGAAAAGGGCAAGGTAGAGAATATAGGGAAATAGAGAGCAATAGGATAGGTCTAACTGGCACAGGCATAAGGGCAGCCTCCTTCTCTAAGAAACTACAATCGTAACAACTGGCTCTGTGACCCATCCTTATGGCCCTAATATCCATTCCATTCCTCTTAAAAGGCAAACATGCCAGGTATGTAAGGGTTTGAGAGTTGGGAAAAAGGCATCTCCACCTTAGAGCCACAGTGATCAGTAATCACCTTAGTAGGGATGAGTTATCAGATACCGGAAAAGGACATGAGGGTTGGTGGAATAAAGAGAGGAACATGGGCAAGAGGAAGAAAAGGTAATCAGAAGAACAGGTGATGGGCACCAAATAAAAATCCTTTCAAGTCACCATTTTGCCCTGCACCAGCATTGTAAATCATTGCCTTTGCCCCAAGGTATGCAATGGATACATTATAGATCCATAGTTAGAACCATGGCCAACAGATGTCTGACCCTCACTATGGTTGTTCCATAATCTTGGCCTCTATTGCATAATGATCTGCAAGAAAAAAAATTAAATGGCTCTATCATTAACCAAGTTGCTTATTCCTGGATCTGAAGTCACTTTTGATACCTCTACTCATTTATTTATCACAGCCAATCATTTGCCAAGGCTCAGTTCTACTTCTGAATATGCTTGCAGGTTCACCACGTGCCTTCCTCTTTAATCCCTCACAGTGCCATTCTATCTGTCTCTAAAAGACTTTTAATACAGTATCAGTCTTCCACAAAGATACAATTGTCCATGAGGTTAGGAACCATGTCCATCATTTTACCATCATATCTCCCAGGCTTAGCACAATCCATGGCACACAGTAGGAGCTTAACAAATATTTACTGGAAGAGTAAATAAATATTTGCTGACTGAGTAACTAAATAAATAATACCCTTTTAATCAGTCCACAAATATTTAGTGAGTCAGTACCCTCTGCCAGGCAATGTGTAAGGCACTTAGGATACAGTGAACGAGATAAACATAGTACCTGACCTTTTAGAGCTTATAGTCTAGTAAACTTTTTACCTCTTCTATTGGAATGAAATAACAGATCTAAACTCTTATAAAATCTTACCTGATTATCTGGCTCTTCTCTGAGTTTTCTTGAGCTACATAATTTAACCCTTAAATGCTCCGTGCTAAGCTCTCTATTATTTTTCTCATCTCTTCACCAAAAAGGTAAGATCCTTGAAGGCAGATAACTGTTTCAATTTTTGTGTGTATGTGTCCTATCTTAGTCTACACAGAAGCTTCTTTTAAGAGACTGAAAGAATGGAACTCTCTGAAGTAATGTAAACTTTATATATCTTGATAGGGGATATATCACTAATAGGGTTGTGTCCTGATTGGGCTTTATATCTTGATTGGGTTACACAAGAATATATATTTATCAAAACTCATCAGATTGTACATTTATGATCTGTGTGTTTCACTGAAGATAAATGTTACCTCAATTAAAAATATATTTAAAGTAACACACACTTATTATATAAAACATCACCAAATAAAAGTAGGCAAAAATAAGAAAATAAAAATCACCAGTAATCTCATCACTCAAAGAGGAACACAGGCTAGATGCGGTGGCTCATGCCTGTAATCCCAGCACTTTGGGAGGCCAAGGTGGGAGAACTGCTTGAATCCAGGAGTTTGAGACCAGCCTGGGCAACATAATGAGACCCCATCTCTAAAAAACATAATTAGCTAAGTGTGTGCCTATAGTCTCAGCTACTCAGGAGGCTGAGGTAGGAGGATTGCTTGATCCTGGGAGGTCAAGGTTGCAGTATGAGCTCATACACATCATGACTGGGCCACTGCACTCCAGCCTGGGTGATAGAGAAAGATCTTATCGAAAAAGAAAAGAAGGAAGGAAGGAAGGAGGGAAGGAAGGAAGAAAGGAGAGAGGGAAGGAAGAAAGGACGGAAGGAAGGAAGAAAGTACGGAAGGAAGGAAGGAGAACAAAAAGGAACACTGCTTAAATTTTGAGGTATATCCATCCACATTTTTTTTGCACACACATACACACACACTATGGATTCATATAGAGTGCAGTGCCTTCTAATTTCTTTATAAACATATACTGAGAACATACATAAAAGGTTCTTTATAATTACCTCTTGAAGGATTAATTTGCTAAACTGCATAAAAATCAGAATCCTAAATTTGTTTCCAAAACCTTTGGAGCGTACGATATTCCATCATCATTACCATCAACACTTATTGAATATCAAATGTCATCCCTAAAGAGTTTTCTTGACAAAGAATGATCTTTTGCTAATGTTGCTAAATCTTAACTGCTAGGTGATCACTAACAGTAAATTTTTAAGCTGGTACCAGATTTATGATCAGCTTCAACTAACATTCTAGTGTTCTTAGTGACCAAGTACAACAAGCATCACCTCAGAATTTATTCTTCTATTCCCCTCACATTACTAAGCTGTTATAAGATCCAATTTATGGCAAGCTGCTATTATATTCATTGTTTAATTTGGGTAGATTCTAATTTAATACAGGGACCCACATAATTGTATGGCTAGACTGTTGTGATCTACATCCTCATAAAATTTACCACAATATGAGCTCATACACGCAAATCTCACATTTATACCAGCAGTTCAAACCACATCAAACTTAAGACATAATATTTGAAGTCAGCAAAGCCACAGCCCACCTCTAACACTTCCTAAAAAAAATCCATTGCTAAATCTAGTTCACCAAGAAGATGGCATATGGGTAAATATTCTAGTGAGTCCTTTGCTGGTTTCCTGATGGTGCTACACAGACTCAGACAGAAGGAGAATTACTTGGAACTACCCAGAAAATGAGAAGAGCAAGGACTAGAAGCAAAGATTTGTGAGAAAGGGAAATGTCTTTTGCTTTACACTTTTTGGCAAATGATAAAAGGCAGCTTTAGTGACAGCAGCCAGATGGAGATCAAATGACAACTGTGAGTTCATAATGGTCTCCAGCATTCTGGCAAGCACAGGGGCAGTAGGGGAAGTGGGAGGGGTCAGCTTTCCTGGTACTACAAGTCAGTCTGGTGCACATCAGTGTTATCTGACGTCAGCTAAAACCAGTTCTGAGGCACTACATCGGGACCAGCTGTTACATACTGAAAGCACCCTGGCCTGCCTCTGTGCACTCCCTGAACTCCTCCTGCCTATAACATTTACAGGGCGCTACCAGTTAATTTATGTTCCCTACACCAGGGAGGATCCAGATGCCGAGGCTGCAGTTGCTGATTTGAAAGGAGCTCACAAATACAGGAAGCTCTCAGAGGATAAAAGAAAACATAAGAGTATTTTACAGTGAACTTGAGAAACTCATTGTTCTGTATTAAAAAAACACACACACAAGAAGGGTTTGAATAACATCAAGCCTGTTCCTTAGCATGCACAGAAACACGATTCACGTTACCAAAACTGCCTAAAAAGGCTGGTTGTGGTGGCTCACACCTGTAATCCTAGCCCTTTGGGAGGCCGAGATGGGTGGATTACTTGAGGCCAGGAGTTCAAGACCAGCCTGGTCAACATGGTGAAACCCTGTCTCTACTGAAAATACAAAAATTAGCCAGGCATGGTGGCTCGGGCCTGTAGTCTCAGCTACTCTGGAGGCTGAGGCACGAGAATCACTTCAGCCCGGGAGGCAGAGGTTGCAGTGAACCAAGGTTGCGGTGAGCCAAGTTCATGCCACTGCAATCCAGTCTGGGCAACAGAGCAAGACCCTATCTCAAACAAATAAGGAAACAAAAACAAAAAACAGCCTAAAGATCTAAAATGCACTGACGGGGGAACCTCAGTTCATCTGTAGTTAGAAAGGGAATATGTATATTGGATCTACCTGTGGCTTGCATCAAAATTCAGGAGAATTTTCACAGCAGTAGGTGAGGACCGAGAAGTCCAGTCAGCACTTTTGCCATTAGCAATGATGCCTCAAGTGTTAGAGAAAATGGAAATAAATACAATATTTTACTTAGATGAAGGAATTAAGAACAAAGAAAACTAGAAAGGACATTGGAAAATGGGTGCCATCTAATTAATATTCATGACGTCCTGCTACATGCTGTGTACTCTAAGTGCTGTGCGTATTTTGCCTCATTTGATTTTCATAATAAATTTAAGAGATAGAGAAAAGAGGCAAAAGAGCTTAGGTGGCTTGCCCAAGCCTGATTCCAGAGTCTGCATTCTGAACACTACACTCTGATGCCACGTGAACCACAGCTGTTCTAGAGGAGCATAATATGTGGTTAAGAATGTGAGATTCGCAGTCCCACAGATGTGCATTTGCATCTTGCCTTGGCCATTTAGCTATGGGTCTTTTGAGTTAGTAACTAGTTTAACCTCTCCAGTAGGCTACAACTTACTTAGCAATAAAATGAAGATAATAGTATCTATCTCATAGATTGTTGTGAGGGCTTAGTGACATCATGTAAATAACAATTTTGCCATACTGCTAAGCATGATAAGCATTTAGCAAATTAGTATTTTTTCTTCTTTTTATATTTTAAAAATTTATTTTAATTTTTTTTAGAGATGGAGGTCTCACAGTGTTGCCCAGGCTGGTCTTGAACTCCTGGTTTATATGATGTCATGGTCTCAAGTGATCCTCCCTCCTCAGCCCCCTGAGTAGCTGCGATTATAGTCGCGAGCCACCATCCCAGCAAAAATTAATAGTCTTATTAATAAATAAGGTCTGGGGGAGGATCACTTGAGCCTGGGAGGTGGAGGCTGCAGTGAACCGAGATTGCGCCACTGGACTCCAGCCTGGGTGACAGAGCAAGACCCTGCCTAAAACAAACAAACAAAAACAAATAAACAAACAAAAATAAGGTATAGTGGGGGTAGGGGAGGAAGTGTCTTTAAAGGAGCTGGCAGGTCTTGAATCTATTACAGTGTTGAGGACAGCATAACTTCTGATTTTTCTAAACATCTCTGGAAGCCAACTCACTGCTGCACACGGATTTCATGAGAAAATCTTCTAAAGGAATGCACATAGGTTGAAGTTTTGACATCTCTGATTTTTGGAAATTATGCTGAGTGTCTTTTCATTAATTTAAACTTGGAGAAGAATGAAGGGAAATGCTCACATCATAGGTGACAACCTGAGAAAAAGTAAATTGCAGAGCACTGTAAAAACCCAGTGTTTAAGGACTCCTCATAGCTAGAACCAAATACATTAGGATTTCCACTGTGGTTAGATTTAAGGCAAATACAGCTTTAGGATCACAGATGGACTTGTTTTGATAGTTTACATAAAAGATATAAATCCAAACTTATAAAATGGAGTAGAGGGTCCAGTTGCTAGGGATAATTAGGGACACGCCAAATTAACCAAACTTAATTCAGATGGTCATTAAACAATAACCCCACCTGGTTTTTAGTCGTTTTACCATCTGTTGCAGCTCCTTCTTCTCAGATGGGAGAGGTCGCGCTAACTCCCAGGTGCGACCTGTTTATTAAGACGCAGTGCCAAATCATACTCCATAGCATTTGGTGACCAGACAATAAATTCAGGTTAATAAGGCAAGTTGTAACATAACTTCAACCGACCTATGGAAATAGATTGAAATGTTTGAAAATTGATATCAAAGCAGAGGAGCATGAATGTTTTTAAAATTCTTTAGGCACATTATCTCGTGATTGAATTTTTAAGGCCCAGAAAAATAATTTTTTTGTGGTAAGGCAAGGTATTTGAGATTTTTCAGTGACTGTGGAAAAATATAGAGTAATTATAGAATAACAAAATTATTAAGTAAAAAATGTTAGAGCTGGAAGGGTCTTAGAGAACAAGATATCTCCCATTATGATGAGTATGCATGTCTCAGGGGTTATGGGGTATATTGCAGGAGGGGATTATGAGGGGAAGCCTAAACTTGCCAATCCCTGCCCTTCACCCCCACTGCCATCCGGCTACTGCAGCCACAACACTTCCACTTTTATCTATCTATATGTGGGGATTATGCCTACTATGGATTTTGGGGAAAGGGAGTTCCTTTCAAAATTAAAAAGAGTTCACAAATATTTGTCAAATGAGGAAACTGAGGAATAGAGAAGGTAAACAACCTGCTAAAGATTATATCATTCAAGCCACATTCTCAGAGGGACATCAAAAGAGATTTATTATTGTTGACTATGTCTGAAAAGTAGCCACATAGTTCTTAATTTTACAGCTTCATTTCAAAACTTCCCTAAATATAGACCAGATATACAATATAAACAAATAAGCTTATAAACGGGCCTTCTTGTATTTGATGGCGATGCTTTCCTAAAATAGGGAGGATGGCTTGCCAAGAGGGAGTCTCCAGCTGAGAAAGCAAAATCTCTGACACATTTCTGCTTAGTGGACAATGATACTAATAAGATTCCCCCCTCTTATATCTTAAGGGAATGAGCTGGAACATATGGCAAAAATCCGTACAGGTCGACAACAGAATGTTAAACACAATCCATCACTTTGCCACAAACTGATACGGTCCACAAAGCACAGAAGTGTTCATAATGAATAGCCGGATAGCAGAGCATTCACTGCATTCTTTGGTTACTGAAAATGAGGCTACTTTGGACCTTTACAGTACAAAGTCACATGGGAGCCAGAAAGACTACTGTCACACAAACATGGCCGTGGCCCACATATAAGACCAGCTGTACAGAAATGAGCACTCCAAAAGACCATGTCCTAGACCCTCTTCAAAACATCACAGTCTTACAGAGTTTGATCCTAAATGATCTTGTTTTAATATTTAATATCTTCCAGACTCTGAGACTGACATTTTATTGCCAAAGTACATGAGGATCAAACCAAAATATAAGAATGCATATTATTCACAGAGCAAAAAAAAAATCTTATAAGCAATTTCAAAGAATAAGTTTTACTGGCAGAAATTTCCAGTTAATCAGGATTAAATGCTTACAAGCACTAAAGCCAGAGAGAGAGGTAGAAGTTCAAATAGTAGTAAAGAGTGCTCTTATTCTCTTTTATTTCTTTTTCTTTTGTTCTCAGTCTCCTAAATATTACTTTATTTCCTTAATTTCATCTCCAATTGTGTTTCTTGCATTTTGCTTCTGCAACATAACCCATCTTTGCTTTTAAATCTCCCACTTCAAAACTCACCTTCATAAAACCTTTCAAAGTTGTTTTCCTCATCATTATAATCTCTTTATGCTACATTGAAAGAACAAGATTTGAAGCTTGGCAATTAAGCACCTTTTAATCTATTGAGTTTTATATGTGTATACAGTACAGGTCAAAATCCTTAGCTTACAAAATGGGTCCGTTTATAACCCGTGAAAAAATTATAAGAAAAACAATTGGATGGGGGTGGAGGGACTATGAGAATAATATGAATGCAGATAAGGGTGCATAACCCTCTGTACCTAAAACAATACAAGCTGTTTTCTGATGTCTTGGAGGATTGAAAAAAAAAAGCAGCAAAACAGTATTTGATCAAGACATCTTCCTTTCTAATATACAAAAAAGACCACAAAGTGTATAACTCTTATGCTCTAACTCATCAATTATATATTAAAATCTGTGTACCTTATTCATTCAATAATATCTGATTTAACAAATATTTATTAAGGGTTCACTCTATATAAGGCACTGTTCTAGTCACTTAGGGACCAATCAGTGAACAAAACAAAATTCTACTCCATACTTTTGGATAGTGGAGTGGGCAGGAGGAGAGTCAGATAACAAACAATATATATAAGTAAAATATATATGTTTGAAGGTGATTGTGACATGATCTTTTAAAAAAACAGGGTTTAAGAGATTAGTAGTGCCAGGGAAGTAGAGGTATTGCAACTCAACTAGAGTGAGCAGAGCATGGCTCATTAGGAAGGGGGCTGGAAGGCAATGAGCAATGTGGTATCAGGAGAAAAAACATTCCAAGCTTGCGGTCAGTACAAAGGCCCTGAGGCAAAAGGGAGTTCAATATGGCTAGAGAGAAATGAGCATGGGGGAACAGTATAAGATAAGATTGCTGTAGGGATCAGATTTTTATAACAGCTTTATTGATATAATTCACATTCTGTACACACCCTAAATATTTTATTCAATGGGTTTTACTATATTAACTGAGTTGTACAATTGTCACCACTATCAATATTAGGACATTTTCATCATGGGCACAGATTTTATATGGTATTTTAAGCCATAGTAAGGACTTGGGGTTTTTCTCTGAGTAAAAAGAAAAGCCACTGATAACTTTGGGTTAAAGAATTGACTGGGATCTGACTTACTATTTATAGGATCCCTTTGACTGCTGGAGGTGAAGGGAGGAAGGGCAAAAGCAGAGGGAGACCAGTTGTTATATTTTTCCAGGTGGGAGATGATGCTGGTGGTAGCGGTGATGAGAAATAGTTGAATTAGTTTACATTTTGAAGTGCAGCCTATAGGATTTGCTGATGGACTGGATGTGGTTGGTTATGAGAAAAACGAAACAAGAATGACACCAAGATTTGGGGGCCTGAACAGTGGGAAGAATGGAGTTGCCATTGACCTATTGTATGCACAGATTTGGCCAATCAGGAGAGCAACAATTGTCATTTTAAGTTTAAGATGCTTACTATATATTGATGTAGATATGATGAATAAGCGCTGAGGTTGAGAAGAGATGACTGACCAGGTTTGAAATATGTTTGGAAGTCATCAGCATATAAATAATTAAGGCCATGAGACCAGATGAGGTCACCAAGAGAGTGAGTACAGAGAAGAGGTATAAGCATGAGCTGTTACGAAGTTAGGAAGAAGAAAACTTTGCAATGAAGTTGATGGGTGAATAGAATTGTCTTTTTTATTTCAGAGAGAGAAAACTCACAAATCAGCTGGGAGCAGTGGCTCACACCTGTAATCCTAGTACTTTGGGAGGCCAAAGTGGGAGGATTGCTTAAGCCCAGGAGTTTGAGACCAGCCTGGGCAACAAAGCAAGACCCCATCTCTTTGAAAAATTTAAAAATTAGGCTGGTGTGATGGCATGTGCCTATAGTCCCAGCTACTCAGGAGGCTGAGGTAGGAAGATTGCTTGAGCCTGGGAGTTCAAGGCTGCAGTGAGCTATGACGGTGCCACTGCACTCTAGTCTGGATGACAGAGGGTGACCTTGTCTCAAAAAAGAAAAGCAAAAAGCAAACTCACAAATCTGTTCAAGGTGCAAAAACAACCTACCAGTGGCCAATCAACAACTCAGACCACCTGTTTCCCTCACCAGTGATTAGCCTCCGAAGCAGAGACTCTCAGAACATTCCTCCCGTGATAGAAGCCTTCTGATACACACTTACCAACAGAGAGGTGGGGGATTGAGGGGGTGCTGATCTTGAATAATGTTCTAGTTAGTCTCTTCATCTGACTGCTCCACTGGCTGGACCTTGCTTGACTGGTGAAATGTGAGCAGCTGGTGGCAGCGCAAGATGGCCAGCCCAAAGCTCAAATCAACACCATGATTACTACCATGATTCTTAACAGCTGAAGAGAATTTCCAGAGGGTAAGGATTTATTGAACACACAAAAAAGATGGCATTAAGAATATTATACTAGTTTTTTTTTTTTTTTTTGAATCGGAGTTTCATTCTTGTCACCCAGGCTGGAGTGCAATGGCACCATCTCAGCTCACTGCAACCTCCACCTCTGGATTCAAGTGATTCTCCTGCCTCAGCCTCCCAAGTAGCTAAGATTACAGGTGCCCACCACCACACCTGGCTAATTTTTGTGTTTTCAGTAGAGATGGGGTTTCACCATGTTGGCCAGGCTGGTCTCGAATTCCTGATCTCAGGTGATCCACCCACCTTGGCCTCCCAAAGTGCTGGGATTACAAGTGTGAACCACCACACCCGGCCCCAATTAATTTTTGTATTTTTAGTAGAGGTGGGGTTTCACCATGTTGGCCAGGCTGGTTTTGAACTCCTGACCTCAAGTGATCCGACCTCCTCAGCCTCTGAAATTGCTGGGATTACAGGTGTGAGCTACTGCACTTGGCCAGGAACCTTATGATTTTTAGCAAGAAAAAAATAATACAGTACAAATCTAAGTAGGTGGAAAATACATCCGTCACAGTCGAACTGATCTTCTCCTTTAATGTGGACAATGATCGGTCTAATGCTGAAATAACAAGCATTATATTTCTTTCAGATGTTAAAGCATTGATTGTTTTTTGAAAGAAAGAAAGAATAATTCTGCATTATGGAACCAGTAGTAGGAATGTATGTAGGATAAGCATGACTAAAATATCAAAAAGATCTTTAATATGCAAAGCAGATAGCAGTGCTAAAATAATTGAACAATTCTTGAATATATATTTTCATATGATTTCCAAATATAATTATTTGGCATCTTTACAAACATTACTACAAGGGCATTCTACTTCTGTGTACTTGCAGTTCTCAGAGTTACCTGTAGTGGTTTTTAAAATGACATCACATATTGGAGTTATCACACTGATTATAAAGAAATATATATAAAAAAATACTTATATAGGAAAATTTCTCTGATTTACCATTGACTACCAATGTCCTCCAGGACTAATAAACAGTTGTGATAAATCATCTATATCCATTCTAATGTATAACTACAATCTAACTGTGTAGCTAAATGCAGTTTTTACTTCCAGCCATTAGGTCCAACTTTGAAGATAATCACTGAGAAAACATTCTAGGTATACTCAGCAATCAGGCAAAATGATGTAACATATCTGAGTCAGAAAGTATGACAAATGAATATTTTTGCATACTGGAAGCCCAAGCTTATCTCAGAGAAAATCCCCAAAATACTTGGGCAAATAACTTTCTGATGAAGTCAAATATAGCATCCAGTACAATTTTTGAGTGGAGGACTAAGCCTATAATAAAAAGTAACCATTTGATATCACATTTTTACTGGATATAGTTGACTTGGGTGGGGCACTTTAGGACTGTGGTTCATTTGAATTGGTGTAAACAATACACGGGTTCTACTGTCCTAGCCTCCATTCAGATGACTGAAGTCATGGGACTTTCAGCATAGTTAGCTGATGACAGTGCATAGTATTTTGTCCCAAAATCCAGTTCAAGCTTGGACATACCAATTAGAGCCTAAGCTCTTTAAAGGCAAAGGACCAGGAATTGTACAGTTCTTGGTATAGAGGAGGACAGGAAAAAGTGTTTTTGAACTAACGTTAAATGTGGAATATGTGGGAAGTCATGCAATGCACAGGACTGCAGGATTCTGATATCTTATTTAACTCTCAGATTCTATTCAACTCAATAAATCTTAACTGTGCTTCTACTAAATGTAGGTATTGTGCTAGGAGCTGAGGACACCAAACTGATGAAGTCCTTGCTGTCAAGAAACTCACATGATTCCCTAATTCTTTGTCAGCTTGCTGTGATCATATTTGCTTCCCAAGAACCTCTAAGAAATGCCTAGTGGATAGAACCTTGGAGTTCCACGGAACATATTAACAATCGTCAAATGATGACTCAGGCTAGATTGTGTAATTCAGGTTTTGTCTGCAAAACTGAAAATGCTTTGGTAACCTACCTAAATTTCAATGTTGAGGAATTCTTTAAGAAACACATCAAATGTGAAGATTTAAGGCACAGACATGAGATACATAAGCATTCTTGGGTGAATTATGCACTGACTATGACCATTTCTTTACTCAAAGGTTGTCCCTGGCTGACAACGCAGTTAAAAAATGAGTGCAAAATGACAACTCAAATATATGAACCAGAAAAACCTATCACTTTTCTTTTCTACCAAATTAAGATCAAGAGAGCTGGAGAATACTTTGTCTAGAGTGATAAAAACATAAGGGTGCAAAACTCCCAGGTGACCTTTGCAAAAAATTACTTCTGTGACCTTTGGCTGTACAGCAACCTTAATAATGCAAGCACTGTTTTGAATGCAAGCATGTGGGAGCCGTTTTCACCACTTTTAGTGACTTCAGTAGGTTTAAGAAATGTTTTTGCATTTATTGCATAAACCATAAAACAAAGGAAGGGACTTTTGAACTACTCAGTGAGAGTCTATATATTAAAGTTTGTTTTTCAAAATGTGTAACTACCATTTGCAGTTTTAAAGGTCTGCTTTCCACCTGCAAGTTGCCATTATCTCAAAGGTGAAATTTTAGCATATGACTAAAAACTTCCTATAGTTACGGCTTCATGATTCAGCATCTAACATCAATAATTCACAGTGAGATCACAGGAGGCTCTCTGTGGAAGGTAGTGACATACATACGTTAGGAAAGGAAGCTTAGGGCATATCAAGAGCATTTTGAATTTAGACTTGTGGGCTGTGTGGGTGTCAGATGGTTGTCTCTCGACTGGTGGGCATCCAGAAGGATCCTTGTTTGGGCAAGGCTCTTTGAGAAAGGAGAATCTGGGTTGCCAGGGATTCCCACATGTGGTCACCAGCTCCCCACGCAGACCAGCTCACGATTTCCCAGTTACAGCGGGCAGGTGGGAAACCGTTCTGCATTCTGTGGAAAAGACTCCAACTTGGTTCCCTGCCATCCCTGAATACAAACGGGTTGGTTTTTCTTTTTTGAGCTTCCAACCCTTGCAGCTTTCCAAAAATAAATCAAACCAGCCATCAGGGCACCGAAATAATACTACTGCTAATAAGCAGCTTCGCCTAGACTTAGATAAACAACACTTCTGAGGTAAACTTTGCCCCGGAGGTCTGGAGACACTTTTTTAATGTAAACTGCTTACTAATAATTACTAGACTTCGGTGCATTAACCCTGGAAATAGATTTTAATAGCCACCCCTTAAAACAAAAGGCATGAAACGTTAATAAGAAAAAAGTGCCGCGACTATTATAAAAAAACACTTGGCAGCCTGCTTCAGCCCAAGCTGAGGCCACCTCCCGCCTCTGCTGAAGCCCTCCACTCCCAATGGTCCCCGCCAACCGGATAAGAGAGCGCGCGGGACCCGCCTTCCTCTCTCTGCACCGCCCCCGTCCCCGCCCCCGCCCCCGCCCCCTCGGCTTGCCTCCCGCGTGGCTCCTCCCTTTTCCGCTCCTCTCAACCTGACTCCAGGAGCTAGGGTCAAATTGCCGGAGCAGGCTTATTTGCATAGCCCAATGGCCAAGATGCATGCAAATGAGGCGGAAGGTGGTTGGCTGAGGGTTGGCAGGATAACGCCGACGAGCGGGGCCCTTTGTCCTCCAGTGGCTGGTAAGCAGTGGCTGGGAGGCAGCTGCCCAATTAGTGTCGTGCGGCCGGTGGCGAGGCGAGGGCCGGAGAGCGAGCGAACGAGCAAGCGGGGCGGGAGGGGTGGCCGGAGCTGCGGTGGCTGGCACAGGAGGAGGAGCCCGGGCGGGCGTGGGGCGGCCGGACAGCGCCGGGGCCTGAGCTCCCGGCGCGGCGCCTGTGAGTGAGTGCAGAAAGCAGGCGCTGGCGCGCTCGCCGTGGCAGGAGCAGCCCGCACGCCGCGCTCTCTCCGTGGGCGACCTGCAGTTTGCAATATGACTTTGGAGGAATTCTCGGCTGGAGAGCAGAAGACCGAAAGGTAAATCGGCCTGCGGACTCTTCCGGCCGGAACTTCTCTCACCTACCCCGCGCTCCCGGGTGCAGGCGGGCTGTGGAAGGTTTGCAGGGGAGGAAGCAGAAAAGTTTGCACAGGGCAACTCCCGCCCTTGCTCCCTCGGGACTCTCCGTGTAGCGTCCGCGGACTGAAAGAGCATGCCCCGCAACCCGAACGAGCCCCGCCGGGGCCTTTGCAAAGGGCAGCAGTGGCCGTCGCTGCCCGTGCGGCTCCCGGGGCTGGCAGCCTGTGGCAGGGGCACTCTCGGGACTTCTCACGGGACGCCCGGTCCTTGGGCGTGCAGGGGTCATGGGGGGTGACGGGGCCGCGGGAGCGCCGGGTTTTCGGAGAGCCCAGGTGCGCGGTGGTGCTTGCATTCGAGAGGGAGGGGCGTGGTGCCGGGCAATGGGGGCGGCGATGGGCCCGAGGGCACCGGGGCTGACGGGACCCCTCGCCCTTGCCCGCGTGTAGGATGGATAAGGTGGGGGATGCCCTGGAGGAAGTGCTCAGCAAAGCCCTGAGTCAGCGCACGATCACTGTCGGGGTGTACGAAGCGGCCAAACTGCTCAACGTGTAAGTGGGGCCCTTGCGCGTCTCCCGTGGCACCCCTTCCCGCCCTAGCCCGGGAGGTCGCCTTGGCTGGGCGCTCCTCGCCCGGCCTTGCCACTTCCTGTCGCTTTTCTTCTGCCCCCGCGGCTGCCTGTCCCAGAGGGGAGGGGGCGAGCTGGCCGGGCGGCGACCCCCGGGGACCCAGGCAGGGGTTGAGGGCGTCCGCGCTTCTGCGCTCACTGGCCCCGCCTGCTGCCCCCAGCGACCCCGATAACGTGGTGTTGTGCCTGCTGGCGGCGGACGAGGACGACGACCGAGATGTGGCTCTGCAGATCCACTTCACCCTGATCCAGGCGTTCTGCTGCGAGAACGACATCAACATTCTGCGCGTCAGCAACCCGGGCCGGCTGGCGGAGCTCCTGCTCTTGGAGACCGACGCTGGCCCCGCGGCGACCGAGGGCGCCGAGCAGCCCCCGGACCTGCACTGCGTGCTGGTGACGGTAAGGGGCAGGGGGACTGCAGCCTGCGGGGTAGAGCCCCGGAAGGACGGGAGTCAGGGCTGGGTCGCCTGATTGTGGATCTGGGGTAGGTTTGGGTCAGGAGGGTGGCTGCCTTTGCCCCACGAGAGTGTGGCTGGACTTTCAGCCGAGATGTACTAGTTTCATCATCAGGATAATCTGTGGTACAGAACATGTCTAAGCATGCTGGGGACTGCCAGCAGCGGAAGAGATCCCTGTGAGTCAGCAGTCAGCCCAGCTACTCCCTACCTACATCTGCACTGCCTCCCGTGACTAATTCCTTTAGCAGGGCAGATTAGATAAAGCCAAATGAATTCCTGGCTCACCCCTCATTAAGGAGTCAGCTTCATTCTCTGCCAGTCAGAGCTAAAAATAGAAATTGTGTAGGAGACAAACCTTGTTAATTCCCTAGAAATACATTAAGAGGATAGAGTGGAATTTTTTTCTCTGCAATCTTGCATTTTTTTAATGGGCCTTTTTTTTTTTTCCTCTTCTGATAAAAACCTTTGGTAGGTAAGGAAGTTATGTTTTCAGGGATAAGTGTGCTACTTTTGTCTTCTAAATTTTGCTTTTTGACTGGTCTAGTCAAGTGACAGCCGGATTATTTTGCTACTCCTTAAAAGTACTACTCTGTCTCTTGGGAGTAGAGTTGATGGCAATTCCAGTTAACTGCTGTGCAGCTGTCATCTCATTGTGCACACAGCATGGAAATCTTTCTCAAAACTGTTTCACTCAGGTCAGGGTAACAAGTTTGGTAGAGCAAACCCGTGAATGATACTCTCATGCAAAACTGAACAGATATGCAAACATATGTATGTGGTTCAGCTTGGGTTGCATGGGTTCAGACTTTGCAGTGTGTAGTTTAATAGGTAATTACCCTTAACGATTTTGCACGGAACCCAACTACTTTGAAGAAACTTTAATTTTTTGTGCTTCTAATTTGTCTCCATGTCACGTAGCCAAAATATAGAATGTTCAAGTGTCTTCTCCTCAAAAGTGTAATACTAGCAAATATCGATTTTTAAAAAATAAGTTTATTTTTCCAAATTTGTTTCCAGAATCCACATTCATCTCAATGGAAGGATCCTGCCTTAAGTCAACTTATTTGTTTTTGCCGGGAAAGTCGCTACATGGATCAGTGGGTTCCGGTGATTAATCTCCCTGAACGGTGATGGCATCTGAATGAAAATAACTGAACCAAATTGCACTGAAGTTTTTGAAATACCTTTGTAGTTACTCAAGCAGTTACTCCCTACACTGATGCAAGGATTACAGAAACTGATGTCAAGGGGCTGAGTGAGTTCAACTACATGTTCTGGGGGCCCGGAGATAGATGACTTTGCAGATGGAAAGAGGTGAAAATGAAGAAGGAAGCTGTGTTGAAACAGAAAAATAAGTCAAAAGGAACAAAAATTACAAAGAACCATGCAGGAAGGAAAACTATGTATTAATTTAGAATGGTTGAGTTACATTAAAATAAACCAAATCTGTTAAAGTTTAAAAGTACAGCCATAGTTTGGGTATTTTTGGTTTATATGCCCTCAAGTAAAAGAAAAGCCTAAAGGGTTAATCATATTTGAAAACCATATTTTATTGTATTTTGATGAGATATTAAATTCTCAAAGTTTTATTATAAATTCTACTAAGTTATTTTATGACATGAAAAGTTATTTATGCTATAAATTTTTTTGAAACACAATACCTACAATAAACTGGTATGAATAATTGCATCATTTCTTATTGTGTGCTCTTGTTTCTTTTAACTCGTACTTTTTAAAACATTTTACTGACGCTCTGCTCTATACCAGGTCTATAGTTAGAAAGCACGTGACTTAAAGGAGTTGGACTTAGGAAAAAGGGATGGTTAGAGATTCAGCTTGCAAAATTTGAATAATTAAAGATCAATGATAGTGCCAAAATAAGATTATACACAAAAGGTTGAGGAGGCAGAGAGGACAGAGTGACCAAAGCTACCTACCAGTTTTTATTGAAGAGAGATCATTTTATGTTGGTCTTAGTTTTATTTCCCTAGTTACAGAGGGCAAAGGGATATTGCTAGCAGCTGCACTAGTTTGTGCAAAGGTGTGGAGGCCTGAAATACCACAACCAGGTCAGTAAAAACAGAGTGATTCTGTGTGTGCCTCTGGTGTAGAAAGATAAGGGAGCGACAGGGCTGAGAAGGAAGGTGGGGATTAGGCCCAGGCTGTGAAGGGCATTCTGTGTCACCCTTATGCATTTGGGCTTCCTTCTGTAAACTTCAGGCAGACAGCGGAGCCCTTGAAGGAAGTGGCATGATCAGTGTTCTAGGAAATTAACACCAGGATCTGTGAAAGATGATAATTGGGATGAGCAGCTGTAGGTGACAAGGCCAATTAGGAAGTGACTAAGAATCCAAGGCTGTGTATTTTGCAGAACCATTTTTACAGAACAAACAGGGAAGTGGCCAGGCAACGTTTTTTGGTGCCCCCAGTCTCTTCCTAAAGCTTTGTGCTTTCCAGCTGACCATTTCTATGGTACTGAGGGGTCCGCTTAAATTATATCAGATGGAATAGATGGCAGAGAAGAAAAGCAAAAGAAAAGGCTTCAGTAGAACAATCGTTTTTAGTTGGAACAGTCACTTGATAATTAACTCCAACAACCTTGTAGACATAGACCAAAGAAAGCAAAAATGCTTATGGAGGCAAGGCCTAGCCTTGCTTTAGTCCACAGGAATTTTCTTGTCCTATTTCTCAAACCATCCCCTTATGGCTCCCCTGCCATCTGTCTTTCATCCTAGTCATGACTACATACAATCAGGAAAAAGGGTAGGGAAAACCCACTAACAGCAACAAAAAGCTCCAAGTTTCCGCATATATTATGAATACGTAGGTCCATGAGACCTTCACCTTGCAAATGACTCTCTCTCCCCACATCTGCTAGAAATGTGAGTTTTTAGGCCTCGTTTAGGCTTCTTGTGTCTTCACAAGTGACTGTTTTTCTACATCTGCTAGAAATGTGGGTTTTTAGGCTTATGTAGGCTTCTTGTATCTTTTTAAAATCCAATGCCCACTCCAAAACGTAACTGGTATTTAATATTTGTTTCTTATATTACCAAAAGATTGAGAGCAGTGAGTTTTAAATAGCAAGGTGTTTTGCCTTCCCATTAAAGTAAGGTGTTTTCAGCCCCTTTTCACAATAACTTGGTAAAAACCCTTTTGCTGGATGAATGAATTAAAGTGGGTACAGAGTGGATAAAGCTGCTTCACTTAGTGGAACAAACACAGTAGCAGCTGGCCTTGATTAGTCCTTCTTCATCCTGTTTTACTCATGTAAAATGGAGATAAGATTACCTATCTTGCAGACTTGTGGCCACTCTTACAACTCTGCAACCTCCCTCAGGCAGGTAATATCTGCTTCATTATTGTAGCCCAGTAGTTGACACAAGTGCCAGCAAGTAGTAGGAGCTGAATTAACATTTACTGAATAAATGAATGATTAGAAATAATGAATACAAACTACCTGGCACATGATAGATGCTCAATGGAGTGTGGCTATTACTAAAACCCAGGTGACAGCAATAGGAAAACTGAAGGCATCAGAGAGATCTGTGTTATGACATGTACATCTATATAACTATGTTTTTCAAAAGGAGTTTTTGAGCTTTATTCTAAATTCACAATGCTTAGATATCTGTAATATACATTCTTCAGATTGTTTTGAGGAAAATCTCAACAATTACTGCAGTGCTGTCTGGTTCCTTCAAACTTTTTAAACTCTTGTTTTTCTTTCCTGATTGAGCATAACAGAAAGTTAACACAGCATTGAAAAGCCCAATCATGAAACAGTTAATTTTAAACAAGTATAAAATTACCTGGATGGCTTCTATCTCGAATTGATGCCAATATTCTTCAGTTGTTGCCTTAAAAACCATTAAATCTACTTATTGCAAGCTATGTTACAACAAGAACAAAAATCCCCTCATCTACCTAAGGTGTATTGAATGTTGAAAAGTGGAAAATACCTATTTTTTCCACTGGCAACTTCACCTCAGTGTCATAAATAGCATTGCTTCCTCCTCTCCACACTTAACCTAGGCTCTTAGCAAGTTAAACTTTTATAATGAAAGTAGCTAATCTCCTATAATACATACCTTAGTTCCCAAATAAAGAAAAAAGGGTCATTTTTAGGAAAGAATTATTTGTATACTGTCAGTTGAAAATATTTCCAAAGCATGTTTTGAGATGAGTTACTGGAGCCTTTGTGAAATAATGGCTTAATTCTCAATTACATAGGTTGAATTTTATTCTTCGATATATAGTAAAAGACTGAAATTTGAGAGATAGGTTTTCTTCAAATGAACAAAACTCAGTGGCATGATTTGACACCAAGCAAGTATCCCTCAAAGAAGTGAATACTTTTTTTCTTTTTAACAATACTTTGGTAAACATAAGAACCTCTGTGAAAAGGTTTTATTCATGAAAACCACCAAGAAATATTAAGTGAGTGCTTACTGTGGGCAAGGGACAATGCTGGTTATATTGAAGTCTACAAAAAAAAAAAAGAAAAAAAAAATCAGACACACACTTTGGCCTCAAGGACTTTGTATTACTACATGAATACAAAGCAGAAAATTACCAGCAACATAAGAAAGGCCCAGAGAACTGTTCCGGAAGTTCAAAGGATAGAAATCTCCAGAAGGCATACAGGAATGGAATGGAGAAAAAGGTTGTAAACTCTCTGTTCATAAGCTAGCATCGTATTTTGCAAACAGCACAAAAATGGGATCGATTGACTGACTGAATGTCGAATATAATTCTGCTATGTGCTACAAAGAATACAAAGATGTAGCCTATTACAGCATTTGTCCTTAAGTTGACAATCTATAAGGAAATCATTAAGCACATTAAAGAAAAGATAAGCATGTTCATTTCAATCATGCTGTTTACTGAATGCATATCATTTTCCTGGCACTGTGTTAGGTTCCAAGGCCACAAAGGTGAAAAAGCAGCTGTCTTTAAGGATGTGTACAATTTAGTAGGGATACCTGATACCTGTAATACTAGGTGGTAAGTGATAATGAGGTATATTCAAGACCTAAGTGTTCCTGGGGCCAGGGAATGTTTGCCAGGTTCAGTGAGACCTGAAAGATGAAGAGATCTGCCAGGTGAATGTGAAGGGCATTTACTCCAGTAGGAAGAACAATAGCTCAGGAAAGTACACACTGAAGGCGTTTGGAGCTAGCTTTTGGGGGACAGCAACAGTCGTACAAGACTTATTACATCCTGAGCTCTGATCTAAGCATTTTATAGACAGGAACTCATGAGCATTCTCAACAACCCTGTGGGAGTAGCTACTATTATTAGCCCCATTTTGAAAGTGAAAATACTGATACACAGAGATCTTAATTTGCCCAGAATCATATTGTGAGCGGCAAGACCAGGATGCAAACATGTCCTCCAGTGATGGGTGATGGAGTGGCAAAGATGGTAGAAACCGGAGCATGATTTTCCTGCAGGCCAAGCTTCTTTTCTACTAGATGATAGAAAGCCATTAAAATTAATTGGCAAAAACTAAGAGAAGAGACAGATGCTGGCACCACCAAGAGACAGACAACAAAAAGATGATGCTATAGCTTACAAAGTCCTAATGTGAGGGTGGAAACTGGTAGCCAAAAGAAATGTGGATCACACAATGTTTAAAAATTTTCAAAAATCAGTTGTAAACATTTTAAAAAGGGAAAATTTCTTAGCAAAATCCAGACTTCTATTGTCTCTTGAAAATTTGCTATATTGGCAACAGTGGTTCCACACTCTGCATGGCGGCAATTGGCTGGAGCCGAGAGGAGGCCCCTCCCTTTTAGTCTCAGATTTCCAGTTTGCCACAGACCTCACCCCTCCCTGTTGTAACTCTAGTTTGCTGGACTCATGTAAGCTTCCCTCCCTAATCCTGTTAGGCATGTGAGGTCCACCCTTCGCCCCCACCCCACCGACTCAGACTGGGGCTTAGAATCTTCCTGTGTAAAATGAAGTGTTTTACACTATCAGAATTTCTCAAACTGTTTGGATGATAATAAGGCCCTGGGGTGTTTGTTAAAAATATAACTCTCAAGACCTATTCCCAGAAGCTTTAGATTAAGTGGGGCTGGAATAAGGCTCAGAATTTATTTTTCCTGATTCAAGCCCCAGAAAAAGAAAACATTGTGTGTGTGTGTGTGTGTGTGTATATACACACATATATATGTATATATACATATATACACACACACATATTCTCTCTATACATATATATGTATATGTATATATATACACACACACATATATATGTATATATATACACACACACATATGTATATGTTTTTAACAAGTAATTCAGGTGATTCTTATAAGGGAAGTTTGAGAAACAATGAATGGTCTCTCGGAGCTCTGTTTACAAATCTGAGGGATTAGGGAGGGAGAAGCTTCTACATGATCAGTTTCCAGTTTCCCTTGATGTTAGCCCACCAAAAGGATGCATATTTCTCTGCGAAGATTGCAGGGATTCCCAGGAAGAGGTGTACCAGAACCATTTGCTACCTGGAGACAGAGAATTTACAAGTTAACTCAGGTGATCACTGCAAAAAAGGTAGAAGAGTCTGCAAACAGAATGGTTCTTACCTCTCGAACTGACAGATCAACCCCCACTCCCCACAGAAATTAGAAACACATCTTCTAGTTTTTCTTCACTAGTTTATTATCCTTGTTCATTCTAACTATCTTCATGTCAAGACCCTGCTTAAAAATCTCTTACCAACTACCCTTCTCCCCCATATAATTCAATACAAACTCTTGGCCTTTGTTATGTGCTAGACATGGCGCTAGGCACTTTGAAGATGAGGGAGAAGCTGACAAGCATGATTAAAATCTGTTATTGTTATACAATGAGTACTTCTCAGTGTCAGGCACGTAGTAGGTGCTGAGAAGTAAGTGGGGCTTCCTGTTTTAGTTTTTCTTTTTTCTTCTCTTGGAGACCGAGTCTCGCTCTGTTGCCCAGGCTGGAGTGCAGTGGCACGATCTCGGCTCACTGCAACCTCTGCCTCCCGGGTTCAAGCAGTTCTTCTGCCTCAGCCTCCCTAGTAGCTGGGATTACAGGTGTGTGCCACCACACCCGGCTAATTTTTTATATTTTTGGTAGAGACAGGGTTTCATCATGTTGGCCAGGCTGGTCTTGGACTCCTGACCTGGTGATCCTCCCGCCTCAGCCTCCCAAAGTGCTGGGATTACAGCTGTGAACCACTGCGCCTGGCCACTTCCATTTTTCTTACAACCACTAGTACTTTCTGCCTTTCATGGATTTTCACATTTATTAATTCATTTGATTCTCTGCTAAAGCAACTGAGGCTCAGAGAAATCAAGAGACACCTCCAAGATCCCATGGAAGTGGAAGAATCAGAATTTTCCTGTGAACTCAGTCCTCTTGATGCTAGGTCAGTCTCTCAAAGAGGCCAACCAGACAGCAGAGATTAGGCTGGGGAAGAATGAAACTAATTGAATCGAATCTTTTACTTATCCAATAAGTGGGGCAGAGCCTTGGGAAAGCTAAAGGACACACAAAACAGGCAGGCGAGAATTCTAAGAATTGTCTTCTTTCATCTGAGAACTGGGAAAGTTCTAAGCATCATTGGAAAGGTGACCTTTGTGTCCCTGTATGCTTTTATGCTAATATCTTTTCTAGCATTGTCTGAGAAAGAATTTATAAGAAAAGCAGCAAACTTCTTAGTATCATCACTTAACACATGATTATATCACCATATTGTAATCATCTTACCATCATCGAAATAAGCACTCAGCAAGAAATGGGTCATCTGAGGAAGTCTTCTGATTTGATTTTGCGTCTTTATATAACTGTGAAGGACAGGGCTAGTGAAAGACAAGAACAAGAGTACAGCAGTTAAGACAGTGGCCGCCACTCCAGGCCGCTGTCTTAATACCAGCCTGTAATAACAGCACTTTGGGAAGCCTAGCTGGGAGGCTTGTTTGAGGCTAGGAGTTTGAGATCAGCTTGGGCAACATAGCAAGACCCTATCTTTATAAGAAAGAAAAGAATAAGAAAAATGAAGAAAAAAGACAGTGGACTCTTAGAGGCAGAAAGACTTGAGCTTGAATCCTGGATCCTAGCTAGAACTTGGGAAAGTTAGTGTAACTTCTCTAAGCCTCAGTTACCTCTCCTGTAAAATGAGGGAAATAAACAAGACTTATATCATTGGGTTATGGTGAAAAAGAAAGGAAACAATGCATAGGAAGAACCTAGCTCAGTTCCTAGAAGCAGTCAATATACGTAAGCGAATAATAATTGCATCTTCCATGAACTGGTGATTTTCTATGCATGTTTATATTCCATTCATATTTAATTGTTCTGTTTGCAAATTAGTTATATAAGTAAAAAAGAAACCACCCAGTAAACTACATGGCCCAACATAACTGAATTCAGCAAGACACCACCCAATTAAATTATGTTAATTTTTACTAATCTAGTTTCCCCTCTCCATTTCCATTAACTCAATTTAGTTCTTTATCTCTCATTTAGGTTATCAGAACAGTTTCTGTTCAAAATCAAGGTTGTGAGAACATAAGTACTGGGTATCAAGTACTGTGCTAGAGCTTGCTCCATAAAGATGATTATGACACAGTTTCTACCTGCAGTTTCCTGTAGGAACTATAGGAAGCTGACAGACACAGATAATTTTCAAGCCAGAGTGGTGTCATGGCAAGCGTGGGTATGCACAATGTGTGTGTGTGTTTGTGTGTGTGTGTGTGTGCGTGTGTGTGTAGGGGGTGGTCAGGAAGCCTTCCAGGAGAAGGTGATGCTTGATGTGAGTCTTAAAGTACATTTAGGAGCTCATTGGGGTGAGGGGTGTGGCATGTGTGGGGCTCTGTGGTGTTTGTTAGGGGATTAAGTATTTAATGAAGGGAGTGGAGAAAGGCAGGCTGAAGAGGTAGACAGAAACAGATCACAGAAGAGGTAAATAGCGGGTGGGGTTGGAGGAGAGTGATGCGGATTTGGAATGGAAAGGAGTTGAAGAACTAATAAAAGAATAGTGAATATCACCCCCCACTCCCCACTCCCCACAGAAATTAGAAACACATCCTCCAGTTTTTCTTCACTAGTTTATTATCCTTGTTCATTCTAACTATCTTCATGTCAAGACCCTGCTTAAAAATCTCTTACTAACTACCCTTCTCCCCCACATAATTCAATACAAACTCTTGGCCTTTGATTATTTGACCCAACCTTCCTTCCCAGCCTTGTCCACATTCACCTTCCCATACTTCTGTTGCAAAGGTCTCTGCTACTCTGACACTCCATACTTCCTTAGATCCTGGGGCTTTTGCGCACACTCTTTTTCACTGCTGAGAATATCCTTTCCCTGTTCTTTACCAACAAACTCCTACTCGTTCTTCAAAGTCCAACTAATGTATTATCTCTTCTGTTAAATCTTTTCTGACTCATTCAGGCAGAACAATTTCTTATGATAGCATTTACCATATTGCATAGCAATTTATCTGTTTATTTCCTACTGCCCACGCCCCTCTTACCCCCACTCCCACTATCCTTGTCTTTTCTGGGTTTATCCTAGGACATACCTACCACAGTGCTAGTAGGAGCTCAACAAATAAATACATTTCTCTTTGTTCTGTTTCTATAAACCAAATGCACTCTCATTCATATTTAATGTTTGAATGGACTATTTTTCTTTTTGTAGTTACATTTTATGAACTCGTAAGGTGCTACTGACACTTTAAGTTTGTTGAAGAAGTTTGCTCACTTAATTCTGTTAGTGGTAGGCTGTCAATATTCAAAATGCTCTTCTATAATTCATTTTTCCTTAAAATTCTTTACTGATCTGTTGATGAGCCAGTAGCTGAAGTGTCAGGAGGTGATTCTTTAAATATATTTTTAATACCTATAATTATACACAACAAACCCACATGCCCTCCTCTGACTCCATATGCTAGACTTCGGTTCTTCTCCTTATTTTCAGTTCAAGGAGGAAAATGTAAAATGTCCTGGGGTGGAGATGGCAAGAGGGTTGATCTCCTCTCAGATTTACAGATTTATATAAAATTTGAAGCTAGAGGAAATGTTAAAAATTACCTAGCCTATATCTTTTTTAAAAAAGTGAATGGGGAAATAGAATCAGAGGTCATAAGTGTCCTAAGGTTGCACAGTGAATAAATAGTAATCAGTCCAGAACATGCATTTGCTGATTCCAAGATACGTATTCTTTCTCTTACGTCACACTGGCTACCCTGAAAAATGGTTTTCTGAAACCATATCCAATATACTTTTGGATGTCTCCAGGCTTCTATTTCCTAGTATGTAAAGTAGAAATAATAGGAGTAGCTGTTTCCTGGATTTGTTGTGAGAATTACATGAACTAACAGATGCAGGCCAGGTGTGGTGGCTCATGCTTGTAATCCCAGGACTTTGGGAGGCCAAGGCGGGTGGATCACCTGAGGTCAGGAGTTCGAGACCAGCCTGGCCAACATGGTGAAACCCCATCTCTACTAAAAATACAAAAATTAGCTGGGCGTGGTGGTGCATGTCTGTAATCCTAGCTACTTGGGGGGCTGAGGGAGAAGAATCACTTGAACCTGGGATGTGGAGGTTGGAGTGAGCCAAGATCTTGCCACTGCACTCCAGGCTGGGCAACAGAGGAAGACTCTGTCTCAAAACAAAAACAAAAAACAACAACCCCCTCCAAAAAAAAAAAAAAAAAAAAAAAAGATGCAAGATGCTCAGAACAGTACCTAGTCATAGTAAATGCCTGAAATATAGCACTGTTTATTCTTAAGGCCCAGGGTATTACACCTATGATTAGTAAAGGACTTATTTGTTTACCTTACCTTTTATTTAATCTAACAATTACCAAAGTTACTCTTTTTGTTTGTTTTTTCCCTTATTCAAACCATGCTACAAATGTTAAGATAGTCCATGGGCTGTATTATCTGCCTGGGTGTATGTACTTAGGACCCGTCCTTTTATGTTGTAGGATCTAGCTTCTCTGAGCCTCAGTTTTTAACTTCTCTGAGCCTCAGTTTCCTCATCTGTAAGATGGGTTTAAATCACATCTATTTTCCTTTAAAGAGTCCTTTAAATGGGAGAACACATGCACAATGCCCAGCCTAGTGTCTGGAGTTCAGTGTTCCTCATTGCCTTGCACAGATGTCTACAAATGTTGACAGATGTTGCATGGCCAATGTTGAAATGTTACATCACCAAGGTCGGATCTAAAATGTTTATTTAGAACAAAGCACTTCTAGGGTATTGGCCATGGGAAAATGTTTCAAGGTTAACATGGGAAAATGTTTCAAGGTTAAAAGTAGAAATGTGAACCTTGTCTGCTTTACATAGGTGATTCTTTTTTTTTTTTTTTTCTTGAGAGCAGTGGTTCTGTCACCAGGCTGGAGTGCAGTGGTGAAATCTCGGCTCACTGCAAGCTCTGCCTTCCAGGTTCATGCCATTCTCCTGCCTCAGCCTCTCCAGTAGCTGGGACTACAGGCGCCCGCCACCATGCCCAGCTAATTTTTTGAATTTTTTAGTAGAGATGGGGTTTCACCGTGTTAGCCAGGGTGGTCTCGATCTCCTGACCTCGTGATCCGCCTGCCTCGGCCTCCCCGAGTGCTGGGATTACAGGCGTGAGCCACCGCGCCTGGCCTACATGGGTGATTCTTGGAGTTGATTCCCAAAGGGGATGCTTGGCTTTTTACTTGCTTGTATTGTAGGGCTTCATGACAATTTTTTCCATATCCAGATCAAAGGTATGCTATTATATACTGACATTAAAAAATATATAAGTTGGCTTACTTTTTATTTAAATCTATTTTAGAAGGAAACTTTCTATCACAACTTGTGCTAGTTCTGGTTTTCCTAATACATATAAAACTACCCAATTAATAAAATGTTAAAAAATTAACATGTGCACTACCTAAATCTCACATGCCAACTTTTAATTAAAGTCAGCGACATTAGTGACCAAGTCTGTCAGTGCCTGGCTTAGAGGAGGTAGCACTGCCCACAGTTGTTCAGGGAGTGACTCCTTTAGGCTTGCCCCAGTACACAAATTTATGGATCCACAGTGCCCTCATGACATCACATATTTGGCGAATGTCTTCTGTTAGGACCATATTTAAGGTCTTTTAGCGGATGATGCCCTCCTATCCCTGAGCAGGGTGTGTGTGTGGAGGGGTTGGAGGTGGTTGGCTCTAGAGATCAGAAGTAGCAACGTGGGGCCAGGGAGCAGTGACTCACACCTGTAATCCCAGCACTTTGGGAGGCTGAGGAGGGTGGATCTCCTGAGGTTAGGGGTTTGAGACCAGTCTGGCTAACACGGTGAAACCCCGTCTCTACTAAAAATACAAAAAAAATTAGGCAGGCTTTGTGGCATATGCCTGTAATCACAGCTACTTGGGAGGCTGAGGCAGGAGAATTGCTTGAATCCGGGAGGAGAAGGTTGTAGTGAGCCAAGATCGCACTACTGCACTCCAGCTTGGGTGACAGAGCGAGACTCCGTTTCAAAAAAAATAAAAATAAAAATAAGGCCAGGTGCGGTGGCTCACGCCTGTAATCCCAGCACTTTGGGAGGCCGAGACGGGCGGATCACGAGGTCAGGAGATCCAGACCATCATGGCTAACACGGTGAAACCCCGTCTCTACTAAAAATACAAAAATTAGCCGGGCGCGGTCCGGTTGCCTGTAGTCCCAGCTACTTGGGAGGCTGAGGCAGGAGAATGGCGTGAACCCGGGAGGCGGAGCTTGCAGTGAGTGATCACGCCACTGCACTCCAGCCTGGGCGACAGAGTGAGACTCCGTCTCAAATAAATAAATAAATAAATAAATAAATAAATAAATAAATAAAAATAAAAATAAAAACTATTATCGTGCACACAGACATCTCAGCTGCAAATTTCTTGGACTTACCTGGTATCTTCCCATTATAGATGTCAACCATTCCAATTAATTGCTTTCATCATTCAGTAGATTGTCTAGGAGGAATTAAGGGGTATAGGAATGCTTCATATGTAACATTAATTCTCAGTGATGCCTAAACTTTACTATGAACTTCCACTTCTTTGTACTAAATATCACTCTCTCCAGAGTTGTATTTGACAGTGCCAGTGGTCATCTACTGATTAATATATTAAGTTATTTGCACATGACAGTAAATTTACTGGGACTGCATTTTCCTTCAGGGCAGAAAAATTTTTTGAAAAAAATGGGCAATTGAGGTGAGGGTTCCTTAGACTAACTGCACATTTACCCAGGGTTGGCCTAAAGTCAAACAACCTTCATGGATTTAAATGATCCAGATCATTCAAATAAGGAGAAGGTAATTAGAGTAACAGAGGGCTCATCTGAAGGCAAAGGTTATTTGCTACTCACAGTGGTAAAGTGGTACAGCAGCAAGTATGGCCATGCTCTGAAAACAAGCACAAGGCTCTAGCCACGCCAGGTGGTACAAAGACAGCTAGAACTGACGGTGGGACCAGGCTCCACAGACACGGTCAGAGTTTTAAGCCGAGAGATTATAAACCTGGCATATGAAGTGAGGGACAAATACTCAAAAAACGGTTGCCTAGCCCCAAATAAGCATTACAGAGCCCCAAATAAAAAGGTTTAGAGGGAAAATCCATGTGTTTATGTGTAACTGACCCTCCTGCCAGGGAAAACCTGATCATGGCACACATCCAGAAGAGGTGGAAACCCCCGTGACATGCATCTCCACTCTGAGTTCCAATCACTATCCGCAGGCCTGGGTTTCTTGTCCATGTTAAGGAAGTATCCATCTCACCTGCCTCTTCCAGCTTCATTACCTTCCCTCCTCCCGACTTTTAAAAACCCACCCCTTCCCAATCCCATCCATCATCCCCAACTCTCCTCCACTGAGGATTACAAGAACTTGGCAATTTGGTCAGAAGCGGTAAAAAGTGCTTCTCAGTGGTTATTTTTCAAAACCAATGTATCTTAAATCCTTCAGTCTTTTACTAGAAAGGGCCCAGGGACTGTCTTTTGCCCCTACCTTTCTTGTAAGTGTGGAGTGCTGGTTCTCAGAAGCAGGGGCCATCTCTGTAGCATTCCTGGTTCCTAGCCTGGGGCTTGATGGCTGCCTCTGCCCTTGTTCTTTGATTTTGCCCTCCCCTCATCTCTGTGGGAATCCCAGCCCTGGGGGAACGGGCAGAAGAGGGGGCAGGGCACCTTCAGCAAACACATGGTGAATATGAGTCACCACCAATCGAATGACCTTTCCATTTGTTATCAGTTTCCATGGCCACAGCTGGTCTCAGGATGGGACACAGCCCTCCACAGGTCAGAGTTATTACCTCACTCCTTAACAGCCTCTCTAGCCCCCTTGTTGGTTTCAGGATAGGCAAGCAGGATGGGAGGGCAGGATTGGGGGCCATCTGCACACTGGCTTCCAGTCCTCTTTTCTCCTCCTCTCATCTCCTCCCAGGACCTCAATTCCAACGCATACTGTTCCTCTCTCACTCAGCCCAAACATCACCACCCTTGGAAGCCTTTTCAGAGGGAGGTCTTTGTCAATGTGGAGCTAGTCCCTCTTTCCTCTGGGCTCTCACAGCACTCTGTGATCACCTGAGTTATGGCACTTGCCACATGATACTATGATGATTGGTTTACATATCTGTCATACCCACCCTCCTTGCTCAGACTGTGACCTTCTCATGGGCTGGTGTGTGTCTTATTCATTTGGGTGTCATGGGAGCCTGACTCTCAGCAGCTTGCTCCCAGGAGGTGCTCAGAAAATGTTAACTGAGTGAAGGAAGGGAAAGGGGAAGAGAAATGGTATTTTATTCATTTATTGAGCAAAACACAGGTAGGATGCTACAACGAGGCACTGATGCAGTAAAGAAAGCAATGGCGCTTTTAATGAAACTTCTTTCAAATCTGTGAACATGCTAGCTGTGAAGTAAATCCTTTTATTCTTTCCGTAGGACATATTTCCAAACAATGATCACAGTGTTATGGTTAATAAGATGCTGGACAGATGAGTAGCCGAAGAATATTATATAACAACAAAATCTCATCAATGATATATCAAATGCAAATTTACTGAGACATCAAGAGAATATGTGTTTGTAATTACATGGCTAAAAACAAGACATTATTACAGTAACCAAGTCCATAAAACTAGAAAAAAAGCACTGTATAACAAAAAGGCCTTTTAGAAGCTATTAAATGAATAAACATTATAGATAAACCAATTTTATATCTGAAGCAGCTTATAGCACCAACACGTTGGCAGGACCAGCAGAGGGGTGGGGTCTTTGGACCAAGGCATCTGGGAACTGGAAGGGCTCTCAGCCATCATCTCCTGCAGCCCCTTGTTTTACACATGGAGAAACAGAGGCTTAGAGAGATGAAGCGCCTTGTCCAAGGTCACACAGCACAGGACAGACTGGGAAATGATCCAGGGCTACGATCCAGGCCACTGACTTCAGGTAAGTGCTCTATTTTAACACACAGATACAAGATTCTATTTGATGTGATGTATTTTTTTTCCCCATTAACAGGTCTACCATAAAAGAAAGCAATACAACCCATAATGTCCTCTGATATTGTATTTATTTCACTGAGAAACGACTGGCATGTACTATAATCATTTTGGGGGCCTGTATAGATCTTACATCAAAATTCAGAGGAATTAGTCAGATAACACTATTTTAGTTATAAACTGGTTAAGAAGGTGGCATTTGAAGAGAATATTTGGCACATCCTCCACTATGTAAGCTACCCTATGCCTCAAAATTACCAAATCATTGGTATAAAGTTTTGGTTTTTTTCCTGATAGTTTAAAGATTAGTAAAGTACAAAAACAGTTTAAATAGAGAAAAAGCAAATCAGGTCTTTCCTTTAAAAGGTAAGTATGGCACTTTTCATTTTAATAAGGTAAGTGATTTTTAAAACCTGACATTTTTTAGAAGGAAAAAAAAACTAGCTATGACCCATCACTTGTGAACCATCTGATATATAAAATATTTCCCTTATTTAAAAAATGTTTCTGTAAAATACTTCGGAGTCATGAAATTTTGCCATGGTCCTGAGGCCTCAAGTGGACAGATTTATGATGAACTAATGAAGATGTAAGAATGAAAAAAAGAAAGAGATCACTGCTAACAGAAGCAGCATTAAGGACAAAGTATACTGAATATATTGAAATAGCTTCATGGAAATGAAGCCAAGAAGTTGCATGTATATACGTGAGAAAGTATATCATTACAGTGGTAGTTGGAAAAAATAACAAACCCTGGGCATTTGTCTATCATTAACATAAACCAACTGCTGCAGACAGTTAAACTGTGGCTTTGTAAGGAGAATAAAGCCTGATAAATAAAAGTGACTTCTGCATATCATATATACGTATACATATATTTTCTCACACAGACGTCTAGTTATAAGTAAATCAACATTTAGCTACAATTTTTCCCCTCTTGGGTCCAGCATCAAAAGATTTGATATTCATGAACATGCCCTACACCTGGTTAGGAAGTTACATATATATACTCATAGCCTTTATTGTATTTGACCAGGGCAAAGAAAATGAAATCTCCTGGGACCTCAAGTCCATTTCTTACCACTATAAGCATATTAACAGATATATATCAAAACATACTTGTTTACTGTTAGGTAAAAGAGCATGTTTCAGTACTAAATAATAAACTATGCCTGCTACCAATAACGTGCACATAATGGTATAATAAAAGTAATTTTTCATGAGAATATTTTGAAAGAAGCTACATTATAAATATTTAAAGAAACGTTAAAAATCAGAGTGAAAATCAGATTAGTGTTCTGAAACTGAGTAGAAAAATAGACTTATAAAAAAAGAATGTTTCATTAAGTGAAGCATTAAATGTAAAGTTGTCTTTTTAGTGTAAATTTCCAATCTCACCCTTTGAGAGGTAAAATCTTTCTCTCTCCTAAACAGGTACTTATAATTGATTTGGGAACTGGGCATATTGCAGAACGAAAAAGCAGATGACACAAGGCTAAGGGCAGTGCCGTGATTTTCACATGGCCTCAGAAAAGTGAGGGCCATTCACAAGGCTGAGGAGATAGCAACTTGGAGAAATACTGAATAAATGTGGGCAATTTAAAAACAGTAATGCATTTTGTTCACCCTAAATGAGCTAATACTCAAAGCCCAGACATTAGATTTTAAAAGGGGTTTGCTTTCCAGGACAGATTGTACAAAATTTGGGAAAATCATTGTAAATAATTGCTTCTGGGGGTTGATTCCTTTTTGAGAGGAAGTTTTTAACCTTTCCTTAGTAGTTACTTTTAACGAACTAAAGATGAATTAAAATATCAAAGGCCGTGTGTATGATTTGACTGCGAAGTGACTCTCTCTTCTACTTTGATAAAGTCAAGATACCTTATTGGCCATAGGAGATTCCTCCTTTTGGGGCTACCCCCACACCCGGAAATTCCAAGGGTGTGAGGGCTGTATTTGGGCCCAGAGGAAAATCAAGGAACTCCATACACAGTTGCTGAAGCCCTTGGGCCCAAGGAGTGTACCACTGAATCCAAGGCTCTCTTGGGTAGCCTATAGGCCTCTTGGATGGTGTATGAACAAGGTAGGGATGAAACTGCAGATATCTGAAAAGAACTTAAGCATCCTGACAACTTTGCATTTAAAAAAAAAATTTTTTTTTCTCACCGTGTTCCACACACCTGCGGCTGGGGAAGGTGGTATTAATTCTGCAAACAAATGCTCTGGTAAGATAGGAAAGATACAGGGAAGGCAGAGAGAGCAAGACAGAGGGCTCAATCACAACGCTGGGACAAGGAGAGCAGCTGGTTTTCACACATTCCTGCTCCTCTCTCAGCTGGGCTCATGTTCACTCCGTTTCATTCCAATGATCAGGGTGGAGATTTCAGAGGTGCCTATCCCTAATCCAGTAGAGAACATGAGCCCTGGGAGCACAGCTGCATGGGGTCCTCCCAAGGGTCTCCTCCCTTTTTCCAGACTCAGCATCATTGAAGCCCAAAAGGGTCCTTGTAAATTAATGTCTCATATTATTGAAGGACTGTCAGTTTAGCTTGGTGCAGTTTATTGTAGCCTAAGAGGTCCAGCAAGATTTCAAGAGAGAAGAGATGACTGCATTACTTGATTACAATGAATACAATCTTTAGGATACTCTTTACTTTTTGTACAATAACGATATGAAAGGAATTTTTTTATTCTACCTATACACAGCTCAAAGTAAAGGTATAACTTCTGGAACTGAGAAACTGATGGTATGGAAAGAGGGATGTTTTCATAAGAAAATAGCTTTGATAAGTGTATACACAAAGGCATATATATACACAAAACATCCCTCTCCCTTATATACTATACAGGCTGGCACACGCCTTATAAAGAATATGATATAAAGGCTTTAGGATTTCAATTAATTTTGGCATTTTAATTTGACAGGTGCTTAGGCAAATTAGGTCCTGACATATCGGAATCCATTGTATATTTAAAGTATATAATTATGTTTTTAAAAAGGCCCAGATCAACTTTCCTTAAACAGTAACCCAACATAAAGCTATAGTTACCAAGTGGAAAATAAGATTGTTATTCTGTATTAAATCAGTAAAGGGTATTTTAAGAGAAAGGACAACTTGGAAAATAGAGACTTCAGAGTCCGTTATTCCAAGTTGAGAACATTTTAGTTATTAGCAGTGGTTACCAAATAAGCTGAAGGTAAATCTCTTCAAGGAGCTGCTCATAATTTGCTTTGTTGAGAAGAGGCGAGGAGCTGTTTCTCTATTCCACTATAAGATGATGCAAGTTTTTTTATCCTTGAAAGGGTTTTCTGAAGTTGGTATTCCTATCAGCAAAGGGTCACTCCTGGCATGTTCCTCACAGTAGGACATGAGGTCCGCTGATGCCTTCGAAACCTAGCATGGAAATAAATCAAACAAACAAGAAAGAAAATATTTTACTTGCAGACTTTCAGAGTGTATTTGAATGCTAGGCTATTGAATGGAAGACTGATTTGAACAAGATCATCAGAGTCTCAAAGCATCACTTTCAGATACTTGTCAGGTTAAAAAAAGGTAATGGTGCCTTTAAAATGGTGCAATTTGGCAGGTAAGGTCTTTCTTAACCAGGCAACTTAACAACGATCAGACAAAGTGGCACCATGTATCCCTTCAGGAGAGTGCTGAGGACACACCACCAGCTAATGAGCTAGCATTCCTGTCCAACATTTACCTGGAGTCCAGTCAGCAAACGATCACACCTAAAGTGAGGGTGATTCTGCAAAATAAGTGGCCTGGATTCTTCAAAAATGGACTGTGTGTTAGGTATTCTTGTTAGATAATCCTGAACTGCAAATAACTTTCGAGGGTTTAAAGAAGACATTATATATGTTTTGTGTGTATGCGTGTACAGACAGATGGAGGGAGAGAGAGAGTGCAAGCAAGTACATGTGGTCAAATGTTAACAACTGGTGAATCCTGGTAAAGAGTTTATAAATGTTTGTTGTTACAACTCTTCTGCAGGTTTGAAATGTCTCAAAATAAAAAGTTAGGGGCCAGGTGAGAAAAAGCATATGTGAATCAAGGGAAGGTTGTATCTTAATTTCTACCTCCCCCCCAGCAAAAAAAAAAAAAAACAGATTGGAATGCAGAACAGACTTTAAGAACTGAACGATGGGCTTGGAGCCAAAACTCTGGAGCCAAGTCGTGGAGCTTTAAGATTTACTGTTAGAGACTGGGCTTGCGGAAGTAAAAAGAGAGACTAAACCAGCATGGGAAGAGGCAGCACCTTACTCTGGCATGAATTAAACAGGGAAAATATCATGCCCTGTTTCAGAAGTCTGGGAAGGAGATCCTACAGAATAGGATCTCTTTGCCCTACACAAAGAGCAATGGGGCAGCTGAGCCCTGTCTAGTACAGCCCAGATAGCCTCATGCTGGAAAGACAGGTGACTATCTCCAGGCCCAGAGGAATGGATCAGGTGACTGCTTCAGTTTCTTTCTTTTTTTTGAGACCAAGTTTCGTTCTTGTTGCCCAGGCTGGAGTGCAATGGCATGATCTTGGCTCACCACAACCTCCACCTCCCAGATTCAAGCAATTCTCCTGCCTCAGTCTTCTGAGTAGCTGGGATTATAGGCATGCGTGCTCCACCATGCCTGGCTAATTTTGTAGTTTTAGTAGAGACAGGGGTTTCTCCACGTTGGTCAGGCTGGTCTTGAATTTCCAACCTCAGGTGATCTGCCTACCTTGGCCTCCCAAAGTGTTGGCATTACAGACATGAGCTACCGCGCCCGGCCAACTGCTTCAGTTTCAAGGAAGAACTAGTCATAACATTCCAGGGCACTCACTGCCTAGTTCTCTCTTGGGATTCAGGGGAAAAGACTTCGAAGTCAGGTGATCTAAGAAACGCATTCCAGTTTCTCTATGTGATCTCAACTAAAGCTGGCATTATTACTCTGGGCACAGAAAGTGGTCACTGAGGGCCAAACACATTTAAAAGCTTCATTTCCCTAAAAAGGAAACCTAGACTGTTGACTTGTTATGTGAAGCTGCCTCAGCTGTACTGATAACTCTAGAACACTACAATTCCAGAGGAATGACTAGGGTGTTGATGAAGTCTACTTGGAACCCCTGTCCCACTTTAGAACACAGGGATCAACAGACTTGACCATGTTCATTCAGGGGAGACAGGTCCTCAGGAAATCCTGTCTCCGAGTTTTACAAACAGAGAGGCTAATGCAGACACTTTTGAAGTGAGGCTCATGCTAGATAGGAAAATGAAAGTTAAAATTTTGAGACTCTCAGCCTGTTCTGGAAAAATCCTGGAAGCAAGCGAATGAAATGGTATTATCTTCTCTGGCAAGTGGTCCAGCCTCCCAGGAGCAGGGGGAACTGAGTAGAAAGCACATGTTATCCAGTCGGGGCTTCTTACCTTTATTCTTTCAATGGAGGCTTCTAATCTTAACTGTTGCACAGTTCTCCTTGCCTGGGCTATATTGTTGGTACTTGCTGTTTTGCTGGACATCTTCAATTTTTGTTTTTACCTGAAATCTGAGGAGAATTTTTTTTTGAAGTAACAGGCATCTTTAAGTTATTTAAACATTCATAATAATATGTTCCACTTCAAGGGAAATAGATGGATTTTCCCAGTCATTGCAGCTCCTTGGAGGCAGTTACTAAAATGCCCCTTAGAAATTTGAGCGGTGACCTAGGTATCTAAGTTTGTCATCCATTTGAGCACCTACATAAATCTTTAGTTTGCAGAAACCCAGCACTAGCAGTTTAATCGATGCACCCCAACATATAACATAAAGCTAGACTTTTCTAGGATTTCCTAAGAGGAAACAAATACGCAAACACTTGTAGTAGTTAGGGCACCTGTGGCAAAAGTGAGCATTTGCTATGGGAGGCACATTACATATCAGTTTAATATTACTGCTACCAACTTTCACAGAAGGTTTGATTTCATTTTTTTTGGGCTCTTGCACCCAACTATTAGGCTGATCAAAGTCCTGGCAACAGAAAAAGAGAAGAGAGCTCCTCTAGAGAACTTTGAAAAAAGGGCGCTTATTTTTAGGTACTGTCATGATGTGGAATCATTTTCAAAGTGTTAGGCACATAAGGAAGTCTTTATTCATGAAAGAGTGAAACCTTTCAGTGGAGACTCTCTGTGATAGATACACAATAAAAGTCAAATGGGATACATGAGTAGCCTACAGTTTGAAATAATTAATGAAACTTTATTATTCCCTCCTTTGACCTCTCCCTGGTCTCATCATGATGGTCTGGGCACTTGCTAATCCTGTTACTCCATCATATGTTCGTGGATTGATTCTCCTCTCTAGCCTGGGTTGTTGGCCTCTAGGCTGCCCTGCTGCCCTCTCTCCTTAGCCACCTGGTATAAAGCAATGGAAACATCCTGGCCCTTGCTTTACAAACTGGTTGTCCAATAGCACATTGCAAGAGGAAGGCAGGCTGGGGGAAAAGTGCTGCCTGGTGCCCTGACCTATATGGCTAAGTTCATTCACATCAGGGTGGCAACTGGAGGAAAATGCAGGGCTGGCAGGCCTGGCAGCAGTGTGGTAGTTTTATGACTCATGGGAGCAGGTGGACAGTAGGTGTGCCTCCCCAGCGCTATGTGAGGGCTCAGCAAAGTCTTAGGGCTCCATGGCGCCAGCAGCAAACTCAGGCTGACTCAACCTTTTGGAAAGGCTGCGGCTGAATAATGTAATTCTGCCATAAAGGCCGAGACCAGACAAAGCTGCAAAAAAACACTAGCAACCCAGACTCCAGGGCATCCATCATGTGGGCACCACGGTGCTCCACACTGAGTTCTACCAGACTTAGAATATTCCCAAAGGCCGAGTTCCAGGACTTGGGTAGGGCTTGTAGCCTCTGTGGTCAGAGGAACTTTTGGGTCAAATGTACAAATAAAATTGTGCTTTTAACTGTATGCAGAATTTTGAATCAGCCTAATAAGCAACCTTCACATTCCAAAGGATTTTTAGGGGGATTCACTTTACTGTTGCACATCAAGTATTCTGCATAGGACCAAGACATTCCATCAACTGCAGCTGCTAGTACTTTTATCCTTGGGGGTCATATACAGCACAGTGAATTGTAATTCCCTGTTTACCTGTTTGTTCTGCACTTCCCCAACAACTGGTCAATGAGCCTCAAGGGTTCTGATTGAGCAGGTCTGGGTGGGGCTATGGGCACCAGCCCTTTTTAGAGTCCCTGGGCAATTTGCGCCACTAGTGTCAGAGCCGAATGCAAAGACTAGTGACAGCCATCACAGGATTTCCCTAGGAATAAGGAAGCTCTAGCAGTACAGAAAACTGGGAGGATGAAGCATGTGGCAGGGCAGGGTGGCCTTGCCTTGTGTTAAGGCTTGGACGAGCTCATTTCAACACACTCCCAGAGTAGCTACCTTTTCCTCAGATTCCTCAGTTATCCCCGCCCCACCCAAAAGAGAGGCCTAGGGTCTCTTAGATTCTGCTCACACCCAGTGGCCTGGCCCAACCCCTTTCTGTGCTCCCAGGCCAGCACTTACTAACAGAGCCTCTGCAATGCAACTGAGGAAGTGGGCAACCTCACCCTGAACAGTGTGCAGTGCTCTGACTCACAACAAGTTGGACATATATATGTATTTTGTTCCCTGCAGCAAATTAAACTGGGCTCTCCTTCCAGCTGGCGCTGGTTCTGAGGCCCCCAGACTCCAGAATACGAACATGACACCCTTTCTCAGTGACCTGTGGTTTCCATGTTGCACCCTAAGGACTTTCTAAATGTTCCCTTTGCATGAGGATAAGGTCAAACATTCTCTTCTTCCCAATCTCCAGGGCATAAAGTTTCCAAGGCCTGAGCAAGTTTTCCGGTAACTGCAGAACAGTTCACACATATCAGGACTGGACCAGTAATTGCTCCCACCCGGCATGGCCATTGGCAAGCAGTCCACAGTCAGACTCTATTAATATTTATAAAATGCTCGAGTAGGTCCCTCTAAAGTTGGCGAGACACTCAGCATTTAGTACATGAAGGTCTTTCTTACTTCCTGACTATATTATAGTCAAGATTAAAAACAGCCAGCAATTCATGATTCACGCTTGCCAGCTCAGGCTTCTTGCAGCTTTCCTGCATTCTGATATCTGTGTTCAGACCTGCTTCTTCAGAGGGCTTTCTCCAACCTTGTCACTCAGAGGCTCCCTGCTCCCTTCCAATGGGGTATTCCTGCTGGTCCCAGGCAAAGTCCATACAACACATTTTTAATTGAGTGCTACTGCTACTAGGTACAGTATATTGAGAATAAATGGCTAGGACAGGCACAGAGCTCCTGCCCTCACAGAAGCAACATTAAACAAGCCATCAGAGACCTCGTTCTGCTTCAGGCATAGTGGCCCCTCCTCCTGCTTTGCTACCCCTCTCAGGCTCCTAACTCGAATACAATTTCTCTGCTGAAAGTCCCTTCCCATCTGCTGGTACAAACATGGATAGCCTCACCCAAAATACAAATTAAAGTTTAGGAGACAGGTAATTTTTACACCTTCATAGATTTATTAAACACAAACAACTTTCTATGAATACTGTATAGCAATTGTTTTGGGAAGTCGATTAAATGGGGGTAACTGTGATTGTAGGGGAATGAAAAATGACTTCCCTCCACCTTTCTCAGTTCTATGGCTGGGCTACAAATTAACCTGACATATAAACAGATTGACAGGAGGAAAACTGTATTTAATTATGAATGTACACATGGGAGTGCCACAAATATGAGACTCAAAGTGGTCAGATGATGAAAGCTCACATAGGATCCTGAGATACAGAAAAGAATGGGGGTACAGGGTTTCTGGGGGGTGGTGGCGACATGAATTACGGGAGGTAAGGGGAAGAAATAAATGGTGAATAAAGGTGGTTTTGTCAAGCACACAAAAATTCTCAGTTAACACAAGTTGTCTCACAGCAGCCCTCGGAAAAAGAGGTGACAGTCTGTCTGGGTGTGGTGTCACCGCCAGTCTCCCCTCTTGAGATCTGAGTTAATCTTTCCCAGTTGATAAGATTTCCGGGAGAAGATTCGTGACAACTGAGTTCCTTTTGGAGGATCTGTCTTTAGGCTGATAAGGAGAGCTCAGAGAATACCTCTGCCTACATCTGCTGTTCCCCAAGTGTCCTCAGTTCAAAGTAATCAGCACACCAAAGTGTTATATTTTGGGTGGCATTTCCTGAACTCCTTCATGGTCATTCTTAGAAAAAGCTGTACACTGGGCCAGTGGAAAGGAAGATAATTTCTGATCATAACATTCTTCCTATGGAGAAAGCAGATCAAAATTAGACCGTTTCAAGTTAAGGAGCCTCTGGTCCGCTGAGTTGCCACATGGCTGCACAAAGAGGGCCACTGTGTGACCCCTGAGAGGCAGAGGTGTTTACAGGAGCTGGAGGTCTAGCTAAGGACTTCCTTCTGACTTGCAGCTGCTCTGCAGTTCCTCAACAGTTGGGTTGTGCAGAACAAGACAGAAAGGCTGGGGAAACAAATATCTCCAAATATCTCTGTGCCTTTGGAGGGTTTTCTTTGGTCTTCCCTCAATGGTGAGGATGTCTGGCTGTTTGTTTGTTCTACTAAGTAGATAAAAAGGTTGCTTTATTCTTACACCGAGAATAGCTTCCAAGGCAAACAATACCTGATATTTGTATGGAACCTATGAGCACACACATTGCTTGCATATGCATTATTCCATGAAGCCTCACTATAATCCTGAAAGGTACCTTATTAGATGAGGCAATCAAAGTTAGAAAATCTTGCTTCAAAAGTTAACCCAGGCTGGGTGTGATGGCTGACACCTGTAATCCCAGCACTTTGGGAGGCTGAGGTGGGAGAATGCTTGAGTCCAGGAGTTTGAGACGAGCCTGGGCAACATAGTAAAAACTTGTCTCTACAAATAATAACACAAATATTTGCCAGGAGTAGTGGCACATATCTGTAGTCCCAGCTACTCAGGAGGCAGAAGTGGGAGAATCTCTTGAGCCCAGGAGGTTGAGGCTGCAGTGAGCTGTGATCATACCATTGCACCCCAGCCTGGGCAACAGAGTGAGACCCCCATTAAAAAAAAAAAGTGAACCTAGTTGGTAAGCCTTTTCACTCCAGAAGCCACCCTTCCCACTGCACCAAGGAAAGGACTAATTCCAATTAGTTTGATTCATACACACTCAGGGCATCACTGAATGCTCCACCATGTGGTTTTTTTTTTTCCTCTTTTTTTTTTGAGATGAGTCAGGCACCTGCCACCACACCGGCTAATTTTTGTATTTTTAGTAGAGATGGGGTTTTACCATGTTGACCAGGCTGGTTTCGAACTCCTGACCTCTGGTGATCTGCCGCCTTGGCCTCCCAAAGTGCTGGGATTACAGGCATGAATCACCACGCCCGGCCCACCATGTGGTTCTTAATCAGGGGTGACTGACACGTGGTGACCTAAAGTAGGGGGCTTGCTGATTGCCTTATGTTTGTGTAACACCTCCCTTCTCATGTATGCAAGCTAAACAAGAACATTCTCGCTCCTAGACAAGGACTGCAGTTAGCATCTGCAGATCCTGAGCCACCAAGTATTCTATCCTACCCAGAAGGGCCAAGGCCTGTGCATGCCTGTGCAGACTGTCAGTCTGGTAACACACTGGCTATCGCTTCTGCAGCCTTGCTTTAATTTTTGCATATGGATAACAGATTTGAATAAACACATGTAGTATCTAGCTATTCAAATACTTCGCATTGGTTTTATTGCTGTGGTTCATCTGAATTCTCAGGTTCCTAGAAATTCCTAGGAACATGATGGTCCATTAGGGAAATATGGGTATTTTCATCTTCGTCAAGAGGGGCCTGAAGCAGGGAGAGCAGGGTGGGGATGGAAAGAGTGTCACAGAGCACACTCTGGGAGGAAGGCACCAGGAAGCCCCAAGGTCTGAATCACAAGTCATTATGGCCTGGCCAGTAATTGAATCACTGGAGTGAAGCCAACTTTCATGAGCAAACACACCCCTGTGGCTGTAATAAAAGAGCAGGCTAAAAGAAAAGAAAAAAAGAAAAAAGTCACTGGCTTTCACTTACTCTCTGGTCTTGCCTTCAACTTTCAATGTCTTTCTCTAGTTCTTCATTTGCCTCTTCTTCTATAAAAGAGGGACTACAATGCAGACCTCATAGCGTTGTCAGGGAAGAAACAGAAGCACCTTCCCTTGCACATACAAATGTTTACTAAATGCCGGCCCCTAGGCTCGCTAACAAGATGAAAAACATGTGCTTGGTGGGAAATGAGAAAGATTCAGGAAGCAACAGAAGAATTTCAAGGTAATGTGACCAGGTAGCAACAACTTTCTAATGTGGCCTTAGTGAGAAGGCCGAGTTAGGCTCTTAAGAATAGTTCCTCTATTTTCATGAGCACTTCTTATTTATATCAAAGCCTGCAGGCTAAATCCAGGCTGCAGATGTGTTTGGTTGGGCCCCACACAGTGTTAACTCAATTGTGTGTGTGTGTGTGTTTTAACTTTAAATTGAATGTCAACATTTGAAAAATGGAGAGATTTCACTTTAAAAGGAAGATTTCTGGAAAAATCAGAAAATCCTATAAAACTGGGCTGGATCTGAGCAGCAGCTGCCCATTCAAGCACTTGCTGGTGCACCTGCCAGGCCCTCTATTTGAACTGTGGCACTGCCTTTACACTATGCCTTGGATATTTTAGTTCCAGGGACACATTCAGGGATTTGCTGGGGGCATCTGGGCTCACTCCTGTCCTGCCACTTCCCAGATCTAAGGCCTTGGGAGAGGACTGATAACCTATTTAAGCCTCAGCTTTCTCATTGGAAAAATGGGGTAACAATACTTTTCTATCTCAAAGAACTGTTAAAGAGCATCAGATAAAATAAGTATGTGAGTGTAATAAATACAAAGGATACTTGGTTTCTGAGTGTTTAGTACCTGCATCCTCTTATACACTGTGTGAAGTACACCCAGCACTTTGCATTCCTCAGTGGACTGCAGCCAGGCAGCAGTTCTACCCTCCTCCTAGCATGCCTCACTGGACTGCGGGGCTGGAAAGTGGAAAACTACAACTTCCAGTGTGATGGGCCAAATTGTGTCCCCCAAAAGTTATATGTTGAAATCCTAACCCCCAGTAATTCAGAACGTGACTGTACTCGGAGACAGGGTCTTTAAGGAGGTAATCAATTTAAAATGAGGTCACAGACACATGAAAAAATGCTCATCATCACTAGCCATCAGAGAAATGCAAATCAAAACCACAATGAGATACCATCTCACACCAGTTAGAATGGCCATCATTAAAAAGTCAGGAAACAACAGATGCTGGAGAGGATGCAGAGAAATAGGAACACTTTTACACTGGTGGTGGGACTGTAAACTAGTTCAACCATTGTGGAAAATAGTGTGGCGATTCCTCCAGGACCTAGAACTAGAAATACCATTTGACCCAGCCATCCCATTACTGGGTATATAACCAAAGGATTAAAAATCATGCAGCTATAAAGACACATGCACATGTATGTTTATTGCAGCACTATTCACAATAGCAAAGACTTGAAACCAACCCAAATGTCCATCAATGACAGACTGGATTAAGAAAATGTGGCACATATACACCATGGAATACCATGCAGCCATAAAAAAGGATTAGTTCATGTCCTTTGTAGGGACAGGGATGCAGCTGGAAACCATCATTCTCAGCAAACTATGGCAAGAACAGAAAACCAAACACCACATGTTCTCACTCATAGGTGGGAACTGAACAATGAGAACACTTGGACACAAGAAGGGGAACATCACATACCAGGGCCTGTTGTGGGGTGGGGGGAGGGGGGAGAGATAGCATTAGGAGATATACCTAATGTAAATGACGAGTTAATGGGTGCAGCACACCAACATGGCACATGTATACATATGTAACAAACCTGCACGTTGTGCACATGTACCCTAGAACATAAACTCTAATAATAATAATAAAAAATGACGTCATAAGTGAACCTTAATCTAAAATGATTTGCATCCTTGTGAGAAGGAGAAATTTGGACATAGATGGGGACAGAGAGAAGGCCATGTGAACGCAGAGGGAGAGAACGACTTTTTTTTTTTTGGTTGAGACGGAGTTTCGTTCTTGTCGCCCAGGCTGGAGTGCAGTGGCGCAATCTCAGCTCACAGCAACCTCTGCCTTCTGGTTTCAAGCGATTCTCCTGCCTTAGCCTCCTGAGTAGCTGGGATTACAGGTGCCTGCTACCAGGCCCAGCTCATTTTTGTATTTTTAGTAGAGACGGGGTTTCACCATGTTGGCCAGGTTGGTCTTGAACTCCTGACCTCATGATCCACCTGCTTCAGCCTCTCAAAGTGTTGGGAATACAGGCATGAGCCACCACGCCTGGCCTTGACCGTCTATTAATAAAAGCCAAGAGTGAGGCCTTGGAAGAGGCCAACCCTGCCAATGTCTTGATCTCAGACTTCTAGCTTCCAGAAATGTGAGAAAATTCATTTCTGTTGTTTAAGCCCCTGGTCTGTGGCAGTTTGTTATGGCATTCCTAGCACACTATCACACCCAGGTTATCTTGATGTTAGGGCTCCAGATGACAGTCTCTGCCAATTCAATGCATTTAGGAGAGATCTGGCAGGTAGAAGTGAGGAGGCCAGTTTCTTGATGCTTGGGTTATTTCTGCTGACAAGCAGGGTGGTGGGCAAGCTGCTTAGGCATCATAGTGTCCAGTCACTAGCAACACAGGACTGAGAAGCTGCATGGCTGCAGCAGCCTCTTGAGTGTCTACTCCCCACTGGGCACCTGTGGCCAGTTCTGCAGTGGTGTCTGGGAGTTGCTCCTGGGGACAGTATCACGGGCCTGCTCCTCCAGCCCTTCCAATGATTACGCAAACACCTAATTCTCTGTATTGAAGCTCATTCTGCTAACTCTGCCAAGGGCACCTTCTGTTTGCTGTAACTGAACCTTGGCTGATTCACAATTGTTAATCTGTTGCTTTGTAAACTGCAAATAACTTATAAATATCAGCTATTATTTGGATTATTACCACGCCATCATTGCTGGACATCCCAAACTCTAAAACTTGAAGGGAGGAAGGAGTTAAGACATAAAATTCTTTCTCTTTCTCCCCAATCAAAGTTGCAGGTTATGAGGCCAGGGTGCTTGAACCTGTGGTCAGCGGCAAGTGCTGCCCTGGTCCGGTATAGTTATGAGAGCAAAGAGCAAAAGAGAACATGTTGCTGGCTTACAGGCGAGGCAAATGAGAGGGAGAGATGAGGAGGGGCTGCACAGGGAGGTGGGAAATGTGGTTTGGGGTGGGGAAGACAGAATGTCTAGAGCTTTACAAAGAGAAGTTTATATAGGTTCAGAATCTGCAGAATGAGAAAGAATGAGAACACCTCTCTCTGAAAACTTCAACAGAGCTCATTCTGTAAAAGCAGCAGACTTTCAGATTTGGAAATCCTTTTGAGGTCCCTATCTGGTGCCTTTCATTAGTTGATTTTATCTGCCATCCAGGGTACATGCCCCTAAATAATAACAATAAAGATAATAAGTTATAATGATTAATTCTGACAATTACCACCATTTACTGAGTGCTGAGTCTGTGCCAGCTAAGTAAATTCCAAGCAGCATTGCATTTAAGTCTGTCAACAACTCTAAGAGATGAATCCTTCTATCATTTCTGTTTGACAGATGAAGCAGAGAGGTTAAAAAATTCTTGCCCAAGATCACACAGATTTACATGGCAGAGCTGGGACTCAGGGCTACCTGGCTCTCAAGATCATGGTCTTACTTACGACCCTTTGCTGCCTGCCTCTGAACAGCAAGAATACAAGGAAGGGGTTGGGAGAAAGGAGGCAAGTATCAGCCAGAAGCACTGAATAAAGAAGACATGGCCTCCATTCAGGGGTTGCTGTTCACTCAGACAGGTTGTCCCCGTAGCAATGACAGTAAGAAGCGTGAAGCTAAGTGGCTTTGCCAGAAGACCTAAGCGAAGGAGAATCAATTGTTCTTATTTATAAGAACGACTGCCCCAGATTCTACATAGGGCTGTTGCTAAAGACACAAGATGATTCTCCCGTGCCCGAGAGAAGTTGGCAAGGATCCATGAGAATGAGTCAATTCTCGGCAATAAATCCAGAGAGTGAGCTGCAGAGCCTGGGCAGCGAGTTCCTCACTTCACTGTGTGTCTAGAACACCTGGGGCGCTTGTTTAAGAAAATCTGATTCAGTAGGGCTGGGGAAGGGCCCACAGATCCATATTCAAAGGCCTCCTAGATGATTCTGATATAGGTCCTCTGAAGAAATGGCTTCTAGTATGATCAGAGTCTCCGTCTCTTGATCCTCCCCCCCATGTTTATTTCTTCCTGGGGATTAAAAAATGTCAATTTAAAAGGACACTACTCTGCCGGGCACGGTGGCTCATGCCTGCAGTCTCAGCACTTTGGGAGGCCGAGGCAGGCAGATCACTTGCGGTCAGGAGTTGAGACATGCCTGCCCAACATGGCCAAACCCTGTCTCTACTAAAAATAGAAAAATCAGCCAGGCATGGTGGCGCACGCCTGTAGTCCCAGCTACTTGGGAGGCCAAGGCAGGAGAATCCCTTGAACCTGAGAGGCGGACGTTGCAGTGACCCAAGATTGCAACACTGCACTCTGGCCTGGGCGACAGAGTGAGACTCCGTCTCCAAAAAAAAAGACACTACTTTTTTTCTATGCTTAACTTTTCAAAGCTCTGAATAAGTAAAAATTATAACTTCTTTTAATTACCTTAACCTACAGGATTAAGTGTTCTTCAGATTGAAATTTTTCTTACCATTTAACATACTTCTTTGTTACAAAAGCCTGAATCTGTAACAGCCATTGCTTTCTGAAAAGCATCTCCTCCCTGGCATCAGTGATGCTAGACTCTCCTGTTCCTGCCCTGTCCAGGGATATTCCTTTGGTACAGCTCTCGCTCCTTCTCCTGAGTAGGTATTCTCAGGGGCTGGAATTCTAGCAGAGTGATCATGGGTTTTCAGAGCCAGACAAATTCAAATCCCGGCTCATCACTTCCTACGCCAAGTTGTTTTACTTCTCTGGGCCTCATTCGCTCATTTGTAAAATGGGAAGGAATAACAATAGTACTTACCTCAAAGAGTTGTTACCAGATGAACTGAGAGAGCACATATGAGTTACTCAGCACGTGCCTGACACGCACTGGTCCTCAGGAAAAGCAGATGATGCTCTCTCCACCCTATGACTTCAGCTATGACCAACCCACTTCACATACAGCCCCGATCCTTCACCTGAATTCCAGTGGGTAAATACAGCCTGTTTGATTTTATGCTTGAATGGTCCACAGTTGCTTCAAACACAACACAGGTGAAACCCGACGAAACACCACTGTCTACCCCCAACCTGACCACCACTGTCCTGGTCACAGAGGCCTCCTTTTGCTTCTGCCCTCCTTCTAACTCCTCAGACCATCTTTGTCCTATAAAAATGTGAGCCACTTATGTGATTTAAAATTCTTTAGCAGCCACATTAAAAAAAAAGTGAAATTAATTTTAATATATTTAGCCCAATATGAAAATAACTGACATGTAATCATTGTAAATATTATTGAAATTTTTTTTGTACTATGCCTGTGAGACCTAATATTCTATACTTGCAGCACATCTCAATTTGGACATGATAGTGGCTGCCTTATTAGACAGTTGACCTGAAACTCTGGACTCTGAAAATCTTGAATTCTCCACTTTGACAACTCCCCCACCCATTTTAACTTTCCCCATTCTCCTGTCTTCTATTTTACCTGAGTCTTGGCTCTCTGCAGCTCACATCAGGGCTACTGCCTGAGCCTTGTACCAGCACTCTTGCCCCTAATCCTTCTTCAATCTGATCCACCCTGACCACTATGCTCAGATATAGTACCCCTTCAGCTTGGTCCTCTCTGGCTTTCCCAGGACCCCCAGGAAAAGTCCAAAGGGCTTGGTTTCATACTCAAGATCCTCTCTAATGTGTTTGCCACCATAATAAAAATCCTAATCATAAAGCAGCTAATTTCTACACAGAGCTTACTATATGCCCATCAATGTCAATACATTACCCTATTGAATCCTCAAATGGCCCTATGAGGTAGGCTCTAGTTTCATGCCCATTTTACAAATGAAGAAACTGAGGCACAGTGAGGTTAAATATGTGTCTTGTGTCAAACAGCTAGCAAGCTGCTTGGTTGGGATTTGAGACCAGGCAGGCTGATTCCAAAGGCCCGGCGCAGAACCTCTATTGCTATACTGTCATAGTGTCAGGGGAGTGTCACCCCATTTCCTGGCTTCGTGGGCTGTGTTTAAAGTCTCACTTGTGAGCCTCCATTCAAATCCTCTGTCTTCTTCTCTTGACCTATTTAAATTCTCCTTTTGTAGGCCCTAGTTCACATCACCTCTTCCAAGGAAGGTCTGTCTCCCTTTTTGCTTTTGTTTATAGTAATTAATTCCCTTCAGGAATTCCTGCTACATGCTTACATCTTATGGGTTCAAGGACTCCTGAGGGTGGGTCATGAATGCAAAAGGTAGGCAGGGGGAGTTGTGCACTAATGCCCTAGAACTGTATGCAAAATTTGTTGTGTGTGCTTATGTTTTGCTTTTTTTTTTTTGTTTTCTGGAGGATAAGATTTATAGCTACCGTCAAGCTTTCAAAAAGGTCTATAACACCATTTATTTCAATGGTTAATTGTATGTTATTTAGTGCCTACTGTGTATCAGTATTGTCTTTCTACTGTTGGCTCGGTAATAATAGAGCAACTACACTTATTCATTACTATGTGCCAGCTACTGTGTCAAGTACTCTATGCAGATATTAGTTCATTTGATATTTTCTGCAACTATAGGAGGTTGGGGTTTATCATACCTATTGAGACCAAAAGCTCAGGACAGTTACATAATTTGTCCAAGATCATCCAGCTATTACATGGCAGAAAGAGGACTTCAACCCAGCTATCTGACTTTAAAGCCACGCCCTAATCAGGCACCTGAGTTATCCCATGCCATCTTCTCTCTCATATTGACTAATATGGAGAATGAGGCCTCAATTAAAACTGGATTAGATTAAGACATGCAATGTAGCAACCAACATATCAGCCAGCCTGAGTCTTGCACCCTGGGTGTTTGTGTGCCCAGTGTTTGTTTTCTTAGCAACAGGATACACCATGCTGCTCCTTCCTACAAGTATCCCGCGAAATACTGACTGTTCTGAGCCCACAGATGCTCACTTGTTTGGTGGCCTACACAACTCTGAGAAGCCTGGGTGGAGCTTCTGACGTTTCCATGCACTTGATTAGGGCCAGTTGCTGGTGCTCTGAACTTTCACCTCCAGCATGAGACAGCCACTTGAGTGGCACCAAGATTCCAAGGGACCATGCACCCTAATCCTGTGCCCCAAATAAGTTTTCAGCTGGTGAAGGCGGGCCCGTGGGGAGTAGCTCTCAGATGCAGACCCATAGAGGAGTGGAACTTGGCCCCTTCTGTGCTCTGCTGGACCAGAATCCAGTAACACACAGACGTGTGTTTACAGTCAACACTAAGAACAATGTTTACAAACAAGTTTTACTCTCCACCTAGTATAGCAAGACGGGCTGACAAAAGATTTGCTGATATCTGCATGGCTGGCTTAGGAGAGCCAGATATCTCATGTGCTTCTCCATAAATGAATAAACGAATGGACAAATTCAGCAATTATTTGATATTGAAAATAAAAGCTAACATTTAGAGTACTTTTTCTGTGCCAGGCACTGCGTTAAGGGCTTTAGGTAAAGTTATTTTATTTACTCTTCAAAACATCCCTGATAAAGGCATTACTATTATTCATTAACTAGTTTTCAAATTTTAAAAGAATATACACATGAGCAAATAATTTAAACAGTCTAAAAGGTTATACGACAAAAACTAGGTCTCCTGGTACTCCTGGCTTTCCCAGGCAACAACTGTTACCAGCTTTTCATGTTTCTTCCTGACATCCCATGCATATATAGACATGATTATGCTTATATCTGTCTTTAAAAATAGAAATGGGAGCATATTATACACATTGCTCTGAGCCTTGTCTTTATTTTGATTAATAATATATTCTTGAGACCATGGTAAAATTAGTATTATTAACCCGTTTTCCAAGTGAAGCGCTCAGGGACACCTAGTTAAAAAGCTCCAGGGCTGACATGAAGCCTGGTGCTCCTAGCCATCACTCCACACTGCAGGCCTCCTGCAACCTTCAGAACGCTTCTGAGCCTACAGAGAGGAAGTGGGAATGATCAGGGAAGCAGAAGAAAAAAATGCCTGCCCTAAAAGAACTCATTGCTTTTAGGGGCAAACAATACTATATGAAGTGAGAGAATATTTCCAAACAACTTAAGAACATATCCAGGCCACAGGTTCACAGTACTCCAAGGTGCTAAGCATGTGTGAAGGAAGGAGACCTAGATTGGAGTAACTCCAGCAAGAAGTCCGCTACAGCTGTGGTTCTAAACACGTGGTGACACCAGCCAGCAGCATGAGCATCGCCTGGGAGCCCTTTAGAAATGCAAATCCACAAACCTCATCCCAGATCTACTGAATCAGAACCTCTGGGAGTGGGCCTGGCAGTCTGTTTTAACAATCCTTATGAGTGATTTTGATGCTCCCTAAAGCTTAAGAACCACCCCACTAGAAGAGGTAATTTCTAGATTAGAGCTTTTCAACAGAAGGACGATCCAGCTATGAAGTAAATTAGCATCAGTCTATTTAAGCCAAGATTGATCCATATTCTTAGCATTATCCTAGGACTAAGCTGAGAATGGGGGATACACAGACAGACCCTACATCTTAAGGAGGTTATTCCTGGCAAGGGGCATAATATCAATCTGCCTAAGGAAGGAGGCAAAATATTCCAAATTCCCTGGTTGAGGGCTCCACCTCTTATCTGCGATGAAGTGGTCTGTGGCCCTTTTGATACCTAAATCCAGACAACTTGTAACTCCCTATATGACCAACTGGGAATCCTTCCCATCAGTATTCCTGCTCCCTGCTCCCCTGGCTGAGCAGGGCTGGAGGTTGTCTGAAATGGAACCCTTTACCCTGGATATTGCCCACCATGTAGCTAATCTACCCCAGTTCTTGGTGGGCTGACAAAGCAGAAGAACAGAGAAAGAAGAAGAACAGAGATATTTATGATTCTAGGCTTAAAGCCCTAGCATCTGACCCACAATAAGAGGAGGGCATGCTTTCTAATATTGCTAAGCAAATAGGAGCTCACCCACTTCCTTAGAATGTATTTTAAAAAAAGAAACCGAAAAACCCAAACACCTTATGGGAGGGTTGAAAATGAGGCAACAGGCACATGCTGCTGCATCCATTTTAGGAGAAGAGAAATTAAATTCCTAGGGAGCCACTCCTCTGTGCTGAGTTGTGTCAGCTTCTTGAAGGGGCAGGAGAAATGGATTCAGGAGACAAAAAGGCTGAGAAAGGACAGAGAAGAGTGTGTGCAGTTCGCTGACATTTGCAGTCGCCAGCTGGGGCTGGGCTTCACCAACAAACAATGAATGTGGGCGACTGGCCTGGTGGTTAAAGGGCTTACGACTCCAGCATGATGGACTGAGTCCTGCACATAAATAAGGAATGTAAGTGGGTCAGTGAAACATACCAAAGGCAAGCAGTAGGTGCTTAGAGAAAGGATGGTCAGTGAGAACTTGAGCAGCCAGAAGACAGATGGAGGAGAGAGGTCTTAAATCCTTGAAGGGTAGGAACTTGACAGGTGGGGGCAGGGAGAATTTCAAAATCGTTACTGAGGGAAGCGGTAGAGAGCAGATTAAAGTTGACTTTCTCATGTGGAATGGGAGCCACCAAAGGTTTCTGAGCAGAAAAAGCAGGCATAAGGGAACACTGGGGAAAATGATTGAGCAACCTCCTATGCAGGGTGGAACAGAAATGGGAGACAGTGAAAGATAAAGTAGACTATTTCCACACAAGGTTCAGGAGCAGGCAACACAGTCAGGGCTTAGGGTCAGATGGAACTGGGTTCAATCCGGATTCTGCCACTTAATGTTGTATAACATTGAACAAATCACTCTCCCTGAACCCTCAGATTCTCTATCTGTAAAACAGGGTAACAAGAGTACCTATCTCACAGGACTGTAATGATTAAATAATATAGAAAATAATATAGAAAAGAGCCAGCACATAGAAACCATCCACTGTTCATCTATCAATCAAACATCATTATTATTAGGAGTTAATGCATGAGATTTCAAACAGATGGAAGCAATTACAATGCAAAAAAAATTTTAACAGCTGGATGTGAGAGCTGTGAAAATGTAAGAATGAATAAGACTCCATTCTTGGGGCTGAACGGGAGTGACAGCCCAGAAATGGCTGTTGATTTCCGAGGGGTGCATGAAGAAAAGTGCAGAGGATGGCTTTGAGCCTTTCTCACTTGGATAGGGATAGTGGGGCAGATTCAAAGGAGTAGAGACGGGCTGGGGGAGGCCATCTGGACAGGGCCACATCCTCACAAAAAGGGAAAGAGAGGGAGTGTTAGGGAGGAAGCACAAGTTAATGCTGTATAAATATGTTTAGTTAAAAACATATTATACCCAGAAAACATATTAGAAGAATGTACTCCAAGATGTAGCTATTGCCAGGTTGTATGAATTTCAGGGGATTTTTAGTGTTGTTTTCTATGTACTCTGGTAGTTGTGAGTTTTTCATTTTTTGGAATTAATAGTTAATAACTTATATAGCACTCACCCTTGCAAAGCATTGTTCTAAGGGCTTTACAGATATTAATTTTCAAAACATGCTATGAGGTTATTCCTATTGTTCTTCCTAGTTTAGAATTAAGGGAACTGAGGGAGGCAGCCACTTAGAACACAGCCAAGGTCAGAAAGAAGGTTAATGGAGGAGTCAGCACTCTAATCCCGGCAGCCCGGCTCCTGATTCTATGCTCTTTAACCACATGTGATACTTTTATGATTAAGGAAAAAAAAAAAAAAAAAAAGCACCTAGTAATTGTTATTCACAAAACCAGGGGGAGGAGTTATTAGTCACTTTACGGGGTAAGAGGAAGTAGAGGGCAAGAACAGCTCACAGATGACTGGGAGTTACTGGGGACTGCTGAGTAGTTTCCACAGCTTGAAGGGAATGGAGTTCAAATGATAAGGGGTTGAACACAGAACTATTAATTCAGGGACCAGGCAGTGACTATAGAGGAATATTTAGAAAAATTTGGCAGTGTAGTCAAGACAAGGAATTGTATAGACACTTTTAGGGGCAGGAGGGTTGTTTTAGAGATGGTTGGCACTGGAGCATTTCCAGAAACAGAGGAGGAGTGTTGAGAAACTAGGGAGAGTGAAGATGCGCAAAGAGGGTAACTGAGAGGGCAGAAGGGGATGAGCTCGGGACTGCATTCAGAAATTGGTCAAAAGAGGAGCTGATAAACCAGAACTGGTTATAGTGGATACAGTGGTAGAAAAGCAGGAAGGAGTGAACTGCTGATACAACACAGGTGAAATCTCTCAGATATTATATTGAACAAAAAGGCAGTTACAGAAGAGCATGCACTGTCAATTTCATTCATTCAAGACGAAGTCTCACTCTGTCGCCAGGCTGGAGTGCAGTGGCATGATCTTGGCTCACTGCAACCTCCGCCTCCCAGGTTCAAGTGATTCTCCTGCCTCAGCCTCTTGAGTAGCTGGGACTACGGGCATGTGCTACCAAGCCCGGCTAATTTTTGTATTTTTAGTAGAGATGGGGTTTCACCATGTTTACCAGGCTGGTCTCGAACCCTTGACCTCAAGTGATCCACCCACCTTGGCCCCCCAAAGTGCTGGGATTACAGGTGTCAGCCACCGTGCCCGGCCCAATTCCATTTATATAAAGTTCGGGAACGGGCAAAACTCATCTACAGTGATAGACATTATAAGAGTACAGAGTGGGTGGGGATATGGATGAAGAAAGACTGGCTCTGAGTTAGTTAACTGCTGCAGCCGGGTCACTTCAACAATTAAACTGCATGAGGTTCATTTGACTTTTATATATGTTTGAAAATTAAAAAAAATTAAAAGTCTATAGTTCTAAACATATCATAATATATTATACGATAATTAACATTATCAGTTGAGATTTGTCATGAAAGAATGGAAGACATGTTAATTATTATCCACAATTTCCTTCTTTAGATCATGATGTAACAAGTATGTCCAATGTCCACAGCACAAAGGAAGCAGTTGCCTTTTGAGGGAGCATGGACAGGATTAAAAAAGCCACAATCTGGGCCCTTTGCCCATTGCACACAATGCTCAGGCTCTGGGTCACAGACACCCAATTTTTACCTGCCAGGAAGCATCATTCCTTGGAGGTACCCATGAAAAAGGAAAGGCCCAACACTGTGGTGCAGATACTCATAACCTTGACATGCCAAAAAATGCAAAATAGGATACTTAATTTTTCTTTCTTCCCTCATTTCACCTTCTCCCATAAAACGATAGCAAGGAACATGCCCTCACCACCTTTTAAACATGTCTGGACTTGAGGAAACATGTCTATCAAACACATCTGTACTTTGAAAAAGGTCAAAGTCTGTGGAATTTCTGGGGTGACCAACAAGGTGAACATTTTGTGTTGACTCTCATGGTTAAAGTACTTGTTTTGAGACTCACAGTATCTAAATGTTTATATATTTTCAAAGGGGAAAGGACTGATGATACAAGATGTTCCCAAGTCAACTTCTGACAGTTCTAACTCATTCCCTAAATTGATTAGAATTCTCTGTCTCTAAAAGCAAACTTGATTAACAGATTCTTTTTAAAAATGTTACTTGAGGGAAAACATGTGCCAGAAATCAAAGCAAGCCATTTAAAGTCCAAACCCAATCAGCAACAGCAATACAATTTAAATAACATGGCACTCATATGGTACGCTTATACTTTAGTTCACTGAGTTTTGTATTTCAGAATGTCTCTAGTTCATCTTAAGGAGTGACATAAAATTTCTCAAATATTAATTCGAGTTAAAATTTTTCTTTAAATAGGTACAGAACTTGTGGTTGAGTCAAACAAAACATGACAGAGCATCACTTACAACAAATGAAAAGATGACACCAATTTAAATACTTATGTTACTATAAACAACTTGCTTGTTAAGTTTTGTTCACTCAAATTTAAGAATATCACAAAACAAGAGCATGGAGTGGAATGGAGTGGGAGGATTCCTGTCTGTAATCCCCCCAAAAGAACTTTCATGGCTATTTTCAGCCCCAGGTTTCTTGGGCCAGACCTATTTGAAATATTCTGCTTCTTTTGATATATCAGTAACTGACCAGACCATGGGTCCCAAGCATTGACTTTTTAAAACTATAGTCAGCAGACTTTTCACAAATATTGACATCTACTTCACTCATGAGAGTCTTTAAGTCGAATCCTCTATCTGATGGTGGGCACCTCACATTATATAGTGCTTTATATCTTCCATATGCAATAGACAAAGAATAAATATGTGCTGATTTATCATGAGTCACATGGATGGTCTTGGCAGAAATGACAGCTTTGTCATTCTTCTTCATAATTCAGGAAACACAGGAACAACACATGCCTTGGGTTGGGCACAGAGTGAGAACTCAATAAACACTTCATCCAGTGAAACGATGACACAGAAATCTGTGGCAGTGCTTTAGTTGAGTGATGATAAGGGCTTGAACCCAATGCGTGAAAACCAGAATTTATGAAACAAATGATATGATGTCACATTACAAAAAGATTCCTCCAGAGAAGACTTTCCCAAATGTATTATCTATTGAATGAAAAGGTTAAGTCAAAGAAATGAATTGTTTAGCTTTTTTCTAGTTAAATATCAATTAGGAACTGTAATACACATCTCTAAATCAAAATATAACATTTTTGCACAACATCTTGCATGTTCTGAGTATAATTCTACTTAAGTTTCCAAAGTACATTACTAGTGCATGTGTTCTCATCATTCTTGTACTTGTGAAAGGGAGGGTGACACAGACTTTGGTTTTAGGCTACCTGCTACTTTTGGTTTCATAAGCTGCTCCTCTTCTGATCTCTGTTCTTGGTGTATTAAAGACAAATACTGGAAAGTATACATGTGACCCTCCAAGCTCTGGAAAGAGAGAAGTGTGCCAAGTGCCTCCACTGCTTAAATCTGCCTGTGCAGGTCAATTAAAGTGGAGGGAAACAGGGCTGTGTCCAAGGGTAATTCATCTTATGAGTGGCACTGGGCAATTCTAATAGGTAATACAACAATATTATGCCTTTTATTTATGTACTTAATTGCAAAGTCAATTAAACTTATCTAGTACTCAATGGGTCCAGGGATTAAACTCCTGGGAGAGATCACAGGAGACCAGTATTTAGTTGTCTGTGACGAAGTAAGAGTTTCAGAAAGTTGAAGTAAATTCTATACAAAGTCTGTTCTTGGAATGTTTTCACAAGTGTGTGAGATTCGTTGAAACACTTTTATGCACAATGTAAGTCAAAATAAATGACATGTGTTTATATTACATGTAGAAACTATAAGATTGATTTTAGTAGATTGAATAAATACATGCATATAATTCTTATAAACAACCATTACCTGTCAGTGTCACCATTTACAAATCAACAGATGTGGCATTCGCATGATCTCTGGATGCATGTGCCTTCATGGGCTGGAGGGCTTTATAACTGAAAACCAATCCCAGCCGAATTCTGGGAAAACATACCTATGTGTCCCATGTAGATGCTGCCACATCTTTGTATGTCCCTTCCGCCTTTACCCAATGTAGAAATCTGGTATTGTATTTCTAATGTGGTAAGCCTGCTATAATGCCATTAAAAGATAACAATTTACAAGGTGCTTTCTCATACCATCTATATTAGATAGGGCTAATTAATTGCTTAATTTTATTTTCATTTCTACTTATGGTCTTGCCTGAACCTGTTGAATTTAGCATGCAAATTTATGTGATTAATAAGATTTTTTGGCAGTTGATTGGAAAAAACCCAGAACCTTTTGCCTCATTAAGAATCCTGTTTCTTAGTGCCCTATCAGTTGCTTCTCCTCTTTTTAGTGTATTTTCACTTCTAATAATTTCCTGGACCTTAAATAGAGGAAAATATTGTTTTTTCCCCTTTAAACAGAACCTATTTAATGATATTTTCTTAGAAGCAGATTATGCCTGTACTTAAGAGGTAGGGCAAAATGAAAGACGGAAATCACAAACAAAGCCACCAGAAGTGGATTCCTAACAGGGCTGCCTTTCAGAATCACCTGGGCAGCTAGCTCTTTTCATGCATCCAGGTGCAAGCCTCACCCCATACCTCCAGAGTCAGAATATTGGGGTAGGACTTGGCAAAAGTGCACTCAGGAAAAGTTCTGGATGAGTGTGACCTGCACTCCTAGTTAAGAGCCATGGGACTAGAACACAGCAGAATTGTCAGTCACAAGGCATGGTGTCTCCCTGATTGCTCTCTCTGGTGCCTTGGTCAAGTCACTTCTTTTTCTGGGCCTCAGCTTCCTCGTCCCCAACAAAGGAGAATAGAGATGCTTTGCACCCCTTCTTTGCTTCTCTCTGAACAGCCCTCCCTTGCTCTTCAGAACTACTCAAGCCACCAATTTAAGCTTTTGATACTTATATGTTATCATAATGATCAACACGGGGACTGTAAATGTCACTAGGGTGAACCTTAGAGGTGATACAAACAGCTGCATCTAGTGCCTGACAGAAATATGCACATGGGGAGGGGAGACGGGTCAGCACTTGACAGCTTCTGAAGCCCCAGGACACTTCACAATTGGGGACCAGCTTATGGGAGAGAGTCAGGGCAGGGCAGCTTTCTTTACCAAGGGGGCTCTAAAGCAGGCAAGCATTCGGGAGAGAAAACAGTGATAATGGATGTTTCAAGAAAACATGCCCCCACACACAGAAAGCTCTCCTTTAGCCAGAATGGTTTGGGGAAGGGTATGACAGCAAGTTGAAATTTCTGGTTGAGTTACCATGTGCAAGGGCACTACTGTAGCTAATTCAAAGAGAAACAGCACAATACACAGAAAACCTGGAACATAAGTGACAGTTAAGAGGCACTTCTGTGAAATTTCATGATTCTAGATAATGCTGAAGAACTCTTTGAACAAGTCCATTTTTTGGCACTGATACTGCTACCCTGGCCTGCTCTCATTTCAGATCCTGGCCCTCCCTTGGGCACATCTTTACATTTCTGACAGACACTGCCCCATGTCCCGGGCTGACATCTTTCCTGCTCTGAGTGCTCTAAATTCAGTTGTCCTTGAAGATTTTGCCCAAGTGCATGCTTTTTCCTCACTTTGTCATCTCTCCTGTAATCCACCTCCAAGGGCTTGCAGAGGACTCTTAGATCTATCTGTCTATGGTCCTGGGGACCTGTCTGTGAGACCCCACGCTTTCATCCAGACAGCCTGCCAGGTCCTGGAACTGAAAAAGTCGAAGTGCCTTTCCTCTACACAGGAGGCCAGTTCTTTGGACTCAGCTTCTCTCTTTCTGCTAATAAAATAGCTTTTATTACAGTTACCTAGACTCAAAACTTTAGTTTTGTTTCTGAGACCTCCATCTTCGCCTGCTCGCAACCAGAGCTGACTAGACCTACTGGTTCTATTTTCTACTCAGCACCTCCCTTCCTAGTCCCCTACATCAACCTTTCGCTCAGGCCCTCCCTTGATATGTGTTGGGAGATGATGGCAATGGCCTTGGTCTTCTTGGTTTCCCTTGTGCTCTACTCTAAGGCTTTTAATCCATCAGACGGTTGGCAAAAGCAAAGTAAACAGGTATGAGCCAGCCTGCTCTGTTGGAGGTTGTGTGGGAAAGGGGTGGCTCAGAGCACTACTACTAACTGGCTTTCCATTCTCCCTCCCCAGTGGCAGCCTCCAAGGGGACTCTGCAGATCTTCAGGGCTACCCAAGACAATTTGAAATCGCTGCTGCAAGCCACCATAGATACCACAGCCAGATGAATCTTCCTAAAATTCAGCTCTAATGATATCATCCTCCTCAAAAATCACCAACTGGTTGGTGGGAATGTAAATTATGGGAGTACTGACTTAGGTGTTGCCATTCTAGTCCTAGGTATATTCCCAACAGTGAATGTGTACCTATTTTCACCAAAAGACAGGTATTAGAATGCTCACAGCAGCACTATTCAAAACACACCCCAAATGGAAACTGCCCAAATGACTAAAATAAGAACACAATGAGTCACTCAATAGAATATTATACAGCAAATGGCAATGAACAACTTTTAAAAACACACAATATGGATGAGTCTCACAAACATAAAATTGAGTGAAAGAAGCCAAACATAAAAGAGTGAAAAAGGAGGCTGAGTGTGGTGGTTCATGCCTGTAATCCCAGCACTTTGGGAGGTCAAGGTGGGTGGATCACATGAAGCCAGGAGTTTGAGACCAGCCTGGCCAACATGGCAAAACTCCGTCTCTACTAAAGATACAAAAAATTAGCTGGGCACGGTGGTGCACATCTGTAGTCCCAGCTACTTGGGAGGCTGAGGAATGAGAATCGCTTGAGCCCAGGAGGAAGAGGAGGTTGCAGTGGGCTGAGATCATGCCACTGCACTCTAGCCTGGTCAACAGAGCAAGACACCACAAGGGAAAAAAAAAAAAAAAAAAAAAAGAGGAGTACATACCATATAATTCTATTTACATTAGGTACTAAAAACAGGTGAAACTGATCTATGCTGTTAGAAGTTGGGATATTGGTTTCCTTTGACGGGAAAGGTGGGAAAGGAAATACAAGGCAGCTTCCAAGTGCTGGCTGTGTGTTTCACTTAAGGTTAAATCAATATGATTTGGGTACTTTTCTGTATAATATTTTACTTCAATAAAAAGCTTAAAACAAACAAATCATCAAATATTCCCAATTAACTGTTGCATTAAATGCAACTTTCACTGGGGCCCAGAAACCCTTTTCAATATGGCTGTAATCTACTGTTTCAGAGTACCTTTTCATTTTACTGTCATGATTTTTTTTTTTTTTTAAATTTTTTTTTTAATTGAGATGGAGTCTCGTTCTGTTGCCCAGGCTGGAGTGCAGTGGTGCAATCTCAGCTCACTGCAAGCTCTGCCTCCTGCGTTCAAACCAGTCCCCCGCCTCAGCCTCCCGAGTAGCTGGGACTACAGGCGCCCGCAACCACACCCGGCTATTTTTTTTGCTTTTTTTTTTTTTTTGTACAGAAGGGGTTTCATCACATTAGCCAGGATGGTCTTGATCTCCTGACCTCGTGATCTGCCCTCCTCGGCCTCCCAAAGTGCTGGGGTTACAGGCGTGAGCCACCACGCCCGTCCTACTGTGGTGATTCTTTACCCCTAAGGGGTTCAGATATTCCTACGAAATGTTGTGGGAATATACATTTTCTGGGGAGAGGCATTCATGGCATTCCATAGCATTCATCCAGAGCATCTGTCAGCTTTTCAGAGGGGTCCCGCAAACCAAAAAAGTAAAGAGCAATCACTCTCCTTGTTGCTCCTCAAATGGTCATTAGAATTTAACTCTGTGATTATTCCTATTTTGTTTTTAGTTTTTCCCCCTAGAAAGCCCTCCCCTCTCTGACTTCCTCCTCTTGAGATTCTACCTGTGCTTCTAGGGCCTGTCAGGTCACCTCTACCACCAAGTCTCTGGATTCCCAAACCAAAAATTACCCCTTCGCTTCCTGTCACAGCTATTTATAAGTGGACTGCTACGATGCTCTGGAAGGCCCTGAGGATGTACAAATACTAATCCCTGTTCTCAAGGAGCTTTCTATCCAGTAGAAGGAAAACAGGTGTAACTTTAAGCACACGTAAAATCCACATGTAACTTTAAGCAGAAAGAACAGAGAGAGACAGAGAGAAGGCCAAGGGGAGTTCAGAGAAGAGTGATTGCTTTTGGCTGGGGGAAACTCGAGCAGGCTTCATGAAGGAGGTGGAACTGCCCTGCAGGATTTGGAGCTAGAAGGAAAGTGCATTCTAAGTGAGGGATGAAGGTAAGTGTGGTGAAACCCATGAGCCTGGGCAGGAAAGGGCAGGCAGTTTGGTTCACCCAGAGCAGAGGCACCATGAAGATCTGGAAGGCTGTAGGCTGGAAGCAGAAGGTTAGCTTTCAGGCTCTGGATTTTGAATTTTATGCTGGAGGCAACTGAAAGCCACTGAAAAAGTATAAACAGGGCATGATATGATCAGATATGTGCCTTAGTATCTCAGAGGGATTAAGATGATCTCTTCCTCCTTCGAGGGTCTAAAATGCATTGTTCTGCCTCTGTGGTACTTCACTGCCTTTTCCTTCATAATATGGTTATTTTGTACGCTTATTTTTTTTATATTCTCCACCCCAACTTGACTTGGTCTAATGGAAGACAAAAATGGTTTCAGTGCTAGCATGCTGTCTTACATGTGGTGGCACTCAACAGATATTTACTTAATGAATGTGCAATGTCCACTTAAAACCATTTATGAATGAATGAGGAAGGAAGGTGGGAAGGTGCAAAAGAAAAAACACACAGGACTAATACAAAAAAGCTGGATGAATTCAGGTATTCCGCTCAGTCTTTAGATTCCGCGTCTATGCCTAAGTGTTCACTATTCTGAATGACTGACATCTAGAGGAAAAAACTGCAGTCACAAAGGAGAATGTTTAAAGTTACTTAAGATGCTATATGAGGTGTACGTGAGGAATACTGTCCCACATCCTATGTTCTCAAGTAAACTGACTATCAGGGGACCCCCCAGAATAAAGCGACTGTTATTATCAAGAGAGGCCTATTCAATGCTTAGCACCTAGAACATGAAATCAGAAAGTCCAGCCTAACCCTTGGCCTTGTTCTCTGACTTTCCGTGGGATCTGGAAGGTGGGGAAAAGAGACCGTTCAACCTTTCAGGCCCTTGGGTTTCTTATTTTAAAAGAGGGGATCAAGTACTTTACATACTGCAAAGAAAGGGGCTCTGCCTCCAATCAAGAAAGAACAAAACACTCCATTGGGAGAGAAGTCAGCTCAGGAACTGAGTGGCAGGTCCCATAGCTCACTATAGCTAATAATATTCATGGTGCTTGTTTTCTTTGTATAACATTGCCTTTTGCTTTTGAAGCTCTTTCATGTTTATTATCACACCTCATCACTTTGTCTGGCTAGCATAAAAGGAAACTGAGGCAAACGGAGACTTAACGACTTGCCCAAGGTCCCCCGGGACTAGGGAAGGGAGCTGGGTTCCTGACCCTCAGATGAGACTCTCTCCACTCATCTCAAGGCCTTTGTAGGGGCAGCAAGTTTCCGCAGGGGTGACCAGTGATAGCTACGGCCCTCCTGGCAGTTGTGCTTGGGGTGGGCCCCTCCATTTGGTCCAGGCCCGGGTGATTAAGCGCTTTATCATGGCCAAGGGCAATACACGGGAAGTTGAACCTTGGAGGATCTGAGCAGCTGGTGTGGCTTACCCGAGGGAGGGCGTGGGAAAGGAAAAGCAAAACTTAGCACCACTTGCAAGTGCACAGGCTCCCAAGCCACACACTGCACAGCCCAGTTTAGTGTGCATGGTGCAGAGCTGACCGTGACTGCAATCAGCCCATTTTCTGATCTGAGTTTCCTTCCCTTACTGCAAAGCCCTCCAGTCAGTTAGGCAGCAACACCTATCACAAGCCACCAGTATTTAGCCCTATTTTTGGAGCTGGCTTAGTGTGTTTGCCTTTTCTTCTTTTTTTAAATAAAAAAGTGTTGAAAATTCAAACTATATGCATGTCTATAGAACACAAAGTTAAAACTCTTTTCTTTGAATTTCACTCTAAAGGGGTAACTACTGTCAATACAGTCTTTTTCTTTCCTTCCATACCCTCTTCTGGTCTTCGCAAACATACAATCATATACACATGCATGGTCTTTTAAACAAATGGAATCATATTTGCACATGGTTCTGCAATTGCATTTTTCACTCAATAATAAACACATCACATGTAACCATCCTTGCCCATACAGAGTGTTAGTGTATTTTTCTAATTTTTTGTTTTGAAATACTTAAAATTTATAGGAAAAAAAAAAAAACCCCAAGGGCAACATGAAACAATACCTAAAGTGAATTTTGAAAATCTGTAAATTTCTGCAATTTCTTTCCTTCTCCCCCATGGACTTCCCCCAAATCTTCCTGGGAGTCATTGCAGGACCAACTTCAGAACACACAGGGGAGGGGAAAGAGAAAAACCCAACCAAATGTTATCTGCCTGTTGCAGGACTTCCCAACAAATAGCCCAGGCAGGCTGTGTACTGAGAGATCAGCCCAGAAGCTGAGCCTGCAGAACTGTAAGGCCCCTCATACAGCACCCATTCTCCTTGGAGGACAGTCTCAGGTGAAATGGGGCAGTGGCAATTTCAGTGAGTGTGCAATGCTTGAAGATAGTTTCTCCTTCTGGAAATCCAGGGCCAATGGTTTGCAAACGCAGCTGCCTTGCTCAAATGCAGGAAACTTGAGTTCCTTTCTCACCAGAATGTTCTTTTTGCAGATTCTGCTGGGGCCACCCACAGCGTGTGGCTAAACCTGATAGCTGTCCTGTGTCCCAGCGGGAGTGTGTGTTATTCCTGACTCAAGGGCAGGGCAGAGACCTACTGCCTAGACCTGAGCCCAGGTCTGGGCTGCTATCTGGAACAAGCAGATGGTGAGAGGCAGAGCGAGCACAGGGCAGCTAGAGAGAGTACCAGAGGAAAGGAGCGTGAGGGCATGCTTCTTCTTTGATAGGTTTTCTGAAGACTGGGCAAACAGCATTTTGGCTGTGATCAGACCTCATGGTGGTAAATGTTTTGATTCCTTCTGCTACATTTAGAACACTGACTACTTCTCTATGTGCACAACGGTGTTCCAGGTCCTTTAGATGCACTGACTAATTTACCCCTTACAGTCACCCTATGCAAGAGTGCTATATTTTTCCCACTACACAGATGGGGGAAGTGAAGCACAAGAAGTTAAATAATTTACCTAGGGTGTAGCAGATATTGGACTTGAACCCATGAACTCTGGCTCCAAAGTCCTTGTACCTAACCATAACATTATGTCGCCTTCTTTATGATTTTTAGACATGGGGCCTTGCTCTGTCACTCAGGCTGGAGTACAGTTGCAGGATCGTAGCTTACTGCAGCCTTGAACTCCTGAGCTCAAGCAATCCTCCAGTTTCAGCCTCCTAAGTAGCTAGGACTACAGGCACACTACAGGGTCTGGCTCTAGTTGCTTTTTTAGACTAGGGTGGTGTTTCTCAAAACGTATTACTATTTTTATTTAATATTTATTTATTTATTTCTGAGATAGCGTCTCACGCTGTCACTCAGGCTGTAGTGCAATGGCGCAATCTCGGCTCACTGTAACCTCCGCCTCCTGGCTTCAAGCAGTTCTCCTGCCTCAGCCTCCTAAGTAGCTGGGATTATAGGCATGCACCACCATGCCTGACTAATTTTGTATTTTTTTTTTAGTAGAGACGGGGTTCCATCTTGTTAGTCACGATGGTCTCGAACTCCTGACCTCAGGTGATCCACCCTCCTCGGCCTTCCAAAATGTTGGGATTACAGGCGTGAGCCACCTCGCCTGGCCTCAAATGTATTATAATTTAATAGGTATATACTGAAATGGGTTCCATGCCATATATTTTGGAAAGCCCTAGTTCACTCAATGATAAGCAGGCTTCTTTCATGCAAGGCTTCTCAGGGTCTTTCCTTCACTAAGATACATTTATGATCTGGCAAGAGGCTTGTGGCTTGCAGCATTTCCCCAAACTATTTGCACATAAAAATATTTTCTGAGGAACATCTCATGAGATCAGTGTTCTGCTGATCACACTTGGAGTGAATGCTGACAAATGGACTTGTTAGGAACAGAGCTTAAGTTCTGGTTCTTGCCATTTAACTGAGTGACTTTCAAAGTTGCGTAATTGGAGCCTGTGTGCTCATCTGCAAAAATGGGAATAACAACAGTCTCTACATCTCATGGAACTATCCGAGGATGAAATGCATACGCAAAGTGCTTAAAATTGTGCCTGCCTCCAAATATTCAATAAATGGGACCTCTTATAATGATGATAAAGACTACCAAATAATTGAAGAAAGAAATTATGAGAATTCAATTAAAAGGGGCAGAGAATCACTGTAAATACTATAATTTCTGAGTGATCTTCACTAACAACAGTGAAGCTCCTGTGAGAAAAACATAAAAAATTCTTCCATGAAAGAAAATCCTAAACCATCACACAGTACAATATTATTCTAAAGAAAGAAAAAACAAGGGAAAATATTTTTTAAAAAATAGTTCAGACAGAAAGTATCTTTGGCAAAGAGGATCTTCGGATAACATAATAGATACAAATGAAAGACAAGGGCTGATTTCCTGGGCGCTAAACCAAGTGGAGGAGTTCTCACAAGGGAAAGAGCGAGGTGCTGACCCCCCTCTGCACTAGGGAAAGAAGGAAGATACACACACACTTTCTTGCGGGGGGTAGATTCTCATCCCTGAACTGAAAACGGCTTGGCATCAACAGGATGTCTTCCTGTTCCCATCTTATGAAGTGACTCATACATCTGCCATTTCACTTGCAGTCACTGTGGGAGAAGAACTAGGAGTCTGTTCATTAGGAATCCTGGCTCCACAAAGGCACTCCCTCCCAGCCTGACACAACGCCCACCTCTTCTTCCGGTTGTGCCTGCCAAGCGTGAGAGTGTACAAAAACCAAAGCAAAACAAAAATCCCAACCCTTGAACCAAGCAGCAGGCAGGGAGAATGTTGCAGTAGAGGGCTACTGCTTCCTGATGCAAACGTGGACGCCACAGGCACAGCCCACAGTTCCAGAACCCACAGCACCTGAAACAATTTGCTCTCAGTGGGCCAGAGCGGCTCTAAACACTAGGCTGCTTCCTGTTGTGCAGCTATGTAAATGAACCCTGTGCTGGGGCCAGCGCCCAGCTGCACTCTGTGGCAGGGATGAGTGAGTAATGGAGCCACCAGGGCAGCCTCTCAGTGAAATATACTTGTGTAGCCTGCAGGCTCAGCCTCATGATGCCAACCCCAGGAGCAGTGACCCCCTCACAGGGCACCACCTCTGCCTGGAAAACCATCCATGTGGTGGGGACAGACAATTCCTTAGAAAGCACCATCTGGATTCAGGAACCTCAGCAGATAGGGACTGAGTTGGAGGATGATTATAACCTAGGGGAGTGGGCTCCAGACTGAACTCGGAGTGGTTTCCTTGGGTCATTTCTAATCTGCCTCAGTTTCCTCATGTAAGATGACAGGAACCCACCTCTTAGGACCTCATTTGTGCAAACACCAAATGTGTGTGCTTGCTAATGTCCACAGCGACACTGGAAAGGGAATATCTCATTTTGCAGATGTGTAAACTGAGGGTTGGAGGAGTGAGTGAGTGTGGCCAACATCATGTAGGTACTAAAGTTGTGGAGCCTGAATTTAAACCAAGAATTGTGGATATTCAGAGGTGTCCACTCCTGAAATTCCACATAGGCTGCTAAGCTTCCTTAAAATGATGTTTGCAACTAAAACCGTCTTAATTTTCTATATAAGCAGTACTCATTGGGTAAATTATCTACTGCAAATTAAAAATCATACTTTCATCAACCCTCCTCAGGCTACTTAGTCTTTTGTATTGCCAAATGGCCTGTGCTTAGGGGATCGTAAATGGATTTTGAAACTAGCTAAAGCAAGTTTAATTCTCATATTAAATCATTATCAAAATAAATCACTAATATAATTCCATAGCCAAATGTAAATTATTTCTGTTCTAAAGCAATACCTCATTTATTGGCCTGAAGAAAGTTGGTTCTGAAAGATAAACAGTCACATGGATGGTAAGAAGAATCTGGGCCCAGAGTCAAGAAATCGAGGGTCTATCTAGGTTCAGGTGTTAGTTGGTTAACTGTGTAATTCATGCAAGTCACTCAATCCCCTTCCCTTTCCCTTTCTGCATCAGTAAAACAAAGAGCTTGGATTAGGTCAGTGTTTCCTCCTCTTTTCAATATGAAGACTTTTTTTTTTCTTAAATGTATAAGCAGTAGCTTTTCCCTGCTCCAAAGACAGCTGTGTTTTTGGAGGCTAATGGTTATGAAAATACATAATAACAAGAAATTAACAAAAATGTTCTCTTTATTAATTGCAACAACATCTTCATAACTTTAACGAGAGTGGTGCCATTACGTTTAAGACATTGTTACTCAGTTTATTGTCAATATGTGGCCCCTGTAAACAATGGCTCACCCTTTGCAATAAACTGTCCACTCCCCTTACCATTCTTTGCCTGTACACTTTGAACCTTTGCATTAAATGGCCTCTAAGATTCTTTTCAGTGTCACGCTTTATTATAAAAGCTTTCTTTTTTCTTTTTTTTTTTCTGTCACCCAGGCTGGAGTTCAGTGGCAGGATCATGTCTCACTTCAGCCTCAACCTCCCAGGCTCAGATGATCCTCCCACCTCAGCCTCCTGGGTAGCTGGGACACGTGTGTGCCACCATGTCAGGCTATTTTTTTGTTTGTTTGTTTTTTGGTAGATATGGGGTTTCATCATGTTGCCCAGGCTGGTGTTGAACTCCTGGGTTCAGGTGATCTGCCCACCTCAGCCTCCCAAAGTGCTGGGATTACAGGTGTGCACCACTGTGCCCGGCCCTATAAGCAAATTATTTCTAAGAAACTACATACCAGATTTCCATTGTTTTGTTTTGAACAATAAAGCAAATTTTCAGTTAGTGATTTTGTTTTGTGCTAAATCACAATCACTGTGCAACAACAGCCACAGATTAATTTATTCATTAGACATACATAACTGAAATCTTGTGCTAGGTTTACAGAGGTGAATAGACTCAATCACTGTCCTCACTGAGCTTTGGTCTATATCAACTCTTTAACAACGATCCTGAGCCCTCCCCTCTTTATCTCCAGCCTCAACCTCCCCGTGGAGCTCCAGTCTCTAATTTCTACCTGACTGCTCAACATTCCACTTGGATATCTAAAATGTATCTCAAAGTTTACACGTGTAAACTTTGTAGCTCACACCCATAATCCTGGCACTCTGGGAGGTGGGAGGATCACTTGAGACCAGGAGTTTGAGACATGCTCGGGCAACATACACAGAACCTGTCACTACAAATATTTAAAAGGTTAGCTGGGCATGGTGGCATATACCTATGGTCTCAGTTACTCCTGAAGCTGGGGCATGAGGATTGCTTGAGCCTAAGAGTTCAAGGTTATAGTAAGCTATGATTGTATTACTGAACTCCATTCTGGGCAACACAGCAAGACCTTGGCTTTTAAAACAATAGAAATGGGACCAGGCGTGGTGGCTCATACCTGTAATTCCAGCACTTTGGGAGGCCAAGGTGGGTGGATCACCTGAGGTCAGGCGTTCGAGACCAACCTAGCCAATATGGTAAAACCCCATCTTGACTAAAAATACAAAAATTAGCTGGGCGTGGTGGCAGGTGTCTGTAGTCCCAGCTACTTGGGAGGCTGAGGCAGGAGAATCATTTGAACCTGGGAGGCGGAGGTTGTGGTGCGCCAAGATTGCACTATTGCACTCCAGGCTGGGCAACAGAGCGAGACTCCGTCAATTAAAACAAACAAAAACAAAAAAACCCCAGCAACAACACACTTAATACATAGAAATCTCTGGATTCCACCCTGTATGCCTGTCAAAATCCTTCTTTCTGTGGCATTCGCCATCTCTGAAATGGTAATACCATTCACCCAAATGCTCAGGCCCAAAAGACTCTTCCTGTTCTGAAATCCTCTCCCTCAAGGTGATATCTGCAGACAGTTGATCACAATGACACAGTTGATCACAATGACCAATATGATCTTCACTCAACGTAAGTTTACTGAATGCCTACTATGTGGTAGGCCCCATATAGACACAGAAGACAGAGGGCAGGCTGACATCACACAACTGATGAGAAGTATTGGGATTGCTATATTGGAAAATCATAGAATAGGGGCTTTATCTTGTCCTGGGATCAGGGATAGGTTTTTGAAAGTGGTGTTCATGAGCTACATCTTCAGAGGAAAAGCCTGTGTCAAAGTGGTGTACTTGTAAGCTAGAAATGTACTCATGAATACTCAAAATATCTGACAGATGAACTTCAGGGTTGAGGGAAAAGTTATGTTCTCACTCCTACAAACCAGAGCAAATCAGAGCTGGGCATAAACCAGACATAGTAAGTTCAGATAGTTGAAGACCAAATGAGCTGCTTAATTTAAACGTAACGCAGCCAGGAAAGCCATTGTGAAACTGGAACTCCACAATGGGCCGGAAAGCAGTTACACTCTGTTTTAAAGCTGCTTTTCAATCCTTTTCCAAAAGCATAAAAATGTTCATATTTTTTGACCCCATAATCTGAACACAGGGAATTCATCCTAAGGAAATAACCCAAAGTATGTGTAGAGATATTCACTACAGTATTATTTACTGAAAAATTAAAAATAAAGAATAAAAATTCACAAAACACAGGCATGGATAAATTATGGCATGCCAGCTGGATAAATGTACCACTGAAGGCATGATTTTTCAAGATTGTATTGCTATATAAAATATGTTCAGGATGTTACATTAAGTAAAAAATATATAGTTTTACCCGTGCTACTCAGAGAGTATATTAGATTATATATAAAATGCATAAAGAATGAGCAGAACATAAAAAAATGAATTAATTTGCTATACAGGACTATGAATACTCTTACCACTGTTGTTTGAACAATTAAAACAATTAAAAATAGAACCAGTCTCCTATATTTCTTTCTTGCTGATCTGGGGCAGGGGTCTGTAAATTACAGCCAGTGGGCCAAACCCAGTCGGCTGATGATTTTTGTAAATAAAGTTGTATGAGAACACAGGCATGCTCACTTGTTTATGTATTACCCATGGCTGCTTTTGCCCTGCAGTAGCAGAGTTAAGTAGTTGTGATAACGACTGCATAGCCCACAAAGCCTAAAATATTTACTATTTCGCCCTTTACAGAACAAGTTTGCCAACCCCTGATCTGGAGTAAGAAAAGATCATGCTTCATTCTAAAATTTACCACATATATAACTGCTACGGTTTATATGTTTGTGTCTCCCCAAAATTCATATGCTGAAATCCTAATCCCCATGGTGATGGTATTAGGAGGTGGTGATTAGATCATGAGGGTGAAGCCTCCATGAGTGACATTAATGCCCTTATAAAGCAGGCTCAAGGGAGCTAATTGGCCATTCCCACCATGTGGGTACATAGCGAGAAGGCACCATGTATGAGGAGGCAGGACCTCGCCAGACACCGAATCTCCTGGAGCCAATCTTGGACCTCCACTGCTCCAAAACTGTGAGAAATAAATGTTGTTTATAAGCCATCCAATTTATGGTATTTTTGTTGTAACAACCATGAATATGAATGAACAAGGATTCATCCATATTTTATATTTTTATCCACTAGTTCTTTAAAAAAACCCCAAACTAAAGAATAAAACCATTCCCCAAAATTATTCTTCCCATTTGTTTCCATTTCAGTGTATATATAAAGCATTAACAGATAGCTTGTTATCTAATTTGAAGCTCAGTTCATTTTTATAAAATACAGACTGGGGAAACGCAACAGAGAAATGCTTCTTAAGTTAAAGATTAGTGCCAAGAACTGAAAACCATTTTTTACAACTTAAGGTTTTGTTTGCTTTTTAAAGCTTCTCTGGCCTTTGGGAAAAATAAACACGTCAGAGTTCCCGGCCATTCTGACTGCACACCTGGACTTCATGGCCATCGCCTTCTTGTGTAAGGTCACTGACACGTGCAGACTACATGGACTTAATTCCTCCAAGCTGTTCCTCCTTGTGCTACAAAAATGCACTGACCCTGGAAGAAAGTTCACCATATTCTATCCAAAGTCCCTCACAAGTTACCAGTGCTGTTAACTGCCTGGCATCTGTTTCCTCTGTTTGCCAACAGGGGAAGGACTGATGGCTATGTTTAGGGTTAACAGCTCATTCTCAGATTCTGCGGGGGGTGGGGCTGGGATCACCCCAAACAGAAACTGATCATCAAAGGTCTTTGATTCCACCATCTTTGAGTCTATAACAAACTAGTTGTTTGATACTAGAATAAATTATTTAAAAATACTGTATAACTTGACAAAGCTCTAGAATTGGATCAAGGAAGTAAAGTCTAAGTCAAAAGTCCCAAATTGGCATTTGGAGGGCTAAATTTGGCTTGCGGACTGTTTTATTTGGCCTACAGAGAATTATTATATTTTTTAATGGAGCTAACATTCAGAAATTGGGAGTTTTCACATAAAAATCCAGATTTCTGGCTTCTTTACATAAAGCACATTCCCACGTGGCTGCTCGGTTGGAGCTGAGTAGCAGATGTTCTTGGATACGGCCTGGACTCACCCGCTGCATTGCTATACTTGCCTGGGCCCACAGGTGGCTGAGGCTGTGACCGTGGGGTAAGTCATCTTTTGGAAAGTTGTTCCAATGTTTCAAGCAGGCAGTGGGACCAACATCAAGTTTAGGAATCAAAATCTTTAAAGTGTTGAGACTGAATTTTAGTTCTGCTTTTCTACTTAGAGGGGGCATCAATTAGGGTGAACCGGCAGATTCTCTAACACCCTTTTAGAAGTGACCTAAGTAAATGCTCACAACATTCATAAAAAGACTCATCTACCACAATGTGCATTAATCAATTAATATCAAGAAATGTTTTATTCTCATGACTCAAGTTCTGTTTATTTCCCCTGACCTACTCTAAAACAATCTAATCTTCAATAATTTAATAACTATATGTTAGCATTTTCTAGAGGCAAGCTACTACACTCTACACGCACAAAGAATTCAGGAATTCTGTGGCCCTAAGGATTTGGTAATTCAGCTGGGAAGAAAACTCCCACACAGACCAAAGAGAAGCTTATAGCTCTAACTCTGTGGCAGGCACTGTGCTCAGAGCGTTCATTCTCAAAACTACTCTATGAGATAAGCACGATTATTATCTCAAAAGAGGAATAAATTTGGGGGCCTGAAAGGATAGCTGGGGTCCAAAGAAGTTGAAGAAAAGTAGCAAAGATGTGTATAAAGTGATATAAGCTATCTAAAAAAAGAGAAATAAATATTTTTATTATAAATAAAGTCACTAAATTTCAGTGGAAGATCACTGGCAAATTATACCATTTGATTACTTTCTACATCAAAGAACACAATTTTCCATTCTTGGAAACATATAATGATTTCTGGTGGTATATGGACATACACTTATTTTAATAGAAATAGCTCATGTTTATTTTAAACGTGATAAAAAGATAAAGATTTGAAAAAGATAATTACACATCAAACTAGTGGTTTTATGGATGATACTGTTTGAGACAAGGATAAGTTAAAAAGTGAGTTGATTTAAAATGGATTTAAAGAAAAACACTAAACATCTGATACTAGATGGTATGCAGGTCTGATAAATACTCTGATGGTGGCATGCAAAATACTGGTGTTTAGAATACACTACCTTACTAGAAGAGTAAAGATACAAGCTATCTACTTACTAATCAGGAAGAATAAAGGTTTCTTTTTGACTGCTTAGTAAAAAATTCAGTTACACTGGGTTGACTAAGAAAACATTCCTAGAGTGTTACCATGAAGCCACCTTCCGGGATCTGGAGAGTAGGAGTAGGGGAAGCTGGGTGAGAATGAAATGCTATCTATTGTTTTAGGAATTTGAATCTGGAAATCTCAGCGTCAAGATTTAGTATGCACTGAAGCTAGTACCTGAAGCAGAAGCAAGGTTCTTCATGCTACTGTCAGCTAGGTGGGCAAAATAACATAAAAACAACAAATATAACAAAATGCAATACATTTTTGTTAACAATAAAAACTGCATCTAACCTCATGGCATAAATGTCTCCACACAGCAACTGACAGAGAATTTTTATTTGCTGCTAACGCAGCCAAATTCAACAGAAGTACAGAGTGAAACTCAGAAAAGCCTAGATTAGATAAAGACCGTGACAGGCCAGAATGCCTTTGCATACAGGGATTTTGCAAGACCCAGGGAAGTAAGACAGTTTAGGTTCACTCACACCTGCCTCCATTTGAATTTGCTTCCTGACTGCCCCCTACCTCCCCTGAAAAAGCCCTATTTATGGCATATATTTTTAAAACTTCAGAAACTCAAAGAGCAATTAATTTAGGCTGCTGTAATGCTTAAGACACTTCTATATTTCTATTCATCAATAAACTGAATTCTTTGTGTTTATAAGCAGGAGGTAAGTTATGAGGAAGACCAGGCATCCAGCTTTTTACAAGGATATTGGTCTTTAAGAGATTGAGAACGTTAGTTGCATGTTAAACAATTTTCTGGAAATATATCACAATAGAGAAAATGGCATTTATTTTGTCAGTGAAGTACTGAAAATGGTTAGTAGAAATAACATATTAAGCCACTTGGGTGTGTTCCTTTGAGTGAGTTTTTGTGTGTGTGCGTGGGGAAGAGAATCCTCAAAAGGCATTGCTTGAGTGATGATGACAGTACGAACAATAAACCTAACAGTATTTACTGGATGCTTCCTATGTACCAGGCACTGGTGCTACACAAGAATTACCTCATTTACTCTTCACACTAACCCTATGAGGGAGTACTTCTATCATTCCCACTTTATGTATGGAGAAACAAAGGCATGAAGAAATCAAGTAAACTACAGCTAGCAAGTCACAGAGCTGGGATGTGATCCTAGGTAGAACAACTCCAAGCTTTTGCTCTTAAATGCTTGTCCCCCAGGTGCCTTCTAAGCAAGATTGTTCTGGGTTAAACATCAGGGATTTTGTACTGCTAACTGCTGTCTGCAACTCCAGAGCCTGAAATGAAATTCTCAGGTGTCCAAGGAAAGGCAGAGGCTACAACTGGTGTTTCCTCTCCACTGTGCCCTACAGTGTGCTCAGGCACTTCTTTAAATAACTGATTTTCAGATATATGAAGAATGTTTGTAAGAAGGAGCACCAGTTTGTAGTCTGCAGAGAGGGCCCACATGTCTTAGTCCAGCTCTATGGAAATGGACAGAGACAAGGCACGGTTCCAGAATCATGCATATGTGACTGCTACTCATGGGGCAGGAGCTAGGAGGACTCAGGTGTTTTTGTGAAAGGCCATACAGATGCTATTAATATCTCATTTCATCCTCACTAGAACCCTACAAAGTATGTAACATGTCCCATGTTACAGATAGGAATAGTGGACTTTGGTCATCTGCACCAAATTATACACTTAGCAAGGGGTAGATCCAGCATTTGAATCTCTACCTCCAATTCTTCTGTCCCTCCTAGCATATCGCCTAAGAGAGACTGTGATCCTGTTTAAAACTACAACCAAGAGTAGTGGCTAAGTTCACAGGCTGGAGCCAGAATGTCTGGGTTTGACCAGCTCTGCCACCGACTTGCTACATGACTGAGGGCAAGTCGCTTATTTTCTCTGTACCTCTTTCAGTATCTGTAAGATGCGAATAATAATTGCACCTATCCTACTGGATTGTATTGAAGAATGAATGTACTAGTATTTGTAAAGGGTTTAGCACAGTGCTTGGCACATGGTAAATATTTACTTAAGTGTGTGAAATAAATAAAAATGTAAAACTTTCTCTTACATGGGCACTTAATACACAGACGACAAATAAACCAGGGTAATAGATGTGTCATCATGGAAAACTTATATAAATCAACTCTCGCAGTGGCCAATGTAGCAAGCCCACCACAAACACTGCTGTGGGACCTGATAGCTTTCCATCTGAATTGCTGATGTGAAGAATACATTTGGAAGAGTCCTGGACTTTAGTCTCAGATCTGACATGAATTCCTGTGTGACTTGGAGACAGCATTTCACTCTTCTGGGCCCTGCTTCTTCCCAGGTGAAAAGCTGCTCCGGTGACCAGGCAGCATGGCATGGGGAAGGAAAGAGCCGAGAAATGGCGTCCAAGCCCCACAGGGTCTGGTTCTCCCATATACAAATTTTATAACTTTGGACGAAACTGCTTTATTTCTTTGCATCTCTATTTCTTCTAAAATGGAGAAAATGGTGTCTGTCCCCTTATTTCACAGGGTTGAGGGCAAGTAAGAAAGGGAAGGTTAGAGCCCCTTTGCAAACAGAGCTCTCCACGGGCATCTCCTTTGCTGGGCAACAGGTGGATACTTAGTAAGTATTCGTGGTTTCCAAGTCACTGTAAAAATCTAAAAAATAAATAAATAAATACATAAACAGATGTTTGTGGAAATGACGTGCAGCACCTACCATTGTCTGATGTAGTTTTCCTTGTTTGTTACTTGTTTCTCCATCCCCCTAGAAGCTAAGGTTTCTGAAAGCAGGGACATCTCTGTCTACATCCCTGCAACTGGTAGAGTCAGTACTTAATAAATACTTATTGACTGCATTTGTGGAAAATATGAATACATGAACCAATGAATAAATGACTCTGAAGTTATATGAGAAGCAAACAAACGTACCTAAAGATATTAATGAAAGTCCAAAGTCTTAAGAAACAAGGTATGTAGGACTAAAGCTCTTGGTGTATTGTATCATCTGACTCCTCTAAATTCTTTTCTTTGGAGAGGTGGTTTGGGCGGACAAATGGCCGAGTTAAGATACTACAGGGTTGTTAAATTAACATACTCAGCAGGTCCACAGACTTTCTAAAGCTGAATACCAACCGGGATAATTAAAGGCCAGAGCCTTCTTTTTTAATTGACTCTCCAATAAACTACCTGCTGACAAAGGCATAGTTAAGTTGATTCCTGCAAGAATAAAGAAACTTTTCTCTTCCATTCTTAATTTTTTAAAAAGTCCCCACTTTCCCCTCTAGCTCAATGAGCACTTAAATTCACCAGAATCAAAAGGAAAGTTACCAAATATATATATGTATTTTAAACTAAGCAACATCCTTTCTTCCCAGCAACCAATTCATGAAGACACGGAAGTGGCTTGTGCTGAGGAAGGCATTTGGAGGGAGCTATGGGGGCGGGGGAGGTGGTCACACCAGCTCTTCCCCAAGGGACGGAGAAGTGCCCAGGAGCCTCCCTCATTACTCTCCATCCCTGTGGTCTAAAATAAAATCTGCCGTCTAAAATATACTGTTCTAAAAATAGGGAGTTTGGCTTAAATACAACAGTTGGTGTTTTGATTTTTAAATTATGTGCAAAAAATTATGCTTAAGACCCAGAGAGTATTAGTAAGTAATTCAAGGAGGTTGCCATTTTATTTTGATTCCAAAGTTCTAAAATATTTATTCTCTCAGAATCTGAGGAAAGGTGAAAAGAGACAACAGAAGGGGGGTAATATGATGTAGAAGGCTTAAATTCCAGTTTGAAAGTGAAAGGCAGCTAAACATTTCTAAAGCAAATAAAACACTTTAAAAGTGTGTGTGTGTGTGTGTGTGTGTGTGTATTTCGTGGCGGGGCTGTGCTATAATTCACTATAAATAAGTCGAAGAAAAACTGGCGAGTTTCACCTTAGTTACTCCTATCTTTCCTGATGTGATTTTGGGATCCAACTTCTATGCACACAAAACTGCAAATAATTCCTAACATGCAGTTTTCAAAGCATAAGGAATCTTTTTTTTTTTTTTTTTTTTTTTTTTTTTTTTCCCGCTTTTGCCTCGGCTGGAGTGCAATGGCACGGTCTCGGCTCACTGCAACCTCCGCTTCCCGGGTTCAAGTGATTGTCCTGCCTCAGCCTCCCGAGTAGCTGGGACTACAGGGGTGTGCCATCATGTCCAGCTAACTTTTGTATTTTTAGTGGAGATGGGGTTTCACCATACTGGCCAGGCTGATCTCGAACTCCTGACCTCAAGTGATTTGCCCACCTTAGCCTCCTGAAGTGCTGGGATTACAGGCATGAGCCACCGCGCCCAAACCATAAAAAATCTATTGAGTGTTCGATGGCCCAAGACTGTATCATCTTTGGAATAAGAGTTTTAAAGCCTCCCTCATCAGGCATCAATCATAACCAGAATGTATTTTCAGAAAGGTGTGCTATTATAGTATCTTGATTAATGAATATTAATTTCACATGAAATTGGGCTATTTTAAAAAAGCTTTCACTTAATGAGAATGAGGTGGGTGAGTAGTGTTATAAGAAGCAAGTATTAATGCTATCTCCTTCTGGACAGAAAGACTGAAGTACCTAAAAAGTTTGATTTTACATGTGAACTTTAGCAACACAATTTTCAGCTCATCTCTAGACTATAAAGATTTGGACTTGTGTGTGGGTGGCATCATGTGTGGACCACAAAAGTCACTATCTCTCCTCCTCTGCCCGGAACAAACACCCACAAACTCATGGAGATGCTCTGAAGGTTAAACTAGATCTTCTAATTGTCCAGGAACGTATGCTATGCAAACAATGTTGGCTCCCTGTGCCAAGGCAGAGCTATTGTGGGACTTGAGGCTGCTGGCTATGAGGATGGTGGGGAATAGTTCTATTCACTGGGGCAAAGTGGGAACCCAAAAGAGGGTGGCTGAAATGTTTTATTATCCTAATCTTCAGAGAACAAATAATTACAGAACATTCTATATCAGAACAAGAGCCTGTTAGTCTGCGTGGGGAAGGGGGGGCAGGGAGAGAAAAGGCAGAGGGCACAGATAAAGAACTTTCCTTTCTTGGGGGCAGGGAAAGGAGAGAACCTAAAGAGTGGACTACAATTCACTTTTCGAAGGAGTTTTCTATTTGTAATATGTTTCCTTTGAAAAGTGGAAGTTCTGAGCGTTTGGGAGTTTGGTTATAGATCAAGAAATTCTTAGCTTTCCAGAGTTTGGTGGCTACCAATCAAAGGTCAATCAGATATGAAAATCAGAGTAGTCCTGAAACCATACCATAGGCTACTGGGAAGATGTAACATGCTTTATAAAAAAAAAACTATAATCTCTTGCATGCATTTTTCTCTTCAGTGAACACAAGGGATATGAGTTCTTTAAAAGAAGTAGCAAGAAGGGCACAAAAAGCAGAAATCAGGGCTTTGGGGGACAAGAAGAAGAGAGGGTGGAGGAAGAAGTACAGCATCTCTTGGGATGGCAGCTGTTTTATTTGCACCCTCGAAGAGTTCCTGAAATAATTAATATGCACTGCCATTCTTGTTTTTCCAGTGGTGATTTCATCCAGTCCCTATAGAAACTCAGAATTAAATGTCATGGTTTTGTGTTTTGGAAAGCAAAACTCTCCCCCAAAACAAGGGAGTTCTGAATACTGCTGAGAGCATGTGAGATCTGAAAAGTCTGCAGAGTGCTAATCATTAACATGCTACTTTTGGAGGCAGGACTGCCCCTTTCTTTGCTATCACATTTCCTTCTATTTGATCCTGCCCTGTCCTGGTTTACTTTCTGTTTCTCCCACTCATTACCACGCATTCTTCCGTAACACATGTGAAGTCCAGAATAGCCTCTCCCTTTCGGTTGGCCAACTCAACACTTCCCTTACAAACTCTCCTTTAAAAAAAATCATCTGACTTATTTTCCAAGGCCTTTCCCTCTTCCCGCTCCCCTGGAGGGCGGGGTGGGGGAAACAACCAAACCCTCCATTTCTTCCTGAATAATGCAGGAGAATAAAGCAGAAGTAAGGTCTATAGACATTACTTACAGTAACTGCAAATAAAAAGGTCTAAGAACAGTCTGCTAATTTGGAGGCAGACAGATTTGGGTTCACATCCTGCCTTTGTCATTTGCACATGGTGAGACTATGGATAGGTTGCTTAACCTTCCCCTAAACCTCCGTTTTTTCCACCTGCAAAATGGAACTTTACATTAGGGTAAAATTATTATTTTAAGATAACAGTATTAGGAGTTTTAATGGTAAAGAAAAGCCCTTCCAGGGCTGTAAAGGGAATTAAATGAGACAAAGCACATGGAGTGCCTGGAACACAGTAAGCGCTCAATAAATGTTTGCTGCTACTGATGATGATGCAAATTCTTTGAGGAGAAATGTCAGCCTTTCCGCCACTGCATGTATAGTAACAAGGATTCAGTGCTTCTCAAAGCTAAAAGACAGTACCAGGAGGAAGGGACTGGGTACAATTGTTCGCTGATTGCAGCCCCCAGGAAGCACGTCTCAGAGGCAGCCTGCAGAACAGAGGAAAGGGCTTATTTTAGGAGCCTCTGGTCAGGACAGACTGGTTGATCTGGATGCCACACCCAGCAAGGCAGCCTCAGCCACACGCTTCTCTCCACAGGCTATCGGCATTCCCAGTGGGATGCACCACAGCCCCAGACTCCGGGAATTTTACCCACAACTTGTTCCCCTCTCCTGATCTCCCTTCTCCCTTTTGGAGACCTCAAGGCTTGAGAGAAATGAAAAGCAACAGCTCTGCCTGACAAATAAGGTAAGGACTCTGCCTCTCAGGTGCTGAGTCACTGGTTAGGAACTGTCCCATCTACAGACTCTCCCAGAAAATTACACAAAAACACAAAGTTGGGCTCCAAACCTTGGGCACTCTGAGAAAGGCTCTGATTCACCAGGGTGTGCTTCAGAACTGAAACTCTGGGGACAGAAGGTACCCACTGCCCAGCCTGCCAGCAACCTATCTTTCTTTAAACAACAAAAACGAAGCAGAAAGAGGAAAAAAGCCTGAACCTTTCCTAATAAGGTAATACCACATGCCATTTCTAGTTTCAAATTGCTTGGCACGCCAGGATCATATGACATTCACTGCAGCTACTGCTTCATGCTTGTGTGAGGCTCTCCAGGAAAAATGAGAGAGTCTTTGGTGTGCCTCTGGGGATTATAAACGAATAGGGAACATGCTTTGCCAGTGGAACCCCACATTTTCCTGATTCACCACACTTGCCTCACATTCCTCTTTCACACTGCTGCCTGCAGGGCTCCTGCTTTGTGGGCTCAGGCATTGTAAAAGTTCTCAGGTTGCTTTGTATGCAGGTTTTCTCTCTCCAAGGAGGTGCACGCTTTTTAAGGGCAGAAACACTCCTTTATTTCTTTTGTTTTACCCTGCTATGCTTATCACAGCGCAATCCACCCAGCAGTTACTCAATAAATGCTTGATGACAGACTAGTGCTGACAATTTTACAGATCAGTAGGTGATCATTTTATATCATTAGCCCCCAACTTACAAATCGGCAGGGTTTCAAAAGTTGGTTTCAAAGAAGGTATTTATGGAGCATATTTTCCCATAGAAACAGTGTTATAACTGGGGCTTAGGTTTCCAGGCCCACTTATTTCTCAGAATATCCTATACCTACTTATATGTGGTCTTACTGAGCTCTCTCATTTGCCTCAGACTCACATTAGACTGCCAGTACATGCGCAGGATGTTCTTTCAGTTACAGCAATGCTGACTTGCACAAATTTCCTTTCCCACTTATTAGTCGTATTTTCATATTTCATATTTCATGACACTATATGTAGCAGCAGGTAATAAATTACTCATCATATACTTTAAAAATAACACTAACCGGTAAGGAGTTATTTTTGTTCCTCATTAAAAAATATGCATGCACTTCTGTTTTTCCTTTTATATTAAAATATTTTCCAACAATTTTTAACCTCAGTTATTATTTGGGCCACTCCAGACTTTCCCAACCATATGCACACATTGACCCCCTCACCCACCCACCCACCCACACATCCACTCATAGTCTAATTATAGCCTCCAGGACTGCCTATTTACATGGATACACACACACACACACACACACACACACACACACACACACACACAGAGTAAAATGCATTCTGGGCCACTAAAAATATTTATTATCCATTATAGAAATGAATGACATTAGCTTTCAAAGTAAAAGCTATAGTTGTTCAACAGAGAGGCAGAGTCTGTGAGCCACTTCTCACCACAGCATAGGGAGAGTGTTTAATGGTCTGCCTCTGGGAATAATACAGTATCTGAAGAAAAAAGCTTGCAGTGGCTCAGGGGGCAGGACAATCACCTTCAGTTGCCTGTCCCACAGTGAGGGTCTCCGCCCAGTCTCCTCCAGAGCCTCGAGAGTGGCAGCTCTGGGGGAACACTGTCCCCTGTCCAGGGTGGGGTCTTCAAACAGGTCAGGGTTGCTGTGTTTGGGGTTATGAGTACAAAAGAACATGCACACAAATGTTGACTGGTGTATTGGTTCTTGGATACTTAGGTAACCTGAAAAGCCATACCTTGACCCTTATTCCCATTCAATGGCATCCTGAAGAGAAATCTAAGTGATTTTCCAGCATGGCTTGCGAGACATCTCTTGTGTCTCTAAGGCTGGCGGAAAGAGTTATCATGCAGATGCGCTGGAAGAGTCAAACCCAAACAATAAGCAAACAGAAACCTCTCTCAAGCCTAATGTGCTGAACACGTGTACTAAATGAGATGAGCCTCTCCCCATTTTCTGGAGTTCACAGCTGTCTTTCTAAGCTAAGTTGGCATTTAAGTGGCACAACAGAGATGCCAGGTTAATGGCTGTGAAGGATGACAAGTATCAGTATGGTTGTATTACATCTGTCTTTCAGTAAGAGTTACTACCAAGACAAGAAACTGCAGTCTCCTCCCTGCCCCATAGCACCTCATAGTTATTCAATGTGGCCCATCCTCAATTGATTACGCTGACCCTTTAATGAGAAGTTCTGATAACCATATTCTTGTTAGCAGGCCTTTTCTTTGATCAGCTGTTACAGGAAATCTAACATATACTCCTTCACTCTCCCACCATTTGGAGAAATATAACTGACTCAATGCAGTAACTAAGTACCCCGTATTCATCTTTCCTTGGCGTTTCAGGATGTTGCTCTGGTTCCAGGTCTCACTTGAGAGAAGAGGGCAGCTGTATATAAGTAGCAACTATAAGAGACTGGTCTGAATGTACCAGGATCACAACAGACATTTTGAAAGTTTACTTTGATTGTTTACTTTGTCTCTGAAAAATGCCAAGCATGTAGGAGTTTGGGGTTAACAAGTCGCATGCAGTCAGATCCCCCTTCCGTTGAGCTATTATTCCAATTTAAGGAATGCAGACATGTGGCATGGAGGTTGCCTCTTTTCCTCTTGCACTCACGGTAGACATCCCTAATGGATCAGCACTCACAGCAGCTATCACTAATGAGTCATGGTGTTCTTTCCTGTTGGGCCCAGACGTGAGTTAATTAATACTTCTTTTCAACACCTCGCTCCAATCACATAAGTTGGAAACAATGAACTATTTTTGTTCTAATTGATTTCATATACTTTCTTTCCTTGAAGCAACTGATAGTTGACTAAGGTATCATTACCTTATTTTAGCAACATTCTCTCTATACTTCTTAGCTAATTCCTCCACTAATCTGAGCTATAAATAATATGGGCTATCATCCATTGCCAGACACTGTTAGACACTAAGTGCCAATTTACGTCCCTGTGTCCTTACGAAAATCTCAAGGCAGGGAAAGGTGGCTCAAATCTGACCTGTATTACGGCTTCCAGTAACCTTCCCAGGTGACTGCTACCCTGAATTAGCGGCCTCCCCTTTGCTTCCTACAGTGTCACCACTGCATTCACTTTGTGGTACTACAATGGTCTGTCCATGTATCCTCTTCCCTCCTTAGCTCACAACATGTCTTACTCACCTAGAACAATGCGGAATACAGAGTGGGTGTTTGGTAATTATGTTGAAAGAATTTTTTTTTAAAGTTCTTGTTTTCAAATGCAAGTTGAGCATCCCAAATCTGAAAATCCAAAATCCTTCAAAGTCTGAAACTTTTTGGGCCCTGACATGACACCCAAATGAAATGCTCACTGAAGCATTTCAAATTTGGGATGCTCAACTGGTAAGTATATAATGTAAACATTCCCAAATCTGAAAAAAACCTGAAATCTGAAACACTTCTGGATCCAAGCATTTCAGGTAAGTGATTCTCAATCTGTACTTGCTGAGTTTCAATTCATGCCCTACAGTGAACATGACCTGTGACAAACCCTGCGACTGGATGAAATTTTACTTCCTAAAGTAATGAGTGGTGGGCAGGCCAGCTAGAATTGAGGTGAGGGCTACGGCAACCCCAACACCTTCCTTGAATCAGCTGTTTGCATGCACCTCCTCTCCAAGCATGGAAAGCATTCACAGCTCAGCTTCTGCCTCCATGCTTCACTGCTGGGTTTGCTGTTTGCCTTTCTGTGCCTCCCACACTGGACTGTGTGCTGTATCCCTAGCACTTAGTAAAGTGTTCGGTCAGTGGTGAATAAAGATCTTTGAAGGGTCTGTACTAAAGAGACCACTGGCCTGAGACTGGAGAACAGGGAGCTACTTCTAGAACTGCCCTGATCCCCTTGGGTGGTTTCTGTCTGGGTTGTTTCTGTGGTGTCGGTGAGAGAATGCCTGCCCAGCAGGACAGGTGGCGGGTGTTAAGCGTGGCAGTGGTATCTGAGCACTCCGCCAGGGTAAAGGTAGGCGCTCCCTTCTCCTCTTCAGGAGGCTGCCCTACACGGGCTGGTGTTGTCATTCCAGCATTCCCGCCCCTTTGCCCACTCTCCTCTGGGCCACTTTGTGCAGTTCAGTGTGACAACTTGCTGTTCCCGCTCGTGCCCAGAGGGTTGTGAGCTCCCCATCTCTGTGCACAGTATTTCCTTTCCTTCATCTCTCCTCACCTCCAACTCTGCACAAATTCCTGGGCAGATGGAGGGCAAGCTCTTGGTCTGGCCCACAGGCGCTGTGTGCTGTGACTGCTCGGTCACCTCTTCAGTTTGGTCCTGACCACGCCCAACTCCCACACACTAAGCTCCGGTCATACCTGAACTCACCATTCCTGTCACCACCACAAACCTCCGCCTACTGTTGTGGTCTCCAGTTCAGGGAGTGGCACTGTCATCTGGGCAGCTGCCCAAGCCAGACACCCCAGAGTCATTCAGGACTCCCCACACCTCCACCACATCCCTTCTTCTGCCTCTAAGTCTTGCTTAAGCCACCTCAATATTTCTCAAATTAGTGTATTTTTACCCTACTGCCCCACCCCAGTTGAGACTATAAGCAGCTGGCCACTGGATCACTGTAGCACAGCCATGGTTGTCTAGCAGGTCTCACTATCTCCCCACAGAACCCCCTCAATCCACTCTGCACACCCAGAGTGATGTTTCGGTAAAGAAAAGTTGACGTGACCCTCCTCTTTTAAAGCTCTGTCCACAGTTTAGACATTGCTTCCTGCAGGAAGCAGTGCTGATGCAGGAAGCCACAGCACCTCCGTCTCTCCCATCAGGACACCGAGCACACCTGTGGGTCTTCTGCGTTAGAGGCCACTCCGTGAGGGCTCCCTTGCTCTCCTCTGAGCAGTGGAAGGTTTTTAATCACTCCTTCTGTTGCACGCACTCCAGCCTGCTACTTGACGGCCATCTACTCCCTCGTCTCTGCTGGTAGAACAAGTTCACTCTTTCCTCATGTGATGAGGGTAAATCCAGATTGGTCTAGGCCACAGGGATGGCCCCAGACCACTTATGAGTGTTTAGCGGTGGGCATGTGCCCCAGTTCTGACCAGCCAGACATGAGGGGAGGTCGGCTGGGGAGTTCTGAAAGGTCTCTTCATTCATAGAGAGATGTATAAGAAACAGTTCTTTATCCGTCTGCCTTGGCGTTGTTATGAGAGGATGGGATGCCTACAACCTTTCTGTACCTAGGAGGAGAGCTTGCTGATGCTCTGAGGATAGCAGAATAGGTGGAAAGAGCTTGATGGTGCTGGGCTTCTGAATTGCTGAACTGGAAACAGACTCTACGTGGACTTCTTTTTCTGTGAGATGGTAAGTCCCCTTTGGTTAAGGCCATTTTGAATTGGGTTTTCTGTTACTTGGAGTTCAAACAGATTACAGATTCTTGGGCACTTTCACTGCCTATTTTGTCTTAGAGGTACTTACTAGGTATAAATCTGTTTCTTTTTTTTAGACTGTGGTCTTTTTAAGGGCAGCATTTGCATTTTGATAGAACCTTGTATCTCCCAAAGGCTGGTGGCTTGTCCTATTCTTGAGCTTGAATGAAGAGCCAGCACCGTCTTCTGGCCTCACACTATAAGGTCTCACAACCTGTAGATGGGCCTTCTTCAGGGGCTTAATTTGCTTCATTTATTTTTACAAACGTTCAATGTAGGAAGAAACATGAGCAAAATATAAAAGCTCTACAGTCCACTTTAGGAGGCAAACCTATCACATCCATCCTTACATACCTCACTGTACTCAACACATGCTTTGCGCAAAGTGGATACTCAAAATGTTTGCTAAATGAATAATTTAATTTGCCTCCGATGAGTCAAGAGCACTTAGGACTTTTATAACATCCTAAGGTCATAACGAACAGTAATTACCAACAAATAGTGCTAAATATATCCTGGTTCTAGGAGATCACTAGTGGTAAGTTTTTGTTTGTTTATATGAGAGCTTTGATCCACCAAGATGCTAAAGCCTTAAAATAGAACAAGGAGAACTAGGCTTTGTACAGTGAAGCAAAAAAAATAAAATTTGAGCAGCAGAGCTGCCCACTGGATGTGGGCTGAATGCCCATCTTACTTGGGCCTGGCCTTGGGGCTCAACCAGGTAAGACTGACCCATTTTCCCCAAGGGGTTTAGAGTCTGAGGGTGGGAGGAAGAAAAACAGACAACTTCAAAAGAGTGCAGTAAATGTTATAATAGGTAAGCTAGAGGGTGCAACAGAGATTCCAAGGCCAGACCTGATGCACTGAGAAGGTCTCTCAGAGAAGTATCTGAACACAAAGGGTAAGTCTATCATTTAGGAAGGGACAAAAATAAACAATAAAAATAAAAAGAAGAGTAGCATGATCAGGTCTGTAGTTTACAAGAAGCGGATTCTGACTGTAATATGAGGTAGGAGAGACAAGGCTGAAGTCAGGGAGGCCAGTTGAGGGGCTGCTACAGTAATTCACTGTGGAATACCACAGGTTTCTCAGGCTGGAAACAGGTTAATGACAAATAATGTCAGGCCTGGGTTTTCAAGAGCATGTGGTGCTGTGGCTGCTGCTCAAAGGATGCTGGCTCTGGACACCAGCTTCCCATCTTCCGGGTTCAGGTTGGGGAGTGGGTCTGACTTGGAGGCAACATGGTAGAATGTGATGGTTTTAACCTGGTATGAGCATGAGTTCACGTGTCTGTGCATACGTGTGTGATGTGATGCTCTGCCTCCTAATTTACCACATCCCAGTTAGGTGAGCACAGGAATGGCTCTGGTCCCAGCATGGCCACAGATTCCTCTGTGATCTAGTTCAAGGGGTCATACATCTTTGACCCCCACTTTTTCACAGGTCCTATCAAGAGGCTGGGCCACACAATGTCTAAAACCAATCAACTGGTGTGCCTGGGTCATCTGCACTGCAAGGTTTATGATTCTCTGGACCAGGGTTCTAAGCCGGTGTACCCTGCTGAGGTTCAGGTATGCCTCAGCCCCAGGTGGCCAGGCAGGGCCTGGACCATCCAGAGCCTCCAGCTGTGGGCATCTTCCTCCATGCTATAATATGACTTTTCTAAGTGTGCCATTCAGGTGGAGCATCCCTTATTCAAAATGCTTGTCACCAGAAATCTTTTAAATTTTTGGATTTTTCTCAGATTTCGGAGTATTTGCATATACATAGTGAGATATCTTGGGCATAAGACCCAAGTCTAAACTTGAAATTCATTTATGTTTCATATACGCCTTACACACAGAGCCTGACGATAATTTTATATACTTTAAATATTGTATATGATACAAAGTTTGTACACACTGAACCATCAGAAAGCAAAGGTATCAGATGGGGAATTTCCCACTTCTGGTGTCATGTCAGTGCTCAAAAAGTTTTGAATTTTGGAGGATTTCAGATTTCTGGATTAGGAATGATCAACCTACATGAGGAAATTGGCAGGAAGCACCACTCTAGACAAGAGAAAGGAAAACATTTGCATGAGCCCAGAATCCCCTTTGGCTCATCACTCGTCTCCTTCCATCACTCAAGTGTCCACCAGCTCTTTAATGACAAAGCCAACATCAACCTGCTTCCAGCTGCATACTGGCAAGGCAACCAAAGACCGACACGGCTGGAAGGTGCCAAGCAGTAGGGCCAAAGGGACTGTCACAAATGGGAGCCTTTCCACTAGGGCTTTCTACCTCATGCCCTCCTGCCTTCTGGGGGACCTTGCACTATATTGACTGTTGCCTTCCCTCCAGAAGCTCCAAACTTCCTCTCCATCTCCTTTGATATCTGTGATTTTGGTCACAGTGGAAAAAGAATCTTGTATTTAGAGGAGAAAAATTCAGAAGGAAAAGCACCGCTTTATTTGAGAAGGCTGAACTAGGGGTCCCCAGGGACACTGGGGAGCGTTGAGAAGTTCTGAGAAAGATTTGAGATGGCTCAAGTTCTGAGAAAGATTTGAGATGGCTCAGCTCACTTAAAAAGAAAATGCAGCAATGCAGAAATGGACAGGGGTTATATAAACAAGTCTCAGGGCTCAGAATTGCAGGTCCGAAAAGGAGGTTTTAGCTTTGGGTTTCCTTTTTTTTTCCTGAGACAGAGTTTTGCTCTTGTCACCTAGTCTGGAGTGCAATGTCACGGTCTTGGCTCACTGCAGTGTCTGCCTCCCGGGTTCAAGCGATTCTCCTGCCTCAGCCTCCCACCACCACGCCTGACTAATTTTTGTATTTTTAGTAGAGGTGGGGTTTCACCATATTGGCCAGGCTGGTCTCAAACTCCTGACCTCAGGCAGTTTGCCTGCCCAGGCTTCCCAAAGTGTTGGGATTACAGGCATGAGCCACCACGCCCAGCCCTAGCTTTGGGTTTCCTATTGCAGCAACACATTAGAATAAACAACCAACCAAACCCTTGGGACTAAACTATTACACCTAGAGAAGGATTATTGTGGCCTGGGTCCTGCTGTCCCTCCTCAGACTTAGTATTTCGCCATGATGATGAAATACCATCGGCTGGTAGCAGCGGCCAGCTCGCTAAGCTGGGCAGCCGACCCTCCTCTGCTTTTCATACAGCTTGGCATTGGCCTGGTGTCAGGATTGGGGAGCATGCTGGACAGGGGCTGAGTGGCTGCCATATGCACACTGGAGCACACACTGATGGTACAGCAGAGAGGTCTGGGCTCATCGCTGTTAACCCATCAGCTCTGGCTTTTAGATGCTTGAGAGATGAGGCTGGACACAACTACACCAGAACAAACCTACCCAAAAAAGTCCTTGACAGAAAAACATGAAGCAAACAAAATCAGCTAAGATGCTCCCCGTGGAAGTGTGACTTGAAAACATTCGCCTTTTCCTGACTGCTCCAATGGAGGAATACCTTATTACTAACAAAAAGTTAGGAGTGATGTATGGGAGCTAAAAAAGTAGACCTCATGGAGGTACAGTAGAATAATGGTTACCAGAGGCTGGGAAGAGGGGATGCAAAGTTGGTTAAGGGGTACCAAAATACAGTTAGGGAGAAGAAGTAAGTTCTAGTATCTGACAGTACAGTAGGAAAATTAGAGTCGACAACAATTTATTGTATATTTCAAAACAGCTAAAAAAATTGCAATGTTCCCAACACAAACAAAAGATAAATGTTTGAGGTGATGGATAGCCCAATTACCCTGATTTGATCATTACACAATGTATACATGATCAAAATATCACATGTACCCCCCAAATCTGCACGTTATACAACAATAAAAAATGTTTTAAGAAGTTAGGGGTGAAATCCAGCACATGAAACAGCATATACATCCTACAGTACTAAATGCAGGCCAGAGGGCGTGTGGCTTTCGGAGGGAGGAGCGTCAAGGTCTCTATGGTTCCTGCGTAGACAGTCTTCTCCGTGTTGGCTAACTATAGTCTGATAACTACTCACCTCAGTAAACATTCGTCAAGTGCCTAACGGCATCCAAAGTACTGTGGGAGACAATACGGTGCAGCCATTAAGAAAACGAATTCTGGGCCAGCGCGGTGGCTCGCGCCTGTAATCCCAGCACTTTGGGAGGCCGAGACGGGCGGATCACGAGGTCAGGAGATCGAGACCATCCTGGTTAACACGGTGAAACCCCGTCTCTACTAAAAAATACAAAAAAAACTAGCCGGGCGAGGTGGTGGGCGCCTGTAGTCCCAGCTACTCGGGAGGCTGAGGCAGGAGAATGGCGTAAACCCGGGAGGCGGAGCTTGCAGTGAGCCGAGATCGTGCCACTGCACTCCAGCCTGGGCGACAGAGCGAGACTCCGTCTAAAAAAAAAAAAAGCGAATTCTGGAATCAGGTAGGCCTGGGTTTGTGTTTGGACTCTTTCACCCATTCTCCGTGTGACCTGAGAAAGCTATATAACCTCTCTGTGCCGTGGTTTCCTCATCTGTAAAACGAAGGTAATACTAATACTGACTTTATAGGATTATTGTGAGAATACTACTTAAAGCTCCTAGAATAATGCATGATCTCTACTAAGTACTTAGTATCTGTTGGCTGTTATTATTATAATCTTGGTGCACCTCAATTTCTCCATCTACAAAATGGACATAAGAACTGTATGTACCTCACAGAGTTGCTGTGAGGGTTAAATGAAATCATGCAAGTATGATGTTTTGTATAATACCTTATGCATAGTAAGCACGCTATAAATACTAGTCATTGTTATTCCTAGAAGTTTCCCCAAATTATTTTAAAAAGAAGGCACCTAGATCTAAATGACAGTCCATGTAACAAAGAAATCCCTTCCTTGAGCAATCTCAGTGAAGGCCATTTTTTAACGACGTTCACTCTCACTTCCCTCCACTCTGGGTCCCAGTCATGTAAAAAACACTCTGCTTTGTGTTGACTAAGCTCCACAGTGACATTCCAAGGAGCTCTGGTGTCCCTCCAAATATTCGAGGCTGCCCTTTTAACCTGATACTGATACCCTGTCCACTCTACTGTTTAAGGGGCTATTTAAAAATTTGGCTTTGTAAAACAGGGAGCAAGGCAGAAAGCCTGCAAAGCTTTAGCAGTTGGCGTGGCAAGGAACAGAAAAGCAGCATTTTACAGTATCAAATACCAGAAGCAGCCCTCATAGCCACTAACTTTGTAGTGCTCTTCCCTCACTGTGGCAAAGTGCCGAGCATGTTACATGCATTACATTACTGAAACCAAGGCCCTGTGACGTTCCAGTGTGTCCAAGGTGCTAGCTGGTATGAGCATAGCTGTGGGCTCTAATCTATGGCTTCGCTTCAAAGTCCATGCATGCAAATCCTGGGCAACTCCCTGCGTTTCCAAGGCAACCCAATCAAGTCATCCAGAGGTAACTAGCTTCCAATAACTGTATAAGCTCACTCCCATCATTTGGCAGGTTGGTAGGGCAATCAGTTCAATTTATTTTTATTTTTTTGCTTTCTCTGATATTTGACCAACCACGACACCTAGTGGCCAGTGGAGCACAAACATGGGTTGCCCGAAAAGGCTGATGGACGGGTGACCTTGTTCATGATCAGGAAAAACATGATGGATCGTGTTCAAGGTGAAGAAACCAAATGAAGAAATGAAGCAACTTGCTTAAAGTCAAAGCTAATGTAGAACTGTGTGGAAATACTGAACCTTAGCGTTAGCGCTCGTATTCTGATTCAGACTTGGCCTAATTTGATCCTCAGCAAGATACCTTCTTCAGTTATTCAACAAACATTGACTGGGCACCTCCAGAGTCAGGCACTGTGCCAGATGCCAGGGACATGACAGTAAGCAAGAGGACACATCTCGATCCCTGCAGTTAAATAGGAGGGGGAGAATACACAGGAAATCCACAAGAACACCACCAGCTAATATGTATTAAGGACTCTGTTTCAAGAGTTTGATGTATACCAACTCGCTTCATCCTTGACTTGAAACGATCCTATAATGGGGGTGCGATGATTATTCTTGCTTTGAAAATGTGCAGGAGAACATTTAAGTTGTGGGTAATGAACAGGGCTCCTATGCCTTTCTAGGTCTAAGTTTCTGAAATGAAGTTGTGCTAGATACTAGAAGATTTCTAAGGCCTCTTTCCAGCTCAGTTTCCCTTCACTTCTAGGATTCTGGGGTAAAGCTGAGATTAGACCTTGGTCGGGTTTCCTGACCAAGAGTCTAGTATTCTCTCTCCATACACTGTGCTGGTCAATATTTATGAATAATAACTGGAAGTTGCTGAATGCTTACTCTGTGCCATGCCCTGAATTTCTATCAGTTTATGTAATCTTCTTAAGAACCTATGAGACAACTTTAAAGTAGAAATAATACCTGGGCAAAAAATCATGCTCTAAAATAGTTTAAAAGATTCCCAAGATAAACAGAGAGGCTTCCAACCTCACCCAGCTGTAGCATCCTGAACCTCTGTTCTGATTTTGTTGAATAGTGGATTTAAACCTTATGTACTGGCGTCCTCAGCTCTCATGATGGGAATGGATAATGGGCCCAGGCAAATGGTTCAATGATGAGTTACTGTCCAGGGAAACAGGGGGCATCTTGTTCAATAACAACATTGCTTTGGGGTAATACTGGGTCCCTAGAAGTATCTACAAAGCCTGCAAGGTCAAGTGCAGGCCAACTTGGCCCTTTGGTTTTATGATTCCAAGTGAATAAAACACATTTCCAACAATTCAGCAGGGTATATCCGAGATCGGCAAACTCTCCAACCAGGTATTCCCATTAACCCTTAGTCCCTTACCCTCCCTGAGGGTATGTGCACACCATCCGCTTTCTGTTGGGTGAGGGAGGGGGCAGCGAGAGAGGCAGGGGCAATCAGGAAAACTCTCTCAGTGATCCTGCAAATGGGGACATTGAGTTTAATCAGGGCTCTACTCCAGGACCAAAGAAAGCAACTACTGCCACCTGCAGTCAGACCACTCCCTCCCAGACCCAGGAAAGCAGACCCAGTGGGACTTGGAGCTTCTCAGGTCTTGTAAGACTCTTGGCGTCTTTGTTCAGGGCCTCCAGAACGATACTCCAGTGGGTCTTGGTGAGAACATACACTAGATATGCTGCAATGTTTAGTTTAGAATGCTCTGCTATCTTTTCCAAATGGCAAGCTCTCACTAAACTTTCTAGGTCTAAAGATCAACACCTTCTCCTTTTGCCTGACCACCACGGCTGCCCCCAACCCAAGCCTGTCCACTGTAGGAACTGCTACATTTGCCCAGTACCTAGCACAAGATTGTAATCACTGACTTGTTTATCTGCCTACCCCAAGGACTTGAAACATCTCTAAAAGATGAAGTGGGGTGGCTTAACCATCCTTACATACTCAGTACCTAGCTAGCACAGCATCTGGATTAAGGAGGTGCTGACTCCAAAAGAGATGGAAAGGAAGGCAAGGACTGCAAGGCTAGAAGATGCTTAAGAGGTCATCTCATTTATAATCCTGCCCAATATAGGATTTCCCTCACAACATATTAAAGAAAAACAAGAGAAAAGTTTAAAAGAGTATGTATTTATGTACATACATACATTTCTACATGCATGCATACATACATCCTTCTACTGGAATGGGGTATGTGGTGGTGAAGACACACAGAGTAAGATTCACTCAGATTTTTGAGCGCTAGCGTTTATCTCTTTTTAAAGTTTTTTTCCCCCTATTTTTTCATGAAATACATGCAATTTAGTGAAAAATTTGTAAAATATAATTAAAGTGAATAGAAGGTAAAAGTTAACATGCTGTTATATTTCCTTCTAATATTTTCTTGGGCGTTTTCTGTTCTTCCTTTTTAAAAAAATCAAAGGAAACCTTGATCAGATTGAGTTTTTAAGGTAGTCTAAATTATACTCTGCTACACAACTTTGTATTTTGCTCCATTCTAGCAAAAGCATTTCCCTATGTGATTATAAAGTCTTTATAAGCATCATGTTTTAATTTCTATTTTGATATAAGTTCAGACTTAGAGAACAGTCGCAAAGCACACAGATTTGGGTTCCTCAAGTGTCAACATTTTACTATATTTAACACCCCACCCTCCGGGGGCGGGGGGAAGAGAGAGAGAGAGAGAGAGAGAATGAATATGAATGAATATGAATACGAAGTTTTAATCCTAAATACTTCAGTGTATGTTTCCTATGAATAAGGAGTTCTCATATATAACCACACCAATTAGTCAAATCAGGAAATTAATTCTGATATCTTATTATCTGATCTACAACCTTATTCAGATTTTGATGATTATCCCAGTAATGTCCTTTACAGGAAAAGAAAATACAAAATTATACTTTATGTTCAATTGTCATGTCTCTTTCGTCTTCTTTACTCTGGGATGCTTCCTGAGTATGTCTTGGTATTTTATGTTACTGATATTCAAGAGTAAAAGGTGGTTATTTTGTAGAATGTCCCTCAATTTGGGTTTGCACATGTTTCTTCCTGATTTGATGCAGGTTATGCACTTTTGGTAGGGATACACAGAAATAAATATACATCACTTTTTTTTTTTTTTTGGTAAGAGACAGGGTCTCACTCTGTCACCCAAGTTAGAGTGCAGTGGCGCAATGATACAGCTCTGCAGCCTCAAACTCCTGGGCTCAAGCAGCCCTCCTGCCTCAGCCTCCAAGGTAGCTGGGAATACAAATTCCATTTTACACAAGCATCTCCTTGTTGTAGCATTTTAGGTTGTTTTTATAATTTTGCTATAATTCCAAATCAGCCCCCCTCCCACCCTATGAACTACTGATTGGCTTTCCACTATTAATTTTTATATTTTAGTTTATCTGTTTAAAAGAATACATTAAGATTGTTACTATATTAACAACTTTTGTCTAAGAAGCTCTGTCAATTTGCAGTCTAACAAAGGATAGAGTGTGAACTCCACGTCAGGCTAACAAGCCTTGCGCATTGACATGCTAGTATTGCATTGCTGTTTTAGTGGCCTTCACCTTAAATTGTGATTATAAAGGGCACTGCTCTTGTCATGCCTCTGAATATATTCCTTTCCTTGCTTGCTCGTTCTTTCACTCCTTCGCATTCACTCAGTAAGTATTAAGTGTATATTCTGGGCCAATAGTTTAGGTGTGAGATCAAGGTCTCAAGTAAAGAAAGAAATAAGAATATATGGATTGTGTTAAAGGATGTGAAATACACAGGCTGGTGCGACAATGAGTACCCAGAGGCAGTGCTCCAGGTAGACAGGGAATAGCCTGGTGCATACAGAAAGACAAATGAGCCAGTGAGCTGCAGCTGGGGGACCAGGAGAAAGAGGTGGGGTACCTCTTGGCATTTACCACAAAATTCTATCAAAATGTCTGCAAAACATTGCTCTTACTAAAAATATGAACCCTTACTCTGACCTATCCCAAGTACCCACTTCCAAAGCCTACCCTTCTCCTCTGTCAGCAGGGTCTAGTCAGCAGGGTCTAAATTTCAGCGTGTTGCAATTTGTGAATAATAATGAAAGCCTGAAAATGCTCTGAAATTAGAGGGAACTTCGATACCATCCTGATGTTGCTCAGCACTGCAATTACCTGACTTTGAGGGACAATTAATGAATGAGACTGTCTCAACATTAGATTAATGGCCACTTTCAACAGCGGAAAGGGGACAGATGTCCAAGAAGACACAAAGGTACTAACAGCTGTGTGTATATGCATGTGGGTATATGCGTGTGTGTTCTCCTTCAATAACTGGGGTGGCGGTGACGGCCACAAGCAAGGAAGATGGGTGTTCCCGCAAAAACAATCGACCTGCCTGTGCTTTGGAGTTCCTCTGGTTTAGCAGAAACTGCAGCTCTCTAGGCCTTACCATCACCTCTGGACTTCGTCAGAGTGAGTCAAGTAGCAAGAACACAGAGGAATCCTCCAGGAACTGGACCTGGGAAAAATATATCCATCTTTCTCCAAACAAAGCCTGTTTGGTACTTCAGGCAATTGGTTTCCACACACTTGGGGCAAAAAGCAACAGATTATATTGTCAAAAAATTATTTCCTTGCATAAAAATTGCATGAGATGAAAAATGAGACAAAACATATAAGAATATATAAAAACTAAAGTAGACAAATATACAAGATTATCAATAGTCATTAGAAGCTCAAGTCCTGAAAAAATAACTTATAATAATCTACAAAATGTATGCACACTCTTTTCTTTTCACATCCTTCTGAGGGAAACAGTCCCCAGTAGGCAATTAATCTGACGCACGAGTAACGATCTCTTAACAATGCCATGCCCTCAAATACTGAAGTACAGCTCAGTGTTTCTAAGAGCAGAGAAAGACAAAAACCCATTAAGACTATTACTAATATCAACACTGTAATTGTATCTTGCACTTGAGGGATGAAGATCTAGAACAATGAAGATGATAAACATATTTACCCAGAGAAAAAAGATGGTAGATAACATTTTTATTATAAAGGCTTTATTTACAGGGGACACATTAGAAGCCAAGTAATTGCGTCGGATTTGGTAATTAAAAGCAGCTGAATAATTAACAAAGGCTTAACAAAGGTGTCAGAATAAGATCATATTTTAACAGAAGATGAAATATATAGAAAGGTTTTTATGCTTCAACCCTTATCCTTCTGCTTGTTTTGCATTTTGCTTTTAAAAATACACAAAATGTATAGGAAGTAGTGAAATAACTACTACCTAGTTAACCTGTGACTGAATCAGTTGTTAGTAGCAGGTGTAAATGAAATGATGCAAATAAAGTAGCAGGACTAAATCAAAAAGATTTCAATGTGGGTGACATAACTAAAGTCTATAATTTAGGATCTCTAATACATATCTAGTTTGTGGTTGAAAATTCCTGCTTTCTAGTGGGCTTTATGTCTGCCACAACCCCAAGGAGTGAAAGGAAACTCAAGACTAACAATGACTGTCATAATTAGAAGTAGTGGTGAAAATCTGGCCAAAAAAAGTCCACTATAAATGTAACAGCTGTGAGCCTAAAGTCTGGTGGCATTTAAACTATTTTACTCTTGATAGCTATAAGAGTATTCAACCCCAAGTTTACAATAATATCTCAAGGCAAAATCTCAAGGCAAAAACTCAAAGCAAAGCGTGCGCGCGCGCGCGCGCGCGCACACACACACACACACACACCCTAAAGTCCTCTTAGACAAGCCCCTTTCACAGTCCCATCTAATTACAGGCTAACAATCTTTCCAGATTATCAATCAGTACAATAAAAATGCCTCGAGGGCTCATTTTAAACAATTCTCTGGTCCTCCTCTAGGGGGCGAAGTTGGCTCGCATTTCACTGAAAGGGGAAATTATGATTTTCGCACAGTGCTAGATACTCACATATAAAGGAGCCTTTCCGCGCTCCTGTTTCTTCTCAATACATTCCACTTGCGCTGATGAGCAAAGCAGCCCAGCCCTTCGGCGCAGTAACAGGGAGGGAATGTGATTACGGCTGAGCATGAGCAGGGCTTAATCAGCACAGCCCTGAAGGCTGGCCAGCCCATTCTCCTCAATCTTGCGATCATAGCTATGGTTTTGCCAGCGATGATACACTTTCAAGAATATATGGTTTTTGTTTTTGTTTTTTTTCCCCAGGAGAATTTTCCACTGGGGAAATTCTGAAGCCAGTTGAAGCCTCACACGGGGCTCCCTTCCACCCGGTCTCCTCTGTAGGGCCTCCCTCTGAAAAACCACAAAGCAAGCCGCTGGTGGTCTGAGTGCCTGCCCTCCCTTCCTGCATGAACGGGGCCCTTTCTACCCTAAGGATGGCATCTGGTGGCCAGGAAGGTGCCTGGACAGCAGTTCCTCGCTGGGCCTCGCTTCCCCCTTACAGAAAGGGTTAGGTGTCCTCTTAGGGAACGCAGGTCTAGCTACAGAAGGGGCACACACAGGCAATGCCTATTCCCAAGGGAGAATCAAATGTGAGTTTCAGCGCCCTGGCAACCATACAACAGGGCAGAAGGCTCAGAGTGTGTGTCCCTGATGCATGGATAGATCCAGTTTTTGTGAGTTCTAAGCCTTATACAATTTTGGCGGTCCTCTTTAGAAATATAATACAAAATTAGGAATACCACATTAGCTACAGGGCATTGGAAGGGGATGCTGCCAGTGAAAGATCCTGAAACTAAGGGCTCTTAACTGCTGGGCCACGCAGTTATCTTGTTCAGCCTGCCACCACTGGACTCTCCCCTGCAATAAAAACCCATGTAATCCTGCAATAAAACCCCATGTCACGTGTGCTGGCTCTGGGTCTCTTCTTGGCCTTTTGAACATGGTGCCATCTCTAACGAGGCCGATACGGGTTCAGCACGACAGGGCCCGAGCTCCACCCGCTTACGACTGTCCATTGCCTGGAGACAGATACTGAGGTGGAGCTATTGAAAGAAACACTTGCGCTGCCCTGTGAAAGGGAACAAACTCCTCTGCCACGGGCCAGCTCTCCACACCTACCTGACCAAGCCTCAGTCACCAGTTTGGGTCATCTCACTAGTTCAGACTCCGCCTTCTTCTCCTTTTCCACCCATGGAAGGTTATGCACCCCTGCTTCCAGACCTCCTTGGGCTGCACAAAGGTGCCAACTATACTAGTCTTTACTGAAAGAGAGCAAAATCAAGTGACCTGAATTGCGAGCATTTAGCTAAACATAGTTTGTTTGCATATTTTCAGTCCTTGTAAAAATAATACGCAATTTTTTCCTTATCTGATGGCAATATCACTTACCCAAATCTTAATAAAATGAGGCAAGGCCTAAAAAAATGGAAGGTTAAGTTTAGTTAATGTAGCTTGTTTTCACATGTGCTACAGTTTGGAATGTATAAGCAAACCAGATATAAACTTTCTTCTTTTTGAACAAAACAGTAAGAACAACTTCTTACATATAAAAGTGTCTTCATAAAAGCCATTTATCACAAAAAACAGTGTTCTGCAAATTTGATTTTAAAACTTGTTTTGGAGATGGGCTCTTGCTACATTGAGGAGGCCGGACTCAAACTCCCGGGCTCAAGGGAATCCCTGGCCTCAGCCCACCAATGAGCTGGGACTACAGGCACATGCCACTGTGCCTGACCTTCTGCAAATTCTTATTTGTAAAATGGAGTGTGATGGGAAAATAATAGCCACCATTATTTGTGTCCTGTGAACTACATGTAGTCTAAACATTTCATATAGACTATTTCACTTAATCAACCTCAATAACCCTATGCAGTATTATCCCTATTTTATTGATGCGGAAATTGAGGCTTTAAGAGGTAAGCGACTTGTCCAAGGTTACAAAGGTATTTCGTATAGATTTCAGGCTGGATAGGTTGAGCCTTATTCTTAAGTCCCCATGCCATGCTGCCTTTGCAGCCAAAAATCACTTTCGATACTATAAAGAACTAGTGAGTTTCACAAGAGAGTTATTTTTTAAAAGCAGATCATTGCACATATTTCGATTTTTCCCCAAATTCCTATTTGATTAAAAAGAAAAAGAGAACAGGCTGAGAAATGGGGCTACTTTTTTCCAAGGCTTTAAAAGTTTTTAGAAATCATCGTAATAGTTAAATGCAAACCATGATAATAGCTACCATTTATTGAACATGTATTATGTGATGGGCACTGGCTAAGTTCACTATATGCGCTGTTTCCTTTAATATAGCTATCTTGTGAGGCAAATGATATGATGCCCATTTAACAGATGAGGAAACTGAGACTCAGAAAGGTTAACCATAACCACTATGTTCAAAGTGTCTCAATAGCTAAGGAAAGTTTGAACTTTAGTCTATCTGCCCACACTAAGCCACTTCCCTACTATAAAATGTATACAAATAGAAAGCATGCTTTAGCTAAGAGCCTGTTAGTTATTTCAAATATATATCTAGATCTTTGAATGGCCAACAGAAATCACTATATGCTTTCAGGCCAAGAGAGTATAGGTGAGCAGTCCCAGGGGAGTTGAGTTCTGCTATCTGAGCTTCTGTCTCTAATATCACCTCATATGATGGGTCTGGGGGAGGAAAGGAGGGAGCTGTATCTTGCCATCTTTGTAAACAGCCAGTAAAAATGAGGACATAAATCAGTTTCACATCTGGATATATGATGTTCAGTCTTGCCAAGAGACTAGTACACGATGGAACTACCCCAAATGCATTTAATACATTCTTAGGCCATTGCACCCAGAGAGACTCCAACTTTAGCTGACCCAAGCATCTTCCCAGCATGGGTCACTTGCTCATTTGAGATGCTGGCTTCACTACGGGTTGGGGGGCCTATACTCAGCGAGTGACCTAATTGTTACAGGACCCAACATCACAGTGATCCAACCGCACATGACAAAGGAGGGCATGCTGGCAGAGAGGCTGAGTTCACAGCGCTGGTGCCAGAGAAGGCAGAAAAATATGCTGACTCCAAATGTCACATGAGCATGAAAGAAAACCTACATAAGTGAGGGTGGGTCTTTGGAGGGAGGTAGGACATTCTGCAAGCTTGAATTTGCAGAGTTCATAAACCCTGCATGGAGCCCTGATCAATATGCCCCCACAAAGCACAGCAAATCAGTTCTCAGATCAAGAGAAACTATGTTAGGGTCATGAGCATGAGAAATGGCATGAGCACCGTTTCCAAATACTAGCTTTCTGCTGGAGTTACACAGGTGCATGTTGGTATGCAGGCAAAGGAAACCCACCCAGACACACAAAAGTTTCCCTGTGGGCTTAGAGAACAGGGTGTCTAAGCTTCACTTTGGAATCTGAGGCCCAGGCAAGAATTCCAATTTTCCCAAACGTTTCGCATTTTTCCAATGTCCAATTTTCCCAGACAAGGCATGCACACGTACACACACTCATACTCTCACTCTCTCTCTCTCCTGAGATCCCATTAGAGAGAAAGAACGTCATAGGAAGCTAGGTTTGGCTCGGAGGGAGCAGTATCTTTTCAACAACTCCAACTTAGCTGAAAATCTGAATGGGATGATATGAGAGGGAGGGAGGGGAGAGGGAGACAGGAAGCTCCTCACCAGATGAAGGACCACTTTTGGAGTGTTAAAAGAAGAGAAGTGTCTCACACTGGGTCTGAGGTTAATATGCTAAAGTGGAAGTTTCCACCACCTCAAGATGTAACAGATGGGAAATTCCAAAGCAGGGGATCTGATCATTATGTGGAAATTTCTAAGAAGCTGGCTCTAAGATCCAGAAGGAGGACACAAACAGGACAGTGGAAAGCAATGGAGGATTCTGTGAGTAAGATTCTTTGGTAATGCTCTGATTCCTACGGTTTCCAAGGTGGGTGGAATGGAGAGGGCTCAGCCTTTTTTCTCCAGCCCAGAGAAAAGGGTTTCAAAAGCTGTATGTGGTGAGTTTGATATGCATCTCCTAGAGTTCCCAGGTTGATATGTGACATCTGCCTTAGGAACCAAAATGTGAGAGGTGGCTGACGTTGGCTAAGCCAGCAGGGCGGATGCCACCTCAGAAAGTGAGTACTGTCCCCTTGCCCCATGGCGGAGGGGAGGGTGAAAGCAGTATGAACCCTGGACACCCAGAGTGGCAGCCTGGGTCTCTTCGCAACAGGTTCTCCCCGAGAGGGCTTTGGCATGAGAGTGAGAGGACCCCAAAGAGAGTCCGACTGGAAACCAGAAGGTGCTGAGGGGTGGCAACAGTGGCAGGAGGAGAGAACCACCCAAATCCCAGGGGCCCCAGTGCAAGGCCCCTCAGAGGAGTCCTGGAGAAGGCCATGGAGGTGGCCAGGAGAGAAAAAAGTCCCCTTTCCCTGTCTGCCAGGCTCAGCACCAGGTGTGACAGTCGCAGTCAGGTAAAGACTTGCTGCACACTCCCCCTGACCCCACAACCTGGAGAGACCTGAGCAGTGGGCAGCTGGAGGCCGCTGGAAGAGGAAGTGGCCCTTGGTGGCTGCATGGAGGGAAGTCCTCCCTTGGAATGAATACTGACTCTTTATAGACCAAAGAGGGCATTTCAAATTTCCAAAATGAACCTGTGTGCATGTGTGTGTGCATGCTGAGAAAGAGTGAGAGAGTGAGAGAGTGAGAGAGAGAGAGAGAGAGAGAGAGAGAGAGAGAAAGGCAGGCTGACTTCAAGTGGCCTTAGAACTTCTCATTACCAGAAAAGTAACCAGAAAAGTCATGGGTCTGATCAAGTTATTATCCGAAATGGGGTACAACACACCTCCCTGAATAAACTTTAAAGGAAGAGTGGGAGATAAGAATGAAGCTGAGTCTTAACTATGACTCGTGAGTCACATTGTACAATATATTAGTTATATACAGTTAACCTTTGGTAAGTCCTGACTATGTGCCAGGCACTGGGCCATGGACTTCACAGACACTACCTCATTCAGTCCCTCTAACAACTCCTTGAGGCATGTATTTGACAGATAAGAAAACTGTGGCTCAGAGAAGTTAGGCACCTTGCCCAGGGTCACACGGGTAAGTAAGTAAAGTAGTAGGAACCTGTACTCAACCTCAAGCCTGACATCTATCCGTGAGCTCTCATATTGTCCTGGATGAGTGGTTTTCAGCAAATTTGTGATTGAAGCAGGAAAGGGACTTGGGTCCTGCCCATCCTTCCTCCTTGGGAGTCCCTGAGCTAGAAAACCAAAAAGCAGAGTTTGAAAGCCACTGACAAGTATGATCTTATGGGTCTTGTACAACACTCTGATTTTATGATGCTATCATCTGTGAGTGGGAAGGTAGAGAGAGGTGGACCCACCACAGCAGACATAGGGGAGAGGAAAAACTCAGAATTTGTATCCAGTGTTCCAGGAGAGGCAGCTGGAAGGAGCTGGTTCCAGCAGGTGGATCTGAGGTTCCCAGAATTATAATCATGTATATAAATATAGAGTTCAGAGAATGCATGTAAAGCACTTAGCACAGAGCCCGGCATTAGGTAAATGGCAACTATGATTGTGGAAAGTGTACATATGTGCCTAAAAAGCTTAACATATAATTTAACGCAACATGCTCAGCCACTGATGTCACTGTGTCTGTCCCATAAGGAGCTATGTTTATCATGGACACTACACTTTACTAATTGAGCCAAGACAAGAAAGGAACGTGTAGATTAAGCTAGCCAAGTCTAAAACAATTAGAGTAAGTCTGAAGCAATGGTTTTTAAGCAAGGGGGGCCCAGGGGAGGGGGCAGGCATGGAGTCCTGTGACACAATGATGGAAAACATAATACTTTCTCCAATAAAAAAAAGTGCATATGTACAATTTTGCAAATAATGACAGAAGGTTCACAGATCTGTTGAAGTATATTCATAATCTCCAGATTAAGAACCACTCCTGTAGATCCTGAGGATTCAACATGAGGTCCTCAGGCCAAGAGCTGCCCACCAGATCTCAAAGTGGTGCTACCCATCCTTGTCCTCTCCACATGTTCCTTATTGGTAGTCTGGATCATGACACCAAACCTGAAGTAGGTAGTCAACGTAACTGTGCAGAATCTAATTTCCAACCTTTCAAGTTTAACAGACTCCAAATGAAGAATGTCTAAACTAGTGGACTCTGGTACCTAGAACATTTATCTGCTTGGCATTCTCAATCTTTCCTTCCTTCCTTCTGGTAGCAACAACTCTCCTTTTTATCATTTTTTAATTTTTTAAATGTATTTAATGTGGGGAGTCTTCCAGTGAAAACAGAAAACCTGCTAGACAAATTCTAAAAGAGCTGTAACACTACCCCTCCTTTTTTTTATGGGGAACCCATTCTGTGTAATTCCGGTGGGATTTACCCTCTCTCATGGGACACATGAACAGGCCTTAGCTAAAGTGATGCTGCTTATTGTCGACTGCCTATTTCTGGCCATGCTGATTCAGGCAGGCAATCCAATCTGGGCTGGTCAAGGTCCCTCCTTGGCACTTACTACTGCTAGAAGTATGGCAAAAGAGGCACCCATAGCTGTGAGAATAACAGAAACCCAGTTACTGATAGCTACCTCTGCCACCATGGTAAGGGAGAGCATGTCTGAGAATGAAGCTGAGACAGCTAAGTAAAGTCAAGACAGAGTGAAAGATAATGGCCTGATGATATCTTTGGAACTCCTGAATACAGCTGTGCCTGAAGCCCTTACTAGTATGGCCATCCTAATCATATAAGTCAAGAGACTAGTTTGAATTATATTTCTGTTGCTTGCAACCAAAATACTCCTAATAAACTTGATCTAAAGAAAAACAAAGTCCCAAAGGAAATTCCCCTTCATGGGTAGTCCTTGTGGAATTCTGGGCTCCTCTTTGATAACGACCCTAAATGAATTAAAATTTTTTCTTCCTATGACATTCTTGCAAAAAAGTCTAGGCTTAACATTATTCCCTATCATTCTCTGCACCAACAGTTACCAGTGCCGCCAGTCAGCAAATATCTCATTCTCCCCACCCTTGATCCTGCACTCCTGCTCACCTTCCCTACACTATCGGATACTACCTCTTGTAATAAGTATTAAGGTTACTCATTAGAAGAGGAGGGACCCAGAAATGGACAATAGTAGCCTAGTTTATAGTTCGCTACCATCAAATAGCGAGACTTGGAGTCAAGTCTCATGAGCCTCTCAAACTGCCCCCAAAAGGCACTGAACGTTCCAGTATAAGAAATGAACCTAGAACCACTGGGCTCAAAAGAGAAGGAGAGAGACATGGAGCAAGGGAAGAGGATCATGCAGGGTCAATGTAAATTCTGTGTTTCAAAAGCCACAACACAGACTGAGTCACTGTAGAATGACTTGAGAATTGAGAGAAGTAACATTCACAGAGCACTATCAGGAAGTTGTTTGTTTTTCTTTCAGAACAGGGATGGTAAGTAGATTTCAACTCACGCGTCCAATCTGGTCCATAACTAAAATGCCAAGGCTCAGCATCAAGACGGCCGTGACAATCTGAAGTCCATTACGAGGTGGGGAGGGGAGGAGGGTTGTGAATATATGTATTTGTTATTTCAGTTGAAACAATTACATTTCATCCTTGGACTAAGCAAGACCAACAGAGAAATGCACACCTGAACTAGAGGGGTTTCTCTTGGACTGCACTCAGCTGTCACATCACTCGCTTGCACAGAGGCAGTCCTCATTGTTTTACCTACAGGGATGTTGTCGGCCACTCTGTGTGGCATTCGCTTTATGAGCACTCTGAAGACATTTCTCTGAGCCTTGAATCATGATCAACCTTGCTTCTTCTGAGTAACTCGTGTGCTTTTATCTTCCAGCCACCGTAAGTTGTTAACGGAGCATGTTTTCCTTCTTATACTGACTGCTCGGAAGCTCAGAGGTAAGACTGTGGGACCTGACAGCAAATGAATAGCCTCTCTCCCATGAACTGGGGCCTTATTTTATCTCTGACTTCACCCCACTTTTCCTTCTCCACAGATTTCCTCCCTTATTTTTCTTAATCGCGTTATATTATACCTATGTTTAAAGGCCATCTCAAAAATCTTTGAAGATAGGTACATACATCAGATCAACAGTAATCAACATAAGAGGAAACAAACCAGATGGTGAGTGGAGGAGTTTTACAAATGCTGCCATGCAGTGGCAGCCACAGGGTGATGGTCTTGAACCAGCAATAGCCCTGGGCCAACTCATCAAGTCAGCAAATATCTCATTCTCCCTACCCTGGGGATCCTGTGTTCCTGTTCACCTTCCCTACCCTCCATCCCCCATGGGCAGCCAGTGCCCCTGGGCCATTCCTGAGCATCCACACCTACTCTCTCTTTAGTGCTACTGGTTGCTCTCCCTCCCTCAACTCCTCCCACCAAATCAAAATGCCTTCCACCTCTCTCTAGAACCTTGGGCTTGACTGTATGTTGTCAACAGTTGATAAGAGCGTAGTGTCTTTTCTTTCTCAAGGACAGGTACATTTTAACCAGGCATTTTGAAGAGGAAAAAACCCCACAGAAGTAATTCACTAATGGTGGAATATACTACAAAAGTAGTACAAAAGCAATTGAAAAGGAGATTTTTCTTGTAAATCTCAAGTAATTCTATGTAAGGCAGCACAGTACCTGGCACACAGTGCTCAGTACACAGTAGCTACTCATTATTACTATTGTTGCTGTTATTGTTAATCCCACCACTACCATTTAATCACTCACTGTCTATTCCTTTTACCTCTACCAAGCAGGCTACTGCCCTTTTCAGAACACTGGCCGACTGGAGATCCACAATCAATTAATTCATTTTAATTATACTTACGATTTATAATGCACTTAGGGTAACTTGCAGGATGATGAGATACATGGCTTAGTCATCATTAACACTCCACCTGACAGTCAGTGACCCCAAGAAACAAAGCCTAGCTGACATGGACCTGCAGCTACCTGCAGATACATGAATAGTCCCAGGTGAAAGGAGAAGGATCACGTAGCTGAGCCCAGCCCAAATCACCAACCCACAGAATGGTGAGATAAATAAAGCATTGTTATTTTGAGCCAGTAAATTTTGACTCAAAATGCTGGCAGTAAATTTTGGGGTGGTTTGTTATGCAGCATAAGATAACTGATACACATTGCAAATAACCACAATATTAGGGAGTGATGCTATATGAAGCCCCAGAAGCTTTCTCACTTTTAAAAAGTACATTATTTTCCTAGCTCTTAAGGAAGTTTTCTACCATGGCAGAACTATTACCTGACAATAATCACATTTAGGTGAGTTAAGAGATGGGAGAAAAAAATACAGAAATAAAGAGTAGAGCCCCAGTATGTTTTATGTTGTAGCTATGAGCCAATTTTCATTACAACACACTACAAGGGACTGTCTGAATTCCTTGGCTGAAATAACACTCTGTTGTTTTGGATACTGCCTGAAACAAGCAGACCATCAACAGGGGCCTGGAAATAGTTTCATTACCCAAAAAAGTTTTTATTTTAATAGTATTTGGCATGTAATCATGGATCTTTATCCTGCCCATGGTCTTACAAAGGAACATGGGTTGCTCTGTTTTTTTAAGGCATGGAAACATCATAAATCATTATAGAGATTAAAGAAAAGTACAAATAAATAGACATCTCATCATAGCACTGGTAGGGAAGCATCTAACCTAGAAGTGTGAATGTCATCTCAAAAATAAAGTCAAACAGTCACTTTAAGAAATGAAGAACTTACCAGTAAGACTTTGTGTGGTCCAATGTTTTCAGGTTTTAAGTGGAATGAATCTGAAATAGAATTAAATAAACATTCCATAAGTAAATCACATTTGGAAAGGGTGTGCTTTCGATCCCAAGTGACTGCCATAACATTGAGCATTTATTCATGTAGTGAAAGATGAACAAAGCTTTTTCTGGCTCCTGATGGAAGAGCGAACATTTTTTGCCAACACAGTTTAACTTCCTGAATAGAGAGAGCATGCTCTCATCTACTTTGGGGAGTGCTCAAAATCTGAGGCCAGTGTAACTATAAATGGTAGTGTTTTTTCCAAACCTCTCCAAGTCAGGGGAAGCCTCTCTAGCTGTTGCCCTTACCTTGGTCTCTCAATCTCTTTATGCTAGGACCCAGCCATGGCTCCCTCTAAGACACCACCTAAAACACTGGTGGTCCAACATAACTTGAAGGGCAGAGGAGGAGTGTACAAGACATTCTAATAGTGGCTATCTGATCATATACATAAACACAGATTTTTGTCTTAATTGATAGTAATGAGCCTAAGGTAGTGTTGTTCAACAGAAATATAACCCAAGCCACATACTATTAAAACATAATATTAAATATATTTAATAATTAGATTAATAATATAAAATTATGTATTGTATTATATATATTAATTATAACTATACATAATTATAATAAAATACATTTAATAACTAGAACATAATATTAGGTGTTCTAGTAGCCACATTTAAAAAGCAAAAAGTAAATTAATTTTAATATTTAATTTAACCTAATTTATCTAGAGTATTATTGTAACACATAATACAGAAATAATTAATAAGATATTTTACTTTTTTTAGACTAAATCTTCAAGATTCAGTACCTCTCAACTTGAGCTAGCCACATTTCAAGTAGTCCATGGCCACACATGGCTAGGGGCTACCATACTAGACAGCACAGGTCTAGGGAACCTATCCTTGGCCTTCAGGTATTGGCAAGGCTTCAAGAAGTCCGACGCATATGAAGATCTTATTCACCTATTTTCCTTCTCTCAGTCATCTATCATTACTCCCATTTCATGATGTCATTTTAACAGAAATCAGACAAAATGACAGCAAACACTTATATATAGCACTTACTATGTGCCAGGAACTGTTCTTGGCATGCCCCTGTGTTACCTCACTTAAACCTCACAATAACTTTATGAGGTAAATATATTATTCTCATTTTGTAACGAGGCAACTGAGGCACAGAGGGGTTATACTATTTACACAAGACTGTGAGACAGTGACAGGGATGAGATTCAAATCTAAGTCGTTTGCCTCCAGAGTCCATGCTTTTACCCACTACCCTCTCAATTAAATTTGAACAGCTCAAAATAAGATAATTACTTTCAGTTTTAATTATAACCATCAAATGATCCAAGTCTGCTCTCATGATAACATGGTTAGATAATAGCAGTGATGGCAGATGGAACAGTTACTGGATGCACTAGCAAATTAAATTTAAAACAGTTTGGGATCTGAGCACAAAAACCATAGCAGGCGGGGTCGAAAAGGCTGCACCAGGTCTGGAGGTTTGTCTGGATGACTAAGGTGGTGGTGGTCGGGGAGGTTAATGTGAGGTCCATGGAAAATCTTCTTTTGGTGATTTTTCTGAGGGAAGGGCCTAGTGCTTTCATCAGATGCTGAAAGATTCTCAAACGAGTCTTTTAGATAGGTATCCCTATATCTGTCTCAGCAGGGGTAGGGAGTTAGGAAGAATCAAGTAAAAGAATTAAGAAAACACATCCTTTTCACTTTATTAATCCATAGGCCCCAAAAGAATCACACTCAGTGAGCAAAATCAGCCCGCCACATGCAAGCTTTCTGCCAAATCACAGAGACGGAGGCTGGTCACTGACATCGTAGAGCTAAGGCCACTCAAAGTGCTGCCACCCAGTCTCCCATAGAGAGCCCTGAACCTGCTGAAAATCCTTCCGTGGCTTCCTCTAGGTTTTAGGATCAAGGCCAAGCTCCTCAGACTACTCTAAAAAGCCCCTGTGGCCTCATGCCTGGACTCTCCCTCAGGCGTCTCACTGACAGGTCCCAAAATGCACACCCTGCCCCCTTCACTCCTCTATGCCTTTGTGGATTCTGTTCTTTCTGCCAAACATGTCCTTTCCCTACAGTATCAGTGGGTCTTCACATCTCAGTTCAAAAGTCACCACCTCTGGGAAGCCTGTGTGAATACTCTCGACTGGCTTAGCAACAACTTCTCTGCAGTAGTGACAGTAAGGTAGTATTCATTTGATTCAAATGGCAATTATATACTACTATAGTTATGTGTCCCTGAAGGAGGGCAATGTGTTCTGAGAAATGAAGTTTTAGGGGATTTCATCATGTGAATATCATAGGGTGTACTTACACAAACCTAGAGGGTACAGCCTACCACATACCTGGGCTACATGGTAGAGCCTATTGTGTTTAGGCTACAAACTTGGACAGCGTGTTACTGTTCTGAATACTGTAGGCAACTATAACACAATGGTAAGTATTTGTGTATCTAAACATAGAAAAGGTATAGTAAAAATATGGTATTATCATCTTTAAAATAGGTTGTTTTGTTTAAAACACATTCAGTTGGTACCAATGGTATTATAGTCTTATGGGACCACTGCCACAGATGCAGCCTATAGTTGACTGAAATTTCATTATATGCACATGAGTGTACTATTGGTAATATTAAAAGCTGGTTTTTTAAATGTGCTAGGCACTGTTCAAATGCTTTACATGCTCCTTTAATCCCCTTAGTAATCTTATGAGGAAGATTCTTTCATTATTCCGTTTAGTAGGACAGCAAATTGAGGCACAGAGGTTAAGCCAGTAGCCTAAGGTTACATGGCTCATAAGTGGCGGAGTCAAATTGTAAACCCAGACAATTTGGTTCTAGACCTCATACTGCATGCCTGCCTCCAACTAGGGTCCCCTTCCCTCTACCTTCATTGCCCCTGTACTTACTTTACTCTGGTATCTCCTATATTTTAGGATTTCCATTTATTGGTCTCTCTCCCCATGTTTGCAGAATCCCTGAAGGTTAATAATGTGTCTAGCTCATTTTTGTCTCTCCAGGACCTAGTAAGGTGCTTGGTATATGGCAGATACTCAATAAAGACATACACAGGAAAACACTGGAATAGCACTGAAAGGACAGGAGCCAAGGCTATCAACCCAGGCCTGATAAAAATGCCTTAGGATAAAGAATCTTCAAATACAGACTTTAACAAAGCAAGTTTTGACTTTATCTTTTAAATCCAGCCGGTACCAAGGAGATGGTCACTTCCTAGGCCTGTTCAGTACCAGAGGGAGCAGAAGCAACTCAGAGCTTGGCAGACTTGCTCACACCTCCAAGTTCATCAGTTTTACTTTACTTTGCATGTAGAACTAAGTAATAATGTGCTTAAGCAATAGCATACCCAGAGTCTTGGCTGGCCATTATCAAGGACTGCCAGAAAAGACACATGCTAAAAAATTTCCTTTGGCTGCCTGGACATGGCTTGGATATTTCTACCCTGGAGTTCCAGGATATATTTCTTTCCATTACTAACTAAACTCCCCTCGGATGGCTATGGAATTTGAACTTGTAGAAGAATACTTTCCTCTAACAGTGAGAAAGGCAAAAAGTTTTAAGATCTAGAACATACACTGATCTCTAGGAAGAGAAGGAGCTCTCTCTAGCCTGGTCAGAGATTGCATCAGGATTGTGGCCCAGCCTACCCACTTGCAGATAAATACAGCCAGCCATCACATCCACCCTTTATACTGCATCTAGAATGTAAAAGAATCCACCACCTTCCCATGTAAGTAGATGGATGTCAGCATCACTTGTTATTAACAACCAAACCATAAATCTGTATTGACTCTTGCCATATCATCTCCTTACATAAGAAATAGTGACATTAATTTAGTTATTATTGAGAGGTCTACTGAATGTAAATCATGTGCCAGGGATGGTTTTAGGTGCTGGAGATGCAGTGGTGAATGAAGTATAATTACATTATTGACTTGAGGCCCTTACATTGTAATGGGGGAAAGCAAACAAACACGTATGCAAATAAGTAAATAAGATCATTTTAAACAATAAGTTCTACAATTTTTTTCATACATGCAAGGAGTGAAGTGACCTAATGAAGAGTTTAACAAGGTTTCTTCAGCAGCTATAGGGAGGAACATTGAAGAGGCAATAGCGAACAAATGGTGACCAAGTGTGAGGCCATTTGATTGTTCAGGTGAGATATGGTACCTCAGATATAGAGAAGTAGATGAATTCAGTATAGGTTCCAAAGGTAAAACAATTAAGACTTGCTGATGAAGTCAATACAGGGGGTCAAGCAACTTGGTCAATGATGGTTTCATTTACTCAGGGAGAAAACAGATTGAGGGAAGAAACAAAAATCAAGAATTCTGATGTGATCTGGTTAACTTTGAGACATCCAAGGGAGGATGTCAAAAAAGCATTAAGAAGTCTAGAACCATGCTGTCCAATATAGGTACATGTGGGTCTTTAAATTTAAATACAATTAAAAACTCACTTCCCCATTTGTATGAGCCACACTTCAAGTGACCAAGCAGCCACAGAGGCAGCTACTCTATGGAACAGCACAGGCACTATATGGTTTCACTTGCAAATTCTGATATGTTATCTCAAAAGGCAAAAACAGATGTAAAAGGGCTTTTGACACACATAAAGGACCCTACTGTAGGGATAAAAGGTAAATGCTCCACAAAGGTGGGGCATAGTTGAGGGAAATAAACCCTATGCTTTAAGTCTATCTTACGAATTTGCCTTTATTAGATGCTTGGAGGGCTACCAACTTTGTAAAGTAATACTGTATGTGTCAAAGAATTATAAATTCATTCCTGAGCTCCAAAGGTTAAAAACAGTGGGTTAAAATGCTGGCATTTTGTCCCATTGTACAAGGGCTTCTGTCCCAGAGAATGGCACACCCCAAAAGGTTGTGTGTGTGAATGGCACACCCCAAAAGGTTGAACTGGCCTACTTTAACCAAATGGTACCACCCCATTATCTCCACCTTGGGACTGGCTCTTGGCTGGAAGAGCTGGTCTAGGCTGTTCATCAGGAGAAACTCTTTTTACCTGGCTACTGTCCTAATCTACAGAGAGTTTCTGAAGACAAAGTTTTGTTTTCAAATGAGGAACTGGTGGTATATATACTCAACTAACTTGTAGATGAGTTGGGGGAAAAGTATTCTGATAATGCCAAAGACAGTATAGATTTTAAAAAATACCCATAGATTCCTATTTCATCACATTTTAAGAGAATAAGTGAAAAAGAGTAAACAAGAAATTGAAATGTTATACTCAACATAATTTTTTTCCCATTTTTGTACTGAAAGGACAATGACAGTTTTAAAAGGATGGCAAGCTTCTTTGGAATTTACCCATATTTCCAGCATCCTAGTGCTGCTATTTATTTTTGCATGTTACCTTTGATAGAAACATGTGCTTTTATGTGACTATGGCCATAGTTTATACGGTATTGGTAGTAAAGGCTTTGGAATTGGGCAGATCTAGGTTTGAATGTTGGATCCTCAACTAATGAGACGCAAGTCCTTGAACAATTTATCTCTAGTGCTCAATTTCCTAACATGTAAAATGGGGCTAATATTACCTTTTGTATACACTTGCTCTAAGGATAAAAAAAGAAAATCTTAGCACAGTGCCACTAGGACAAACTCCATGAATTACGGCTACTATTTCTTTCTAAAATTTCACTTTAAATATTTTAGTATTTCTACACATAGACATAAGTGTTTCACGTTGAAAAGCCACAATTTCCTAAATCAATCCCCTAATGCTGGATAGTTAAGTTACTGCCAGTTTTTATTATCACAAACATGATTACATTGGACATCTTCATGACTTAGCTTTTTCATTTATCTTATTTCTCTGGCTTCTCTAAATTCCTAACAGTAGAATTACTAGCTTTTGCTTTTAAAAGGATTTTTATTGGCTGGGCATGGTGGCTCACGCCTGTAATCCCAGCACTTTGGGAGGCCAAGGTGGGTGGATCACGAGGTCAGGAGATTGAGACCATCCTAGCTAATACGGTGAAACCCTGTCTCTACTAAAAATACAAAAAAATTAGCTGGGCGTGGTGGCGGGCACCTGTAGTCCCAGCTTCTTCGGAGGCTGAGGCAGGAGAATGGCGTGAACCCAGGAGGCGGCGGAGCTTGCAGTGAGAGGAGATCGCACCACTGCACTCCAGCCTGGGCAACAGAGCGAGACTCCGTCTCAAAAAAAAAAAAAAAAGGGATTTTTATTAGCATACAATATCACCAGCAAAATAATGCACAGTTCCTGAGATCTTCATATTTTATACATAAAATAGTATTAAGACTGTTTTATTTTGTATTTGTAAGAGCATTAGGATCAACATTTTTACATGTTTATTGATGGTGTGTCACCTTGAAAAACAGTAATTTTATATTTTTTGGTTATTCATGTACTAGGAACCTGATGGTTTTCTTGTAAGTTTGAGTAAGTTCTTTGTAGTGCACAGTAATCAACAGATAATATATACATTTGCCACAAATAGATTCCCAAAACTTATGCAAGTAAGTATGAAAGTATCTTTTCACTTACATAGCATTTCATAAATAATGTGTAACAGCTATATTTTGTATAAACCTCAAGAGATATGATACTGCTTCTTGGCAAAATGTTTGGCTTTTGATTGAATTTCAAAGTCAATTTATATCCACGCTGATCGTCATAGCAACCTTGTGAGTGAACTGGGGAGTATAACAGTGTTGCCTGTACAGTAGAGAAAACAGATCCAAACAGGCCAGGGGACTGAGACAGGATCACTGAATCCTGCAGCTGAATCCCTCTTTCTCTGAGTCACAGGACCCCTTGTGAAAGGAAGCTTACAAGGTAAAAGTGAAGAGACGTATTTTGTGCAAAATGGATTATTATTCAAAGCACCAATTCTATATTGTTTCCTATTAGAAAGCCTTTACACACAGCATCCAAGAACCATGTTTACTTCGCTGGAGGATCTCAAGAAATGCTAGCATTATTTCAGCAAATTTACTGTAACAATGGCTCACAAAATGGATCTACCCTCACACAGTTTTTTATACAGACAAAATAATTTAAATAACTTAAACCTAAATTAAGTTTTAAGTTATTATTATTATTATTTTTTTTACCTGGCATAAATACCACTTCTTCTCCCAAGTATTCCCTCATTCTTTGGCTCAATGAAACCACCCTTCTCTTAGAATTTCTACAACCTTTTTCACCTCCTACTTTTTATCACAGATATTTGGGAATGTGCTGCACTTCTCTTACTGGGTGGTAAGGTCCCAACGGTCCATATTTTAGTCGTATCTCCTAAATCACCTGGCATCTTTCTCTGCATGGAGGAGCACTCGTTCAATGTTTTACAGAGACATGGGGGAAGAATTTTCATAGTTAAGAGACAACAGTTTTTAAAAAAATGTAATTAAAATAAGAGCATTAAAGTACAGGTTGCACTAACTGTATTCTCTTTGCTACACCATTCCTTATTTTGGCAAACATACTATCATGAGACACTTCTAATGCATTCTTAGGCTGGAGGTCTGCATTAGCCAAATAATACTAAACTACATTAAACAGAATGTCTAAGAATGTTTCCAACCATGTACAAATCTGTATAAATACACAGCTATATCTGTGATGCTTTTATTTGCAAATTCAGATATAACTTATTTCTCAAAAATTCACTGTGTATACACACAGACACACAGCACACAAGCACTAAAGTCTTGGTCAGCATTTGGGAAAAACTCAGATAAAAATATGGGACATCTGTTTCCTAATACTAGGAAAATTCACAGGAAATGATTAATGTTAACTAGGGAGAAAGAAATAATCTGGATTGAATTATGAAATGAAAACATCCAAAATTTACAATTGAATACAGTATAACCTGTGAGCCATGAGATCTTCAAAACTGGGGATGATTTAACATTTTATTGAAATACCTGTTACAGTAGAAACATTTTTATTCCGTATATACACACCAATAAACAAAAGTGAATACCCCAGCCTACACAATACTTTCAGATTCTGTATCTCCCCGCGGATATTTATGTAACCCTTGGCAGTTGAGGTTAGCTGTTTCATGTGTATTTCCATAACGTGCCCAGTGCCTTGTGGGACAAATTAGTACCTAACACTAAATTGGACGGTGGTCCCCAGACAGAGAGGATTGGGGTCTTTTGAGAAAGATCTAGCATAGCTATATCTCCCAAGGAGAACTGGAGGGACAATGATGGACAGCCACAGAGCAAGGCCAAAGAAAACTGTAGAAGAGGGTCTGTAGCTTGTTAGCTCTTCCACCATCCTGCTGCTTATAAGTGTCTCTGAACCTACTATGTGTTTGGCAATGTGGAAGGTGGTAGGGACAAAACAGAGAACAAAATATAGTCCCTCTATGGGCCAGATGCAGTAGCTCACGCCTATAATACCAGTACTCTGGGAGGCTAAGGTGGGCAGATCATTTGAGGTCAGGGGTTCGAGACTAGCCTGGCCAACATGGTGAAAACCCATCTCTACTAAAAATACAAATACAACAACAAAAAACTAGCCAAGCATGATGGCATGTGCCTGTAATCCCAGCTACTTGGGAGGCTGAGGCAGGAGAACTGCTGGAACCCGGGAGGTGGAGGTTGCAGTGAGCAGAGACTGGGCCACTGCACTCCAGCCTAGGTGACAGAGTGAGACCCTGTCTCTCCCTTCTCTCTCTCTCTCTGTGTGTATGTGTATATATATATATGTGTGTGTGTGTCTATATATATGTATATATATGTGTGTGTATAAATATGTGTGTATATATATAGTCCCTCTCCTCAAGGAACCCACAATAAGTCATATAAACAACTCATGAGGCCACCATAGCTCCAGTGGCAAATAATCTAATTACAGTAAGGACAGCTAACTCTGAGAACACAGGGGACACTTATACCGGTCTGGGATGATCACAGAAGGCTTCCAGGAGGAAGCAGAGTGGAAGCTAAACTGTACGGAATGACCAGGGTTTACCACAAGAGGAAAGGAGGGAGGTATAAGTAAGGTAGAGGGAAAAGCTCGTGCCAAAGCCTGAGAGGAAGTGAGTCCCTACGCACACTGGGGGATGCAAAGAGCTTGGTGCACTGGGGCAAAGGGTTCTCAAGTGGAGAGAGTCCTTATTAACTAACAGGCAACAGCCAGGCAAAACCTAAAGGAGGTAACTATAGTGAAAACCACAGGACCAATGGAAATGACCCAGAATCTCTAGCATCTTCACATCAGAAAGAGTTATCACAGACAGAGGGGACAGCCCAAGCCCTTTTGAGCAATAGACCTCTAGAGAGAGAGCAAGAAGATAAACTGTACCATGGCCACAACCTCATCAGAGTCAATGCCGGTTTCCAATTCCAAGGAAAAACCAATAGCCAGCTACCCAACCCAACAAAAAGGAAGAGTGCAGGCCTTCTTCACAACCCTAAGAGGATGGCAGAATTATCTCCATTTTACAGGTAAGCTGCTGGTTTTAGAAGACAGGATTTATCAATATTCCTTTCTGTTGATCGATCCAGCTTCTGACTAGGAAAAACCAACTCATCTTGCTTTGACTGGGACTTCCTAGTTTTTGTACTGAAAGTCTCATGTCCCAGGAATCCCCTCAGTGCTACGCAAGCCAAGATGGTTGGTCAGCCTACTCAGAGTTTGTGACGTACATGAAGTGGGCAATGGGATTTATGACACAGCTTTTTGTATAGGAACTGGTGCAAAGTTACACATGACTGACCTCCCAAGCTAACTTGGATCCTCTGAATGACGGAACCTTTTGGAATAACTTAGTGGCTTCTCCAAGGCTCCTATATTATTTGCCATAATTTACACTGAATAATATTTGCAAAGCAAAAGCCTAGCTGAGGGCTTAGTGATTACTATCTGTGTGCTAACATCAGATAATTGCATACTTCACAGCAATCAGCCCGAAGAGTCGTCTGAAATTAGTTGTTGTTGTTAACTGAAAGTTAACCAAACAATCTTTCAGCTTTAAGTTTTTTGATTTGTTTTGTTTTGAGACAGTGTCTGGTTCTGTCATTCAGGCTGGAGTATAGTGGTGTGATCAGGTCACAGCTCCCTGCAGCCCCTATCTCCTGGGCTCACACAATCCTCTTGAGTTTCCCTAGTGGCTGGGACTACAGGGTCACTTCACCACACCCAGCTAGTTTTTGTATTTTTTTTTAAAGAGATAGTGTCTTGCTATGTTTTCCAGGCTGGTCTTAATCTCCTGGCCTCAAGCCATTCTTCTGCTTGAGGATTCAAAGCATAAGGATTTAAGGCATGAACCACTGTGTCTGGCTGGCTTTAACTTCTGACATTGAAAATCTTCCTAAAATAAATTAGTTTACTTACACAGGAAGAGTAGTATACATATTTTCATATATCTTTATTAACCAGGAATCCTACCATGCCTTACTTATTGCAATGGCTTACATTCTTACTGTTCGACAGATTTAAGAAGGTTTAGAAGACAACAAGAACGCATTATAGTTTCCAGTAAATACAGTCACAATAGGATATTACTTTGTGGCAATATCTGGTAGGCAGAGAGTGGCTGACAAATCTTTATAGAATGAATGATGGTGGGAAAGTGGCCCATACAGAACTACAAAAAGGAAAATGATGAGGATAGTGAATGAGATAAAGGCTATACTTGTGCTTTTGCTACAGTGCTGTTGACTAAAGCAGCGGGAGCTCCAAGCTGAGGCACACAGTTCTTGTCCAATAAAAGGAAGCAAAAGCTCTTCAAGAGCAGTCCTTTCCTTACAAGGGTGGTAATGAATAAAATAGGTGACATGGCCTTCGGTCTGCAGAAGATGCAGAAAGACTTCAATGGAAGACCAAGGGCCCGCTATTAAGTCCTGATTCAAAAGGCATCCCCCCAGGAAGCTCAGGAAATGTCATCCAAGCTAATGCTCTTTGGTGAGAATCCTAACATAGGAATGGATGAAGATACGTGCCTTAGAATCTTTCTCCGACAAAAGCAATGATTTCTAACACATTTTTGGTTAGCTTTCGATGAAAAGATATTTCTAACATCTAATCGTGTTTGAATGGAACTATATTAAAAATACTTTTCATTAGCCTCAGAAAACTAAAAAAAAAATTAAAGAGTAAAATTTAGCAGTACTTTTTACTGGTGATATGTAACTATGAGTCCCTCTAAAAATTCTGGTTTTATTGGAGTAGTCTAGGTAACTGAGATTTTGCTATATATTGAAAATAAACATTTTGCCCCTGAGGTTTAGTTCTCTAATGCTATTACTCTTTTTGCCGACATCTTTGCATCAGACATAGAATCACAGAAGACATATTCAGGTTATGTCTGCTGCAGAGTCAGGCGGCACAAGCGGGCAGGATGCAGCCAAGGGCACTGCCCTGAGCCTGGATCAGAAAAACAAGAGCCGGAAGGGTTTGTTTCCACTCTGCCAGACCTTTGGTGTAGATGAGCGCACTTCCCCAGGCCTCGGACTCAGAGGAAGAAAATGAGGAGTGCTCATCAGGTGAGACTGTGAGCCTCCCTCCAAGACCTGCACATTCAGAGATGTGTGAGGTGGGTGTGCTATAAAGTACCCCACGCTGGTTTTGGGGCTTTGACTCCACAGAATAGTTTAGTCTTAAACTCTAGCTACCAAAATATGGATTAGCAAAGAAATTTTTCTGTCATTGAAAACCAAAGAAGTAAGATATACAGATTCTAAGGACTTGCTCATCTTTTCCTGTATCATCAAGAGATCAACAGCTTATTAAAAAACAGAAACAAAACACTCATCTGTGTTCAACACAGTCCACTGAAAGCCATAACTCAACAGGAAGACTATTCTGAAGAAAATCAGCATATCCAGTACAACCCACCTGTTCTTACACTTACCACCTGCTTCCTGGGTAAAGCCATCTTTGCTGCCTCTATTGTAATATTAGTTTGCACCCCCGCCCTCCATCAGGCATCCTTACAGATCTTTCCATTTTACATACATTCTGAACTACACAGACAATCAATTGCCCATCATTTAGGGAAATATACAAGCATATAATCACTGTACTAGCCAAAAAAACTCAGAGCCAAGAAAAAAAAATCTGTCATCCACTATACCACAGCAGGGAGATTTAAAGGCAGCTTAGGGCATTCAACAACGTTCTATCTGTCAAATCAGCCACTTCTGTGCCCATCCCTTTTCCTTGGATCTCCTGTTGGCCATTTATGTATCTGCATCAACAACTTGATTGTGAAGTCCCCTGACTGCATAGGCCATAGTTTATTCCTTTTTTTTTTTTTTTTTGAGATGGAGTCTCGCTCTGTTGCTCAGGCTGGAGTGCAGTGGCACTATCTCGGCTCACTGCAACCTCTGCCTCCCAGGTTTAAGCAATTCTCTTGCCTCAGCCTCCTGAGTAGCTGGGATTACAGGTGCATGCCACCACCACGCCCGGCTAATTTTTGTATTTTTAGTAGAGACAAGGTTTCTCCATGTTTGTCAGGCTGATCTCAAACTCCTGACCTCGTGATCTGCCCGCCTCGGCTTCTCAAAGTGCTGGGATTACAGGTGTGAGGCACCATGCCCAGTCCATACTTTATTCCTATATGTATTTGTTTTCCTTCCCACAAGAATTATCTCTTTACTTGAAGCGCCCTAGATTGTTAATAAATGAAAAAAACACTCTGGATGTACTTAATTATATCTAATTTTCGAAAACTGAAATGTTCACAGTGGCTCAGGGGAAGGGTAACACAAGAGTTAATTCTGAAATTCAGTTCTATTTATCTTATTTGTCAGAGCCAGCTTTTATTCCTGTGAACATGTCTCTCCTAATTCCAGGAATAATTGTGGATACTGATGATGTAAATACAGTTTTTCTTAATCTTTTAAAATTCGCACTCATTTCTGATAACCTTATCATCCCTAATCAGATTCTGATATACCCATCCTTAGGTGTCTTAGGAAACTGTGATATGTATTTCAGTCTCCTTTGCTGAATTCTCTCCTTTTCCTCAAATCTGATGACTCTCAAATCTCTATCTCCCATCTCAGCTTGCTCTTTGAACTCCACACATACTTGTCTGACTGACTTCTTAATATCTCCCCTAGGATGCTTAATAAGGCATCACAAACAATTGTGCCCTGGCCACAATCACCTCCCACACTGCTCTCCCCTCTTGGGGCCCCCAGGGGACATCAATGGTACCAGGAGGACTCCATCATTCATGCCCTTGTTCAAGCCAAAATCTTCATTCATTTTTGGCTCCTTTCTCACCAACTGTATATCCAACCAATCTATCAGCAAATCCTGTCAGCCCTGCCTTCAAAATACCTCTAGAATCCAGTCACGCATTGGCATCTCCTCTGCTCCCATCTGGGCAAACTAGCAGCATCTCTCGCCTGGATGACTTAAAGAGTTCCCTCTGCTGATCTGGGCTTCACACTTGCTTCCCTCCTCAACTCCCCACCTAGTCTCCATCAGTCATTACTTCCTAGCTCAAAACTCTCCAACAGTTTCTCAGCATACTTAACACACTCACTCACATCCACTCCTTGGCCCATCAGGCACTATGAGAAATGGCCTTGGCTCACTGTATTCAACCACACTAGCCCCCCTTCTCCTTAAATCTGCCAAGCAATGCTCTGTCTCGGGGTCCTCACACAGGTTCTTCCTTCTGCTTAAACTTCTCACAGACACTGTAGTCCTACACATCTCACTGCCTCACTTCCTTCAGGTCTCTGGGTCAAGCGCTATCTCCTCAGGAAGGCTGTACTCTCTCTTCCCAGACTCTGCTTTGGTTTTCTTCTTGGTATGTAACCCTTCCCCCTTCCTGGCACTCTATTTTCTATCTATTGAATTATTAGCCCTCTCCTTCACTGGAATGTCAACGCCATGAGAAAAGGATGTTGTTTGTTTACCGTTGTACTCCCAGTGCCAGAGGCAACGCCTGACACAGGCTAGGCATTCAAGAAAAAATATGCATTTTTTTTGTTACTGAATGAATGAATGCATATTCTCAACTAGGCAGAAATATTTTATTGAACTTGATTTTTCTGATGTTCACATTATAAAAATAAATATTTTCCCTCTCCCCAAGTGAATCATAAGATAAGGCATGATTTTTAAACTACGTATGCCTTACCCCTTAGATTCTGATATCTGCCCATCGGGGTGTCTCAATATAGAAAACCTCATGGCTACATTCTGAATTTTTACTAAGCATCTGGCATGTTCTGTAGTCTTTTACCTCTAACTAAAGCCTTAAGGCTTTATTACCTTTAAAAAATGCTTGCAGAATTAAGCTAATAAAGACATTGTCTGCCTTACTTGTGGCAGTGGCAGCTTTTTTTGTTTTTCCCCCAGTTGTATCTGAATAAGGCTGCTCAGATTTCAATGCCAACTAGTTTGTCCCACAACTTTTGTTGTTTGGGCCCAGCAGCCACAGAAACACTGTGGAATATTAAGATAACTCCTTGGAAGAGACTAGAAGGAAGTTCAGGCCCCTTCTGCCAGGAGTCTCCAATACATTTGGGTTTTCTGGCTGCCTGGCCAGTATTGGTGCTTTTCAGAAGAGCAGTGTTTCCTTCATGAATGAAGCCCATTTATCATGACACACTCAGTGGACAGAGTTAGCTCCCAGGGGACAGCCACTCTCCCAGCCTCTGACATTTTCCCAGTGTGACAGTGAATACCACCCCACAGAGACCACAATTGCTCCGTGAATTCCACCTTGGACTCTTAGCAAACCTCAGCTTCAGCAAGTTCAGTCAACTGGAAATTGTCTCCTGTGTCTTTTCTCCTTTTCTTAAAGCATAATCTTTCTGGATCTTTTACATATAAGACTTTGGAATTATTGTGTAAAAACAAGATGTTCTTAATCCTGACTCATTTGAGAAATGTCAGACTCAGCTTAGTTCAAAGATCTGGTCAAATTCTAACATTAGTGATAACATAAATAGAAAACACAGATGGGTATCAGTTCTGCCCTTTTACTTGTTTAATAAATAAAATGCAGCAAATCATCTGCAAGTCTTGGTGAACTTTGATTTCCATGTATTTCTTTAAAAATTTTGATCTTTGTGATGTGAAATCTTATTTAATTGTTTGGGAATTTAAGTTGTTAGGTGGTTTGTCCAAAAGAAGAAAATGGTAGATATCAAATACTAAGTATTTGGTCATTCAAGGCAAAAGCTCCCACTCAAAGCACTTTTTTTTTTTTTAAACCACAAATCTGGCCTCCTAGAATGTTATGCTTGTGCAGTTTAACTCTGGACTTCATTCCACTGCAGTCTGCATCCCTCTCGGGCTGTGCAAGTGGCTTTCTTCCGCTATTCTCTGAATACTGAACTTGGGAAGAGCCAACATAAACCCCATGCTGGTGACATTCTGAACGACCCCCAAATTCCTGCACTCTTCTGCAAAGCTTCACCGCCAACCCTCCTCCCTCAAACACTGTTTCACGTGTTTTTCTCTTCACTCACTTTGTTGGGGAAGTATTTTGTTAACAGTTCTTTGACCAGTTTCAGCACACAATTTCTGGCATTAGTCACTGTTGCAGCTTTTTAGAGGCCTACCACTGACTCCAGAAAATATTTCTCTATTTGAATTCGTTTACTCTTTTCTTTTGCCATCCAAAACGGAGCGGGGGGATAAACTCTCACGGAGAGACACAACAGTCACAAAAACCTTTCTACTCGGCATAAACAGAATCTTAAGGCACCAATTGGGGGCTCACAAATCCTGAATCCCTTAACCCAGATAATAAAGTCTTACAAGTAAACCATATCCACTAAACTTTAATGTTGGCTTTTACTTTCCACTTAATTACTTTTGTGAAAATGTGGCCAACATAAAGTTGTCCATCCACCAACAGTCCTCAACATCTCTTTGCTAGCAGAACCTGGGCTTGTTGGAATAGAGACCCTGTGAGCTCAGGAGAGATGGGAGCTGTAGTTTAAGGGTGGGCCTTTGCCCTGCTCACTCCAATGAGGTCTGAGGGGAGATGACAGGAGAATGCTGGGGAAGGATTCTGCTTCCTCACAGAAGCCAGGGGTAGCGTGACCCATGCCCCCTTGATTCCCAACTTTGAAACTGGTCATGAGGCACAGAACCGTGACGGCCATTTGATGACCACGAGAAAGCATGTCTCAATTTAAAACACTTAACACAACAAAGACGGTGGATCACAGAGATGAAAAGAGCATAAGTCTTTCATGCCAAAGAGCAGAAGCAGCTGCCTCCTCCAAGCTTTATGAAGAGGTAGAGAAACAACTCCCTACTTGTTAGGGACAAATTAGTCCAGCTTTTCTGTTACTTATAGTCTTGATATATATGAGATGACAAAAGAAAGGCTTCTTAATTTGGTCTCCTCTAATGCAGAATTGAGAAAATGTTTGTTTAGCAAACTTCAAGCTAATAGGGCAAGTATGACTTGCTCCAGCTATATTTATATTATTTAGTACAGAGGCCCTTCGGCTTTCTCAATCCAGAGTGGTCACTCCATCCATCTGTCCAACCAACCAACCAACCATCCATCCACCCACCCACCTATCTGTCAACCCATTTCTTCTTTTTTTCTAACAACAACCAACTGCTGAGCCAGGCACTTCACTAAGCACTGTAGATACAAACAGCCCAAAGGACAGAAAATACGATACCCATTTTAGAGATAAGGACACAGGTACAGATGGTTTCAATGTTTTTCCTAAAACCTAGTCTACAAGTGTAGAGTCAGGATTCAAATCTAGGATGTGTGAATTTAAAGGCCTTGCGCTTTTTACTATCCCATGCAGCTTCAAATGTTAGTAATCTCCTTGTTGGCCTGATTTAAAAATAACAAAAACTGCACTGCTTTTTAATATTCTGCAATTTTGACTGTTCCCAACTCTGCCATCTGCAGTTAGTTACACTGCACCCTTTCTTGACATTTGATGTACCCAGACCAAAGGTCCACTTTCCACCTAGAAGTCTGATGGACACCATGCCTGCAAAATGGCAGCCCACCATGATGATCTCTTTTTCAACCGCATGCACCTTGCCTCTGCAGGCTGCTGTCTGCACCATGAGTCAGAGACCTTTTCCACCTTGCTTACCCGTGCTGAATACACTCTGTGGCACTCACTAGGTTGTCCATACATATCTGCTGATTAAATGTATGAGAAAAAATAAGCCAAAGAATAAGATGCTGTCTCAGGAAATCCTGAATGCCAGTTCTCAGGACTCTTAATTTAATGAGTTGGTATCACTTCAAAAACCTTGGCAGAGAGTCCCATTCCAGAAGGTGTTTAATAAGCTGCTGACTAAGCTCTCTGGACACCAGGTTTATAGCAAATATGTTCTCATCTGTGAAACACTGGAAACAACCCAAATATCCAGTATTTGGATGAAAAGTTGAACCAATGGCCACTTATCAGTGCAGGAGTTTCTTTTATTGCCATTACAAGAAAAAGGATGTGGAGTGTGAGGACACAGGAAAAGGGCAACACGAATCAAGGTCAGATGCAAAGGCAGGCAGACCAACAGAGAATAATACACTGACTCCAGTTATGCAAAAATATGCACATGGAAACCAAATGGCATGAGAATGTGAAGCTGAACTCACAAGAATACTTTCTCCTACATGTACAATAAAAATTCAGAATTTAATAATTGTAAACTGGCTCTTCTTTCTTCTGTTTAATCTCCATACCCTTCTTATGATCGATGTTACTGAATTCTTATGAAATGCAGGCTCACAATTTAACATGTGACCGATTTAGAAAAACATGTCTTCTATATGCCTATGATGAAAATAAATGCCCTACTGACAAAAGACATCCATTTATTTGTCAGGCTAAACATATCTATTTATTTAGATCTATTTATTTGTCAGGCTAAAGATATACTACATTATTCCCGGTGTCTGAATGCTGTGTGTGTGAAAAGCCCAATACACACATACTCTTTTCACATTGCACATTCAGATAACCCAATCTTTACTTTTCAAGGACAACCATTCCCTGCTGAGACTGGCACACTCAGGATGCTTTCTGCTTGAGGCCTGCATTTCTATACCTTTCTTTTAGCTAACTCTGGTTCGTTAAAGAATTCCTGAACTTGAGTGTACCTTTCTCAAATAATAAGAACGAGTACCACTTATTATTTTACTACATACTAGGTATGTCTGTAAGCACTTTCCTATAAGCTCATGTCAATCATGTTTTCCAGTATGACCTCAAACACAGATTATATGACAGATAGTAGGCACTCAATAAATACATATTTACTAGTTGGGTTATGCTTTAGTTCATGTAACTCTCATGTCCACATTATAAAAGAAGTATTATAATTATCCGTGTTTTATAGATGGGGTGCAGATAGGTAAAGTCAATTGCTTAATGGCCAATATTTTGCTAAGGTCAATAGAAATAGGGTAATGTTGTTTTGTGTTGCTATAAAGTAATACCCAAGGCTGGATAATTTATTTTAAAAAGAGGTTTATTGGGCTCACTATTCTGCAGACTGTATAAGAAGCATAGTGCTGGTATCTGCTTCCGGTTAGGGCCTCAGGAGGCTTCCACTCATGGTGAAAGGCAAAGGGGGAACAGGTGTGTCACTTGGTGAGCCAGAGAGCAAGAGAGATGTCAGGTTCTTTTAAACAACCAGCTCTTGTGTGAAGTAATTAAGTGATAACTCACTCATTACCATGGGGAGGGCACCAAGTTATTTATGAGGGATCTGCTGCCATGACCCAAACATCTCCCACTAGGCCCCACCTCCAACATTGGGGATCACATTTTAACATGAGATTTGGAGGGGATAAACATCCAAACTAAGACAGGTAGTCAGCTTCCTACCTCAGCTAACCACATTTCAATCCCTGGCTCATTTTCAATGGGATTATACTTTTATGAGTTAAAAATTAAGTGATAAAACACAGAAAATCATGCTCATCAGAATAAATTCCAAAATTATTTTTCTACTCATACCTAACTTGTCCTGCCATGATGATACAGGTTCTTGAAAGGCAGAGATCCCCTTCCCTTTGTATGTCAATGGAAGGTGGAAATACTCTCCCAAAATGCCTCACCAAGTACCACACTAGACCGTTCAGAGGCAAGAAGTCCCACGGCTTGTTGAACACTGAGATTCAAAAGCATAACTGAGTCAGGCAGGACAAAACTATAAATTAAATCACCTGTGAAAGCAAAACAACTCAAGTATGAACTACACAAAAATAAAACGTAACCCTCCACACTCACTCTGTAGAAGCCAACTAGCAGTGTACAGCTTAGGGAAAACAGTCCCTTGCTGTGATAGTTCTGACTTTTAAAAAATCCCAACTTATTTCACTCAAATGATTTCCAGTTAAACTCTACACTTTGCCAGAAGAGGTTCTGACCTAGAAAATAGGATGGGAAATGGGAAAAATAATGATCAGTCCAATTCCAGTCAACCAGGGCGCGACATATCCCTATCATGGCATGTACATAGCATTTAACGACAGAACCATCCCCTCAGAGCCAAGACCTTCCTCAGGTGACAGCGCCGGCCAGGCTTACCAAGTTCTACTGTAAACAGGGCTGAGGTGACACGCATCTCCACTGGCACCACTGGATGATCACAGTGGCCTCAAAACCAGCCTCTCTGGTTCAAATGCCCTGTCCTCAGATCCATCCTACTCATTAAACCAGTCCATCGTACTCATTAAACCAGTCCCAACTACATTTTTGCTCCTATGTTCAAGAACCTATAGGAGGTTCCTTTCACTTTCTGCCTCAGTCTGCCCTCTCCTGTTTGCTTTCCAATGCCCTAAACCACGGGTCCCCAACTCCCAGGCGTGGACTAGTATCAGTTCGTGACCTGTTAGGAACTGGGCTGCACAGCATGAGGTGAGCGGCAGGGAGCCAGCAGTACCACCTGAGCTCCGCCTCCTGTAGGCTCAGCGGCAGCATCAAATTCTTACAAAGCATGAACCCTGTGGTGAACTGCACATGCAGGGGATCCAGGCTGTACACTCCTTATGAGAATCTAACTCAACGCCTGATGATCTGAAGTGTAACAGTTTCATCCCCAACCCCTCTGTGACCGCTGGCCATGGAAAAATTGTCTTCCATGAAATTGGTCCCTGGTGCCAAAAAGGCTGGAGACCACTGCTGTATTGAAATATTATTAGAGAAAAGGAAGAGAAAAAGGTCAGATAGAAATTATGATGTATTTCCATAAAGTTACCCTGAGTCTTCCTGCCTCCCCTTCCCCCTCTGCCACCTGAGACAGCAAGACCAACCCCTCCCCTTCCTCCTTCTCCTCAGCCTACTCACCGTGAAGATGTTGAGGAGGAAGACCTTTATGATGATCCACTTCCACTTAATAAATAGTAAACCTGGCCGGGCGCGATGACTCACGCCTGTAATCCCAGCACTTTGGGTGGCTGAGGTGGGCGGATCACAAGGTCGGGAGATCGAGACCATCTTGGCCAAAATGGTGAAACCCTGTCTCTACTAAAATACAAAAAATTAGCCGGGTGTGGTGGCACGAGCCTGTAGTCCCAGCTACTCGGGAGGCTGAGGCAGGGGAATTGCTTGAACCCGGGAGGTGGAGGTTGCAGTGAGCTGAGATCATGCCACTGCACTCCAGTCTGGCGACAGAGCAAGACTCAGTCTCAATAAATAAATAAATAAATAAATAAATAGTCAATATATTTTCTCCTCATGCTTTTCTTAATACTTTTCTCTAGCTTATTTCATTCTAAGAATGCATTATATAATACATATAACATACAAAATGTGTGTTAAGTGACTGTATATGTTATTAATACGGCTTGTCAGCAGTAGGCTATTGATAGTAATGTTTTTGAAGAGCCAAAAGTTATACGTACGTTTTTGATTGCATGGGGGTTGTAACCCCTAACCTCTGTGTCGTTCGAGGGTCAACTATAGTTAGGAACGTGGCTACCCATTTTTACCAAATAGTCTGAGTCTGCTTCCCTTAGCAGAAACTGGGCCTTTTAAGAAGGGGCTTATAAGGCATGGCAGACACGTTTATTTGTCTCTCCAGGGAACTGCTCTTCTTCACATCTTTACTGTACTTAGCATAATAAATCCCCAGGCGCGGCCATAAACAGCAGAGCATTGTATAGTATTCTACAATCATTTCATGTTTATTTGTTCTGACTTTGTATCTAGTTAGATAGTGCCAATGAACCCAGACCACAGTGACGTTCATGAATAAACTTTGCTAGAGGACTTAGTTTTCACATGTATACCAGCAACTAGCACTGTTTACAAACAGTTCTATCATAGTACCTCTCAAACTTTTTGTTCTCAGGACCCTAAAAAATTGATAATCCCAAAAGATTTTCAATTATTAGCTTAATCTGATATATAGTTAGAAATTGAAACCGAGAAGTTAAAAAATACTTATTAATCCATTAAAATATAATAGTAATAAATTCATTATCTCTTAGCAAAAACATTTATAAAAACAATGTTTTCCAAAACAGAAGAAATTTTAGTGAAAATTGTTTTACAGTTTTGTAACTCTTTAACTTCAACTATCTTTGCACACCTTTTAACCGGAGACAGCTGGTTTTTTTGGTTTCTGCTTCTAAATCCAATTTTTGTGATATGTTGTTGTCGTTGTAGTGTATGAACAGTCTGGCCTCACACAGATATAGATGAAAAGTCTTTTAAGATATGTGTGGATATTTTTCTTTGAAACTAAACCAAAACTTGATAAGCAGAGGCTTCTTACAGGCTGGCTGAAAGCCTTTCAATGAACTTCCCATATTCTGCTATATTAAAATTGATTAGTCTCTGTTGCATTGGAACAGAACTTTAACCCATGCAGAGTTTTTAACATCGCACATTGTTCACTGAAAAATATTGGTTCACTGAGTTATACAGGTTTTCCAAATGTTGACATATTACATTACACAATATTGAAAATGTACTCATTAATGTCATCCCTGATCTTATCAGCAAAGCCTAAGTATTGGGAAGTGGTCAAGCTCATGGTGGCAGATACAAGTATTCCAAAATTCCGAGTTTTGCTTGAAAGCATTATTTTAGCAATAAATAAATCATTTTTCTTGCAGTGACAGACTATTCTTTTTTGAGAAACTGTCTGCCAAATATCCAAGTCTGAATAATCAGAGCTTGTCAGACATTTTTCCAAGTAAAAGCAGTGTCAGGTGAAAAGGTGGCTAGTTCAACTTGCAACTGAAATAATCACACAAGTATTTTTCCTTGAGACATACTTTATTATCAGCAGAAGAGCTTTAGTTTCCCTATTATGTCACACAGAATTTTTAAAAAGTGCTCTCAAAATTATAAGACTTAATTTCTACTGCTTCAAGGACATTTTTAAGTGAAAATGGCATTTTGGTGTTTTTGAGTTTGTGGTGATAAGGGATACGACTACTGCCTTGTTTAATTAGCAGTTTTATCCACCCCTGTTTTTGTAATATCATTCCAAATGTCAACACAAGGAAAACATCAAATAGGATCTTAATATGATTTTAAAAGCAAACTTGACCTTGTGAACTCCTTGAAAGAATCATGGAGACCCCCAGGGTCTATGTACTGAAAACACTGTTTTAAAAAGTGTTTAATAAATGTTCTTAAATATCTCAATAAACAAATATAACTTCATATTATGGAGGGAGGTTCTGGGAAGGTCTAGGAGACCTTTTCAGTTGAGCCACCAAGACTACACTGGATGTTTAAAGGTAAAGGAGGTTGGAAGGAGCATGAGCCAAAGCAAAGAGCCAGAAATGGGCAGGAAACTTTCCTAGAGCAGAACAGGGAAGCACAACCTCAGTTGAGTAGCGCCTTCCACATGGCCAAGTGTACTATGTGCAAATTACCTGTCGCGTCCTCACAACGTTCCCAGAAGATGGGTCTTATCTTCCTCACCTATGCATCCCTGCCAAGGAAGGCAGGGATCATGCCCATTTTCTTCACTCATGAATATGTGGAACTCTCACCCAGTGGTCAGCACATGGGAAACACCCAATAAATATTCACTGAATGAATAAATGAATGAGGCTCAGAGAAATGAATTATCTGTTCAAGGTCATACAGTTAGGAAGTGGTGGCCACAGGATTGAACCCAGGTCTTTGGGCACCAAATACCATACTCCTTCCCTACATGCTGATTTCTTCAAAGGGATAGAAACTCAGGCCATACAGTGGGAGGCTTGGATGTTGGTGCAGGTAGTCTATGAACCGAGAAGTTTTTATTAAGAGGGCAACATTTGTGCTGTCGAAAGATTATACCCAGTGAGATCTGGGATGGCTTGGAGTGGAGATCAAAAGGAAGAGGAGAGAGCAATTTGTGTCCTATTTCAGCATTCTCAGTGAAAAACCGTAACTTGGTGGGGAGTGTCAGACTTCACAGGTTTCCACAAATTCTTGCTTAACGGTGTGAATTTGGAGAAATTACCTTTCCTGTACGATTCTTACGTTCCCTATCCACAAAATGGGATAATAATCTATACTTTCATAGAGTTGTTGTGAGGTTTAAATGAAAAAGTGTATACAAGGCAACCAGCATCGTTCTTCGCTCAATAAATTTTGCCTACAAAAAAGTAGAAGAAAGGGAGGGAGGAAGGGAAGGGGGAAGGAAAAAAGAAGGAAGGGGGGTGAGGAAAAAAAAGGAGGGAGGTACAGAGGAGGAAATATGGCTGAGGGAAGGAAATATCTGTGGAATGCCTGGATGAACCTGGGCAGTACCAAAGGGAGAGCAAATCTATAAGCCCCGCTTGTGGTTTCTTGACCAGAGAATGGGAAAAAGCCATTAGATCATTCCACGATTTCAAGCCTGGGTGACCAGAGGAACGAACTGGTATGAAGGGGCCAAGGAGGCTGGTACTGTAGCTACCAAAGGGCAAAGACCTGAAGGTCCTCTGCAGGGAAGGAATAGATGAGGGAAGAAAGGCACAGGGTGAAGGATCAATATTTTTGTAGGACACGTGCTATTGTAAATTAGGGCAAATGGAAAAATGAGAGAAAACAGGATCTGAGAGACAAAAAGGACGCACCGACTTAAAACCTTTTAACTGGCTCCAAACCCTTGTCGGCAAGGCACATATTGGCTCTACCGCCCCAACTCCAGCCAGTCACTCCTGCTGCTCTGCCAAACTTGCGATTTCATGCTTTCAGGCTCCAGACTTCTGCAAGCTCTGCTCTCACCGCCTCTTTCCCAGAAGCAGAGTTTCTCAAAAAGCGGCACTTGTTATTTTTAAGGTCATATATTAAGATTATGGAAAAACAAAACAAAAAATCATTAGGGAGAGCATCATTTAAGGCCCAGGCTCTCTCACCACCCCTGAGGCAGTTGTGTCCCAGGCTACCTCTCTTTGTCCTGTTGCTGCATCCTCTATGCCCCAGCACACACACTACCCTCTGCCCCTGTCCAGACAGTCTTCGTTCATTCCTTTCTCAGGGCTCCCACTGGACGTTGCTCCTGCCCACCATTCCCTGGTTGGTTTCCTGCTATAGCAAAGCTGGGTCTCTCTCTCTCCCCCTACACATGACCCTGTCCTGGACATCTCTGCATATAGCAGCCACTCAGTCTCTGCTGTATGGTTGATGAAGCCAGGAAAACAGACATGGAGCCATAAGAGAAGCAGCAGCAAGAGGAGCTAAGAGGTGTTAAGAGAGACCAAGGATGATAAAGTCCAGAAGAAGCTAATGTATTTCACAAAAGAAAACACTGTTGGGGGTCTAATGCGGGCATTCTCCTTGCAAGGGACATTGCCCCAACTAGGGAGTAGAAGCCGGTTCTCACGGGATGCAAGTAAAAAAATTCTTAGATTACACTGGTCTGTGGCCCTCCAAAGCTCAATCCTACATCCCCAAAATCTTATTCCTTAATATTTATCCCATTAGGGAGAAAATTTTAATTTAAAGTTAATTGGTTGGACACAGTGGCTCATGTCTGTAATCCCAGCACTTTGGAAGCCTGAGGCAGGAGGATTGCTTGAGGCCGGAAGTTCAAGACCAGCCTGGACAATGTAGTGAACTCACCTCTATAAAATTTTAAGTTAATTTATCTTAATGTTTCTCCTTATATGGTGACAACGAAAACAAGGTTGAGAAGCACTGATCTGGAGGAACGTGATTAGGTAAAAGGGGTGGGAGAACAGCAGCCTGGAAGGACTGACTGCAGAAGCCAATCAGGAGGAAACAGTGGTGACAATGACTTTTCTCCCTTTCTTCATGGGTGAGCCTCCTGTGCCATATCTATAATTAGTGTGTAAAAGGTATCAGGCCCTGTGTTAAGTGCTTTGCGAGCATTATTTTACTTTTATCTTCACAACAACCTTATGAAGTTATGTTCCCTTTTTAGAGATGCTTAGAAAATGTAGATAACATATCCAATGTCCCATAACTAGTCAGTGGTAAATGATGCAAGATGAATACTTAGCACAAGTCTGACACAGGGTAAGGGTTTAATTATCATAACCATGAGCAGAGGAGGCAGGCCTGAACACATCTGTTAGACGAGGGAACAACGTTTCTGCTACACAGCAAGTGTACCAACAAAACAAAACAAACCCACATTATTTGAATGAAACAGCAGAGAAGCAAAAAACATGCAACTGGAGAGGAGATGATGATGGGTAAGGAATCTAGGCAACAGAATGGATGGAATCCAGGCAGAAGGGCTGGCTTTGGCAAACAAGAGAGAAAGAAGAGGGATAGGGAGAAGCTGAGACAGCAGGTTAAAGGTTGTGGGCAAGAGATGAGGGCAGGGCCTCAGTCGAGAGCAGGAGGGAAGAAATCCTGTTCCCACTGGGGCCCTGCAGCTGAAGTCACATGGCATGAATTCCTGGTGGAATTAATCAACATGACAGTATTACTTTCTCCAGTAACCTCTTCAAATAAAAATCAGTTAATTAATATTACGCCTTCTTAATTCCCACCGCCCCCTAGACTGAGAAAAGGCAACCAAAGTGCTTTAGTGAAATAATTCCCCATCTTTTCTAGTTATGAAGACAACTTCGTGCCGTTAGAAACAAAACCCAAAAACTTCCCAAGCACTCGGCTGCAGAAGCTGTACTTTCAGTGCGCACTGAGAAAATGCTAGGTGCACATTAACTCTGTCCAGCTGAGACACCTGATATGACTCCATGGTGTCTTTATCATAAAAGTGCATTTGAAAAACAGACATTTAGCCAGCTGGGCACGCAAGGAGTTTAGTTGTTGTCACTCGCTCCTAACAACTAGAAAGCTGAATAAACGGAAAAATCAACAACTTTTCTTGGATGCAGTAGAGAAGTAAGGTGACAAGGAAAAACCACTGCCCCAAAATTTGGAGAGAAAGGCAGGTGGATACAGAAAATCACAGTATACAGGATTAGAAACCTTCAAGCAGAAGCCTCCATGGGAACCAGCACCGAGGTGGAAAAACCTGAGCTGTAACCAACCAACTGCTAGAGACTTAGTGTGGACAAGCCAGGGAGTTAAAAACTTCAGGGGAATCTAGTAATGGGGGAATGGGAAGACATACGTTTGTGAGTTTTACCTCTAGAAGCTCTCTCAGGTCCTCACTGAATCAAGGGATGAAAAATCCCTTCATGCTTCCAGCAGGGGGAGGGAGAAAAAAGCATTTTTAAATATACCAGAACATTCTATTCTTAATATGGACTGTCTTCAGAGGAAGCTATTTTTCCAGAGCCTAATCTGTTTGGGTTTTAACAGAGCCTAACTTATCTGGGGAAAAGAATTACCCAACTCTAGTACCCTCTTGTTATCCTGTCCCACCTAAGGGAAGAAAAAATACTGGGAAGCACTCGTGAGGTTCATAGTCCAGGGTGCAAGACTCATCTAAAGCCTCAGATCTAACCACAGAGGTACAGAACACTTCCGCTATCCCACACTTCACCTCCATGTTCCTAAAAGCCTGTTTATCACATTTCCTTCACCTGGTCCATCATGTCTGCCTTTCATTCAAATTACAAGGCATACTAAAAGACAAAAAACACTGAAGGAACTGAACAAGCATCAGAACCAGAATCAGAAATTGCAGGAATGCTGAATTATCAGACCAGGAATTTTTAAAATTTAAGATTAATAAGCTAAGGGCTTTAATGGAAAAAGTAGGCAACATGCAAGAACAGATGAATAATGTAAGTAGAAATACGGAAATTCTAAGAATTTTAAAAGACAGAAATAAAGAATGCCTTTGATAAGTTCATTAGTAGACTGAACAGGGCTAAGGAAAGAATCTCTAAGCTTGAAGATACGACAATAGAAACTCAAAATCTGAAAAGCAAAGAGAAAAAAGATGAAAAGAAACAAAACAGAATATCTAAGAATTATAGCATGTCTACAAAGGTGTAACATACATGTAATGAGAATGCCAGAAAAATAAAGAGAAAGAAACAGAAGCACTATCTGAGGCAATAATGACTGAAAATTCCCCCGAATTAATGTCAGACACCAAACCACAGAATTTAGGAAGCTCAGAAACACCAATCAGAATAAATACTTAAAAAAAAAGAAAAAAGAAAAACCTAGGCATAACGTATTTCAAGTTCAAAAAATCAAAGACAAAAACTTTTGAAAGAAGAAAAAACAAATCTTACCCATCCAGGACCAAGGATAATTACACTGACTTCTCAGAATTGATGTAAGCAAGAGAGTGGAATGAATCATATAAAGTACTGAGAAAAAAAAACCAGTAACCTAGAATTATGTACCCTGAAAAATTACACTTCAAAAATAAAAGAGGAATAAAAACATTCTCAGATTAAAAAACAACTGAGGGAATTTGGTGCCAGTAGACCTGCCTTGTAAGAAATATTAAAAGAAATTCTTCAGGGAGAAGGAAAATGATATAGGTCAGAAACTCAGATCTACATAAAGAAAGAAAGCATCAGAGAATGCATAAGTGAAGGTAAAATACTAACTTTAATTTTTCTTAATTTTAATTGATTTAACAGATATACTTTGTTAAAAAATAGCAACAATATATCCAATGATATACGCTTATGTCCATACATACAACTGATCCTGGAACAACCCAGGTTTGAACTGGGAAGGTCCACTTCTACTTGGATTATTTTCAAACAAGGATGGAAAATACAATATTTAATATTTACAGGATGTGAAACCCACATATTTGGAGGGCCAACTTTCCATATGTGCGGGTTCCACAGGGCCAACCGTGGGACTTGAGTATGTACAGATTTGGGTTACATGCAGGGCAGAGGGGTGGTCCTGGAACCAATCCCCTGTGTATACCAAGGGATAACTGTAAAGGGATAAAGACATATGCTAAAACTAATAGAGAAAATAGTAGTAGCTATATTAATTTCAGGCAGAGCTGACAAGGAAAGTTACCAGGAATAAAGACAGGCATCACATAATGATAAAGGGGTCAATTCACTAACAACATAACAATATTTGTCATGTATGCACCTGAGAACAGTGTCAAAATAAGCTAGGTAAAAAACTAATAGAATTTCAAAGACAAACAGATCAATTCACCATTTTAATTGGAGATTTCAATGCCCTTCTATCAGAAATGGACAGATCTATAAGGCAGACAAACATTAAAGCCAACAGTTGAACTTAATGGCACTACCAATCAATTGGATATAACTGACTTCTATAGACTACTTTATCCAAAAACAACAGAATACACATTCTTTTCAAGTTCACATGGAACAGTCACTAAGAGAGACCAAATACTGGGCCATAAGAAAACCTTAACAAATTTAAAAGAATATAAACCATATAATGTCTGCTTTTAGACAACAATGAAATTAAACTAGAATTCAGTAACAGAAAGATAATTGGAAAATCTCAAAATACCTAGTGATTAAACAACACACTTCTATAAAATACATGAGTCAAGGAAGTAATCTCAAATTTAAAAATATTTTGAACTAATAAAAATGAAAATATACCTAACCAAAATTTATGGTCTGAAGCCAAAGCAGTGCTTAAGAGAGGGAAATTTATAGCATTAAATGTATATATCAGAAAAAAAGAAAGATCTAAAATCAGTAATTTAAGCTTCCACCTTAAGAAACTAGAAAAAAATTCAAATTAAGCATGGGCAATGATTAATATACAATGAAAAATAAAAATAAAAAATAAAAAATTCAAATTAAACAAAGAAATAATTAAAGCAAAAAAAATCAATGAAATTAAACAGAAAAAAAACAATTGAGAAAAATCAATGAAACCAAAAGCTGTTTCTTTGACAAGGTCAATAAAATTGATAAGCATCTAGTGAGGCTGAGAAAAAAAGAAAGAAGACAAATTACCAATATTAGATATAAAGGAGGGGACACTACTACGGATCCCATATGCATTAAAAGGCTAATAAAGAAATATATGCACAACTCTATGTCCACAAATTTGATAACCCAGATGAAACAGACACACTCCTTGAAAGATACAATCTGCCAACATTCACAAAACAAACAGATAATCTCAACAGGCCTATTTATATTAGTGAAATTGAATCAATAATTAATAACTGTTCAAAACAGAAAGCGCCAAGCTCAGATGGATTCACTTGTGAATTCTTCTAAACACTTAAGGATGAAATTATAACAATTCTCTAGAATCTCTTGCAGAAGATAGAAGCAGAGAGAATAAATCCTAACTCATTCTATAAGGCTAACATTACCCTAAGACCAAAACCAGATAAAGACATTACAAGAAAACTTAAGAGTATCTCTCATGAATAAAGATGCAAAAATCCTCAATAAAATACTAACAAATTGAATCCAACAATGTAAAAAAGAATTACACACTGCTACCAAAGGAGATTTACCTCAGGGTAAGTAAGGCTGGTTCAACATCTGAAAATCAATTAATGGAATCCATCCCATCAAAAGGCTAAAAAAGAAAAGTCACATGATCATATCAATAGATGCAGAAAAAGCATTTGACAAAATCCACCATCTATTCATGATTTTTTTTAAAAAAAACTATGTAAACTAAAAATAGAGGGGAACTTCCTCAATTTGATAAAGAACATCTACAAAATAGCCCATAATTGATAGTGAGTAACTTGGAGTTTTCCTGCTCTATGATTAGGAAAAAGACCAAGATGTCCCTCTCATCACTGCTTTTCAACTTTTTACTGCAAGTCCCAGGTAATGCAATAGTAAATAAAAGAAATAAAAGATATACAGATAGGAGAAGAGAAAATAAAACTGCCTTTTTCAAAGATGACATGAACATCTATATAAAAACTCTGAAAAAACTGACAAAAAAATTCCTGGAACTAATAAGAAATTATAGTAAGGTTGTAGAATACAAGGTTAACATGCAAAAGTCAACTGCTTTCCTATATACCAGTCACGAACAAGTGGAATTTCAAATTAGAAACACATTACCATTTACATTAGCACCCCCAAAATGAAATATTTAGGTATAAATCTAACAATATGTACAAGATCTGTATAAGAAAAACTACAAAATGCTGATGAAATATATCAGAGAAGAACTAAATGTCCAAGAACTAATAGTCCATGTTCATAGACAGAAAAACACAATATTGTCAAGATGTTAGCTCTCCCCAACTTGACCAATAGATTCAGTGCAATCACAATCAAAATCCCAGAAAATTATTTTATGGATATAAACAAACTGAATATAAAATATGGAGAAGCAAAAGGCCTAGAATAGCCAACTCAATATTGAAGAACAAAGTTGGAGGACTGACGCCACTTGATTTCAAGACTTAATATAAAGCTAGAGAAATTAAGGCAGTGTGGTATTAGCCAAGAAATAGGATAAGAGGTCAACGGAACACAATAGAGCCTAGAAACAGACCCATATAGGCAGCTGATCTTCAACAAAGGAGCAAAGGTAATATAATGGAACAAAAATAGTATTTTCAACAAATAGTGCCAGAACTGGACATCCACATGCCACCCCCCCACCCCGCTCTTCCCCAAAAAAGAAAGAATCTAGACACAGACCTTATAACATTCATAAGAATTAAGTCAAAATTGATCACAGAGCTAAATGTAAAATACAAAACTAGAAAATTCCTAGAAGAAAACATAGGAGAAAATGTAGATGACCACGGGCATGGCAATGGGCTTTTACATACAACACCAAAGGCATGAACCACAAAAGAGAGAATAAGCTAGACTTCATTAAAATGAAAACCACCTTCTCTGCCAAAGACAATGTCAAGAGAATGAGAAGCCACAGGCTGGGAGAAAATATTTGCAGAAGACACTTTTGATAAAGGACTATTGTCCAAAATATATATAAAGAACTCTTAAAACTCAAGAATAAGAAAATAATTTGATTGAAAAATGATCAAAAGTGACCTGAACATATACCTCACCAAAGAAAACATACAGATGGCAAATAAGCATCTGAAAATAGGTTCAATATTACATCACTGGGGAATTACAAACTAAAACAGCAATGAGATACCACCACACACCTACCAGAATAGTCAAAATCCAAAACACTGATGACACCAAATGCTGATGAACATGTGGAGCAACAGGAGCTCTCACTGTGGGAATGCAAAATGGTACATCCACTTTCGAAGACAGTTTGGCAGTTAAAAAAAAATTAGACATACTCTTAACCATATAATCCAGTAATTGTACAACTTTGTATTTACCTAAATAAACTGAAGACGTATGTATGCCCGCACAAAAATGTGCACATGGATGTTTACAGCTTTGTACATAATTGGCAAAACTTGAAAGAAACCAAAATGTCCTTTAGTAAGTCAGTGGGTAAATAAACTTTGATACATCCATACAACAGAATATTATTCAGTGCTAAAAAGAAATGAGCTATCAAGCCATTAAAAGACACAGAGGAAGCTTAAATGCATATTACTAAGTGAAAGAAGTCAATATGAAAAGGTTATGTACTATAAGATTCCGACTATTTGACATTCCACTATGGAGACAGTGAAAATATCAGTGGTTGCCAAAGGGTTAGGAGGGAGAGAGGAATGAACAGGCAGAGCACACAGGACTTTTAGGACAGCGAAACTATTTTGTATAATACTACACTGGTGAATATATGCCATCATATATTAGTCAAAACCGATAGAATGTAGAATACCAAAAGTGAATCCTAATGTAAACTATGAACTTTGGCTGATAATGATGTGTCAACTTAGGTTCACTGATTGCAATAAATGTACTACTCTGGTGTGGGATGTGGACAGTGGAGGAGGCTATGCATAGGGACAGTGGGTATATGGGAACTCTCTGTACTTTCTGCTCAATTCTGCTGTGAACCTAAAACTGCTATAAAATTTAAAGTTTATTAAGACTAAAAAAAGACTGATTTGTGAGACATTTAGTCTGCCAGCAATGTCTGCTTTACATCTGGATTTGCAAACCAAAACAATAAATCTTCCCTCCTCCTCCCCACCTTGGACCACAGGTTGGGAACCATAGGTCTACAAGGAAGGCGAGTGACATTTGGGATATGGAAGGGGTCTGGCCTTACCCAGACCTGGTTCAAACTCCAGTTCTGTGATGACCACAGTGTGATGACTGGTGAGTTACCGAAACTATGTCTCAGTTTTATTCTTTGTACATGGGGACAGAAATACTTTAAAAGGTTGTCAGAACCAAATGACATGGAATTTATCACATGTAATGCAACAGGCAGTTAGTGTTAACATTTCTGTTTGCTAGAATCAGTGGTTCAACCCCCTGGACTGGCAGCATCAGCATCACCTGGAAACTGGTTAAAAATGCAAATTTTCAAGCTGCAACTCAGGCACATTGAATCCTCTGGTGCTAGGCCCAGCAATCTGTGTTTTAACAGCCCTCCAAGTGATTCTGATGCTCATTAAAAATTGAGAACTGCTGCTCTAACATCATAGTTTTCAACTTCTTTTCTTTATAAGCAGAGGAATCCTTTCTTCAAAAGGAATCTTATTCAGAAAGCTGATCTGTGGAACACATAAACTTGAACCAGTTCTGATTGAACTGGGTAGGGGGAGCTCGATGTGTGCCCTTGAGGTCCCACTTGGTTCCCTGTAGCCATCCCCAAGGGACCTCTGGGGCAGGGAAATGCTCTTTGATCATTACAGATACTACAATTTTTGGTGGCACCATTACCAGAATTAAAGGACTAACACAACACTTAGCGATTCGACCATAATTATAAGGCAAACCCTGCTGCGGTAAAATAATACTTCCTGGGGTTTCTAGGGGCATCCACAACTAAGCCACTCCACACTGGGTCACCCTCTAGTACCACATCCCTGGCCTGACTTGGCTATCTTACATGCTTGGAACAAAACTTTTCAGAAGTGCCATCTAGCTCTCTTTGCAACATCCTTTGTAATATCTAGCCTCAACTTGATGTTACACTGTCTGCTGCCCAGAGCAAGCTGTACCCCATTCATATTGGGTCAAAAGACCTCCTTACTCTGTGGTGTCAAAAACACATTTTATGTCTCAATCAATGTTTGGTGGCATACTCCTGAAGAAAGCAGAGGCTCAGCAGCAGGCAGTAGATATGCCAGTGGAGAATCACTGTCTAGGAATTAAGTTTGAAAACTACTGATGTAGAGGATATAACCAAGGAAACAATCATGAGAAGGTTTTTGCTGTATTTGTTTACGGAAGAACATGCAGTTCCAAGTATTCAAATGAAACTTACATAAGCTGACAATGAGTAAAGGAGCCAAAGAAGGAAAATCAAGATAGATAGTCACAGTTCTCAGGAAAAGGGATCTGCTTTGGGTTTCCAGATAAACAGCTGACTATGGAGTAATGGCTTAGGGAATGCCAAGTTAAGCAAGTTATTATAAAAGCTAGCACCCACTGATCATATCAGTCATCTTTCATCAGTACCATGTCTCCCAGCTCATATTTCATATGGGCTGTGGGTTATTATTTCTCTACCCTGGCAATGAGGATCTGCTGCAGCTTATTGGAAAAAAAAATATCTGTATCAAAACCAAAAATATTTCCAGATACCATAGATTATTTAAAAATAAAGGTTGCAAACGGAGCTCATCTCACTGATTTTCTACTTTGAGCTTCTCCTAATCTGAGAGAGGGCAGAATGGGTGTTAATTTCAGCTGACAGATAAGGACACTGAGGTATGGGCACGCTATGTGCCCTGCTAAAGGTCACTGATGATCACTGGAGAGCCAGGTCTAAAGTCATAATGCTTCAGAGTGGAAGAGGCCTCAATGAGCCATCTACTCCACTCATGTCAATTTTACAGAGGAGCTAACTTTCATCTCGAGAGGCAGGAGGCAAGGAGATGAGACTGAGAGTGACTCTCTTGGTTTGGCACAAAGCAGCTGCACTGGAGCCATTAGAAAAGAAGGCCTCTCATTTGGTGAGAATGAGGTAGGAGATGAGGATAAGCCCTTTCCTCCTCCTAAATGTCTATAAAAGCTGAGCTACCCAAAATGGTAGCTATATATTAACAAGTTTAATTAAAATTAAATAAAGCAAAATTTAACTCCCAAGTTACAGTAGTCATATTTCATATGCTCAAGAGACACAAGTAGCTGGTGGCTACAACACCAGACAGACTTAACCTGTCCTTCATTGCAGAACGTTTTGCACAGAGATACTCTTAAGTACACCGTTTATGACAAGGATATATTTGCTGGAACGGGCAGCTGGAATCAGGAATCCTGGAGCTGCCACCAATTAGCTATGTGAACTTGGCAAATCTCTGGGCATCCATTTCTTCATCTGTAAAAAGAAGTTAGACTCCATAATGAGAATGGCCCCTTTCTGTTGTAACATCCCATAATTCTGTCCCCAAAGCTCCAGATGGCAAGCTCCCGACTCTAGCCACTCTTCTTTCCAAACTGGGCCCTTTATCAAATTAGATCAAGAGAACATGCTCTTGGACTTCATTATTTCCCATAGAAATGCAGTTACTGAATAAGAATAGCATCCTCTAATTATTTCAAGGGTCAACATAAGAAATAGCCACAAGAAAAATTTCTCTAAATATTTACCAGGAAGAACCACTTAAGATAGTGAAGAACCTATCCCCAAAGGCCCTCTCATAAGAACTTATACCTACATGATACATCTGTTACAGTTTAGGACCAGAAAAAAAAATGTATTTCTCCAGAAGAACTGGTACGCCAATTATGAATGAAAACGACATTGCTCATTACGATGTTTAGGCATTAGTTAGGGCCTAAGCATGGGAGGCCCCTGTTCCAAGGAAACTGGAACAATTGTGTCTCCAGCACAGAGCTTCTGTCTTCCTTGACCCCACTGAAAGTACATTTTCTGCAGAGGCCACACTGAACACTTTTTAAAAGTAGAGTTAAAATGTTAAGTTTTTAAATATTAAATAGTTCACTGATCTTCCCACTATACCGTACTATAGAATATAAATATGGAATACGATGAGAATAAAAAAAAACATGAACCTCAAATCACTATGCTAAACAGAATTAATTATACTGGAAGAATTTGCAGAAGGCTGAATTGTGGCAACTTTTGCATCTTTTCCTCCCCCATTATCTCTATCACCTCCTCCAATTAAATTAATTAAGTTCCAAGTAATTAAAATAATGGCAAGCATTTATTGAGTATCTAGTCTATTCAGTGTCAGGCACAGTTGTAAGCATTTACATATATATATATATAGTATATACACACACATATATGTAATTAAAACTTATGCCTCACAATAACCCCAGGAGGAAGATAAGGTAACTTGTTCAAGGCCACTAAGGTAGCAAGTGTCAGAGCTGGGATTTAAACCCTGCCAGTCAGGTTCCTGCTCCCTAATACTACATGAGCCCCCTTTTTAATATTGACAATGAACCTTTTCCCACCTTTAGAAGTAAAAATTTAAAATATCATTAGAAAACATTACAGAAACACATAAACAACAACAAAACATTGTGCTTGCTTAGCAAACAGCTTTCAGATTTGTCTCTTAGCACTCTTCTACCCTGCCAGCCCTAAGCCCTTCCTGTTTAGAAATTTTAGAGAATGCCAACCCTTTAATTCTGTCATTTTTCCACCGTTCTCTCTGAACTTCTTCCGCATTGTTTTCTGGTGAAATAACTAAAAATCCTGCATTTAGTGTAACAGTCAACTGAAGGCATAATAACCATCAGCAAAACTGTTCCTACCTATTAGTTCCCTGTTTAACAAGGGTGGGTCACAACAATAAAAAGACAATCGAGCTGGGAACTGACAATTTCAGTCTTTGCAGCTGTTATGAGCCAGTTTAAAAATGAATTTACATAAGTGATTGCTGGGCTTTTTATAAACATGGTACCTGCCAGGAAACAGTTCCACTTTCTCTTCCCTGGACTTTCTGTCCTCTTGTAGACTCTAATTCCGTTAAGCCTCGAGCTTTACAATGCTTTATATGCTTTCATGTTTTATATGCTTATCAGGACAATCTTCTGTGAACAATAAAAGGAAACAAGTCTCTTAAAGCTATTAGAAAATTAACACTTGAGTTATGTGTTTCTTTAGTTCTAGGAGTAGTGTAGTCAAACAGGCACAGGTTTCAATTCTGGCTTTGCAGCCTTGCACAAGTTACTGAAGCTCTCTGAGTTGTACTGCTTCTGTAAAACGAACTAATTATATTGCCCTAATGGAGCTGTAATGCCAGGTCAACAATAGACACACAACAAAGTTACTTCCCATAATCAAAGTTGTAAAAAGTTACTTTCAAAACCAAGCTGCACTTCTGAGATTCCATTTTTCATTTTTATCCAGTTTGTGGCCACAAAAGTTCCCAAAGGACTCCTTTCAGGTGCTTCTGGAAAGTGTTACCATACGAAAGACTTCTAGTTCTTAAGGCAGAATGGAGAAATATATGTGGATTGGAAATTCCATCCAAACAAAACCTCTCTAAAAAAATTTTAAATAGTATTTGTATCCAGGAAATCAAGGTCACAAATCATTTCTATGAATGAGAACTTTACAGGTTGCCTTCCCTCACAGTTTTTCCTTCACGTATATCCCTGATAAACATAAGAAATGCTGCTGGATATAAAGCAAAATTAATGTTGACCACTAAAGCCATTTCTAATCAAAACTCAATAGCCTACATACGCCTCTTGAAAAAACAATTTGCTCCCAGGCTCCATATGATGAAGCTGGCCATGAGTAACACTCATGTCCCAGAATCCTCAGATTTAGCTTTCTCAAGAAAACTTTCCATGAAACACGACTTGCCAAGGCAAGGACTTGCAGAGGCTCCTTGTGTACCTGGGGCCCTCATCCCTAGAGTGCTGTGCTGTTACCCTGTGGGTTACTGTGTCGAAATGGAAACGGTGACGTTCTTCCTTCAGGGACATTCCTTTTGTTTTTACCCAGCAGCATACACCAATAATTTGTAAGTAGGAAGAGTTTTCTGTTTTCATTTTTTTCCTAATGGACAGATTTAGACAGCCCAAAGGTAGGGCTCGGTACGTGTTGAGGAAGGGGGGCTCAGAGGGCTGGCATGAGGGAGGATTTGTGCCCAAAGGCTTCTCACAGACTCCACAACTGGATGAGGAAATGAGCCAGGATCCACAAGACTCCTCAGCAGCCAAATCCAGAGTTCTCCTCCTGTCAATCATCTGCACTACAGAGACTTACAGTATACTCTGGCAGCAAGAAGGCTGTTCACCCAGTACTCCTACCTTGACCACGCCCTGGAGTCACCTAGAAGCTTTATTAGACTGTACCCTCTGGGCCCCAGGCCAGGGCTGGGTGCGGCTGGGGCTCCGTGATTTTCAGTCACTCCTCAGCTGATCCTAACATGCACATAAGTTTATAAACCACTGCCCTGGTCCCTTCTGTCTTCAGTTAGGTTGCAGAAGGTGCTAGAGCCTATTCTCTTGAGACTTTTTTTTCTTTTCTTCTAATGAAAGAAAAAGATAATGTATGAAATCATATATTTTGAGCTTTCCTCAAGAAAGTTTAGGTCAGAGTCCTTAGTGTGAATTTATCCCTTTGCCCCACCCACCTAATGAAGACTACAGCCAACCGCAGTGACTGGAGCACAGAACATGCTCCTGGGCAGTGTACAGGGCACCCTTTCAAAGAGGGTGGAAGGGAAATGTACTGGAAGTTTATGAAGGAGAGAAAAGAAATTTAAGAAACAGATTCACTGCCCTTTGGATATGCATGCAAGGACTTTCACTACTTTCCAAGACCCTGCCTTCATCTGGGCTCCTGTTCCTCCTGGACGCACTCATCCTCCAGTCTAGTTACAAATTACTCACTCTTAGGACAGGGCCCTCTGCCTCCAGCTCAAGCCAGCTGGAGTCCTCTGCCCTCATCCCCACCCCAGGTTTCCAGGTGGGCCCTGCCACTTAGGGTGTGACTCTTAAATACCTGTGGGGCAGCAGTGAACCAGAGGGGTGGGGAAGGGTGTAGACAGGGCTCTCTCCAGGACTGACTCCTGCCTACTCAGCCATCCTCTCAGGACAGGTAGGGCCCAGTGATAAGAGGTCCTGAGCCTGGCCAGCACCTGACAACTCCCAACTCACCAGAGTTGGATTTAATGAGGCAGCACAAAAGCAGGAAAACAAGAGGTGTGGGGCTGTAACTCCACCTTTGCCCTCTGCTAGCCCATGACCTTGCGCAAGTAACAGAAGCTTTCTAGAAAGTGCCTCAGTGTCCCCATCTGTAAAGTGGAAATTAATGTTTGACTAGACTCCTCAGAAAGCTTTTTGAAAAGTGCAAAGCGCTTAAAGTTATTTTGATACAATACAACTTCTCTAGACATTAATTGAGTCTTCTATGCATGGATACTGCCTATCACTGACAATATAAAGATGAAAAAAAGGCCACTGAATTCAAGGGGTACAATACATTCCATGCGGGAAACAGAAATGTGGTAGATAAAGCTACATAATTCAATGTAATAATTAGTATGATGGCTGAATAGCATGCTACTGGGAAGTCAGACAACAGAAAATTTACATATGTCCACAGATGGAGGAGAGAAGAGGACAAGGTGACAGACAGCAGGTAAATATTGATAGTCAGGTACTCATCTGAGCACTTTATGTATACAATCTCGAGTGAGCCTCAAAACAACCTTGTGAGGTAGGTAGGTACTGCTTTCCCCATTTTACAGATAAGGAAAGCAATACCTACCTACCTCGCAAGTTCAGAGAGGCAGTCTCTCAAAGTCATATGGCTAGTGAATGGCAGAGTTGGGCTTTGGCTGTGGGCCCAAAACCTAGATCATAATCTTTCCACACACTGTCTCCACCCTGACTATGACCCCATTCCTGACCTCCCCAGTGCCCTGCCCTGGCCCAGGCGTAGCCCAGCACACTTCTCCTCTGTGCTTCCATACTGCTGTATTCACAATGCCATATAACATGCCTATTATTCTGTCATTATTTGTTTTTGTGTCTGTCTTCCTCATTAGCTTACTGGTCCTTAGGGAAGAAAGGGAAGGCAGCAGGTGCCTAGTAAACAGTTGGTGTTTGGTGTTTAATAAATGTTAATAAATGTTTTCTTTTGTTTCTTTTCTTTTTTTTTTTTGAGATATCTCATTCTGCTGCCCAGGCTGGAGTGCAGTGGTGCAATCATGGCTCACTGCAGCCTCAAACTCCTGGGCCCAGACAATCCTCCCACCTCAGCCTCCTGAGTAGCTAGGACTACAGGCACACGCCACTGCACCCAGCTAATGCTTTTTGTTTTTGTTTTTGTTTTTTGAGACGGAGTCTCACACTCTCGCCCAGGCTGGAGTGCAGTGGCGCGATCTCGGCTCACTGTAAGCTCCACCTCCTGGGTTCGTGCCATTCTCCTGCCTCAGCCTCCCAAGTAGCTGGGACTATAGGCACTCGCCACCACACTGGGCTAATTTTTTGTATTTTTAGTAGAGACGGGGTTTCACTGTTAGCCAGGATGGTCTCGATCTCCGGACCTTGTGATCCACATGCCTCGGCCTCCCAAAGTGCTAGGATTACAGGCGTGAGCCACTTCGCCTGGCTGCACCCAGCTAATTTTTAAATTTTTTGTAGTGATAGGGTTTCACTGGGTTCCCCAGGCTAGTCTCAAACTCCTGGGCTCAAGCAATCCTCTCATCTCAGCCTCCCAAAGTGCTGGGATTACAGGTGTGAGCCACCGCACCTGGCCAATAAATGTTTTCTCAATGAATGAAGGAAAAAATGAAATTATGCTAAGCTTCGAGAGACAGGTAGGAATTCACTAGGTGGTTTGAGGGAAACATTCTCAAAAGTAGAGGCAGAACCTTATTCATCCTTATGTCCCCAGGGTCTTGTACTTATTACAGGTACTTAATAAATGTCTAACAAATTCTAGGCAGAGGAAACAGTGTAGGAAATCCAGAGAGATTTAAGGTTACACAGTGAGTTTGGATAACTTGGCCAATGTGAATCACATAGTGGGTATGTGGGGACACAGAAGTGCTTCTCAAACTATTCATGGGGAAAGACCAGGTTTTTTTTTTTTTTTTTAACTTCCAAATCAATATGGACCAAATCTTTCATAAAAATGCAGCAAAAAGGAACTGCCAAAAATGGGACAAAATGCAAGTCCAGTTCCGAATCAACAGATTCAACAGATGTAAAATGATGGTCAAACTGCTATAAAAATTACCAAACATGGACTTATCTAGCTGCAGACTGCTAACAAAGAGGTCTGTCTGCTGACCAAGCTTTTGGCACTGAGAAAGGTGGAGGTAGGGGCTATTGTGGAGAGCCACAAGAAAGACAAGCTTGAATTGTTCTACAAAGGAAAGAGAGATCCAGAATAATGTTTACTGAGGATTTCTGTGTGCCCAGCATGGTTATGAGTGCTTCACACCTATTAACTCATTTACATTTCATAACCTATCTGTGAGGTAAGTGCTATTATCACACTCATTTTAGAGATGAGTAAACTGAGACACAGCCGTGAAAAACATTCCCAAGATTCCAGAGGTGGTAAGAAGCATCACGAGGCCTTGAACCTGGGCAGTGTGAACCTTCATTACTAGACTCCGACGCCTCTGGGGAACTCACAGACAATTTTCAGCCAGGAAGTGACCCACTGAAATTTATGTTTCAGAGAAATCATGCTGGAGGCAGTGTGCAGGGTAAAGGTCAGTTAGGAAGCCACAACAACAATCCAGGTGAGAGGCATGGGGGTACGGAGGAGCAGACATATGGGCGCTTTAGGAGATGGACCCAGGCTTTGGTTGGGGGCAGGGTGTACGAGCTAGGGAGAGATGAAGAGGAGGGAGGCGTTCCTGATGACTCAAGGGTTCAGAGCTTAGCAACCTGGGTGGATGGAAATGTCTTACGGAAAACAGGCCGGAAAGCAGGTTTTAAGGGGAAGATGATGAGATCAGTTTTCAGCAAATGTCTACCTGAATTTGAAGAGCCTAAGACAGACAATCTACAGTTGTGTCTTAGGAAAATTCTACAGACTGTGATCTTCGTTTACTGAATTCAGGTAGTCACTATTTTCACCCTAGTTCTGCCAAGCCACTTTCCTCCTCTTCTTTCCCCTTTGCACTGGTTACACTTAAAATAGTTTAAAAAGCAGCAGTTCCACAATCCTAAACTTGCCTCCCTTCAAAAATAACATAGTGTGTACGCAAAATGCCACACTCATTACAGCTTATTTCTGAACAAAAAGCAGATTTCCCTGCAAATTCTTAATTGCATTTTCATTAAATCCAGATTCTTTATAATGGCGTATGTGACCTATTCTCTGTCGACTTCTCCAAACTCATCTCCTACCACGTATTAATTCATTCATTGTTCTTTACACTCCTACCACAGGAGCCTTCTTTTTGTGCTCAAACACGCAAAGCTTGTTCCCAGCTCAGTGCCTTTGCACTGGCTGCTCCCTCTACCTGGAACGCTCTTCTCCAGAATTTAACCTGGTTGCCTCCTGCTCATTCAGCTCTCAGCTCAAATACCAGCAGAGAGATCCCGAGCATGAGAAGGATTTGTCATAATGTTGCTAGCTCTGATATGGGCTTAAGGGCAAGGGACCAGAGGGAGGTCTCTAGGAGTTGATGGCTCCCAGCTGAGAGGCAGCAGAGAGCCAGAGGCCCTCATCCTATAATTGCAGGGAACTAGATTCCACCCACAACCTAAATAAGCCTAGAAATGAATTCTTCCCAAAGCCTCCCAATAAGAGGCCAACACCTTCAATTTGGCCGTGTAAAACCCAGAGGAGAGAAACCAGCCAAGCCCACCCTGACTTTCAACGTACAGAACTGTGAGATAATTCATATTTGTTGTGTTAGGCTGCTAAATTTGTGGTAATTTGTTATAGTAGCCATAGAAAACTAACACACTCTTACAGCTGATGTGCGTTATAGTTTAATCAGCAGCATTTTTTTTTTCTTAGTGGCACATAGAATAATGGCACATAGAATACTGGCACATCTAATCAATGACATCTTAAATTTGTTGAAATATGGTGTTATTATCTCTATTTTGCAAACGGGAAAACAGCATCTGAGAGGTCAGGTGATTTGCCCAGGAGACTGAAACTGCAAACTCAAGCTCTAAACCGGGGGTGTCCAATCTTTTGGCTTCCCTGGGCCACACTGGAAGGAGGAGAATTGTCTTGGGCCACACATAAAATACACTAATGATAGCTGATGAGCTGAAAAAAGAAATCGCAAAAAAATCTCATAATATTTGAAGCAAGTTTACGAATTTGTATTGGGTCACATTCAAAGTCATCCTGGGCCACATGCGCCCCGCATTTTGAGATTTTTTTGCAATTTGTTTGTAAGCTCATAAGCTATCGTTAGTATTCGTGTATTTTATGTGTGGCCCAAGACAATTCTCCTTCCACTGTGGCCCATCTTTTGAGCCCATGTTCAAAAGATTGAACATCCCTGGGCTAGGGTATCTTGTCAAAAGGCCAAGGAATGGCTGACATGACCTCCTTCAGGCTCATGTCTGATACAGGACCACAAAGACCCAGCTAGCTCCGGAAGCAGTCAATCCCTTCTGATCAGGCACCCAAAGGTGCTAGGTACCCTTCTAGGTACTGGACCAAGATCCTGCCCTTATGAAGCTGACACTATAGTGAGGTAGGTTAATATAACAATTGATTGAGATAAGTGCTAGAAGGAAAACAAAACATCCAGAGAACTTCAAAGCAACCTTCACAAAAGTCAGAAAGTACATATTCAGGAGCTGAAAAGAAACAGAGCACTGGGCCTGGAAGATAAAATTTTTTCTTTGGGATTTTTCATGGGCCACTCATTGCTAGTGTGGAAACTCCCAGAGACAGAGTTTTCTGTTGTGAGTTTAAAATATTTTTTTTGTTTTTTTGCTTTTTTTGTTTTTTGATGGAGATATAGGGTAACTTTATACTCAAATTCATAAGACTGCCTCTTGTGAATTTCCAAAAACAAAGCCACAGCCATCTTCCCATCAAATAACAACTTCCCTCTCTTTCAACAGCATTCAGTTTTTAAAAGATGAAAATTAATTTTATATTAAAATAACATCCCAAGAGCTGACTGAAAGAGCACTTCAAAAAGAAAGATGATTCTATGCAACTCCAATCCCACATCCTTTGTAGAATCTTGAGCTCTGGCTTGACTTCTTACATTGTGCTTTTACTTTCATCTTCTCTTTCACCCTGGAAATACAGTAGACAAAGCTCTGATGGTGAAATTAAAGGGAGAACAGGAGCCCAATTCAGAGAGTAAACAACAACAACAAAACGTGGCATGTATAACCTTCTTTCAGGAGATACTTGTAAGTGGAAAATTCTAGGCTTCTTAAAAGGAAGTTTTTAAGTTTTGCAGGAAATATTATTGAAATGTATATATTCTCAACCTCTCTCTTTTGTTTTTGTTTGAGAGGGAGAAATTCCAGGCTAGAAGATCATCTTCATCATGTTTTTTGGAGAAGCCCCAGTTTAGTAATACCATTAGCTGAAAACTATTTTTAATTCAGACATTAGCAACTGGCATAAAACCCTACTTTCCACTTCTCTTGATTTTGCACTGACAATTTGGCAGCCCACTCTACCCTTAGGCCCAAAAGAGCCATCACATTCATAAGTCTGTATTTAGGAGATTCTGACAGAGATGTATGCAAGAGGAAAGGTCAACAAATGCCCACAGGAGGATCAACATTCTGTAAAAGATGTAAGAACGGCCCCAAACCACCATCTCACTCATAATAAAAAATATTTCAATGGCTCTAAATTACTGTTGTGCAGAAACCAGATTAGCAAAAATAAGAAGAGCTGACACTTTTATGGCCGGTGGCCCTAAGGAACCAGGACATCCAATACATTCCTAATGGGAGGGCAAAATGGTTCAATCTTTCCGGAGGGGTACTACAGAGCACTGTGATTCAGCAGTCCCACTTCTGGGCATCAATCCTTAGGTACACCTTCACAAAGCAAAATGATTTATTACATCTTTATTCTTCACGGCACTGTCTGTAATAGCAAAAGACTGGGAAACAGCCCAAAGGTCCAGCAGTAGGGATTGGTCAAGAGGACCATGGTACATCCACATGATGGAAGACTTGTTATTCTACGTGTGTGTGAGAGAGATACTTGCAGAGACAGATGTCTAAAACATACTGCTAATTTTAAAAGGCAAGGTAAAGAGTATATATACCATCTTTAATGAGAGAAGGGGGAAGAATTAAAATACCATATATTCTTTTAGATTGTATTTACAAGTTGCTACTTGCAGAGAATATGGGACAGGCGTGCATGGGGATAAGATGGGAGCAAGATTTTTGAATTTGAAAACTTTTGATTTTTTGTGAATTTGCTATTTAAAGAAATCCTGGGGCTGGGCATGGTGGATCAGGCCTATAATCCTACCACTTTGGGAGGCCGAGGCTGGCAGCCTCAGGAGTTGCTTGAGCCTAGGAGTTCGAGACCAGACTGGGCAACATGGTGAAACTCCATTTTTACAAAAAACACAAAAATTAGCCAGGCGTGGTGGCAGGCACCCATAGTCCGAGCTAGTCAGGAGGCTGAGGTGGGAGGATCACCTGAGCCAGGTAAGTCGATGCTGCAGTGAGCCATGATTGTGCCACTGCACTCTAGCCAGGGTAACAGAGTGAGATCCTGTCTCAAAAAAAGAAAAAAGAAAAGAAAAGAAATCTTGTAGGGAAGTCTTATAGGAAATTGTCAAAAATGTTTACCTTTATATAAGATTATAACGTTTCTTCAAGATCATATATTATGTATTTTCAAAAATATAGAGGTTGCATAGGCAATTTTCCCAAAAGTATGAAGAAAGCACAAGATTGGCAGGGAAGAGATAAAGCTAAGGTGGAGTTCAGCAACTCAGGAGGAGGAGTTGGAGAAACCTGGGTTTAGGCAGGTAGGTTCTCATGTGAAAGTCGGTCAGGGAAATCTCAGTCCAGAGTTCAGAAGGTGAGCACAGTGAGCGTGGAGAGGGCAATTTCTGCCCTGTGTTATATTACCTGCTGGATGTGCGTGGCTCTGAGCCCCCTGATATTTATTACAGCCAGAAGAAAGTCAGAGAACTGTAGGTGAATGGGAGGCAAAGACAGGAACACTAGGATTACCTCCCAGGCGGCCTGCCAGGAGCATTGATTTGCTCTTGGAAAAAGCATGCTGCTCATCAAATATTTATGTTAAAAAAGAGGGCAAGGCATGTGCTGGAATATTCTGCTTAATTTGACAGAGATATTCCTTGAAAACTTGAGACTCCTGGAATTTTGTGTAATCAAATCATACTAGAAACACAAGTGAATTAGCTATTTAAAGAAATTCTGTAAGAAATTCTTAGGAATTGTCATATTCTGCTCTTTCTGCTTTGAGAATATGAGTATGTCTGAAGATGGCTGCATTTAACCAGGTTAAATGTGAAAGGCATTCACGTTTCTGCATCTTTTGGATTTTTTCACAAGGTGTATTGTCTCCAGAAAACAGCAGATGGCCTAGGTATGAAGTACGAACCAGCACCTTGGCCCTCAGGACCACTACCTTAGCAGTCAGATTCACTAAACATGGCTGATCCTACAGGCCAGAAGAGGAGCCAGGAGGAGGAAGTTGATTCTGACTATAGGCTTGTCTAAAGGATCAACTTAAAAAGCATGCAAGTAGTACCAGTTGGTACTAAGAGGAACACAGACAAACCCTCTGAGTTTGTGATACCTTTGGCAACAAGACTCTGCACCCCTTAGCCTAAACTAGGAGCCTTTTTCCAGAAGTAGCAGCTACTCATAGGTAAGTTCCAAAGGCTCCTGCAACCACTGTTACTTGCATCCTGTCCCCAAGGAAAAAGGCCTATGGCTGATCAATAAATAACATGAACCCCTCTCCACATTCCCAAGAGTTACTGCTACTCCATTCCCTGCACCAGGCCAACAACACAATGGGTGCTGGTGACCCTGGCAAGTGACCCTCAGAAATAATGAATTGAAGAGAAAGAAGTTCATCATAGGCAACGTGTACCACTGAATGTTTCTTTCCTAGCATATATAATCCATACTACTTTTTTACATGTACCTTGCTGACACACACCACAGAAAACATGGTTTTATTCCTTCATTCCACTGGCATTCATGAAGTTTATACGTTTCCCAATAAAGCCCGACATGATAAACCAAATGGTTAAGTGACAGACTCTACCAGCTGATGGCATCTAGGGGACTACTGTGGCTGTAGGGGCTTTGAGAAGCAGAACTGCTGGTAGCCATATTGTGCCTTTGTGTGTGTTAAAAAAGGTAATCCCTCCAAGTACACCTAGCCTTTTGCAGGCTTGATAGCATCAGAAAGAAGTTCCCTTTTGTCCTAGCAGAGGCAATCCTACTCCAGGATGCATGTGGTTTTTGTTTGTTTAGCAGATGTGAACCTCCCATTTGCCTCCTTGCCCAGGCCCTCTTGTGCAGTGAACAACCTGTACAACAGTTCAAGGCATCCCTGCCAAGAAGTCATAATCCATTCTTTCTGCTTCTTGGCCAGACATCCAACCCTCCCATGACAACTTATCTGCACAGCCAATCATGACCTTATATACCCACATGAAGCCCCATGGTCTAATGTGCAGGCCATGGTCTAATAATTCAGGTTTCATTAGTGTAGGTATAACTTAGGCATCCAGTCTAAAGGTTACACCTTTCTAATTTGCCTGAGATTCTGGTTAAACTTGGTATGATGATGTTATCTCACTAACGTCTTCAATAAGCCTCAATAAAGTCCAGAAGGCTTTCAGATTTTGATTCCTCTTTCCATCCTTAGCTTTAGCTTATGGTGGGATTTAATGGATTTCAGTTTGAGTCTTCACTTGAGGAAAAACCTCATGTTTTTCCTCTGCAATAATTTATCCCCCCGCCCAAAATCCCACAAAATTTGACGTAACTGCAAGCTTGGGGTCTGAGTCAAAGGGTCCCAGCGGGGAGTTAAGGGTTTAGTGTCCAGTGGTCAAGGACGTCTCGGCTAGTGCCATCTGCAGCTAAATAAAAGCCTGATTATTTCACATCAGTGAAGTTAAGATGGGCTCATGTGAGTCTGGACACAGCCATTCTGAATGAAGACAATTCTCTACACACAAGTGCAGAGATGACAACTGATTCAGACTTCACTCCAGTGAGCATGTGTGATCACGCAAACTCAAGTTCAACCAGAGCTTATACTTCTCTCTTCTGTCAACCAAAGGGGATCCTATGTGTCATTAACATGACCTTGCCTATAAGGGGAGTGGTGGCCTACTGTGTCAGAAAGCACACAGAATACAAAGCCTTCTGACTCTCTGGGCCCAATGTCAGCCAGTTATTATACAATCAATGAAACTGAAAATTACAGAAGATTTTAGCAACCAATCTCTTAGAACTTTTAGCTACTAACCCTCCGGCAGAACTGAAAGTATTAAGTCTTAATAGTCTCCAACACTCCAGTATTTTTTTTTTTTTTTTTTTTTTTGAGACGGAGTCTTGCTCTGTCGCCCAGGCTGGAGTGCAGTGGCGCGATCTCAGCTCACTGCAAGCTCCACCTCCCAGGTTCATGCCATTCTCCTGCCTCAGCCTCCAGAGTAGCTGAGACTACAGGCGTCTGCCACCATGCCCAGCTAATTTTTTGTATTTTTAGTAGAGACGGATTTCATCATGTTAGCCAGGATGGTCTCGATCTTTGAGCCACCACGCCCGGCCAACACTCCAGTTTTTATTATACAGTAATTCTCTGAAATGCAGACTCATTAAAAGAAGACAAAAACCCTCCTTGTCACAGGATGGCAACCAGACACTTCACAACCAAGCACTTTTATGATACCCAATAAAGCCTGACATGATAAACCAAACATTTCAGTGACACCAGAAATGATTTTCAAGAGAGACTCTCCAATAAACGGAATAATCTAGCTAGAAGTTATCTTAAGTCAAATCACCTCCACTATCTGCCCTGGATCCATGCTACCTGTTAACTACTCTCCTGTCGTTCCTAAGGGAGGAAAGTGGGGAGATCATGATGTGTGGGTATCTGCTGGTTCTAGAACAGGACTTAGCAGGTCAGTTCCTTCATCTGTATTATCCAGGCCCCCTTTGGGAGTCCAGGGATGAAAGAGGTAGACTTCACAGGGTCACCAAGGACTGGACCTTTGTGTTCTCTTCAGGCCTGCTGGGTCTCAGCAGCCATTTGGAAGTGTTAACCGCTATGGCTAAAGAGTGGCAAGTCTGATGGAGAGGCACTGATGATTCTCCTCAGGTAGGTCACCTAAAAGGAGTCTCCTCCTCATGTTTCTCTTGATTTGATTTACAGTTTTTAAGCAAAACTGACTCCATAAAGCCCTCTTCACTCTCACCTCTGGCTGGATGCACCTCCATCTCTGCGCAGAGGGCATGAGATGCGGAGTTAAGATGCTTCTGGGTCAAATTCTGTTCTTGCAACTTAAGCAAGGTTCAGACTTTAGGGAACCTCAGCTTCCTCCTCTGGGCTGTTGTGAGAACTGAGCAAGACTGTATATGGGAAGGGTTTAGAAACAGCCCAGTATATAGAATACATATAATTGTGCTGTAATTAGTTTTTATCTATCCAACCTTCCTGTTAAACTAAGTGCACCAATATTTGCCTCATTACTGTCTTCCTGGTGTCCGATATACTGAAGGTGCTGTAAAAGCGCAGCTCATCAATGCAGGCCTGGATCTGGGAAGTCACAACTTCCATAAAGTCAAGGTTAGTGGACTAGGTCTATATGCAGATCCTAAAAACCCACTGGTAGACTTTTCAAATATTCCTCATGAAGATCAACCTACAAGCTTCTGGGCCTTCTCTTTTACTGCTAAACAATTCTCACTGCAAAGGTTTTGACATTTAACCGAAGGACATTCAACTGCCATAAAAGTTGGTGCTTTTTCCAAAACAACAACAAAATCCTGCTATTTGTAGTTAACAAGCCAGATTTGTTTTTTAGTAACTATTACACAATTTTTTTTTTGTATTTGTAGTTAATAAACCAGATTTGTTTAGTAACTATTACACAAATGAATTATTTTTTAGTATATATATAGGCGCATTGTGGAAAATAGGGGAAAAGCAAGTTGGGGTGGGGGGAGCACCATAATCCCATCACCAATTTGTCTGTATTTTCTTCTAGCCTTTTTTTATGGTTTAAAAATAATTTTTAGGCTAGCTGTAATTGTAATAACACAATGTAACTGTGCACATTGCTTTTCCCCATTTTAAACTGTAACAGACTTCATGCATTACTGATTTTTAAAAGTCTAATGAAAAAGAAAATGGAATTGAGATTTGGAAGAATTAACTTGTTTAACAAATTACAAACCATTTCACATTCAAAAGACATAATGATGATTGTCTAACTCTCTTACTTTGTAAGTACTATTTGGCAGGACTATTTAAACTACTGAGCTTTTTTTAGATTTGGGGGAAATACTAAAATTTTGTATAGCTGTTTTCCTGTTACAAAAATAATGCATGCTCATTATACAACATGTAGAGAAAATTTCAATAATTTAATGTTAACATTTATTGAATGTGGACTATGCACCAGGCACTAATCCAAACGCTATATACATAAATTAGCTCATTTATTCCTTATAACACTTATGGAAGCATAGATTAAGTAACTTGCTCACTGTCTACTCACCTAGAAGTATGAGCCACAAATCATTATGCTATGTTCTAGGAGTGAAAAGCGTCAATAATTTACTCAATCAAATGCTTCAACTGTTTCAGAGCATAATGTCATAGGCAAGAAACAATTAATAATAACACTGTACCCTTTATAGTTATTTAAAATTATTATTAACCACATCTCTGTGTCCCAGTGGAGCAATTAGTAAAACGAGAAATCATCTGTGGCATGAGCTAAGCTCCTGGTTCAGCCCAATTCTGTGCAACTGACGTGCTAAGACAAAAACAAGAAGATTTAAAGGGTTTGTTTTAAAGACAGAGGCTTTTTTTTTTTTTGAGACAGAGTTTTGCTCTTGTTGCCCAGGCTGGAGTGCAATGGCCAATCTTGGTTCACCGCAACCTCTGTCGCCCAGGTTCAAGTGATTCTCCTGCCTCAGCCTCCCAAGTAGCTGGGACTACAGGCATGCACCACCATGCCCAGTTTATTTTGTATTTTTAGTAGAGACGGGGGAGGGGGGGCGTTCTCCATGTTGGTCAGGCTGGTCTCAAACTCCCAACCTCAGTTGATCTGCCCACCTCGGACTCCCAAAGTGTTGGGATTACAGGCGTGAGCCACTGCGCCTGGCAAGATAAAGACATTTTAAAAATCTTTTAGATTTTAGGAAATGAGTCAACAATGTGATGAGTAGAGTCCCTGAATTAACTGAACACCCAATCTCATGAAAATTTATAAATAAAACAACCACTCACAATCAGCCTAACACTTCTTATGGCTTATCTGTTGGCCTTGGACATCAGTACATGCAAAAGTAAATAACAGGATACCCTTGGGTCACGTGTTTTCATACTTTAATTAAGAATTATACTTGGTTAAAGATGAATACTTCAGTTCCTGGCTACTTTCCTACCTAGGGTTAATAAACACAACTATTTGAAATATAAATTATCTTTAAATGTAAAGGATAATGCAATGTTTCTGTCAAAATTACTATGCAACTGTAACTTTGGCACTAAAAGCATATTAAAACTATTAATCCTTTAATCATAATTATTCATATTGTTGTGGTAGAAACACCACACACATACACATACCAGTTACTTCTGGGGAATTTGAAATTGCTCTATCTAGCATTTCCGGAAGGTTCAAGCTACCACCTTGCAATTTATCCAGTAGCCTGCTGCTTGAACAAGCTAGATTAATATCTAATAATTTTGACCATGTACTGTGTGTTAAGTCCAGTTTAAGTGTTTTCCAAAGACTGTTTCACATACTTTAAAGCCCTACAGATAGAGACCATTATTATCCCCATCTTATAAATCAGACTGAAAAGGTTAAATAGCTAATATTTTCATCTAAGTCTGTCTGACTCCAAAGCCAACACCCCAAATCACTGTTAAACAAGCTTCTCTTCCAAGTTAGGGCTCAGAAAAATTTACTTGACTTTCACAACTTGCCTTTCTAGGTTAAGCTTAAGCTGACATAAAACTCCAAATTAAAGCAAAACACAATAAATCACTTAATTCTAAATTTGATTTTTTTTCCTGCTAGACAGAAGTTTTCAACAATTAAAAAAAAAAAAACTAATCTGATATTGGCTAACCACTTCCTCGAGTGTTCTGACCATGAAGCCCTTTGCTCTCACACTTTAATAAACCACCGATATTCTCTAACAAGTGACAACACAAATCCACAAGTCTAATTGTTAGAGAGCTTTCAAGTAAGATTGGAGCTTTCTGGACAGGAAATTTTTATAATACTATTTTTTTCAGGCTCTTGTGAATCACAGATTCACATTTTCATATATTTCTACACAAATCTAAGTGCTGTATGCCCTGTTGGGTGTTCGATATCTAGTAAATTACGTGAGTTAAAAACAGCAAAAATAGGACTGCATTATTTATAAGGTCTAACGACGCAGTAGACTTTTTAGCATTTTTTGGACTTAAACCAGGGCTTTACGGCGCTGGTTAACTATTAGAGAAGGCAAAGGGACTGAACATTTTATCTGAAAGTCCTTTTATCACTTAAGACTCTGTAAAATGTTTGATTACTTTAAAAATTGTGTGTGTGAATCATGTTAGTTTACTAGAAAAGGGGCTTGCTAGTACATATAATTGGGTTAAAAAAAAACAAAAACAAAACAAAACAGCTCCTTACTTGAATGTGATTGTTTTGGCAATAGTAAAATTCAATCCCGTCGTTCTAGCGCTGCCTGCCTTCCTGGTTCTCCTAGGTGAGGGCCGCCATCCTGCGATAATTTACTTCGAGAGCTGAGAAGCGCTGGCAAGGGTGCAGTCTGGTGACTAGCACTTTTAACAACAAAGCCAAACTCCGCTTTTAAAATAGAGAAGGCACAGACGCAGACCCTGCCTCTGACGACATCCAAAAGATTCATTATAGACAGCCTATTCAGGCGAAGCTACAACCGCCCCAGGAAATATAAACTGTGTCGGCAAAGACAGCAGGGGGGAGAGGAAGTAACTGATGGGAAGGAAGCTAATCATGTGAAGTTTGTCCAACTCCACACGGTCTAATAAATTCCCGTTTGTTTCCGCTGGGAGCAGCCATTAAACGCGCCCTGACACGTGGGCGCAGGAACCTCCCTTCTACCTCTGGCGTTCAGAGATTTCCTTCTCTACCCACTTGTTTGTATACAACCACGCCCGGCAGGATGACCACCGGATGACCGGCCGCGGCAGTGCCTCCACTCAGCCCCAGCTGGGCAAAGTTTCACTCCACTGCGGCGACGTGAACAAGAATCACGGCTTCCTTACCGTGAGTTATGAATGATTTAAGCCAAGTTTACAGGACACACAAAGCGAGGGACGAGTGAGTGACGGGAGGCGCTGACAGGGTTTTAAAGTTAGCTTTTATTGATACGCCCTAATTACAATGAAAAACAGAAGTCACCCTGACCCACGGGATAACTGTCGGGGCAATAATATTTTTAAGAAAAAATCACGCAAGACTGAGCCTCAATCTCCCCCTTATCACCTGCAAATACAGTCTGCAAAAGGGCAGCCTAGGGACCCCACTCGGGGGTCCCTCGCAGGGTGCGTCATACGGGCTCTCCCCTCTGCGACCCGCTATTTCCCTGCTAGACCCCCAGCGCCCAGCGGATTCCAAGGCTGCGCTCCCGCCGGCTGGTCCCGGGAGGTAGAAAGTAGGCAGAGGGGCGTGGCGTCTCTGTCGCCCCCAGATTCCAGCCCTCCTCCAACGCCTGGCACCACCACAAGCCAGGGCTGGGAACACTGGGGGCCTCCCAATCGGGCGCGGGGCGCACGGCCGCAGGCTGGCGAGGAGGCAAGCGAGCTCGCCGGGAGACCTTTCCTTCCACCCCTAGCCTAGCCCCAGCCCCAGCCGTGGGGGCACCGGCTCCCCGCGACATCGGGTTGCCGCCCGTCGAGGGCGACCGCGCGGTTTCTGCCTCTGGGTCTGGGTGTCCCTTGCCCCCTTCCTCCGCCTCTCCCCGGTCTCCGGCGCCCAGCGCCCCGACCAGTCCCCGCCCTCCAGGACACTCTTCCCTCCTTCCTTCCTTCCTCCGCTCCCTCCCTCCATCTCGCTTCCCAACACCCGGGACTCGGAGGCGGCCCCCGAACTCGCTGGCCGACGCCCCGCGCCGCGCCCGGACCCCGCGGGGACCCGAGTCACCACCCGCGCCCGCCGCTTGGTACTCACCCGCCTGCTGGTGCGCTGCCCCGCCGTCGCCGCCGGGACTCGGTCTCTAAGGGTTCCTGGAGACGGCTCCGACCTCTCCTCCTCCTCCTCCTCCTGCTCCTCCGGGCGCCGGCTCCGCCTCGCTGGGGTGGGCGGGGCGGCGGCGGCCCCAGGCTCCTTCCTCCGCGCCGGGCCCTGCCTCCCGCCCAGACACCCTGGCTATGTTGCCCCGGGCCGCGGAGCCCGCGTTGTGGCCCGGCTGGAGGAGGGGAGAGGCCTGGGGAAGCTCGGTGGACGTCTGGCCGTCTTTGGCCATCCCCCTTCCCCTAATTCTCATGGAGGACCTGAATTTCTAGGAGTTGAGGGCTCCCACTCTACGACCCGCTCCTCCGCGGGGCCGCCCTGACGCCTCGCAAGTTTCCTTCGCGTGCGAACGCCTCGCCAGCCCCTGTGCCAGCGGTCCCCAGGGCTGTGAGGATGAGCGCTGCCAAACCCCTACACAAAAGTTTGGCTCTGCCCCAGACACTATGGAGGAAAACACTCACAGTAACATTTAAAGGGCCCTGGGGCCACGGAGAGACGTTTCACAGAAAGTGGAGGATTATTGAATTTGTAGTACATCCACCCACCATTAGCTTCCCGTCCATCTGCCCCAACCCCCTGAAATTTGTTTCCGAATGTCCAGTACCTGGCAGAGTTCTGCCCAATGAATTAATCGGATTTGGTTGGTCTTTTCTGGAATGGTTCAAGGTCGGGTAAATGGAGGAGCCATTTCTGCTTCCACAGATTTCGTACTATTCCTTGGGCCATTCGACAAACATTACCGAGCACCCGCTGTGTACCAAGCGCGATGCTAAAGGTGATGGGAGAGGTATAAAGATGAAATCAGACAGAGGGCTTGCCTTCTTGGAGTCCAGAAAGAATAAAGAAGCTGAATGTTCAGAAAACCACTCAGCGGACTTCTGGAGTATTTCTAGGTAACCGCTTTCTTGTCTGACAGGGTGGAGAGAAAAGAGGTGAGGCCAAAGTAGGTCACATAGAACCAGTGTGGGCAGAGTCCGCACTTGAAATGGAGTCTGAAAGCATTGGTGAGGGATGTCTTGTGTATTGAGTTTCACCAACTGAAGACAAGTGGGCCCTGGGGAATCTGGAAACTAGGGACTGCAGTCAGGGCATTATATTCCCTCTTGCTTTCCTTCTGACCCCTAAGCAAGTATCAGGCTTAGTGAAATAATTTGCACATGTAGAAGAGCTGTCACAGGTAGAGTCGTGTATGAATGCATGCCTTGCCCCAGGGGTGTGATCTTAGCAAGCTGCAGATGAAGGTGGTTTTGGGGGTGCAAGTCACAGGCTACCAGCGAGGTCTTTATTTCCTGTTCTGTTCAGCATTAGGAAATGCTTGACTGATTCACAGGTACTAACAGTTCAAATGATACATCTGAAACAGAACAGCATGACACCACAGGGACTGAGAGGGTGGCATACAGGAGTTTGTATTTTTTGGCCACAGACCACAGAATAGACTCCTCTAAGCCATACTACTAATTTCCCTTCCTGGGACACTTTATAGTTTAATAAGTGCTTTCATGTACTTACTCTTACTTTTCTCTCATTAGTCTCTTGCAAAAACCTGGAAACTGGAACACCAGTAACTTAAGTGGCTTGTTGGAAGTTTTCTAGTTGAGTGCTGTTCAAAGTGTGGTTCATAGAATAGTGACAGTCTGCAAACCATTACCCATCTACAAAGGGATGAGCATAGAAATTGAAGATAAGCATGTAGAAACTTATAGCAGTTTGACAGAGTAATTTTATGTCTGTTGAATCGTTTAAAATGCGGCTTTGTATTTTATGTCTGCTTATTTCATTTTTCTCTTATCATGTAGAAAGGCATCAGCCTGCAACAGATTGAAAATAAAGTATCACTGATAGTTTGAGAAGCACTAATCGAGTTAGTATTAGGTTGGTACGAAAGTTATTACCGCAATTACTTTTGCACCAACCTAATAGCAAGGCAGGAATGATAGCAACTAATACTTAACCAGCACTTTCTGCATGGCAGATGTTGCTTTAAGTGCTTTACATATATTAAACCTTTTACTCCTCCTAACAACCTAAGGACGTCGTCACAGTAAGGTTAGGTCATACAGAGCAAAACTGGCAGAGCCAGGATTCAAACCCTGGCTGGCTGACCTCATATTTTGTTCTTTTATCCATGCCCTCAATCCAGTGTCCTTTCTACTCTGCTGGTGTTTCCCAAACTTAAATGATTCACATTCCATTTTCATGCCACTGTAATTCCTATTTTTTATTTATATTTTTTATTGACTCACTTTTGTTATTTTGTACATGTATTACCCTGGCAGTTAGTAACTCCAAGCATGTAATCATGGGTTTGATAAGGAAGCATCAATCTTCTACCCTAGTTCATGTTAAAGTACATGCCTAATTCCAGCAGTTGCTGTCAGTGCTTGGCCATATCCCCTCCAATCCTTTTCCGGTTTTGTGCACACTGGTTCCAGGTGTGCGTTCATTCCCACCTGCCAGCACCTGCATCTTATTCTCAGAGTCCCAGCTCCAGCTGCAGGATTTGCTTTGCCTGGGCAAGGGTAGCTGGAAACGCCTAGAAATTAATGTCCTCCACCTCCATCCCTAGCCTTTAGCCAGTGTGGAGGAATAAATATTTCAGCTCCTTTGCTCATATTTGTGATAACTGGGTGGATCTACATTGTCTACAGAGTTCCCTATGCCGTTGGGCCAAATTTCATGAGCCTATTTGGTTTCTTTATTTTTTTTTTCTCTACTTTTAAACTTTTTTTCTTACTTTTCTTTATGTTCTTGCTATAAAATAGTTAATGAATTATTTTCGACTCCCTCACCCAGTGGCATTCAAAACAAGTAAATCAGTTTCCTATGAAAGAGTGTCAGTGGAGTGGAGTGAAATTTATGCTTTATGAGATAAGGTCTTTGAGATTAAGTCCTGGCTTTGCCATTAACAAGTTGTGTAAATTTGGGACAGTCACTTAACTTTGCTAGGTCTCTGCTTGTCTTTAAAATAAAGGGATTGTAAGAGAATGCCTCTAAAGTCCCAATTCTATGGAAATTAAATTTTAGTTTTAAAAAGTGGCTTTCTTGGCCATTGAATCCCTCACGAGACAAACAAGAGAAGTGGTTTTATAATTCAGGAAAGTTTTTTTTTTTTTTTTAATGAATTGCAATTCATATGTCAATCTACTGTGAATTTCTATTTAATATTCAATAACAACACCGTAGCTAAAGGATGAGTCAGAAAGAGATGGTGAAGAAATTAAAAAGTGAGGCAAATCAGTCAGTCTCTCGGTGATTAGGTCTCCACAGACTTCAGAACAATTCTTTTTTTTTCTTTAGAGATGGAGATCTTAGTTCAGAACAACATTTTTGGGATATTAGCTTTGCTCCCTGTGGATTTTATTGGTCCTGTTGCACATGGCTTCACTTTTTGTCTGGACCTGCCCTGGAAGTCAGGGAGAACTCCCTCCTTTTGAGTAGGTCACCTGGGAATAAGTGTCTTCCAAACTGGTTTTTCTGCTCAGTCAGAGGCTGCCATATTTCCATGTAGAAGTTAGGTCAGGGAGAAGCACCCACAGTCTTGGAAATCCCCACGTAACCTGTTGAAACGTGTATTGCCATAGGCAGGAGCTATGACCAAAACTGTGGCTACAGATCAGAAGGCAATTTAGCATAGTTCCACACTCACATGGGTGGAAACCTCCAGACGCCGGGGTGGGAGTGACCCAAAATGGAGGCACCCATGCAAGTTAGTTGATTACTAACTCCATATGAGCTCTCTGACTTATTACTGCAATAGGCTCCCTAGCTCTAGGGAGTGGAAGTCCCCAGATACTGTTGTCTAGAAGTCAAAAATATGGGCTCAAGAGTTAATGAATTTCCAATCATTGGAGGAATTCAACCAGCGGTCACTTAGAAAGTGGAGATGTAGGGGATATCAGAGATGCAACCCAAATGCCCATCATATGAGATAAGATACCTCCCTCTAAAGCATCTGAAAAAAAAGATACGGATCTAAATATGTTCACATGAAAAGATGCCCTCAATGCATTCTTGAGCATAGATAGCAGATTGTAAACCATCATGTGGAGAATTTTCCATTCATGTATAAAAAAGCATACATACACACGAATCTCTTCTATAAGTGTATCTGCAATTATGTTTGTGAAAATAGTAACAGTGACTTTCTCAGGGTGGTGAGATTTCAGGTAACCTATCTTTTTTATACTGCATAAATTTTTTCACAGTGAATGTGTAGCTTTTCTATAAATCATGTCTTTTTTCATATTATAAATGTATCTTTTTTCATAATACAAAACGACAAAAGGCATTGTGCAGACCAGGAGTTGGCAGATTATGACCAGAGGACAAAAGGACCACATCTTTTGTAAATAAAGTTTAATTGGAACACAACCACACTCATTCATTTCCCTATTGTCTATGGCTGCTTTTGTTTTTAGGTAAAGGTAAGAGTTGAATAGCTGTCAAAGAGCTTACGGCTTGCAAAGCCTTAAGTATTTATCTGCCTCTTTAGGAAAGAAGTGTGGCAACCTCTGGTGTAGACAATTAAACTAGAAAACGTTTTCAGTATGGCAAATTGCAACCTAGATTTTACTTTTTCAGATTTCAATTTATTTGAATTTCTATTAAAATATGTATAGACTGTATATTTTAAAGTATATCCCAGTTCTGAGTAGTGATTATAACAGAGCAAAGTGACAATATTAGTATTTGGGTAGCTAAGGTCTGTATATTCTCCTTCTTCTTCCTCTTCCTTATTCTTTTCCTCCTCCTCTTCCTCTTCCTTGTCATTCTCCTGATAAGATCACCATCTTATTCTACGGTTTGCCCTCAGATGCTGTTCTACTTGAGAAAGTACCAGGAGGAGAACTGAGGTTTCCCTTTCCTGGCTTGGATCTCTCCAAGACAGAATAATTGAGGAAGTCCTTGACAAAATAAATTGTCCTGGCGGAAGAGAGGCAAGGTTCTCAAGAATAGACCTAGACCTGGAGGAGAAAAAACAGGGAAGCTGAAGGAGCCCAGCTGAGGAGGAGGGGAGGGTGTCCAGCTCCAGAGGAAAGGCTGGGAATTGGATGGAGTAAATCTCTCTCTTTTCCCCTTCCCTCATCAGACCCTTCCCACACGATCCATCTAGCCTCCAGATATACAGAGGAGGTTTGGGGGTTTTTCTCCTTCACAGTCAGCGGTATCCAGCATCAAAGCTCCCATCTGCAGAACTCACATGAGCAAGGCTAACTAATGCCAGTCTGAGCAATGCCAGGCCCTTGCTGATTTCCAGAACTCAGCCAGAAAAGTTGGATATTGGCCTTGATATGGAATGTACTCAGATACCAAGTAATTAAATGGTTCAACAGAAACACGCTCTTTGTCAGCCACTCACCTTATACCTTCCCTGAAGAAAACATAGGCCCCTGCAGTGTCAGAAAGAAAAGCAGCCTGTGAGATGGTTAGATTATTGGTTTACCTATAGCCTATGCTATTGGGTTTTGACTCATACACAGGCAACCCTGTGGACCTGTAAGCTAAGTTAAAAAGGGAATGGAAAGTATTTACTCTGGCACTTTGATAACAAACCTGTTAATTTCATTTAGCTTTGGATACTGGTGAGAATGGAAAGTACCAAGCCTGCAACCTCGGTGACTCCAATTTACATGGTTCCCAAAATAAATAAAATATTTTTTCAGAACATGGGGGAATCTCAGAAAATGTAATAAAAATGCTATTTTCTTTCAGTATTCTAGTATTACATATTTTAGAGTACTGAAATCCTGGCATTATTGTTGGTATTACTCATTTATCTCAGTATTTTTTAAGAATAAAAATATGAACCATTTCTGCCTTGAGACTACCCAGAGAATTACATACCACATTAAAAATTTAAAGGTAATAGAAGTGCATTCATTTAAAGAGTGTTCTGACCACATTCCTTGCCGGTTTAAATCCTCCACAGGTGTCTTATTGTTGTTTTATTTCCTATTTCCTGGATTACTAGGGAGATTGAGCACATTTTCTTCTATTTATTAGTTATCTGCAGGCCCAATACCAATTTGGGCATGGATCTACTTGCAGAGGTCTTTGATGGATTGTGCTGGATATTTCTGTATTCCTATAAATATCCTTGAGCTTTATTCTGGAATATAGTTAAGTTATTTGGAAACAGATTTGTCCTTTCAGTTCTTGCTTTTAAGATTTGTTTAGCAGAGTTGGAGCAGTTACCACTGTAGGATTTTTGCCTCTATTGAAGCAAAAGGGGATTGTGTGTCTATTCAATGCTCCATAAATCTTGTGTTTTTTTTCAGCCTGGTTGATGGGAGGAGGGACTCTTCCTGGCCCTGTGTGAGCATCAGGTATTGTTCTCTCTAATACCTTGCACACGGTTCTTTTCTCAGCCTTGGGTAGTTGCTTCGCCTGCAAGAGCCCATTATCACTCACCATACTCATGCTAGTTTCTGGGTTTTCTTTCTGTACACTCTCTTCTCTCTGGTTCTCTGTCTTAGGAATTCTAGTTGCCTTAATCTCTTCTTGTCTCCATCTCCTTAACTCAAGGAGTCCACCAGATTCTTCCTGAATTCCCCTCTCTCTGCTGCGGCCTGGAAACTCCCTCAGGGGAGGGTGCTGGGGGAGTCGTAGGACACACCTCATCTGTTTCCCATCTCTCAGGGATTACTGTCCTCTTGTCACCTGATGCACAGTGTTTTGCAAACTGTTGTTTCAATTATTTTGCCTGTTTTTAGGTTGCTACGCGTAGGAGGGCAAAACTGGTTCTTTACTCCATCTTGACTAAAAGTAGAAGTTGCCCCCTTTTAACTTAGTGTTATCTAATATTATTGCCTGCCCCCCTCATCATGCTGTAAGCTCTATGAGGGAAAGTACTATGTCTGTTTTGTTTTCTGTTGCCTCCCCAGCACCTGTAATATTGCCTGACCCATAGTGGTACTCATTAAATATTGAATGACTGAATGAAAGCTAGACCAGGATGGAGATCATGAGAAAACTCGAATGATGAGCAGGAAAATTGAACAGATGTTGCTGAGAGTGGAAGCTCCTATTCTGAAACCAGAAGAATGTAGGCCAAGTTCTATTCAATTGCAAAGTGAGGACCTTGAGCACTGCAATGCTGGTGACTTTACTCAAGTTACTCTGTCTGTAAATCTGCCAAAGTTCTTGGCAGATTAGGTCACATTTTTGGAATCTGCTTGGAATTCAGGAACATGGCGGTAATAATGAATCATGATTTTGACCCTTCCTCTTAATCTGATTGGCTCTAAGCCCTTTACAAATATTAATTATGTCTCACAATGGAATTGCCACCCTGACCTCTTTTCTTAGACTGCTAACACTGGACACTGCAGTGTTCAGCCCTCCTGTCCCATAATAATGTGCCTACTCCTCCTTCCTAATAAAGGAAAGGATGGGGTGCTATTTCTATCAACATCCTTAAATTATTTAGTCAGTATCCTAAAGATGGACTTGACAATTGAACAGTTTTCTTAAAAACCTCACTTGACAATTGCAAAAGCCTCTCTACTGTTTTTTCTGACTGTAGTCTCTAAGACAGTCCTCTGAGGTGCAGGAAAAAATGTTAGAAATCACAGCTACGTTTAATTTTTGTCTTTTCCTTTTGTTATTATGGTAGGTCAGGTATATAATTTACAAAGACACATATATTAGGACTACATGCTCAAAGTCCTTACCGATGAAGTATACAATCAAAAATGTTTGGACATCACAGATCTCGTCTCTGAATTCCCTGTAGTTGAGGCTGGCTTACTCTTCCTATGAGGCACCTCTAATCGTGCCCCTTTCTTCTGCAAAACAAACAAACAAAACCTCAAAACCTCTGAGGCTTAAGTATAAGAAAACAACTTTTACAGCAAGCTGAAGTTGAAGGGAGTTTTTCTATGTAGATTCAAAATCCAGTCTGCAATTATTTGTTAGTCCCCACATTTATGTAGTACATTATAATTGTATACTGCACTGAATATGGCTACAGGGCTTCTGATTTCAGAAGAACATGAGTCTTCTCTCAGCAAAGATTTGTATATATTTAGTTCTCTGTGAAGCCTCTCAGGTCCACTAAACTATGGACCCAGAACAAGTACAAGGCTGTGAATATTTCCTAGGTGCCATGTTAACAGACTGAATTGCTAAGGAGATGATAGAAATAACAAATTTTAAATATATGAAGTTATTTACCATAAAAGTAGTTTGCAGAAGTAGCAATAGAGTAAAAACGAATCTGCAATACACTATGGGGTATGTGTGTGTAGGGGTCGGAGCAGAGAACACCAAAGTGCCAGACACATGAATGAAGAAGATATTTTGGAAGAGGAACCTCTGGCCTGGACTCCCCATCTGACACCAAGTAGACTAGAAATGAACTGCTCAGTTGAGCCTTTATGGAATTCCTAACACACACACACACACAGACACACACACACACACACACACACACACACAGACATACAGGTAACACACACTCATGAACAAAGTAAAAAGGTTATTTTACTTCTGTAAGTTTTGGGATGGCAGACCTGAGAGTTGTACGCATCATCTGAATACTTGGATCCAACTCTGCCTGCAGCAAGACTACCCTTGGGTTTTTCAGTAAACCAGTTCATTGCTTTCAGTGTGCTCAAGCTAGCACAAGTAGAATTTCTGTCCTTTGCATCCAAAAGAATTTAGAATAATGCAGCAGCACTGTCTCTTTTAACTCAAATGCAAAAGCTTCAGCTAATCATATTTCTCAGTTGGTGACTTATGCTCATTTTTGATCTGTGCAATGGCCATCTCTTGATTGATTGATTGATGGTTTTCATTCCTATACTTTTTACGCTGTTCCTACCCCATTTCTTTCCTGTTCGTAGACATTCTAAGTCTGATGTGTATCTTAATTCTTACATGCCTCTTTTTATTTGCATGTGTCCTTATAAAACATATAAAATTTATTTGTGTGTTATTTTAATGGTATTGTATACTCTATATAGGAATAATACTTATGAATTATTCAAATTAAATGTCATGGTGGTCTATAATTTTCTTCAAAAGTTATAGATTTGTTCTGTAAGAGATATACATTTTGATAGTGTCTGTTTTTCTTGACAGTTGTTTTGTCTTCTTGGCATTTTAAAAAAGAACTTTTATTCTCTGAATACCTACTTCTTCAGCCCCACTGATTGATTCCACATATATACTTTATTTTTTAATAGTAAATATTCTGGTTATATTAATACTTTCTCATCTCTTTGAAAACATTAATTATGTATATTGGGCTTTTTTCCTGTTCTTTTTATTGTCTTTATTGTTTCTTTTGGCTTTCTTTTCTTTTGTGTGTTTTAAAACATTTCTTCTTTTTATCTGTGTCTTTCATGTTAGCAGCTTCCCTTAAATGTTGACTGATTCCTGGCTGATTCTAACTGGAATCCTTGTGTGTGTCCAGAACTTACGGAGTGGTGACAATAGGTAACAGCAGAGATTTGGCTATTTTGTCTTCAGAACTCTATTGGTTTCTATAGATTTCTTCTCTAGGGCTAGTCAGATACCCCCAAAAGGAGATCAGATACCCTACTTGGGGTTAAGAGGAGGATTTAAGCCTGACTGCCAGCATTCCAGGAGCCTGGATATCTCATCATGGTTTTTGTTTGTTTTTAATCTAGATATTCACTTAATCATCTTGTTTTCAGTACAGTACTCTGTATTCAACTGTTTGATCATTCATGTATTCATTAAATATATATTGAGTGTCCCCTTAATACTTTGGGCCAGGCACAGTTCTAGGTGCTTGGGGATACACTAGCAATCAAAACAGATGAGAATCCTGTGCTCATGGAGCTTACATTCTAATAGGATACGTGTCCAGTGTTCTGCCAGGATAAGAGAGGGATGGGTGGCTGGCTGCAAAAGGAAGTAGCAGAAATCTGGAGTTCCAAGGGGCCATCATGAAGACTTTCAAACAGTCTTCCTGCTGCGGTTTGGATATTTGACCCTTCCAAACCTCATGCTGAAATTGGATCCTCAATGTTGGAGGTGGGGCCTAATGGGAGGTGTTTGGATCTTGGGGGTGGATTCCCCATCAATAGATTAATACCCTCCTTGGGTATTAAGGGAACTTACTCATTGGTAACTTACCAATGAGTAAGTTCCCTCTCCATTAGTTCCCCTGAGACCTGGTTGTCAAAAAGAGCCTGGCACCTCCCCCAGCTTATCTTGCCTCCTGTCTCATTATGGGGTCTCTGTATTCAGCCTGAGGTCCTCACCAGAAGCAGATCCCCAATCTTGAACCTTCTAGCCATCAGAATTGTGAGCAACTAAACTTTTTTTCTTTATAAGTTACCCAACCCCAGGTATTCCTTTATAGCAACATAAAACAGACTAAGACACCTCCTGTTTTGAGCTTTAACCCACATTCCTATTTTCAAAAGTGCTTGGTGCCTCCAATCTCTGAGCTTTTCTGGGTTTTAGTGGAATAAGCTAGCTTGCTTTTGTTGGCATTCCCCCTAACAGACTGAATTACTAAAGAGACATTTTGTAATTCAAATATTCTAGATATTTGGATTTCAACTTTCCTTGTTCTGCTAAGCCAGTTGCCTTGTCACTTGGATGTTCATCTACTTTCCATCTCTTATCTGTTCTGGTCTTCTCTCATTTTCCTCCTTCTATGGACTTATACCCTTTTTTTTTTTTCATTTCATGTTATTTTAATGAGATTTGTTTGAAAGGAGGAATAGAGATAATCCTGTGTTCAATCAACTGTGTTTAACCATGTGCCAGCAACTTTCTATACAGGCACAAAGTTATTTGCTTGACAGGTAAAAAGCGGGGGCAGCCTGGATAATGGTAGTATCAGATTCTGATTTCTGATAGTCACATCTTTGTCAAGCTGTATTGCTTGAATTGAATTTGGGATGAGATCACAGAAAGGTACATAAGCATCAATGTTTCTAGGCCTCCCATTATTATGGCTCATTTTCTTCCTTTCTCTCTTTTTCTTTCTCTTATTCTCTTGCTTTCTCTTTGTTCTTAGGACATGTTTTATTTAACTTTCTTCTCCCTCAAATTACATTTTTGTTTTCTCTTCTATTACTGACCTTCATGTTATCTCTTATTTTAAATCAATGTAGAGAGAATGTTTTTGACTAAATTTCTAGTCATTGCATGCATGTATTGTGATTTACAGAATAAAACAGTGTTTTTTAAAGAATCGAAAGAAATGATAGGAACACTAGCAGCAAACATTAAACACTTACTGTGTGCAAGGCACTATCCTAAGAGCTTTATATGTATTGCCTTATGAAATCTCTGTTATCACCTTATGAGGTATCATTTCCACTTTATGGATGAGATATCAAGTCTTACTACCTTATTTTATAAAATCTAAGCTAAGAGAGAGTAAAAACTTGCCTAAATCCTTATAGCAAATGAGTGAAATTATAACAATATTCATGAAATGAATATGTTTTATTTATTATTAGAATTATATGTATTCCTCATTAGGAGTTTGAAGTGGGGTTTGGTACCCCAAACCTCTAAGGCTCCCTGCTGAGGGAGCCACATATCTAAAGATCAATAGCTAATTACAAGACAAAGAACCAGATGTATTTGATAGAATAGCAGAGATTGTCTTGTTAGCTGTGCTGGAGGGTTGAGTCTAGAAGCCAACATGGAGTTTTCTACTCCCTTGAGTGGGGACTGGCCGAGTGTAGAATGGTTAGGCCTGCACAGCAGGTTCTAATCCACTGACCTAACCAGCTGTGCAGTAGAGAAAGGCTGGCTTGCCTCACCCACACCACTGCAGACCAGAAAGCTGGGCAGAGAGCACAGGTATTGCTAGGCTTCCCTCAAGGAGACAGCTTGTGTCCAGGTGAGATTCTCATACGGTAACAGGATGTAGAGATGGGCCCACTACACATGGGCTCATGTAGTAGGAGAGGACACAGGACACAGACAAGGCAGCCATCAGGAAGTGATCCAGTGTGAACCAGGCGCCATCCACTGGGATTGGCATCCTCTTGCTTCCTCCTTGGGGATCTGTGAGGTGGTCTCTAGAAGTATGGGCAGGAATGTTCTCTCTCCTAGAAGCTGGGTAGAAGTGTTCTTTTTTCTATGGGTTAAGGTGGAAGTGTGAGAAGAAAAAATAGGTTCCCTTCTTAACATTTCTGTTTAGATAAAAATTTAAACATTGCTTATGGCTAGTTCTGTATTCTAAATTCAAAACAACTTTTTTTTTTTTTAACTATTGAATTTTTTCTATTTATTTATTTATTTATTTATTTATTTATTTATTTATTTATTTTTAGATGGAGTCTTGCTCTGTTGCCAGGCTGGAGTGCAGTGGTGCAATCTCAGCTCACTGCAACCTCCGCCTCCTGGGTTCAAGCAGTTCCCCTGCCTCAGCCTCCCCAGCAGCTGGGATTACAGGCACGTGCCACCACGCTTGGCTAATTTTTTGTATTTCAGTAGAGAAAGGGTTTCACTGTGTTTGCCAGGATGGTCTCAATCTCCTGACCTTGTTATCCACCTGCCTCAGCCTCCCAAAGTGCTGGGATTACAGGCGTGAGCCACTGCACACAGCCTATTTTTTTCTGTCTAAAATGCATTCTGATGTTTTTTCTTCTATTTTATCTTTTAAATCAATGCTGATTGCAACCCACTCAGGGTTACTTGACCCACTAGTGAGTCAGGACCCTCAGTTTGAAAAACACTCATCTAGGAGATTTGTTGACATAATTTTGGAGCAAAAAACGGTTCTTATTTGTAAAACATATAAGTGGTCCTTTGTTTTTACATAGAGCAAGAATTAGGGCCCAGATTAGAGAGGACTGGTTGAGACAAGATGCCCAGTTTAGTCAAACTGCAAAGGATGATAAAATTGAAAAGATACTCCTCTTGGGTAGAGAGATTATTCTGAAGTTAACTGAGTCTTATTTTCCTGTGAGTGGTATGAAGGTAGTGCCAAAGATGCAATGTTAGGGAAAGACAAAGACTCTGAGGAGAGAGGGAATTAAAGGGAACACTTTGATCTTATGGAAGTGGGTCCAGTACTGAGGTCCAAATCAGTGACTGCTAAGGAGACCCTGACTGTTACCAGGGATTGGTCTATGGATACCAGGAGCAGAAATGTCTAACACTGGGTTTTGAGTGGTATTCATGCACTGCATCATAATTACCTCAGGATATCCTCATGTCTTTAGTGAGGCTGGCTAATCACTACAGTCCAGCATCAGGCTAGTGACTAAGGGAAGGAAAGGAAAAGTTGACTCTGTAGTTGAGATACCAATACAGTGTACCAGTACAAGACAAGACAAGACAGTGCAAGTCAAGACAGTAACTAATAGCCTATAGCAGCAGTTATGAGACGGTAAGAAGAGACCAGCAAACCTGGATGGAGAAGCTATCTTGAGTGCAAGGTGGCAAGTGCTAAAAAAAGATGTGTATCTTTATCAGGAAGCCTATGTCTTCTTCAGGAATCCTTTTTTTGGAAGGAAGTACTTTTTTAGAAGGGTGGTTGGATTTCTTGCTGTCACAGAGGTTTAGGGATTTGAGTTATTTATTTAGTTATTTCTAGATTTTAAAGAAATTGTGCTCTATATCTTGTTTTCCCCACTAGATCCTGTTCTGTGCCCCAGCAGCCTGACCAGCATGGACTTCACCAATGGGCTCCCTTGTCCTCTAGCTTCTGGCAGAGTTTGGCCAATGGGGGGAAATCAAAGAAAGAATAAGAGATTGGGATATTTATTGCCCTAATTTCTTCCCAGCTGAGTGTCAGTGGGTTCACTGCATCTCCCCAGTGAAAGCCATAGCTCCTGTCAGATGGTCATCTCCACACAGCTAAACTCCTCCTCTTCTGGTAACCTGTTACACCCCTTACCTCTTTAGGCCTAGGGTGGTAATGGTTCCCCTGCTTGCTAGCTTCTAGATACTACGTTATTATTTGCTGGTTTCCCTCAACACTGCCCAGTCTTTTTTTTTTTTTTTTTTTTTTTTTTTTTTTTTTTTTTTGAGACGAGGTCTTGCTGTGTGGCCCAGGCTGGAGTGCAGTGGCCCGATCTCGGCTCACTGCAAGCTCCACCTCCCGGGTTCACGCCATTCTCCCACCTCAGCCTCCCGAGTAGCTGGGACTACAGGCGCCGCCACCATGCCGGCTAGTTTTTGTATTTTTTTAGTAGAGACGGGGTTTCACCATGTGTTAGCCAGGATGGTCTCGATCTCCTGACCTCGTGATCCACTCGCCTCGGCCTCCCACAGTGCTGGGATTACAGGCTTGAGCCACCGCGCCCGGCCACACTGCCCAATCTTTGTAAGTAGCCACTATTAAACTTTCATCAAATTAATGATCTGTTTCCTGCCAGATAGTACTGAGCTTAGACTCAGGAAAAAGAGGTCTCCTCTATCATGGCTCTTTAGCGTGGGCCCCCTGCATTACAGAGCCCACTAATCAAGATGAATGAGTGGAGAAACCTTTTGTAAATGTCTTAAGGAATGTACAAGGACCTCTTTCACTTGAATCTAATGCTCAGTCCTGGCCTAGTACAACCTGCGTTCATAAACATGTGCTTTCATGACTAACACTGCTCATACTTTAGGGGAAATGTTTTTCCACATCTCTTTCCTGTGTCCTCAATAGAAAAGGCCACTATGTCTGGATGTTGTGAGGGTGTATGGCTCATGCTACTGCCAGTGTTGGAGGTGGACACTGTTTTAGCGTGTGGAGATTTGAGTGATAGAAGCACTTAGGTAAGAAAAAAGACAGTTTGTCAAATCATTCCTCTCATTCATACAGTGAATTTCTATAGGAAGTGCAAATAACTTAAGCTCTTTTGATACAACAAAGAGGGCCAGAAGGTGGGAAATAAACTCCAAAAAACTTCAGGAGCCTGCCATTGCAGTGAAATTTCTAGGGACTGGAGTGTGCTAGGGTACCCCTCACAGAGAGGACAAGATACCACAAATGGCAACTTATACCACTAAGACAGGAACACCATGTATGGAAGCCTCTTTGAAATTTTTTTTTAAATGGCGATAAGTTCTCACTGTGTTGCCCAGGTTGATCTTGAACTCCTGGCTTCAAGCGATCCTCCCACCTTGGCTTCCCAAAGTGCTGGAATTACAGTCATGAGCCACTTGGCTCTTTTTTTTTTGTCACCACCAAAGCATTAAAAGATTTTTTAATTGAAATTTTTATTGAGTTAAAAAATTTTATCTTACAGCACACAATTGTGAGAAGTAATATTAAAAGATCTCATGTGCTCTTTTCCTGGTTTTCCCCTTGCAAAGCTCTAGTATAATATTATGAACAGGACATTGATGTTAATATAGTCAATATATAAAACATTTACATCATCACAAGTATTCCTAATGTTTCCTTTTATAATCACACTCCTTTCCACTATGTCATGAACCTCTGGCGATCAGTAATCTGTTCTTCATTTCTATAATTTTGTCTCTTCAAAAGTTGTTATAAAAATGGAATAATACATTATGTAACCTTTGGGAAACAGGCTTTTTTTTTTTTTTTTTTCACTCTATACAATTCTCTGGAGATTTATCCGAGTTGTTGTGTGTATCAACAGTTGATTCCTTTTTTATTGTTGAGTAGTATTCTATGGGATGGATGCACTAAAGTTTATTTAACCATTCAATCACTGAATGATATATGGACTATTTCTGTTTTTGGACTGTTATCAACAGAGCTGCCATAAACATTTGTGTACAGGTTTTTGTATGAACATAAGTCTTAATTTCTCTGGGATAAATGTATATGAGTACATTACTAGGTATGGTAGTTGCATGTTGAGTTTCAAAGAAATTGCCAACAGTTTTGCAGCATTGCTGAAACATTTTACATTCCCATCAGTAATTGTGAATGATGTAGTTTCTCTGCATCCTCATCAGCATGTGTTGTTGTCATTATTTTTTATTTTAGCCATTCTGATAGAAGTGCAATAGTTTCTCATCATGTTTTAAATGTGTATTTCCCTAATAATGTTGAACATCTTCTCATGTGCATTTTCTATCTGTATATCTCTGGTGAAATGCCAACAAGGATTTTTAATAAACCATGTGTTAAAATAATGTAGAGGGTAGTATAGTATTATTCATAATAGTAGTAATATTGTTCATAGCATGATTTCTAGGGCTTTCTACCTTAAAAAAAAAAAAAAAAAAAAAAAACCCTGTATATAACACTCTGTGCTAGGCACCAGGGATACAAAGGTAAATTGAACAGATATGGCTCTTTTCCTCATGGAACTTAATAATCTTGAAGTGGGTCAGGAGTTAGAAAACTTAGAAAAAATAGATACATGTATGTATATAAAACAAATACAAAAAGTATGTGCCCTGAAAGAAAAAGCAACCAAACAGAAAACCAAATGTCATAAAAAAAGAATAATGGAGACTCAATTTACATTGAGAGTCAAGAATTTTCAAATTGTACCTGAAAAATGAGTAGTTAATATTCAAGTGCAGTGGGAGCAAGAGGAACTCAGCCCAAGAGAGCAGCACATGTGAAGGTCCTGGGGCAGGAAAGAGCTTGGGATGTTGTCGAAACCCAAAGAAGGGTAGTGTAGCTGGAATGTAGAGTAGCAGTGGAAGAGTGAGATGAGGTGAGTTTAGCAATGTGGGTAGGGCCTAGACCAGAAACAGAGAAATTGTATTAGTCCAAGCAAGAGATGGTACCGTGTGATGGTATCCACAGAGAAGTGGATAGTTCTGAGGTGTATTTTGGAGATAGAATTGATGGGACATGATGTGAGAAGCTGTACAGGAGAGGAGGGAGAGAAAGATGAAAGTATCAAGAATGACTCCCAGGTTCCTTGATTGAAAAACCTGGTTGATGGAGGTGACTTTAGCAAGATGGTGGAAACAAGAGGAGGACTTGGTTTGTATGGAGAAGTTGGAAGTAGATGACAGTCATATTTTTAGGTGAACATAAATTCTGAAGCCTGATGCATGTCTACAATACAAATAAACCCTATTTAATTACATAGTACAAACAAGAGTCCTACAACTGAGGCCGAAAGAGCTGAGGCTAAAAGAGACAACTCAAGTTCAACATACATCACCCTTCCCTTTATTTTTAAAATTGCTCATGAATATTTGTTAAAAGTACTGGCTGGGTGTCCACCAGATGGCAACATTTCTTTAAAAAAGCCCAGATTTAGAAGCCATACCTTCTTAGCTACATTGAGGTGGATTCTTGGAGGGGCACGCAACCAGAGTCTAGTCAAAATCACTGAAAGTGCAGCCCATCCTGCTGAGTTCTTCTATTAATGTGCATAAGTGGAGGCAGTTTTATGAGAAAGATCCTTTTGTGGCCTCTTACAAGAAGGCTCATGTGTTTCAGTGGGTACCTATGTGCATGTACTATCTAGGACTTACGCTTCATATCATGAAAAGCCCCTTAATCCTAAAGGTTCTTAGTGCAAGCACCTGAGTTGGAAGCCTTAGATAACCTCTCTGAGTCTCTTTCTTCATCTGTAGAATGCTGTATATGTATTAGTACCAACTTCATTGGGGTGTGAGTGTGAACTTAGATAATGCATGCCTATAATGTGTCTAGCAGTCCTGGGACAAAGTAAGCACTTAATACACGGTAGCTCTTATTATTACTTCCACAGTGACCCTTATCTCCACTTTCCCTGCTCTAAGACTCTATTCTTTGCCAGCCTTAGTTGTGGGCAGCCTGCCGGGCATGATCTAATAAGTGAAGCACATGAGTCATGGCAAGATGACTGACTCCCTTTCAGGTTCTCTTAGTACTTGGCTCCTGGAAGGTGCTCCTCCTTGGTAATCCTTCCTCCCAACTGCATTGACACAAGATGGAGTCTTTCTGCAATTGACTTGTCTGATTGGACAGGCAAGCCATGAAGATGGAGAGCGAGGAAGCTCCTGAATGGAATGTGGATGCTGGAAAATCACCGCCTCCTGATACACTGCAATGAATTAAATTACTCTCTATTTAGTAGCTTTTCCTCATCTATTGGAACATGTACAATTGCTATCTGTTAGGATCATATATTCCCAGCCTTCCAGGTAGGATAGGTCTGAGTGCTGTTTTGTTTGGAGCTTCACACAGTATGAATATAGCACAAATTTACCTAGGGAAGAAGTTGACTTGATGCTAGTGCCTGTGATTCAGCCACAGGGAATATTTATACAGCAAAGCCAGCCAGCTGTCCCCACTGTATTTATCTTCTTCCCTATTTCCTACTAGCTCAGGCCACCAGATACTTCACTTTCTTTTATAAAAGTCTAAAATATTTGGGCGCTTTGAAAATAGGTTTTCAGAAATGTTACCAATTAACACTATATATATATATATGTATGTGTGTGTGTATGTGTGCGTGTGTATATATTTATATATGTGTGTGTGTGTGTATATATATATAGTGACAGGGTCTGCTCTGTCACCCAGGCTCAAGTGCAGTGGCACAGTCATGGCTCAGTGCTGCCTTGACCTACCTGGTCTGAAGTGATCCTCCTGTCTCAGTCTCTCACGTGGCTGGAACCACAGGTACATGCCACCATACCTGGCTAATTTTTTCTTTTTTCTTTTCTTTTTTTTTTAGAGACAAGATCTCCCTGCATTGCTCAGGCTGGTGTCCAACTCCTGGGCTCAAGGATCCTCATGCCTTGGCCTCCCAAAGTGCTGGGATTACAGGCATGAGCCACCGTGTCTGGCCTAATTAATACTGTTATTATCTAATAGCATTGCTTTTCAGTGGGGGCTTTCTATTTCATGTGGGGGCTTGCGAGGGGAGGGTAATAAGGGTGTGGTGAGAAATGGATAGGAAATGTACCTTTATCATAGAGGGAAGGAAGCAGTTTTTTTGGTCTTTCACCTGTATTGCAAGTGGCAAAACAAATGTTCACGTTTTCAGTCTATGTGAGAGATTGCTAAGAGAGCAGGGTGCTAAAATGTGGTCATGTAAAAAGCAGGTTGTCATTCTTCCTCACGTGTGCACAGCGTAGCTCAGTTTATAAGGCACACTATTTCATTGGCCTTTTATGTAAATTTTATATTGTAGGCAGCGTTGTTTCCCACATTTTCTTCAACTGATGCTCAGAAATGTCAGGCAACTTGGCTCATTCAACAAATTTGTACTGAGAGCATACTATTAATATGTGCAAGGCAGTGTTGTAAGTAGTGAAGGAAATCCCTGCCCTCATGCAGTTTATGTTTTAGTGGGGAGCACACACATAGATAAAATATATAATATACCAGATAGTGATGAGTGGCATGGAGAAAATAAAATGGGAACTGGGAAGGGGATTGTGTGTGAGTGTGTGTTTGGAGGTGGTAGTGTTGCTAATTTAAATATAGTAGTGAGGGATTGCCTGATTGAGATGATGGTATTTTGGTAAAGACCTGAAAAAGGTGAGAGAGGAAGCTCTGTGGATAGCTTGATGAAAGAGCATTCTGGGAACAGGCAAGGACAGTTGCAAAAACTTAGAGGAAGAAACATGCTAGAGCAGAGCGAATGAATGAGACAGCCAGGAAATAAGATTTGGAGAGGTTAGGAGGAAGGTTGAGGTCTTCGGGGCCATCATAGATTTTGAGGAGGGGTACATGATCTGATCTAGATATCTAAGCATCACTCAAGGTGTTGTGTTGAAGTTAGAATATAGAGGGCAAGGGTAGAAGCAGGGAGATCAATTAGGAGGCTATTGCACTAGTCCAGAAGAGATGAGGATGGCTTGGAACAGCGGGACAGTGGTGGAGGTGTGAGAGGTGATTACATCTTGAGCCAACAGGGTTTGCTGGTAGATTAGCTGAAAGAGGTGAGAGAAAGACAGGAGTGAAAGGTGACACCAAGGTTTCTGGAAGGATGGAGTTGCTGTTTCCTGAATGAGAAGACTATGGGTCAGGCAGGTTTGGTAGAAGAAAGTAGAGGAATAGATTTAGACATAAGTTTGAACTTTAAGTTAGACATCTCCATGGAGCTGTTGAGACTTCAGTTGGATACATGAGTCTGGGGTTCAGTGTAGGAATTCTGGCTAGATAAATAAAGTTGGCCATCTCCAGTATGCCGACATTATTTAAAACCTTGAGATTGGAGGGACTCACCAAGGGAGCGAGTATAGATAAAGTGGGAATCTGAGGGCTGAGCCCTAGGGTCCTCTGGGACTTAAGGGTGGGGAAATGAAGGGAGGATGCATCAAAGAGAAGGAACAACTGGTGAAGGAGGAGAAACCACGAGGACATGATTTCCCCAGAGCTGCGTGAAGAGCGTGTTTCTTGGAGAGGGAGTGATCAACTGTGTCAAAAGCTGTTGATGGTTTATGTAAAATGAGGACTGAAAATGAGCAACTGGATTTAGCCAAGCAGCCCCAGTTATTCTATCCCATAGCAGTCTTTTCTCCATTGACAGTATCTGAATTTTTCGCTTCCCTTCCCTTCCCTTCCCTTCCCTTCCCTTCCCTTCCATTCCCTTCCCTCTTCCCTTCCCCTTTCCCTTCCCTCTTCCCTTCCCTCCCCTCCCCTCCCCTCCCCTTTCCTTCCTTCTTTCTCTTTCTCTTTCTCTTTCTTTCTTGTTTGCCTCTTTCACTGGATAGTAACAGTAACCCCTATGAGAACAGGGACCATGACTGTTTGGGGGCATAGTGGCTGGCACATATTAGGAATATGTTATGCAATTTATCTCTTTTGGTTTCTGTTTTGATCACATGTTGTCCATTTCCCTTTCTCATCTTTCTAATGTTCCAAATCACTTTGGGGAATTTCCACTCTTCTGTTGTGTGTGGTCTTGATGGGATGGCAAATTCTGTGTTTGCCTCCTACTGTGGAAGCCAAAGCGAGCAGATGCCGCCCCAGACCCCTACACCAGGGGGCAGGCTGTGTCCATCAGAGGCTCCTGAGTTACCCATGGACAAGAGGACGAGTTGAATCCCAGCATCTCTGTCCTCACCAGAGCTCTCCTGGTGAGAGCTGTTGCCATGGTTTCCATTTCCCAGGCCTCGGTGCTCCCCTGCTTCCTGCCATCACCAAGCCTGCTGCTCCAGCCCCTGTTTCTCTGAGCTCCCAATATCCTTCCAGTAAATCCTGTTTTGCTTACATTAACCAGAGCCAGTTCCTATTCCTTTCAACTTAAAAAGTTCCCAACACCTAAGCACTCAATACACATTTGCTGAATGAATGAAAAAGTATGGTTTTCATTTCGTGAATGGTGAGTCTAAAGTTCAGAGAGGCTTACCACGTGTCTAAGGCCACATGTCTTCCATCAGTTCTTCTATGCTCACTTTTCACATTCTCAGATCTCTGAAATCAGGATGCTTTTTACAATTGGCAGTGTCTTACAATCAAGTGGAAGTATTTTTCTGTTTTTAGTGGTATATAAAATAATGTATCTTATATTAGCTTAGATTCTATGAAATATGGTAGTCAGTATTGAAGTCAAAATTTAAACATATTTCAAAAGTCTGTACATCTTTGCTTTACAAGGAGTTTACTATTTAGTTGGAGAAAAAAAAATAAGTAGGAAAACCCCACAAACCTTTCTCAAATACAGAGAAGGGTTTCATAAACACTGAGTGGAGGCCCTCACTAAAGCTGCAGGGGCACATGACTCTGAAGGGCTGAGTGGGGAAGCCACAGGGTAGGCATTTATGTTGATCTTGGTAAGAAAGGTTTGGATGGATGGAAATGTGAGAAGAAAGGAGAGGAAGGAGGACTAGGTTCTAGGTGATGGCAACCCTGCAGACTTTTAAATGCAGGTCTGGGCCACGAGGCTGAGTTTGGTGGAGATGGTTGCTTGGTGTCTCCCCTGTGACTCTTTCCCTTCTCCTTCTCCATGGTAAATTATTCTTCCAATTCTCCCTGTGTTCGCCATTATAACTGTTTTTTGCTGCAATCTTTTTCTGGAAAGTTCCCACCTTCCTACCTCCTGTCCATTCCTCCCAATCAGTTCAGCTTTTGTGTGTGCTGGACAGAAATCCCTCTTGGCAGCCTGGGTAACATAGCAAGACCCCCAACTCTACATTTTTTTTTAATTAGCCAGCATGGTAATGCACACCTGTAGTCTTATCTACTCTGGAGGCTGAGGTGGGAGGATCACTTGAGCTCAGAAGTTAAAGGCTGAAGTAAGCTATGATGGCACCACTGCATTCCAGCCTGGGTGACAGAGCAAGACCGTGTCTCAAAACAGACAAACAAATAAAAGAGAAATTACTCTGGGATCCAGAAATAAGGGAAAAAGTATTTCAGGGGGAGGAACAGCAATGAGCATGGAGGTGCAATGCATGATGTATGTGAGGAAGAGTGCCTGAATACCATGAAAGGGTAGGCTGGGAAGAGGGGTTTGCTCATCCATTCAATGAATATTTGAGTATACACCAGGTACTGCTCTAGGTACTGGGGATAGAGTAGTGAAATAAAAATGATGTTTCTACCTTACAAGGCTTACATTCTAATAAGAGGAGATAAGCCATAAGCAAATAAATGTTTAAATACATATGTATATATGCCTATGGAAAAAATGTCAGATTGTATAAAAGCAAAGAAGAAAAATGTTAAAAGGGTTAAAGAACCAAGAGTGTTGGGGTGTGAGCTTCTCATTCAAATGGAAGGACCAAGAAAGTCCTTTTTGCTAAGTTAACATGTCAACAGGGATCTGAAAGAAGTGAGTCAGAGTCTTTTGAATCTTCCAGTGGAAAGTGTTTCAGGGCCAGGGCACGGCAGATACAAGGGTCTGGATGGAGTGTTGTGTTTGGCAGGTTTAAAGAATAGTACTTCTACAGTGGAGTGAATGGGGGCAACACAGTAGCAAATGCATATGTGGTGGGGAGGCTAGCCAGGCCAGAACAGGTAGGCCTTGTCAGCATTGCAAGGATTTTAGATTTTATTCCAAGAGGATACAAAGCCTGTGGTGAAATTTGAGTGAAAGAAAAGGAATGAGAGATAGATGGGGCCTGATCCTTACGAAGCTGCAATGCTGTCCCAAATAGTTTGAATCCGATTTTCCTATGTTCCCAGAATTTTCATTTCTGAGTCATTTAAATTGAGCAGGAAATCTATTCTAATGAATAAATATGTGTTTTGTTTTTTTTTTATTCGAACACAGAGAGGCCTCCGCTTAGAACAGATGTAATGAAGTCATAGTTTGTTTTGACAGAAAGAGGCTACGGAAGGTTACACTTCCTCCACTCTGCCTTTGGTTGTCAAGGAGATACCCCTGGAAACCTCTTCTTTTGTAGCTAAATGTCACTGTATAGCACTTAGATTTTTCATGTTCTCCTTTTATTATGTTATTGTAAAGTTGCTGTGTAATTTTGCTCAGGAGTTAACAATTTCATCACTGATGAGTCTATTCATTGCAAACTACCTTTTCTGGCATTCTGATTGTCTTTCTCCATCCTGAGGCTGGCTTCCAGGAAGGGGCTGCACCTGGAAACTCATCAAACCTGTCTTTAGAAACGTCCTGAGGGTCAGACAGGCTGAAAAAGGCAGATTGATTCTGAGAAGCTGATGGCAAAATGTGAACTGATGCATCAAACTCCAGAAAGATACGTGGTGCTGGGTTGCTTTTTGTGGAGAACATTATTTCAGCTGCTGACCAATCAGCTAAGTTGGATGTTGCTGTATTCAGTTTACAGAGGGGAAAACTGAGATGCGGTAGTAGGAGACTTCCTCATGTAGTTACGGTAGCCCTGGAACAAGCGTCTTCTAGTTTTTAGTGTGCTTTCTACAACACTGTGCTTTTTCAAAGATATAAGCTGGAGATGATAGGGTAATTCATTCATTCAACATGCCTTTTTACAGAGTGCCTTCTGTGGGCTGAGCACTGTTCGAAGCCCTGGGAATACTGAAGCAAAAGAGCAGAACTTATCCTGTTCATACACCTCCCATGCCCAAGTAGACATTACTTTTGACTGTCAGCTGGATATAGATGTAGAATTTATTATAGATCAAGGTTGGCCCTTTAGATGAAAATCTGCTATCCCTGGCTTAGGCATACATGGTTCAGAGATCAAAAAAGCTAAATCTGAATCAGTTCTCTCTCTGAAAGGAAGTTGAGGTTTTTCAATAAGCTCCGGACTAAAAGACCCACGAAGACCGATATATACATTAAGTGGGCCATGGATATTGTTGGCCAGGGATCAGCCTCTTTCCAAAGTGTTGTTTCACAACTGATTAAATAACTCTGATGAGCGAAATGTGTTTCTCCCAGCTTTTGAAATCATGTGCTTTAAATTATTACATCTCTATGCTGTTGTGCACAATTAAGAGTAAACAGTGCATCCTGCTATCACATCTTTTCAGCACAAGGGAGGAAATAGGTTGATTTCTTTGGACTTTGTGGATTGCTTTCCCACGGTAGCAGTACTCTCTTCTTATAATGGGCAATCTTTAGGGTTCTATCTGCTAGCAATGTGCATTAATAAACATTTTTATTTACTTATTTATTTTGAGACAGAGTCTTGCTCTGTCGCCCAGGCTGGAGTGCAGTGGCGCAATCTCGGCTCACTGCAAGCTTCACCTCCCGGTTCAAGCCATTCTCCTGCCTTAGCCTCCCGAGTAGCTGAGACTACTGGCATCCTCCACCACGCCTGGCTAATTTTTTATCTTTAGTAGAGACGGGGTTTCACTGTGTTCGGATGATCTCGATCTCCTCACTACGTGATCCACCCGCCTTGGCCTCCCAAAGTGCTGGGATTACAGGCTTGAGCCACTGTGCCCGGCCAATAAACATTTTTAACTGAGGAGAGAGTGATGGAGTTTTTATATCTAAATGTCTTTCTGAAAGCTCTGTTGGTAACCACCATATTTAAAGAGAGTTATACTATTGGTTCTACTGTCTGCACATCTTAATTATTCAAGCCTTCCAGGGCTTACCTAAATTAGACAATGAGGAAATTAATGAGATATATTATAATGTTTAGACAGATCAAATGAAAATGTGTCAGATACAAATAGCTCACACTGCATTATCTGATTTTGTCCACAGCCTTTGCTTTTCAGTTAGGAATGTCTGGATACGTGTGTAATCAAGAGAGGCTTGTCTCCTCTCTGCTGTGCTGTTTCTTGAGTGGTCTTTAGTCATTTAATACAGGGCTATAGGTACCCATTATTCTGGCTTTGGGGCATGTCTGACTTTTGTGGATTAGGGGAACTTGGGAAACTGATCTGCAGGAAGATGGCAGTTGATTTGCATAAGACCCCCAGGCATTTTGAGACAAGGGACCAACATTCCAAACTGTTTCCTGAGGTCTGGTTAGGTAAAGCTTCTGAGAAAGGTTGAAGGGCTCCGTTTAAAACCAGGGCAAGGAAGGCCTATGAGGTTCCTAAAATAAAAATCAACCTCAAGGTACAGATATCTAGGCTGATGATATGGGATCAAAACCTTAAAATGTGTGAGGGAGGGCTGGTTCCGACACAATTCTTCATTCATATCAGTATCCCTTCCAGACACAGTGAAAAGAACGAAGGGAAGAATTTCTGAGAACGAGAGTATCATCTGAAAGACTTGCAACCTCAGAGTCCAGGTGAAGAGGTGAGCGGGCACAACTAGTCCCCCACAATCCACAAGGACACCAGGCAAAAGACATGCAGCCCTGGATCCATCGAACCTCTTCTCTTTCAGCTTGGTGTTGAGGGACAGGTCTGAACATCGTTGCCTTGTGTAAGCTCCAGGGAGATGGTTGGACTCGTTAGAGTTGAAGATAACCCAAGATGCCACTTTTGCTAATAGGGCATGAAGGATATTTGAGTACTCAAGTAAAAAATAAATGAGATATGGCCATATCTGTGCTCTGAATTCATACAACAGTACCTACTGGTTACAATGTGTGTGCGTGTGTGTGTGTGTACCTGTGTGTGTGTGTAAGAAAAGGGTTCAGCTGGAATTTTGCAACGCATTGGGTACCAAATATCTGCCTCATAGATTCATCACCCCCTAGAATTGTAGCCCCTTAGTGATCGAGATAAGGGCCATCATCCTTCTTCCTCTTAGTGAGCCTTCTCTGATTGCCTTATTTAAACTTGACGTTTATGCTTCCCCTCCCCGATTGATTTCTCTCCATAGCCCTTATTATCCTCTTTGTTGTTCACTGTCTATTTCTCTACCAGGATCCAAAAGGGATTTTCACCTGTCTCTTTTTCACTGCTGCATTCTCAGGTCATATGAAAACATATTGAACAGTTCTATTGCACGGGTGCTATAGATGCAGGCAGTAGCACTGGGGCAGGCTTCCTGAGAGCCTCTGCTGAACCAGGCACACTGCCTTTGGTTGCTAGATTGTGGGAAGTCCAGAGTCCTGGGGCAAAGGTTGGGGCAGACGTGAAATAAGGGGTGAGGATGAGGGGTTTCTTAACAACCAGTGATTTTGTATTTGTGAGTCCTGACTGAATCCCCAGTGCTTAGAATGATACTCCCACATAGTAAGTGCTCAGTAACTATTGGTTGCATGAATTAACTCCCATTTTATGGATGAGGAGTCAGAGTCACAGAGAAATTAGGTAACGTGTGCAAAGACACAGCTAGTAGGTGACAGAGCCAAGCATGAGTCGTTCCCTGCACCAGAACCTGCGCTGTGAACCATTAGGCTCTGTAGTTGGAAGACAGTCCAGATGAAAAGAAAGGAAGAGGAGGGAGCTGCTATCCCGTACCAGACATATCATCCTTATCAAATTCTTAAGGACCATTAAGGATTCTTAAATTTTTTCTAGGACATGGTGGAGGTCTACACAAATGAACTAAAATACCTTTCTGAAAAATTGGAAATGAAATTGATCAAGATTTTCATTTGCCTCTTCCTCTCATGTGGGTAGCTACTAGAGAATCCAGCTGTATGACACAGGATCAGACAACATTGAAAAAATTACTTCTTATAGACAAAACAATAACTATATGATACCAAATGTGGCAGGCAGAATAATGGCCTTCCAAAGATGTCCTTGCCCCAACGACCAGAACCTATGAATGTGTTACCCTATGTGGCCCAAAGGGACTTTGCCAGTGTTATTAAGTTAGGAATCTTGAGATGAGAGATTAACCTGGATTCTCTGGGTGGGTCCAATCCAATTATAATTATAAGTGTTCTCCAAAGTTGCTGGCTCTGAAGATGGAGGAAGGGGCCAGGAGCCGTGGAATGTAGGTGACCTCTCGAAGCTGGAAAAAGCCAGGAGATGAATTCTCCCCTCGAGCTTCCAGCAAGGAAAGCAGCCCTGCCTACACCTTGGTGCTGGCCCAGAAGACCTGGGCCAGACTTCTCACCTGCAGAACTGTGTTTAAGCTGCTAAGTTTGTGGTAATGTTACAGCCGCAATAAAAGATGAACGCACCACACCAAGTAAAGGTAAAGTGAAAAATTCAGTCAAGTTATCAAAGTGTTAAAAGAACTAAAAAAGACCAAACTGTTGTTTTTTGTTCAATTCATTCAAAATAATTGTATTCATATAGTATATGGATATAATTACTTAAACATTTTTAAGTGATATGTTTATTGATAGCAAATAAATCTTCCCAGTCTTTAAAAGAATGCACGATTTTCGTAAGTATTATGTAAGGAAAATAAAGAGGAACATACTGCTATCTCAGTTAATGAATCTGTATTCCTTTATTAAATCACTCAGGGTGTCATTTATAGGAAGCAGACTTCATATAAGTAGGAGAAGATCATTGCCAGGTTTTGAGCTCCCAGAGCTCCTTCACTCTTGTGGCTTCCCGGGTAAATCTAATCAGCCTCCAACCCTATTATTTCTTCCATCACAATGATCCTTGCATCTGTTCCTTCATTTTCCTGCCACTAATTCAGGCTTCATCACTTTCCACCTGGATAGATAAAACAGGAATCTAACTGACCACTTGGCTGTTGCTTGTCCCCCTCTGATCTGTTCTGTAAACACCCTCTAGATTCACCTCTGTCAAAGCCCTTCTCCATCATGCTGCCCTCCTGGGAGAAAACACTCACACCTCTTGTCATCGGGCATAGTAGAGGTTCTCAGCCATCAGTAGGACCTGACTAGTGATGAGGGGGCTGCACCTGCACATTATTATGTGCATTCAGTCATAATGGTTAAGGTTTGAAGATTATTTATTTTTTTTAAACAAATTGAGGCAGATTTATTCATTTATATCATTTCACAAATACTAAGTATTTATTAGGTGCCTGGCACTATTCTAGGTACTGGGGACACAAGGGCAAATGAGAGCGACAAGACCACATTCCAGTATGGGAGAGAGATCATGCTCAATGAAATAAACAGGAAATATCTGGGGAGTGTTAGATGTTATTCAAAACATCAGACCAGGCGAAGTGATAGAATGATGGGTCAGCTACTTTGGACTGGGTGATCAGAGAGACCTGTGGGAGGAGGTGACATTTGATCTGGTGTCTGTGAAGATCCGGAGGAAGAACATGCCAGGAAGAGAGAAGAACAAATGCAGAGAGTCTCCGGCAGCTGTGATCTTGGCATATTCAGGGAACAGAGAGGAGAGTGTGGCTGGATGGAGGAGTGCATAAACATCCAGGAAAGCAGTTGTTGGATCTTACAGGTCTCGATTTCCCTCTTAAAATGGTAGAAAGCTCCTAGAGCTTTAAATCAGGGAATTGACATATACAGTGTTTGTCTCTAAAAGCTCACTTTGGCTTCTGCAAGGTGAATGGATTATTGAGGAGGCCAGCTAGGAGGTGATTGCTGTGATCCGGGCAAGTGACTACAGTGGCTTGGGCTATGACAGTGACGGTGGCAAGAAGTGTACAGACAGATCCAGAACATATTTTAGCTTTATGACCATCAAGACTAGCTGATGGATTAGACACGTAGGATAAGGCAAAGATAGTGACTTCTGGATGTTTGGCTTGATCCACTGGTGATTGGTGATACTATTTATTAAGATGAGAAGACTCAAAATTATCATTATGAACATCTAGTATTATAATGTGCTTTCTTGGTTTATGAGGCATCCAAAACAATTTGCCCTTGCATGAAATGGCACAAGACCACTATGCTTTATAAGACTTGTTTCTATGTTTTAATAATTTTATAGTGTTTGCCTTTTTGACCAGATTCCTGCCACTAGAAGTTTCTCATTTCTTCCTAAATCTGTCCTGGGCTAGGAAACCAGATACAAATGCTCATTGAAATTGTAAGTAAAATACCAGTAAACAGGAGCTGAATGAAGAGATGAAAAATTACTTTTGAGTAAAAGATGTGCATTTTGTTTCTTGGGCTTTATTACAAAGATTGTTCAGAAACCCTTTTTGTTTACTTACTCTGTGAGAGAGACTACTGAATAAATGACCTCTGCATACATAAGGAGTTATCGTGCCTTTTCTGTGCTTATGAGGTGCCTGTCTGCCTTTCCCAGAGTGCTCTACCAACAGCTGAGCCACCTTGATCTCTATGTCAGCAAGTTTAGCCCAACTGCATCATGTCATACTTGATGCTAGTTAAAACCTGATTACGTGTCCCAGTTTGAGTTGCTGTGTTTCTACCCTGCTATTATCACTTGGTCTCCCCCAGGTACCTTGTTTCTGTGTCTGTATCTTGGCCTTGTTGTCCTGAGTGGCTGCCTAGCTAACCCAAGCTATATAGAATAACTCTTATTTTCCTTTTTAACCCTTAATCATGTTGAGATAGGCATTTTATTCCTGAACCAAAGCCTGGAAACTCCACTACTATTATCAATACTGCTAGTCCTACTAGTAATAGGATTACTAGCTAGCATTGGCTGAGCATTTATGTACCACACATTGAAATAAACACACAACATGTATGACCACACTTGATTCAGCTATCCAGTGAGATAGACTTTATTATGCAACTTTAAAAAATGATGAAACTGAAGCAAAGAGAGGATAGGTACCTTTTCTTAGATCACAAAGCTAGTTAGTGGGTGACGGAGTGATGATGAGAACCCAAAGCGACTGAAAAGTTTCTTCTTTTCATCATGATCCTATAACTGCCTATATAGACTAATACACAAACTTGAGGCCCGTGACTTGCTCAGTTATTTCCCTTTCTATGCCTCCCTGCCTCTAAGTTGATGTCCCTCTATGGTGGACCCAGATCCATGCCCCTTTACTGTCACACGCTTATTTCATTAGCTATGCTAGATGGCGAGGAGGCTATGCTAAGGGGACAATTTGTATTTTTAATTTGCTCCAAACTTTATAGATAGTAAGACAGTAGTTAATAATTGAAGAGTGCACTGGTTAGCCAGCCTCTAAAGTAGGTGTCATTATTCTTATTTTAGAAATAAGATAACAGAAGAGAGCTTGTAATTTGCTCAAGATCACGTAACTACTTTAGGATGGGTCCTGGATTTCAACCCATGTCTGGTTGATTTCAGTGTATCCTCTTAATTAATTTCTGGGAACTCTTTCCCAAATGGCTCTAGCTTTGGGGCTAACAGACTACCTATTTTACATGCAGCATTCTGTTATTTTACTTCCTATAAATAAATGTCTCTCTATGAGTTTTTATGGTAATAGAAATTTTTAAATGCATTTTAATGCTCTTGTCCAATCACTTGAAACAGTAAAATTGATAAATTGTTTGTATTCATCTCATTTTGGAACACAGTTCACCTTTTTCTTATTTTATAATTGTGCTTTTGAATGCTTGTTTTGTCTGATCCATGCCTTGAAATATTTTGTAAATCTGAATGTATTACTATCTTAGGAAAAGGGAGCTTTTTCTTAACAAAATTGAATCGTGCAATTTCTATGATAAAATTGCTTGATTATACTGAAAGTAACATAATATATCATAAGTTATGCATCATTGAACAACTTAACCACACAAATGCTCAAAACCAAGAGAAAAAGTTGTAAAGGCCAATTTAGTGGAAAACCGGAAAGGATTTAATTTTCCTAAAAGTGTTTTTTGGGAAACTCATTAGCTTCTTTAAATACTCTGTCAAAAAATGGTTTCTTGTAATATAATTTAGACATGCTCTGTATTTTATCTCCTATGAAGGATTCAGAAAATAAGATTTGCTAATTGAAGGCTCTGAGAAGTCCTACTCCTACAGTAAAGAAAATCTGATCCCTAATTAATTTTTTGTGTTGGCCATCTGTTGTTATTGCCTGCTCAGTATGTGTTCTCTTTTCTGGGAATAGCACCATAATTTTGTTCTGGGAAACTGTGCCACTTGATTTGACACAGTGTGAAGTGGGTGTTAATCAAGGGGCCTTGCCATGCCCTGGCCAAAGTATGGGCATGTGACCCAAGATGGACCAATCAAATGCTTTCTCTCTGGAATTTGTATCTTGAATGGAACAATGCAGTGATTCAATATGGTTGAAATTCATTTTTCCTGGTGATGGTGCTCCACTTACTGGATCTTTGGAGCTACTCTTCTTCTTGAGCTTTTAACGTTCTGGTTTTCTAGCCTTCCTTTGTGTAATTGTACAGGCTGTGTGCTGCTTAAAGGGCACCATGTCTAAAAAGAAAGAAAACATTCACGCTGTAGATCTATATTAACTCCTGTGAGAATGGGGGTGGGAGGGACGGTGGATAATGGAGAGTCTGGGACTTCTGGCTGCATCTGGAAGTAGTAGAGGAGAGTTCCTGATGAAGTTAGGCTGCACCAGCATTCAAGAATATACATTCACTTCAGTGACCTGCATGCACACTTGTTGATGACCATGGACTCACAACCTGGTTTTGTTCCTGTGTAACCCCAAGAATTCTATGAGGTTGTTTCTGTCATCCTTCCACTGCTCTCAGATACTCTCAGAAACCTATCTAGACACAGTCCCTTTGCCTAGGGAATAGGACTGGGGGCATGGAGTGTGCCTCTGTCAACAGTGTGTATGTTCCAGTATAGGACGTGGATAAGCAGCCAGGAATGTGGGCACAAGTGTGTATAGCAAGACCCATTTCTACAGAGCACCTGTAACTCTGCCTGCCAGGGCCCTTGCAGACTTTCTTTGTATGGCCTAGAAAACTAAGGGTGTGTGTCCAGGCAAGAGGCTTTAGTTTTACTTTCTCTTCGTTTACAGGTAAGGTAGTTACCTACCTGGTGTCTACTTTTCCTGGGTGGCCTGAGTATAGTGCTTGGTTGTGCAATAATATACTAATGGAACCATCTTTCATTTGAGGGAGGAACATCCTTTTAAATTTGTGCTAGTGGCAGTCTTATCTCTGAGCTGCCTTGTGTCCTTCCAATATGCTTCAGCTAGAGTCAGGTTAGGTTGCACTTTCCCAAAGCTTAGGTAATACATTCCTGTCATCTTTTAATACTCCTCAAGTTCCTCAAAACCTTTGGAAACCCTGATCCAGTGGAAATAGCACAGGACTAGGGTCCTGTGCAATAAAATTAGGTTTTATTTTATTGATGAGAAACTCAAAGCCCTTTAAAGTGAATTTCATTCAGGGCTTTCCGTAATGCAGAGTGGAGAAGATAACAAATCCTCTTTCCCAAGAACAACTGGAGAAAACTGTCCAAACCAGCCATTTTAGTCTTCTGGAAATGGACAGAGGTCAACAAGAAATTGGGAAACATTTGCTCATGGAACCCTGCTGAACTTTGGATAAGAAAAATGGGTGTCTGTGTTGTTCTTGCTTGGGGATGCCTCATAACCCTAGATCTGTTGTCACAATAGTGTTGCCAGGGTAGATCTGCTTGTGCCAGAAGGCGCTGACTTGATTTAGAGTGAAGGACATCATCAGTAAAATCAGAAAATTGGAAACACACAAGAAGAGCCTACAGCTTTGCTAACCTCGGATTGTGGCCAGAAATTCAACAGGTAGACCTTGGGAATTAGATCAGCTCTCCACGCATCACTGGTTGACTGAGAGGATATGCGTGCGCAAGAAGTCCATGTGGGGCCTAACGGAAAGTAAAAGCTGGGGCTGACCTGAAACCCACCTGAAACTTGTATGCACAAAGTTTGACCCACACTCAGGTCCGTCAAGATTAGCTAGAAATCTTACTGGCTGAAGGCATCTGAGCATTTTCTGACCAATTACTGACTACTAAGCTATGCAGACACAGGAGCAACTTCTAGAAAACTAGACTAAAAAGTAAAAGTAAGAATTAAAAAATGCTTCCAGTGCTTTGGGAGACCGAGGCAGTAGGATTGCTTGAGGCCAGCAGTTCCAGACCAGCCTGGGCAACACAGCAAGATCCTATGTCTACACAAATAAAACAAAACAATTATCTGGGCATAATGCCATTCATCTGTGGTCCTAGCTACTTGGTATATGTATGTATTTATTTATTTATTTATTTATTTGTTTATTTATTTATTTTTTATTTTTTAATACAGTGTTTTACTCTTGTCGCCCAGGCTGGAGTGCAATGGCATGATGTTGGCTCACTGCAACCTCTGTCTCCTGGGTTCAAGCGATTCTCCTGCCTCAGCCTCCTGAGTAGCTGGGATTACAGGCACATGCCACCATGTCTGGCTAATTTTTATATTTATAGTGGAGATAGGGTTTTGCCATGTTGGCCAGGCTGGTCTTGAACTCTCCTGACCCCAGGTGATCCACCTGCCTCAGGCTTCCAGAGTGCTGGGATTACAGGTGTGGGCCATCGTGCCCGGCCCCCCAGCCACTTGGGAGGCTAAAGTAGGAGGATAGCTTCAGCCCAGGAGTTCAAGGCTGCAGTGAGCTATGATCATGCTATTGCACTCCAGCCTGGATGGCAGAGTGAGACCCTATCTCTGAAAAAAAAAAAAAAACGCTGAGCAGAGACAACTATGGCTGCGTACTGCAGAGGAGACAGATTCCACAGATTAAGTACAGGTAAGTTACTAAATAAAGAAAAACAAAAAATCAACAACAAGAGTTTAGAGAAATAAACCAGAAAACAAAGTTACTACAATATATTTTGATAATTTTTGATTAATGTCCAGTTGAAAAAAATTGTGAGATGTACAAATACCAGAAAGTGTGGCCCTTAGGAAAAACATAACCAATATGCATCATACGTAAGTGAACCCAGAGGATGGATTCAGCAGATGAAGACTTCAAAATAGCTATTATAAACATGTCCAAGGAATTAGAGGAAACTACCTGTGAAGTATTTAAGGAAAATGTGATGAAAATGATTCAAAAAATGGGGAATCTCAATAAATACATAAATAGGTACTACAAAAATGGAAATCGAGAGTTGAAAAACAGAATAACATAAATGAAAAATTTGCTAGATAGGATAAATAGCAAATTTGGTATCATGGAATAAGGAACCTGGTAACTTGAAGACAAGATAGAAATTATCCCATCTGGAAAACATAGAGAAGAAATATTGAAGAAAAATATCCCTCAAAGATCTGTCAGACAACATTAACTGTCAATATGCATGTAATGAAAATCCCAGAAGTCAGGGAGAGAGGAGGAAGGCAGCACAATTATTTGAAGACATAATGGCTGACAATTTTGCAAATTTGATAAAAAACATTATCTGGCGAGGCGTGGTGGCTCACGCCTGCAATCCCAGCACTTTGGGAAGCCGAGGCGGGAGGATCACGAGGTCAGGAGATTGAGACCATCTTGGCTAACACGGTGAAACTCCGTCTCTACTGAAAATACAAAAACTTAGCCGGGCATGGTGGCGTGCACCTGTGGTTCCAGCTACTCAGGAGGCGGAGGCAGGAGAATGGCGTGAACCTGGGAGGCGGAGCTTGCGGTGAGCCGAGATCACTCCACTGCACTCCAGCCTGGGCGACAGAGTGAGACTCCATCTCAAAAAAAAAAAAAAAAAATTAGTCTACAGATTCAAGAAATGCAACCATCACCAAGTAGGGTGAATGCAAAGAGATTTCCACTTAGATACATCAAAGAGAAACTGTTGAAAACCAAAGAAAACCTTGAAAACAAGAAAAATGCTTTATGTACAGGGAAACAATTATATGGTAACTAACTGACTTCTCAAAAACAATGGAGTCAGAAGGTCATGGAATACATATTCAAAGTCTTGAAATAAAAAAAGGTCAATCAAAAATCTATACTCATCAAAACTATCTGGGAGAAATAAAGGTGAAATAAAGACATTCCTAAATAAAGACGGAGAATTTGATGCTAGCAGACCTGCCTTGCAGGAAGTATTAAGGAAATCCTTCAGGCTGAAAGGTGATGATACCAGACAGTAACTGGAATCCACAGAAAGAAATGAAGGACATTAGAAATGGCAAATATAATACATACTTTTGTAAATGGCAGTATAAATACATACTTTTTAAATAAAAATTTGCTTAGAAGACATAGATTGTTAAAAGCAATGATTGTGATACTGTACGGCTGGTTTATAAACTATGTAAGATGCCATATAGATGACAATAATAGGACAAAGGAAGAACACGGAAGTGGAGCTATATTGGAGCAAAGTTCGCTATATTTTAACAGGATTAAGTCACTGTTAACCTGAAATAGATTGTAATAAAATGGATATTGTAATCTCTAGAGCAGCCAATAAGAAAATAACTAAAAATATATAGTTAACAGGTGAGTTGATTTGCACAGGGTCATTACACCAAGCTAGTGCAAGTAAGACACTTTATCTACCTGCGTCAGTTTCTCCATATGTCATTTCAGGACATTAATACCAGCCACACATCCTCACTGTCAGGCTCTGTCCTCCCATACTAGATTTTTCTTAAATCTTTGAAGTAAGCACCCAGCATGCTGCAGACTGCTTGGCCTCTGGCCAAAGTTTAAAAAGATCTGACATGGCTGGCCAGTGAACTCTCAGTTCTTTCCTTCTCTAAGCAGGACATGGGCTTGGCTGTGCCTTCTGAAGTTGAAGGGCTCAGCGGTGATATTAGGGAAGCTAGGTTTCTCTGGGGACAATGTGAGTATCCCAGGTTTTCCATCCCTTTTCAGGGCAATGAAACCTAGTGGAGACCTTGCATTATACTTCAATCAGCTGATTCTAGCCACTTGAATTTCCTGTGGGTTCTAGTTCCCACAAAATGAATTTTAGTACTATCCCATTTACCCCATACACATACACACTGTTCCCTGTCCCCACAGACTTCACCCTCTACCTCCAAATCTTACTCTCTGTAGTCTAACATATCAAAATCTGTTCCTCAGCGTCTTAGACTTCTCCACTAGCAAGATACTACTTGAAGTTTATTACTCTGTGTAGACTAAGAGTCTCATGCCAGAGGTCAAGGCTTCTGGACTAGCCTACTTCTCACTCATTATTGTCTAGAATATAGACCAGTGTTTTGTGTATAGCAATCACCTGGGAAACTTGTTAACTACAGATCCTGATTCAGTAGGTCTAGGGAAGAGCCTGAGAGTCTGCGTTTCTAACATGGTCTCAGGCGATGGGGATGCTCTCGTGGACCATACTTTGCGTAGCTAATAGACTAGAGCATAACTATGTTCTAACGTCCTTCCTGGAGCTAATATTAACACAGCATTATTTTGAGATAAAAGATAAGAATGGAAAAGAGGATTCTAAACTATAAAAAGCAAAACATTTAACTAGGGTTCTGGACTTCAAAATGTAAAGTTTTTAAAAACCTTTAATATTAATTTGTTTTGTTCTGTTGTGTCTGAGTTTGACTATAACCCATGTTTACTCCTACCTCTCTTTCAGCAGAATTAAATATTACACAGATTCATCTTGAAGCCCTTCCAAAGGAGTGTGTTGATTGAGATAACAAAAATAACATATTTATCCATCCAACCATCTGTGCAGCCATCTGTTTAACCATCAATTTCACCATCTCTCCATTCATCTACATTTCTAGGGTCCACTGTGTTACAACTATGCTGTGAAAGATGTAGGTGTTAATGAGACACAGTTCTTGCTCCCAAGGAATTCCATCTCTTATAGAAATGACACAATTCTTGGGATATATTCCCAAGGACAGTATTAATGTAAGGCCCTACATATTGTCGAGTGCTAGTTAAGTACTTGGCTGTAAACTTGAGTCCATAAGGTCATTCAACAATACAAACAGTACTGTCAATAAGATAAACAAAATAGAATTTTATTTCCTGGATAATGAACTTACTCCTGTCTATTTTAATACTGAGTCAACTTGATTTTTTAAAAAATGTTGAAAGTGTAGCTTCTTCACTTTCAGAAAGATATATTCTTTTCTTTAGTGCAGGCAAAAATAAAGACAATATGCAGAGGTGTCTAAAGGAGGTAGGTATTACCAGCGTAGAGGCTAGTGTTGATTTATTTGGGTCAGGAAGCTGTTTAGAGATGGCAAAAACTCTGAGGTGTTTCCAGAGTACAGAGTAGAGTTAGAAAATTTTAAAGTTCATGTCACTCATTTTCTTTCAGAGAGGTTAAGTCAAATAACCTATTGAAAGTACATTCAGGATTTCTGCTCTCAGTCTCTTCCTCCCAGAAAAATCTGTGTAGTTTAGTAGCATTTCTACTAGTATTTTTTTTAAGACTAGTCAAGTGCAGTAGTGAGAAGGGGGTCTACTAGTATTTTCATTAAGGCCAATTAATCCTAAAAATTCACACCATAGGAAGGATATGGAATCAACCTAAGTGTGCATCAGTGGATAAATGGATAAAGAAAATGTGGTATATATACACAATGGAATACTATTTGGCCACAAAAAAAGAATGAAATCTTGTCGTTTAAAGCAACATGGATGAACTGGAGAGCACTGTGTTAGTGAAATAAGGCAGAAAACAGAAAGACTAATATCACATGTTCTCACTCATATGCAGGAGCTATAAAAGTGGATCTCATGGAGGTAGAGAGTAGAATGATAGTTCAAAGAGGCTGGAAAGAGCATGGATATGTGTGGGGGCATAAAGAGGTTGGCTAATGGGTGAAAACATACAATTAGGTAGAAGGAATACCTTCTAATATTTGATAGCAGAGTAGGGTGACTATAGTTAGCAATAATTCAAAATGGCTGGAAGCAAGTACTTGAAATGTTCCTAACACACAGATATGATAAATGCTCAAGATGATGGAGATACTAAACTCTGATCATTACACATTCTGTGCATGTAAATAAAATATCACATGTACCTCATGATATGGTTTGGCTGCGTCCCCACCCAGATCTCATATTGAACTGTAGTTTGTGTAATCCCCACATGTCATGAGAGGGACCCAGTGGGAGGTAATTAAATCATGGGTGTGGTTACCTCCATGCTGTTCTCGTGATAGTGAGTTCTCACATGATCTGATGGTTTTATAAGGGACTTTCCCCCAACTCTGCAGTTCTCCTTGCTGCCACCATGTGAAGAAGTATGTGTTTGCTTCCCCTTCCACCATGATTGTAAGTTTCCTGAGGCCTCCCAAGCCCTGCGGAACTGTGAGAGTCAATTAAACCTCTTTCCTTTATAAATTACCCAGTCTTAGGTATGTCTTTATTAGCAGCATGAGAATGGACTAATACACCCTGTATGTACAAATATGTATTAACAAAAAATGAAAAGTTAATACACAGTTGATGATATTGATCAACACCTTCTGACTTATCAATACTGCCCCCACAGGTCAACTTCCCCATCACCATTCCTTCCTTTTCCTTCACACACACACACTTTTACCTTTTATAGGTTTGTACAAATTGGAAAGTCTTAGCTCTGCAAGTAACTTCAAAGGGACAGACACAAATGTAAATAAATATACACTCATCAAAGCACTCATGATGGGGCAGAAGAAGAGACTAACACGTACTGAAGGATATTCAATAGTTCTTACCTCTCTGCTCCGCCTGGCCAGCCCCTTCTCATGTATCCTGTGATTTCTTTCCATGCTCAACCCCCTTTTCTCAACTCCTTGTTTGTTGCCACCATAGGGAGAGAAGTTAGTTTGAGTGGTCAGATTTTGGGACTGTTGGTTGAGCCATGTGGACTAGTGAGCAAGGTTACTGTACCTTAAAATACATAGACTTCTTTTTCCCTTCTCCTTCTCACAGGTGGATGAATTAGCAGATTCTAGATGACTCTGTTGTCTTACCTTCTCTTCAACTGCCTATACCAATTCTTCCTGCCTATCCCAGCCAAAGCAATAAGATGTTCAGATGGACATTTGGGGTCAAAGAGCCCATTACTAGGCATTGCAATTGGTGTTAAGCTGTGTAAACCTAGTAATAAGTGGTATTTTGATTTTTATTTATTACTCCTTTCATGGCCAGCTCCCTTAGGAACTCCAATGGAAGGGAAGATAAGCAGAACAGGATTTGGGCATTCCTGGGTCTCTGGCCATGAAAACGATTCTTATATTATTCTAACCTTGCTAATTCTGGTGGTAGAAAATACAATAGTGTATCAGTTAGGGTTCAGTGCAGGAAAGAGAGCCACTTTAGAAATTTTATGCAAGAAGTGATTTAATGCAGGAAATTAGCTGCTAGTAAAAGTCATTGGAAAGTTGGGAGGAGAAAAATCCTTGCTCCAAGAATAACACAGCAACTCCTAACCCCTGTGGAAGTTACCATCTCTGAAGCTACCCCTGGAAATTTTGAGTAGAAGTAGAAGAACTCACCACCCCATAGTCAAGGACCTGCATTGCATGATCTGAATGACATCTTCAAGGATCAGAAAGCCAGATTAAGAGGCTACAATCGCCAATGCCTCTGTTACAACTACTTTCTATACCAATGAAGCTGGATAATAGACACTGCAACCTTGCTATAGAAATAGCTCCTGTCCCCAAGATAATGTTGGCTAGAAGAAAACCAGTCTAAAACGGCCAGGGAAAAGGCCTCTATCTTGTTTCTGCTTTCCATATTTTGCACAAGTGCATCTATTTGGTGGGACAAAATTTGTATCTACACCCTAGGTGCAAAAATGTCTGGAAATGCAGCTTTTAAGCTTTCCAGATTCTGCAGTGTGGACAGGCAATCTGAAGGAGAGAAAAAAAGGAAGCAAATGCAGGATAACATGGATATGTTATTTTATACTTAAAAACATGTGCTTTATTTGTTTCATGCTCAAGAACAACCTAGAAAATAGTCAAAAGTATAAAGCATATGATAAACATCAGATGATGGTTGTCAGTAATATAAATCTTCTAAAGCAACCTGAAGTCAAAAGGGAGTACTTATGAGAAGGGCATGGGAATATCTCCTGGAATAATGAGAAAATTTAGGAGACAAGGGCAGATACCTGAGTTCTTAATGGTCTTCCAATTCTTGTTTCAGGCAGCTGTGAGGTTCTGCCATTCATCTTGTCCTCTTCCTGGGACTGAGTGGATGCTTGTGCCATTTTTCAAGATCAAGAATACAGAAAAAATGACTCCTTAGCTCTTCCTATCCCTGAGATTCCTCAACTTTGTAATCTATTAATTACACAATTGTCCGATGTTTAATAATTTTGAGCCTCAAGAAAAACATATATAACTTCAAAAATCATGCTTACATAAAGCTCAATGTTTTAAAACCAGCCAAATAAAAAATAATACAGCAGAAGTCTGGGATGGGTGAGGAGGACAGCCAGATGGTCAGTTGAAAATATAATAATTCAGGACCAGAGAGATGGGCCTGGGAGCAGTTGGCACAGATGTGGTTTTTGGGGCCCACTGGCGCTTAAGGGAGTATTGGACCATATTTCTCTCTCTCTCTCTCTCTCTCTCTCTCTCTCTCTGAGTTAAGGACCAATGCAGAAATAAATACAGATACCAATAGATGGAGATCAATATATCTGTTTCAATAGTAACAAGACTGGCTTAGATCTCTTGCCACAGGGGTTTCCTAAAGCTCTCTTCTGATTTGAAATTACTAAAGTTATTCCTCAGACCTACAGTTCAGTGTAGTACATAGAGGAGAGCAGAATTTGTGATTTCCACAGGCAGGCTGGTACAAAAAGAGAGAGGACAGGCGACATGGGAACCATGGACTTTAACATTTCAACCTCTCCCCTATAAGAGACTATGTAAAAATAGGAGTCAGATAAATTAATTCTCTCATGGGAGAAAGGAGGGGTTCATTCAGTAGGGTTCTTTCAATACTATTCTTTCTTGGGAATGAAAGTTCTTTATCCTGAAACATGAGGACAGAAGCATAACATTTCCTCTAATAGAACTGTAATTATTGATGTGAATATCTGGGAAGCCAAGAATAGAAGAGGACAAAATAAAGAGTCTGGAGAAGTCTCCAAAATACACTAATACAAAACATTGACAGACCAATGTGGTCACAGAAGCAGGTGGTGAACCAAAAAGGAAAACAAAAACAAACAAAAAACAAAGCTCAAGAAATGAAGGGAAGAAAGAATTGAAGGAATGGAGGAAGTAGATGGTGGAAAGTGTGAGTTTCTATGGAAAACAGATGGTAAAGGATTAAGAAGTTTATGAGTTTAAAATCTTTAAATTTTAAAAAGAGCTGTATTGATATATACTTGACATATAATAAACTGCACATGTTAACAGCACAAGTTTTAGCCTTGAGCAGGAGTAGGGACAATTCTTCCTCTGACATAGAAATGGAGGAAATGAGGGCTAGTTCTATAAACAAGTAAGTTGAAAGTCAAGAGGAGCAGTATTAGAAGATTTGAGACTTTATGGTTTCTTTCCTAGTAAAAAGGTTGAATCATCAGATTGAAATGAGAAGCATAAGTGTGGAAATAGAGGGGCTAAGGATATGTGGTAGAGATTTTTAGAGGCTTAACCCAAATATGTTATCTTCTTCATCCTTTGTAAGAGCCTTGATTTTGTTTAGGTTGGCAACAAGCATGGTTAAAAGACTGCATTTCCCAGCTTTTCTTACAACAAAATGTCATGTGATTAAGTTACAGCCAGTGAGATGTCAACAGAAGTGTTGTATGGGACTTACATGAAGGCTTGAAGATAACTCAGCTTTCAGTGCGCCCTAATTGGTCTGTTATTATTTCACCTTCTTGCTATCTAGAATGTGAAAATGATGACTGGTGCACCGGCAGCCATTTTGGATCATGAGATCATCTTGAGGATAGAAGCCATCTGCTGAGAATGACAGAGCAAAAATATACTAGGTTCTGATGATTTTGTGGTATCTGCATAGCACACTTGAATCCAAGTATCCAAGAAATTCAGCCTCTGAATTTCTTTCAACCTGATTGGGAAATAAACTTTTAGCATATCTGGGCCACTATTATCTGGGTTTCAGTGATATGTACTCAAATACAATCCTAACTGAAATAGGACCATGTTAAAGCTATGGTGAGTGGAAAAGGTAACGTACTAGGGTCCAGTGAAGGGATTCATGAGCCGAGGCTTCAGCTGACAAAAGTCATGAATCTGCAAGGTATGTGCTTTTCTCTACTCTTGACAGTCAGGGATCAGAGGCAGAGGCACAGGCTTGCTGGATTTCCCAAGGGTTAGAGCCATTCAAGCAGATGGAGCAGAGCGATAGTTGAGAGAGGAACTGCGGAAACAGTTGTCATTGGGTTTGAAGAATTTGATCTTGGGATCCAGGCTGGACAGGAAAGAAAGTGAAGCCAGATGAGGAGTGAGGTCCTGAGAATACTGAATCCTTGAAGAGGGTTTTGGGACAGTTTTATGGTCTACAGGTAAAATTTCAGGAAATTGTGATGAGGCTGGGAGATTTTGAAGTCTAATATTTTTGTGGTGAAATCAAGGTAATGGTAATGTTGAGGCCTGGGTGTGACCATGGGAGTGAGGAGATGGCTGCAGTGGAATGGAGATGAAGCTATTAGCAGAAAGGAGGGCCAGAAGATGCGGGCCTTGTCTGAATGGAGGATGACTGTTCATAAAAATGACTCAGTGGGATATAAATTTGACATCTGTTAAATTAACTGGTATCAAGAGGAACAACAGGTTCAGCTCTAATCTCAAAGCAGGCAGGTCTCATGGAAAGATTTTGGGAGGAAGTTAAAAATAAACTGATAGGTGATTTAAACAGGGCAGCTAGAGGGCATGGTAAGCGGAAGGCATTAACCACCCCATCAACCAAAATCCAATGACTGAATCTCCAATTAAGCAAACGGAGCCGAAGGATGTCTAGCCAAACATCCCTGAGGTGGGCAGCGACTTTGGGAAAGGCACTGGCAAATTACATTTGACATTTTCTGTTCAGCCATTTTCTGAAACACAAACAATATTTCAATTAGTGTCACAAAGAAAGGATCATTCCTGTTAAAATAAGTGATTCTTCTATAGCTTTCAGGGATATGATGCTGAAGAAGAAAAGCACAAACCTGGAACAGTAATGCTGTGTATGTTTTTGGAGAAATCATCATTGGTTTTGTATTGATTTGTGCAAAATAAAGTGTAATTTAATGAAATACATAATGTTCTCAGCCAGGATAACACATCAGCCTGGAAATGGGGAAAAAATAGCTAGTAGATTAAATTCTACAGATGATGGCTAAATAAGTGAGTTGTGCTTCTAGAGTGGTGGCCATTAACCTTTCCATCATGAGGACACCATGTCTCAGTGTAACATGGGGATAACAGTGAGTTCTATAACCAGACTACCTGACTTTAAATCCCTGTCCTTTTGGATATTAACTAGGGGTCCCAGGGCAAGTTATCTAATTTCTACATGTCTCAGTTTCCTTATCTATAGAAGGAGAATAATAAGTCATCTTAGTGAATTGTAGAGAGTAAGTGTTCAGCTACACATCACCTATATCTATAGACCTATGTCTATCTAAACATTTTATAGATTCTAAGATGAGACTAGCTGTATATTAGGATCTCTAGACTGAGAAAATACATATAATATCTACTTCTGGTTAGATGTAAAAATAGGAACCTTCTATACCCATGGCAACTCCAGGATCAAACAGAGATCATACGTATGAACAGGACAACCAAAGAGTAGATGTAAGGAAGACTTGATGAACTGACTTCCACGGAGAAGCATTCTTCCCTGGCAAGCAGGGAGCTGCATCTGTTTCCTGGTGGTGAACTCTGGATCTGGGTATGAGTGAGAAGAGAGAAAGTTTACAAAGATCAAAAGACTTTGCTGGGGAGAAGAGACACCCATCAAGCTACTGGTAATGGTGGGGCAAGTATGACACTGGACTCTGAAAGTGCCCTGAATGATCAGCTGGATGCTTCTCTTCAACCCCTACCTGAATTGCTACTAATACGGCACTGGCAGGACTGGATACCAGAAGGAATTCATGGGTGATTTCCATGGTTCCTGCAAACAGGAGACTGCAGTCATTGAATCCAAGGATGAAACTGAAACCCAGCCACCCTGGCTCAAATGCTAATAAGAGCAAAGAAGTTAGGTAGCTGCTCCTGCAGCTATAGCACAACTAGGGACTGGGCTAACTATCTGAGTAAAGCCGAGGCCTATCCCAGTGAAATGTGACACTTAGTGAATACTGAATGCTCACTTCCTCATCTTAGCTACCAGACATCGGAAAGAGCTTGCACACACTAGAAAAAAAAAAATCAAATCTTACAATCTCCACTATATTTTTATATACAATACAAAATAAGACATGTGGAAAAAAAAAACCAAAATGGTCAGTAGCAGACCCATAGATGATCCACATATTGGAACTAGCAGAGAAGAATTTCAAACAACTTTTATGAATATGTTTAAAGAACTACAGGAAAAAGAAGGAAAGAATGGGTGAACAGATGGGTAGTCTCAGCAGAAAGTGGACACTACGAAGGAAAGCCAAATGAAAATTCTAGAACTAGAGATACAGCCTTTGAGAGAAAAAATAAATTGGATTTGTTTAACAGCAGAATGAAAACTGCAAAAGAAAGGATCGGCGAACTTAAAAATAGGCAAGTAAGCAGAAAATATTAAAAAAGAATAATGGCCAAAACTTTTTCCATCTTTTATTATGGAAGACATTAATCATCAAATCCAAGGATCTCACCCTATGCAGGATAAATACAGAGAAAGTCGTACCTACGTGCACCATAGTCAAACTGTTAAAATATAAGCATAAAGAGAAAATTCCAAATGAATTCAGAGAACATTCCAGGGAGCAATAAGAATGATAGCAGACTTATTAAAAACAATGCCCACCAGAATGACATATTTAAAGCATTACAAATACAATAAAGTAAGGGAAAAAGTCAAAAGATTAGAAAAGAAAAAATAAAACTGTATTCACAAATGACATGATTGTGTACATAGAATATACAAAGGAATCTACAAAACACTATTGAATCTATTAAGTCAATTCAGCAAGGTATCAGAATACAAGGTTAACATATAAAATTAAATGAATCTCACAAAATTAGAAATAAAATATGCCATTTATAATATAAATATATTTATAATAATACTAAATATTAAAAGAAACATGTCCAAGACTAAATACTAAATCCTAAGTAATACTAAACATAAGAAACATGTGCAGGACCTGTATAATAAAAACTATAAAACATTTCCGAGGGACATTAAAGAAGACCTAAATAAATGGCAGTAAAATAGTAGATGGGTAATCAAAGAGGGAGATTCTGGGTGAAGGAATTTTCCAATTAGAGTCAGTATCTATCCTAGGGACATGTCAGAAATTCTTCATGAATTGCGAAATTTTCAATAGAGTGCATCAGAGCTGGGGAATGCAGACAGGGACCCTCAATGACTCATAAGACCATGAATTCTGTTACACTTCTAGCCTCAGTCCCATATTCTCATTTCAGAGTAAAGACTAGAACTAATGGATTTTGAATTTATAAGCCTTTGAGAGTGGATGATCCATCCATTGATCCAACCAACTATCCAACATGTACTTCCTGTTTCCTTTGGAGTCATTTGAAGAAGGGAGCTGAAAAGAGCTTAGCTTGTATCTACCCCAGCATCATCACTGGCCATGACTTCTAGTAGTGTAAAACTTAAGGTTTCTTAAAGGGCTGTGACCAAAAATCTGTCTCCTTGCTCTATGCCATTTCTGAAAGCTGACACTGTACCATTGAGATTTGATTCTGTTGGGTCAAGATATTGTTCCCTGCTAGTAAATAAGTTTTCCTGTCATGATTAATATATTGATTTTACTTTAATAACTAAGGTCTACTTATATAATTTTGCAGTATACTGAGAGCACTGGTCTTCACAGAAAAACTCAGCATATTAAGAATATGTGTTTTAATATTTAAATCTATTTAAAACTAAATATTATTTTTGAATAGTTAATGACTTCCTATGGTTCATAATTTGGAAGTTCAAAATGATATATGGTAAAAATTTGCTCTCATTGTTATAGACCACGCACACTGTAGCCTTTCTCAGGGATTAGCAATGTGTTACTGGTTTTTTGTGTTTACCTCCGAACATATTCTATGCATTTAACAGTACATAGATGTTCCTTTCTCCTTTTCTTTCCTTCCTTCCTTCCTCTTTCTCTCTTTCTCTTTCTTTTCTTCTCTTTCTTTCTTCCTTTTTCCTTCCTTCTTTCCTTCCTCCCTCCCTTCCTTCCTTCTGTCTCTCCTCCTTCCTTCCTTCCTTTTCTCTTTCTCTCTCTCTCCTTTTCTTTCTCTTTCTCTCTCTCTTTCTTTCTTTCTTTCTTTCTTTCTCTTTCTTTCCCTTCCTTCCTTCCTTTCTCTTCTTTCTTCCCTTCCTTCCTTCCTCTTTCTCTCTTTCTTTCTTTTTCTTTTCCTTCCTTCCTTCCTTTCTCTCTTTCTTTCTTTTGCTCTCTCTTTCTTTCTTTTCTTTTTCCTTCCTTCCTTCTTTCTCTCTCTCTTTCTTTCTTTCTTTCTTTCTTTCTTTCTTTTCCTTCCTTCCTTCCTCCCTCCCTCCCTTTCCTCCTTTCTTCCTTCTCTCTCCCTTCCTTTCTTCCTTCTCTCTCCCTTCCTTCCTTCCTTCTCTCTCCCTTCCTTCCTTCCTTCTTTCTTTCCTTCCTCTCTTTCTCTTTCTCTCTTTCTCTCTCTTTCTTTTCCTTCCTTCCTTCCTTCCTTTTTCCCTCCCTTCCTTCCTTTTTTTCTTGCTTTCTTCCTTTCTCTATTTTTTTTTTTTTTTTTACAAAAATTGAGCATTTTTTCTGTACCCTTTTCTTAAAAGTTAATAATACTTTCTTGGAGATCATGTCACAATGTTACACAAAGAACCTCCGCAACTCTCCTCAACTGTACTAAAACAGCTTTCACATGCATTATCTCACTGAAAATAGCTGGACATGGATTAGACATGATTTACTCTTTTTTCCCTTGTGTGACAAACTTAACCTGCTGATGTACAGTGAAGAAGTGCCAGAGCTAGGACTAGGACACAGACCTTCCAATTCCGTGTCCATTGTTCATGTCTTATCTGTGATATCAGCCTGTGTCTGAAATTGATGTGAGGATTCAATCCTTTCTTTATAATGAGCCATCTGGATGTTTACATTTAGTGGCACCGTTGCCCTAGCCCAGTGTCTAACTAAATATAATTGCTCTGTAAATGTTTGTTGTGTGGAATAGCATTGGCTAATTCATAACCCTGGGTGATGATTCACTTTTTATCATCAATCTCTCGTGTTTCCTAGGAGATATATCCTTAGCATATGTGGTGACAGAAATGCCAGGCACGGATGCAAATACAAAATGTCCTGGTCCCAGCCAAGTGCAAATTGGAAAAATTTAAACAGTCTTCCAGCTAGCACACTGGTGAGTCAGATAGCACCTTTCTGCCCTGCAAGGTCTCCAGTCTGTAAATCTGAGAAGCAGAAATAGCATCTTTAGTCTCCTGATTTTTCCTTCTTGTGATTCCCATATTTATTGGACAGAAAAGGATGAACTGGGTAAACTGTGCCCTGTTTATAAACCCTCGTATTTAGGAATCTGCAAAACATGCTTGTTTCCTTGGAAAGTGATTATACAAATTCACTCCCTAGTTGTGAGCTTGTGCAAATGTGTGTAGTAAAAGGGGTGACTCTCATGTTTGGTGTGAACATATGCTTTTACATGATTAAAGAAGCCCAAGCAATGATTGTCAGTATCCTGTTTCACTCAGTTTTCTGCATGTGATGGGTAAGGCAGCCTTCTCACTCAGATTACACTTGATTAGGTTCCCTATTTGGGCAACTCGTTTTTTGCCCTTCATCAGTTTTTACTGATAATTGAGGGGTATAAGTGCATATTAGAAAACCAAGTTCTGGGGCTGGCCCGGTGGCTCACGCTTGTAATCCCAGCACTTTGGGAGGCTGAGGAGGGTAGATCACTTGAGGTCAGGGGTTTGAGACCAGTCTGCCTAATATGACAAAACCCTGTCTCTACTAAAAATATAAAAATTAGCTGGGCATGGTGGCATGCACCTGTCATCCCGGCTACTGGGGAGGTTGAGGCATGAGAATCACTTGAACCTAGAAGGTGGAGGTTGCAGTGAGCTGAGATCACACCACTGTACTCCAGCCTGGGTGACAGAGTGAGACTCTATCTCAAAACAAAAACAAAAACAAAAAACAAGCGGGGAAAACCTGAGTACCCTATTTGAGCCATGGGTTACCTAATTTCCAAGCAAGTAATTTTATATTACTAACTTTTAACTTAATTCCAGAGGATACACTTTGAATAATTCAGTACTTCAAAGTTATTTGAGGCTTGGTTTATGATACAGTTTACAAATAATTTTGATCATCCTCAAAACAACATTATGAGATATATATTATTAAAGACCCATTTTAAACATAAGGAAACTAGCACTAGAAGGGTAAGAAACTTGTTCAAGGTTGAGTTGAAATTTGAATGCTGGCATTCTGATCTTAAGTTCATTCTCTTGAACACTATGCCGTAATGCCTCCACCCACAAGAGGGGAAAACGGGCAGATTCTTAAAAAGGCACTGTGTCTAAAATCTTATGAAATCTGCTCTGAATAAAGGCCTTTACTTAGCACAGTTGAAACATACTGAACCCATTTTCAATGTTGTGTAATGGGAGGGAGGTATACACATACGTTGGTGCTTGTTGGGGTAGTGAGAAGGTTAGGTCCATGTGGGGTATGTCCACTGGTCCAGGGATCTTCATGTGAAGAAACTTAATTTAAGAAAAGAAGCCATTGAAAGAGGCAGGCTTGGGTTGAAAAAGGCAGGCTTGGGTATGGACAAACGATCCCTACTGGGGGATACTTACAATAGCAGATATCTTACTCACACTCCTATGGGTTCTTGCCTTTGCTCCAGGAATTTTTGCCCAAGACCTGGAGAGGGGAGTGGAAACAAGAATAGAGTTGCCTCAGAGGTAGGGAGTATTTTTCCACCTGGCTTGAAGCGGCCACATTTCAGAAGGGTAGAATCATGGAAGACTAGGTAGTGAGCCAGACCTGGGTTACCTCCCAGGAGCTGCAGCATAGATCCTATTGAGCCTGGGAGTCACTGGCAGGTGTGTAAGAGATGCACCCATTTGGACTTCCGTTGTGCACCCCAGGAGGAGAAGGGTGCCAAGCCAGCAATGGCAGAAAAGCACAGTGGCCCAGAGACCTAGGATCTGAGCAGGAGGGAGTATCTGTCCCCTAAAAGTCCTCTAAGCTTGGAAATCACAGGTAGAGCCAGAGAACTACTGCTTGGTTACATGTCCCTACTTCCTCTTTAGGCTGATAAGGCCTGGGAGATAGGACATGCTGCTTGTTCTTTCTGTGAGAAGCAAAGCATCAAACTCTTGCCAAGGAGGAAGGAGAAAAGTAATACAGTATTTGTAAAACACAATTTATGCTTTTCAACACAAATTTGTTATGTAAGATATTGTAATCTATTTGTAATATAAGTTAACAATATTGTAAACTTACTTAATTCTCAAAATTCATTCTTAGCTGCTACTGGGAGTACAATTCATAAGAGTGGTTTATGGTAATGTACTTAATTGTCTTCGTATTTTCAGTCTTCAGCTTAAAGATTGTGAGTATTTAACACAATGCTTAGGATCATGGTGTTCTTGTGATGGTACCAGAACATTCATTCAGTGTTGTGTAATGGGAGGGAAGTATACACGTACAAATTAAGAAATAATCTAGATGCCTTTGAATACCTTACGTATAATTCACATGGAAAGGCTGCAAATCACCACTTGATTCTTTGTATTTTTCTTAAGATTCTTTATAGTTCATAAGGCACTTTCATATAAATTTCCCGATTTGATCTTCAGAACAACCTTAGTTATGGCAGGTCTCAATATCTTCATTTTTCTTATGGAGAAATTGAAATCCAAAGAAGTAAAATGGCATATCCAAGGTCACATAGAGGGGAGTAGAACTGGATCTGAACTCTGTTTTCTGAATTTAATTTCAAAGGTTTTTCATTTTACCTCATGTTCCCTGACCATCTGTCCGTCCGTCTGTCCGTCTATCCGTCTGTCCTTCCGTCCATCCATCCATCCATCCATCCATCCATCCGTCCATCCATCCATTCATCCATCTTTTCATTATCAATTCATTCAACAAAAGTTTTTGAGTGCCTATTATTAGTCAGGCATTGCAGTGGGTGCTGACTCATAGAAATATGAGTCAGTCATAGATCCTGTTCCCAGGGACTTTTTAATATACTAGGGATATCAGCTACAGGGCTGAGTAATTCTAAATGGAGACAGAAAGTGGTGAGTACTATGAGTGAATCAGAATGCCCCACAGGAATTCTGGTGCAAGAAGGATAACTTAGAACTGGAGACAAAGGAGTAAGGGCTGGAACAGGAGGGATTTACATGGGAGGGGGCCATCTGATGGGGTGCTATGTGTAGAGACAAATCCTTTGAAATTAATTGGCTGGGAGAATGGCCCAAGCTTAACCTGAAATGACTCTTAAGAACAAGTAAAGAAGAAAAGAGACTGAACATATCTAAGATGGAACGGAAAAGGAAGACTTTTAGCCAGTGACATGACCTTTTAAAAGAATATACACAGACTTTAAAGTTCTGAACCAAAGGAAGAAAATCTGAAAAGTGGAGGAAGAGACTTAAAAGTAGGATGATCCAGAGGCACAGTGTTTCTAGACGTAGTGGGGTATTTTCTGCTGAGGCTGAATACTTGGAGCATCTTGTGGGTAAGAGCAACAGAAAATCTTGATATAGCTGCTTCCACAACAGGTTGAAGAGAATCAAAATCAACACATATACAGCAGAGTTAGAACAGCTAAGAAACTTGGAAACTCGAGCTTTTGGAAGTGGGTCCAACTGTTATGAGTGTTAAGGTAGCAGTTGTGGTGAGCAGAGTGAATGAGTTTTAGAAACAGATCACCCAGGGATTCTCAGTGTTTAGATGTGGTTTGTATATTTAATGTGAAATATATATCTTATAAAGCATTTTCTGTTAATCTATGTTTTAGTATGATGTTGTGATGGTTGTTTGCTCTGTATGTGTGATTTTTTTTTTTGAGACATGGTCTCGCTCTGTTGCCCAGGCTGAAGTGCAGTGACGAGATCATAGCTCACTGCAGCCTCAACCTCCTGGGCTCAAGTGATCCTCCCACCTTGGCCTCCTGAGTAGTTGGGACCACAGGCATGTGCCACCACCCCCAGCTCCTTTTTAAATTTTTTGTAGAGATGAGGTCTCACTTTGTTGCTCACACTGGTCCTCCAGCTTCTGGGTTCAAACAGTCCTTCGGCCTCAGCCTCCCAAAGTGTTATAGACATGAGCTACCATTTCCAGCTGATATTTTGTATTGTGGTGAGAAAAGAAAGTAGGGAATATGCCCATGAGGAATTATCCCATGAAACTAATTGTCTCAAGGAATTAATCTAAAAACTGCCCTGACTTAAGGTAACATGTACCTGATTGAAGGTCCCAAGTCACACCTAGTAGTTCAGGAATTAAGTGAGATCAACCCCAAAAGGACCAAATGATAATATTTCCACCCTTCAATTCAACCAGGGGGGTTTGTATACAGAGAAAAAATGTGGCTAAGTTTGTATATTCCTTCATAGATAATAAAAACCTACAAAGGGAGGGACCATTTCTTGATCATCTTTGCATTGCCTATACCTAGCATTGTAACCAGAAGGTCAAGTTCTGATCACATGCATACAGCCTCGTCTGCGAGCAGCTCTGATAGTCGTCACAGTTCTTTACAGACTACAGAGCTGGTGGGCCGTTTAAGTGATATAGACATTAAGTGCCACAGGAATTCACAGTAGGGGAAATCACTTCCAGCTGGGGCGGTCCTGAAAGCCTTCTTAAGAAAGGTAGGACTGAATTAGACCTGGTGAGATTTATACTGCCAAAGGGAAATGGGGAAAATGGTGTGTTCCCTCACCCTTCAGCATCCACAGGATAGCTGGGACTTCAGAGGGTGCCCACGAAGAAGATGGAGCTGGAGAAAGAGCTTTGCAAGTCACAGCTACCTGCCAGAATCGTGGAGTCTGTGACATATCTCTAAGGCTGTGCATCTTCAAATAGAAATGAAAATTTGAGCATGGGGAAAGATGAAAGGGAGGAAAAGAGGACCAGATCTCTGGATTAAACCTCTTGAAAGGGATGGTTAGGGAGAAGAAGTCAACTCAGTCAAATTCAGAAAGAGACGAAAGAGGATAAAAGTCCCATCCAGGTCAGAAGCAGTGCTCTGGGTGAAAGATGTTTTCAGTGAGATGGTGTCAGGGAGGAAAAGCTGATAGGGTTTACTTAGAAGGTATGGTCTCCTTAGTTCCAAGGCTAAAGTAAAAAAAGACAAAAGAGAGCATGTGAGAGGAAGCAACTAGGGAGAGAGAAAAAAAGTCAGCAGACCTCCAGTAAGGCGCTGCACACATCCTCAAGTCTGTGTCTCTGCACTTCTTCCACGTTTCCCTGTGGCACTCCCCATCTCAGAGGCTTGAGAAAGCACAGGGCCTCTGTAGTGTTGATACAGAAAAGCTGAAATCAGGGCTCACTGCCTGGGTGAATGGAGGAGGCAGGGACTTAAAAGTAGAACTATTCGTAAGCCAAGGTGGGTGACATGAGGCCTTCCACAGCACTGTCAGAGGAGAGGGAAGATGCCACTCTTGAGTAACAGGAAGTTACTGTAACACCACTTTTTATGGCTACAGATGACAAAAATACTACCAATGACATTTATTTGAGTACTTACTATGGGACAGGCCCTGAATAGTTTATATATATTCATTCATCTAATACAACAACTTTATGAGTAGGCACTATCATTAAGACAGTGTACAAAAAAATGAATTAAATAATGCAGATAAAGCAGTCCACTTTGACCACCATATACCAGCCTCCCAAAGGGTTCAAATGTTTCTCTTTTGGCATTCGATGGTTATTTAGATGTTGCCCAGTTTTTCTCCATTATAAGCAGCATGGCATTGACCATACTGGTACCTGCCTTCCTGGGAACTTGCAAGTCATTCTGCAGGATAAAGACCAAGAAGTAAAATTGCTAGGTGGGAGGCAATGTGTATTTACAAGTTTTTTTAGATACTCTAAATTGTCCTCCAAAAAAAGGCTTTTTCAATTCATATCCTCACTAACAGTGTGCAAGGTATATACCTTTTGCTACTCCTCAGGAAAACCTGCTGTTATTAATCTTCTTACATTTTGTGCTAATCTCCTGTGTGAAAAATGTCTTGCAATTATTTTAGTTTGTTTTTCTCTAATTGCTAGTGAGGCTGTGCATCTTTTCACATCTTTTAACACTGGCTCTTTGTCTTTCTTCTGTGAATTACCTTCTCATATCTTCGTTTATTTCTATTGGGGGCTATTTGTCTTTGTCTTGTTGATTTATAGGACTTCTTTACATATTCCATATGTTTGTTATTTGTTACATGTGCTGCAGGTATTTCCTCCCAGTATATAATTTCTTTTATTTTTAGTTTATGGAGCCTTCTACCATTTAAAAGCTTGATGTATCCAAATTTATTTTCCTTTCCTTTCTTGCTTCTGCATTTTGTACCTTGATGTATTTTGCTGTACTTTATACTTTCATGGGTTTGCTTTCATGTTTGGCTCTTTAAAACATCTGAAACACATTAAACATACATAAAACATCCTCTTTTCTTATCCCTAGACACAGAATATAATAAAGAAGATGCTATAATTATAGAACTGAATCCCAAAACAAGAGTTAAGTAGAAATGGCCATCATCCCATCTGGATGTGCTGGGAGGTGCTGGCAATTTGCCAGAGAGAGCTTCCTAAGGCATGCATCTCCAGTGCTCCAAACTGCTTAGAGAATCAAACTCTTCCAAAGGGATTTCTCAAGGTAAACCCTACATGGAGTATTTTCCATAATACATTAATATTCTGGGATATTAGTAAAGTATTAACAATTATCACATGAGGAAAGGCTTTTGTGGTCATATGACTGGGAAAGACTTGGTTAAACAATATTAAATGGGTTTCTTTGAAGGCTACTCAATTAATGAACATCTATTTTGGTCAGAGGCTGTAAATTGTCTTCTGATAGAAGTTTACAGTGTGTTTAAAAACCCAAGGGATCATTTAGTTCAGAGCCAAGTTTCTCAACTTTAACTACATTTTGGAATAGCCAGGGAGCATTAAAAAAATGCGGAAATTCAAGTCTCTTAGCTTCAGGGACTGTATTTAATAGGTCTATGGTGTAGTTTGGGTATGGGAATTTTAAGTTTCCCTGATTATTATGACAATGGCCAACCCAAGTGAAGAACCACTGACTAGCTTCATGGCTTCATTTAGTAGACAGGGAACACAAGCCAGTTTGGGGAATAGCTGGGGCCAGATACAGATGTTTGGAACCCTAGACCTGGCCTTTCCCTCTATACTGTGCTGCCTTCCTACAACGGTTCATTAATTTGTAGGTTTCAACCCGGAACACACATTACAAGCTCTGGCTTTTTGGCATATATCAGACGCTACCTTGCATTGCTTGTTGGTTCTGAATAGCCGCAGTTTTCTTTTCTGTAAAAGGGGCCTAATACCCCATCTTCCTCATGTCATCATTATTCTTTGAATTGAATGAGCGAATGCATATGAAAGTTCTGAAAAATGTACATTATGCAAATAGAAATTAGAGTGGGCAAATAAGGTCAGGTAACCCAGTGCCAACACAGTGCTCCATTCATAAATAGGTTTGGGAGATGTTTATTGACAGTAATTGCTTGTGGGAATAAGAAGCAGCTGCTCTTATGGAATAACTTCCTCACAAACACACCTGGAATCCCTCGCATCCCAGCAAGCTGTCAGCATCACCTCCCTCAGGGAACTCTTGATTAAGGTTACCATATTTTCAGCTCCAGGCATTCAGAAAATAAATTCTACATAATTAAAATGCACATGCATATGCATGAACGTGTATATAATTTTGCATGCTGTGTTGAATAGTCTCCAACTTAATAAAGTAGTACACCCTGCGGTTGTCATACTGCGGGTGTCTCTTTCCCTGGGCTATCCCCTAATACAGAGGACAATTGTTCGGGGACCAGGGAGACTTAACTAATGGAAGGAGCTGAAAGAAGCTGTAGGCAAAGGACGAGGCATCCAGGGACTGGAATGGGAGGCCTCCATCCTGCTGACAGCAAAGGAGCAATGTGGCTTTCCCAGAGCATCGAGCAATGCTTTCCTGCAGAGGCTTTGGAAGCCTTTAGGACTCTGTAGGAATCTGGAAATGCAACCTGCTCTGTGCTCGGGAGACCACCTCCTCCTTAGCCACAAAAGGAATTTAGAGCAGCCTGAAAGCGGCCGCCACGGACTTTCCCTTCAGCGGTAGGGAGGAAACAGCCTCACTGACAACCCAAGCAGTCGGTGTCATTTGTAATTAATTCAAAGTATGTATGTGGTAGGTCCTGTTTGTCCTGGAGACACACAGTGGGTGTTCAGACCCCAACCTTGTACTTGTGGAGAATGCAGTTGTATGGAGGATACTGACAAAAAGTCGATGGAAAAATCAAAGAATGACATTTTGTTGTGTTATGAAGGAAGCAGACGAGGGGCTGGCAAGGGTGGGGTGGGAGGGCATTTGCTTTAGTGATGATGGTCAGAGGGAGACCAGCGTGACTGGAGAGTGAGGAGGAACCTGGCAGAAAAGCAGAGGAGACCCAGGCAGGGAGCAGATTATGCCAGCGTGTGTGGGTATGCTGCATCTATTAGACAACCATGTCCACTGCGTGGGTGATAGTCAGGGGCAATATTTAAAATAGTCAACACCTGGCAGGGATGGACCTGGTTTTGCTTAAACATTTTGGGGAGAGGGCCTTCCTTAAAAAAGGAAATTTTAAAATGTCTGCTCAAAACTGATATGGCCTTGTAAACACATGGGTAGGGTCTTTGAAAGGTGTTTTGCATATGGAGGCCCTGAAACTTGGGCTTTGACAGATTCACAGTAAATCCACCTTTGAAAATCATTCAGAGCAGATGCCAGCAGTAAGCACTGGTACAGCTGTTCTGAGGCATTCCAGCTAAATGTCAGATGCGGATGCAGAGGTTCTTTCAGGGCTAAGGAGAAAACCTTGAAACAAGTGGGGCAAGGGTGTTAGGGATATTTGCATGGGAGTGGGGATAATGATGCCCTCTGAACCTAAGCTGCAAAGTTACAGAAGTTATAATATATATTATTGTAATATAATATATAATAACAATGTATGCAGACAGAGGAAAATAATGGAGTCAGTGGGTTAGAGATCTTATAGAAGTCCTAGAATTGTACTAGTGGGGTGCCAGAGAAAGTGAGCTAAAATGACAATGAAAATGAGTCCTTGGAATCTAGAGGTTAGAAGTTGCCCATTTTCTGGTGATGACAAAGGACAGGAAATGACCATGCAGTGGGTGGCTGGGATGGTGTGGAGGAAATGTCATTGAAATTGAGGGTCGGAGTGTGGGATGGCTCACCCATGTGGAACTTTCAGCTACAAATGATGTCATGAGTTGGGTAGAGAGGAAGATAATGAGACTTTTTTTTTTTTAATTAAACTTGAGAACTCTTTATTGTGTAAGAAACAGCTATAACTCTCATTTCCTTGGTTGCTAGGTGTGCTGTCCAGGATCTGGAAAGAAAAGTGCACACAACATCTAAATTTTTCTCCCAGTGGGAGATTCTACTGCTGGTATTAGAATCACAGGCAGACATTACTGCACTTGTTTGGGCTTGGCTGAATCCATGATCAGTTACATAGTTATAGATGTCTGCACTTTCCCTTTCCTTGCTGGAGGTGAATGCCTTTCGAATGGTCATAATCTCTATAGAGAAGTGTGTTATTAAAAAGGAAAAAAAAAAACAGCAACAGATATTTTATAATATATAATCATTTTTGTCTTGCAAAAGCCTTTCACATTTATCTCATTTGATCCTCAGAACATAAAACACTGAGCATATTCCCATAAAAGACAGAAAGAAACAGTCTCAAAGAAGTTAAGCAAACCACGCAGCTTACACATGTTATAGAAACCAGAGCTGAGGCTTGAATCCAGGCATTCTGCCTCCCTATCCAGTGCTCTTTCCACCGTAGCATGGCCTCATATCTTTGTGGTGATGTTGCCATCTCAGCTGCTTCTACCAACTTGTTTGTTCCTAATGTTGCAAGCCTGTTGGTCTCAGAGAAAAGGGGCAAATGAGAGAATCCTGGGCCTGAGCCTTCAGACCCATGAGATATTTGCTTCCTCCAAGCTGGAGTTTGCTTACTAAATGAACCGTGCTGGTTGTAAAGATCATGAAGCCATCTGAAAAAGATTTATAAGCTGTTGGGTGATCATCATTAATGGGAATACATTGGAGTGTGGGCAATCTTTAATTTACCACCTTGCTTTGTGAGAGTGTGTACACTGGTATGGATACATGTACAACCCAGGCAGCCTGCTACACCAGTTTCCAAGCTGGCTTGCTTCAGTGCATTTACACACATCAATCCTGTCATTGGGACTATCCTTCTTGGCATCATTGCATGTCTCATTCAATCTCATGTCCTAGCTTAAATACTCAACTCTTTGGACCACTCTTGATTTTCCTAGATAAATGCAAAGTTTTCCTCCTCTGAACTCCCTTTCACCCTCCTGGGACCTCACTTATGGTACTTTTCATCTTGAATTAGTGGGAGGTGAAAAACAACTAGTCTTTCCTACTCTATTGTAAATGCAATACTTTAAGGCCAGGGAACATGTGTCATTCATATTTGTGTATCTGCCAGTGTTACCTTGCACCCTGAAGTAAGGGAGTTTTGTTTACAGTCTGCAATGAGGGACTGCTCATTGGGCCCCCAGTCTGCACAGCAAATCTTGATTCAAGGCACCCAGAAGAGTTGACTGGGGGTGTCTGGAGCTCATGAGAGAAAGAAGGTTGAATTGTGGTCCTAGAGAGGGAAGGAAAAGTCACAGAGCGAATGAGATCACCCCAGGAAACTGTGAGGACTAGTAAGAAGTGATGCAGCCCGAGGACTGAACCTTAGGCAAACACATAAAGGGAGAAAAGAAAAAGAGGAGCCTCTGGGAAGGAATCACTGGGATGCAGGATAAAGTGAAGTCATAGGAGTCAGGAAGGAATGGTGAACAGTGGAAACATTCAGAGAGATAAAATAAGATGCTTTTAAAAGTGTCCGTTGGATTGAATGACAGAGAGGCCATGATGTTCTTTGCCATGATAGCTTCTGTGAGGTGGTGGCTAAGGTGATCAGATGTCCCCCACTGCCTGGGACTGAGGGGGTTTCCAGGATGTGGGACTTGCAGTGCTAAGACCAAAAAAATTCTGGGCAAACTGATGAGTTGGTTACTGTGAGAAAAATAAAAATCAAACTCCAGGGCTGAAGAGCGAATGTGAGGGAAGAAGCAGCAACTGGAAGTGAAGAGCAGTTTTTGGTTCACAGCAAAATTGAGCAGAAAGCACAGAGTTCCCATAGACCCCTGTTCCTGCACACACACAGCCTCCTGCCACTATCCACATCCCACACCAGAGTGGACATTTGTTCCAATCAGTGAACCTGCACTGACACATCATTATCACCCAAAGTCCATAGTGTACATTAGGGTTCAGTCTTGATGTTGTATGCTATATGAGTTTTGACAAATGTACAATGCAGTTTAGAATGTCAATATGGGAGGAAATTATTAGGTGTAAACAGATTGGAAGGGAAAGGAGACATGGATACATGAAACTGCATTTGTCTGCACTTTACATAAGGTTGGAAAAGTACCAGTTGTCCGCATCAAAGAATAAAGGGTTGATGGAGATTTGGGAGGAAGTTAAACCCTGCCTCAAAGTCAACTCTCGTGTAGATCTCCAAGGAAAGGCCTATTCCTTATGCTACCTATATGAAGCTGAGATGCCAGAAACACATTGTAGCAAAAGAAACCCCATCAAAAAGTGGGCAAAGGATATGAACAGACACTTCTCAAAAGAAGACATTTATGCAGCCAACAGACACCTGAAAAAATGCTCGTCATCACTGGCCATCAGAGAAATGCAAATCAAAAGCACAATGAGATACCATCTCACACCAGTTAGAATGGCAATCATTAAAAAGTCAGGAAACACAGGTGCTGGAGAGGATGTGGAGAAATAGGAACACTTTTACACTGTTGGTGGGACTGTAAACTAGTTCAACCATTGTGGAAGACAGTGTGACGATTCCTCAAGGATCTAGAACTAGAAATACCATTTGACCCAGCAATCCCATTACTGGGTATATACCCAAAGGATTATAAATCATGCTGCTATAAAGACACATGCACACTTATGTTTATTGTGGCACTATTCACAATAGCAAAGACTTGGAACCAACCCAAATGTCCATCAATGACAGACTGGATTAAGAAAATGTGGCACATATACACCATGGAATACTATGCAGCCATAAAAAAGGATGAGTTCATGTCCTTTGTAGGGACATGGATGCAGCTGGAAACCATCATTCTCAGCAAAATATCGCAAGAACAGAAAACCAAATACCACATGTTCTCACTCATAGGTGGGAACTGAACAATGAGATTACCTGGACACAGGAAGGGGAACATCACACACCAGGGCCTATTGTGGGGTGAGGGGAGGGGGGAGGGATAGCATTAGGAGATATACCTAATGTAAATGACGAGTTAATGGGTGCAGCACACCAACATGGCACATGTATACATATGTAACAAACCTGTACTTTGTGCACTTGTACCCTAGAACTTAAAGTATAATAAAAAATAAATTTAAAAAAATTCTCAAGGATATATGGATTCTGGACTAGGTCTTTTACTCATGACTCATTTATTCCTTCAACAATGCCTCTCAAGAGGTCTTGTAAGACATTTCTTTAAGCAGAATATTAAGATGAAATTTCTGTTTCGGGAAGCATGGTATGGAAAACTAGGTGCTCTGTCTGGCTCTTACCAAAACACAATTTAAAAGTCTGGTTAAAATATTTTTTAAGAAATTAATCGCAAGCAGGAGCCAGGATGCAGTGAGAGTTTAGAGTCCTAAACCAAAGTGAATAAAAAGGAACAAACTGTTAACACATGCAACAGTATGGAGTAACTCAACACCATTGTGCTGAGTGAAGGAAGCCAGACAAAAGAGAATACATACTTTATGATTGCATTTACATAAAATTCCTGAAACTGCAAACCAATCTGTAGTGATAGGAACTAGGTCAGTGGTTTCATGAGAGTAGGAGTAGTTGGAGGAATTGTTCCAAAGGAGCAGGGGGAAGCTTTTGAAGTAATGGAAATGTTCAGTCTCTTGATTGTAAGGATGACTTCATCAATGTGTATTGCCAAAATTGATCAAATATGTGCAGTTTATGGTACTTCAATTATGCGATAACAAAGATCCTAGTAAAAATCCCAGACTACCTCAGGAAAAAAAAAAAAAAGTCACAGTAAGAACTCAAACTTGAACATTGCTTTGAGTGGTTTTTACCTTGAGGGCATACACCAAACTCTTCTGATCCTAAGCTTCCGTCTCACATCCTGTCAGGGCAAGGGGAAAGGAGAAAAAGCCTGAAGTGGAGAGTTTAATAGGAGAGCCCCTGTAGGAAACTGGTACCTCCATGTGCTGTACTTTTAATGTAAGGATGACCAAAACATAAGCCGGTCCCTCACTCCCTGCCCGCCCAGAGGATAAGTTTTATGTTTATCTATAATTATTTTATCTTTTTTTTTTTTTTTTTTTTTTGAGACAGAATCTCAGTCTGTGGCCCAGGCTGGAGTGCAGTGGCACGATCTCTGCTCACTGCAACCTCCACTTCCTGGGTTCAAGTGATTCTCCTGCCTCAGCCTCAGCTGGGATTACAGGCACCTGTCACCATGCCTAGTGAATTTCTGTATTTTTTTTTTCAGACAGATGCAGTTGCATCATGTTGGTCAGACTAGTCTTGAACTCCTGAACTCAAGTGATCCACCTGCCTCAGTCTCCCAAAGTGCTGGGATTACAGGTGTGAGCCACCGTGGCAGGCTCCTATACTTATTTTATCTTAATAGCAGACACAAGGTTTCTAGATTAGCGATCAGACCAATTATTTACTTACAGCAGTAACATTAATGGTTCTCCATGCTCCATTTACCCCTTTGTGGTGATATGATGAGAGCAGATATTCCCCTTGCATGTACAAAGGGAGTCAGTCCTTCGGGAGGGAACCCCAGAAATTATGAACCTCAGAGTTTATGAAGGAACTGCTGCCCTTTCCTCTGCAGATAGGAAGAGAAACCTTTGCTCTCTAATGTAAACCAATCCTCTATAGGAAGAGAAGGGGAAGGTCCCTAGGTGTCCACTATCCTTTGAAAGTAAATAAATAATAGTTTCAGGGAAAATAAACCTTCAAATCTCTCTGGGGTAATAAACTATCTCTAAATTCTAAGGCTTGTTTACCATTCACTCATACTTTGCCAGCAATTTTTGCTCAGGCACAAACAGGAAAATAGTCACACTGTTTCTTGACAGAGGATACATGGGAACACTGCCTATCTCGAGCTTAAATACTTATTGGAGAAGTGAAATACTCAGTTGATTAATAAACATAATACGGCCTCATGTAGACTGAATTCATGTTATTTGGATTGTAATAATAAATTAAAATAGACACTTAATTGATTATTTAACAGCTGATTAGATATAGCTCAAAACAAACCTGAGAAATAAATCTAAAAAGATCAACCAGTATGCTGCAAAGAGAGACAAAAAGATGGAAAATATGAAAAAGTGGTTAATAGGTATGGGAAAGAGAATGAAAAGATCTATCATGAGTCTAAATGGAGTCTCAAAGGGAGAAAAGAGAATGGTGAACAGGCAATTTTTGAAAAGATAATGACTGCAGAATTGATGAAAGACTAATCCTCAAATTCAGACAGAACAATGAATTCTGAGCAGATTAAATTAAAATAAATACATTCTTAGGTACATCATGGTGTATATTAAAAGCAGCAAGAGCGCTTACTCTCAACACCTAGATCACTGACCAGGAAGTCATCAGATTTTTAAAAAATTGAGATGTAATTTGCATACCATTAAATTCGCTCTTTTTAAAGTGTACAATTTAGCTATTTTAAGTATCTTCACAAGGGTGGAACCACCACCACTACCTAGTTCCAGAACATTTTCATTACCCTCAAAAGAAACTTGTACCATTTAAACAATGATTCTGCATTCCACTCCTTTCCCCCAACCCCTATCAGCTAATACTCTACTTTCTGTTTCTATGGATTTACCTACTTTTGACATTTCATACAAAGGGACTCATATAATGTGGCCTTTTGTGCCTGCTTTCTTTCACTTAGCATAATGTTTTCAAGGTTCATTCATGTTGTAACATGTATCAGTCAGTACTTCATTCCTTTTTGTGGCTGAGTAATATAATAATAATATTCTATTGTATAGATATACTTTTTCTTTATTCCTTTATCAGTTGATAAACATTTGGGTTATTTCCACTTTTTGGCTATTATTAATCATACTGTTATGAACATTCATATATCAATTTTTGTGTGAACATATGTTTTCAATTCTCCTGGAATATACCTAGAAGTGGAATTTTTGGGTTATGTGGTAACTCTATGTTTGGTTTCTAATAAAGTAGCTGCACCATTTTACATTCCCACCCGCAATGTACAAGGGTTCCGGTCTCCCCACATGTTTGCCAATGCTTGTTTTTGTCCACGTTTTTGATGATAGCCATTGTAGTGGATGTGATGTGGTATTTCAGTGTGGTCTTGATTTGCATTTGCCTAATGACTAATGATGTTGAGTGTCTATTCATGTGCTTATTGGCCATTTATATGACTTCCTTGGAGAAATGTCCCTTCAGGTCCTTTGCCCATTAAAAAAAATTGATTGTCTTTTTATTTTTGATGTATAAGAGTTCTTTATATATTCTGCATTCTTGATCCTTATTAGATATGTTTGTAAATATTTTCTCCCATTCTGTGGGTTGTCTTTCACTTTCTTAACAGTGCCTATTTTTTTAAAAAAATGAACCATTGAACACCAAATTCAAAAAATTTAAAGACTATTATAGTGTTCTCCTGATTTGCTGGTTACCTCTTTTTAGTCTTCACTGGGTAACTTTGGCAAACCCAAACGTAAGCTTACCTTGGATGCCTGCCTTTCTCTGCCATCTCTGACAATTGCTTACCACTCCCCAGAAATATATTTTCTGTGGAGTGGACATACCATAATGTTTGTAAATTCTGAGCTACTCATTTTTTACTCAATGTCAGATATTGCCTTGTGGAATGCAGAATGACTGCCCCTAGACAACAACAATTTAAGGGTGGTCAGTAAGAGGAAGTAGCAATTCAAAGATATTTGCCTCATGCATGGGCACATTTGTATGTGAGTGTGTGCATATATGTGCCTTGCAGATCCAGAGCTATTGGGATAGGTTGGTAAAATGATTGATGGTCTTCCCCAGGAGGATGATCAATATTAACTATATATGGATGGTTTTTCTCAGATTCCTCGTGCTTTTTTTTTTTTTTTTTTTCCAATTTACTTTATTGGGCAAGTAGGAGAGACATGGAGTTGATCCTGTCATTTCCCTCCAAACAGGTTGAGGAATTCACCTTGCATACCTCCTGTTTACTCATACAGCCCCTCCTCACAATCCCTCTGCATCCCTTCCCTCTGCATCCTCACCCTATGGGTCACTGAGTTGCATTGATTCAGCTAACTCAGTGTCTCCTACCTAACCATGTCTTCCTTCTGTTTCCATCCACACCCATGAAGTTTAGGGCTTCATGGCTGGCAGCCTCCTAACTCACCTCCTTGTTGCAGTCCCTCAAATTCCACCCTGACCTCTGCACCACTGCCCTAGCATCCTTCTAAAAGCTTGTCGCTTGTCATTTACACTCTGGAAACCTAACAAGAGGGACCAAGTCTTCTCATCTTTAGAAAGAAAACATAAATAAGCGTCACTTTTGTGTTAAAAATCTTCTCTGGCTCCCCTCTACCTTTCACCTGCGGTCTGAAGAACTTGGCATGACTACCAAAGCAGCTTCCAGGTGCTGCCATCATCACACTTCCTGCCCGACTGCCCACCCTTCTCCTTTCCTCTCACACCCTGTCCTTGTCTACACCAAGGCTGCCCTGCTCTACTCTGTCCCCTATCATCGAAGGCATCCCCGTGTCTCTGGTGCAGTTCCAGCACCAACTCTTCTGTGCAGACTGCCCTGGATGCTTGACCAGGATTCTTCATTCGCTCCCACTGTGCTTTGTCTGTGTCTCGCAGACAACAGTTATCGCATGCCTACTGTCTCCTTCCTGGAAGGCGGGGATTTTGTGAATTCATACGTATCCTCTCAGAGCCTGGCTAATCATTGATGCTCAATAAACATTTGTTGAATTGAGCTAAATTTTTAAGTGTGAACTTAACTTTAGAAAGAAAAACTCAGGGAGAAAAATCAGGAGAGGAGGTGGGTGTGGGTTTCATAGGATAACAGTCTCTTGATTCCCCAGAATTTCTAGATGTTTCAGACCCCTGCCTCATGCGGCCCTTGTTGCTGTCACTCTCTTTCTCCTCTTCCCTCAGTCTCTAGCTTGCCTGCTACCCCTCCTCCATATGGCCAATGGTTGTGGTATCTGCCTGCTTCTCCTCTGGCTTGTCTGATGGTCCCACGAAGAGCGAGGAAGGCAACTTTTCTGGGACTGTCTCCATGGGGACTTGGAATGTAATAAACAGTCTTCCTGCTGCAGGCAGGCAGGCAGGCAGGCAGGAGGGGCAGGAGAGGGAGGCAAGGTTTCACATCCCTTTGCTCACTTGCCCTGGAGTGAAATGCATGCCCCATATTCTGAGAGGAGAGAATTCAGAGTAGGTGTTTCCTCCTCTGAGAGGCAGAACATTCCTCTAGCATTTCATCTTTTCTCTGCCGTCTCCAACAGTTGCTCACCAACCCCCAGAAATGTATTTCCTGTGGAGTAAAATCTAGGGTTCAGCTGAAAGACAGGAAGCAAAATCATAAAACCCTTACGTATCAAACTGTCTGACCTGCTGATGTAATTCATTTGCAAGGACACTATAAGGATGTTATACTTAGGGCTTGCGTTTGGCACCAGCTTTTGGGAATTGCTTTCTCTTTCTCTGCACATAGCAAGGACCATCCCTGTCCTTATCCTGGGGTGTGGGACCTACCCTCCTTAACCTCTGTTACCCAGTTTCTTGGCCACTTGGGGCTTCCTTCTTATAACTTCTTGTAATGACTATACTGAAACTCACATAACTTTTCTGTATAGCTTTGAAAACAGATCTCCCCATCCATCCCTCCTGCCCCTTCATGCCTTTCCTAAGCTCTCTCCACCAAAACACACACTTATAGGGCTAGCCCAGTGCATAGCATCTACCTACACAGTCCAGCATGGTATCTACTCGTTCTTGTGTCAGACCCCTATTGACTTCAATAGGGATGGCACTGTGTTCAAGAGGCTGAAGAGACCCACAGCCAGTGAATGAGACATAGGGTTTATTGAAGGAACTTACACACAGGGAGATCTGGTGGCAGTGGGTTAGAGAGGAGAACTGCCACCACTTTAAAAAAATATGCAATATGTAGCATTTTCACTTAGTATTCTTTCTCTAGCAACCTGCACCTGGTAACCTTCATTCAACCAAAAACAAAAGGCCTTGAGCCCCTGTATGAGCTGGATTCCACAGGATGGGCAGAGGGCATGTGTCGGTGGTGGGGGGGTTTAGATGTTCCTCATAGATAAGGAATGAATCTCTGGGTTGGTCACTCCCGGATTCCTTATCTTGGAACTCTAAACACATTCTTCTTAGACCATAGGTCATTCTCAGGGTATGCTTACATTAAGGTATTGCTGTCACTTCTGTCTGCCATACATTGGTGTATGTCTGCCATACACCAATATATTGCTACTTAAATGTAAATGAAGGAAAATTTTCCTGGCCGGAGCAATCAGACAAAAGAAAGAAAGAAAGAGCATCCAAATTGGTAAAGAGGAAATTAAACTGTTGCTGTTGGCTGATGATATGATCATATACCAAGAAAATCCTAAAGATTCATCCAAAAAGCTCCTAGATCTGATAAATAAATTCAGGAAAATTTCAGGTTACAAAATCAGTGTACACAAATCGATAACACTACCAACAATGACCAAGCTGAGAATCAAACCAAAAACTCAACCCTTTTTACAACAGCTGCAAAATAATAATAATAATAATAATAATAATAATAAAATACTTAGGAATATACCTAACCAAGAAGGTGAAAGATCTCTACAATGAAACTACAAAACACTGCTGAAAGTAATCCTAGATGACAAAAATAAATGGAATCACATCTCATGCTCATGGATGGCTAGAATCAATATTGTGAAAATGACCATGCTAACAAAAACAATCTACAGATTCAATGCAATTCCCACTAAAATACCATCATCATTCTTCACAGAACTAGAAAAAACAATCCTAAAATTCACATGGAAGCAAAAAAGAGCCTGCATAGCCAAAGCAAGACTAAACAATCAACAACAACAAAACAAATCCAGAGGCATCACATTACCTGACTTCAAATTATACTATAAGGCCATAGTCACCAAAACAGCATGGTACTGGAATAAAAATAGGCACATAGACCAATGGAACAGAATAAATAATGCAGAAATAAACCCAAACACTTACAGCCAACTGATCTTTGACAAAGCAAACAGAAACATAAAGTGGGGAAAGGACTGCCTATTCAATAAATGGCACTGGGATAACTGGCAAGACACACGTAGAAGAATAAAACTAGATCCTCATCTCTCACCTTATACAAAAATCTACTCAAGATGGATAAAAGACTTAAATTTAAGACCTGAAACCATAAGAATTCTAGAAGATAACATCAGAAAAATCCTTCTAGAAATTAGCTTAGGCAAAGACTTCATGACCAAGAACCCAAAAGCAAATGCAGTGAAAACAGAGATAAATAAATGGGACCTAGTTAAACTGAAAAGCTTCTGCACAGCAAAAGAGATAATCAATAGAGTAAACAGACAACCCACAGAGGGGGAGAAAATATTTGCAAACTATGGATCTGACAAAGGACTAATATCCAGAATCTACAATGAACTTAAACAAATGAGCAAGAAAAGGGCAAATAATCCCATCAAAAAGTGGGCTAAGGAAATGAATAGACAATTCTCAAAAGAAGATATACAAATGGCCAAGAAACATATGAAATAATGCTCAGCGTCACTAATTATCAGGGAAATGCAAATCAAAACCACAATTTGATATCACCTTAGTTCTGCAAGAACAGTCATAATCAAAAAATCAAAAAAATAGATGTTGGTGTGAATGTGGTAAAAAGGAAACACTTTTACACTGTTGGTGGGAATGTAAACTAGTACAAATGGAAATTTCTTGAAGACCTAGAAGTAAAACTACCATTTGATCCAGCAATCCCACTACTGGGTATCTATCTACACAGAGGAAAATAAGTCATATGAAAAACATGCTTGCACATACATACTTATAGCAGCACAATTCGCAATTGCAAAAATGTAGAACCAGCCTAAATGCCCATGAATCAATGAGTGGATAAAGAGAATGTGGTGTGTGTGTGTGTATATATATATATATATATATATATGTGTGTGTGTGTGTGTGTGTGTGTATATATATATACTGCTCAGCGATAAAAAGGAATGAAATAATGGCATTTGCAGGAACCTGGATAAAGTTGGAGACCATTATTCTAAGTGAAGTAACTCAGGAGTGGAAAGCCAAACATTTTATGTTCTCACTCATAAGTACGAGGATGCAAAGACATAAGAATTACACAATGGACTGTAGTGACTCAGAGTAAAGGATGGAAGAGGGGTGAGGAATAAAAGACTACACATCAGGTACAATGTACACTGCTTGGGTGACAGGTGCACCAAAATCTCAGAAATCACTACTACAGAACTTGTCCACGTAACCAAAACCCATCTGTTCCCCAAAAACTATTGAAATTTTTAAAAAAGGAAAAAAATGAAAAAAGTTAAAATTAAAAATTTATACTAGTCACATCTTTAGAACTCAAGAGCCACATGTGGCTACTGGTCACATATTCGTCACTGTGGATTTAGGACATTTTCATCATTGCAGAACATTCTATTTGAATATAATGTCACTATGAGGAGCATGTCTGTCTTTCTGGGACATGTTCATTGAATTTTATCTGAGAAAAATGATTTTTTAATTGAAGCTTTTATTATTCATCTATTAGTTTCTTCAGAGTATCGTTTTCTTTTTTTTTTTTTTACTTTTTAATTTCCACAGATTATTGGGGAACAGGTGATGTTTGGCTACATGAGTAAGTTCTTTAGTGGTGATTTGTGAGATTTTGGTGCACCCATCACCTGAACAGTATACACTGTAAACAATTTGTAGTTTTTTATCCCTTACCCCTTTCTCACCCTTTCCCCCGAGGCCCTAAGGTCCATTGTGTCATTCTTATGCCTTTGCATCCTCATAGCTTACCTCCCACTTATGAGTGAGAACATACTATGTTTGGTTTTCCATTCCTGAATTACTTCACTTAGAATAACAAACTCCAGTCTCATCCAGGTTACTGCGAATGCCACTAATTCATTCCTTTTTATGGCTGAGTAGTATTCCATCATATATTATGCACCACAGTTTCTTTATCCACTCGTTGGTTGATGGGCATTTGGGTTGGTTCCACGTTTTTGCAATTGAGAATTGTGCTGCTATAAACATGTGTGTGCAAGTATCTTTTTCATGTAATGACTTCTTTTCCCCTGGGTAGATACCCAGTAGTGGGATTGCTGGATCAAATGGTAGTTCTACTTTTAGTTCTTTAAGGAATCTCCACACTGTTTTCCATAGTTTACATTCTCATCAACTGTGTGGAAGTGTTCCCTGTTCACCGCATCCATGCCAACATCTATTATCTTTTTGATTATGGCCATTCTTGGCAGAAGTAAGGTGGTATCGCATTGTGGTTTTGATTTGCATTTCCCTGATAATCAGTGATGTTGAGCATTTTTTCCTATGTTTGTTGTCCATTTGTATAACTTCTTTTGAGAATTGTCTATTCATGTCCTTAGCCCACTTTTTAATGGGATTTTTTTCTTGGTAATTTGTTTGAGTTTGTTGTAGATTCTGAATATTAGTCCTTTGTCAGATGTATAGATTGTAAAGATTTTTTTTCACTCTGTGGGTTTTCTGTATACTCTGCTGACTATTCCTTTTGCTGTGCAAAAGCCTTTAAGTTTAATTAAGTCCCAGCTATTTATCCTTGTTTTTATTGCATTTGTTTTTGGGTTCTTGATTATGAAATCCTTGCCTACACCAATGTTTACAAGAGTTTTTACAGTGTTATCATGTAGAATTTTTATAGTTTCAGGACTTTAAGTCCTTGATTCATCTCAAGTTGATTTTTGTATAGGTGAGAGATGAGGATCCAGTTTCATTCTCCTACATGTGGCTTGCCAATTATCCCAGCACCATTTGTTGAATAGGGTGTCCTTTCCCCACTTTATGTTTCTGTTTGCTTTGTCAAAGATCAGTTGGCTACAAGTGTTTGGGTTTGTTTCTGGGTTCTCTGTTCTGTTTCATTAGTCTATGCACCTATTTCTATACCAGTACCATACTGTTTTGATGGCTGTGGCCTTATAGTGTAGTCTGAAGTCAGGTAATGTGATACCTCCAGATTTGTTCTTTTTGCATAGTCTTGCTTTGGCTATGTGGGCTCATTTTCATTTTATATGAATTTCAGGATTGTTTTTTCCTGTTCTGTGAAGAGTGATGGTGGTATTTTGATGGGAATTGCATGAATTTTTAGATTGCTTTTGGCAGTATGGTCATTTTTACAATATGGATTCCACCCATCCATGAGCATGGCATGTGTTTCCATTTGTTTGTGTTGTCTATGATTTCTTCAGTAGTGTTTTCTAGTTTTCCTTGTAGAGGTATTTAACCTCCTTGGTTAGGTATATTCCTAAGCATTTTATTTTATTTTATTTTTGCAGCTATTGTAAAAGGGGTTGAGTTCTTGACTTGATTCTCAGCTTGGTCACTCTTGGTGTATAGGAGAGCTACTGATTTGCATACACTAATTTTGTGTCTGGAAATGTTACTGAATTCTTTTATCAGTTCTAGGAGCTTTCTGGAGAAGTTTTTAGGGTTTTCTAGGTAAACCATCATATCATCAGCAAACAGCAACAGTTTAACTTCCTCTTTACCAATTTAGATGCCTTTTATTTCTTTCTCTTCTCTAATTGCTATGGCGAGGACTTTCAGTACTATGTTGAAGAGAAGTGGTGAGAATAGGCATTCTTGTCTTGTTCCAGTTCTCAGAGGGAATGCTTTCAGCTTTTCCTCATTCAGTATTATGTTGGCTATGGGTTTGTCATAGATGGCTTTTATTACACTGAGATATGTCCCTTGTATGAAGGTTTTGCTGAGAGTTTTAATCATAAAGGGACGCTGGATTTTGTCAAATGCTTTTTCTACATCTATTGATGATCATTTGATTTTTGTTTTTAATCCTTTTTATGTCGTGTACCACATTTATTGACTTGTGTATGTTAAATCATTCCTGCATCCCTTGTGTATGACTTGTGTGAAACCCATGATCAAGTGGGTTTCATATTGACTTGTGTATGAAACCCACTTGATCATGGTGGATTATCTTTTAGATATGTTGTTGGATTTGGTTAGCTAGTATTTTGTTAAGGATTTTTGCTCTATGTTCATTAGGGATATTGGGCTGTAGTTTTTTTAAAATCATGTCTTTTTCTGGTTTTGGTATTAGGATGATACTGGCTTCACAGAATGATTTAGGGAGGATTATCTCTTTCTCTATCATGTGGAATGGTGTCAATAGGATTGGTACCAATTCTTCTTTGAATGTCTGGTAGTATTCTGCTGTGAATTCATCTGGTCTTGGACTTTTTTGTTGGTAATTTTTTAAATTACCATTTCAATCTCGCTTCTTGTTATTGGTCTATTCAGGGTATCTAATTCTTCCTGACTTAAGGTAGGAGGGTTGTATCTTTCCAGGAATTTATACATCTCCTCTAGGTTTTCTAGTTTATACATGTAAAGGTGTTCATAGTAGCCTTGAATGATCTTTTGTATTTCTGTGGTGTCAGTTGTAATATCTCCTGTTTTGTTTCTAATTGAACTTATTTGGATTTTCTCTCTTCTTTTCTTGGTTACTCTTGCTAATGGTCTATCAATTTTATTTATCTTTTCAAAGAACCAGCTTTTTGTTTCATTTATCTTTTGTATTTGTATTTCTTTTTGTTTCAATTTCATTTAGTTCTGCTCTCATCTTGGTTATTTCCTTTCTTCTGCTGGGTTTGGGTTTGGTTTGTTCTTGTTTCTCTAGTTCCTTGTGGTGTGACCTTAGGTTGTCTATTTGTGCTTTTTCAGACTTTTTCATATAGGCATTTAGGGCTATGAACTTTGCTCCTAGCACTGCCTTTGCTGTATCCCAGAGTTTTTGATGGGTTGTGTCACTATTGTTGTTTAGTTCGAAGAATTTCTAAATTTTCATCTTGATTCCATTTTTGACCCAATGGTCGGTCATTCAGGAGCAGGTTATTTAATATCCATGTATTTGCATGGTTTTGAAGGTTGCTTTTGGGGTGGATTTCCGGTTTTATTCCATTGTGGTATGAGAGAGTGCTTGATATAATTTCAATTTTCTTAAACTTGTTGAGGCTTGTTTTGTGGCCTATCATATTGGTCTATCTTGAAGAAAGTTCCATGCACTGATGACTAGAATGTATATTCTGTGATTGTTGGGTAGAATGTTCTGTAAATATCTGTTAAGTCCATTTGTTCCATGGTATAGTTTAAATCCATTGTTTCTTTGTTAACTTTCTGTCTTGATGACCTGTCTAGTGCTGTCAGTGGAGTATTGCATTCCCCCACTATTATCATATTGCTGTCTATTTCATTTCTTAGGTCTATTAGTAATTGTTTTATAAATTTGGAAGCTCCAGTTTTAGGTGCATATATATTTAAAACTGTGATATTTTCCTGTTGGACTAGGCCTTTTATCATTACATAATGTCTTTGTCTTTGTCTTTGTCTTTGTCTTTGTCAACTGCTGTTGCATTAAAGTTTGTTTTGTCGGATATAAGAATAGCTACTTCTGCTAGCTTTTGGTGTCCATTTGCATGGAATGTCTTTTTCTACCCCTTTACCTTAAGTTTATGTGAGTCCTTACGTGTTAGGTGAGTCTTTTGAACACAGCAGATACTTGGTTGGTGAATTCTTATCCACTCTGCAATTCTGTGTCTTTTAAGTGGAGCATTTAGGCCATTTACATGCAACGTTAGTATTGAGATGTGAGGTACCATTCCATTCATCGTGCTATTTGTTGCCTTTATACCTTTTTTTTTCCAATTGTATTTTTGTTTTATAGGTCCTGTGAGATGTTTGCTTTAAAGAGTTTCTGTTTGATGTGTTTCCAGGATTTATTTCAGGTTTTAGAGCTCTTTAGTGGTTCTTGTAGTACTGGCTTGGTAGTGGCAAATTCTGTCAGCATTTGTTTGTCTGAAAAAGACTGTATGTTTCCTTCATTTATGAAACTTAGTTTCACTGGAAACAAAATTCTTGGCTGATAATTGTTTTGTTTAAGGAGGCTGAAGGTAGAACGCCAATCCCTTCTAGCTTTTAGGGTTTCTGCTGAGAAATCTGCTGCTAATCTTACAGATTTTCCTTTATAGGTTGCCTAGTGCTTTTGTCTCACAGCTCTTAAGATTCTTTTCTTTGTCTTAACTCTAGATAACCTGATGACAATGTGCCTAGGTGGTGATCTTTTTGCAGCAAATTTCCCAGGTGTTCTTTGAGCTTCTTGTATTTGGATGTCTAGGTCTCTAGCAAGAATGGGGAAGTTTTCTTTGATTATTCCCCAAAATATGTTTTCCAAATTTTTTTTTTTTTTTTTTTTTGAGACGGAGTCTTGCTCTGTCGCCCAGGCTGGAGTGCAGTGGCCGGATCTCAGCTCACTGCAAGCTCCGCCACCCGGGTTCATGCCATTCTCCTGCCTCAGCCTCCCGAGTAGCTGGGACTACAGGCGCCCGCCACCTCGCCCGGCTAGTTTTTTGTATTTTTTAGTAGAGACGGGGTTTCACCGTGTTTTTAGATTTCTCTTCTTCCTCAGGAATGCTGATTATTCTTAGGTTTGGTCATTTAACATAATGTGAGACTTCTTGGAGGCATTGTTCATATTTTCTGTCTTTTTTTAAAATTTTACTTTAAGTTCTGGGATACATGTGCAGAACGTGCAGATTCGTTACACAGTTATACATGTGCCATGGTGTTTTGCTGCACCTATCAACCCGTCATCTAGGTTTTAAGCCCCACATGCATTAGATATTTGTCCTAATGCTCTCCCTCCCCTTGCCCTCAACTCCCCGACAGGCCCCGGTGTGTGATGTTCCCCTCCCTGTGTCCATGTGTTCTCATTGTTCAACTCCCACTTATGAGTGAGAACATGCAGTGTTTGGTTTTCTGTTCCTGTGTTAGTTTTCTGAGAATGATGGTTTCCAACTTCATCCATGTCCCTGTAAAGGACATGAACTCATTCTTTTTTATGGCTACATAGTATTCCCTGGTGTTATATGTGCCACATTTTCTTTATCCAGTCTACTATTGGTGGGCATTTGGGTTGGTTCCAAGTCTTTGCTATTATAAATAATGCTGCAATAAACGTACATGTGCATGTGTCTTTACAGCAGAATGATTTATAATCCTTTGGGTATATACCCAGTAATGGGATTGCTGGGTCAAATGGTATTTCTGGTTCTAGATCCTTGAGGAATCACCACACTGTCTTTCACAATGGCTGAACTAATTTACATTCCCATCAACAATGTAAAAGCATTCCTATTTCTCCACATCCTCACCAGTGTCTGTTGTTTCCTAACATTTTAATGATCACCATTCTAACTGGCATGAGATGGTATCTCATTGTGGTTTTGATTTGCATTTCTCTAATAACTAGTGATGATGAGCTTTTTTTCATATGTTCGTTGGCCACATAAATGTCTTCTTTTGAGAAGTGTCTGTTCACATCCTTTGCACACTTTTTGAGGTGGTTGTTTTTTTCTTGTAAATTTGTTTAAGCTCCTTGTAGATTCTGAATATTAGCCCTTTGTCAGATGGATAGATTACAAAAAATTTTCTCCCATTCTGTAGGTTGCCTGCTCACTCTGAGGACAGTTTCTTTTGCTTTGCAGAAGCTCTTTAGTTTAATTAGATCACATTTGTCAATTTTGGCTTTTGTTTCTTTTGGTGTTTTAGTCATGAAGTTTTTGCCCATGCCTATGTCCTGAATGTTATTGCCTAGGTTTTCTTCTAGGGTTTTTATAGTTTTAGGTTTTACATTTAAGTCTTTAATCCATGTTGAGTTAATTTTTGTATAAGGTGTAAGGAAGGGGTCCAGTTTCTGTTTCCTGCATATGGCTAGCCAGTTTTCCCAGCTTATTCTTTTTACTTTGTCTATGTTGGCTTGGGTTAATTTGAAAACTTTGTCTTTGAGCTCTGAAGTTCTTTCTTCTGCTTGTTTGATTCTACTGCTGAGACTTTCCAGGGCATTTTGCATTTCTATAAGTGTATCCATTGTTTCCTGAGGTTTTGATTGTTTTTTTTTTTATTTATGCTATCTATTTCATTGAAAATTTCTCCCCTAATTTCTTGTATCATTTTTTTGACTTCCTTAAATTGGGCTTCACCTTTCTGTGGTGCCTCCCTGATTTGCTTAATAACTAAGCTCTGAATTCTTTTGCAGGCAAATCAGGGATTTCTTCTTGTTTTGGATCAATTGCTGGTGGGCTAGTGTGGTTTCTTGGTGGTGTTAAAGAACCTTGTTTTGTCATATTACCAGAGTTGTTTTTCTGTTTCCTTCTCATTTGGGTAGGCTGTGTCAGAGGGAAGGTCTAGGGCTCAAGGCTGTTGTTCAGATTCTTTTGTCCCATGGGGTGTTTCTTTGATGTAGTACTCTCTCCCTTTTCCTCAGGGTGTGGCTTCCTGAGAGCTGAGCTATAGTGATTGTTATCTGTCTTCTGGATCTAGCCACCCAGCGAGTCTACTACGCTTTGGGCTGGTACTGGGGGTTGTCTGCACAGAGTCTTGTGATGTGAACCATTTGAGGGTTTCTCAGCTGTGGATACCAGCACAGTATTTGGAGTGTCTCCTGGGTCCTGCAGGAGCAATCCATTTCCTTCAGAGGATCTGTGTGTTCTGTCGGCTTTCCTCATTTATTCCTGCAGTTGTTCTGGAGCAAAAGTTCACTATGCAAGCCTGTATACACTGCTCTGTCCATCTGAGTGGGAGGGGAAATCTAGTCCTGCCTGTGGTCTGCCATGATTTCCTCCTTCTGAAGCCAGAATATCAATTTCTAAATTGGGACTTGGTTTCACCAGCATGGGTATACAAATGGAGGCAATTTAAGAGTAGCAATTATTATGTACTGCCTAATTTGTACAACGTACCGTGCCAGGTACTTTCTATATGCGACTTCTGATTCTCACAGCAACCTTATGGGTTAGTTTTATTTCTATTTACATATATGGAGACTGAAGCTCCAAGAGGTAAAAAGAACTCAAAACTATACACTAGTCAGAAGTTGGGATTCCAACCCATGTCTGTTGGACTCCAAAGTCTTTTCTACTATATGTCTCAGCAACCCTCCAGCATGAAAGACCATTTTACATGAAGACTTACCCAAGCTGAAACATTTAGACTTGGAAGATTTAATACGCAATCACTGTTCTCAGAGATCTTTCAGTCTAGCTAGAAAGGCAAACAACTTCACTGCGACTGTCATCACTTTGCAAACATTTGTATAACACTATAATTTACAAAGGGTGCTCTCATTCTTTTGATATTTCAGGAGGTATTGTAGAGCTGGACTTACTGAGAGAAACTGAAGTACATGCACCTGGATAATGGAGATACTTAAGAAGGAGTAATCATTAACTGTGATTGTGTGGGAGATGCAGAGATGTCTCAGGAGTTGAATCTTGATGAGTAAGGAGGATTTCTATAGGCAGAAGGGTGCTCTGGGCAGAAACAGCCACATTATGAATGGTACACATCCATGCTGCAGCCTCATTGCCCTCTAATGCACCCCGCTTCCTGCAGTCAGAGTGAGCTTTCTAAAACACAGACTGTTGCTTCCTGGCTTAAAACAAACCTGCACGTTATGCACATGTACCCTAGAACTTAAAGTATAATAATAATAATAAAAAAAAAGAAAGAAAGAAAAAAAGGAAAAAAAAAAAGATTTTCATGATTCCATTACCCTGGAATATAGTCCCAACTCCCTGGGATGGTTTGGGAGGCTGCACAGTCTGGGTGAACTATTGTTCTCACATTTCCACCTCTTCCTTATTTCCCATCCTACAGCGACTTGTTTCCTTGAATATATCAACCCTTCTCTCACCTTGGGGCTTTTAATCAGACTCTTCTTGACTGTCCTTCCTTTCACTGACCTCTTGCTTTTCTTGCTGATGCCTTTTTATTCCTTCAAGATTCAGTTAGTTGCCTCTTCGGTGGTCTGTGGATACCCCTTGCTTGCCTCTGTCATAACTGCCATCCACTTCATTGAGACAGCCTCTCCTATGTGACTCCCATATCACCCAGATGGGAAACAACTTGAGGGCAAGGACTGTGTCTTGTTCATTACATACAGAGCAGTTAGCATATTGTGAATGATCAATAAATATCTGTTGAATGAATAAATGAAAATATTCCCATTTACTAAGGATGCTGACCTGCCCTTAGGGATATATCAAGCTGGGTTTCATGGTGAATGCATAAGAAGGACCATAGAGAAAGCAGTATATTAAAAATGCATGACTCAGGATTTTACCACAAATCAATTTGTGTCTCCCATGTTGGTGTACATTTATTCAATAGGACTAGTTCTTCCCCTACCACTGGATTTAAAAAATGGGCAGTTCCATGACTTTTTTAGTAATCCTTAGGTTATACAAATCATCTCAATTTACTAATTAGAAAATCAGCAGTGAAATCTGAGCTTCCCTGATGACTTGCTAGCCTGGTTCCTCCTGTTTAATTCCCCGCTGTTACTCTCTATGATAAGTGTCCATTTTCTTTTACCTTGAGTGTTGCCGTAGCCTCTTCACTGGCCTCCAAGTTCGTCTCTCTGATTTTATAAAGGACGGGTGAAGTTCTTTCTGCAGAAATTTTCAGTGGCTCCCAATCACCTAAAGAGTCAAATCCAAATTCTTAACTTTACATTCAAGATTCTCCATCATCTGACTCCAGCCCTTTCTCCAGTTTTATCCCCCATCAACATTATGCAGTCTTTGCTGCCGTTAAATTTCCCAGTGTTCCCTGAACATGCCTTTGCTCATGCTCTTCCATCAGCCTGGATGCCTGATTGTCTTCTTTGCCTACCAAGACTGACTCCATCCTCCAGGCTGTGGCTCAAACACTGTCTTCTCTGCGAGGCCTTCCCCAGCTCTTCAGTTAGAATTACTAAATCCTTTCTCAGTATTCCCATAGCTGCAGTAGGACTTTTTAAAAACCCAGTGTTTTCCACGTCAATGAAATACATAATTAGTAAATGCCCAATTGTAGGCAATGCATCAGCTGTTGGCTACTGTGATACAGGAGTTTTATGGGGATTAGTTGAACAGGAAATTAAGATCTGTAGGTTAGTGAACCATGAGGGCCTCCAGAATAAATAGGAAGTGACTCCCCACCTCTTTTTTGTGAGGTGGTGAGGGATATTCTGGCCATGGGTAGGTAGGGGACAAGTGCAAGAGAATGAAGATGATCACTGACTAAGGAAGTCACCATTTTCTCCCGTTGAAGTCTGCAGATATGCTGCAACCCCTGGGTTCCAATAAAAGCAAAAGAGGACAGTAGTCAGTTGATGATATGTCCCTGACACTGTGATGGTCTGCTGACCCAGAAAAGCTAAAAAGTAGGATTTCAACTCCAGTCCTATATTTCATAAGTGAAGTGAAGGGCACTCTGAAGATCAGAAAATTGGCAACATGGGGAAGTGGTTTGCCAAACATTGTACTGTTTCCTGACTTAATATCTTTATATTATTTTAGGTGGATAAAATTTTGTAATATAACTGTATGCCAAGATTACTTCCAAGATCTAGTGTGGGAGGAAAGGAGTCCTGGCTGGTTCAGTGTAATGGATGGCCCAGCTGTGTTTAAAAACCAGCAAAATGGAGCTTATACAAGCATCTTTATGGGGCCCTAGAAACAGCGAGTGCTATTCATCACCAGGCGGCACAGCACTTACTTCGTCCCACGTTTTTTAAAATATTAGTTCTGTGTAGATCTGATGTCCCATTAGACTCAACCATGGGGTCCACTTTGCTGTTCACACACAGAGAATACTTTGTACGTTCAGGTTTGGGTGTTTGTTTATTGAATGATGGCTGTTTTCCTTGTTTCAACTTCTCTGCTGTTTGTGGTTGGTTCACTCAGCTTCTTGAAGTTGAGGCCTAATTAAAACAAGGCTACAAGTTCAAGCCAGGTATGAGTAGATTGACTTCATGCTGTTTTACTTTACCATTCAGGCAAAAGTTTAGTTTGCAAGCAGGGATGAAATAGCATGATGGGCATATTGAGCTATATCATTTTAGAGTTTGCATTCAAGGATTAGGATAGTCAAGTGTGGAAAGGATGACTGTATGAATAGATTTGTTATGCTACAGCATGTGTTTTTGTAATAACGTTTCATTTATAAATCATTGATTGAGAGAGAGAGAGAGAGAATGGTATCTGTATAAAGTTCAAGTTGCATTGGTTCATATGTAATTTTTCTAGGTAAGGGGAGCTGGAATAGTGGTAGTTGAATTACAACTACAGTAGCAAAGAAAAAATCCTGAGCTTGGCTGCCATTCTTAGAAGAAGCTTTCTGAGCATGTTTTGGGAAAATTACATGTGAGCATCTGCACATGGGACTTGTTTCCTGGAGATGTACTCCCTGTACTCATAAGCGTACATTGCACACATGGCAGATTACCTGTCCTCCTGTGCCTGTCTTGGTGGCAGTCTGGCTTCACTGTCTTTGTGCCTATAAGCTACTATTTGCACTCTTTTGTTCTGCACATTTGCAATACCCCCCTTAGTTGGCACAGTGTTTTGCAAATGTGATGTACTTGATGAATAAATGAAAGACTGGCCTCTGAACTTTTGTATCTAGTGGTGCTGCATTTCAGGTAGGAGTTGCCACCAGAATAATGCTTATTTGAATAAATTACCAGTAACATCGTGCTCAGTTTTTTTGATGGTCAAAAAAAAAAAAAAAGCCACTTGTTAGAAGGGACAACTTTGTTCTTATGTGCCAAGGGGAGACACAGAAGGATCTGAATTTAGTCCACTTGTGCCTTTTTGGCCTTACTCATTCAGGCGTCCTGGAGAGTGGTCCTTCCTGCCTGCTCTCTAAAACCTAGTACCCCTACAGTCTTATCAGCTACTCACTTCACTTTACTCCTGAATATGTAACTTTGTACATTCAGGTTTTGGTGAGTGTTTGTTTATTATCTGTTTATTACTTGTTTCCACTAAAATGTGAGCTCACTGTTACAGTACAACTCTTAGAACAAAGCTGGTGCATGGTAGGTGTTTAATAACTTATTGCTTAATGAATAAAAATATTCAAATTCTACCCTCTGGGACAAACACTCTAGAGAATGATTTGGTACTACTTTGCACACATGAGCATATGCATACCTTGTCACACAGCAGTTTTACTCCTAGGTATGTACTTGTGGTAGAACCTTCCAGTTGTTTTCCAATATCCATTCTTTTCTTCCTCCATGAAAATAGAATTTCTAACTGGTCCTATGACTGCCCAAAATAGAGACTTCATTTCTCATTCTATGTTGCAGCCAGGTGTGATTTCTGACCAGTGAGATATAAGTAGAAATATATATAGTATTTTATAGGAAACTTCCTTAATGGACAATTGATGTATGTACTTTGCAGCTTACTTTTCATTTTTCCTTCTTCCCATTGGCTGAAATACAGGATCCCATCATCGTGATTGTGAGAGTGAGAGCCACACCTTAGGAATGGCAAAATTGTAATTTGGAAGGAGTCCCAGTCTCTGGGAACTTAGGAGAGCAAAGCTGCTGCACTAGCTATGCACAGCTTCCAACCTGACTTCTTTGAAGTAAGAAGAAAATACATTTCGATCTTGTTGAAGCATTGTTATTTTGGCTTTCTGTCACTCATGACTGGACCCAAGACTAACTGAGACTATACCTAGAGAAAATATTGCATATGTACAAGCATATCCTTAGCAAAATTACTCATTATGGAAATAAACAAGGATTCTCCCCAGTGTAGCCTCTTAAAAACAAACAAATAAAAAAGAAACATGGAAATGCCCAAATGTCTGTCAAAAACGAATGGATAAATTTGTTTTTATGTAAAGTCAAACAATATGCTTTACAGTAATGAAAATGGTTGAATGCCACCTACACACATCAATATGGATGAGTCTCAAAAACACATTATTAAACAAACGAATATTACTCACAGAAGAATACATCAGCATGATTTCAGGTGTGATATAAAGTGCAAAAATAGGCAAAAGTATATCCTTTGTATACACATAGAAAGCACAAGTTGAAGAGAAAAAGGGAATGATGAACATGGGTTCAGGATGATGACCACCTGTGGGTGGAGAGGGGCAATCCATTAGGTGGCGCAGAACTGATGAACTACAACGACACATCATCATCACCCAGAATCTACAGTTTACCTTAGGGAGTCACTCTTGGCATTGACATTCTATGGGTTTTGATAAATGTATAATGACATGTATCCACCATTAGAGTGTCATACAGAATAGGTTCACTGCCCTAAAAATCCTCTGTGCTCCAATTATTCATTTGACCCTCCCCCACTAACCCTGGCAACCCCTGGTCTTTTTATTGTATTCATAGTTTTGCCTTTTTCAGAATGTCATCCAGTTGGAATCACACAGGACGTAGCCTTTTCAGACTGGCTTCGTTCACTTAGCAGTATTCATTTAGGGTTCCTCCATGTCTTTTCCATCCTTGTAACTATTCTGAATCATCTGAAGTGTGTCTTTTAAAAGCAGCATTTTTTCCCCTCAAGTCTAACGATCTATGTATTTCATTGAAATATTGATTATGTTTATACTTACTGCATTTGCAGATATGTTTAGGTGTACAACTATCATTTTGCCACACCTTTCTACTTGCTATGCCCTTTCCATGTTCCTTTCTCCTCTTCTTCCTTGCCTTCTTTTGAGTTATTTTTATTATCCAGTTCTTTTCCCTTTGTAAATAAGTTTCTTACACATTATTTTACTAATTTTAATGGTTACTCTAGAGATTGTAACAAGCATTACTGACCTATTAATGTCTGATATAGATTAATATTTTTACCATTTCCTGTACGAAATAAGGACATTATTTTTCGTGCTTTTTAAAAATATAACAGTTTTAAAACATGTAGGCAAACCATTAAAAATCAAAGTAGATATATTCTACTCAGGGTAAACATTCAATACATTGGCTGATAATGGCAATAAATACTAATGTGTAAGCATGAAAAACAAGTAACTGCCCATGTAAAGCAAGTTGCCTGCTCACTCACTGTTAATCAAACTCGAGTTTTCTTCAAGTTGTACTCAAATTCCTTCCTAGTAGAAAGCAGAAATGTATTAATTCATCAAATATTTAAGTATATGCCCACTGTGTTTTACATTGTTCTTGGCACTGCAGATACCAGTGTGAACAATATGGACATAATACAAAGAATGTAAAGTAATTAAGATGGTACCTTGAGTCTCATAAGCACCAACAACAGTTATGTTACCATTATTACTGCTACTACACATACTTAGCCTGAAAGCCTTGAAACTTTGAAGCAGTTTAGCACCAAATTTCCCCAAGACAGCTTTTTTCCACCTTTAAAGGGTTATCTCTGTAATAGTATGTTAGTCAGATTAAGTTGTTTAATTTTACAGGATCACAACCCCCAGAGTTTTAGTAGCTTTGAACGAGAATCTTTTTCTTGTTCATATATATTCTTCTTTGTCTCTGAGCTGCTTTTCAGTGTGCCTGTCCTCCCTGTGCAGGCTCAGGACTTCAGGCATTTTGTGCTTGTGACACTTTATGTCAAGGCTTGCTCCTATAATCATCACTGTAGAGGAAGTATAGCTAGAGAGTCTTCAATCACATTTTGTTGGCTAAAGCAAGTTATTTTGACCCTTCTAACATCAAGAGGGCTGGATAAGAGCAATTCTCCTATGAGTCTGGAAGGAATCATACTATACTTTGAATGTGTTCCCTAAAGTTCATGTTTTGGGAACTGAATCCCCCATGCAACAGTGTTGGGAAGTAGGGCCTAGTAAGAAGTGATTGAGTCAGAAGGGTCTGCCTTCAAGAATGGATTAATGTCATTATCTCATAAACGGGTTAGTTATTGAGAGACCAGGTTTGTTATAAAACCAAGTTCAGCCCCCCCTTGCTTTCTGCCCTGTCTTGCCCTTCCATCTTCAACCATCGGCTGGCACAGCATGAAGGCTGTCACCAGATGCTGGTGGTGCCATGCTCTTGGACTTCCCAGCCTCCAAAACTGTGAGCCCAATAAACTTCTGTTGTTTATAAATTTCCCAGTCTCAGGTATTCTGTCACAGTAACACAAAACAGATTAAGACAAGTGGGTATCAAATACTGATGAACGATGGTGCAGCCATGGGTAGTCTAAATAAGGTGCACATTACAAATGCTCTCACATACCACCCCTACCTCCACTTAGCTCTGAACCACCCTACAAGGAAATTATTGTTTAATTTATCCAGATGAGAGAGTACACCTTGCTCACCTGAAATCATTTTTACTATAAGAAGTAGTGAAATAGTCAAATCCTATGCTTGACAATAGTAACATTTTATTGCCCCTTTCATATCTCACATAAAGGAAGAATCACAAACATAATTTATGCTCTGCTTTACAGCTCCCAAACATTTACGTAATAAGAGTCATACGTCTTATACTTGAGGATGTTCATTAAAGAGCAACCATCTGATTGCTCTACCACACATACTGTACACTTCATTATATAGAGGAACATTATCCGACTGCTTGATCAGTGCTTACACTCCTCATTTCTTCTTGTAAAAGTTTTAAAATGCTGAGAATAGCAACCTGCCTTAGTAACTTCCATTGTACTTTCTCTCCTACTTGAAATAAACACTGGACAACAGCATGGTAGGATGAGTAATAGGCACCCGAAAAGTCCATGCCTTAATTCCAGATACCTATGAATATGTTGCCTTATGTAGCAAAAGAAAATTTGTAAATATGAGCAATTTAACGATCTTTAGTTGGAGTGTTTATACTCAGTTATGTGGGTGGGCCCAAAGTAATCACAAAGGTCTTTGTAAAAGGGAGAGAGGAGGGTCACAGTCAGAAAAGGGAGATAGAACAACAGAGGCAGAGGTTGGAGCAATGCTCTCTGGAGATGCAGTAAGGGACCATGAGCCAAAGAATGTAGGAGACCTCTAGAAGCTGGGAAAGTCAAGGAAATAGAGTCTCCCCTGGAGCCTCCAGAAGAAATGCACCCCAGCCAACACCTTGATTTTAGCCCCATAAGACTCCACTTCAAACTTCAGACCTCCAGAACCGCTAGATAGTATATATTTATAGTTTTTGACACTAACTTTGTGAAAATTTAATATATCAACAATAGAAAACTAATACTTTAGGTAATCAGAAATGCAGCATCCTAGAGTTATGCCTCATCCACAGCTCTCCTTAAGCGATTGCTTAGTTCTTACCATACTAGTCATCTTCAAATTTCATTATTGATTCCCTTGCATCATTATTAGTCCCTCCTCTCTATTTTTTTTTTATTACCTATTACAACACAGATTGGGGATAAAATGTATTTTTGATTCATGTTAGATATAATTGTAAGATGCTTCCTCTAGTCCATTTTAAAGAAGATAGGGTTTAAATTTTACATAAGAGGAAGGAGAAAGAGAGAAAAGAAGTCACATGGGCTTCGGAATCAGAGTTGAGCTTGAATTTAAGCACCACTGGGTATTAGCAGTGTGTATTTGGGTGTTAAGGGATGAATGTTTGTGTTTCTCCAGAATTCACATGTTGAAGCCCTAATCCCTAATGTAATGGTATTTGGAGATGTGGCATTTGGCAGGTTATCAGGGTTAGATTAAGTCATGACAGTAGGGTCCTCATTATGGGATTAATGTCTTTATAAAAAGAGAAGAAGACTGATCTCTTTCTCTACCATGTGAAAACAAAGCAAGGCAATAACCATCTATAAATCTGCAGGCATCTTGATCTTGGACTTCCCAGCCTCCAGAGCTGTGAGAAATAAATGTGTGTTGTTTACGCTATGCAATCTATGATATTTTGTTATAGAAGTCCAAACTGGCTAAGACGTTGAGCAAGTAACTTAATCTCTCTATTCGTTTTTTTTAATACATAAACTTGAAAATAATGCTTTTGTTCTCAAAGGGCTAGTGTAAAAATTAGGTGATGTATAAATAGCACTCATATATACAAAAGCTTAACATGTTGCCTGGCATTATATGCTAAGTTGTGTCCCCCAACCCTACAGTTTATATGTTGAAGTCCTAACCGCTAGCATCTCAGAACATGACTGTATTTGGAGATAAGGTCTTTAAAGAAGTAATTAAGATCTCTGAATTAGGTTGGACCCTAATCCAATATGACTGGTGTCCATATACAACACAGAAATACAGACACAGAAATATAGAGGGAAGATCATGTGAAGACACAGGGAAAAGAAACATCTACAAGTCAAGGAGAGAACCCTCAGAAGAGATGAACCTTGCCAACACCTTGATCTTGGACTTCTAGCCTCCACAACTGCAAGAAAATAAATTTCTGGTTTTTAAACCACTGAGTTGGTGGTACATTGTTATGGCAGCACTAGTAAACCAATACACCTGGAATCTGCTAGACAAGTACTCAAATAAAATGTAAACTATTCATTTTGATTATTTTGTCAGTAACCTCCGCTTCCACCACATTACAACCATCTGCTTCTGGGCTTGTCACTATTTGAAACTACTTCACCTTTGAAATTTTAAAGCAGGGGAATCCCTTTTTCTGATCACAAGATGTAACCCCTCTATCCCTTTTAAACTACTGGTCTTGTAGTCTGTCCTCTTTGAGAGGACTGAATCTCACCACAAAATGGGAGGATCTTGTGGTGAGTCAACAGTGTGTCAGCACTGGCCTGGATTCATCTCATTCTCTCCCCACCTTGGACCTAATGGCAAGGAAACTTTGTATTTTCACGATTCACTCCATTTACTCTATCATTCTCTTTACCCTACCCCTCATAATTGGTCCCCTGCTCTGGAGATATAATTTGCTTTTTTTGATTCTCAAATTATTGTGTGAATGGCCAAGAAAATTTTACAACCTTGTATCTTGGTGCCCCGTCTGCTTAATGAGTGTAGAGAATGCAACAAATGCTTAGGCTCGGCTTTCACAACCATCCTATGTGACAGTTACTCTCATTTTATAGTTAAGAATAATCTCTACTGCTTAATGAGTACAGTAACTCCTCCACATTATCAACAGTTTCTTGGAAACTGCAGCTGTAAACAAAACAACATACAGTAAGTTCTCGAATAATGATGTTTCTTTCAATGTCTGTATAAAGTCGATTATTTGTGCAATTTCATGCCCTATGTTAGGATCAACATATGGGTGATTCTCTTAATGGTTCCCGCCCTTGTTACACAATGGTTATAAGATGGCTGCTGAAGCATCCATGTTCATGGTAATAAGAGAAACTTCCGCCTGACACTGTGTATTTCATGGTCTCATCTCCTTTAGTCTATCTTTTTTTTTTTTTTTTTTGATGGAGTCTTACTCTGTCACCCAGGCTGGAGTGCAGTGGCGTGATCTCAGCTCACTGCAACCTCCACCTCCCGGGTTCAAGTGGTTCTCCTGCCTCAGCCTTCCAAACAGCTGGGATTACAGCTGTGTGCCACCATGCCCGACTAATTTTTATATTTTTAGTAGAGACAGGGTTTCACCATGTTGACCAGGCTGATCTTGAACTCCTGACCTCAAGTGATCTGCCCGCCTCGGCCTCCCAAAGTGCTGGGATTACAGGCGTGAGCCACCGCGCCCGGCCCTCCTTAGTCTACTCTTAAATGCTAGGGGATTCCTCTGGCTCTGTCCTTGGTTGTTTTCTGTTCTTGCCGCACACACACATACACACACTCCATGTGTGATCTCATCCCATGGCTTGTATGACCAGCCACACCATGCTAATGATTAGGCAGTCTCTGTCTCTGGCTTGATCCTCTTCCTTGAGCTCCAGCTCTTAATCTCTGCTTGAATATTCATGGGACCCTTCAGAGGGAACATGATCAAACAAGATTCTTTCTCTTTCCCTTATGACACCTGTCCTCCTCTCATATTCTTCATTAATGACACTGCCATCATCTCATCCTCCTATGCTAGACTCTCCCAAGGTCTTCTTCAGAAACCTCACTCCACCTCACCTTTACCCTCATCAATGTCTAACAGGTCATCAAATCCTGTCAGGTCTCCCTTAGATAGCGAGGTTCTTCTCTCTTCTCCCCACTGCTCTACTTGAGGTCAGGTCCTTACCAGCTTGTCTCTCCCCAGAAGCCTTCTCTCCCCTCCACTTGAGGGGAGGCGCTCTGCGGGGGCAGTGCCAGCAGAGTGGCCAAGTATGAAGCTGGAGCCTGAGAGCCCAAGCTCTTATCCTGGTGTGCCACATGACCTTAGGCAAGTTGTTTAACCTCTTGTGCCTGAGTTTTCTCTTCTGAGAAACGAGGATAATAATATCACCTGCTTCTTCGAGCTATTATTGTGAAGAATAAATGAATTAATGCATCCAATGTATTTTGAAGAGTGCCTGGCTCAAATCCTGTGTTATTGTGATTACCAATGAAAATCAGGCATGTTTACAAAGTGCTTAGCCTAGTGCTGAGGTTTTAGTGAGTACTCAGCAAAGGTTAATACTATTATTAATATTTTTATCTGTGCCCTTTCTTCTACCTCTACATTCAAGGTCCTGTTGAAATGCTTCCAACTGTATTTTATAATTTATCTCTTAGCATGTCTCCCTCACTAGACTGTGTACTTCCCCCAGGCAGAACACAGACCAGGTCTCAGCCATTGCTATATGCACAGCATTTAGTACATTTGTTAGATGAATAAGTAGGAATAGCAACCAAGGCTCAGGTCCTGATGGGTGTAGGCACTCTTGATGGTTAATAAGCAAACTCCTTTTAATCTAATTCTGCCTTACTCTCAGGCCTCAAAGCTGATGTTCCTTCTCTGTGTTTTCATGGCACACTGTGCCTAATTTCTTTTATTGTAAAATGATTGCACTTTAAGGTGATTATCTGTAACTTGTTGCCTCCCTGAATAGATTGTCAATTCCTACAGGGCAGGAAGAATGTCTTATTCAACACTATATGCCCAGTGCACAGCACAGTAACTGACATATGATACTCAATTTATATCTGTTGAATAAATGCATGCATGAATTAATTCTTTCAATGCTCTGAGATAGGTATTAATATTATTGTTCTTTTAACACTGGAGGAAATCCAGAATTAATGAGATAGAATACGTTCCCAAAAGCACAGGAAGACAGGTTGAAGACATATGAATATGGATATTGAATTCGTAAGCATATACATGTAGCTGCATGTGACAAAGTCCCAAAGGAACAGTGGCTTAAACAAGGTAGACATTGAGCAGGGCACAGTGGCTCAAGTCTGTAATCCCAGCACACTGGGAGGCCAAGGTGGGAGGATTGCTTTAACCCAGGAGTTCAAGACTGGCCTGGGCCACATGGCGAAGCCCCATCTCTACAAAAAGTACAAAAATTAGCCAGGCATGGTGGTGCAAGCCTGTGATCCCAGCTACTTGGGAGGCTGAATTGGGAGGATTGCTTGAGCCTGGGAGGTGGAGGTTGCAGTGAGCTGAGATCATATCACTGCACTCCAGCTTGGGTGACAGAAAGAGAGCCTGTCTCAAAAAAAACAAAAACAAATAAGAAAAAACAAGGTAGACATTTACCTCTCGTGTAAAAGTCTGAGCTGGAATGGTAGCTCTGCTCCACAGAATCATCAGGGACTCTGCTACCTGCTGTTCTGTGGCTTTGCCATTCCTGTGGTGCTGTCCTGTTTGCATGGTCACCCCATGGCTGCAGTTCAGGCAGTGGGGAAGAAGAATGAGGAAGAGGCAAGCATGCCTCTCTCCTTGCAGAACACAATCTGGAACTTGGAAAGTTCACCCTCACTTCTGCACACATGGCCATACTTAACTATAAGGGTGGCCGTGAACTGTCATCTTTATATTGGACAGTCATGAGCCCAGCTTCAAATTCCATTACTTTGAAGAAGGAGAGAAATAATAGTGGTAACAAGTGGTCTCTGCTATGGATATTAATGCTCCCCCTTTTCTAGGTAGAGAGGGGAGGATGGAAAGGAGAGGAAATTATATTATCATTGTTTTTCTTTTTTAAAATAGCTCAACCCTTTCTCAACATGTCAATCGCCATTTTAAAAAGGGGCGGTAGGTTACTGCTCTAGATTAAAAGAAACATAAGAGCTAAACAACCAAATGTAGTTGCCTTTTTTAATATCCTGATCTGAATAAAATGACCATAAAGAAGACAATTGGAGAATTTGAAAATGATAGCATTTCAAATATGATAACCCACTGAATTATGATGTCATACTTCGAATGAGATAGTTTGGCTCTTTCTTTTTAGAGATGCATATTTAAGTATGTAGGGACAAAATGACATGATAGCTGGGCTTTGCTTTAAAATATTTCAGCAAGGCTAGGCTCTGTGGCTCACGCCTGTAATCCCAGCACTTCGGGAGGCCGAGGCAGGTAGATCATGAGGTCAGGAGATTGAGACCATCCTGGCTAACATGGTGAAACCCCGTCTCTACTAAAAAAAATACAAAAAATTAGCCGGGCATGGTGGCACATGCCTGTAGTCTCTGCTACCCGAGAGGCTGAGGCAGGAGAATCGCTTGAACCTGGTAGGCAGAGGTTGCAGTGAGCTGAGATCGCACCACCGCACTCCAGCCTGGCGACAGAGCGAGACTCTGTGTCAATAAAATAAAATAAAATAAAATAAAATAAAATAAAATAAAAAATATTTCAGCAAGAGAAGGAGTGGGGAGAGACAAAACAATATGACATAATTATTGAATTACCTTACTTCGAGATATATTAAAAATATTTCACAGTAAGATTTTTTTTTTTTTTTTTTAACTAGCTCAACCTTGTTAATGGAGAGATTTCAGTCAGAAGATAGAGGTAATAAATCAAGGCTGTTTCTCTAAAGCTCCAGGTCCTTGCCGAGCTCAGAGAATGGAGGTAAGAATCAATATCTGTGTCCTTATGACTAAGCCTCTCACCAATGGCTCCCCTAGGGGCTTGGTTTCTTCTTTTAGATTACAACAGCACTGACATTTTAGAAAAGAAAAATAGCCCCACGAAATACTTAACATGCTGGACTTGTTGCTGGCACACACTAAGAGAGAATGGAAGAAACGATGGTTGCAGACTGTGTCTCTCTAGAAGATTGTCCTTTTTTCCTTAGAATGTGAAAATCCTCTAAAACCCAGAAGAAAAAAAAATACTATCTGGAAAATTTGACTCACAGCAGGTCATGGCTGCTTTTTCTTCTTAACGGGATAGCTAAATGTAATCAATGTGTATTTGTTTCTGGGGCCGCTCTGAGCTGTTTCACAATCAGCCAGGGTACAAGGGTGACATTTGCTGCCCCTCCATCTGTTTTCTTGTAGCTAAGACCAGGGCTTGGAAGTTTCAGGGCAAGCACAGCCATGAGGGAAACAATTTCCATGCTGAACAGATTACCTGTAAGTGCCTCTCAGCCTCAGCAGCAGGGCTGATTTTCTTCCTCCTGATTGCTGTGTATTGGCTTTTAGAGGAAATTAGAACCAGGAAGTACTATATTATCTGTGAAAATGATAAAAGCAGATTTTTCTGCCCGTGGCGCTAGAAATACAATAATGCAAAATGCTTATGATGAATGAAATGAATGCAGTTGCTCATGCATAGAAACCCATATGCCCATGTAAAATCAGCGATGTGTATGCATATTAAGACATTACATTTATTTTGACAAACACTTTTTTTTTTTTTTGAGACGGAGTCTTGCTCTGTAGCCCAGGCTGGAGTGCAGTGGCGCGATCTCGGCTCACTCAAGTTCTGCCTCCCGGGTTCACGCCATTCTCCTTTCTCAGCCTCCCGAGTAGCTGGGACTACAGGCGCCTGCCACGACGCCCGGCTACACTTTTTTAAAAAAAAATTTATTTACCTTTTAAGTTCGGGGGTACATGTGAAGGTTTGTTTCATAGGTGAACTTGTGTCATGCGGGTTTATTGTACAGATTATTTCATCACACAGGTATTAAGCCTAGTATCCAACAGTTATTTTCCTGATCCTTTCCCTCCTCCTACCCTCCTCCCTCCGTTAGGCTCCAGTGTGTGTTATTCCCCTCTATGTGTCCACGTGTTCTCATCATTCAGCTCCCACTTATAAGTGAGAACATGCGGTATTTGGTTTTCTGTTACTGCATTAGTTTGCTAAGAACAGTGGCCTCTAGCTCCATCCATATCCCTGCAAAGGACATGATCTCGTTCTGTTTTATGGCTGCATAGTATATTCCATGGTGTATATGTACCACGTTTTCTTTATCCAGTCTACTATTAATGGGCATTTAGGTTGATTCCATGTCTTCCCTATTGTGAATAGTGCTGCAGTGAACATACATGTGTGTGTGTCTTTATAATAGAACAATTGATATTCCTTTGGGTATATACTCAGTGATGAGATTTCTGGGTTGAATGATATTTCTGTTTCTGTGTCTTTGAGGAATCACCACACTGTCTTCCACAATGGTTGAACTAATTTACATTCTCACCAACAGTGTATAAACATTCCTTTTTCTCTGCAACCTCACCAGCATCTGTTATGTTTTGACTTTTTACTAATAGCCATTCTGACTAGTGTGAGATAGTATCGCATTGTAGTTATGATTTGCATTTCTCTAATGATCAGTGATGTTGAGTATGCTTATTGGCTGCATAGATGTCTTCTTTTGAAAAGTGTCTGTTCATATCTTTTACCCACTTTTTAATGGGGTTGGACAAACACTTCTTGAATACCAAGTTGTTCTGAGTATTGCCTGAAATACTGAGGAAGAAAATCTGATTCTTGTCCTCAGGGAGCTGAATGTGTGCACTTGGTTCTTATTCTTCAAAGGTCAGTGCCACAGAATATCATAAAATTCAAGTTTACCTTTTCCTTGAGGGACACTCTGTGCCTCCCCTATCCAGGTCTGCTAATTGCCATATATGACATCACTTACTGGTAAGTGCATTGACAGGTGGTTCTGGCCAAGGTCAAAGAATCATCTGGAAGATTTCCCCACGTGTCTTTGACAGAAGGCCAAACCCGACAGCTGCTTCTTGAAGAAAGTGTTCTGTTGATCTAATACATACTATTCCCTTCTCTTTTAGATCCATGTGGCTTACTAACACTTTCATGTCATCCAGATTATCTACAATAAAGAAAAATATTCGACCTAGTGTTTCTCAGACTTACCTGACCTCAGAAGCCTTGCCCAAATAACTCTTTTATTTGTGTTTCATGGAACATCCTTTGGGCAATGTCAATTCAGAGGCATCTTGAACCATTGGAATTTTTGGCTCTTGTCTGAATTAAACAGAATAGGAATGTGCCCAAATAGGAACTACTTTTGTCACCTTCTTTGATTTTTGACTTGCTTAAGGCTAAAATCTAAGAGACTGAAAAGCTTATAAGATCTTTTTAATGAGTATCTTGTTATTTAGCTTTATTCAAGTTAAAAATCCGTGCTTAACTTACCTAAAGCTCTGTTTCAAAGTGAATTGAATGTTAGAGTTGAGAAACTTCAGGCAGGACCATTCACTGTATTGCATAATTCCTTGGGCAGCCTGTGAGCTGGCTTCCAGGCATATATTCATAATGTGAACAATGTTCCCTGGCTTTGTGGGACACAGACAACCTGAAGATTTCCTATACATCAAAAGGCTGTGACTATGAGTGAAAGGAAGCTGATTAATCTACCTTTGAATCTCTATTGTGTAATACAGTGTCTGGTGCATAGTAGGAACTTGATAAATGAATGAATAGATTAAGGGATAGTCTAGCTTCAGGTATCATGCTCATTCATTTTTTCTTCAGAGAAACCAAGAGGTTGATGGGGTTCAGGACACACTGAACCTCAGAATATGGTACTTTGGCATATTGCATATTTTAAGCTGAAGGAATTTGAGAAACGGCAGGTGCAGGAAGAACTCTCTGACGTTTCCCTGATGTGGCCATAAGAGCCTTATGTGGGAGGTGCCCTTTCACGACTTGGAGGAAAGGAGCATTTTTATCTCTGTGACAGAGGGATACTGAGAGGAATCTGAATGAACAGGCCCTGCCAGGTTTGCCCCCGTTTACTACATGTAGCTCATACCTTTGTCCTATCACATTCTTCCATGACTGTCCTCTCCATCAAACCTAGAATGTCAATGTTCAGTTTTAAGCTGTTAAAAGAAAATCTTCAGACAAATTTAACAGAGTTTAATTGAGCAAAGAATAATTCACGAGTTGGGCAGCTCCCAGAACCAGAATGGTAAATAAAGCTAGTTTTAAAATTGTTGGTAAAATAGGCCAGGCACAGTGGCTCATACCTATAATCCCAGTACTTTGGGAGGCTGAAGCGGGCAGATCAGTTGAAGTCAGGATTTCAAGACCAGCCTGGCCAACATGGTGAAACCCCGTGTCTACTAAAAAATAAATAAATAAATAAATAAATAAATAAATAAATAAAAAATAAAATAGAAAAAAATTAGCCAGGCATGGTGGTGCACACCTGTAATCTGAGCTACTAAGGAGGCTGAGGGAGGAGAATCGCTTGAACCTGAGGGTGGAGGTTGTGGTCAGCCAAGATTGCACCACTGCACTCCAGCCTGGCTGACAGAATAAGACTCTGTCTCAAAAAAAATATTGGTAAAATAAAATAGTATATATGCATGGAGAAACCTTTAGGCCAAACTTAACATATGTAAGGAGCTAGTTTTAAGCTAAACTTGATTTAACAATTTCCCCATTTTAGACATTGATGTCACTCTGTTGCCATCATAAATGGACTTATTTGGTCTCAACTCCCTCTGGGTAATAACGGAACAGTGGATTTTGTAAGATGGGAACAAGGAAACAGAGCAATAGAAAAATCTAGTTAATACCAGGCTACTTCAGGCTACCTTTTTATAAGAGAGAAGAAAAAAACTTCCTTATTATGCTGAAATCTTCTGTTTTCAGAGAAAACAAAACTAGTCTGTTTTAGGATCTATCTGCTTTCTTAAAATTTCGATTTGATTATATGGCATTTAGCATGAGTGACTCCATTTTGTTTAGGTCTGCTTTCTTAGGCCTAATGCATGAACTCAGTTCAAAAGAATGGCCTGCCATAATTTTGTTTAACAATTCCCCCCTTTTGGTCAGGTTCTCACCTAGGTGTGGGTGTGACAGACTTAGGGCTTTAGCACTACTCTCGTTACCATCATTTTGAGTTTCCAGTCAACATGTCATTTATAGGTTACAGTGTCCATCCACAAGATCATGCATTTCTTTGAGTTTTTGCTGTTCCAGTCAAAAGAGACTATTTGGTATTCTATGGATGGCTGCATGAATACATTTCAAACTTTCGAGAGAATACAGCATACCAGGGAGACTACCATTAGGAGGATAACAACAAGAGTTTGGAGTATCTCCTTAGCCAGGGTCTCCATGAACCAAACCCACTAAAGTCAAGTAGATCAAAGAATGAGCCAGATACAAAGTTTACTTTTTAAAAAAAATTATTATACTTTAAGTTCTAGAGTACATGTGCACAACGTGCAGGTTTGTTACATATGTATACATGTGCCATGTTGGTGTGCTGCACCCATTAACTCGTCATTTACATTAGGTATATCTCCTAATGCTATCCCACTCCACCCCTCCCCACAATAGGACCCAGTGTGTGATATTCCCCTTCCTGTGTCCAAGTGATCTCATTGTTCAGTTCCCACCTATGAGTGAAAACATGCGGTATTTGGTTTTCTGTTCTTGCGACAGTTTGCTGAGAATGATAGTTTCCAGCTGCATCTATGTCCCTACAAAGGACACAAACTCATCCATTTTTATGGCTGCATAGCATTCCATGGTGTATATGTGCCACATTTTCTTAATCCGGTCTGTCACTGATGGACATTTGGGTTGATTCCAAGTCTTTGCTATTGTGAATAGTGCCACAATAAACATACGTGTGCATGTGTCTTTATAGCAGCATGACTTATTGGGTATATCCCCAGTAATGGGATGGCTGGGTCAAATGGTATTTCTAGTTCTAGATCCTTGAGGAATTGTCACACCATTTTCCACAATGGTTGAACTAGTTTACAGTCCCACCAACAGTGTAAAAGTGTTCCTATTTCTCCACATCCTCTCCAGCACCTGTTGTTTCCTGATTTTTTAATGATTGCCATTCTAACTGGTGTAAGATGGTATCTCATTGTGGTTTTGATTTGCATTTCTCTGACGGCAAGTGATGATGAGCATTTTTTCATGTGTCTGTTGGCTGTATGAATGTCTTCTTTTGAGAAGTGTCTGTTCATAGCCTTTGCCCAATTTTTGATGGGGTTGTTTTTTTCTTGTAAACTTGTTTAAGTTCTTCGTAGGTTCTTGATATTAGCCCTTTGTCAGATGAGCAGATTGCAAACATTTTCTCCCATTCTGTAGGTTGCCTGTTCACTCTGATGGTAGTTTCTTTTGCTGTGCAGAAGCTCTTTAGTTTAATTAGATTCCATTTGTCAATTTTGCCTTTTGTTGCCGTTGCTTTTGGTGTTTTAAGGTTTACTTGTTTCAATTAAGCAACTTGTTTGTTAATCTCCTATAACTGAGTCTGCATAATATCCGATATATTTCTCCTCCATGTACAACAGAAGTGTTGGCAACTACACAGATATTTCTCTGTTTGGCCAGTAGGTAATCTAGAGCAATTTTATTATCTACTACAACTTTAGCGAGAGAATTTAAAGAAATCTGTTGTGGAACCATAGCCTTTGCAGTAGAATCTGCTCTAGAGCATATTATGAGGGATACATTTCTAACCATTGCCTCATTTATATTTATTCCAAGCCATGGCAAAAGGGATCTAAAAATGATGCCCATTCAGAAGGATGAAGGTCTCCTGGAAGTATTCTCTTTAACTTATTATATAGGTTAAGAGGAGTGGACCAGTGTTCTGTCTCTGACTAATTATGAAACAACAAAAATACCATTCAAATTCCTAGCCCACATTCGTCCTTCATCTACCATCCATCAAGACATAAGGTTGCCCATGTATAAGGTTGGCTCTCAAGTCCTCCACAAATAAAAGTGTACCCCATGGGCATACATAAGGTCCCCTTTTCAGTTCAATTGCTCATAGGTACAGAAGAAAGGAAAAATTAAGAGAGGTAAGAGTTTGATGATGGCAGAGAAATCTTGATCCGGGAAAGCTGGCCACATCTAAGATGCCATTGTTTCTGTAGATAAACTATTCGGATTTGTTTTACTGTAAGATTTCCAATGGGCATACAGTTCCCAGAGTCTGGAGGGGTCCTTCTAAGTTGTGAGATTACAGACCCAAGGTTTGAGGTCCTGAAGTTTTGCTGCAGTGTGGGTGGCAAGGGTGGTCGTTTTCTTATGTCATTTCCAGAAGACCCAATGTCTGGATTCTAGATTGTGAAAGATTTGTCCACAGTCAGTGGATGATGAAAAACTTCCTCTACCTGGTGAAAATACACTTTGGCATAATATATTAAAGCCATGCAACATTTAGTTGTAATAGAGTCTAGGAGAGTGGGAGATACACGAGGTTCCATTATTAGGAGCAGAGGCCTTCAGTGACTCTTTCATAAGTGGTCAACTTATCTTTTCCACTGGAGGTAGATCTGGTTGTCATCAATCTGCAATACCTTTGGACAAGGCAATCCAGTTCATTCAGTTAGCTTTGCCTAATTTTATTGTATTTGTATACCTTATTTAACTGTTTAACAACTTGTCCAATGAAACAAGTACCTCAATCACTGAAGATTTCTCCAGGAATGCTTCATAAAGAAAACATTTCCTAATAACTTTTTAGCTACTGTTTAGCATTGGCCTTCCTGCATGGGAAAGCTTCTATACAATTAGAAAACATGCACTGAAAATGGCAATTGAATGAAATTCCTCTATAAATGTTCATGTGGACCATCATGTAGCAGAAAGGTACCTGAAGTTTTGATTGTGTATCTTCTCAGGATTATGGGTTTGTCAAAGCATACATTGGTCATAAACCATTTTAGCTATTTAGAACAGTCATCACATCAATTTTTAAAAATATAATTTGGATCATCTTATCTCTTTCATGATGAGCCGTAGAGTACAGAACTTTTAATAATAGAAGCTTTGAGAACTCAGGAAGGACCAGGTGGTCATGCAGGCTGTCCCTGAGTCCATACTCAACATTAGATTTATATCCTGTTAAATACCAATTTTATTTCTCCAATTCAGCTGCATAGCACTCTTCATTAGATGGGTTATCATAGGTAATTTGACTTGGACCACGAAGTTCATTCAAATTGCATATCAAAACAATTTCAGTACCGGCTAATTTAGCATGAAAATCTGGCAAAGTATTTTCTTGGTGCTCAGTTAATTCTTTTCCTGTGTGAGTTAGGAGTTTTACAAACTAGTCAGTCATTAGAGTTTGAGGATTCTTACCCAGTTTGAATGATAAAATCTTAAAGTTATCAGAAACCTGTATTCAAGAGTGCTTGTCAGGGTCCTTTGTATATTTTTCATAAACCTCCTTGAAGACACACACTTTAGAATTTTACTTACAAAGAGTTTTCAGAAAATGCATCAGAATTAAGGAATTAACTGTGGAAATAAGACTTAAAACAGTATGGTTAAAAACACAATTGACAAGGAATTTGCTTATTTCTATGGCCAACAATAATTTAACATAATAACAGTAATTATGACTGATAACATATACCATGTGTTTTTTGTTTGTTTGTTTGTTTTTAGAGAAAGAGAGAGATGCGGTCTTGTGATATTGCCCAGGTTAGCCTCAAAACTCCTGGCCTCAAGTGATCCTCCCACCTTGGCCTCCCAAAGTGTAATAAAACATTGACCTAAATATAACTCAAATGTTAAACATCATTTCATATTTTATGTTAAACATCATTTCTTATTTTACAGTGCTTCCCATATATTTTGACGTATTAAATAAGTTGGTTTATTATATCTTTTGGATGCTTTTCGGGCCCTTTGGAACATCCCAAAGTTAGTTTAAGGTAAAAAAAAAAAAAAAGACAATTTTAAAATTTGAAATTTGATTTTGGGAAGCCTATCAAGAATGCCAAGGGTTTAAAACAATCAAAATAGGATTACAGGTCACTAGAGTAAAGTAATAGTCATTCATTTAGCCAAAGTTATAATTAAAAGGTTTTTAAGAAACAAACATCTTTACTCTTTAAGAAGAAACTCAGTTTTTCAATCAAAATATCTAAGAAAGACAACATGACACAGAATCTATCTCTCCTTCTCTCCTTTTTTTATTTTTATTTTTGCAGTTTGCTTAAAAGGTGAACAAAAATCTTTTACTGTCTTGTTAATACTACACAAAAATCTTGTTCAAAAGAGAAAACCAAATTTTACTTTTGTGTTAGTGTATTATCAATACCAAAACTAATTTAAATAATGCTTTATAAAATTCATTCTATCTTAGTCAACTTTTGACCACACAAGATTTCCATAAACTTTTAATTACGTCTTAAATTTTGCTTTGTATTCTTTCTTTTCATACCTTTCTATGTTCATTTAGTTTTATCTATATAATTTGTATTCCCTCAATAGGAAGCAACCTTTAAATAACTCCTAAACTAGACAAAATTTTTTTCCAAATGTACATTTTATGCCTTTATATCTTTCATAATCAAAAGCATATCTTGCTTTTCTTGTATACCTTGCATATAGAATTATTTCTTTTAGTTTAGTAGTTTTAATTACATATGTTAATTTGAATTTTAAATCTTAGTAACCTTAATTTCTAGTGAAAAGCTAGGAAGTAATTTCAAACTGTTTAATATGAGTATTTGTAGATGAAAATCATTTCCTAATTCTTTAGAAAGATGTTTCCCCAATATTTCATTATTAACAGATCTAAATATATTTAGCTTTTCTATACCATTTAAAAATAAGATGCAAAAGTATATAAATTTAAACTTAGGTTTAATAAATAATGTTTCACTATTTTAGGTTACATAGAAATTACTCAGACATTTTATGATTATCTGTTACTTAATTTAACATGACTTTAAGATAAATTACTGAAAAGAATTTTGAAACTATGACACAGTTACCATCCCTAATATCCTCCTCTGTTGGCCTGGGTATTTTGTTCCAAGTACCCACATGGCACCCAGGATGGCTGTGAAAGACAGGGCTCATCTGGATCCTAAATTTACACACCAAGTATAGAGCTCCAGACAGAGGACAGAGCTGTGTATAGGATGCCTGGAGGATTCGACTCCTCTCAGCATGGACAGGAGGCACAGCTGTGTCAGGGAGGATGGAGCCATATTGGTTTTGGCTCTCCCTTGCCCAGGTGCTGTGGCCACATATATGAACCCTGGCTTCACCATGGCTGTCTAGACCCCAGAATTGAATTGGAGGACACCCAGGATTTTGCTGGGACTATCTAGGATCCAGAAGGCATGAATCATTTTTCTGTTTCTGCACTCCCACCCTGCAGCTTTCCAGGAGGCACAGACTAGGTCCCCATCTCTCTGTGGCTCTGACACATTTTCTGAGCTCCTTTTATTCTAGGAGCCATAGACCTCTCTGCCCTCCTCCTCCTCTTCCACCCAGCCTGGGCTGTCTCTTTGTGAACCGGAGGAGGGCCTTCTCCCTTCATATTCTCTAGGACAAATTGGTTTTCCTGGGGAAATTTTAGGGTGATTCTGGCTTCAGTCCTGCCATATTCTTCCCCAGAGGCAACTAGCATAGAGCTGACTACCTACTGTAATGTCAAGATATAGAAAAGTTATATGTGATAGATGAAGACATCAAAATTGCACCCCAGTTGCACAAGAATTGAGGTATGAGCAAAAAGAGAATGTCCTTTATTTTTAAAAAAGTTAACACACAACAACAAAAAAGCAGCTGCTGTCTCCTCTCTCACATGGAAGTAAACTCTGCTTGCCCCAGTCACTCTGTGGTGATATTGCCTTTGGATGCGTAGCATGAATAACTGGCTCATTCAACATTTCTTCCCCACCACTTCCTTTCTTCATCCTCATGAGGATCATTTTCCCTCTTGTTGCTTTTTTCCTTCCTGCCATTCATTGCTTATGAACCAGTGTGCTTCATCTCAAGCCATCTAATTCTCACACGAACACACACATCGTACCCACGTTCTTTTCTGCCTCTAAACTATACCACAAAAATTATCTTTCTCTAGACTTGTCATGAACTTAAAAGTGGCCCTAATTATAAATGATGGGCATAAGGACGCTCTAATGACATACTTCAAGCTAGGAAAAAGAGAGCCATTTAGTGTGTGGGGAAAATGAAGATATTAGACTAACAGAGCCATCACTTGCAAAGTCCTCCAAAGTCCTCAGAAGCCTCCTTCAGAATCTTTGGAAAAGTTTTTCTTCTGCCTCTCCATCTTTCTCTGATTGCACCAGTCCCTCCTCAAGTAGCATTATACAAGATAAGTAAATTCAAGTACCCATACCATTTTATCTCTGGGAAGGACTTTAGAGATATTTTATGCTGAGCAAACTAAGACTCAGAGAAGCAAAGTTACTTGCCAAAGATGACATGGCTAGCTGATGTTAGAGGATTTGTACAAGGCCTCCTTCCTCTGCACTGAGTTCTCATTCTGTGATTTCATGTTTTCTTCTTATACTTGGATGCTTAATTGTTGAGTCTGATTTAATTATACTGGCGGCTAATAGAATGCATCCATTCATTCAGTTAAGATTAACTGAGCCTCTACAATGTGCTAGACAATGTTTTAGGCATTGGAGGTTCAGAGGTGAACAGGGTAGACACAGCGCCTGCTCTTGCTGAGCTGACATACTTTTGGGAAAAACACAAAGAAAAACAACTAATCAATGCAGTGTATACCATGAAAATTGACAGATTGATAATGGGAATACTCAGTAGTACTTACTGACAGCAAGCCTCTCAAGTAAGTGAAATTTACTTGGCAGTATTTTAGCCAGATTTAGGGTTAAGGGTTGTTTGTGGGCTACTCTAAGGACAATACAAAAATGTATTCTGAGTTGCAAAGAAGAAACTTAGAATATGTTGGGACACGGTTTATTTTATAAGGTAAAAATGAAGCTCGTTTCCTGATGTATTCCCTATGAGGATTTGACCATAGGCATGACACAGAAAGAAGAGTCAATAATGTAGACCATAACCTGAAATTCTCAAGAGAATATACTGTCAACATTTCCTCAGGTGTCTATACACACAGACTAGCAACATAGCAGAATTCAAAAAGTATTTTAAAAAATCAATACATGGAGAAATTTCCATAAAATTTCAAATATGAATAGGTAAAAGAACAATGAGAGAAATATTTACCCTATCTTTTTACTAAAAAGGCAAGACTGGGCTATACACAGTGGCTCATGCCTGTAGTCCCAGCACTTTGGGAAGCCAAGGTGGGAGGATCACTTGAGCCTAGGAGTTTGAGACCAGTCTAGGAAATATAGCAAGACCCCAACACCATAATAAAATAAAATAGGCCTGGCGTGGTTGCTCATGCCTATAATCCCAACACTTTGGGAGGCCATGGTGGGTGGGTCACCTGAGGTCAGGAGTTCAATGCCAGCCTGACCAACATGGAGAAACCCCATCTCTAGTAAAAATACAAAATTAGCTGAGCTTGATGGTGCATGCCAGTAATCCCAGCTACTGGGGAGACTGAGGCAGGAGAACCGCTTGAACCCGGGAGGTGGAAGTTGCCATGAGTCGAGATCGTGCCATTGTACTCTAGCCTGTGCAACAAGAGTGAAACTCCATCATAAAATAAAATAAATAAAATAAAATAAAAATAATCCAGGTGTGGTGGTGTGCCTGTAGTCCCAGTTACTCATAGGCTGAGCAGGGAGGATTGCTTAGCACGGCAGTTAAAGGCTGCTGTGAGCTATGATCATGCCATTTCATTCCAGCTTGGAGGACAGAGCAAGATGCTGTCTCAAAAAAAGAAAGGAAGAAAGAAAAGCAAGAAAGAAAGACAGAAAGCAAGCAAGCAAGAAAGAGAGAAAGAAAGAAAGGAAGGAAGGGAGGGAGGGAAGGAGAGAAGGAAGGAAGGAAGGAAGGAAGGAAGGAAGGAAGGAAGGAAGGAAGGAAGGAAGGAAGGAAGGAAGGAAGGAAGGGGAAAAAACAATTGTTTACAGTGGACTATTTTCAGTTCATTGCAAGTATATAGAAATACAAGTTATTTTTGTATATTAATTTGTATCCCACAAACTTGCTGAACTTGCTGATTAATTCTAGTGGTTTTTTAGTGAATTCCTTAGGATTTCACTAAATTCCTTAGGCAGTGCCAGTGCAATATTGAATAGAAGAGGTGCAAGCAGGTATCTTTGTATTATTCCTGATCTTAGAGAGAAAACACGTAGTCTTTCACTATAAGTATGTTAGTAGGTGTGAGTTTTTGTAGTTCCTCTTTATCAGGGTGAGAAAATTATCTTCTATACATACATTGTTGAATGTTCCTATTATAAAGGAATGTTGAATTTTGTCAAGTCCTTTTTCTGTATCTATAGAGATGATCATATGGTTTTATGTTTTATTCTATTGAGATGATATATTAATTGATTTTCAAATATTAAACTAACCATGCATTCCTGGGATAAATCGTACTTGATCATGTTATATACTTATTTTTGCATATTGCTGGCTTAGGTATGCTGGTATTTTGTTGAGAATATTTTACATCTATATTCATAAACATTGGTTCATAGTTTTCCGCTGATGTCTTTGTCTGATTTTGGTGTCAAGTTAATATTGACCTTATTGAATGACTTGAAGGTTTTTTTTTTTTTTTTTTTTTGGAAAAGTTGTGAAGAATTGATATTAATTCTCTGAGCATTTGGTAGACTTCAGCAGTTAAGCAATCTCTACCTGGACTTTTTTTGTGGGTAACTATGATTACTAATTTAATCTTTTCACTTGTTATAATCTCTTCAGATTGTCTATTTCTTCTAAAGTCAGATTCAATAGTTTATATTTTCTAGGAATTTATCAATTTCACCTGTCATCTAATTTATTGGCATAATATTTTTCAGAGCATTTTATAATCCTTTTTATTTCTGTAATGTTGGCAATAAAGTTATCACTTTTATTGCTGATTCTAGTAATTTTAACCTTCACTCACGTTTTCTTGGTCAGACTAGCTCAACGTTTTTCTATTTTGTTGATCTTTTCAAAGAACCAGCTTTTTGTTTTATTTACTTTATTGTTTTTCCATCATCTGTTTCATTAATGCCCACTCTTATCTTTATAATTTTCTTTCTTTTGCTTGCTTTGGGTTTAGTGTTCCCTTTTTTCCCACCTATGTCTTAAGGTGGGAGGATAGGTTATTGATTTGAGATCTTCTTTCTTGATATGGGCATTTATAAATATAAGTTTCCCTCTAGGCATGACTTTAGCTGCATCCCATAAATTTTGATATGTTATCTCTTCATTTTATAACCACTTTATCTCCAAGTGTTTTCCAGTTTTCCTTTTGATTTCTTTTTTGACCCATTTATTAATTTCTACATTTTAATTTTTTTCCCAGATTGCTGTTTTCCTTCCTTCCTTCCTTCCTTCCTTCCTTCCTTCCTTCCTTCCTTCCTTTTTTTTTTTATATGGCACGATCTCAACTCACTGCAACCTCTGCCTCCCAGGTTCAAGTGATTCTCCTGCCTCAGCCTCCCGAGTAGCTGGGATTACAGGAACCTGCCACCTCGCCCAGCTAAGTTTTGTATTTTTAGTAGAGACGGAGTTTCACCACATTGGCCAGTCTGGTCTTGAACTCCTGATCTCAGGTGATCTGCTCGCCTCAGCCTCCTAAAGTGCTGGGATTACAGGTGTGAGCCACCGCGCCCTGCCGCTGTTGTTGATTTCTAATTTCATTCCACTGTAGTCAAATAATATATTTTCTATTATATCTATCATTTAAAATTTATTGAGGTTTGTATGGTCTAGTGTATGGTCTAGTATATCCTGGAAAATATTCTATGTGTACTGAAGAAAGTGTATATTCTGCTTTCGTTGGAAGTGTTCTATCAGTGTCTGCTTGTAGTTAGTTTATAGTGTTGTTTGAGTCTGTATTTTCTTATTGATCTCTGTCTAGTTTTTCTGTTCAGTATTTAAAGTGGAGTATTGAAATTTTCAACCATTGTTGAAATGTCTGTTTCTCCCTTTATTTCTGCAATTTTTTACTTCACGTATTTTGGTGCTCTGTTACTAGGTGCATATGTGTTTATAATTATTTTGTATTTCTGATGTATCAACTCTTTTGTCACTGAAAAAGGTCTCTTTTTTTCTCTAATAATATTTTTTACCATCTGTCTTGTCTGATATTAGTATAGTCACTTCAGCTTTATTATGGTTGATGTTTGCATAATGTCCTTTTTCATCCTTTTGCTTTCAACCTATTTGTGTATTTGATTCTAAACTGTTTCCTGTGAACAATATATAGTTAAAATACTTTTTAAAATCCAATCTGACAATCTCTTCCCTTTGAATGGATTGTTTTATCTATTTACATTGATATGGTTGGATTTACATCTGCCATTTTACTTTTTGTTTTATGTGGGTTTTTTGTACTAAGTGAATATTTTTTAATGTAGCATATAAATTTCTTTAATGATTTGTTTTACCTTGCAACCTCCGCCTCCCAGGTTCAAGCAATTCTCGTACCTCGGCCTCCAGAGTAGCTGGAATTACAGGTGCACAACACCATGCCCAGCTGATTTTTGTGTTTTTAGTGGAGATGGGGTTTTACCATGTTGGCCAGGCTGGTCTCCAACTCCTGACCTTAAGTGATCCTCCCACCTTAGCCTCCCAATGTGCTGGGATTACAGGCATGAGCCACCACACCCAGCCTGTTTTACCTTGTTCAAAGTTATTTTTTAGTGGTTGCTCTAGGACTTAACATATATTATCTTATCAGAATCAGCTTCAGGTTCATACTAACAATTTCAGTGAGATACAGATGTTACTCCTATCTAGCTCTATTCCCCGTTCTCCCTTTTTGTGGCATTATTTTTATACATATTACATCTATACATTGTAATAATTATTACTTTATATAACTTTATCTTTTAAAGAAGATAAGGTAGGAAAACTATTGAATATTTATAGCTTTTGTTATATTAACCTTCTTATTTATCATTTCTGGCTCTCTTAATTTGTTCTTGTGGATGGAAGTTATCATCTGAAGTAATTTACTTAGCTCCGTGACCTTAATGGCAACCTTCAGGAAAGTTGTAGAACATAAAATGTACAATATATGAGCACTTAGAAAATAAACTAACATTTGTGGAACATCATTTACATTATAGATTGTACTAGGGGCTTTATACAGTCATGCTGCATAGCAACATTTTGGTCAAGGACAGACCACATACACAGTGGTGATCCCATAAGGTTATAATGAAGCTGAAAAATTTATTTCACCTAGTGACACTGTAGCTGTTGTAATGTCATAGTTCAATGTATTACTTACATGTTTGTAGTGATGCTGGTGTAAACAGATCAGATCTACTGTGTTTCCAGTCATATCAAAGTATAGCACATACAATTATGTATAGTACATAGTACTTGATAATGATAATGACTATGTTACTGGTTTATGTATTTTCTATACTATACTTTTTAATCATTATTTTAGAGTATACTCCTTCTACTTGTATATAAAAAAGTTAACTGTAAAGCAACCTCAGGGTGGTCCTTCCAGAAGAAGGCGTTGTTATAGGAGATGACAGCTCCATGCATGTTATTCCAAAGACCTTCTAGTGGGACAAAATGTGGACGGTGAAGACAGAGATTTTGATGATCCTGACCTTATGTAGGCCTAGGCTAATATGTGTGTTTGTGTCTTCATTTTTAACAAAAAACTTCAAAAAGTTAAAAAAGTTTTTTTTTTTTTAAAAAAAAGCTTATAGAAAAAAGATATAAAGAAAGATAATATTTATGTATAGTTGTACAATGTGTTTTAAGATAAATGTTATTACGAGTCAAAAAGTTCAAAAAATTAAAAGTTTATAAAGTAAAAAGTTATAGTAAGCTAGAGTTAATTATTGAAGACATATATTTTAAAAATAAATTTAGTGTAGACTAAGTATACAGTGTTTATAAATTCAGCAGCAGTGTCCAGTGATGTCCTAGACCTTCACATCCATTCACAGACTCACCCAACTTCGAGTCCTGCAAGATCCATTCATGGTAAATGCCCTATACAGTTATATCATTTTTTATCTTTCATACTGTATTTTTACTGTACCTTTTCTGTTTAGATACACAAATATTTGCCATTGTGTTATAACTGCTTACAGTATTCAGTACAGTAATATTCTGTGTAGGTTTATGGCCTAGGAGCAAAAGGCTGCACCATATAAGCTAGGTATATAGTAGACTACACCATCTAGGTTTATGTAAGTACACTCTGTGATGTTCACACCATGACAAAATCCCCTCACGATGCATTTCTTAGAATTCATCCCCATTGTTAAGTGATGCATGTCTGCATATGTTTAGCATGTAATCCTCAAAGTACTTCTAAATGGCTAACTTTAACTTCTGCTAGTTAGCCATTTTAAAATATGAGGAAACTAAAGCTTTAAGAGTTCATGCAGCTCTTTTCTGATCATCTGTACTATTACACTTTACCAAATATGTTTTAATTTCTCTCACTTCTGTGAACCAGCATGTGCTGATTCTTCCATCTGGAACTTGCTTCGCTGCTGCCGTCAAACTCCTGTTGTCCTTCAGAATGGAGCTCAACTGCCACTCCCTGGAGAAGCATTCCTTGATCTTTCAGTCCATGTGGAAAATTGTTAATTGTCTATAATATTTAGGTCAAGAGAAATATGGAAAGTAAAACTGCATTCAGAGTAGGTGCTCAATAAAAATTTGTGGAACCAATGGCACGTATCATATATTTAAAGTGTTGGCTCAACTGTGGAGTTGTTGAGACTCTCTGGGTTGGAAGTGATAGAAATGGAACTCAAACTTGCTTAAGCGAAAAAGGAGAGATTGTTGGATCTTAAACTCAAAAGGTGAGGGGTAGCTGGCTTTGTATGGCCACATTTTGGTTCTCAAATGATATATAGTTAGTTCAACCTACCTGGAGGCAGATTTCCGCTCGATATAATGATGAATTATTTTTAACCATTAGAGAGTCTTACCAATGAGAAGTATGTGATTATAATAGCAATAGTTTTATTTTTGTTTTAGTTTGAAGTCCCCCAGAAGCTAACCCTGAGATGAGGATTTGGGTGTCTCTTCTATCCATGGGTTCACTTTCCACAGCTTCAGTTACCAGGTTAACTGTGGTCCATAAATATTGAGGAGAAAATTCCAGAAATAAACAATCCCCAATTTTAAATCTCACACTGTCCTGTAATGTAAATGAGCCCTCAGTCCAGCATATCCACACTGTACACACTACCTCCCCTTAGTCACTTAGGAGTCAGCTTGGTTATCAGATTGACTTTCTCAGTATTGCAGTGTTTGTACTCAAGTTACCCTTATTTTACTTACTAATGGCCCCAAAGCACAAGAGTTGTGATGATGGCATATTGTTATAATTGTTTTATTTTATTAGAGGTAATTGTTTAATCTCTTATTGTGCCTAATTATAGATATGTCTGTATAGGAAAAAATACAGTATATATAGTGTTTGGTACTATTTGCAGTTTCAGGCATCCACTGGGGGTCTCAGAACTTATCTCCATAAGGAGGACTACTGTAGTTTAGGAGGTAAAGAGGGATCATGGGGAGAAGCATGAAGAAGAGTGACAGAGAAGCAACACAGGCAAGAAAGGACACTTCACAAGCCAGCCATCGGTGTGGAGGACTGGTGCTTAGTCCCAGTGGAGAACCTTTGGGAACAGTGTAAACCATACAGCTCAAAGCCATCCCACTCAGGCGTCGAGGGAGCAGGGTCTTTACCTACTGGCCCTTATAGTTAGTTGCCAAGGGCTGCTCCCGGGGAGCATTTGTTCCCCGGCATTTCAGGCCTGCCTTCTTGGTGGGAAAGCAGGCTGCAGCAGGAGGAGTAAGGTAAGGAAATGCAGATGCTGGTGGTTGGGAGTTGGGTTGGAGTGCACTCAAATGGTAGGGGTGAGGAGATCTAGCTGAGGGGAGACACTGACAGCATCTACTGTGTATTTGTTGTGCACTTTATGATGTGCCAGGTGCTTGGCACACATTATCGTTTGTTTCTCAGTGCAACCCAATCAAGTAAATATTATTTTACTCATGTTATACATGAAGAAACCAAGGCTCCCAGAAGATACATAACTTATGGTGCAGCTAAAATGAGGCAAGGTTCAAGGTCAAACCCAAGTTTGCCTCATTCTATATTACATAATTATTCTATAATGTCATTGTTATAGTCAGGGTTCTCCAGAGAGACACACTGATAGGATATATACAGAGATAATATGAAAAGGAATCTGTGATGTTCCCTTTCCTGTGTCCAGGTGTTCTCATTGTTCAATTCCCACCTATGAGTGAGTACGTGAGGTGTATGGTTTTTTTGTCCTTGCGATAGTTTGCTGAGAATGGTTTCCATCTTCATCCATGTCCCTACAATGGACAGGAACTCATCCTTTTTTATGGCTGCATAGTATTCCATGGTGTATATGTGCCACATTTTCTTAATCCGGTCTGTCACTGATGGACATTTGGGTTGATTCCAAGTCTTTGCTATCATGAATAGTGCCACAATAAACATATGTGTGCATGTGTCTTTATAGCAGCATGACTTATTGGGTATATCCCCAGTAATGGGATGGCTGGGTCAAATGGTATTTCTAGTTCTAGATCCTTGAGGAATCGTCACACCATTTTCCACAATGGTTGAACTAGTTTACAGTCCCACCAACAGTGTAAAAGTGTTCCTATTTCTCCACATCCTCTCCAGCACCTGTTGTTTCCTGACTTTTTAATGATCGCCATTCTAACTGGTGTGAGATGGTATCTCATTGTGGTTTTGATTTGCATTTCTCTGATGGCCAGTGATGATGAGCATTTTTTTTTTTCTTTTACACACTGGGACCTGTCATGGGGTGTAGGGAGGGGGAAGGGATAGCATTAGGAGATACACCTAATGTAAATGACGAGTTAATGGGTGCAGCACACCAACATGGCACATGTATACATATGTAACAAACCTGCATGCTGTGCACATGTACCCTAGAACATAAACTATAATAATTAAAAAAAAAAGAAAAGAAAAGGAATCTGTTATGGGAATTGACTCACCTGATTACAGAGGCTGAGAAATCCCATGATAGACTGTCTGCAAACTGGAAAACCAGAACAGCTGGTACAGGGGTTCGGTCCAGACTGAAGACCTCAATCAGGGAAGTTGATGGTGTAACTCTTAATGAGATATTGAAGAGCGTGGGGTTGGGGGCTGTGGTGGGGTGGTGTGAATCCTTGAGTGCAAAGGCCAGACAGCCTGGAGTTGTGATGCCCAAGGGCAAGGGTAAAAAGGGCATCCTTTCTCCAAGAGAGAGAAAGAATTCACCCTTCTCCTGCTTTTTTGTACTGTCTGGGTCCCCAGATGATTGGATGGTACCTGCCCACATTGAGGATGGCTCTTTCCCATTAAGTCCACCGACTCACAAGCCAATCTCTGGAAACACCCTCACAGACACACCTGGAGCTGTCCAATCATTCTAGTCAAAAGCAAAACCACCTGGGCTTCCCTTTCAGCGGAAGAGGGAAAGGCTCAGTGCCTGCTGAAACACTGAGAATAATGAACACCTCACCAGCTATCCGTGTATCCCCTAATCCATTCAGGTTGACACCACAAATCAACCATCACTGCCACCCTTGCTGCCTCTTAAGCTGCTGATACTAAGCTGAGAGTACATAACAAACCTGCAGGAGTGTTCTAGAGGGTTTGGGGTTTGGGGATATGAATTCAACCCCGCCCCTGCCCCCTCCCTGCCCCGCCAACCACCAACATTAAGCAGCCACAAGAGTGGCATGAAGGCAGAATGTGGGCAGAAGCTGGGGAGACAAACTTCGTCCTTTGCTGAAGTACCAGAGAGGGTGGCAGAAAGAAGTGTGGCCATGTTTGTGAGCTGATTATAGGTTTCAGATCCTGGGATCCGGGTCTAGCCCATGCTGAAGTCCGAGGGAGTGGGTGGATGGGCAGAAAGAACACTTGAGGGGCTGTAGGCAGGTGAAATGTAGTTTTATTCAGCAGCTTTCTCATCAACAGTTTTCTCACTAGCAGCTTACTCTCACATTGTTTACCCTGTCTCGGCTGCTTGAGCCGGCCAACCCCACTCACAGCTGCGCGGCCGGCTCTCCCCTGCCTTCAGGATCAGCAGCTTAACTCTTTCTCTCTCTGGGCATGAGCAAGCCGAGCTGTGCCCTGTTTCCCTCCTGTCCATCTGCAAGGTGCACAGCTTTGGTTCTCTCTCTTACTCTGGGCGTCAGCACACCCGTCGTGTTAAGCCATGTTGAGCCGGGCCAAGCCCCCAAAGCCACACACACAGTGTCAGCAGGACAGTTATACCTTTTACAGACAATAGTGATACAGGGCCAAGGGATGGCCTTCCCATGTTATGGCAACATGGCTGTGGTAACAAGTGGAGTTATATGCCTGTGCTCTAAACTCGGTAAGTCACGCAGGATGTCAGCATCCTACCTCGGCCTATCCTTGATCAAAGCACAGCCATGTTCCTTGCAAAACGTATGTACGCCTGCTTTAGGGCTGTTGGACGCCAGGTCCCAGAGGAACTTTTTTCTGAGATTGTGCTTATGGAGCCCGAGAAGGACAAGGAGGAAAGTCTGGGCTTTAGCAAGACAGGAGTGAAGGAGCAATCCCCATGGAGAAGGGCTAAGTCCCAGAGGCCGCTTATGGAATGGGGTGGAACATCGTGCCTGCCTAGCTTATCAAGGCCGCAAATGAGAAGGGATAGCTATTGTCAAGGGACCACGTTTCTAGGTTTCCCTGGACACACATTCTTGGCAACAGTTTGTTGGGCATAAAGAAGACCAGCTTCAGACAGACCTACGCTTCCATCTGAGCTTGGTTGTTTACAGCTGCACTAGGTTGAAAACATCTGCCTTGGAACCTGCGGATATGACCTTATTTGGAACTAGGGTCCTTACAGGTGCATCAAATTAAGATGAGGTCATACAGGATTAGGGTGTGCCCTGATCCAATGACCGGTGTCCTTAGAAACGAGGGAAACTGGGACACAGAGATGGTGCTGGGGTAGGGGGCTGACCGTGTGAAGACAGAGGCAGAGGTTGGAGTTATGCCGCTAGAACCAGGATACACCCAGGATTGCTAGCAACCGTGGACAGTTAGAAGGGACAAGGAAGGATTCTTCCCTGGATGCTTCAGAGAGGATGGCCCTGCTGACACCTTGATTTTAGACTTGTAGCCTCCAGAACTGTGAGAATAAATTTGAATTGTTTTCAGTAGCCCAGTTTGTGGTACTGTTTTTTGGTTTTTTTTTCCTGATTGAAACAAATATACTACGTGATGAAAATTTCTCTGAGCCTCAGTTTCTTCCTGTTCAAACTAGAGATAAAAGTGGACGCTGGTAATAGGGTTCTCTAAAGCCCCTGGTTCAATAAACGTGAGTTCTCTTCAAGGAGATGCAGAGGGAAGGGGTGCCTCACAGTGAGCCTGCCCACAACCCTGTGCTACTCTCAGGGCTGTGTGAACAGCCAGCAGCTCCTGAGAAAATTAGCCGTGGTCTGCTGATGTGAACATTTTTCTCTTTTCACTGCTGTGGCTCCCTTCTGGCTCTTTCTTTCCAGAGAAAGCTGTCTGGGGTCCCAAATTGCTCCTGGAAGCCAGACCGGTTTTAGCTGGTGCTAAATGGATTGCTGCCCATAGGAGTGCTGCTGTCTGATGTCAGAGACGGCTGGGCACTAATTAAGGGGTTACTGTGTTTACAGGAAGAGGGGGAAATGAATGTGAAGACTGCAGTGCTTCACTGCTGTTTTAATAGGGCAGAGGCCAACTATGACGCCTTTTATCTGAGAGGGTGGCAGTTCGGGCTGCTCAGAGCCACTCAGGTCCCTCAGGTGGCTGCGGCAAGCAAGGCCTGAGGCCCAAGAGCGGTGGTCTCTCACTTGCTCTGTTCCCTCAGCCCCTTGTCTTTTCTCCACTTACACTTTGTTACAGGAGGAGGAAAAATGAAGTGAGGGAAAGTCGGGCTAGTTAAATAGATACATTTATAAAGAAGCCACGTTTCCAATCTTTAGCCTGGCTGCTCCTGATCCCCTGCAATCCTGCTGTTGGTATTTGGAACTGATAAATCAGTTTTTCTAAACAGGTCCTAAGAGGCTGTTTGGATTTTGGAGGGACAGGAAATTAAAGAGCCATGGGGGTGAGGCGGGGTGGGCTATCAGCCTGCTCTCCCACACTGTCCCCTTGCCAGACAGTGGCTGTGATAGGAGAAAGCGAATGAAGGGGCAGAGGAGAAAGCTTGAGCAGATATTTGGCATTCACATCATCGCCAAAGATGCAGGCCGGCCCCATCCAGGACTGACAACTGTGACACAGGAACTGATTGGCCAGAGTTCCTAGTTTAAAGTTGGCTGCAAATCAGAATCTCATTTCTTTCTGCCAGACTCTCAGCGAGGAGCTTAATTAGCTAGAAGGGTCAAAAGGACTGAACTTCCACACTGTAATCCTGGCCTACAGTTCCTAACTCTGGAGGTCTTTGGGGTACTCCAGCCCTGGATATCTAACAAAAAGCTTCAGGTTCAAAGAGACATGGGACAAGGAGGACTGGGAGGCATACTGGGGTGTGGGAGGTGGCACCCCCAGGGAAAAGCAGCTGCCGGCAGGACACAGTCCTTGTAAAGGGCTCTGACTAGAAAAGAAACCTGGCGGCCTGTTTACATTCAGCTCGAATCAAACTAAAAAATTAATTGCAGCAAGGTTTCCAAAAATGTTTCTCCTTTTTTCCATGAAGGAGGACTGAAAGCTCAGCAAGAATTAAAATGGTATCTCTTATAGCTACCACTTATTAAGTGCTCTTCACACCTGCAAGTCTGCATACATTTTGTGTATTCCTTACAAGAATCCTGCAATGTATATGTGATTATTCCTACTGGACAGGTGAGGAAACTGAGCTCAAAGATGGTAATTAAGGTGCTCGAGTGCACACAATAAGTACGTGGAAGAGTGTGGAATCAAATGTAATCTTTTTCTGTGACCCCTATGCTTTCTGCTCTCTCAGTGTTCTAGTTATCTATTGCTGCATATAAAGCCACCCCCAAAGTCCGTGGAGTAAGTCAACAACCATTTTATTATGTTCATGCTTCTGTCGGGAAGGATTTAGGCAGTGCACTCATCTCTGCTTCACAGTGACTGGAGCCTTAGCTGGGGTGACCCCAAGAATTAGAGATAGCTAGGTCAACTAGGGCTGTCTGTCAAGGGCTTCAGTTATAACTTTCTGCTGGGTTCCTGCATTTTTCCTCACGTTGCACTACTGATGTCCAGAATGGTCTCCTCACATATCAGGTGCTTGGATTTAAATGGCTGGAACAGCATCTCTTTCTCTGTCTACCAAGCCTTTCCACATGGCTAGCTTGGGCTTCCACATATCATGAGGGTCTTAGGATAGTCAGACTTTTTACATGGTGACTTACTTTCCCCAGACCAACAAAAAGAGAAATTAGAAGCTGCCAGTTTCTTAAGTACTGACACCAGCAACAGGCACAGTATCACTTTTGCTATATGACATTGAACAAATGAGCCAGAGATCCTGTCAGTCACAGCTTGTCAGACTCACAGCCACAGAGGCTGTCAGATTCCCTTAGATGCATTGTGAACATCACCTCTACTCTTTACCAGGCACCCTGCAATGAAGGAGCTTTTCACTCAAATTACAGTGTTTTGCCGATAATGATAATGACTCAATTTTGTCTCGCTTTTTAGATTTACAAAGAGCTTCCGGCTATTTCTCTGATTTGAGCTTCACAATAGGTCTTTAAGACAAGCAGAACAGATTGTACTACCCTCACTTTAAGGGAACCAAGTTTCAAACAGCAAAAAGGCCCACCAGGTTATATAGAGGGTAAACTCCCAGCCCACCTGACTCCATGAAACTTGGCCAGCTGCAGTTAAGAGCTCTCTGTCGTACGCCTGCACTGCTAATATGCTCTAATTTGCTATATATGATTATTCTGCAGCTTTTAAGAAAATACATTTCCAGAGGACTTTCAAATTAATACTCTGTTAATAAAACATAGGTCTAGAAATAACTTTATTTCACTGATTTTAATGATGAAGAAAGACGTGTTTTACTTCTACTGAAGTTAAACATCTATTTTTTTTTATTGAAGTAAAATTCACACATAACATAAAATTAACCATGTTAAAGTGTACATTTTGGTGGCATTTAGTACATTCACAGTGCTGTGCAACCATCCTCTCCATCTAGTTCCAAAACATTTTCATCACCCCAAAGGCCCTGTGTTTTGTAACACAAAATTTATATAATGTTCACCTTCTACTTAGAACAAAACACTTTGTAGATAATTATTAATGTTTGGTTCTATTAAAATGAAATAAGCTCAGTCTTTGGCCTCAGGCTAACTTGGATTTAAATCACAGCTCTTTAGTTTTCTAACCATGTGACTTTCAGCAAGGTATTTAGCTAAGCCTGGTTTCTCATTCCTCATACAAAGAAATAATGATGTCTATTTAGATGGGAAATTGTGGGGACCAGTGAGATAATGGACTTCAAGCACCTCTTACAGTGCCTGGTTCTTAGTGTTTGCCTAAATGAAGGTAGTTGTTATTCATAGTATTAATGACCGGAAATGTGTTATAGGACCTTTGGAAAACCATCATAGCTCTCTGGGACTCAGATCCCTAAGTGGAAACTGAAAGTATGGCCCTAAACAACTTCTAAGCTCTGATATTTAAGATGATGAAATATCTTGCAGGTTTATTCTCCATTCCAATGTTTAAAAAGCCTCCTGCCAATTTCCTGTTTTCCCCACCCCTGACACACACACACACACACACACACACACCCCCCACATATACACAAAAATCCTATTTCTCATCCTGATTCTGATGACTTTATTTTTAACAGCTTCATTGAAGTATACTTAACAGCAACACAAACTGCATATATTTTACATATTTGACATGTATAAACCTATAAAACCATCACTATAATTTTGATAATGAGGATCTTGCTATCCCCGCAGGTTTCTTGTGACCCCTTTGTAATAGTCTCTCCCATCTCTCCATGCTTCTTAATTAATAGATGGTGTGATGTCCTCATATTTGTCATTTTTGTTATCCAACATTTGCAGAGACATGGGTTCCATAGGGCATGACTATGTATATTTTGCTTATTATTGTATTCCTAGCAACCAGTACAATACGAGAAAACAGAGGATGCTCAACAAATATTTGTTAAATGAATGAATAGCCCCTCTGTTCCTTTACTTGTGATGCAGTGATACTTTAGCTTTTTTCTCTGTCTGCTATGGTAATCAATGCCAAGACAAGTGGGAGCTCTAGGGGCTGGCATGGTTGGGAAAGTTTCACAAAGGGAGAAAATTGTTTTGAGACTCTGGTGATGAAAGAGGTTTGTTGAGGAAGGCATTGCTAATGGCTTGAGCACAGGCCAGGAAGCAATCTGGGAAAGGTGCAAAAGTAAGGATTGGATCGGAGGTAATGCAGTGACTGACATAGCTGACAAGTGGCAAGGATTAAACCCCTGGAGGTGAGGGAAACTGAAGCCTTTCTGAAATAGGAAAACAAAAATAAAAGCAAAGCAAGAGCTGCTGGTACCTTGGCTGGGAGTCATAAAATATTAGAACTGGCATGGAGATTCAAGATTAGACAAATACCCTTATAATGCAAATGAAAAAGATGAAGTCCAGAGAAGTGAAATGAATTTCTTCAGGTCTCATAGTAGACTAGTGGGAGAATCAGGAAGAATCCAGTTTCTTATCGTCCACTGGGCTTCATTCATTCATCTTTTAATGCTTACTTATTTAATTACCTGATTGAATTCTGACAATATGCAAGTACTATACTAGGCACTGGGATTACAGAGATCAAACATAGTTTCTAGGCTGGGCATGGTGGCTCATGCCTGTAATCCCAGCACTTCAGGAAGCCGAGGCAGGCGGATCACTTGAGGTCAGAAGTTCAAGACTAGCCTAGCCAACATGGTAAAACTCCAGCTCTACTAAAAATACAAAAGTTAGCCAGACTTGGCGGCGCACACCTGTAATCCTAGCTACTTGGGAGGCTGGGGCAGGAGATTCGCTTGAACTTGGGAGGTGGAGGTTGCAGTGAGCTGAGATCATGCCACTGCACTCCAGCCTGGGCAACAGAGTGAGACTCCATCTCAAAAACAACAACAACAACAAAACTATATATAATTCCTTTGAATGAGCTCATGATGTAGTGACAAAAGGGGTTAATTATACACTGTTTAAAATACAATGGAATTGATAATCATAGGTAGGGCTCAATGTTTTCTTGAGGGATCATGGATTCACCAAGAAGGTCTTCTCAGGGAGGGATGTCTGAACTGTGTTGCAGGTGAATAGGAAAGAACAACAAGTAGTAAAGAGATAACATTCAGAGCATTAGAAATAGCACATGCCAAGAAACCCAAAATACATTGGGGAACTTCTACTGATTCAAGATGATAGAGGGTGGCTGGGGGTGGTGTCTCAAGCATGTAATATCAGCACTTTGGGAAGGCAGATCATCTGAGGTCAGGAGTTTGAGACCAGCCTGGCCAACCTGGTGAAAACCTGTCTCTACTAAAATACAAAAAAAAAAAAAAAAAAAAAAGCTGGGTGTGTTGGTGGACACCTGTAAATCCCAACTACTCAAGAGGCTGAGGCAGGAGAATCACTGGAACCCAGCAGGCAGAGGCTGCAGTGAGCTGGGATTGCCTCATTGCACTCCAGCCTGGGGGTTGCAGTGGGCCGAGATCCTGCCATTGCACTCCAACCTGGGTGACAGAGTGAGACTCTGTCTCAAAAAAAAAAAAAGATGATGATGGAGGGGAGGCTGAGTACAGTCTAGCCATGAAGGGCCCTATACATTAAGGAGTTTGACCTTTTTTCTTAAAGCCATGGAAAATCTTTGAAGGATTTTGCTTGAGGGCTGTGATGGGATTGGCCTTTAAGGAAGGTCATTGGTTCAGGAGTGTGAGGAGTGGAGGCAGTCATGCTGGAAGTTGGGGGAGGGAGGTGGTGGAATCATACCTCCGTGGAATGATCTTTCTGAAATGCATATCTGACCAGTCACTTCCCTGCTTAAATTTTCCAGCAGTTCCCTGTTCTCTATAAAAGCCAGTCCAATCTGGGGCTTGACCCACAAGCCATTTCATAATCCTAGCCTCACCGACTTTTCTAGAATGTTCTACTTCTTCTTACCCATGGCCTCCTTCCCTATGCCCCCTTATCCTAAGACCTAGCTCTACTGCTGTTTACTAGTCTACTAAAGTACCAAGATTTTTTACTCTTCTATGCCTTTGCACTTGCTCTTTCCTCTTTCTAGAATGATCACATCTGTGTTTTCTGCTGGCAGACCTTTCTTATTCCCTTCTCCAAGGCTCCATTCAAGTGTCTTCTCTCCTGAGAAGCCCCTTCTGACTGCCTGAGGAAGATTTCACCACTGTTTTAGGTAATGCTCCCATTTAATCTAGTTTCTGTCTTAGTAAAAAGCTTTTGCAATGCTAAGTGTACATGTCAACTTATTAGACTGGAAACTTCTTGAGGTCAAGGATATTTTCATCTCTGGAATCCCCAAGCTTCCTGGGCTTTACCCCCAGGCCAGTGAATGGGACTCTGGGGTACCTAGGAATCTGAATTTTTAACAAGTGCCCTCAAATGATTGAAGGCAGGGACGAGGGCCTGATGGGTATTATAGGAGGACACCCATATAACACCCTGACTCTCCCTGCCCCATCTGAATTCTGCCCCTCCAAAATTCATATGTTGAAATGTCAACCCCTGAGTACCCCAGCATTTGACTATATTTGGAGATAGGACGTTTCAAGAGGTGATTAAGTTAAAATGAAGTCTTCAGGGTGGGCTCCAATTCATCCTGACAGATGTTCTTATAAGAGAAAATTTGGACACACACAAAGAGACACCAGAGTTGCACCCATAAATGAAAGACCATATGAGGACACAGTGAGAAGGCAGCCATGTGAAAGCCGAGGAGAGAGGCCACAGAAAGAACCAACCCTGCCAACAACTTGATCTTGGATTTTCCAGCCTCCAGAACTATAGGAAAAGAAATTGCAGTTGTTTGAGGCACCCAGTCTGTGGTACTTTATCATAGCAGACCTAGCAAACTAATACACCATTGCAGCTCTGCCCCACAGGCTGGAATGCTTGGGATTTGGTCTGTATCCGCTCAAGGCAGTCATTTTCTGATACACAGTGGGAGTTATTAGTTTTCCCAAGATGTGCTGCTTATAAAGGAATTCATTTTGAGAGACATATCTAGGACTGCTGGGCTGCACAGAGAGTGAGGGTACTTTAGCCATCCAGTCATGCATTTTCTCCTCCTCCCCAGCTACACTCAGAGGATATAAAAAAACCATCTGGCGGATGAGGGCCCTGGCGGTTACCATGGTGAGGCAGAGCAGAGCCGGGGAGACTAGGGTATGTATCGCTGTCCCTGACACTTGAGCCCAGTGAAATGTCAGCCTGGCTTGTGTTCATTTTGGATAATATTTTTATCTGACTTTTTTTTCCCCCCAGCTAAGTTATTTAAAAGACTTGTGTAGGTCCAATTCTGATCACTGGATGTTTTCACCTACAGAAAAAGCTCTTTGAGAATAAGGACTGAGTGCCTTCCTCTTTTATTCCCTCTTTCTGGTGTCTTGTCTTTCCTCCCCCATCCCCCACATTCCCTGCAGAATTTAAACCAGTGTCTATCACTGAGTTGATATTCAAGAAGTATTTGATGGGTTGAGTTGAATTAATTAACCTTTGGAGAAACTCTTGTTTTCATGTTTGCTTCGATTTTTAAAGCTACTGACAATTACCTTCACTGGGAGTGTCTAGTTAATTCAAGTGGCAAGTTCCAGTATTTGTTATATAGCTGCCATCAGGGTTGAGACCTGTGAGCAGGGTGCAGGGGTGCCAGGAATTTAGTACGAGACAAAACCTGAGTGCAAGGGCTCTATACTCAGTTGGACTTGGGTTTGAATCCTGGGTCTGTTGTCAACTCCTTATGTGACATGGGGACAGAGACTTCATTTCCCTGGCCTCCTTCATTGTCTTCAAAACGGGGATCCTAATCATACCCACTTCCTGGGGTGCCTGTGAGGCTTAATGGAGATAGTGTGACTAAAGCTCTGTATCTGGCACTCAATGAGTGGTCCATAAACTATAGCCATTATTGTAATACTATTAAAAGTTTTTATTTCAATTCTGCCCTTAATTCTGTGAATTTTGGTACTTGTTTCCCAATCTCTAACATTCCAGGAAATGTTCTCTCACAGTAAGGTCATGTCAGAGGGCAGGTGTGGACAGCTACAGACCTCTACCTCCTCTCAGGCCATCAGTAGGTTTCCCTCAATAATCATAGGGTGTCTGAGGCTTCTAGTGGCAGAAATGTCTGGGGAGGGCAATTGGCTGAGCATGGAGAGGTTTCCAAGGGTAGGAACCTGACAACCAGGAGAGGACCAGCTCAGACCAGCGTGGCCCAGACTCAGGAGGCTGCAGCCACCAGCAGGGCTGTGGAGGGAGGGTGGCCTCATTGGCATGCAGTACCCGGACTCTGGGAAGTATGAGCCAGTCAGGGGGTAGCCAACAGCAACGGGTGTTGTGGAGACAGCTGACTTTGCCCCACTGTGATTCTAGTCCACTTTTTCTCTCCTTCCTTTTATTCTAAATCTTAAAAAGAACTACCATATGATCCAACAGTTTCACTACTGGGTAAATAACCAAAGGAAATGAAATTAGCATATTGAAGAGATATCCGCCTCCCCATGTCTCTTGCAGCACTATTCACAATAGCCAAGATATGAAATCAACCGAAGTGTCCATCAACAGCAATCCTTATCCTGTTTTCTCTCCTTGTGTTTATTTCCACAAGAGCAAAGGCTTGATTGCAGCTTCGTGTAATTGCTTCTAAATCATAATGGATCTATTTTCCTTTTTGCCAAGATTGAACCATGGTAAATTTGTAATGATTTACTGACAAACAGAATCACAGGATTGATTGTAATTCAAGCTCTTTCATTCTTTAGCTATGTGGCCTCGAGCAAGTTACTAATTTTTGCATTGTCTGTAAGCCCTTGATTTCTACCTGCCAAACCTCTTTCTTCCAGTCTTCTGCATCTCCAAAAAAGTGCCACCATCAATCTATTTGCTCAAGTAAGAAGCCTAGGTACCATTTTGAATTCCTTTCTTCATCACTCCAACTACCATCCAATTCACTAGCAATTCTTATTGATTCCACCACTGAAATACAGGATATCTCAAAACCATATTGTTCTCCTGCCTCCACCATCACCTGGAAGAGGCCACCAGCATCTCTTGCCTTAACTTTAATAACCTCCTCACCAGTTGCTTGCTACTTTCTTTGTCCTTCCTCCACCTATGTCTATCTCAATGGCAGCCAGAGTGATCTTGTTAGAATGTGAATTAGACTATGGACTGCCTCTGCTTACAATCCTTCAACCTTTCCATTGCATTCAGAAAAAAATCCAAACTCCTTATCACAGTCTATGTATCTCTGCTGACCTTTGCAGCTTCTTTCTTGTCCGTTCCCTGCTTTGCTCTCTGCATTCCTGGTATGTGAGTTGTCTCACATTTTCCCAGATGTTTCTAGTTTCTTTTGCCTGAGTCTTTACACACACCAATTCCTCTGCCTGCATCAGTGGACCATCCACTTTTCACATTCAAGGGTCTTTCTTACACTTCAGGGCTCTGCTTAAAACTTACCTCTCAGAAAGACCTTTCCCCATTTCCACCATGCAATCCAGAGTAGGGCCTCTTCTCCTCCCCTGGCTTTTCTCTATCTTTGTGACCTCAGTTTCCCTTAGAGCACCTATCACCTATTTGTCGTCGTATTCTGTTGTTTTTTGTTTGTGCTCCCCAGTGGAATATGACCCTAATGAACTACAGACCGTGTTGAGTGCCTACTGGAATGACTGCAAATACACAGGAGGTGTCCGGTAAAACAAAAGGAAAGAAAAGAAAAGCCTCTCAGCTTCCTTTCCTCAACCTAACTAATGTAAACTTTCCCTGCCTTCCTTTGGTTGAGCTTCACCACATACCTTTAGACTTGCTCTAAGGAATACATTCCTGATAAAGAGATTCATTGAATTTCTACCATGTGTCAAGCATGGTGCTAATAAATGTGATAAATCTGGAAGGAGAAGGCATTCTAGTATAGCAGAGAGAGGAGCTTGACTTAGGAGTCTGAAAGACCCGGATACTGCTAGCTCCTCTCAACCAGCACATCATTGGTAAAGTGTTACTTTTCTTGGCCTCATCCTCTCAAAATCAAAATCCAAATCTTAGATGTCCTGCTTACACATCCTCACAGGACCATTCCCATACCCTAACATTTATCACAGTAAGTAATAATCTGCTTACCCTTCTTTATTTTCTACTAAACTCTCGCAGATCATTCATCTTGCTCACTATCTCCCTAACCCCTTTTACACATGCTGTATTGGAAGGCTTCACATTTCAGGAGCTGCCTTGAAATCTTTGAGCCTCACAGGGTCCTGGAGGCCTAACTGTGTGTTCCCCTGCTCTTGTCAGATAGGCCCCCTGCCCCGCACCCAGTAGGAAAGTTTCTTCTATCAGCCAGCTCCGTTACATTCACCTGGCCCTCAACCTAAACTAACAGGTTTCACCTCCCTACCAGCCCATGGAATTATTCAAACAACAAATTACACCCTCCCACATGAATCAGGGGCCACCTCATCCCCTTGTTACAACAACACTTGCCTCCCAAAGCCCTGCTTGTTCATTCTGTTGAGTATAACCCCTGCATGGTCCTGCAGGATATGCAGTGCCTTCTACCCCAGACTGTCAGTATATGTGACTAATGAACTGTTGTCAATCGCATCTGTCCAACGTCAGGTGTTATGTGCTTGGCTATTCTCAGAGCCTTAGGGCAACACTCCCTCTTTCACCAGCGGGGCAAAGAGGAGGCAACAAAACACTCACATCCTCACATGCCTGCACTCACATACACACAACAAGAAGTATGATAGTGATATAGGCAAAAATAATAACCCCCATAGGTTTGCAGATGAAACAGACTCCTGTTACAAAGGGCAGATTAACAAGAGAAAACCAACTAGAAGCTTATTAATATTCAATTCATATTTCATATATATGTGAGAGATACCCAGAGAATGAGTGGTTCTTGAAGAAGTGACTTTGAATTCCAGCTTAAATAGCATTTTCAAAAAACAGTACGTTTTTAGAGAAGTGACAAGACAAAGGAAAAGGACTTTGAATCTCTACAGCTGGCAACGTGTGGAAAGGTAAATAAATGGCAGATAAAGGCTGGTTAGTAAAGCTTGTTAATATAAATCCCTCTGGTATCATTTCCAGGTGGTGAAGGTCTAAAGCTGTCTTCAGTGGTTAACCTTTGCTCTCTCTGGTGGAGAGGGGGACAAGGTATCTTTTGCCTTTGTAAATCTATGTTTTGCTTTTAAGCAAGTGGAGGGAGGGCAGAGAGCTCTACCATCCTGGAGGGAGCATCTGACAGACTCCTGCCTTGGGATGACACACACTTAGCCATAGCTTTCAAAGCCCTCCTGAGCCCTCAACAGACACTGCAAATTGATCATGGTACTCCTTCCTGCTATACCTAGACTTTGCCCCAGAATCATTCTCCACTTGTTGAACGTTGTCATAAGAGATAAAGCCTATTTCTCACTTTGCCCCAAACTTCCCTGATCAGTGTCCTGTGATGAAGGAAACTCTGCGTTTTATAACTACATTTGTAGCTCTCAGCTCTGTATCCGACTCCCAGTACCAGGGCTCAGATCATCCAAGCTTCTTACTGGAGAAGAATCTCACTCTAGGAAATTTTTAATGGTTTCAATGTCGTTCGTCATAAATCTCAATTTTTCCTTACCTTAATGGCTTCTTTCACAGATTCTCAGCACTGCCATACCACCTTTCTGTTCCTCTGCTGGTTCTAAACTTCTGGGTTAGACTCACGTGGAAACAAGCAAATGTAATTGTAAATTCATAATTTTTTTTTTTTTTGACGGAGTCTGGCTCTGTCCCCTAGGTTGGAGTGCAGTGGCGCGATCTCGGCTCACTGCAAGCTCCATCTCCTGGGTTCAGGCCATTCTCCTGCCTCAGCCTCCCGAGTAGCTGGGACTACAGGCGCCTGCCACCACGCTTGGTTAATTTTTTTGTATTTTTAGTAGAGACGGGGTTTCACTGTGTTAGCCAGGATGGTCTTGATCTCCTGACCTCGTGATCCACCTGCCTTGGCCTCCCAAAGTGCTGGAATTACAGGCATGAGCCCCTGCTCCCGGCCGTAAATTCATAATTATGTGATGTGGTAGAGAGAACTCAAGGTTTACAATCAAGGTAGACTTCCCTGCCTCATCCTTGTTGAGCTGTGTGACTGCAGGCAAATCATTTGTACATCTCTATACTGTGGTTTTCTCATTCGGGAAGTGAAGACAATAATAGTATCTGTCCTCCCAACATCATGTATTGTTGCATATGTAACATTAATATATATTATTACAAAGTAGCATAAATGAACAACATTTAAAAAGTTAAACCTCCAAGGTGTTTAAAAGCAGCATGTGGGTATTTCTTGCCACTGCAAGAAAAATCTGCCACTTTTCTCCAGGGTGGCTGAATAAATATGGCAGCTTTTCCAGAGAGGCAGCCATAGTAGAGATTCCATTATGCTACTGCATATTCAATTAGAGTGTAAAATGTGAGCCCTCAGCCTGGAGGTGTTAATGAGTTGCCACTTAGAAAGACCAGGGAAGCAAATTAAGTGCATATGCATAAAGCAGTCAGAACTGCCAGCCCTCCATGCTGTCTGGAAATTGAGCTGCCCAGGCCCTTATCCTCTGTTTATCTCATCCCCTGATTTAGCAGCTGTAGTTGGTGGACGAGGTTCATGTGGATAAGACCATTGGCTTTTCTGCCTCCCCTTCCCAGAACCATCTCACTCCAGACCCTGTCTAAACTAGTGAAGCTGAACACATCCAGTACCTGGGCTCATCATCAGAGATGCAGGCGGGTTGGTCACCAACAGGGCAGGATGCCTACTTCATTGTTGCTGAAAAACATGCCTTAAAAAATTCCTAAGATTAATGATAGTTACTTTTCTCTTTTTTTTTTTTTTGAGACAGAGTCTCGCGCTGTCGCCCAGGCTGGAGTGCAGTGGCGCGATCTTGGCTCACTGCAAGCTCCGCCTCCCGGGTTCACGCCATTCTCCTGCCTCAGCCTCCCGAGTAGCTGGGACTACAGGCGCCCGCCACCTCGCCCAGCTAGTTTTTTGTATTTTTTAGTAGAGACGGGGTTTCACCGTGTTAGCCAGGATGGTCTCGATCTCCTGACCTCGTGATCTGCCCGTCTCGGCCTCCCAAAGTGCTGGGATTACAGGCTTGAGCCACCGCGCCCGGCCACTTTTCTCTTTTAAGTTATTTCTTCCTGTATGGTTTCTGTTTTCTACAAATTCCCTGTTTCATTGTTGAATAGTTTTCGTCTGCATCGTTTAGGTAGAGTCTGTCTTCAAGTATCTGCCAATCTTGGGCTGTCAGCACGTATTTAAGAGGAGGATGTTAAAAGGTCAACCAGAGACTTGAAAGAACATGAGTGGGGCTGGGGGCTTCATGGCAGAAGGGTCAGAATCAGCAACATCAGTATCTCTGTGTCTTTTCTCTTTGGCTGGTTTAGGTTACTCAAAGAAGGCTCTTCTTTGAGTCTCCCATCCCCAGCTCCATCTCTAGCCTGGAGACTGCCAGCCTTCTGAGGACCTGGTGGAAAAGGGAATGAGGAGTCCTTAGAATTCAATATGTAAATTTTCATCAAACCTTACTGTTTCCAGTATATTATCCCTGCCCTACACTCAGAATGGGGGCTAGATGGCTGCCAATCCAGAGTCCATTTGGTTCACTGTCTCCAGAGAGTCAGTTTCTGTATTCTATTTCAAGGAAAGGGGCATTCGTTAGCTTTGAAAAGCAATAGAGGGCATCCAGAAGTCTAAGTGCATTGTAAATAGATTTCCAACCAGTCGTGTGGTTTTCAGCCCCCACTTCTGTCCTGTCTTCTCACACTTTCACAGATCCCTTATACAGACAGTTATAGAGTCCTGGAGCTCTAAGGTCCGTATCAGCTTGCTTTTGGCCTCCCTCACTGCTGGCTGAGGATTCAGTGTTCTGAGGTTGCTGAGTCAGCTGCCCTCTATCCTTTTGTCTTCCAGCCTCCAACTTTTTTTTTTTTTTTTTTTTTTTTTTGCTTTTTTTCCCCCTCTCATGTTCTCATGGGTTTATACCTTTAAAAGATAATCCCTTTCAAAATCTTTTATAATGGGACTGAAGGATCAGAGGAAAGATGCATGTGTTCAATCTACCATCATTAACCAAAAAAGAGAAAATACCAACACAAAAAAAGACATAGAGCGTATGTGATGTGTGTATCTTGACAAGATGCTGCTGCCAGGGATTCAGAGCCAAAAGGAGAGCCCAGGTTTCTTATATCACCTGCTTTCCTTAATACAGTCCTGTAAAGTAGTACTATTTTCCATATTTATTAAGAAGGAACAAGTCATAATAAGAATTAGTATTATTGACTGTCTAGTATGACCAGCTGTGTGTCTTTTAGGGCTGCCCTACAAAATGCCACAGACTGAGTGGGCCTTAACAACAGAAATTTATTTTCTCACAGTTTTGGAGGTTTGAAGTCCAACATCAAGGTGTTGACAAGCTTGGTTTCTCTTGAGGCCTCTCTCCTTGGCTTGCAGAGGGCCATCTTCCACTGTGTCTTCATATGGTCTTTTCTCTGTGCACAAGTATTTCTGGTGGTTCTCCTTCTTATAAGGAGAGCAGTCATACTGGATTGGGGCCTCACCCATGTGATCTAATTTAACCTTAATTACTCCCAAAAAGACCCTAACTCCAAGTACAGTCAAATTCTGAGGTATAGGGGGTTAAAGACTCTAACATATGAATTTTGGGCAACACACAATTCAGTCCATAACAGAACTGATCTGGTCATTTTATTTCCATTTCTTCATTTATTTCTCACAATGAGCCAAGGGTTAAGTATTATTATTATTATTATTATTATTGTTATTATTATGTAGGAGGAAACTTCTGTTTAGAGAACTTAACTAACTCTTAGACTCCACAGCTAGAAAGAGATTATGTATTTTGTTTTCCATTGCTGCTGCAACAAATTACCACAGTCTTAGTGGTTTAAAATTACACAAGTGTATTCTCTTACAGTTGTGTAGTTCAGAAGTCTGAAATGGGTCTTGCTGGGCTAAAGTCAAGGGGCCAGCAGGCCGCATTCCTCTCTGAAGGCCCTCAGGAACAATCTGTCTCCTTGCCCTTTCCAGCTTCTAGAGACTGCTCGTGTTTCTTGACTCAAGGTTCCTTCCTCCATCTTCAAAGCCAATGCCAGCAGGTCAAATTCATCTCACATTGCATCACTCTGACCTTTTCTGCTTCTCTTTGTGATTATAATAATATATTGTTAATATGTTACTTATAAACTATTAATAGAACTATTAATAATATATGATATAATATTGTAATTTCAGTACTTTTGTGATTATAATAGGCCCACCAGGGTAACGCAAGGTAACTCCCTATCTTAAGGTCAGCTGCTTAGCTACCTTAATCCCCTTTTGTCGTATAACAGAATCATCTTATGTTGGTATTCAATTGTATGTTTTTCTTTCTTTCTTTCTTTTTTTTTTTTTTTTTTGAGACAGAGTCTCACTCTGTCACCAGGCTGGAGTGCAGTGGCATAATCTTGGCTCACTGCAGCCTCTGCCTCCTGGGTTCAAGTGATTCTCCTACCTCAGCCTCCTGAGTAGCTGGGACTACCAGTGCCTGCCACCATGCTCAGCTAATTTTTGTATTGTTAGTAGAGATGGGATGTCATCATGATGGCCAGGATGGCCTCAATCTCTTGACCTTGTGATCTACCTGTCTCAGCCTCCCAAAGTGTTGGGATTACAGGCATGAGCCACCGCATCTGGCCCAAATTGGATGTTTCTTAAAGTAAACATTGGGAGGGAGTTTGTCCTAATGGAAAGAGGACCAATATCAGAGTTGGGGTATCTGTGCTCTACTTTTGATATTTGTCAAGACATATTATTTTATATATATTCTGTATCTTTTTGCATTATGTACTATCTTCCTGTAGCAATGGTCCTCAACTGTGGTGATTTTGTCTCCTAGAGGACAGTTGGCAATGTTTGCAGAGATTTTTTTGTTATTACAACTGGGGGAGAAGGAAGGTGCTACGGGTATCTTGCTGGTAGAAGCCAAGGATGTTGCTCAACACACTCAGATGCACAGGATACCCTCCCACGCCCAAAGAATTATCTGACCCCAAATGCCAATAGTGAGGTTGAGAAACACTGCCCAATAATGGTGTGGAAAATTGATATTAGAGTTGCAACAGAAAAAGGCAGAAGATGAGTTAGGAAAAAAATGGCCACGGTCTAGGTGAGAGTTGATGGTGCTTTACACTAACATAGAGGCAATGGAAATAGAGAAGTAGTGAGATTTTACATCAATTTTGGAGGTACAAGTGATCTGATATTGAGAGGAATTATGTGTGGGAAGTGAGGATGGTGTCAAAGATGACTGCCAGGTTGCTATAATGACCTTCTACGTAGATGGAGATACAGTTACTCAAATGGAGACTTCCAGAGGAATAAGAGATAATACTTAAAATGGATCTTATTTTATGTAAATTCTGGTCTAAGTATACTAACCCATTTAATTCTCATAGCATCCCAGCAAGATAAGTGCTATTAACAACCCCTTTTTATAAATGAGAATGAAGAGGCACAGACAGGTCAAGTAACTTGCTCAGGATCACCAGCCAGTAGTAAGTGGGTTTTGAACTCATAAAGTCAAATTCCAGGGTCTATGTTCTTAACCACTACATGAATCCACCTTTTGGAAGAACAGATCTAGAGAGAAAGATCACATCTCTTTCCATGCCTTCATATCCTTCAATCCTAAGATTAGAGTGCATGGTCAATCACTTTAATATTTTCCTGTGTATTTTAACATTTTCCTTGTGAATACTCCCATTGTATTCACAAGGAAACCCTCCCTCCCGCCAACTTGAACCAGTAATTTTTCTGCTCTCATACCAAGGTGCTGAACATTTCTCGAGAAGTCCACAGAGCTTTGGCCACTGTTAAAATTATGAAGTCATGACCACCCCTGTCCACAGAACTCTCCGTAGCAGATCATTCCTCTGTTTCTCTTGAGCATGTTCTGTCCCACTTTCCACACTGCCTTCTCCCAAATTCACTCTGCTCAAGTCCCCTACTCCATCCTTGTGCCTCCACACACTCCATAAATAACACTGTATTTCATCAAGAAAATACAAGCACTGGGTTGATACTGCTTCATCCTCTGAACACTCCCTGCCTATAAACCAATCTATATTCCCATCCATAGCTTCTTTCATTCCCAAATTAGTGAAAAAGATATCTTTCTTCCCAAGTAAGGTAAATCCGTCCCTTATCTCGTGCTCAGAATTCCTTCTCATTCGGCCTCCCCATGGATCATTCTAACACTGTCTCAACTCTTCAAATTCTCTGACTTGTTCTACACCTGCCCAGCACTTAAAGGTACTCAGTGCTATGTTACACAATCACAAAGTGCTATTCTTATCACAGCTCTTGCTTAGTTGACATCAAATGAAAGAGAATAATATTCAGTGCACTAGGGTAAACTTGAACCACAAACATTTCAGCTCTTTGGCTACAAGGAATTTTAACCTATGTCTGTAAGAGCATTTATACCATAAGTAAAAATTGCTGCTTTCTTTTCCAGTTCCAGAGCAATCCTTCAAGTCAAAACTTTTAGAAGATGTACAATCATATTTCTTTCCCAGAAAATAGTTTTTACAACCACAAGGAGGAACAAGCCAGAGGCACTCTTGCCCTTGAACTAGGTCTACTCTGATGTTGTATTTTTCCCCATCCTCCAACATCTGACCAAATGTATACATGCAGGAGGTAAAATATGAAGAAAGAACAAAGGGACTAATTCCACTTGTGAGAGATGAAACTCTCATGTTTCTTAAGTAGTGTACACTCTTTCCTTCATTTACTCAGTCATTGAAAAAGGGTTTTTGAATTCCTAATATGAGTCAGGCACTAAGGAAAGCAAATGCTAAACCTGCCCTTCAAAACTAGTGGGGACTCAATACCTTTATATATCATCATAACACAGGTCCACAATCCCTTGGCCACATTTCCAAAGTCCAGGGGACTCTGAAAATGGAAAGCTGTTTCAGAAGTTTACAACTCTTGTTTGACAGTAAATCTGGCCGGACTGATTTGAAACCATTTATAGACTTCATACAAGCCAAGTATTCAAACATATCCCTCAAAAATAGTAATATGTTAAATTTATAGCATGCTGCCCCAGAACCAATAGGGTTGCTATGAATATTAAAATTCTGAATTTGGAAATGCCTCTGGCTGCAAGATTGTCTGTGTAGGGAGAGTACATGCCTGTATAGAGGGTCTGTGATGAGGAAGAAACATTTATTGGGTATAAATATCATGCAAATTGCTTTATATACATTATTTCACTTAGACCTCAAGACAGCCCAGTGAAGTAGGCATTGTGGTCCCATTGTACAGATCAGTAAACTGGACCCCTATTAGCTTAAATAACTTGCATAAAGAAGGGGCATAGTGAGGAGTAAAACTTATATTTGTTGCTATATGCATGCTGATATATGAATCAAACCATTTAGGTGTGACAGAGAGAAAATTTGGATCTGAGCAGGGTTGCTCACTAACTCATACTGTGTCTTAAAAGACATGAAAAAGATCTGCAGAGCCATATAGGCTCATGTTTTTAAAAGAGTCAGAGAGGGGTCCTCAGAGGATGCAGGCATGCACACTGTTTTGGGGGTTTAGGGAACATATCAAGAGGAGGTGGAATGTGAGCTGATTCTTAAGCAGTAGGCAATCATTTGCATGTAAGCTGATAAGCATGTTTAGTCTTCCCTGCTTAATGGAAAACAGACTCCTGGAATGGGTTTCTGGCATCTGTTCTTCTGGGAGCTTCCTCCGTGGATTCTTCCTTATTTCACTCTGTGAGTGGAGACTGAGCTGGGGCTCATGATTATGCATGGGCCTGTTTCCTCTGGGGGTAGGAGTGGCCTCTGGGTTTGGGTCCTGCATACTGCGCCCAGGTGCACAGGTTTTTGAAGCTCAGCACCCAGGCTACCAGCCAAAAGCAGTGCTCTGGGGATCTCATAAAATAGATTTCATTTGAGCAGAAAGCTTATTTTTGTCCGGAGTGATTGTACATCAAACTCCTTTCATATGTCTTGGAACAATGAAAAAGGTTTGGCTTGGCTTTTCAGGGCTTGTAAGAGCCTAGTTTCCTATGGGATTTACAGAACACTGGTCTTTTCCTCTCTGGGGGGCATGAAAAATGCTTCCATCACAAGTTTCTCTGGTGGCACATCCAGTTTTTCACCTGGGAGGAACCTACGAATTGAAATGTTTGGCTCATAATCTGGAACGGCAGAATGTTGTTAGCGCTTCTGTGGTGGGGTTGGTTGAAAGGATATTGTCTTCATGCTAGGCTCTGAGGTGTTAAATGAGAAAAGGGAACAAACAGGAAAACCAGGACCGGGTCAGACTCAGGCTATAATCACTGCTGAGAGCTGGAAAAGGAAGTTTCAGCAGGACAATCCTACTCTGGGGCATTCCCTCCAGACTGGACAGTCTGAGAGTCAGAAATGCTGGCCTATTCTAGATGTACCACTAATGGGCCTGCAACCATTTTATCCTTCTCTGTGTCCAATGAGAGAGAAGAACTAGATAATCTTTCAGGTCCTCTCTTGCTTCATAATTCCTGTGTCTATGATTACGAGTTTTTAATTTCCCATGGAAAATATTTGTTATAAAACCAAGACAGTGTATAATTGTTCAAGTGGAAGCCAAAGAGAGGAAACTGGGGAGAGGGTTGTGTCAGAAGATCACCAAATGTCACGAGTAAGGAGCAACAGGAGAATCAGACAGTAAGGAGCCAACGTGTACTGCAACCCTGCTCAGAGCTAACCACACTCTGAGGAGCAGCTCTGATCTCTAATAATTTTTTTTTTTTTTTTTTTTTTGAGACAGGGTCTCACTCTGTCACCCCAGGCTGGAGTGCAGTAGCATGATTGTGGCTCACTGCAGCCTTGACCTTCTGGGCTCAATAAATTCTCCCACTTCGGCCTCCTGAGTAGCTAGGCCCCTCCAACGTCCAACCATGTCTGGCTTTTTTTTTTTCCCTTTTAGTAGAGACTGGGTTTCCTTATGTTGCCCAGGCTGGTCTTGAACTCCCGGGCTCAAGTGATCATCCCAGCTTGGCCTCCCAAAGTGCTGGTGTTACAGGTATGAGCCACCACACCCGGCCCCTAATGAATTTAATAACCTACCCTGTGCCTGCTCCATCTGTCAGACTAGGGCAGAGTCAGCACTCAGTTTTGGCTGCCAGCCTAGGGATAATGATTACCTAGCCAATTGGAGATTGGCCTTTCATGTGCACCTGTAATGGAAAAATTACAGGGCTGTCTAGTTTCAAAGCTGACATCTAGTGGAGCCATGTTCCATCCCACTCCAAGTCTGTTTCTTTCAAGCAATACACATTGGTTAATAACAACAGCTGAAAGCCAGCATGGTGTCTTTGCAGATCAGCATTTGCTCGTTTTGGGCCAAAGCCTTTGCAAATATACCGTGCTGTTTCACAATTGGGGATGGGAGGGGATATCAAATTGTAAAGGGATCCTAAAAGCATGAGGGTGTAGACTATTGTGTTTAAAAATTATTAAACTATGCAAATAACGCCGTGCTCATTTAACTGCAGGACTTCAGTAATGTTGCATCTGATCACAGAAGTAGCCAGTGTATAAAGAAGTTTCTAAAATGCATCTACTTATTCCACAAAGATATATGAGTCACCTCCATGTGTTAGGGCAGTGCGAGAAGCTGGGATTACCCAGGTGAGCTGGATTAGTTCTCTGCCCTCAACGGGCTTATAGCATCAAGGGGAGACAGATGTATAACAAAATAATTATAATGCAGTATAATGCAAGGTGGTGGGTCCTGTGATAGCAGTAAGGACAAAGTGCTTTGGAAGCACAGCAGTGAAAAAACAGATAGATTAACTGAAAAGTGTGTGTGTGTGTGTGTGTATGTACTTTTGTATAACAAGGGAGCCTTCCCTTAGTGGAGATAAGGATGCCACTAAGGCTTAAAACAATTACACATTTAATTGATGGCAAGCACGGGAATGAAATTCTATAACTTCAGGTGCAGTAGCAGAATTGCTAAGCCACAGAATACATATTGTGATGGGAAGTACAGAGGAGAGGTTCATTCGTTGGGGAGATAGTTATTCTCACCTCCTATGTCACAGGTGCTGTGAGAAGGCTGTGCTCTAGCAGTGGCAAACAGGAAAACATAGTCCCTGCCCTTGGATTTTACATTTTGGTTCAGGAGATAGTCCAGAAATAAGTAGACAGATAAACAGATAAAAGTTGTCAATTATAGTCAAGCAAGTAAACAGAGAGTGTGGATGTAAATCGTGGTCAAGTTTCCTATGAAGGAAATTTCAAAAGAGCCATAGCAGGATTGTGGGGGAGGCCCATGGGATGGGGTGCCAGCTCCTGGGGTGAAGTTTAAGCTGAGCTGGGAAGAATAGGAAGGGCTCACCATGACAAAAGTGGTCAGGAGAACATCAGGCAGAAAGAACAGTGTAAGTGAGGGCTCTATGCACGAAAGATGTCTTTGGAGAATTGGGGGAGACTAACAGGAATGAGGCAATGAATGAGGTAGTGAGAGAGGAGGAGAGTGGTGTAAGGAGGCTTCGGGAGGAGCTCTGTGACTCCTACTCTCCACTCCCCTCCTGATCTTGCTGCTCCTCAGCCATCCTTCTTCCCATGCCTTCCCACAAATTAACAATAAAATACAGGGTCCAGCTAGGGCCCCTGGACCTCTCCCAACCTTGTTTCCTGCCACTCTTGTCCTTGCTCCCCTGCCCTTCAGGACACACTGTCCCTCTTGCTTTTACTCAAATTCCCTAAGCAGGTTCTCATACCAGAAATTGGGTACCTGCTCTTCCCTGTGCTGGGAATGCTCTGCTGCTGGTCATTACCAAGATATACTCTCTCTATTCACTTACATCTTTCCTCAAATGTCTGCTCACTAGAAAGGCCTCACTTGACCACCCATCCCCTGACCCTAGAGTAGATACACCCCATCACCTGACATTCTGACTCCTTGTCCCGCTTTGGTTTTTGTAATACTTCATGCTCACTCCCAGGCATTTTAGGATACCTTTTCTTGTTTATCTGTTCATGTTGCATATCTTCCACTGGTGTATACACTTCAATAAGTGTACATGTGAGGGCAGGGCTGGCTTCATGGGTGTGTGATCTGTGCAGTTGACCAGGCACCATGCTCTGAAGGACCTGTGCTTGGATTCATCCTCTGCTATTGCTGTCTTGAGATTCTTAATAATTTTGTCTTTTAACTTGTATGTAGTAAGTGAAGCCCAACGTAGCAATGGAGTGTGCACAGAGAGCATGAGCAGAGGCAGTGCACTAGAGAATGGCACACACGTGCAGTGTGGTCGAGCAGCAATGTCTATATGCATGAGTAGCCTGGCCAGCTGATATGCCTGCATACACCATGAGGCAGCTGCTGTGCTGTGGGGCCCTGAGACAGTGTCCAAGGCCAGGACCAGGCTCGGATTGGCAGTGGTGATGCAAGGTTAGTAGCAGAAGCAACAATAGGCATGGCTGTAGAAGTGAGAGTGCCTCTGCGTGGAGGAAGCTTCCCGAACCCCTGATGAGAGGCTGGCTTGCCTATTCATCCATCCCTGGAGTCTGCTTCTAGGGTTTTACAAATTCTTGGCCAAAGTGCTGGGACAGAAATTGGTGGTGCTCAGCTAGTAAACTTTGTCAGCAAATAATAACAAAATAAAAGTCTATGAATTGACATTGCAAGAAAGCATATCAGGGAGCTATAATTCTTCAGAGTCTGAAATCCCTGATTTTGAAAACTACTGTAACATTGCTTTACCATGCACTAGCTTAGAAATAGAAACTAAATAGGAAGATTATTGCATTCAACAGAAAAGAACAGTTTTCACATCAATCTTCAGACGAACCCATTATCAACAAGGAAGACAATTTTAAAATGAATTTTTTTCTTGTACTTGAAGATACAGTGATAGAATGTATAAGCATGCATTTTGAATTATATACAAATCATGGAACCACTTTCAGTTTTTTATACAACCTCCATAAGTTAAAAAGCCAGAAGAAATATTTAAATACAATTATGTAAATTAGCATTTAAAATTAAACGTATAGACTTACATGAAACTCATTTGTATGAAGAGTTAAACCTTTTTAAAAAAATTGCTCCGTAAGAATCATCAGCTCGGCCAGGCGCGGTGGCTCACATCTGTAATCCCAGCACTTTGGGAGGCCGAGGCGGGGGGATCACGAGGTCAGGAGATTGAGATCATCCTGGCTAACACGGTGAAACCCCATCTCTACTAAAAATGCAAAAGAATTAGCCAGGCGTGGTGGCGGGCGGCTGTAGTCCCAGCTACTCGGGAGGCTAAGGCAGGAGAATGGCGTGAACCCGGGAGGCGGAGCTTGCAGTGAGCCTAGATGGCGCCACTGCACTCCAGCCTGGGGGACAGAGCAAGACTCCGTCTCAAAAAAAAAAGAAGAATCATCAGCTCTAGAGGAAATAAAATTTATATTTAAAAACAATTTGTCTGTAATTTATCTCCATGGTGTCACCGCCTATCATATCCTTTTAACAGCTCCAAGAATAGCTGCATTAGCAGAAAGATCCTTCTCAAAATTAAAAAAATTACTAAAAATTATTTGCAATCTTACGTTTATCAAGAATGATTTATATCTCTTTAATTATATGTATTGAAGTGGCTAAAAGTATAAAACTTGACGACCTAATAAATTAATTTGTAAAAAGTGAGCTAGACAAAAATTTTATGATCGATCAAGATGTTACATTAATATTATTTATTGTATAAAGTTACAAAACCAGAAATATTATTGCTTTTCAACATGTAAGTTTATATTGTTACTCACTACTACACTTATTATATTTTATAAATATAAAATATAATATATTTTATATTTTATAAATATAAAATATATTTTATTTTATAAAATAAAATAAAATATTTTATTTTATAAATATAAAATATTATATTTTATAATATAAATTGGGTCAAGATTTATATGGGTCAAGAGACTTTAAGTAAAGGAGTATTTACTGAATGAGCAGGGTTCACCAACAGGGAACGTTAAAGGAGCATAGATTAGCAGCAGTAGGGAGATGTTACCACACTTGGTACTGTAGAAGCAGGAAGAGAGGCATGTTACAGATCCCATGGAGAACTGGGGCCATGGAAGAGGGTTCACCTGATAGGATCTTGTGGTCTAGAGGGATGCAGCCATGACCAGAATCCATAGCCCAAACCCCTGGGAGTAAGGGAAAAAATACCCTGATATCTCTCATCTCTCATCTTCCAGTCTCCTGCTGTACTTTCTATTGGCTGAACCCCACCAAAAGCTGGAAGGCAAGGGAGGCTGGGTGGTAAAAGTCTACAATGGGCAGCCCCCTAGAGTATAGAACAGGGTAGAGGAGGACAGAGAAAAGATTGCTCTGTGTGTGTGTGTGTGTGTGTGTGTGTGCATGTTGTAAACTGAGAACAAGGACTTTTGTCTGTTAAATCCACTGCTATATCCCCAGCACCTAGAAAAGTGCCTGACACATGGTAAGTGTTCAAAAAAATACCTGTCAAATGAATGGAAGATAACCTCACATGTGATTTAGCATGCTAGAGGCTTCCTATAGCTCATCATTCCTTTCCTCCTCATCCCTCTTGTGAATGCTTTGCTCATGAATGCATCTCATTCCACTGGGAAGGATCTGCAGGAGGAACCTCTGAGGCCTCAGATGTCAGGTACTTACCCATCCATAGCTGCCTTGCAAGGACAGAAGCCCAGATGGCTTGGCTCTCCACTTTATAAAAACTTCTGTGTCTCAGGCAGTGCTCTCGCAGTAGATCCAGCCCTCCTATCTTAGCCATAGCTGATGGCCAGATCAATATGTGACACAAAGTCACAAAAAGTCTTCTGTCTCTAAGGGGGGCCTGGTAGGATGTATGCCCAATAGGAGCACTCTGTTTTGAGAGCTGATAAATTGGTCAAATCCTTCTTTTGAAGAAGCATACCCGTTGGGTGAGCAATGAGGAAGTGGATCTTTTCCTGCTCTTTCATGCCCTGCGTTAAGAACTGGCAATGGGCAGAGAAAGGCACTAACATTTGTGAGAACCTACTATGTGCCAGACATTCTGTAGCTGTGAGAAACTACACCTAACATGTTGTATCCATGATGTGACAAGTGTGTAAAGACAGAAAACCAGTAGGCTAAGCATGGCTAAGTGAAAGAATAAAAAAGATTTCATTGATGTTATTGTTCTGCCACTGTGCCAGTGCTAGCAATCACCTATTGCAATTTATTGTCACATGAAGAAAACACTTAGCTATATTTTTGTTATATGTAAATGCTTGTTCCCCAGTGCCAGAAAGAAATAGGACTTGAACATAAATTTAATTCTCTCAGCAAGGCAATCTTTACCTTCTGCAGAAAGGATGCTCATCTCATTTCTGCAGAAAGGGTACTCTCACCATAATTTCATCTGTGATGAGCACCCTTTCTGCAGGAAGTAAAGATTGCCTTGCTGAGAGAATTAAATTTATGTTCAAGTGCTATTTCTTTGCAGCACTGGGGAACATGCATTTACATATAACAATTTGTTTCTGCTAATGTTAGTTGGGTATTGTGTTAATAGCAGCATTCCTAATGGATATGCTAGTCACCATTTCAAGATATAACTCTTTTCTTTCCTCCTCATTCTCTTCTGCTTTTATCTGCCATTGGCACCCATGAGCATTGCTTTGTTTCACTGGGAGCTCTTTCTTCTGATGAATTTGTAGGAATCTCATGGAATTTTATTTTCATTCCTAGTATCATGGGGTTTGAGGACACAGCTATTAAGTGTATACAGATATATTATTACTTCTTATTACTCTATTTTATGGCTCTATTTTGCTGTATTGGAATAATCTTTGTGTCATACTTGTGTTATAATTTTCAGAGTGGTAATTTAGTTTTAGCTGTGTGTGTGTGTGTGTGTGTGTGTGTGTGTGTGTGTATCTAATTCCTGGAACAGTAGGCAATTTGCCTACAGTTTTACCTATAGATTTATGAGGGACAGTAAAGCGGGAAACGCACAGCCTAAATCTTAACAACAGAACATGATGGGATGGGAACATAAAGCACACACATAATCAGTACAACACTTTTAAACAGGAGTTTTGTGAAGGTGAAGTTGTTTTAAATTACCTTTTTGTCTCCAATTGCCAAAGACGGTTAGCTATTACACTGAACCATGTGAAATTGCTGACAGTCAATGTTTTTTGACCTGTTTTATCTAAGATAATTATAGGCTTAATTAGCAACAACCCAAGCTTCAAAAAAGAGGAATAATTTCTTACTATTACTATTATGTTTTTATTATATAAGAAACACATTTTCTGAAGAAAAAAGAAATGTAGATAAGTGATGATATAGTTTGGATCTGTGTCTCCTCCCAAATCTCATGTTGAATTGTCATCCCCAATGTTGCTGAAGGGGCCTGGTAAGAGGAGAATGAATCATGGGGTGGACTTTCCCCTTGCTGTTCTTGTGATAGATGAGTTCTCATGAGATCTGGTTGTTTAAAAGTGTGTAGCACCTCCCGTTTCTCTCTCTTCCTCCTGTTCTGGCCATGTAAGATGCGCCTGTTTCCCCTTCTGCCATGATTGTAAGTTTCCTGAGGCCTCCCCAGCCATGCTTCCTATACAGCCTGGGGAGCCCTGAGTCAATTAAACCTTTTTTCTTTGTAAATTACCAGTTTCAGGTATTCCTTTATATCTGTGCAAGAATGGACTAATATAAGTGAAAAGAAAAAAATGGTCACATATACATATATAATATTGTATTTAAATATGCTCTTTTTGCTGCTTTTTTAGCATTTCATCTTTCTGCTTATATTACCCACCTGTTCTCACATGCTATCTACTGTATCCATTGGAGCACTTTCCATATTAATCATAGTTGTTTTAAATATTTGCTGTAAAGGAACTGTTGTTAATAGGTCTTTAGTCATGTGGTGTTAAGCTGTCTGGGAGGGGAAGCACTCTTGGACCCTATAATTAGGTCTCAGCCCTTTAGTGAGCTTGTGTCTTGGCCTGTGGACTTAACAGTGCTTCATCAGTTTCCCCCCACCTCCTTGCACCCACTTAGGTGGGACAGAATAGCTACAAAGGGCTGGAGTTGGTTAGACTCTGCAAAAAAACTCAATAGTTTAGGCTCTAGTAAAATAGTTTCTCTTAAGGTTAGGCCTTTTTAAGAACAGAATGCGCTGGTGTATTTCAAAATGGTTCCTTTTCCCTTCTCACTGCCAAACATGAAGCTCTAGGGGGTTTTCCTCTGATATTCACTGTGAGAAGTTGGTTGAGCTTCTGGAGGTAAAGTTCACAAAAGTGTGGAGTTCCTCTCTGAATGAGTCCCCCTGGAGTTTTTAACTCATGGATTTGCCCACAGTGATACTGCAGTAATTCATCAATTATAGTTCAGGTTTTCTTACCTCCTCACTGGTTTCCATGGAGATTTCTGTTCAGGGGTTTCTGCTCTGGTAAATTGTGATTCTCGATTCTCTGAATGTGTGTGTCTCTCTCTTCAGTTTTGGGAACAGGGGTTTGTCTGTGACCTCACTTCTCTGACAGATCCAAGAACAGTTGTTGATTTTTCATTTTGTTTGGGTTTTTACTTGTTAGGACAGAGTGATGACTGCCAAGCTCCTGATCAGAAATGGGAAGTTTGCATGTTATTTGATAACTTGATTTTTTAAATTTACAATATATTGCGAATATATTTGATACCAGTTAACTATATTTTTAAAAGTTTGATGCATATTTCATTGTGTGGATATACCATAATTGGTTAAAGAACTAGCAAAACTTAATGGTTAAAAGCACAGTTGCTGGAGTAAGACCTGAATTCAAATTCACCTCTTCCACTTATTAGCTGGATGATTGTGGACAAATTAGTTGACCTCCTTATGCCTCAGTTTCCTTGCTGGCAAAATAGAGATAATACTAGTACCTGTGTCGTGGGGTTTTGAGGAGGATTAGATGAGTTAGTAAATATGTAAAGTCTCTACAATAGTGCCTGGCACATAGTGCCTCTATGCATGTGTTAGACATTAAGTCATCTTCTGCTGTTGGGCGTTTCTGTTGTTTCCAGTTTTTTACGATGATAAATCATCCTGCAATGTCTCTACTTAGATCACAATCTTTGTTCACATTCTTAATTGTATTCTTAGCATATATGTCTATTAGGACACCGTTTTGACAAGTGACAGAAAATCCAACTCAAAAGTGGCTCAAGCAAAATAAATAAGTAAATAAATAGTGCTATAGTCTGAGTATTCAGACCAATTTCCCCTCCAAAATTCATGTGCTGAAATCTTAATCCCAGTGGTGATGGTATTGGGAGGTGGAGCTTTTTGGTGGGTGATTAGGTCATAATGGTAAAACCTGTATGAATGAGATTTGTGCCCTTACAACAGAGAGTTGTAACAACCTCAGAGAGTTGCCTTGCCCCTTCCACCCTGTGAGGACACCACAAGAAGTCTCCATCTATGAACCAGGAAGTAGGCACTCACCAGTTACCAAATCTGCCAGAGTCTTGATCTTGGGCTTCCTAGCCTCCAGAACTCTCAGCAATACATTTTTTTATTTATTTATAAGTTACCCAGTTCATGGTATTTTGTTTTAGCAGGCCAAACTGACGAATACAGATAGATACTTTAAAGGTAAATAAGAGTATTGGCTCACTTAAGTGCAAAGTCCAGGACTGGTGCTTTCTTGATCCAGGTACTGAAACATTTCTAGCAGGACTCGGTGCCTTTTTATTTCTCAGTCTTACCCTTTTTCATACTGGATTTATCCTCAGGCTTTACATGGTAGCAAAATGGCTCCAAGCCAAGTCCTCCTGGATTTGATTCTAGCTAAAAGAAGGGGCAGTTTCTCTTTCTCAGAACTGGACAAAAGTCCTGGGCCATAGTGGGTCATGAGCCCATCCTTGAATCAATTACTATGGCTGGAGGAGTGGAAAGCACTGAATGGCTTAGCCCTGGAGCTGGAGAGCTATCAGTCCAATGCAAATCACGGGAAATAATCATATAGAAAGGATGGCTTCATGATCTGAAATACTAACAAAACAAAACAAAAAAAGAAAGGAGAAAGGACACTGTGTAGCCAGAAAATAAAATAGTAATTTCTTAGACAAGGTATTTCTGGGTGAGAAGGATTCTGGATTAAGACTTTTGATACATTTTGCCAACTATTTTACTCCAAAAAGTTTGTACCAATCTGCTTTCTCATTAGCAGTATAAAACAAGTCATTTTCTGGGATTGTAGCAAGCAAATTATTTCTTGTATTGTTTTTCTCAATTGTATTTCTTGATCTGGTAAGCCGGAAGAAAGCATTTAATTTCAATTTATAGTTCTTTGTAAATTGAATTGCATATTGGTTTGATATATTTGTATGTGTTTATTGGCTATGTGCATTTATTCTTTTGTAAATTATGGCATTTCATTGATTCTAAGACACCATTGGTTATAAAACAGACCATTATTTTGTGTACCACCAAGAAATTTTAAAGAAACAAACCCTCTGCTACTAAAGTATTACAGAAATATTTCTTTTTTATTTAATTTAGAAGAGCTTTGCTGATTTTAGAGATGTTAAAATATAGAATATATGCATCCTTGAATCAATAAAATATGGTACTTATTGGACCGGGGGCAGTGGTACAAGCTGTAATTCCAGCGCTTTGGGAAGCCAAGGCGGGTGGATCACTTGAGCCCAGGAATTTGAGACCAGCCTGGTCAACATGGAGAAACCCAATCTGTACTAAAAATAGAAACATTAGCTGGGCATGGTGGCCCACAACTGTAGTCCCAGCTACTCAGAGGCTGAGGTGAGAGGCTCGCTTGAGTCCAGGAGGCGGAGGTCGCAGTGAGCTGAGATCACACTACTGCACTCCAGCCGGGGCAACAGTGAGATCCTGCTTCAAAAAAAAAAAAGGTATCTATTAATGATCTCTTTTTTTATTTTTATCACACATTTATCTTTTACTTATTGAATTTGTTAGTGTTTATTGTAGATATTTTTCCATGTTTATATTTCTACTTATAATTTTAATTATGGTATTTTTAAAAATATACTGATTTTTATATTTTTAGGAAGTAAAATCTATTTATTTTCATTTATTGTTTCAAACTTTGATGTAATATTTACAAAGGTATTTTCCATTCTTAGACTATTGAAATATTTACATAAATTTACTTCTAGCATTTCTACTTTTTTTTCACTTTGTATTTAATTCACCTAGAATTTATTTCATTGTATGAAAAGAAAAAGTTTCAAATTTTGTTTTTTCAAATAGTTACCTGCACATGCACCATTTATTAATTAGGCATCATTTCTCCACTGATTTGAAAGATTACCTTTATTGTGTGCTCAATATTTCTATAAAAATGGGTCTATTTATTTATTTATTTATTTATTTATTTATTTAATTTTTAGTTTTTGCGAGTGCATAGTGCATGTATGTATTTGTAGGGTACATGAGATATTTTGATACAGGCATACAATGTATAATAATCACATTAGGATAAATGGGGTATCCATCACCTCAAGCATTCGTCCTTTCTTTGTGTTACAATCTAATTATACTCTTTTAGTTAATTTTTAATGTACAATAAATTATTATTGGCTGTAGTCACCCTGTTGTGCTATCAAATACTGTATTTTATTCATTTCTAACTAACTCTATTTTTATACCCATTAACCATCCCCACTTCCCCCACCCTTTTCAGCCTCTAGTAATCATCATTCTACCCTCTATCTCCATGAGTTCAATTTTTATTAATTAATTAATTTTTGTTAATTTTTAGCTTCCACAAATAAGTGAGATCATGAGAAGTTTATTTTTGTGTGCCTGGCTTATTTCACTTGACATAATGTCCTCCAGTTCCATCCATATTGTTGCAAATGACATGTTCTTATTCTTTTTTATGGCTGAATAGTATTCCATTGTATATATGTACCACATTTAAAAAAATCTATTCATCTGTTGATGGACACTTAGATTGCTTCCAAATCTTAGCTATTGTGAACAATGCTACAACAAACATGAGAGTGCAGATATCTATTTGATATACTGGTTTCCTTTCTTTTGGGTATATACCCAGCAATAGGATTGCTGGATCGTATGGTAGCTCTATTTTTAGTTTTTGGAGGAACCCCCAGACTGTTCTCCATAGTGGGTATACTAATTTACATTCCCACCAACAGTGTATGAGAGAATCCTTGTATTAGTCTGTTTTCATGCTGCTGATAAAGACATACCCAAGACTGGGTGATTTACAAAAGAAAGAGATTTAATGGACTTACAGTTTCACATGGCCAGGGAGGCCTTACAATCATGGCAGAAGGCAAGAAGGAGTAAGTCATGTCTTATATGAATGGCAGCAGGCAAAGAGAGAGCTTGCGAAGGGAAACTTCTCCTTTTGAAACCATCAGATCTCATGAGTCTTATTCACTATCACGAGAACAGCATGAGAAAGACCCGCCCCCATGATTCAATTACCTCCCACTGGGTTCTTCCTATGACACATGGGAATTGTGGGAGTTACAATTCAAGATGAGATTTGGGTGAGGACACAACCAAACCATGTCAGTCCTTTTTTCTCCACATCCTCACCAACATTCATTATTGCCTGTCTTTTGGATATAAGTCATTTTAACTGGGATGAGGTAATATTTCATTTGCAGTTTTGATTTGCAGTCCTCTGATGATCAATGAGGGTTGAGTACCTTTTCTTATAGCTGTTTGCCATTTGTATGTCTTCTTTTGAGAAATGTCTATTCAAGTTTTTTGCCCACTTTTTGATGGGATTATTAGACTTTTTCCTATAGAGTTGTTTGAGCTCCTTATGTATTCTGGTTATTAATCCTTTGTCAGATGAGTAGTTTGCAGATATTTTCTCCCATTCTATGGGCTGTCTCCTCACTTTGTTGATTTTTTGCTGTGCAGAAGCTTTTTAACTTGATGTGATGTTCCTTTTATATTCAGTTTTTTTAGAGTTTTTATCATGAAGTGATGTTGAATTTTATCAAATGTGTTTTCAGTATCAGTTGAAATGATCATAGAGTTTTTGTCTTTTATCCAGTTGATGGGATGTGTCACATTGATTCATCTGCGGATGTTGAATCATCATAGCATTAAATCCCATTTGGTTATGATGAATGACCTTTTTAATGTGTGGTCAAATTCAGTTTGCTAGTATTTTGGTGAGAATTTCTGCATCAGTGTTCATCAGGGATATTGCCTTATAGTTTTCCTTTTTTGATTTATCTTTGGTTTTGGTTTCAGGGTAACACTGGCCTCATAGAATGAGTTTGGAAGTGTTCCCTCCTCTTCTACTCTGTTTTGGAATAGTTTGAGTAGGATTGGTATTAGTTCTTCTTTCAAAGTTTGGTAAAATTCAGCAGTGAAGTCATCAGGTCCCAGGCTTTTCTTTGCTGGGAGACTTTTTATTATGTCTTCAATTTCATTACTTGTTATTAGTTTGTTCAGGTTTTGGATTTCTTCATGGTTCAATCTTGATAGGTGTATATGTCTAGGAATTTTTCTATTTCTTCTAGGCTTTCCAATTTGTTTTAATTGATCATAGTAATCTTTAATGATATTTTAAATTTCTGTGGTATCAGTTTTAATGTCTTTTTTTCCATCTCCAGTTTTATTTATTTGAGTCTTCTCTCTTTTTTTCTTAGTCTGGCTAAAGGTTTGTCTATTTTGTTTATATTTTCAAAAACCAAACTTTTTGGGTTTTTTAGTTTTTTTTTTTTTTTTTTCATTTCAATTTCATTTATTTCTGCTCTGGTTTTTATTATTTCTTTTCTCCTACTAATTTTGGGGTTTATTTGCTGTTGCTTTCCTAATTATTTAAGATGCATAATTAGAATGTTTACTTGAAGTTTATTTACTTTTTCGATGTAGATGCTTATTGCTATAAACTTTACTCTTGGTACTGCTTTCACTGTATCCCATAGGTTTTGGTACATTTTGTTTCCAGAAATTTTTCAATTTCTTTCTTAATTCCTCATTGACTCACTGGTGACTCAGGAACATATTATTTAAATTCTATGTATTTGTATAGTTTCAAAAATTCCTCTTGTTATTGATTTCTGGTTTTATTCCATTGTGATGAGAGAAGATGCTTAATATTATTTTAATTTTTTGAATGTTTTGAGACTTGTTTTGTGATCTAACATATACTCTATGCTCAAGAATGATTCATGGGCTGAGAGAAAGAATGTGTATTCTGGAGCCATTGGTTGAAATATTCTATAAATATCTATTAGGTCCATTTGGTCTATAGTGCAAATTAAGTCTGATGTTTGTTGACTTTCTGTCTGCATGATCAGTCCAATGCTGAAAGTGGAGTGTTGAAGTCTCCAACTATCATTGTACTGAGATCTGTCTTTCTCTTTAGCTTTAATAATGTTTGCTTTACATATTTGGGTGCTCCAGTGTTAGGTGCATATATATTTAAAATTATTATATCTTCTTGCTGAAGTGACCCATTGATCATTATGTAATAACCTACTTTGTCTCTTTTTATAGTTTTTGTCTTGAAATCTATTTTTTCTAATATAAGTATAGCTGCTCTTGCTCCTTTTTGGTTTCCATTGGCATGGAAGATCTTTTTTCATCCCTTTATTTTAAGTCTGTGTGTGTCTTTATAGGCGAAATGTGTTTCTCGTAGGCTGCACATCTTTAGATCTTATTTGTTATCCTTTCAGCCACTCTGTCTTTTGATTGGAGAGTTTAGTTTATTTACATTCAATGTTATTATTGGTAAGTAAGGACTTACTCCTACCATTTTGTTACTTGTCTGCTGGTTGTTTTATGGTCTTCTCTTCCTTCTCTCCTTCCTTCCTGTCTTCCTTTTACTGAAAGTGATTTTCTCTGTTGATACGTTACAATTTCTTGCTTTGCATTTTTTGTGTATCTCTTGTATATTTTTTCATTTGCAGTTACCATGAGACTTGCAAATAATATAATCTATTATTTTAACTGATGACAACTTAATACTGATTGCATAACAAACAAACAAGCAAGCAAAAAGGAAGCAAATAAAAACTCTACACTTTACCTTCTTCCCCTTACTTTTTGCTTTTTGTTGTTTCTATTTTTATCATACTGTACTGTCTATGTCTTGAAAAGTTGTCAAAGTTATTATTTTTGTTAGGTTCATCTTTTAGTCTTTCTGCTCAAGATAAGAGTAGTTTACACACACCAAAATTACAGTGTTACAATATTCTGTGCTTTTTTTTTTTTTCTGTGTACTTGCTATTACCAATGAGTTTTTTACCTTCAGATGATTTCTTGTTGCTCATTAATGTATTTTTCTTTTAGACTGAAGAACTTTCTTTAGCATTTCTTGTAGGACAGGTCTAGTGTTGATGAAGTCCCTCAGCTTTGGCTTATCTGGGAAAGGCTTTATTTCTCCTCCATGTTTGAAAGATATTTTCACTGGATATACTATTCTAGAAAAATTGAAATGTTTTTTCCTTTGGCACTTTAAATATGTCATGTCACTTTCTCCTGGCTTGTAAGTTTCCACTGAGAAGTATGCTGCCAGAGGTATTGAAACTACTTTGGGAGTTTAATTATTAAATACCTTGAGATAGTCTTTGGGTTTAATATGCTTGGTATACTGTAACCTTCTTGTATTTGGATATTGATATCTTCCTCTAGGTTTTGGAAGTTCTATTATTATCCCTTTGAATAAACTTTCTATCCCTATTTATCTCTTGAAGGCCAATAGCTCTTAGATTTACCCTTTTGAGGCTATTTTCTAGATCTCTATGTGTGTGCTTCATACTTTTTTTATTTTTAGATTTTGTCTCCTCTGACTGTGTATTTTCAAATAGCCTGTCTTCAAGCTCACTAATTCTTTCCTCTGCTTGGTCAGTTCTGCTTTTAAGGGACTCTGGTGCATTATTCAGTATGTCTGTTGCATTTCTCAACTCCAGAATTTCTGCTTGATTCTTTTAAATTATTTAAATCTCTTTGCTAAATTTATCTGCTAGGATTCTGAATTCCTTCTCTGTGTTATCCTAACTTTCACTGAGCTCCCTCAAAACAGCTACTTTGAATTCTCTGTCTAAAAGGTCACATATCTTTGTCTCAAACAGGTCTACTTACAATATAATGACATACCTCTATATTCTTACACCAGCACCACATTGTTCAAATTCTTACAGACTTACAATATATTCTAATACCACTTTTCATTGATTCTAAGGTTTTAAAAAACATTTTAAGATCTCTGGTATCATAATGTCTCTTACAATAGAAAAAAAAAAGAATTCTATCACAACCTGACTGTGAGCATTTAAAATTTTTAATAGTATATAAAAAATGGTTTCTCTTATAGTCAATAACACCTTTGATTGAATAACTTATGGTGTATAAAAATGTTTATCTACCTGCTTAATCATCTTTTTTAGTATTTTGGCTCTTATCTGTTTACTCTTCCAGGTTAATATTAGAATCACTTTGTCAAAATATTTTGTAATTTATTGAGAATTGTGATACATTTCTAGATTAATTTAACAAAGTATAATCTTTAAAATATTAAATATTTTCATTTAAACACAGTTGTATTTCTCCATTTATTAAATTATTCTTTAACTACCATCAGTAAAGTTTTATGAATTTTTAAAAATCTAGCTTTTACATATTTTTAGACTTTTTTTTTGAGACAGGGTCTCAGTGCATACCCCAGACTGAAGTACAGTGGTATGATCACAGCTCACTGCAGCCTCAACCTCCAGGGCTCAAGTGATCCTCCTACCTCAGCCACCCAAGTAGCTGGGACTAGAGGCATGCACCACCACACCTGGCTAATTTTTTGTATTTTTTAGTAGAGTGGGGTTTCACCGTGTTGCCCAGGCTGATCTTGAACTCCTGAGCTCAAGTGATCTGCCCACCACAGCCTCCTGAAGTGCTGGGATTACAGGTGTGAGCCACTGTGCCTAGCTTTTAGATTTTTTAAATATCAACTTTAGTTTGTAATATGGTTTGGCTCTGTGTCCCCACCGAAATCTCATCTCTAATTAAAATCCCACATGTCAGGGAAGGGACTTGGTGGGAAGTGACTGGATTATGGAGGCAGTTTCCCCCATGCTGTTCTCACGATACTGAGTGAGTTCTTACAAGATCTGATGGTTTAAAAGTGTTTAATAGTTCCCCCTGGCTCTTTCTCTCTCCTGGTGCTTTGTGAAGAAGGTGCTTGCTTCCCCTTCACCTTCTACCTTAACTATAAGTTTCCTGAGGCCTCCCCAGCCATGTGGAACTGTGAGTCAATTAACCCTCCTTTCTTTATAAATTATCCAGTGTCAAGTAGTTCTTTATAGCAGTGTGAAAATGAACTAATACAGTTCATATGCACCACTATTAATGGGATCTCTTTTGTATTATATCTTCTAAATTATTATTCATCCTGAATGGAAAAGCTACTGATTTTTATTCTGAGAGCTTAGATATCAGAAAAGAAATTAGGAAAAAGTAAGAAGCTTATTATAATCAACTCTCTTTCCTCCCAAATGATTAGGTGACAGAAAAAGGCATTAAGAAAGGAAAGGCCGGGCGCGGTGGCTCAAGCCTGTAATCCCAGCACTTTGGGAGGCCAAGATGGGTGGATCACGAGGTCAGGAGATCAAGATCATCCCGGCTAACACGGTGAAACCCCGTCTCTAGTAAAAAAAATACAAAAAACTAGCTGGGCGAGGTGGCGGGCGCCTGTAGTCCCAGCTACTCGGGAGGCTGAGGCAGGAGAATGGCGTAAACCCGGGAGGCGGAGCTTGCAGTGAGCTGAGATCCGGCCACTGCACTCCAGCCTGGGCGACAGAGCGAGACTCCGTCTCAAAAAAAAAAAAAAAAAACAGAAAGAAAGGAAATTAAAATAATATACAAATGCTTTATTTTAGCCATAAGTTTGGATCATCTTTGCCAAGCAACATTTTGTTGGAACTATATGTGACTCTATTAAGTATGCGTCTTGATCAGTTCAGTCTGCTATAACAAAATAACTTACACATCACAAAACGAAGTCTATTACAATTCAGAAGCTAGAAGACCCAAATCAAGGCACCAGCACATTTGGTGTCTAGTGAGGGCCTACTTTCTGGTTCATAGAGGGCACTTTCCTGCTGTGCCCTCACATGCTGGAATTCTGGGGCCTCTTTTATACGGGCACCAATCCCATTCGTGAAGGTGTCTGCCTCCATGATCTAATCACCTGCCAAAGGCCCAACTACTTAACACCATCACATTGGTGATTAGGTTTTAACATATGGATTTTGGGAGGATACAAATATTCAGGCCATAGCAGTGGAGGACAGAAATAACTCTGCTGGGAAACCTCACACTGCTCCTGAAGGTCTCAGTGCCTTTTTGGGGTCCAGAGACTTGGGCTCTGGGTCTGGCTCAGACCAGTTGAGATCCTACAGGAGACACTCATAGTTTTAGAGCTATACTTCCTCATCTGTAAATTGATGACTTTGGGCCAAATTATTCTAAGATTTTTCTGCCCTAACATTCTGGGGACTACTAATGAGTAATAAAATTGACTGACAAAGTTTATCCCCTTTTTGTCATTACTTATCCTCAGCCAGCAAAAAGAAACATTAGAAGGCAAGGACCAAGTGAAGGAGCCAGAGAAACAAGGTGCCCATGTAATATATAATGTCCACATTCAACCCTCATCTACCTGAATGTTATGTCACACTGCTGAACAAAGCATCAGAGCAGGCACTGTCCTTTGGTACCAGGAACCATCCAATTTAATACCAGCCTTTTGTTGGTAGCTCTTTTGCCCCAGATAATGTCCTATTTGATTCTGTCTTGACTAAGCACCTGCCTGTACTACTGCCTTGTAAGAAACAAAATCTGAAAGAAGGAAAAAGAAACATGGTAGGAGCACAATAGCTGGCTGTTTATTCACTGAAGGAGCAATTATAGATCTTCTATCTATTCAGGATCCAGAATGCACCAAACCCTATGAGTGGGACTTTTGTAGGGACCGGATATAATCTTTCCTCTCAACAGTGGGTGATAGATATATAAACAAACACTCATGCAAAGGATTATTTTAGGTGCTATGATAGAAAACTTAATTAGATATCGTGGGGATACAAGAGAAAGAGTTTAATTTTGCAAGGATGCCCAAGAAAGGCACAGAGTTGCTAAGCCTGGTTCCATTTTGAAAGGCAGAGGTGGAGGAGGCTATGTCCATATAGGGAATAGCAAAAGCAGAGGGGCAGGGGCATGACCCAGCCTGGAGAGGCTGCAGGTCTAAATATAGGCTACAGGGGTGGGCACAGGAAAAATACTAAAGGTATGTTTAAACCGTGTTTAAAACATTGTGGAATTTACCTCTAAGTGAAGCTATGGCAGGCTTTTAAGCAACAGGGTGCAGTGGGCAAATTTACATTCTGAAGGGATCATTCTATCATACGAAACCTGGATGATATGAGAAGGTTTCAGTGCACTGACAAGGAGTCTAGTGAAGAGATAGCTGCAGTAGTCCAGGTGAGAACAAAGTCCACATTGACATGAAAAAGTGGAGAAAGTGGCACATCTATGTGATGATGGATTAGTTTTCTATCATGACATAACAAAACATCACACACTTGGTGACTTAAAACAGCACCCACTTGTTAGCTCACAATTTTGTAGTTCAGAAGACTGGGTCTCGTGTGGGTGTGTTCTCTGGACAGGGTCTCACAAAGTTGAAATCAAAGCGTCAGCTAGAGCTATAACTCTCATCTGGAGCCAGAGGCCCACTTCCAACCTCATTCAGGTTGTTGGCAGAATTTATTTTCTTTCAGTTGTAGGACTGCAGTCACAATTTTCCTGCTAGCTGTCCCATGGTAGCCACTCTAAGCTGGGAGAAGTTGGCCCTCTCCATCTAGAGTTCACAACATGGATCTTCATTTTCTTCAAGTTGGCTGGATTGCATCTCTCTGATTTCCCTTTCCGTGACCAGCCTGAATAAACTCTCTTCTTTTAAAGGACTTGGATGTTTAGATTACCCAGATAACCTCTTTCCTTAAAGTTATCTGTGTGATATTACCTAACCTAATGACAGGAGTAAAATTATTCATATTCACAGTCCCAGGGATTATGCATGGTGTGTACATGGCAGAAAATCTTAGGAAGCGTCCTCTCAGAATTCTGCCACCTACAAATGGTACAAAACAACAATAACAAGAGTAAAAAGTAGACTAGATAGATTCTGTTTCCAAATTGCATGAAGGAAGAAGAAAGAGGAAAAGACTACGTGATTTTTTTTGGCTGGGTGGTATAATTACCAGGGTAAGGAGGATGAAAGGACAAAAGGGCTAGGATTCTACTTTGGGCTTGCTGAGGTTGACATGTCTGTGAGCTATGCAGGTCGTCCAGGAGACAGTAGGACTGGGAATACCGGAAAATGGTTGGGAAGGAAATACAAGATTTTTAGTTAGCAGCAGATAGATTCTAGGAAGATGCATTATTAACCCCTTGTGCAGATGAGAAAATGAGCTTGGGATGCAACTGTCTTTTTTTTTTTTTAGATGGAGTCTTGCTCTGTTGCCAGGCTGGGGTGCAGTGGTGTGATCTCACCTCACTGCAACCTCTGCCTCCCGGGTTCCAGGGATTCTCCTGCCTCAGCCTCCTGAGTAGCTGGGACTACAGGTGCCCGCCACCATGCCCAACTAATTGTGTGTGTGTGTGTGTGTGTGTGTGTGTGTGTGTTTAGTAGAGACAGGATTTCACCATGTTGGCCAGATGGTCTCGATCTCTTGACCTCATGATCCGCCTGCCTCGGCCTCCCAAAGTGCTGGGATTACAGGCATCAGTCACCGCTCCTGGCTGAGAGGCAACTTTCACAGATCATTCATTCGTGTAACTGGGACCCCAGGGTCTTATGACAGTGACTTTCTTTTTTTCCCCACGAATTCACACTGAGACTAATGTCAGCCTTCCACTTCGATTCTCAGTGCTCAAGTACCTCTCCTTTTTCTTGACCTCTCAGTTTGGCTCTTGATTTAAAGTTTACTCTTACTGTTCAAGTCTTATATTTCCAAGAACACTTACGTTCTCTCAAGACAGGAATCTGCCTTGTACAACTTTGGCCCCTGCCCTTCATACATATCCAGTTGAAACTGATTAATTTTCTCCAAATCCTGTTAAATGATCTTGAAAATCACTCAGGTCCGAGCAATCCTCCAACTGCTCTGAGTTCTTGGCAGAGTGTGTCACCAGTACTTGTTAATAAATTTTTTTTTTTTTTAATTTCATAGAATGTCAAAAATTGCCTGCTCCCAAAATGTGGTCAAATATTCTTCCCTAATATCCCCAGCTTAGTGATTTATTCTGGATAAACATTCCCATCCACCACAGAAATGTCCAAAACAAATAGCCAAGGAGTAGGCAAGTTTATCTAATAGTAGTTTATTCTTCCATTCTTCATTCAACAGTATTTAATAACACCTGCAATATGCTAGCTATCGTGTTAGTCAGTGGAGATCAAAGATGAGAGAGATGCAGTCCTTCTTTTCCAGGAATTCAATCTGTTGGAGGTGATTCAACTTTACACAAATACCAGAGAACAAAGCACAATAGATAAATGACGTGAAAATTCAGAGGTGGGAGGTAGTTATCTCCAGCTTGGAAAACGAAAGGATAACTTCAGTTTTTAACCTTGGTTCGCCTCTAAAATTCATACAGCCAGTCCTGATATACTAATTATGTGGATTGTAGCCTCAGAATAATTACTGTGATTATCTCAGGAATTTTAAAAAGGACTAAATGCTACTGTGAAAAAAATGAAAACTCAACATGAGACATTAGAGGAAATTGTTAAGTACAGTGGGGAAGGTTGAGAGTTCCCACCCCCTCTCATCTCTGTCTCCTCTGCTCCAGTGAGAAATGGCATACTTTACTCTCTGCTTTGTGTTCATTATTCTCTTGCTTATAACCATCTTACAGAATGAATCTCTTTCTCCCTCTCTCTCTCTCTCCTTCTCCCTCTCTTCCTCCCCCTTTATGTGATAGACTTATCTGTCTTTCATATCTTCTTTATCCTAGTATACTTCAGAAATTCCTTTCTTAATTTGTTTCTTGAAATTTCCTGGTTTTCATCATTCATTCGTTATTCGTGCCAGCCAGTGTTTGTAATTGCGATTGTTATTCAATGAATGAGTATCAGCTTGAATAACTCAGCTACAAAATAATAATAATACTTTGTATCATTATTTCACTTCCTAGTTTCTTAAATATTTTTGTGTGTCTACTTTTTTTTTTTTTTTAATATCAAAGACCTTATGACATTAGTCAGCTTTATATTATGTAGACCATAGGAGAGAACCTTGGACATATCTACATAGGATTTGGGGCCAGCACCCTCTAAGTCTAATCTCCTGCCTGTGTCCACTACCTCCTGCACAACACTTAATAAGGTGCACTCACCACCACTCCTGCCACAAGCACAGACATGCTCTTGTTGCTTCTATTAAGCTTCAAGCCAATGAACTGCCCCCTGGCTGGTGGGACTATAGCTCCATAAAATTACACACTTGCTATACTCTCTGTTCTGCACCTTTTTCCAGAGAATCATTTCTCTGCTCCTCACCTTGGGAATAATAAATCTTTCTTTGCTTTTGCCAAATAACTACTGTTGTAATTTAGCTTGAGACCAGGGATTTAACTTGCTTGGAAATTCAACATTTATTTAAGGATTATATTTAGCAGAAAGATGTAAAAGCATCCTACTCAACAGGTATATGAAAAGATGCTCAGTGTCACTGATCATTAGAGAAAGGCAAGTTAGTATCAGAATGAGATATAACCTTACACCTGTTAGGATGGCCATTATTAAAAAGATGGAAGGTAACAAGTGTTAGTAAGGATGTGGAGAGAAGGGAACCCTTATACACTGTTGGTGAGAATGTAAATTGGTACAGCCAGTATGGAAAACAATATGGAGTTTTGACAAAAATTGAAAACAGAGCTCCCATACGAACCAGCAATTCCACTTCTGGCTATATATTCATGAAAATAAATTCAGTATATAAAATAGATATTTGCACTCCCATGCTTATTGAAGAATTATTTATAATAGCCAAGATATGAAAATAATCTTAAGTATCTGTTGACAGATGAATGGATGGGGAAATTGTGGGCGTGTGCATATGCACACACACTGGAATATTACTCAGCCTCAAAAAAGAAGGCAATCCTGCAATTTGTGACAACATTGATGAAGCTGGAAGATATTATGCTAGGTGAAATAAGCCAGACACAGGAAGAAAAATTCTGCGTAATCTCACTTATATGTGGAATCTTAAAAAGTCAACTTCATAGCAGCAGAGTGGAGAATGGGAGGCAGGTGGGGGTGGGGAGCAGGAAGATGTTGGTATAAAGTTTCAGTTATCTTATGTAGGATCAATAAGTTCTAGACATCTAATGTACAGCCTGGTGACTATAGTTAATAATACTGTGTTATCTACTTGAAATGTGCTAAGAGAACAGATTTTAAGTGTTCTCACCACACCAAAAAAAGTGGATTATCTGAGGGGAAGGATATGTTAATTATCTTAACTGAAGTAATTATGAGGTATAAGCATATCAAATCCAATTATATTTAATGTAGCTGATTTTTTAAAGGGGGAACTATTGATTATTAAATGTTTTCCATACAGGTTCAGAACTCAACATAACCTATCCTGATAATAGACAAATGGCCAGTGTCTCCGCATTAACAATCTATTGAGATCTCTGACCTAGCTCCTCAAATAGCCAGCCCAAACCTCTCATGCTGGGTGGACAGACTTAACCGCTGACCTTCTCCTCCCTCCACTGGGTGTTGGTAGCATGAAGGATGGCCCATCCAACTGCCACTGTCCTTAATGTGCATGTCTTCAGTAGTCAAAGTAGGTTCGAGGAAAGTTGCAAATAATTACAGAAAACAGACATTGTTCTATTTGGTCCTATTGTGATCTATCACTATGGCAAATTCCCTGAAGGAACAGAAGTCCTTGCCAGCCCCAAACAGTCCCCTTTAGACTCACACATCCTCCAGCTGTTCTTACAAGTATCTCCTCCCATAGATTGAGCCTCATTATTGCATTTGATAAGCCAGGCCACCAGGCTCTAAACAGATGAGAGCTACTGGCTGCACAGGAACCTGTGACCCAGATGCCACCATATATCAAATTCAAACACTGTTGCCCCAGGAAAATTTGTAATATCACAACGATTACAAAAATAAAACAAAGGTCTTACAAATAATATCCCCATCAAGACCCCATTCCAAATATTTGGTACTGAAGACTCAGGGGTTTAGGATTCTCTAATCATCTGATCTGGGAAAGTCCACCAGTGGCAAGCTCTACTCCAAGAGATCATTTTATTGCTCCTTACTTCTTCTTTTTTTTTTTTAATGTTAAAAAAGTGTTTAATTTTATTTATCTAATTAGTCAATATTATATAGCATCTTATTATTATTATTATTATACTTTAAGTTCTAGGGTACATGTGCATAACATGCAGGTTTGTTACTTAAATATGTATACTTGTGCCATGTTGGTGTGCTGCACCCATCAACTCGTCAGCACCCATCAACTCGTCATTTACATCAGGTATAACTCCCAATGCAATCCCTCCCCCCTCCCCCCTCCCCATGATAGGCGCCGGTGTGTGATGTTCCCCTTCCCGAGTCCAAGTGATCTCATTGTTCAGTTCCCACCTATGAGTGAGAACATGCGGTGTTTGGTTTTCTGTTCTTGTGATAGTTTGCTAAGAATGATGGTTTCCAGCTGCATCCATGTCCCTACAAAGGACACAAACTCATCCTTTTTTATGGCTGCATAGTATTCCATGGTGTATATGTGCCACATTTTCTTAATCCAGTCTGTCACTGATGGACATTTGGGTTGGTTCCAAGTCTTTGCTATTGTGAATAGTGCTGCAATAAACATACGTGTGCATGTGTCTTTATAGCAGCATGATTTATAATCCTTTGGGTATATACCCAGTAATGGGATGGCTGGGTCATATGGTACATCTAGTTCTAGATCTTTGAGGAATCGCCATACTGTTTTCCGTAATGGTTGAACTAGTTTACAATCCCACCAACAGTGTAAAAGTGTTCCTATTTCTCCACAGCCTCTCCAGCACCTGTTGTTTCCTGACTTCTTAATGATCGCCATTCTAACTGGTGTGAGATGGTATCTCCTTACTTCTAATGCTTTTCTATTTCCTGGTATTGCGAGAGCTCCTCCAGCTACCATTCCAACCACTGCTACTACCCAAGGCCCTCCCCCTATAGCCCCAGCAAACCCCACATCTATACCAAATGCCTTCTCTGACCTCCACCAATAGAAGCCCCTTGGCTTTTGCCTTCCTTAGAGACCTGAAAGTCATTGGATACCCTGGCCATCTCTTGTGGACACATGCTCATATATTTCAATGGTGATATATTAGTCTCCGCATAATTCTCAATTTTTAACAGTCCTCATTGATGCTGGATCCTAGGTCACTTTGGTACCCAGTGAACCTTCAAAATTTAAAGAGGGGAAACAACAACTAAAGGTGTCACTGGACATTGAGTCCAAGGAACTCAAACACCTTGGGAATACATTGCTGCTCAGGCCTCACACATTATAGTTAAAATCTCTCGTGTATCAGCTTATAGCAAGGCCCCCATACAAGAGGCAGTCTTTAATGAAATAGATGACCAACTTGCTCAAATTTTTCAAATAAACTCAGATATTACCCTATGCTCTTGTCCTTGGCTAGATGGGCCTGTGAGATCTCAGGTCATCATAGCCCTGGGACCCAAGTAACTTTGGGTCAAGCACCATGATACTGCCATGCTACTGGCTCTAATCCAAACCCAAGTCCCCTGATGTTATCTCTATTCCCTGTCCCACCACTAGTTTCATACCAAGGGAAATGGGAATTGCCAGTGGGGATCCATACCAAGCGATGGGCATTCCTTCTCTCACTGGCAAGATGATTTTATTGAACTGTTGCCCCAGTCTGCTGGCAAAAATTACTGTTTCTCAATGATAGTTGGTATTTATGTATGTGTATTCTTGTCTTATCCTTTCCAGCGTTCTACTGCCAACACCACGATTACAGGTGTCACCAAAACAGATAACTCTCTTTGTGTCCCCATATATCACTGACTCTGAACAGGGTACACATGTTGCTGCTCATTCATTTCAGGTGTGGGCTTTACTTTCAATATGGCATCATTTGGAACTTCCATTTGTCCTATTGTCCACAGGCATGTGGCCTGAGACAGACATAATGGCTTATTCAAGGAAATTATCTTAAAATTACCAGATGGATAATGGTCTCCCAGATTGACCTCTCTTTTGCCCACTGGCTTAGTTAATCTGCAATTTCAAGCTTTAGAGCCTATGACATCCCACCAACATGTAACAAGAGCTCTTCTCCTCCCCTTATAACCACAAAAGAGTATGCTTCTCACTTGTGAGTCTGCAATATTTAAGTAAAATTCCTCTTCTCAATTATACCTCTGATTCTGCTACCGCTTTTCAATCCTGGCACAATCCACACTAGATTGGCTTCTGGATCAGCGGTGAATGTTATGGAACTCACTGAAAATTGAGAAGACTTGTTCCCCAAACATGTAATACTGTGTCTCTGAAAACTCTCTACCAAAGTTTGCTGTCCTTCCCTAATATGATAGTTTTGAAGGTTTGCTAACTGTAAGTCCCTCTTTGCTAGGAATGAAAATCTTGGTGCCTTGTCCCATACCTACAATTGTGTGGATCTTCCGGTAAGAAAAATAAGATTTTAAATTAGTTTCCTATTTAGAAATGCCAACATTTCTAAATAGGATGCATCTCTGGCTCCATCCCATTATAGTTATTTTGAATGCATGACTACTACAGGACCCGGGATAATAATGACCATGACTACCATCATAATAAACAGGCATCCCCCAGCATGCCAGCCTATGCCAAAGGCCCAAAAACATCACCATGGAATATTTTGATTTATCTTGGCCTGGCTGTGCTTCATTTGGCTCAAGCCTGGGTCTGGGATTCTATGACTCTAGCTCAATGTCAAATACCATAGGCTTCTTTCTGCTGATGCTGTCATCCCTACTTGCGTGGGGCAGTCAGTCAATCCACAACTTCCCTGTAAAAGTTACTCCTTAACTTCTTAAGGGGCAAAGGGATACTTATCTTCAGGCAAATTTGTAATAATTTATCAAATGTATATCTTTGCCTCAAGATCTTGGGGCTAGTCAGGGGTTCCTATCAGAAACCCTTTGCCCCAGCCACACTAGGGTCCTTAAAGGTACCATCCATATGTCACTTGTAGTCAACAGCACAGACAAAGGCCATCATCTCAGGAATGATCACCTCAGACCAGCAGACCAAAGTGTCCTAAATGATCATTTCAGTGTGACTTATAGTCCTAACCTTGACACTGGTAACTCGAGTGATGACACAATTCCATGGTGAACACTGCCAAGTCAAGATTCTGTTCCCTGATCTCTTTTTTCTCCCAAACCTAACCATGGTTCTTCCACACTTTTGCCTCATGACTTACCCCTGGACCCAAGTTTGAATCTATGCAACCTGCTTACTCTCTGCTCCCAACCTAACTGATGACAGTGTGACCATAGTTATTGTGACTGTTTAATTACAGGTGTCATCCACTCTGCTTACGGAGTCTCTGTGATTCCATTCCTCTGCTATACAATTTCTCTCCATTCCCCTTTCCTACAAGAAGCTAATACTTATTGGCAGGACCTTACCTGCCTAGACTATACCAAAGCCTGAGGAATGACTCTATACAGGGGGCTGTCTTTGCCTATTACCTAACCTGCTGCATCAAAGAACTCCCATTAAATTATTTAGATTTGTACTTGACTCACTCTTTTCTCTTTTCATAGGGTTTTCCTTTGGTATGAGCTGGAACCCTGCAGATTAGCTGATCTATACCCACCGGTCTTACCATTTTCTTTCTCCCCTTAATACGTAAAACCTGAATTGGGATTCCCATCTCCACTATCACTACTCTTGCAGCCACATCAGCTCTGATTCCCCCTCATCCAACTACCCATCTTTCACTCTCCACTACGTCACTGTCACCATCTCCACTCCCTACTTTCCTGAACCTGATGGACAATACCTATGTAACATAACAGGGTATGCCACCCGAGAGCTAAACTTCCAGTAACACTGGGCTTGCTACCAAGGGCCCCAGCCTGGGCCACAACTTATTCAACTAATTTCTGTCCCTTTGGAGATCTGTGATACTTGTACTAAATACTCATCATCTTCTCCATCCCCTGTACTTACCCCAGCACTCCCTTGACCTCCTAGGTGCTTCCTCATAAATCTTCACTTCATGGACCCCTTGACCTTCTCAACTTCCCCTACCAACTGACATATCCAGCTGTGTCTTCCCCATCCCACCCCCACTTTGAAATAAGTTGGCTATCACACATCTGCATTGATATAAATTTGCTCACCAGAAATCCCCCTTTTTAAGACCTTTGGGCCACTCATTCTCCTGGGACACTACTCCTGCTCACCAGGGACTCATACTCTGCTCCTATACCCCACCCTCTTCTAACCTGTGTAGCCTGACCTGTGTCCTAGGGCCACATATAGCCAGGTCACCCTGCATCCAACTAGAGAATTCATCTCTCTCATACAGTCTTCCCTCAAGAGGGAAGGGTGTGTTTTTTTAACCTACTACGTTAGGCCTCATCACAATCTTTAGTATAACAGGCATAAATTTAGGCATTTTCAATTCTCTAAAACAGGCTCAACTGAGAGGAGCCATACGCACAGTGTCACACTCCCAGAAGACCACACATATCAAGAGGCCCAAGCCTTAGATGCCGTGAATAAGGGACAAAGCTCTGTGGTTGCCATGGTTGCTGAGAACAGGTTAGCATTAGACTACCTACTAGCATCTCAAAGTGGAGTTTGTACCTTGATGGAAACCTCCTCCTGCATGTGGATCAATAACACAGGAATGGTGTTCAGAAGAGTTCAACAAATAAAACAACACAGCAAAATAGTCAATCTTATTACTCCAAGAGGCTCCGTGGATTCCACTGATTTCTTCTGGATGTCTCCTTCTGCCTGGGGCAGACTCCTCACTATCTTTCAGAAAGCTTATAATAATAATCGCTATTTTAATAATAATTGTGATAATGACTATTATTTTGAGTTAGCTTTGCAAATTTTTTCTTTCAAGTACAAGTTTGTTTATGGGAATCCTTGGAGTTTGCCGCGCTAACGCAAGTATCATGGATGAATTGTGAACACAATAGGTAAGAAACAGGAAAAAAACTTGGAACCCCAACTGACATTTGATGTAGTGCCAGTAAAGACTGTCTCGTCTCCCACCTGTGTCTGTCGACGCCTGTACAATGAGGTGTGTATTCTTTCACTCTGCCCTATACGTTCAGGCGCAGTCTTACTCCCTCTTTTAAACTTCATGATGGGAGCTGTCCTCCCACCAGCAGGACTTCCCCTTTACAAAAGACTCATGTACTCACTACCCCCTCTCTTCTGGACCCTCTCCAGGAGACCCCTCCCCTTCACTCCTTTCCTTTGGACCTCCCCATCTATGTGAGCAAGCAGACTTCCTTCGATTACATGAAAGGACTGCTCTTAAGAGTTTTCACATCTAAAGCTAACCTTGGGAGGGGGCTTCCTCATGTTATGATGGAGTTGTCCTTATGTGTATTATTACAGTTGTTTTGCTGAACTTTGAAGCCATTCTGAACGATTAGACCCTGCCTGACAGCTAACTCTAATATGACCACTGCTCTTAGAAACAAAATTGTTTATGATAAACTTAAGCCTACAAATCTTTGGTGTGTGGTGGAATATCTGCCAGAAGATTTTTCTAACTGGGAATGACTTTTGTCTCACTCTGTCACCCAGGCTGGAGTGCGGTGGTCCTATCTTGGCTCATTAAAACCTCCACCTCATGGGTTCAAGTGATTCTCCTGCCTCAGCCTCCCAAGTAACTGGGACTACAAGTGTGTGCCACCACGCCTGGCTAATTTTTGTATTTTTAATAGAGATGGGGCTTCGCCATGTTGGCCAGTCTGGTCTCAAACTCCTGACCCCAGGTGACCTGTCTGCCTTGGCCTCCCAAAATGCTGGGATTACAGGCATGAGTCACCCCATCCAGTCTGGGAATGACATCTTATATCTGTGGCAGAAATAACAAAAGAAGCTTCTAAATTACCTAAAAGGTGGGGTGGGGTGAGTGGGGCTGAAGCTTGGATTCGCCCTGAAGCCCTGATGTGCTTGTGTTAGGGAATGGCCTTCCAGGAAATCATTCTTACTCCTGCTCATTGTGGCCAAATTCTTGTGATCAATTTGTGTAACCATCTATCTCATGGAAGAAAATACTTCAGCTTTCTTGCTCCCTGCCAAATGGTTTTGTGGGTAATCAAGTACACAATAAAACCACAGTCATCAGAAAACTCAGGTCATGACGACATTCTGGAAGATAGGGGTAGCCAGCAGAGCAGAAGAATCATATTGCTCAATCTTCGCTATTTGCAAATTTCTCTAAAATGCATTCATCTGCTTTCCTGCAAAGAGAAGGTCAGAATGCTGAACATGATTGATAGTCTCTTTATACTCTCCTGGTACAAAGTAAACCATGGTACTTGTTTCTGTTTCAGCTGTGATGTTAGAGAATCCTAGGATGGCAAAGTAGTATGTATAGGGTCCAGCCTATGCCAAGAAATAGTAAAATAATAGTGGATACTCCTGTCCTGAGCATAATGTGCCAAGCAATTTACATGCATTATCTCTTAAATCCTTACAGTAGGCCTGTGAAGTAGCTACCGTAACCAAATAGTCTTGATTGCAAATGCATTTGAAAACCTTTTTTCCTTTTTCTTTTTTCCCTAGTCTCAAGACCTAACCTTGAAGCTTACTGCAGAAATCTTTTTCCTTCTCCTTAGTCTTAAAATATAGCCTTGATGTGTACTTTCTTTGAAACACCACGTCCCTCTGTCCCTCCCTTTCTCACCATACACTCCCTTACGTCATGCACATTTATTAATAATTGTATGCTTGTATCTAATTATGTGCTTGTTTAAAAGTTCTAAGGGGGCTAAGCTTGAGACAAACCAAGCATAGAGACCCAGCTGCAAGATTCCAGAGATTCTCTCAAGGAAGTTAGTCAATAACCTGGCCATTGTTGAGATGATGCCAGCCCTCACTCCAGATGCCAGACCATGACTCCAGATAGCCTTGGGAACAAGACACACAGACCTTGTACTCAGCACTCATCTCGCCTACCTTTCATTGCCAGTTCCCCCTTTTAAGCCCCTCTTCCCAGCCTAAGGTTTGAAGTGATTACTTTTAGTAGGAATCCAGCCACTTACTCATGACTAGTTTTGGTTAATGAAGTCACTTTCTTTTTGTTGTTGTTGTTTTAACTTTTATTTTAAGTTCACGGGTACAAGTACAGGTTTGTTACATAGGTAAACTTGTGTCATGGGGGTTTGTTGTACAGATTATTTTCTCACCCAGGTATTAAGCCTATACCCATTAGTTACTTTTTCTGATCCTCTCCCTCCTCCCACACTCTACCCTCTGTCAGGCCCCAGTGTCTGTTGTTCTCCTCTATGTGTTCTCATCATTCAGCTGTCGCTTTTACATGAGGACATGTGGCATTTGGTTTTCTCTTCCTTCATTAATTTACTAAGGATAATGGCCTCCAGCTCTATCTATGACCCTGCAAAGGACATAATCTCATTCCTTTTTATGGTTTCATGGTATTCCATGGTGTATATGTACCACATTTTCTTTATCCAATCTGTCATTGATGAACATTCGGGTTGATTCCATGTCTTTGCTATTGTGAATAGTGCTATAATGAACATATGTGTGCATGTGTCTTTATAATAGAATGATTTATATTCCTTCCGGTATAGACCTGGTAATGGTATTGATAGGTCAGATGGTATTTCTGTTTCTAGGTCTTTGAGGAATCACCACACTGTCTTTCCACAATGGTTGGACTAATTTACACTCCCACCAACAGTGTATAAGCATTCCTTTTTCTCCACAACCTCACCAGCATCTGTTATTTTTTGACTTTTTAATAATAGCTATTCTGATGGTGTTAGATGGTCTGTCATTGTGGTTTTGATTTGCATTTCCCTAATGATCTGTGATGTTGAGCTTTTTTTCATATGATTGTTGGCCACAGGTATTTCTACCATACCTTGCCTTGTTATTGGACTCTGCAAGCAGTGAGTGGTTGGACCTGGATTTGGTTACATTACTAGTGCCATTCCTATTTTGCAGAAGAGAAAAGTGAGATAAATTTCAATGTCATTTAGTTGGCACAAGACTTAGCTGGTTTTAAAGCCCATGTCACTCTCTGAATTCAAAATTATTACCAGTGTCTCTCCTTCCTTTGATGACAGTGATAGGCCAAATGATGACCCTCCAAAGATGTCTACCTCCTAATTTCCAGAACCTGTGACTATGTTACTGTACAAGGCAAAAGAGATATTACAGATGCGACTAAGGTATGGATGTTGTAATGGGGAGATTATTTTCAGGATTATCTGAGTGGGTCTAATATAATCAGAAATACTTATAAAAAGGAGACAGGAGGGTCAGGGTCAGAGAAGGAAATGTGACAATGGAAGCAGAGGTTGGGCTGATAAAGCTATGAGCCAAAGATTGCTCTCTAATGACTGGAAAAGTCAAAGAATGAATGCTCCCATAGAACTTGCAGAGGAATGCCGTCTTGCTGATATCTTAATTTTAGCCCTGTAAGACTCATTTCAAACTTCTGTCCCGTAGAATTATAAAAGAATAAACTTTTATTGCTTTAAGCCCTTAGGTTTCGTGTAATTTGTTATAGCACCATAGGAAATTAATACACTGTCCTATTACACTTTAAATACACTCTCTGATGACACTATTTTTTATCTTGCATGGTATAATTTTTTTAATTATATAAATTTTAGAATTTTAAGCTCTTTTTTTCCTCTATATCTAGCATTTTTTTTAGTGCGTGTGTTATAACAGACACTATACAAGGCACTTTACAAATAAAGGCTTATTTAATTTTTCTAACAACCTGTGGTAGAGATAGCTAGTTTTCCACGTGAAATGTGTATTTCCCTTCCATAATAGGGAGTGGTTTCTAGAAGTTGGCTGCCCAACTTGAACAATATTTCTTGTAAGTATCCCTATAAGTTTATCTAGGTGTGGCCATGTGATTAGTTTTTGCCAGTGAAATTTGAGCAGAGCTGATGTGGTTAGGCAGCATATATGCCTCCCCACCTACCTTTCCTTTTCCACAGCAACTTAGGAAACTGTGTGTTAATAATGGCAGGATCATAAAGTGGTCCGTTTTCACCACTGTAATCTTTTATGAGCAAGGAATAAACTTCTTCTGTGTAATCGTGTGAGATTTGGGGATTTATCTGTCACAGCAGCTACTGGTAACTATACTCCAACTCTGTGAAGTATAACCTCATGAAGTATGAAGGATTCACCTCATGTTTAATGATAGTGAAGCTAGGGCTCAGAAAAATGAAGTAGCTTGACCAAGGTCACAAATTTAAAAGAGGCAGAGGCAGGGATGCTCAAACAGTGAAACTAGGGTTCAGAACGATGAAATGGCTTGACCAAGGTCACAAATTTAAAAGTGACAGAGGCAGAATTCTGACACCAAAGACCATTGTATTTCCAAGATGCTACACAGCATTTTATTGTTCAATCATCTGTTGAAAATATCCATTTAAGAAACAACAAAGTCTCTGAATCATAGATATTAGACCTAAAAGGCACTTTACAGATTATCTTCCCTAAAATCTCCTACAGTACTTTAAAGATGAGAAAAGGAAGCCTAAAACTGGCAAGTGGCTGGCCCGTGTGATGAGACACAGCCAGGACTGGAACTGAAGCCTCCTTTTCATCAAAAAATTGCTCCTTTAGATGAGTTTGTATAGAAGTCAACTCTTTTTCATAAAATGGTTTTCAAATATTTGATATAATTCATGGCCATAGAGACAGAGTTTTCTTTTTAGAATGAAAAATAGAAAAAAAAAGTTATCTTTAGTAATAAAACCCTCTGAGGCTATTGCATATAATAATTTATATATTTTATAGATATACATATGCCATATAATAATTACATTATATATATATATATATAAAAAAAATATAGCTGTATTCTTTTTTTGTGTGTGTTTTTGAGACAGAGTCTCATTCTGTCACCCAGGCTGGAATGCAGTGGCCTGATCTCAGCTAACTGCAACCTCCACCTCCCTGGTTCAAGCGATTCTCCTGCCTCAGCCTTCTGAGTAGCTGGGACTACAGGCGCGTGCCACCATGCCTGGCTAATTTTTTTGTATTTTCAGTAGAGATGGGGTTTCACCGTGTTAGCCAGGATAGTCTCAATCTGACCTCGTGATCCGCCCGCCTCAGCCTCCCAAAGTGCTGGGATTACAGGCATGAGCTACCACGCCCAGCCAATATAGTTCTATTCTTAATCTCTTGTTCTATTGAGATGGAAATATCTTCATGTTATAAAAATAAAAGTGGCAGAGCACTGAACAGATGGAGAGTTAAATGAATGAACTGAGGATTCCACATCTTGGCTGCCTGAAAATATGTTCTACTATAGTAAACATATTTTTAGCAAACAAATAATGGCAACCCACATGTTGATCTCTCACCAGAATTCTCTAGCTTGTCTCACTTATTCCCTGAGCATAGCTGAACTTCTTTGCAAGAAACAGATATTTCCCATGCTTTTCAAGCCTATAAGTGAATTCAAGAATGCCAGAGAACTGAGTAAAATTGTAAAACTGCCCTTAGGATTTTGCACTGGGTGAAATGTTTCTAGTGAGATCAGGACATTTGTATAGAATGGACCATTCTGATTTCTGCTACTGTCTCAATTTAACATGGAAATTCTCATACGTGTGTAATTTTCTCAGAAAACCCATTATTTAATAATGACAACTCTGGGAAAAGGAGTTGTGAAATTTTAAATATACAATGTGCCATGTGTCACTGGTAGACCCACTGCCTTTGTGATTCTCCATGTTAAATTTTGACTCCAATGCAGCATGTTAGCATCAAGGAATATCAACCCTGGAATAGAACTAGAGGGCATATAACAACGTGTGCACCCAACTTCTATTATCTGAGAATTGTCTTCAAGCTCTACCTGCATACTATGTTATTCATTTGTTAACAGTTTTTCTGTAAATAACTTTTAAGTTGAGTCATTCTTAAAAATTAACAACTTTCTTGAGGTATAATCTGAGTACCATACAATTCATTCATTTTAAATATAAACTCATGATTTTTAGTGAATTTGCTGAGTTATTCAACTATAAATGCATTCAAATTTTAGAACATTTTCATTATCTCTGAAAAATTCCTCGTGCCCATTTTCACTGCTGGTTCCCATTGTGGGTCCCAAACAAACAATAATCTACTATCATCTGTCCATATGTATTTGCCTTTTAAGGATATTTCATACAAATTGAATCATATAGTATGTGCTCTTCTGTGTCTCACTTCTTAACATTCCCTCAGAGATGTCCATTAGTCTGTCCAACCAAAAACTAGGGTCAGGTGAATCCTGCGACTTTTGCAGGAGCCTGTAGCAACCCACAGGTGAGGTCTCCCTGCATGGTCCTTGATTACAGTCAGATCACAGCTCTACACCAGGTCCATGGAAAAAGAAAGAACTGATTTTGATCCTTCTCCATGTTCACCTATGAAAACCTCATTACAATGACTTTAATTTCTTTTACAAAGTCAAATTTGACCATATTCTCAGAACTCAACCAGGGTCATGGCCTTTGCAATGGAGTCAATCCAAAGGTCTCACTAAATCATATACAGTCATTCCTCAGTATACATGGGGGATTGGTTTCAGGACCACCTGCATTTACCAAAATCCATGGATACTCAAGTCCCTTATGTAAACTGGCATGGTATGTGCATATAACTTACACACATCCTCCCACCTCTAGATTACTAGATTACTTCTAGATTATTTGTAATACCTATGTAATACAATACAAATGCTATGTAAATAGTTTTTATATAAGTGAATATTGATGAATATATTGATGAACATAGATGGAAACATCTTCAACAACATGCTAGCAAACCAAATTCAGCATCACATTAAAAGGATCATATACCATGATCAAGTGAGATTTATCTTTGAGAGAAAAGGATAATTTAACATTTGTAAATCAATAGATATGAATACACCACATTAACAGAATGATCATCTCAACAGATACAGAAAAATACTTTGACAAAATTCAACATCCTTTCATGATAAAAAGTCATATCAAATTAGGTATGGAAGAAATATACCTCAACATAATAAGGGCCATATGCGATGAAGCCACAGTCAACATCATTCTCAATGGTGACAGCTGAAATCTTTCCCTCTTAGATCAGAAACAAGACAAGGGTGCCCATTCTTGTCACTTCTATTTAACATACTACTGGAAGTCTTAGCCTGAGCGATTAGACAAGAAAAAGAAATAAAAGGCATTCAAATTGGAAGGAAAGAAGTTAAATTGTCTGTTTACAGATGACATAATCTTATGTAAATCAAAACCCTAAAGACTCCACTGTAAACTGTTGGAACTAATACATTCAATAAAGGTGCAGGATACAAAATCAACACATGAAAATTAGTTGTGTTTCTGTACACTAAGAACAAATCAGCTGAAAACGAAATTAAGAAATCAGTCCCATTTACAATAACATCAAAAAGAATAACATGTTTATGAATAAATTTAACAAAAGAGGTAAAAAATCTGTATACTAAAAACTGTAAGATATTGAAGAAATAAGTTGTAGAAGTCACAAATAAATGGAAAGATATTTCATGTTGATAAATCAGAAGAATTTATATTGTGAAAATGTCCATACTCCTCAAAGTGATCTACAGATGCAATGCAATTCTTATCAAGATTCCAATAGCATTTTTCACAGAAATAGGATAATAAATCCTAAAATTTGTGAGAAACCACAAAAGGCCTTAAATAGCTAGTGCAACCTTGAGTAAAAAGAACAAAATGGGAGGTATCACACTCCCTGATTTCAAAATATATTACAAAGCTGTAGTAATCAAAACAGTATGGTAATGACTTAGACCAATGGAACAGATTAGAGAGCCCCCAAATAAACTCACATATATATGGTCAACCAATCTTTGACAAGTGAACCAATAATACACAATGAGGAAAGGAAAATCTCTTCAATAAGTGGTGTTAAGAAAGCTAGATATCTACCTTCAAAAGAATGAAATTGGACCCCTTTTACAAGGCTGTTTTTATTTAAAAGAAAAGAAGAAATTGGGCCCTTGCCTGTCACCATATACAAAAGTTAACTCAAAATGGATTAAAGGCTTAATCCATTAATCTTAAAATCTGAAACCATAAATTCTCAGAAGAAAATATAGGGAAAAACTTTCTTGACATTGGTCTTGGCAGTGATTTTTGGATATGACACCAGCAGCACAAACATCAAAAGAAAATTAAACAAGCTGGATTACATTAAACTAAAAAGCTTTTGCACAGCAAAGGAAACAATCAACAAAATGAAAAGGCAATCTATTAGCATGGGAAAAAATATTTGCGAATCATATATCTTATAAGGGACAAATAACCAAAATGTAGAAGGAGTTCAAACAACTCAATAGCAAAAACAACCAAAAAACTTAATTAAGAAATGGGTAAGGCACCTAAATAGACATTTTTCCAAAGAAGACATACCAGTGACCAAGTATATGAAAAAGTGCTCAATGTCACTAATCATCAGAGAAATGAAAATCAAAACCACAATGAGATATCACTTCACACCTGTTGTGATGGGTATTATCAAAAAGATAAAAAGGCTGGGCATGGTGGCTCACAACTGTAATCCCAGCATTCTGGAAGGCAGAGGTAGGTGGATCACCTGAGGTCAGGACTTCAATACCAGCCTGGCCCACATGGTGAAACCATGTCTCTACCAAAAATACAAAAAAAAAAAAAAAATTAGCTGGGCATGGTGGCGCAACCCTGTAATCCCAGCTACTTGGGAGGCTGAGGCAGGCGGAGGTTGCAGTGAGCCGAGATTGCGCCACTGCACTCCAGCCTAGATGACAGAGCAAGGCCCTGTCTCCAAAAAAAAAAAAAAAAAAAAAAGATAAAAAAGTAACAAGTGTTAGTGTATGGAGAAAAGGGAACCCTTATACACTATTCGTGGTAATTGGTACAATCATTGTGGAAAACAGTATGGAGGTTTCTTTAAAAAAAAAAAAAATAGAACTACCATATGATCCAGCAATCCCACTTTTGAGTACATACCCAAAGGAAGTGAAATCAGTATCTCAAAAAGATATCTGCACCCTCATGTTCATTGCAGCATTATTCACGATAGCCAAGATATTGAAACAACCTAAATGACTATCAGCAGATAGATTTTAAAAATGTGATTACACAGGCCCATGCACAAACACATACACACTAGAATATTATTCAGTCATAAAAAAGTAAGGAAAGTCTGCCATTTGAGACAACGTGGATGAACCTGGAGGACACTATGCTAAGTGACAAAGCCAGATGCAGAAAGACAAATACTATATGATTTTACTTATAGAAAGAATCCAAAAAAAGTCTAACTCATAGAAACAGAGTAGCACAGTGGTTAACACGGGCTTGGGGGTGGGGAAAATGGGGAGATGTTGGTCAAAGGGTAAAAAGTTTCAGCTGTAAGATGAACAAGTTCTGGGAATCTAATATACAGCATGGATGGTGATGGATGTTTTAATTCATTTGGTTGTGGTAATCATTGCACCATGTATCCATGTATCAAATAATCACATTGTACACCTTGAATATATACAATTTTATTTGTCAATTAACATATTTAAATAAATAAATGAACAAAATGTGACTACCAGAAAGTTAGAAACAAAAAAAAAGAATGGCCAAGGAAAACTGTCAATTCTGTCCATGTCTGGGGCTGGGCCAGGATCCCTGTATGGAGTCAAAGTAAGCTGCAGAGGCCACTTCTGGGGAGAATTCTTTTATCAGTTTTTTCAAGTTTCAGCTTTGCACCCACACTTCCATCAGAACTGAAAAATTTTGATTTCCTGGAGGCCACCCTAAGAGTCATGAGAATAACAAGGTCACATGGCCTAGTCTGCACTGCTTATGATTGGGACTACAATGCAGGGATCTGATCTCTATAGGTATCTGATCAAACCTCTGATGAAATTTCTTCTTTGATTAAGGAAAACATTCTTGGCAGATGTTTTCCTCTGGTTCTTCTTGGGCTACAAGAATTTCACCTCTAGCTGCACAATGCCAAGCATCCCCAACTGTCCCTCTAAGCATGGCTTGAGTTCTGAAAACCAGTGAAACAGAGCTGCAATCTTATTACTCAGTTGTGAGCTTTGGTATCCATGTGGTGTGAGACTGCTTTGAATATTCTTTTGTTTTCTATTTGTTCTTAACAATAAACACTCTGGGCCCCATGAGACACTCAGCTAAGCACATCAGAAAGGTTAAAAGGACTTTGAAGAGTCAGGGAGTAGAAACAGTATGTGTTTGAACTTCATCCATGTTGTAGCATGTACCAGTATTTCATTAAGTTTTATTGCTCAGCAATGTTCTATTATATGTATGAGCCACAATTTCATTATCCTTTCACCAATTGACATTGTAATTACTCATACACCATTTGGTGGGTATTAGAATTGTTTCCCCTTTTGATTATTATGAATAAAGCTGCTATGAACATCCATGTCTAAGTCTTTGTGTGAATAAATACATGTCACATTTCTCTTGAATATATACCTGGAAATACAATCCCTGGGTCATATGGTTTAAGTTTAATTTTTATTTATTTATTTATTTTTTTTTTTATTTTTTTTTTTTTGAGGCGGAGTCTCTCTCTGTCACCCAGGCTGGAGTGCAATGGCCGGATCTCAGCTCACTGCAAGCTCCGCCTCCCGGGTTCACGCCATTCTCCTGCCTCAGCCTCCCAAGTAGCTGGGACTACAGGCGCCCGCCACCTCGCCCGGCTAGGTTTTTTTTTTTTTTTGTATTTTTTAGTAGAGACGGGGTTTCACCGTGTTAACCAGGATGGTCTCGATTTCCTGACCTCATGATCCGCCCGTCTCGGCCTCCCAAAGTGCTGGGATTACAGGCTTGAGCCACTGCGCCCGGCCTTAAGTTTAATTTTTAAAAAATTCCAAACTTTCTCAGAGTGTTTGTACTATTTTAAATTCCCACTAGCAATGTCTGAATAATTCAATTTCTCTACGTCTTCCCAGCATTTGGTATTATTATTGTTTTTTATTTTAGCCATTTTTAGGGGTGTAGTAATATTTCATTGTAGTTTTAATTTGTGTTTCTCCAGTGACTAATGATGCTGAACATCTTATGTTTGATCATCTGATATGATTATCAGCCATCCG